>NC_143215.1:10043000-12443000 GCF_030267445.1 Bombyx mandarina | reverse complement strand
ACATCGGGCGCTATGAATGGCGTTAAGCTTGATATAAAAATACTAGCCGTACTCGCCCGCTTCGCTGGGCATTTAAAATTAACTTTATTATTTATTGCCATTATTATTAAAGAATCCAACAGTCATATAAATATTAGCCTATCCATTAAGTACGTTTATTTTCCACATGGATACCAAGTTTCAAATCAATCGGATGAATGGTTCAGTAGTTATAACGGAACATCCGTAAAAAGCACTGTAGATTTATATATTAGTATATAGATTACTATTACTTGATTTTATTTTGTCTCATACTAAATGTAATAGTTTGTGTATTCGACACGTAATCATGAAAACATGTTTAAAAAGGCTTTATGGATTGTCGCACAAAGATTGTTTATGACCTGGATTAACACAGGGTATTTTTATAAGCTATACATATATCTGCTAAAATATATATTTATTGCCCTCATAGGCGGAATGGTTATGGACGTCGGTAATGTCAGGAACGCAGTGAAGCCACTTTCTAGCGGCCACAATTTTTTAAGCCTTTTTTTTCGGGCCGGGGGCCGAACCTCCTACGAGGTCCCCGCGCCTAGGGGGCGCGCGGGGTATGTGGCCTGATCCGCGACTACGAAATCGCGGGCCCAAGGATGTTTTCAGGGCCCGACCCACTAAAGGACTCCCATGCGCTCTTCGCACAAGCGTCCGATCCCCTCCGAGGTCAGAACCCGGATCAGGCAGGGGGGCTACTGCGGTCAACACTGCAACCAGACAGCGCAGCTCACCCCAAGAACGCCCAGCCGATGGAGCCTTCGAGGCGAATCGAGGCTCTGAAACGTCAGCCGTCTCGGTAACAACTCTTTAAGCCTGGATAAGGTTTTTTTTATCAAGCCCTAAATTTAACGCGAGTAAAACTTAATATATAAATATTGATAGTGTTACTATCGTTTTAATTAAATTAATATCCTTTATGAAACTTTTTATACAAATTATTAATTATATGCAGTTACCTATTTTAACATGCATCTCATACAAAACATAACTACTCTACAGATTTGAAGTAAATTTGCTGGTACAACAATTATCAGAAAATATGTTAATATCAGATATGTCTTTACGAAAGAGTCTTTCCGAAGATGATCACATCGCACTGACAAGTAAAAAAATAGTTACTTCCTTCTTAAAGTTCAAACTAAAAGACCACGTTTTTTTTTGTTGGTCCGGCTTCGTCAGTTATTACTCAATTAAACTGGTTGTAGATTAGATTAGTTTTGAAAGACAACTTTTTTAAAAGATCACCATTGATCGTAAATACTTTTTGTGACCAATCTTTATACGGATGTTGAAAGAGCGGGGATTTACTAATTGGAAATATCGCTTATGGTATTATATTCAACTCAGTGACCGATTCTTAGGGCTGAGATTATATTCTGAATAGATTGTATAGACATGTGACATGACGACTTATAAACTCCCGCGAAAGACTTCTTAAATACATAAATAAAAACATTTTGATTTTGTTTTCTTGCGGCAGCCTTACTCCAATACTAAATTGGAGACAACCATTTGTTGTCAACCATACGTTCTTCACATGTCCTGGGCAGTCTATAATATGGTTATTCCGTCTAAGACCAGTAAATTCACATAGTTGATATGTTAGCGCAAATAAAAGCAACTAATTCAACAAATTTTATGATCACAATTGCCTATTGTCATAATAACAGTTTTTACCTATTAATATGTATATAAAATTTCCAACAAAACATACGTGTTATTACGGCATACAAAATAATAAAGCGGTTACTCCCAGAGGAAGGTTATGACGGGCTTTAGTCATGATACAAATAATTCATTGAAAATTTACGTTTTTCAGGGTTGCGCGGTTTATTGGCAAATGTGTAATAAAAACTTAATTTGATCGGGTTCGTCTTTTCGTAGCCCCAAACCGATTTGAATCGAAGTCTATTAATAATTTAGTTGTTTAAACTTTAAGTAGGAAGCCGGTATACACAGCTGACACGTCAAAAGTTAAATGTGGTACTCCAAATGGTAGTACAGGATGAAAGCGCGAATGTTCCGAAGCGCCAGATATACCTAAGTGTAGAATAATAGGTCTAAGTTTGGTAAAATAGTGGAAGTCCTTAACTAATTTTTGGCTTAAGTAAAGGTTTGCTAGAAAACGTGGTATTGAAGTCACAAAAGTATGTGCCTCTTAAAATTCTCAATAATGGGGAACGTACGATGGTTTTTGTTGAGATAATTTAACAATACCGTGAATGGTTAAACGGAATTTAACGTTTCACGGGATTTAACAATTACTTCAATTTTTTAATAATTTAATTATGTACCACTTTCGTGAACGTAAATTTTAATGTTCACAAAGATTGAGGGAACGGAAATATTAAGCAAGTTTGAGATAAAATTAGGTACATCCATTTGACCTGAATCTCTTATTGTTTACTTTAAATTTACCGATGAACTTTCATCTACCATAAGGAGTTCCGATCCATTAACGGTGCTTTTAGGTACCACAAGCACCGGTCACCGTCCTCGCCAAACCCGTCGCTTGCGACGAAGGGCTCGACGAGCGAATTAACCCACAGACACAGCCCACTGAGTTTCTCACCGGATCTTCTCAGTGGGTCGCGTTTCCGATCCAGTGGTAGATTTTGCGAAGCACAGCTCTAGCTAGGGCCAGTATTAACAACACCCGGTTTGAGCCCCATGAGCTCACCTACACGTTAGGGCGAAGCTGATATAGCCTCTCAAGGCTATCAGCATAGGTAGGAAAAAAAAACCTAAGGAGCCATATACTTCAAGAGACGCGCACCCGTTTTTATTACTACTATACTAATATATTGACTAAGCGCATTTTGAATTACTGGTCGAGAAAAATCCTTACCCTCCTACCTTGATCGATTCTTTTGATTACTTGTTTCCGTCGCAGAAGGAAGATCTTTCACGCAAAAACTTAACGTCTACCTTATTAAACGCGTCAGAGATTCCTACAGCACGTGGCTTAAACATATTTCATCAGTCAAATGAATTTTGTCAAAACTCAGGTGCTGACATTTGAGAGTACCCAGGAAGGAATCCAGAGATACCGAAAATAGAGGAACGTGATCGGCATCCAGATTGTGGTAGGACCTCTTGTGAGTCCGCACGGGTAGGTACCACCGCCCTGCCTATTTCAGCCGTGAAGCAGTAATGCGTTTCGGTTTGAAGGGTGGGGCAGCCGTTGCAACTATACTTGAAACCTTCGAACTTATATCTCAAGGTGGATGGCGCATTTACGTTGTAGATGTCTATGGGCTCCAGTAACCACTTAACACAATGTGGGCTGTGAGCTCGTCCATCCATCTAAGCAATAAAAACAAAACATTTTTCGTGACCACCAAATAGTACAAATACGTCCTGATTAAAAATAATATCAGTACATTGACATCCTGTATCAGATAGGTCTTCAAAAACGACATTAATTAGTCATATATATGAAACTGAGCATGCAAAAATAAAATTATAAAAAAAATACGCAGCTAATTACTAGCTAATATCTTAATTACTCTTTGCTATGTTCAGAAACAACAAAAAAATATATGGTAATATTGGTAAGTCATTACTGTGACACTATAAATATAATTGACCTTCCCGCAAATTGTACGAATAATACCAAATCAAACAAGCTTGCAATTTAATTTGAATAAACCACAAATAAAACTATTTAGTACGACAATGTTTTGGCGAACATGTATATGCATCTAAGCGTTTAGTACAATTCACGCGGTCTCAACAAACGGACATATTAGTTGGTTATTTAAAATAAACAAAAGAAATGTTTCTTTAATCAGAATACAAACGGGATTCAATCTCACTATTATTAATTCGTACGAAATTAAATTGCTTTTTCTTGTTTCCGTTCTAACGCGTCCCTAGTTGAGTACAAACCCTAAAAAAGCCGGGTATAAATTAAAACACGCAAACTTTTAAACCAGTTTGCATCGAGATACGAAGCGTGCTCGTGTCGTGATCCTATTAAATCTCTCTCAATCTAAAAGCAATGTTTCTTTTAATAATTCTTGTAACTATCGCGTCGGTTCGCGCTAACAAAAATCTATGCGATACGAAAGACAGTGTTGATATTACCAACGGTGTGCTACTGTCTAATGGGACTATATTAAGCGACGGAATTCTCTATCCACCGAAACATGTGTATTTTAGTAACGAAACTCTTAGAACTTACGGGTGTGTTTGCAAAGTAAAAAATTGCGTGAGAAAATGTTGTTCTATTGGTTCGGTCATGTACATGAATTCGACCTTCAAGAGCTGTGCTTATTTGCCTGATGAGGGAATCATGATGAATCGAGGCTTCAACTTGCATTACGTAAATCGAGTGAAGAAAAACGTGAAACTGAACAATTCAGATTTCGGTTACGTATACGGGAAACCTTGCGATGACGTTTACCTGGAAGATAAGAGTTGGTTCCTACAGGAGGTGAGTCAATATAACGAATTATCGATTTTCTATAGGTACACTAGCTAACCCGGCAAACATTGTTTTGCCATATATAAGATTTCTAGGGAATTTCTAGTGTAGAAAAAAAAACTAACTTATTGTAAGTGTGTAAGGATGTGGTAAATGAGTGAAAGAGGTATGTAGTGCTGTGAACGATGAGGGAATATATAATAAAAATAACAAAACCTCATTCAACCATATAATACCTCATTATAACAAAAAAAAATGTCAAAATAAAAAAATATGTTAGGGGTGGACAACCCTATTCAATTAGGGGTATGAAAAATAGATAGTAGCCGATTCTCAGGCTTACTGAATATGTATAAAAAAATTCATGAGAATCGGTCAAGCGGTTTCGGAGGAGTATGGGAACGAACATTGTGACACGAGAATTTTATATATTAGATATACATTGCAAAAAATAGATTTCCGTGTCTACTAAACAATCAAACAATACATGACGGCACAATGTTAAAAGAATTCTAATAGCGATCGATCATTTAAACCTTAATTCATTGTTTGAATTATTTTTGTCTTAGATGGGCAAAAATCCTCTCGACCCATTAGTTAATAGACGTTATACCCGTTACAAAGATCAACAACACACCACCAGATCGAACTGTGAACTATTTTAATAGATAGGTCAAAATAAATTTACATAGAGCTCACGTCTTGAAAACTCGAGATAGAAGTCTCACTTGTTTTTGCAATTATATTAACTAAGACATAATGAACGGTGTCTCAGGTACTGATGCCCCAGAAGGTCGCGATGTGATTAAACGCTTATCTGCCTTCGAAGGAAAAAAAGGTCAATTAACTAACTAGTGAGATTGAGTATTTGTTGTGGGTTTACTATTACTGCCGCAAAACAGTCGTGCGTCAGATTTACTAGGATAAATAAGTGATAATACAGTATCAAAATTGTTGGTTCAGATTGCGATCCATGGACTGTTATAACCGCTTAAATTCGGGCGAGTCGTGAGCTTGTCAAGCCATCTATTGTATGGTTTTGCTCATCGAAAATAGCCCGATAAATCATTGGCCGAAATGGTAATTGTGCTAGAAGTTTGAGTTTATTCAAGTCCACTGATGCGTCATCTTATTAAAATTCACACCACTGATAGTTTGTTTGTTTTTTTCAATACGATTTGGAATATAAAATACAATATCAAACATGCTTATAATGTTTGTAATCCATCATTCTTACATTTAGTTTTCAAATATCCAAGGATTTTTTTTATCCTATAATCCAAATCATTAAAATAATCATATAATGAAAAACTAATTATTACTACAATCGGTGTTAACATCAGACGCGCGATCTGTTTGTCTTCCAAAACTTGTATCACCAATAATATTTTAGAAAAATAACATGCGACAGCATTTAAAATACTCGGCAATATATTTTTATTGCTGTTTGCACATCATTTCAAAATAAAAAAGCTTCTCGTGTACTCACTTTAAGCTCGCCACGTACTTTCGATTTCTTGAAGGCACTTACTTATGTGTTTTTTTTTTACAACGGATACGGTTTTTACAACCTTTCAAACCGAAACGCATTACTGCTTCACGGCAGAAATAGGCAGGGCGGTGGTACCTATCCGCGCGGACTCACAAGTGGTCCTACCACCAGTAATTACGCAAATTATAATTACGCGGGTTTGATTTTTATTACACGATGTTGTTCCTTCACCGTGGAAGTGAATCGTGAACATTTGTCGAGAACGTATTTCATTAGAAAAATTGGTACCCGCCTGCGGGATTCGAACACCGTTGCATCGCTTCAACACGAATGCACCGGACGTCTTATCCTTTAGGCCACGACGACTCCATGGCCGGGTTTGGGCCTTGGCTCTTGGTGCCCTGGGGGACCGACTCTTGAGGCTTTACAACTCCTGCCTCGAGTCGGGACGGTTTCCTTCATCGTGGAGGACGGGCAGACTCGTGCTGTTGAGAAAGGAGGGGCGCCCGGCGGATACTGCCGCCGGGTACCGTCCCATCGTGTTGCTGGATGAGGTGGGCAAGCTGCTGGAACGCATTCTGGCGGCCCGCATCATTCAGCATCTGGTCGGGGTGGGACCCGATCTGTCGGCGGAGCAGTATGGCTTTCGAGAGGGCCGCTCAACGGTGGACGCGATCCTTCGCGTACGGGCTCTCTCGGAAGAAGCCGTCTCCAGGGGTGGGGTGGCCTTGGCGGTGTCGCTCGACATCGCCAATGCGTTTAACACCCTGCTCTGGTCCGTGATAGGGGGGGGCACTGGAAAGACACGGAGTGCCTCTCTACCTTCGCCGACTGGTGGGTTCCTACTTGGAGGACAGATCGGTCACGTGTACCGGACACGGTAGGATCGTACACAGGTTCCCGGTCGTGCGCGATGTTCCACAGGGGTCGGTGCTCGGCCCCCTTTTGTGGAACATCGGGTATGACTGGGTACTGAGGGGTGCCCTCCTCCCGGGCCTAAGCGTAATCTGTTACGCAGACGACACGCTGGTCGTGGCCCGGGGGGGGAGTTTTGCTGAGTCTGCTCGTCTTGCCACCGCTGGGGTGGCACATGTCGTCGGCAAAATCAGGAGATTGGGCGTCGACGTGGCGCTCAGTAAATCCGAGGTCATGTGGTTCCACAGGCCCCGGAGAGTGCCACCTGTTGATGCCCATATCATGGTTGGAGGCGTCCGTATCGAGGTCGGGGTGCAGTTGAAGTACCTCGGCCTCATTCTGGACAGTCGTTGGACCTTCCGTGCTCACTTTCAGAACCTGGTCCCTGGTTTGTTGGGGGTGGCCGGCGCGTTAAGCCGGCTTCTGCCCAACGTGGGGGGGCCTGACCAGGTGACGCGCCGTCTCTATACGGGGGTGGTGCGATCAATGGCCCTATACGGGGCGCCCGTGTGGGGCCAGTCCCTGGTCGTGGGGGTAGCGAAGCTGCTGCAACGGCCGCAACGCACCATCGCGGTCAGGGTCATCCGTGGCTATCGCACCATCTCCTTCGAGGCGGCGTGTATACTGGCTGGGACGCCGCCTTGGGTCCTGGAGGCGGAGGCGCTCGCCGCTGACTATCAGTGGCGGGCTGACCTTCGTTCCCGGGGCGTGGCACGTCCCAGCCCCAGTGTGGTCAGAGCGCGGAAGGCCCAATCTTGGCGGTCCGTGCTGGAGTCATGGTCCAGACGGCTGGCCGATCCTTCGGCTGGTCGTAGGACCGTCGAGGCGATTCGCCCGGTTCTTGTGAATTGGGTGAATCGTGACAGAGGACGCCTCACTTTCCGGCTCACGCAGGTGCTCACTGGGCATGGTTGCTTCGGTGAGTTCATGCACCTGATCGGAGCCGAGCCGACGGCAGAGTGCCACCATTGTGGTTGCGACTTGGACACGGTGGAGCACACGCTCGTCGCCTGCCCCGCATGGGAGGGGTGGCGCCGTGTTCTCGTCGCAAAAATAGGAAACGACTTGTCGTTGCCGAGTGTTGTGGCATCAATGCTCGGTGACGACGAGTCGTGGAAGGCGATGCTTGACTTCTGCGAGTGCACCATCTCGCAGAAGGAGGCGGCGGGGCGCGTGAGAGACGCACAGGCCCGCCGCCGTCGAGCGGGGGCCAGGGAGGCGGATCTCGCCCAAGCCCTGGCCCTCTAAGTGTTTCGGGTCCCCCTCATATGTCGGTCTGGGGACCGGCGAGGGGGACCTAAGAAGACGTCGTGCAAGCTGCTCTGCACGCGTTTTACGCATGAGCATCCGGGTGATGGAAGGCCGGCTATCCTCGACTCACGCTGGTTCTGGTCCAGCGGGGTATTCCGTAGGATAGCTCACTCTAACCGGCGCCATCTAGGCGGGCTTCGGATAGCCTTTATGGGTTTTCAATATATAAATTTGACGTCTATTCAAATATTGACTGATTTTATTCTATGTTTTGAACGAGGTTAAATTTTTTTTAAAAAGATGACAGCAAAAAATGCTAAGTATCAATATTTTAAGATATGACTAAACAGTCGTCCAATTTTTTCGTGGTATTGAGGAAAAGACTACATAAGTTTACAAAGTTACGAAATTCCCAGATATAAGGTGATTTTGTAGAGAAAATCATTTCAAAATATAGCAAATTCGATTTAATGGAGCTATTTTCGATGTTCAACGAATGTTTGTCGTAAAAAAAATTAAAATTTTGTTTCATGATACAGTTCCAAGGTTAATATTATTGTTATTAACATGTCAATGCAAGTCACCGATTAAAATGCTTTCAATACGGAACTCGTTTATTAAGTACGGTCAATTGGTTCTAAATTATTTGAGGTTCATCGCCTTAGTTTTTAGCGTACTTCGTGGTTCAAGAAGTTTCAGAACGACTTTCCCGGAAATTATGAGAAAACTATGAAACAGGATTTTCTGAGGCCATTTGAAATAAAATTGAATGAAAAGTTAAGCATTTTTGCTCATTTTATTTAATTACTAGCTTAGCCCGCGACTCCGTCCGCGTGGAATAGGTTCTTTGGCATAACGCAAAATTTTACCCCACCACTTCATTTATGTAGAAAGTGAAAATATTTTTGAATTATAGAATGTTAAGGAGATATTTAAACCCCTTTTTTGAAGTATTATTTAATGGTGCTCCACTTGTATTAGTCTTACCGTGATGTTATATAGCCTATAGCCTTCCTCAATAAATGGGCTATCTAACACTGAAAGATGTTTTCAAACCGACCAGTAGTAGATTAGCGCGTTCAAACAAACAAACTCTTCAGCTTTATAATATTAGTATAAATTTTAAATTTTTATTATTCAATTTCAAAGAAATGTTTAGTTTTATAGTTGTGCTGTCATTCGTAGTTCGTTTTCTGGTATGCTTAAACAGATAATTATTCAACTATACTGTACAATTTCTATCAACAACGAATTGATATAAACAAGAACTTGTATTCTTAGATTGTTTTATTTTTAAAATCGTTACGACTGTGAAATATGCGTATATGCGTAAGAGGAAAATGGAAGAACACGTTTATTGCATACACATAGGTGTTTTGTTTTTTTTATTTATTTCTTACACACAGCCCACCTGTTTTTTACGTGGTTACTGGAGCCCATAGACATCTACAACGTAAATGCGGCACCCACCTTGAGATATGAGTCCTAAGGTCTCAGTATAGTTACAACAGCTGCCCACACCCTTCAAACCGAAACGCATTACAGCTTCACGGCAGAAATAGGCAGGGTGGTGGTACTCACACCGTGCGGACTCACAAGAGGTCCTACCACCAATAATAAAGTTGTGTGTATATGCAGTTCGTAAATTTGAAAATATTGTTTATTTTTGTCAAGAAAATTTCAACGGCTGCCCTTTAAAAACGGAACTCAGCAGAAATAAGCAGGCTTACAACATGCCCCACTGATGATGATACATATTCCGCAAATTATATTTTTTGCGAGTTTGATTTTTGTTGCACGATGCTGACCATTGTGGAAGTCATAAATATGCCCACAAGTGGGATTTGAGTACCGGCACAGTCGCATCGTTCGACACGAGTAGACGGGCGTCTGATCCATTGGGCCACTTTTTTTTCCCCTGCCTATGCTGATAGCCTTGTGAGGCTATTTCAGCTTTACCCTAGCGTGTAGGTGAGCTCTCGGGGCTCAAAACGGAAGTGTTGCTAACACTGGCCCTAACAAGAGCAGTGCTTCGCAGAATCTACCACCGGATCGGAAACGCGACCCACTGAGAAGGTCCAGCGAGAAACTCAGTGGGCTGTTTGTGGGTTCATTTACTCGTCGAGCCTTTCGTCGCAAGCGACGGGTTTGGCGAGGACGTATTTGTACAATAGGCGGTCTTATCGCCAAAAGCGATCTGTTAGAGCCAACCGTTTAATTTACAGAAATTCTGGAAAAGATAAAGACACAGCAGATATGTTCGCGGTGTACTATTAATAATACATTATTAAAGAAGATACATACTTACAATAAATAGAAGCATACCGTAATGCTTATTAATAAATATAGAAAAGTACATTTAAACTGTTTAACTTTGTTTTATCAATAATGTGGTTTTATACAAAACCATACTATAACGTGTTTGTAATCGAAAAGATAATGCAATGTTTTATGTCCAATGTGCAGACTATTTTTGTTGTTGTCGATAGAATGAATGAAGCTGTTGATGTTTTTTTTTAATTGCCCTTGTATGCAGTCTAGCATATGGCCCATCTGATGGTGAGTGGTTACCGTCGCCAATGGACTTCAGCAATGCCGCGGGTAGAGCCAGGCCGCTGTATACCGCTATGAATGATGAATGAATGGATTGAGTGATTGATGCAATCAATAAAATCGAGATATTAATCTGGTGCTTTAGACGCCTCTTAAAGATCCCGTGGATGGTATTCCGCATCAATGCATTCATTCTCAAAGAATTCGGTATCAAAAAACGATTTTCGTCTACTGCACAGTTACGAATTTTAAGGTTCTTTGATCAGATATCCAATGAGAACTGGATGGAGATTCTAGTGGTTCAAAGCCAGGTGGAAGATAAGAGAACACCTGGTCGACCACCAGTCCGGTAGATAGAACCTAATCAAGAAAGCCACTGAGTCCAACATAGTCAAGTGTGCACAAAACGCTTTGAACCATTAGATCTAAAAGAGTATCAGCACGAGGAAAATCCTTGAAAACTTTGGGGACCTAACGAATGCTTCAACCTGGTATATCGCCAGAGCAACCACGACTACTCCAACAAGAGTTCCTGACCAAGAAGAAGCTCAATTTATTGTCTAAGCAGCGGTATTGTTTTTTTGGAGTCTCCGCTAATTTTTTTACTGCTTTTGTCAATTAACGTGTCTGTTTCACGGCAGATTCAATATCAATGTCAATACGCAAGACGATGGCAAGACTTTACTCCGGAGTTTCCGTAATAAACCATACAACCAATATTTATGCAAATCGTAAATGTTTTGATACGTGATAACGCAAATACAGCATTAAAAGATAATTATGAATATCGCGCAGGATATTGCGACACTTTGTAGGCGGAGGAAGGTCAATTTGTAACCGAAATTAAATTAATAATCACATGGAATAAATTTAGCTGAGTTGCATCTCGTGTGCACACACTGACCGTTGCTTATTTTTATAAATTAACTTTAAGCCCATAAATATATTTCAGAGCTCACTAACCACCTCTGTGTGGCCACTCATAAGACGCAGTAACGTCTTGACTCCTGAGTTTAGAGGTAAACTTTTGCCTAACATTTCCCTTGAAGATAGAAATGTCATAGCGCTCGAGAAGAACTGTGGTAATACAGTTGAACTATTCTTTGGTGGTGGTGGTGGTGTGATGGTACAAAAGAGATGACCGGATCATCTCCAAAGATTTCTTAGAATACTATTCCATGGTACATACTGCATAGCATGTAGAGAATATCATAGTTTCACCTTTGTAGGCGTAGGGGGTTTTGTATCTTTCAAAATTTTGCAAAAATAGCAACCTTTTATTGATCATGTGGGAACTCATTTTGATACTTAGTGACACATCACTTTAGTTATATTATCAAGTCCTTGCGATTCCATGAATCGATAGGGCTGTTGTGAACAATGAAACGAATACAAACACAATGAGTTTACTTATAGAGTTTACGGTAGGCAGCGGCTTGGCTCTGCCCCTGGCATTGCTGAAGTCCATGGGCGACGGTAACCACTCACCATCAGGTGGGCCGTATGCTCGTCTGCCTACAAGGGCAATAAAAAAAATAGTTTAAAAAAATAAAAATAAAAAGCTTTTATCTAACTAAAAAATAGAAAATAAATTTTAATAAATTTGAATTAAAAATAGTGTCAGAAAAAATGATTATATTGTAAAAAAAGCGTGAGGTGCTTTTCAGGATATTATGAAAATATTAATAATAATTTAATTTCAATTTTTTTTTTTTTTTTTTAAATATTGAATTGTCATCGGTCCTTAAAAAGTATGCCAAATTTCGAGTTAATCCGACGTTTTTAAGGGAGTTAAAATCATGATCAAAGATTCCGTTACATACATACTAACATATATACGTCCGAAGCTAATAAAAGCGTGTTAAAAAAAGTCACTCGAAGACTCACACATTAACGAAGATTACATTCTCACAAATATTGATTGATCATGCTGTGTTTACTAGAGTAAAGAAAGACTTAAACACAAAAAAAAATAATCTAATATTAAAAAAAAAATAAACTAAATTTCATATTTAAAAAAAAAAAGACATGCCCGCTGAGTTTCTTGCCAATTCTTCTCAGGACGGAGGCTAGTTCTTGTGAATTGGCGGTAGTTCTTTTGACGTTCAACAAGTATATACTTTCATTTATGTTGAATAAAAATTTTTTGATTTGATTTGATTTGACTGGTCGTCACATCAATCGCCGGCTTATCTACTCGATGCTAAAATTAATGATAGAAACAAATTTTACTTGTGTTTCAAATGCACTAAAATCAGAAAAGTAAAATTTCCATTAACTTCAATAAAGGAAGTTTTTTATTCAACTGTGTTTTTTTTATGTGAAAGGATTATAAGGATTCTTTTGTCATTTAAAAAACCGCGGCTTCTCGTGCGGTCGCATTAAAAGGATATTAGTAGTTCTTGATTTATAGTTAATTATGCATATTTAATTGTCCTTGACTCATCATTAATGACAATTTCATTTTATTTTGTTGGAGCTAGTTTGGTTTTTTTGTTAAAATTTTGCGTTGTTTTTTAACTCAATCATGCAAAACATTGTTTTAACGGATGTGGATTATTTTTCGTATAAATATATATTTTAGCTAGTCATCAAAAAAAATAAGAAAACCACTCTTAATCGTGGTAAAAGTCAAGACCCCAGCAATCCAGGCTATAATTACTATAGCAAACATAGCAGGGTTCTTTGATGTGTGATTATATGTACCGGTTCTCCTTTAAAATTAAATCAACTAAGTAGCTTATGTATTTTTCTTTTTTTTTTAATTGCTTATGTGGGTGGACGAGCTCACAGTCCAGTTACTGGAGCCTATAGACATCTACAACGTAAATGCGCCACCCACTTTGAGACATAAGTTCTAAGGTCTCAAGTATAGTTACAGCGGCTGCCCCAAATTTCAAACCGAAACGCATTATTTCTTCACGGCAGAAATAAGCAGGGTAGTGGTACCTACCCGCGCGGACTCTCAAGTGGTCCTACCACCAATAACTTATGTACTAGATAATGACAAAAGCAAGCCTTAGTTGCCCTTGATCCCGGGAAAATGCAACGTGTTCTAAATTACAAGTAAAACTACGGCGCACGTCTAATTTTAATACAGACATAAATATGTCGAACAAATCACTATCCATAAGTCAATCAAACACATTAGTAACAAAAAAAATTTATGAAAATGCAATCAACTATCTCACGGCGAACCTGGTGTTAAGTGGTTACCGGAGCCCATATACATCAACAATGTAATAACCACCCACCTTGAGATACGAGATCTAAGTGTCAGTTTTATAGTACACTCTCTTCCACACTCTTCAAACCGGAACGCATTGCTAGTTTGCGGGGCAATAACAGGCAGAATAGTGGTACCTGCCCGTGCGAATTCCAGAGAAACCTTACCAACAGTAACCAGTATACTGCCCTGATACGGAAGCTTATGAATGACTTAATGACCTTTTTGAAATGTTAGTACTACGTTAGTATGCAAACACAAATACTAGTCTATAGAAAGTCTAAGATCTATCGAACGCCATTTAATATATGATGATTGTAAAAAAAATTAAATAGACTTGGCTAAAACAGTACAATGCAGTTATTTAAGCTTAACAGATTATAGTTCATTCACTTCTGTACTAACGGTCGCGATGAGACCGAAGCAATGAGAACCCACCGCGGCAAATTTAATTGAACTTAAAAGAAAACAAAACACAAAATGTTTTCTTCGGTCGCTCGATGATGCAGTCCAAAAAATAGTTCCATTATTTATAGACTCCTCGATAATTCTTGCACAGTTCAAATTCATAGTTCATCGACCCAATATCGAATTATTCGTATGATTTTCCTTCCCAAATACCTACGTAAGAAGCACAATGGATGTTTATAATTTGGTTAAAATGGATAAACAAATGATGTCCCTGATTGTATGTGGTGATTGTAGTGGCTTGATTGGTGGATCAAAAATAAAAAATGGAGTCTTTGATGAGTTTCGTGTCTCAAGAAAGCGATTTTTTGCAACGAAGTTCCTTATGGGACGATGTGGAGGGGTATCCTAACCGGAAAAAACGTCTGTAACGTAAGATTTTTATTATTTATGTATAGTTTTAGTATAATGGCTATACAGTGTCTAATGTATAGTCTACGTGATGACGGTTATTATTATTATTCATATAAATAGCTGTTTCTTTGTATATTATTATTATAAATTTTTTTATAAATCATTGTGAATAAAATAAAGTTAATAACTTTGTAAAGTAGTTTTTTTTATCAATAAAAAAATCATAATAAAAATGTAACTATACCCGAATAATTATTTTCTTTATACCTCGAATAGAAGTTAAAATTAATATTTTTATAATAAGGAACTTCGTTCCTATCCGGTGTCCAACGACACCACACATCTTTTTTGTTGTGATATCCACTAACTATGCACCGTCAAGAGATGCGATGATCTCGTCTACTGATCCATCATCAGGCGTTCTAGGAATGCGGACGTTTTCTGAATTCATTGTTGACGGTCGCTTCTTCTATCACTCCCGGTACTAATCCGGGCGAGAATTGGACACCCGGGTGAGCGTAGGGGAGTCGTTTAATTGGTAACATATTCCATTGGCTTAGTCGGCACGTCTGTGATCTAATATTCAGTATCCTGTCCAAAGCAAACAAGAAACTTTCAAACTTTATTTAAAAATTTAAATGGAATATTTGAAATGTATTCAACTGATAATTATTTTTAATAAATGTCTCTTTTTTTATTTGATTGGTGTTGTTAATTTTAAGTATGTTTCAATGATACTATTTATGTACACATATGGACTTGTTGTTGGCTGAAATAAAATAAATCATTCATTTATTAATGCATTCATTCATTCATTCATTATTATATACATATTATATACAAATATTATTACAAATGTATGATTTTTTATTTGATTGGTGTTTTTAATTTTAAGTATGTTTCAATGATACAATCTATGTACACATATGGACTTGTTGTTGTCTGAAATCAAATAAATCATTCATTTATTAATGCATTCATTCATTCATTCATTATTACATACATATATTAGTACAAGTGTATGATTACAAAAAGTACTTTATGATTTTAGTGATTTTAAGACTAAAAATATCATTATACGTATAAAACGTATAAAAAAATCACACAAATACGTATTATATAAAGCGAATACGTAATTGAAATTGTCCCTTTAGTTGTGTGTTTCGACCTAGATTTTTTTAACGTCATCCAATACATTATCGTAATGAGCTGTTACGATTTATCGCCTGTATCAATCACCGTCGCTTATCGGGACACTTTCGGACACTCAGCCTAATGCACTACGAAACATCCACGGTAGCAACGACGGTTGACAGCGCAGATCGGATCCTATTGGAACGAGAAGGACTCAAATCAAGAGGAAATCTACAGCCCACTGAGTTTCTCGCCGGATCTTCTCAGTGGGTCGCGTCTCCGATCCAGTGGTAGATTCTGCGAAGCGCTACTCTTGCTAGGGTCAGTGTTAGCAACACTCCGGTTTGAGCCCCGTGAGCTCACCTACACACGTTAGGGTGAAGCTGAAATAGCCTCTGAAGGCTATCAGCATAGCTACGGAAAAAAAAAAGGAAATCTAAGTAAATAAATAATTATTCGGGAACACTTATTCAGACGAGGTCGTCTTTGGCAAATCTATAACCTGGAAATTAGAGATACATTTGTATAAGTTTAAATCACGGACTAATTTTCTAGGAACAACAATCAGTCAAGCTTTTCTTTTCCCTTACAGCCTATGGGGCTATTCCAGCTACACGCGGACGTGTAGGTGAGCTCACGGGCTCAAAATGAAAGGATTTGCTAACACTGGCCCTAGCACGACAAGTGCTTTGGAATCGGAAATGCAACTGAAAAGATACGGTGAGAAACTCAGTGGGTTGTGTCTATGGGATCACATATCACATGTCCCATATCCATGTCTCTTCCACTAGGCCCTAGTGGAAGAGACAATATGATATGGGCTATGTTACTCTATATTCATGTTATATAAATGATCGGAACGTAGAATTGATAAAAATAATATGATACTTATAACACAGGTGGGGTAAAATAAAAGATAATGTGAACAATTTTCCGACCAACCATAAAGATTAATCACAACTCAATATTATTTTAATTTTACTCACAAGATTGAGAATACAAAAAAAAACGACGTTAAAAACATGCAACAAAGACAATTCATTGCGGTGCCCTCTACAATGAATTATTTAGCTTCGTGTTGTAAATAACTAAGTGTGTTGTAATTGTTTATATTTTATTATTATTAATCAATACGGTCAATAGCTCAGCATAAGCTCATCAATGAATACTCGCACAATATCGCGTCGTCCGTGTCCGTAAAAACTTTAAAATATTTGACACCTCAGAAAAAATGTAATAACAATTAACAAAAAAAACGTGAGCCGTCACGTGACGCCTGGCAGATGTGAAACATGGACATTATTTTGTAAAAGTAATATGCAGAAAAGAACAGATTGTGTATCATAATGATAAAATAAAATATTACGAAAAAATAATTTTTTTTCAAGTAAAACACAGGTTATATGTAAACAACACTGTATACACTACGGAGTATACACTACGGAGTATACACTATATGTATCCGAGCTCAGTGTAGCGAGAGAGAGATGGCTTAACGCCGGATCGAGTGGGAGAGAATCGCACAGTCGATTGCGCATGGCGACGCGCCGCCACGGCATGCGTCGCCACGCCAGAAATCGGTTTTACGTGCGGCTATAGATGTTTCACATCAAAACGTGACATTAAATCGTAAAAGTAGTTTCAGTTATTTCTACGACGCGTGCAAACCGAAATTTTCAATGTTAGTGTCACATAAATTTACAAATAAAACATGTGTACCAAATCCAGCCACTCATGTCTAACGTTATCAATATAAGTACTATGTTATCAATACTAACATTAATGTAAGTAATGTCCACCATTCTGTTTAATGAATACACGACCAGCTAATGCAATTTTGTTAGATTGAAATATGGTAATGTACTTCTTCAAGATTTACGTAGCGTGAAACAAAACGCCTACTCTATTTTTAATTATACTTATATACATTACTGTGCATTTTTTACTCACTCACGACAACCGGTATTGTGTTATTTGTATTTGATAAGCAAATTTCATCTGCAAAACGTGTTTTTTTTTTATATTTCATAAACTTATACCATCAATCAATCGAAATCAATTTTAGTATTGGGACGACTCTTGATCATTTCCCCATTTCGACAAAGCGGCACGACACGAGAGCCCTCTCATCGTTTTTTTTTTTTTTTTCCTACCTAAGCTGAGAGCCTTGAGAGGCTATATCAGCGTAACCCTAACTTTAGTAGGTGAGCTCACGGGGCTCAAACCTGACGATGTTGCTAACACGAACCCTAGCAAGAGTCGTACTTCGCAGAATCTACCACCGGATCGGAAACGCGACCCACTGAGAAGATCCGGCGAGAAACTCAGTGGGCTGTGTCTGAGAGTTAATTTACTCGTCGAGCCCTTCGTCGCAAGCGACGGGTTCGACGAGAACGGTGACCGGTGCTTGAATTACCTAAAAGCACCGTTAGTGGATTGGGTGGATCCGAGATGACGTGTTTTGGGCGACGTCGACTGCTTTCCATTCTGTCCGCAGGATCGGGAATGTAGTTACCGGCGGCCACGATGAGAGGGTTCTCGTGTCGTGCCGCTTTATCGAAGTGGCGCATGGACGCCGACTGCAGATACTTACTGATGGACTCTAAGTCCAGGTCGTCATGGAGGTCGACATTCCTGACGAACCACGGGGCTCCGACGGCTATCCTGCAAAAACGGGATTGAATGATTTGAAAGGATTTTAAGTGTATGCGGGCCGCGTGAGCGAACACTACACTTGCATAGGTCATGACGGGGCGTATGCAAGTTTTGTAGAGTGTCACCTTATTTCTAAGGGACATTTTACTTCGCCTACATATCATCGGGTAGAGACGTCCTAGAATGAAGGCGGCACGGTCGCGTACCGTCTTAATGTGGGGGCGGAATGTCATCCTACTGTCGAGGGTGACGCCTAAGTACTTGACCTTCGGGGCCCACGGTATGGGCTGGTCGAACATCGTGATTGGGCGAACGGCGGGGGCGGGGGTGTTGACGCGCCTAGTCGGGAGAGGGATGCTCAGCGTGGTGTTCGGAGGGCGACCCCTTTTGAAGAGCACCGCTGTGCTTTTCGTGGGGTTGATGTCGATGCGCCACTTCCGGAACCACTGTCCCATGGTGGTAGCTGCGGTCTGAAGTCGTCGATGAAGCAACGCCTTCTTCCTACACGAGTAGTAGATGGCGGTGTCATCGGCGAAGAGCGCCAGATGGGTCTCCGGAGACCGGGGTACCTCTCATCGTGGCTGCCGGTAACTACTTGTCAGGGCCAGTGTTAGCAACACTTCCAGTCTGAGCCCCGTGAGCTTACTTGCACGCTAGTGTAAAGCTGAAATAGCCCATCAAGGCTATCAATCAGCAAAGCTAGGAAAAAAAAAAAGAAAAATCGGTTGTCTGTAAAGTCAGTTTACTGACGGAAGTTAAACGTGACAACGTTAAAAGAAAATAATGATGAAATGGTTTCATTCTTCAAAAGAAAATTTTAATTTTATTTGTTTGATAGATATTTTGTATGGACAATTGACACACACCACATTCACTTTTCACTGAACTTCATACATAACGAAAACATGTAAATGTATTATTGTATAGCAGCTGTCCACGCGGATGCATCGCTCACTCAAGTAGGAAAGAGACAGATGTCGAACGCTCAGTTCCGATTGCATCACCTTACAGTCCGGACGTGTTTTTGCGAGAAACTGTCGCTGCCGTCGCGATCTTGTGTCTTGAGTTTCGCTGCATTGTCGTTGTCGCATCGATCGCGGCATTGTTGCGAATTCTTGACGCACTATCGCTGGCGTCGCGACCTTGTGTCGTAAAAGCAACTCGAACTTGTCGATTGTGCATTCGTAACGACTTCACATTATCATCCACTCATATCATTTATTAAATTTATTTATTTATTCGGCGAGTAAAACAGTCTCTTTCGAGACTAACCCCCCCTGAGATCACCGCTTGTTGTGGCATTCTCACAACCCAGGGGGGCCCCACCTTCACAAACTTCCACCCCAATCCTAGCCGACTGCCGTTTTCACGGCAAAGGCACTCCCCCCCCTTGGAGCTGGTAAAGCTCAGGGGGTGAACTCCTACTCAGGGGACTCGCCTTTCGGCGAGTGTGCCTTAAGTCCCGGGGACGCCCCCCCCGGGTAAAAACGAAAAAAATGGAAGAAGAGCTCTTAGGGTTTCTCGGGTTACTTGCCGAGAAGTACCCGGTGCTATCCAACCTCACGGCCGAATTCGCGGCCTACAGGGCCGCCCGCGCGAGTCCCGCCCCGCCCGCGTCCCTCGCCGCGTCATTTCGAGCCGCGCAGTCAGGCCCCGCCCCCAAACCCAATTTGAGCGCACGTACGCACGTAGCAACTCACGAAGCGCCTAGCGCCAACGAAGCGCCTAACGCACCCGCGACGTCATTCTCGCCAATCTCATCCGTCGCGTCGTCCGTAATAATTAACTCAGGTTCAGACTCCGATACCGGATCGGAGATGGACTTCGAGTCCGCGACGAGCCCGCAGCCCGGAACCTCGGATGGGTTCCAAACGGTAAAACGCGGGAAAAAACGTACTCGCGCCGTGGAGTCCCGGAGCTCCACGACAAAACAAACAAAATCAGCGACTGCCTCCCGTCCGCAGGTAGTCGTGACACCGGAGTCGGACTCCGGCCGCCGCGCAACCCCACCGCCGCGTCCCAAGCCCGCACCCGCGCAAAAAACTGTCGCCCCGCCCCCGCTGATTCTCCAGGAGAAGTCAGCATGGAACCGCGTCTCCCAGGCCCTTCAGGCAAACAAAATAAATTATACCCATGCGCGTAACGTCGCGCATGGGATTCAAATAAAGGTCGCAACGCCGGGCGACCATAGGGCTCTATCCGCGTACCTCCGAAAGGAGAACATAGGTTTCCATACCTATGCTCTTCAGGAGGACCGCGAGCTCCGCGTAGTAATACGCGGAGTTCCGAAGGAACTCGACATACAGTACGTAAGGGAGGATCTGACCGCTCAGTCCCTCCCGATAGTAAGTGTGCACCGGATGCACAACGGACGCGACAAAAAACCATATAACATGGTTCTAGTCGCTCTAGAACCAACCCCGGAGGCCAAGAAAAAGATCGCATGTCTCGCGACAGTATGTGGCCTATCCGGGGTTACCATTGAAGCCCCCCATAGACGTGGCACTCCCGGACAGTGCCACAGATGCCAACTATATGGCCACTCGGCTCGGAATTGCCACGCGCGCCCCCGCTGCGTGAAGTGTCTCGGCGATCACGCCACGGTAGATTGCTCGCGAGTTAGGGAAACCGCGACCGAACCTCCAAGCTGTGTCCTATGCCTTAAGCAAGGGCACCCCGCGAATTACCGTGGATGTCCTAGGGCTCCGCGAAAACGTCCGACCCACCCAGCCCCCCGTACCGTCGGCCCAAAGACTTCGGTGCCTTCAGCACCGAAACCCGCCTTCGTACCGGCTGCGGTTCCCACCGTCTCGGCGTGGAACAAACCGCTGCCGTATACGAGGTCGGGAACACAAACCGCACCCCAGCCCCCGCTCGCGACACGTCCCGCGCCGCAGCCCCTGCTCGCACCTCCCCCCGCGCCCGCGTACCGTCCCCCGCAACCCTCAGCCGTCAACGACTTCACGCTCGTGCGCGACTTCGTCACGGCGGTCAACTTCGACCGTCTGCGATCGTTCGCAGACGCGATGCGAAGGACGGTAAACCCCGAACAACGGCTCGCGGCCGCGTTCGAATACATGGACGTTTACGAGTCCGTGGCCCGTACTTTCTAAAATCACCGGTAATCAATGGCGCAAAACGCTAGAGAGAAACCATATTCCCTTACGTTAGCATTCTACAATGCTAACGGACTCGCGCGACAACGCGATCAAATTTACGAATTCCTCCGCGACAATCTTGTAGATATTCTGCTAGTGCAGGAGACCTGCCTGAAGCCCTCGCGTCGTGACCCGAAAGTCGCGAATTACGTCATGGTTAGGAATGACAGACTCACCGCCTCCAAAGGCGGGACTGCCATTTACTATAGGCGGGCCCTGCACGTTGTCCCTCTCGATACCCCCTCGCTCTCACATATCGAGGCGTCAGTGTGCCGTATCTCGCTGACGGGACACCAGCCGATCGTCATCGCATCCGTCTATCTCCCCCCGGACAAGCCCCTTCTGAGCAGTGACATCGAGTCACTGTTCGGCATGGGAGACTCCGTCATCCTGGCAGGCGATTTAAATTGCCACCACACTAGGTGGAACTGCCACAGTTCAAACATAAACGGTAGGCGTCTCGACGCGTTTATAGACGACCTTACCTTTGAAGTAGTCGGTCCCCCAACTCCAACATGTTATCCGTATAACATCGCGCTCCGTCCGAGCACTATAGACCTGGCACTGCTGAGGAACGTAACTCTGCGCTTGCGTTCCATCGAAGCAATGTCAGAGCTCGACTCAGACCACCGACCTGTCGTTATGCAGCTCGGTCGCCCCCACAACCCAGTCACAGCTACGAGGACCATGGTGGACTGGAAGAAGCTGGGCAAATGCTTAGCCGATGCCGCTCCACCAATCCTCCCCTGCGGCCCGGATTCAACTCAATCCCCCGAGGACACAGTCGAATCCATAAACATCATCACGGATCACATCTCTTCCGCGATCATAAGATCCTCAAAAGAAGTCGATGTGGAGGATAGCTTCCACCGCATCAGACTGTCCCCCGAACTTAGGAACCTCCTAAGAGTTAGAAACGCGGCAATCCGGGCCTACGATCAACTTGCCACGCACTCAAACCGGATTCGGATGCGTCGTCTACAGCGGGATGTAAAATCTCGCCTAAGCGACGCCCGAAATGAGAATTGGGATAGTTACTTAGAAGGACTCGCGCCCTCTCATCAAGCATACTGGCGACTAGCAAGGACTCTCAAGTCCGAAACTACCGCTACTATGCCTCCTCTCGTACGCCCTTCAGGCCAACCACCGGCTTTCGATGACGATGACAAGGCAGAGTTGCTGGCCGATGCACTGCAAGAGCAGTGCACCACCAGCACTCAATACGCGGACCCCGAACACACCGAGGCAGTCGACAGGGAGGTCGAGCGCAGAGCTTCCCTGCCACCCTCGGACGCGTTACCCCCCATTACCTCTGACGAAGTTAGAGAAGTAATAGACAACCTTCAACCTAAGAAGGCACCCGGCTCCGACGGCATCCGCAACCGCGCGTTAAAACTCTTACCAGTCCAACTGATAACAATGTTGGCTACCATCTTAAATGCCGCTATGACGCACTGCATCTTTCCGGCGGTATGGAAAGAAGCAGACGTTATCGGTATACACAAGCCGGGCAAACCGAATAATGAAACCGCTAGTTACCGACCGATCAGTCTCCTCCCAGCGATAGGCAAAATTTACGAACGGCTCCTTCGGAAACGCCTCTGGGACTTCGTTACCGCGAATAAAATTCTAATAGACGAGCAGTTTGGATTCCGCGCCAAACACTCGTGCGTACAACAAGTGCACCGCCTCACGGAGCACATCTTAATAGGGCTAAATAGGCGTAAACAAATCCCGACCGGCGCCCTCTTCTTCGATGTAGCGAAGGCGTTCGACAAAGTCTGGCACAACGGTTTGATCTACAAACTGTACAACATGGGAGTGCCAGACAGACTCGTGCTCATCATACGAGACTTCTTGTCGAACCGTTCGTTTCGATATCGAGTAGAGGGAACTCGTTCTCGTCCCCGTCATCTGACTGCCGGAGTCCCGCAAGGCTCCGCACTCTCCCCGTTACTATTTAGTTTGTATATCAACGATATACCCCGGTCTCCGGAGACCCATCTAGCGCTCTTCGCCGATGACACGGCTATCTACTACTCGTGTAGGAAGATGTCGTTGCTTCATCGGCGACTCCAGACCGCAGTAACCACCATGGGACAGTGGTTCCGGAAGTGGCGAATAGACATTAACCCCACGAAAAGCACAGCGGTGCTATTCAAAAGGGGTCGCCCTCCGAATACCACTTCGAGCACCCCACTCCCCAATAGGCGCGTAAACACCTCCGCCGTTAGCCCCATCACTCTCTTTGACCAGCCCATACCGTGGGCCCCGAAGGTCAAATACCTAGGCGTCACCCTCGACAGAGGGATGACATTCCGTCCCCACGTAAAAACGGTACGCGATCGCGCCGCGTTTATACTAGGACGACTCTACCCAATGCTTTGTAGACGAAGCAAACTATCCCTCCGTAATAAGGTAACCCTCTACAAAACTTGCATACGCCCCGTCATGACGTATGCAAGCGTAGTGTTCGCTCACGCGGCCCGCACCAACTTGAAACCCCTTCAGGTTATACAATCCCGATTCTGCAGGATAGCCGTCGGAGCACCATGGTTCCAGAGGAACGTGGACCTCCACGATGACCTGGAGCTCGACCCCGTCAGTAAGTATCTACAGTCGGCATCGCTGCGCCACTTTGAGAAGGCGGCACGACATGAGAACCCTCTTGTCGTGGCCGCCGGAAACTACATACCCGATCCTGTAGACCGTTTGGTAAACCGTCGACGTCGCCCAAAGCACGTCATCACGGATCCTCCTGATCCATTAACGGTGCTTTTAGGCAATACAAGCACCGGTCACCGTCCTCGCCGAACCCGTCGCTTGCGACGAAGGGCTCGACGAGCGAATTAACCCACAGACACAGCCCACTGAGTTTCTCGCCGGATCTTCTCAGTGGGTCGCGCTTCCGATCCGGTGGTAGATTCTGCGAAGCACTGCTCTTGCTAGGGCGGTGTTAGCAATTCTCCGGTTTGAGCCCCGCGAGCTCACCTACACAAGCTAGGGTACGCTGAAGTAGCCTCTCAAGGCTATCAGCATAGGTAGGAAAAAAAAAAAAAAAAGTCGAACGCTGCCGAATGCGAATGCCGATTGTGCCTCTTTGTTGCTCGTTGCGCGCTCTCGCTTGCACTTCAAGCCTTAAATGGAACGCCTCATGAGTCATGTTTTTTTCGTGCGTGCAGCCGGCTCCATCGAATTACAAGACGTTGTCACGTAAAAAAAATTGCGGTCTGATTTTTTCCTACCTACCTATTCGATGGTAGCTTAAGGGACTATTTCAGCTTGTCGCGAACAGATAGATGGGCGTATGGACTCAATTTAAGATAATTTTCTAACACTAATCATCGCATAACACAGAAATCGCGACCCACTGAGAAGACCCAGCGAAAAATTCAGTAGTTTGTGTCTATGGGATGATCTAATAGCGCCTCTGTTCTGCTCTCACGAAAATGAGGCACCGCGTCGTGTTGGTATACCGAGCCGTTACAACTTCAATCATAATATTAATAACTAGCGACCCGCCCTCGCTTCGCTTCGGAAACATTAAAAGACACACGAAACAAAAAAAAAAAAAAAAAAAAGTTGCCTATGTTCATCAGGGACAATGTCGGCTTCTAATGGAAAAAGAATTTTTCAAATCGGTCCAGTAGTTTCGGAGCCTATTCGAAACAAACAAACAAACAAATCTTTCCTCTTTATAATATTAGTATAGACAACAGACGGCCATATCACTAAAACTCATTTAATAGTCCGGTAATATTTGACGCGCCTTACGAACTGTATATTCCATTACCGAGTCTCCGGGAGCACTTAACGTGAAATCTTTTATGAGTGCTGAAGATTGACATACCATAATATTAGTATATATAATTGGCATTGTTATTAATATCTTAAAAGGACTTTGATGGACAAACTAGCGCTTGCTGTATTTCGCAGGTAGCTTCGAAATACTCATTGTTGACCAGCTGTATTGCTGTATTATTTACGTAACTACTGGTGGTAGGACCTCTTGTGAGTCCAAGCGGATGGGTACCACCACCCTGCCTATTTCTGCCGTGAAGCAGTAATGTGTTTCGGTTTGAAGGGAGAGGCAGCCGTTGTTACTATACTTGAGACCTTCGAACTTATATCTCAAGGTGGCTGGTGCATTTACGTTGTGGATGTCTATGGGCTCCAGTAACCACTTAACACCAGGTGGGCTGTGAGCTCGTCCAACCATCTAAGCAATAAAAAAAGCTAGTGAATTGAGAAATGAAATGTCTATAATATTTAAGGTTTTTCAATAGTTAGGTTACCGTATTTGTTACCAAACAGATAGGAATGAATGAGTATTTGAAACGGAATGTTGAATTCTACCTACGGTGCGCGATACACCTTACTACACGCCCTAGACACGTCCTTACGGATCCATCAGATCCAATAACCTGTGCATTAGATGCCTTCAGCTCTAATACTAGGGGCAGGCTTAGGGACCCCGGTAACCGTACTCGTCGAACTCGACAAAGAGGTCGACGTGCAACCTAACCCATGCATCAGCCCGCTGAGTTTCTCGCCGGATCTTCTCAGCGGGTCGCGATTCCGATCCGGTAGTAGATTCATTCGCGAAGCAGCTACTCTTGAGCTGTTAGGTTTCCTTCGGAGGCGCTCGGGTAGCTGTTAGCAAATCCCACCTCTCCTGGCTGAGCCTTTGCTCGCCCACGTGTCCTGGTGAAACTGGAAAGGCCTTCGGGCCACCAGTAAACTTTCAATCATAAAAAAAAAAAAAAAAAAACCTTACTACACCTAACAACTTTGCGAGTTAGTAATCTGCGAATTGATTTTTATCATGCTTGAATTAGGCATTACCTAATGTGTTATTTAATATGTTTCGGAATCTTTTAATAATACAATACAATTACAATACATATTATTATATTATCGTTACCGATAGCTACAAGACAAAGAAATATGAAATTAATTGATAGTTAGGCCAGCTATTTAAATGCGTGTTTTTTTTGTTTTTAAACTACCTATATATCGAGGGATGAAAAGCTATTAATTAAGCGACATTACGGTTAATATTCGAAGTTTATCTTTTGTTCCGTTAAAGATCCGTTTTATTTGGTATTAGTCAATCAAGTCATCAGCAATTCGATATTTTTAATTAAACTTCAATTAAATTTAGAATATTTTTTTTCAATTTTTAAACTTTGAATGGCTCTTCGGCAAAGTTGCTAAAATATCGTTTAAACCAAATAAGCCTTTCATCCTTGGATATATAAATATACCTTTATAGGGCCTTTAAGCCCTTTAGCTAATGATATTCATTCACAAATCCGATTGTATAGACGTAATTAAAAAACGTTGTACAGATATTTAATACGTAGAAAAAAAACATGTTTATAGTATCAACACTTCGATATTTTTAATTGAACTTCAGTAAAGTTTAGTTTACCCTATTTGAATACCTGAAGAACTTTTTTTTGATATGACATTTATTCCAAATTTTAACCTTCATATGGCTATCCTGTAAAGTTGCAAAAATGTCGTTTAAACCATTTTTAATTGAACTCCAATGAAGTTTACTCATTTCAACTTTTCAACAAAAAAATGTTGTTTAAACCATTTTTAATTGAACTCTAATTTTATTAAAATTAATTTAATTATTTAGTTTAATTATTTATTTATTTTATTTATTTTTTATTTATTAATTATTTAATTAAAATTAATTTAATTAAATTAATTTAATTGAACTGATATCTTATTATGTTCAATTTGATGAAATCTGTGGTACCATAGCAACTGAATCGCACAGGGATGTCCCTTGGGAAATCTCCCCAATTGACGGGATGCTAGTTATATTAGAAAGCTGGTTAGAAAGCTGGTTCTTACTGGTGGTAGGACCTATTGTGAGTCCGCACGGGTAGGTACCACCACCGTGCCTATTTCTGCCGTGAAGCAGTAATGCGTTTGAAGGGTGGGGCAGCCGTTGTAACTATACTGAGACCTTAGAACTTATATCTCAAGGTGGGAGGCACATTTACGTTGTAGATGTCTATGGGCTCCAGTAACCACTTAACACCAGGTGGGCTGTAAGCTCGCCCACCTATCCAAGCAATAAAAAAAAAATGCGTGGCAACACTTTGCATAACTCCGTTACAATAATCACGGGAACATCTTACGAAGTTTCCCGCCAAGCTCTGTAAGACGTTATAATCAACGCACCGTGTCTGTTTAAAAATAGTGAATGAATTCAAATTGTCTGCGGATTCTCTTAGAGGCAGCTCGTCCCTCACCTCGTTTCTAAAAATGTTTCTCGTTCCATTCCATTCCATTCCATTCCAAGCACCTTTATATCGTTTTTCACATAACTCACTTTTTAATTTGTTGTCAGTACATGAAAACTAATATTTATGTAAAACAGATCTTGGAACTATAGCAATAAGATTCCTTTTCGTATTAGTTCATAGAACATCAATCGATGTCATATATTTTCGGTAATTTTTATGCTTACAATTAAATTCAATGATACCAAAGAAGACAGTAATCGCTTTGATGTTTTGGGACGCTATCCGTGAATTAAAAAAAAATATAAATGTATATCTATCGTATCTCTGTTAGATTCTAGACATCTTCACTCTACCGCGTCACATTCAAGGAAAACGTCTAGGAAAAATAAATTCTGACGCGGCGCGGCGAGGTGGTTCTAATCGGTGGAATAAATAAAAAAACAGTTTCAAATCTCTCATCAGATTGTACTATATAGGTGAATAGATAATCCTGTCCGGATTGGGACAATTAGAAATAACAGGAAGGTGGCTTTCAATTATGGTAAATGTTATTATAACTATTTACCACAAAACAAGAATATCACCACCAATAATTAACTGAAAAAATTATTACACCATCAAACCTTTTATGTTCGTTTTTTCTTTCATACTTGTCTGCCTATTAAAAATTACCGTGTACCAATATTTTAGAGATCAATTAAGTTGCTCGATCCTGAAATAAGCTAAGTATTAATAAAAAAATATATCAATACAGTACTTGCAACAGCTATTTACCTTGAACTTAAAGCTTTAAATTAAGCTGTAATAAAACACTAATCAATAGTCAAAATATCGTCTTAAAAATAAATGATATTTGATAAATAGCATATTATATTCTATAATGCAAGAAGGCATATAATATCATATTATATAAAAATAATTGCTAAAAACATAAATTGTAATCGCGCCTGTTGTAAATAAATAGCAAAAAATAAAATATACTTTGCTAAGTGTAAATTTGAAGGAAAAAACATTTAAAATTTGCTTTAGCGTTGTAATAATAATGTATTACAACCAAATACGTTTTTTCTTTATACTTATAGAAAGAAAAATAATAAACTATTACATATATCAAAACTAAGTGATTTATACTCACAGTAACACGTTCAGATACACACACTACTGTTTTTGATAATTCGTGAAATAAATATAATCTTGCACAAAATTAATTTTTTTTTTAACCTGTATTGAAATGTCCACCTCTTGTTAAAGAGTTACCAGAACTAATAGACAGCACCGTCGATCCTACCCCCACCCTGAGATACCCTTCGAGATGCATTATTTTGTTGTGGCAAGGACTGGCAAGGCATCATGTCCTACTAATCCACATACGCTCACAATACATTACTAGTTTTTATTTGCTTAAACATTTGCACCTGGTGCTATGTGATTAAGGGGAGACCTGAGTTCTAAGGTTAAGTTCTATAGTACAACGGCTGTCCCACCTATCAAACCGGTACGCATTACTGCTTCACGGTAAAAATGGGCCGAGTGGTTGCACAATCAGTAATAACTAGATATAATATTAATGCTAAAGTTTCCGGCTCACGGGACGTTATTTTATGACCATTCCTTTGCGGTTGAAGCAGTCCGTTTATGGAATGCACTACCCTTAATCAACAAACAATCGTTCTCGCCGGAAATTTTCAAGTTTAGATTAAAATCGCACTACTTTGCATAATAATATGGCTCCTACGATATATAGTACGAGGGCGGCACTGAAAATTTCGGGAATTAACGAAGTGACACAACATTACTTTTTAAAAATGTATTTATTGCTTTTCGAAGTATTCTCCGCGAAATTTGAAACATTTTTCCATACGATGGAACCAATCATTGAAGCAACCATTCCATTCGGAAGTTGGGGTCTCCAAAATGGCCGTTTTGTAGGCGTCCACAACTTCTTCAGGTGATGAAAATCTCTGTCCACGCAATTTATTCTTTATTTTAGGGAAAGTATAGAAATCATTAGGGCTTAGGTCGGGGCTGTACGGTGGATGGTCTAATAATTCTATGTTTTCTTGCTCTAAAAACTCTTTTGTTCTGTGCGCGGTGTGAGAACTCGCATTGTCGTGATGGAGGATGATGCGGCGGTTGCAGTTCTCTTTACGGAGTTCAGAAACGACCTGTGGCAAACAAATGCTAGCATACCATTCTGCACTAACCGTTCTTTGTCCCTCAAGAGGAATAGTCGTAACATGGCCGGTTTTGGAGACAAACGTGGCCACCATTTTTTTTGCAACACTCCGTGAACGAACAATTTTTGTTGGCTTTAGCTCATTTTCGAACACCCAAACTCGTGACTGGTTTTTTGTTTCGGGTTCGTACGCGTATATCCAGGATTCGTCACCTGATACAATGTTGTATACAGCATTTGAGGATCCTGCGTGGAATCTTTCGAGAGTTCTGACGCACCAAGTAACGCGAGCCGCTTTTTGCTCTTCACAGAGCGAATGCGGTATCCATCGGGAAAACAACTTTTTTACACCTAATTGTTCATGCAAGATTATATGTATTTGACTCATGCCAATGTCTAAAGTTGCCTGAATTTCGCGGTATGTCACATGTCGATCTTCCTCAATCAGCTTACGCACAGCATCAACGTTTTCTTGGGTGACTGCAGTTTTTGGACGACCTTGACGGGGATCATCACTGAGCTTGACACGTCCACGTTGAAACTCAGCAAACCAGCGATAAATTGTGGTTTTGGATGGGGCTTCATCACCAAATGCAGAAATCATCCGGTCAACACACTGTTTTTGTGTTAAACCACTTCGAAAGTCATAATAAATCATCGCTCTTGAATTTTCTCGAGTCAATTCCATTTTCTCAACGACTAAACAAGTTTGACAAAACCTCGTGACAAGACCGAGAATCTTTTTTTAAATAAATAAATGGTATTCGATTTTTAGTGCAGCCTAGTACTTAACTGTGTAAGTTGCTACTTATTTTGTATTTACTTGCATACTTTTTTAGTATTTATTTGTATTTAATCGTATGTAAGTCTATCTTATATTGTATTTATTTTTCACATGTGTATATAAGTATGTATATATTTTTATTTAAGTTTATTTAGATATATCACCGTCCATGCTAGTTTACTTATTCCTCTCCCTGCAAGGTTGCTTGGAAGAGATCGCTTTCAGCGGATAAGGCCAATTTATGTCACCGTCTATTATTTGTTTTATATGCTTACTCTGTACATGTGGTGTCAAATAAAGAGTTATATTATTATTATTAATATTGGTTAAAACTAGATTATATTTAAGATATCATAAAAATCACCTTGAAGACAATTCTCAAAAAAGCCTGCCGTAGTTTAATTAGTTGTAAATCATGAACGATACCTTGTTTGTGGTCGATTCGCACAATTCGAATGACCATTCATTGTTTTACTGCGCACACATTTATTCTGTGACCTAAATACAATTATTGTTCTCTCAAAGCGAAGGATGATTGTGGTTAATAAGAAATCTGTTTGCGCTTTAAGACAGGCTGAGGCATCGAGCTTTTGATGGCAACGGTTAGGGGGCGTTCATTAATTTCGGTACTTTTTAGAGTTTTTCGACCTCCCCTTGATGAGATTCATTAACTCCCTCCCCCTCCCCTAATCTCACGCGAGATTCATCGAAATTTCTGTTTTGCTGTAAGCACGATGGATTATCGAGTAAAAAAAATACAAACCTTACTCTATTACTTTTATTAAACAAAAGACTAGTATTTGTGGGGCACATCGCTACGATTTAACAACAAAACCAACGTACCACTCTCGACGACCTCAAGAACCTCAAACTCAATGACTTATCAAGGCAGCACAGAAACACACGGAAATCTTCAACAAGGACGCCAACTACAGCTGGGAATCGATCCTGAAAAGCGTGATACAGTAGGGAAGGTCGCAAATTATTTACAAGGTGATCAAGTAGCAGACAGACTTTTTTATTTTATTAATGTCCTCAACGCCTTGGGCATTGATTTTGTCAATACCGCAATATAAACAAAAATGATCGGTAAGATTTTTTTGTTCTCTCTCTTTGTTCTTGTATTAGAGGACAAAAAAATCTAAATCTAATCTAATTTTTTTAATTTTTTCTAAATTAATTAATTAATAATTAATTAAATAATTAATTTCTAAATCTAATCTAATTTTTTTAATTTTCAAATTTTTTCTAATTTTTTTGTTCTCTAAGTAGAGGACAAAAAAAACTAAATACAAATAAATTTCATCAGTTTTTCTATATGCGAACACATATCCTTTGAACAAACTGTAGCTATTTCCGACAGTCAGTTGTTTTGTTAAAGACATTAAAATTTGACGTTCGAGCTATGAGTACCTATGTCCGGTGTGAAAGAGAAAGACACATAATAATAAGTATCGAAAGTCAACGTAACCTTTAGTGAGGTTCAAAATTGTATTAAGCATTATTTTCTTCGTAACATGACAATGTATTCTAAAAGTAATCTGGTAATGAGACCTTTAAGCCAGGTCTTATATTTTCTTCTTAAATTCCTTTTATAATATGATAAATGAAATTAAGCGAAACGAGATGAAATAGGATGAAATCTAGTCTCATAGTAAAATGGTGGTTACTGAGACTTTTTCAGTGGGCTTTTTAGAAGAACCTTAGAAGTTACGTCCAGCGGCTTTATTTAATTTTCAATATTTGTGCACTTTCGCAGATGCTAAACAGTTAATAAACCACCGTTATTATTACATGCTCTAACCTGAAGAAACATTACATTAGCAAAATAAAACAGTTCACTGAACTTCACGTCTCGCGTTCCCACCAAGAAGTCCAGCGTCGTAAAAACTTATTACTTTTTAATAGCTACGCAGTATTGAATGGGCATATGATGCTTTATTTCTCTTAGGAGTGTTTTATTGTAAGTATTCATTTTGGGACCTCATAATAATACAATATTCCCGTAAAAGCTTTTGTGTTAAAATTTCAACGATGGTTTTTATGATTAGCGTTGGAGAGAAAAGATTAATTTTTTTATTACCTTTGTAGACGATCATACAGCCCGCCTGATGGTAAGTGGTTACCATCACTCATAGACGTCCGCAATGCCAGAGGCATGCTCAAGTCGCTGCCTAGGGTGCTAGGAGGCCGCTTCCGAAAACGAAGACAGACGATAGTACTAATGAGACCTTTGATGACGGGACAGAAAAAAATCGATTCTGATTTTAAAAAAAAACATTATAATATGTTTAAAACGTTTCAGTAGAATTATTTACGCTCCATCTTGTTAGCACAGCTAAATAGAGCGATAGTCTCATAAAGAATACATTACAATATGAATAGTTTTATTTGTTATGCCCTTTTTTTCTTTTTTATTTATACTTATTGTACACAGAAAAGAAAATACAATAAAAACAGATTTAAAAGAATGTCTAAATACTATGTACAAAGGCGAGCTTAACTCATTCATGAGTTTTCTTCCAGCAAACCATTAGCAGAGAGAAATACGATGTATAAGAGGGGAAAACTGTACAATATAAAAGGTATTAAACAAAAATACACAACCAATATTTTTCTTCAGCCCACTCACGTCCACATATGAACGTTATTTAAATAAATATTAAATAGCTGAATGGATCCTTGACCTATGTATTAAAACCCCAGGTACATTGAAAACTAAAAGAACATTACTCGATGGCGTCGTGAAAATCTGGCCAATTGTAGTACAGAATATTACTAGGGAAACATGAATTGCGAAGGTTCACGTAGACCGATCTGTTATGAATCATTGGCTGTAACACGCAAAAGCGATGCGGCCTCGAATTAAATATTTCGAAATTAAATAATTACAAGGAACGGTGTCGTTGAAGCGTTAAATTAAAAACTTTTTTACTGGTGGTAGGACCTCTTGTGAGTTCGCGCGGGTGGGTACCACCGCCCTGCCTATTTCTGCCGTGAAGCAGTAATGCGTTTCGGTTAGAAGGGTTGGGCAGCCGTTGTAACTATACTTGAGACCTTAGAACTTATATCTTAAGGTGGGTGGCGCATTTACGTTGTGGATGTCTATGGGCTCCAGTAACCACTTAACACCAGGTGGGCTGTGAGCTCGTCCAACCATCTAAGCAATAAAAAAAAACAAAAACGTGGCGCAACTTCGATTTTAAACGATATTCGATGACATTGATCCCATCATATCATATTTAAAAATTGAATACCTAATACAAAGAACTATTTAGACTGAGTGATTCTCAATCACTTATCACTGTACCGCGGCACTATTGTGTGCGGTCAAATTCAAAGTGCGCCAAAATTATTATCATTAACTATTTTGCATAGTGCATTACTGGTACGTGAATAATCGAAGTTTAAACTTATCATTGGGTGCCGTCAAAAATTTGGAAACGTTAAAAATATCGTGACAAAAAAGTTTGAGAATCATTGACTTAGACATCTGAATACTGTACGTAGTGTTTTCTTCGGTATTTTAGCGAGCAGTAGACATAATTAAAACCAATTTTACGGTTTTTAAGAGGTTTCGAAAATTTTACAGTTTTCGCGGTCACGGACGACGATCAGTCGCGACACGAAACCGTAATTTTTAATTTTAGCCAAATACTTGTTTTCATTTTGGACCCACACAGTATTCTTTATAGGTTTAATGTAAGACCGCATGGGTAGGTACCGCTATCATTCTGCTTCCGATTCTTCTTCAACCTCATGTTTCTTGGTGGTGCATTGACGCTGTTAATGGGCTCCAATAAGCCGCTCAACTACCAGGGCTGACGCGAGTTCCTTTATTTATCTGTGTGCTTAGTGCGAGTTTTTTAAGGCTCGACGAGTAAATTAACCCATAGACACAGCCCACGGAGTTTCTCGCCGGATCTTCTCAGTGGGTCGTGTTTCCGATCCGGTGGTAGATTCTACACGTTAGGGCGAAGCTGAAACAGCCTCTCAAGGCTGTCAGCAGAGGTAGAAAAAAAAAAGATCATCTTTTAAATAACAGAGAATAAAAAAAACGAAAACACGTTTTTTACTATAAATATAAGCGATCTACGCTTATATTTAATCTTTTTTTTTTTTTTTTTTTTTTCCTACCTATGCTGATAGCCTTGAGAGGCTACTTCAGCGTACCCTAGCTTGTGTAGGTGAGCTCGCGGGGCTCAAACCGGAGAATTGCTAACACCGCCCTAGCAAGAGCAGTGCTTCGCAGAATCTACCACCGGATCGGAAGCGCGACCCACTGAGAAGATCCGGCGAGAAACTCAGTGGGCTGTGTCTGTGGGTTAATTCGCTCGTCGAGCCCTTCGTCGCAAGCGACGGGTTCGGCGAGGACGGTGACCGGTGCTTGTATTGCCTAAAAGCACCGTTAATGGATCAGGAGGATCCGTGATGACGTGCTTTGGGCGACGTCGACGGTTTACCAAACGGTCTACAGGATCGGGTATGTAGTTTCCGGCGGCCACGACAAGAGGGTTCTCATGTCGTGCCGCCTTCTCAAAGTGGCGCAGCGATGCCGACTGTAGATACTTACTGACGGGGTCGAGCTCCAGGTCATCGTGGAGGTCCACGTTCCTCTGGAACCATGGTGCTCCGACGGCTATCCTGCAGAATCGGGATTGTATAACCTGAAGGGGTTTCAAGTTGGTGCGGGCCGCGTGAGCGAACACTACGCTTGCATACGTCATGACGGGGCGTATGCAAGTTTTGTAGAGGGTTACCTTATTACGGAGGGACAGTTTGCTTCGTCTACAAAGCATTGGGTAGAGTCGTCCTAGTATAAACGCGGCGCGATCGCGTACCGTTTTTACGTGGGGACGGAATGTCATCCCTCTGTCGAGGGTGACGCCTAGGTATTTGACCTTCGGGGCCCACGGTATGGGCTGGTCAAAGAGAGTGATGGGGCTAACGGCGGAGGTGTTTACGCGCCTATTGGGGAGTGGGGTGCTCGAAGTGGTATTCGGAGGGCGACCCCTTTTGAATAGCACCGCTGTGCTTTTCGTGGGGTTAATGTCTATTCGCCACTTCCGGAACCACTGTCCCATGGTGGTTACTGCGGTCTGGAGTCGCCGATGAAGCAACGACATCTTCCTACACGAGTAGTAGATAGCCGTGTCATCGGCGAAGAGCGCTAGATGGGTCTCCGGAGACCGGGGTATATCGTTGATATACAAACTAAATAGTAACGGGGAGAGTGCGGAGCCTTGCGGGACTCCGGCAGTCAGATGACGGGGACGAGAACGAGTTCCCTCTACTCGATATCGAAACGAACGGTTCGACAAGAAGTCTCGTATGATGAGCACGAGTCTGTCTGGCACTCCCATGTTGTACAGTTTGTAGATCAAACCGTTGTGCCAGACTTTGTCGAACGCCTTCGCTACATCGAAGAAGAGGGCGCCGGTCGGGATTTGTTTACGCCTATTTAGCCCTATTAAGATGTGCTCCGTGAGGCGGTGCACTTGTTGTACGCACGAGTGTTTGGCGCGGAATCCAAACTGCTCGTCTATTAGAATTTTATTCGCGGTAACGAAGTCCCAGAGGCGTTTCCGAAGGAGCCGTTCGTAAATTTTGCCTATCGCTGGGAGGAGACTGATCGGTCGGTAACTAGCGGTTTCATTATTCGGTTTGCCCGGCTTGTGTATACCGATAACGTCTGCTTCTTTCCATACCGCCGGAAAGATGCAGTGCGTCATAGCGGCATTTAAGATGGTAGCCAACATTGTTATCAGTTGGACTGGTAAGAGTTTTAACGCGCGGTTGCGGATGCCGTCGGAGCCGGGTGCCTTCTTAGGTTGAAGGTTGTCTATTACTTCTCTAACTTCGTCAGAGGTAATGGGGGGTAACGCGTCCGAGGGTGGCAGGGAAGCTCTGCGCTCGACCTCCCTGTCGACTGCCTCGGTGTGTTCGGGGTCCGCGTATTGAGTGCTGGTGGTGCACTGCTCTTGCAGTGCATCGGCCAGCAACTCTGCCTTGTCATCGTCATCGAAAGCCGGTGGTTGGCCTGAAGGGCGTACGAGAGGAGGCATAGTAGCGGTAGTTTCGGACTTGAGAGTCCTTGCTAGTCGCCAGTATGCTTGATGAGAGGGCGCGAGTCCTTCTAAGTAACTATCCCAATTCTCATTTCGGGCGTCGCTTAGGCGAGATTTTACATCCCGCTGTAGACGACGCATCCGAATCCGGTTTGAGTGCGTGGGAAGTTGATCGTAGGCCCGGATTGCCGCGTTTCTAACTCTTAGGAGGTTCCTAAGTTCGGGGGTCAGTCTGATGCGGTGGAAGCTATCCTCCACATCGACTTCTTTTGAGGATCTTATGATCGCGGAAGAGATGTGATCCGTGATGATGTTTATGGATTCGACTGTGTCCTCGGGGGATGGAGTTGAATCCGGGCCGCAGGGGAGGATTGGTGGAGCGGCATCGGCTAAGCATTTGCCCAGCTTCTTCCAGTCCACCATGGTCCTCGTAGCTGTGACTGGGTTGTGGGGGCGACCGAGCTGCATAACGACAGGTCGGTGGTCTGAGTCGAGCTCTGACATTGCTTCGATGGAACGCAAGCGCAGAGTTACGTTCCTCAGCAGTGCCAGGTCTATAGTGCTCGGACGGAGCGCGATGTTATACGGATAACATGTTGGAGTTGGGGGACCGACTACTTCAAAGGTAAGGTCGTCTATAAACGCGTCGAGACGCCTACCGTTTATGTTTGAACTGTGGCAGTTCCACCTAGTGTGGTGGCAATTTAAATCGCCTGCCAGGATGACGGAGTCTCCCATGCCGAACAGTGACTCGATGTCACTGCTCAGAAGGGGCTTGTCCGGGGGGAGATAGACGGATGCGATGACGATCGGCTGGTGTCCCGTCAGCGAGATACGGCACACTGACGCCTCGATATGTGAGAGCGAGGGGGTATCGAGAGGGACAACGTGCAGGGCCCGCCTATAGTAAATGGCAGTCCCGCCTTTGGAGGCGGTGAGTCTGTCATTCCTAACCATGACGTAATTCGCGACTTTCGGGTCACGACGCGAGGGCTTCAGGCAGGTCTCCTGCACTAGCAGAATATCTACAAGATTGTCGCGGAGGAATTCGTAAATTTGATCGCGTTGTCGCGCGAGTCCGTTAGCATTGTAGAATGCTAACGTAAGGGAATATGGTTTCTCTCTAGCGTTTTGCGCCATTGATTACCGGTGATTTTAGAAAGTACGGGCCACGGACTCATAAACGTCCATGTATTCGAACGCGGCCGCGAGCCGTTGTTCGGGGTTTACCGCCCTTCGCATCGCGTCTGCGAACGATCGCAGACGGTCGAAGTTGACCGCCGTGACGAAGTCGCGCACGAGCGTGAAGTCGTTGACGGCTGAGGGTTGCGGGGGACGGTACGCGGGCGCGGGGGGAGGTGCGAGCAGGGGCTGCGGCGCGGGACGTGTCGCGAGCGGGGGCTGGGGTGCGGTTTGTGTTCCCGACCTCGTATACGGCAGCGGTTTGTTCCACGCCGAGACGGTGGGAACCGCAGCCGGTACGAAGGCGGGTTTCGGTGCTGAAGGCACCGAAGTCTTTGGGCCGACGGTACGGGGGGCTGGGTGGGTCGGACGTTTTCGCGGAGCCCTAGGACATCCACGGTAATTCGCGGGGTGCCCTTGCTTAAGGCATAGGACACAGCTTGGAGGTTCGGTCGCGGTTTCCCTAACTCGCGAGCAATCTACCGTGGCGTGATCGCCGAGACACTTCACGCAGCGGGGGCGCGCGTGGCAATTCCGAGCCGAGTGGCCATATAGTTGGCATCTGTGGCACTGTCCGGGAGTGCCACGTCTATGGGGGGCTTCAATGGTAACCCCGGATAGGCCACATACTGTCGCGAGACATGCGATCTTTTTCTTGGCCTCCGGGGTTGGTTCTAGAGCGACTAGAACCATGTTATATGGTTTTTTGTCGCGTCCGTTGTGCATCCGGTGCACACTTACTATCGGGAGGGACTGAGCGGTCAGATCCTCCCTTACGTACTCTATGTCGAGTTCCTTCGGAACTCCGCGTATTACTACGCGGAGCTCGCGGTCCTCCTGAAGAGCATAGGTATGGAAACCTATGTTCTCCTTTCGGAGGTACGCGGATAGAGCCCTATGGTCGCCCGGCGTTGCGACCTTTATTTGAATCCCATGCGCGACGTTACGCGCATGGGTATAATTTATTTTGTTTGCCTGAAGGGCCTGGGAGACGCGGTTCCATGCTGACTTCTCCTGGAGAATCAGCGGGGGCGGGGCGACAGTTTTTTGCGCGGGTGCGGGCTTGGGACGCGGCGGTGGGGTTGCGCGGCGGCCGGAGTCCGACTCCGGTGTCACGACTACCTGCGGACGGGAGGCAGTCGCTGATTTTGTTTGTTTTGTCGTGGAGCTCCGGGACTCCACGGCGCGAGTACGTTTTTTCCCGCGTTTTACCGTTTGGAACCCATCCGAGGTTCCGGGCTGCGGGCTCGTCGCGGACTCGAAGTCCATCTCCGATCCGGTATCGGAGTCTGAACCTGAGTTAATTATTACGGACGACGCGACGGATGAGATTGGCGAGAATGACGTCGCGGGTGCGTTAGGCGCTTCGTTGGCGCTAGGCGCTTCGTGAGTCGCTACGTGCGTACGTGCGCTCAAATTGGGTTTGGGGGCGGGGCCTGACTGCGCGGCTCGAACTGACGCGGCGAGGGACGCGGGCGGGGCGGGACTCGCGCGGGCGGCCCTGTAGGCCGCGAATTCGGCCGTGAGGTTGGATAGCACCGGGTACTTCTCGGCAAGTAACCCGAGAAACCCTAAGAGCTCTTCTTCCATTTTTTTTCCTTTTTTGCCCGGGGGGGGCGTCCCCGGGACTTAAGGCACACTCGCCGAAAGGCGAGTCCCCTGAGTAGGAGTTCACCCCCTGAGCTTTACCAGCTCCAAGGGGGGGGAGTGCCTTTGCCGTGAAAACGGCAGTCGGCTAGGATTGGGGTGGGCCTCGGTGACCACGCGACAGCCGACTGTTCGCGGGTCAAAGAGACCGCGACCGAACCTCCGAGCTGTGTGCTCTGCCAGAAGCAGGGCCACACAGCCAACTACCGCGGATGCCCCAAGGCCCCGCGGAAGCGTCTGGCCAACGCGCCCCCAAAAACCGTCGGCCCAAAGACTTCGGCGCCCCGTGCGCCGAAGCCTGCCTTCGTGCCGGCACCGGTGCCCACCGTCTCCGCGTGGGCAAAACCGCTGCCGCTCACGCTGGCAGGGAAACCACCGGCACCCCAGCCCCTGCTCGCGCCGCGCCCCGCCCCCGCGCCCGGTCCCGCGCCTCGCCCCGGCCCCGCGCGGCCTGCTGTAAACGACTTTACAATTATTCGCGACTACATCGCCGCGATAAATATCGACCGCATGCGTGCGTTCGCCGACGCCATGCGCAGAGCGGTCACGGCCGAAGACCGCCTAAACGCGACGTTCGAGTACATCGACGTCATCGAGTCCGTCCAGCGCACGCTGGTTTGATTACCGGTAATCAATGGCGTGCAACGGTAGGGAAAAACCGCGTTCCATAAAGTTAGCATTTTATAATGCTAACGGACTCGCGCGTCAGCGCGATCAAGTATATGAGTTTCTCCGCGATAATCTCATCGACATCCTTCTGGTGCAGGAGACCTTCCTAAAGCCCTCGCGTCGCGACCCCAAAGTCGCGAATTACGTCATGGTTAGGAATGACAGACTCTCCGCCCGCAAGGGCGGGACTGTCATTTACTATAGGAGGGCCCTGCACTGCGTCCCTCTCGATACTCCCTCGCTCTTACATATCGAGGCGTCAGTGTGCCGCATCGCGCTGACGGGACACCAGCCGATCGTCATCGCATCCGTTTATCTCCCCCCTGACAAACCCCTCCTGAGCAGAGACCTCGAGACACTGTTCGGTATGGGGGACGCGGTCATCCTGGCAGGCGATTTAAATTGCCACCACACTAGGTGGAACTGCCATCGCACGAATGTGAACGGTAGGCGTCTCGACGCGTTCATAGACGACCTCACATTCGAAGTATTCAACCCCCCGACCCCCACGTGCTATCCGTACAACGCCGCGCGTCGTCCGAGCACAATAGATCTGGCACTGCTGAGGAACGTAACTCTGCGCTTGCGCTCCATCGAGGCAATGTCAGAACTCGACTCAGACCACCGACCTGTCGTCATGCAGCTCGGTCGCCCACTCAACCGCGAACCAGATACGAGGACCATGGTGGATTGGAAGAAGCTGGGCACGTGCTTAGCTGACACCGCTCCACCAATCCTCCCTTGCGGCCCGGATTCAACTCCATCCCCCGAGGATACCGTCGAATCCATAAACATCTTCACTGATCACGTCTCGACGGCGATCATAAGATCCTCGAAACAAGTCGATGTGGAGGACTGCTTCCACCGCATCAGACTTTCCCCCGAACTTAGGGACCTCGTTAGAATTAGAAACGCGGCAATCCGGGCCTACGATCGATATCCCACGGATTCAAACCGGACTCGGATGCGTCGCTTACAGCGGGAGGTCAAATCCCGCTTAAGCGACGCCCGAAACGAAAACTGGGATAGTTATTTAGAAGAACTCGCGCCCACTCACCAAGCATACTGGCAACTAGCTAGGACCCTCAAGTCCGAAACTATAGCCACTATGCCGCCTCTCGTACGCCCCTCAGGCCAACCACCGGCTTACGATGACGATGACAAGGCAGAGTTGCTGGCCGATGCACTGCAAGAGCAGTGCACCACCAGCACTCAACACGCGGACCCCGAACACACCGAGTTCGTCGACAGGGAGGTCGAGCGCAGAGCTTCCCTGCCGCCCTCGGACGCGTTACCCCCCATTACCACTTCCGAGGTCAAGGAGGCGATCGATAGCCTACAACCACGGAAAGCTCCCGGCTCCGACGGCATCCGCAACCGCGCGCTAAAATTGTTACCAGCCCAACTGATAACGATGTTGGCCACCATATTAAATGCTGCTATGACGAACTGCATCTTTCCCGCGGCGTGGAAAGAAGCGGACGTTATCGGCATACACAAACCGGGCAAACCGAAGAACGAAACCGCGAGTTACCGCCCCATCAGTCTCCTCCCGGCGATAGGCAAACTATACGAACGGCTCCTTCGTAAACGCCTCTGGGACTTCGTATCCGCGAACAAAATTCTGATAGACGAGCAGTTTGGATTCCGCGCCAGACACTCGTGCGTCCATCAAGTGCACCGCCTCACGGAGCACATCTTACTAGGGCTGAACAGGCGGAAACCCATTCCGACAGGAGCCCTCTTCTTCGATATAGCGAAGGCGTTCGACAAAGTCTGGCACAACGGTTTGATATACAAACTGTAAAACATGGGAGTGCCAGACAGACTCGTGCTCATCATACGAGACTACTTGTCGAACCGTTCGTTCCGATATCGAGTCGAGGGAACGCGTTCCCGGCCCCGTCACGTCACAGCCGGAGTCCCGCAAGGCTCCGCCCTCTCCCCGTTACTATTCAGTTTGTATATCAACGATATACCCCGGTCTCCGGAGACCCATCTGGCGCTCTTCGCCGATGACACCGCCATCTACTACTCGTGTAGGAAGAAGGCGTTGCTTCATCGACGACTTCAGACCGCAGCTACCACCATGGGACAGTGGTTCCGGAAGTGGCGCATCGACATTAACCCCACGAAAAGCACAGCGGTGCTCTTCAAAAGGGGTCGCCCTCCGAACACCACGCTGAGCATCCCTCTCCCGACTAGGCGCGTCAACACCCCCGCCCCCGCCGTTCGCCCAATCACGATGTACGACCAGCCCATACCGTGGGCCCCGAAGGTCAAATATTTAGGCGTCACCCTCGACAGTAGGATGACATTCCGCCCCCACATCAAGACGGTACGCGATCGTGCCGCCTTCATCCTAGGACGTCTCTACCCGATGATATGTAGGCGAAGTAAAATGTCCCTTAGAAATAAGGTGACACTCTACAAAACTTGCATACGCCCCGTCATGACCTATGCAAGTGTAGTGTTCGCTCACGCGGCCCGCATACACTTAAAATCCTTTCAAATTATTCAATCCCGTTTTTGCAGGATAGCCGTCGGAGCCCCGTGGTTCGTCAGGAACGTCGACCTCCATGACGACCTGGACTTAGAGTCCATCAGTAAGTATCTGCAGTCGGCGTCCATGCGCCACTTCGATAAAGCGGCACGACACGAGAACCCTCTCATCGTGGCCGCCGGTAACTACATTCCCGATCCTGCGGACAGAATGGAAAGCAGTCGACGTCGCCCTAAACACGTCATCTCGGATCCTCCTGATCCACTAACGGTGCTTTTAGGTACTTCAAGCACCGGTCACCGTTCTCGTCGAACCCGTCGCTTGCGACGAAGGGCTCGACGAGTAAATTAACTCTCAGACACAGCCCACTGAGTTTCTCGCCGGATCTTCTCAGTGGGTCGCGTTTCCGATCCGGTGGTAGATTCTGCGAAGCACGACTCTTGCTAGGGTTCGTGTTAGCAACATCGTCAGGTTTGAGCCCCGTGAGCTCACCTACTAAAGTTAAGGCTACGCTGAAATAGCCGCTAGGGCTATCAGCTTAGGTAGGAAAAAAAAAAAAAAAAAAAATTGGGGTGGAAGTTTGTGAAGGTGGGGCCCCCCTGGGTTGTGAGAATGCCACAACAAGCGGTGATCTCAGGGGGGGTTAGTCTCGAAAGAGACTGTTTTACTCACCGAATAAATAAATAAATTTAATAAATGATATGAGTGGATGATAATGTGAAGTCGTTACGAATGCACAATCGACAAGTTCGAGTTGCTTTTACGACACAAGGTCGCGACGCCAGCGATAGTGCGTCAAGAATTCGCAACAATGCCGCGATCGATGCGACAACGACAATGCAGCGAAACTCAAGACACAAGATCGCGACGGCAGCGACAGTTTCTCGCAAAAACACGTCCGGACTGTAAGGTGATGCAATCGGAACTGAATATTTAATCACTGTTTTAAATTTTTTAAAACACCCTCTCGATACTCCCTCGCTCTTACATATCGAGGCGTCAGTGTGCCGCATCGCGCTGACGGGACACCAGCCGATCGTCATCGCATCCGTTTATCTCCCCCCTGACAAACCCCTCCTGAGCAGTGACCTCGAGACACTGTTCGGTATGGGGGACGCGGTCATCCTGGCAGGCGATTTAAATTGCCACCACACTAGGTGGAACTGCCATCGCACGAATGTGAACGGTAGGCGTCTCGACGCGTTCATAGACGACCTCACATTCGAAGTATTCAACCCCCCGACCCCCACGTGCTATCCGTACAACGCCGCGCGTCGTCCGAGCACAATAGATCTGGCACTGCTGAGGAACGTAACTCTGCGCTTGCGCTCCATCGAGGCAATGTCAGAACTCGACTCAGACCACCGACCTGTCGTCATGCAGCTCGGTCGCCCACTCAACCGCGAACCAGATACGAGGACCATGGTGGATTGGAAGAAGCTGGGCACGTGCTTAGCTGACACCGCTCCACCAATCCTCCCTTGCGGCCCGGATTCAACTCCATCCCCCGAGGATACCGTCGAATCCATAAACATCTTCACTGATCACGTCTCGACGGCGATCATAAGATCCTCGAAACAAGTCGATGTGGAGGACTGCTTCCACCGCATCAGACTTTCCCCCGAACTTAGGGACCTCGTTAGAATTAGAAACGCGGCAATCCGGGCCTACGATCGATATCCCACGGATTCAAACCGGACTCGGATGCGTCGCTTACAGCGGGAGGTCAAATCCCGCTTAAGCGACGCCCGAAACGAAAACTGGGATAGTTATTTAGAAGAACTCGCGCCCACTCACCAAGCATACTGGCGACTAGCTAGGACCCTCAAGTCCGAAACTATCGTCACTATGCCGCCTCTCGTACGCCCCTCAGGCCAACCACCGGCTTACGATGACGATGACAAGGCAGAGTTGCTGGCCGATGCACTGCAAGAACAGTGCACCACCAGCACTCAACACGCGGACCCCGAACACACCGAGTTCGTCGACAGGGAGGTCGAGCGCAGAGCTTCCCTGCCGCCCTCGGACGCGTTACCCCCCATTACCACTTCCGAGGTTAAGGAGGCGATCGATAGCCTACAACCACGGAAAGCTCCCGGCTCCGACGGCATCCGCAACCGCGCGCTAAAACTGTTACCAGCCCAACTGATAACGATGTTGGCCACGATATTAAATGCTGCTATGACGAACTGCATCTTTCCCGCGGCGTGGAAAGAAGCGGACGTTATCGGCATACACAAGCCGGGCAAACCGAATAACGAAACCGCGAGTTACCGCCCCATCAGTCTCCTCCCGGCGATAGGCAAATTATACGAACGGCTCCTTCGTAAACGCCTCTGGGATTTCGTATCCGCGAATAAAATTCTTATAGACGAGCAGTTTGGATTCCGCGCCAGACACTCGTGCGTCCATCAAGTGCACCGCCTCACGGAGCACATCTTACTAGGGCTGAACAGGCGGAAACCCATTCCGACAGGAGCCCTCTTCTTCGATATAGCGAAGGCGTTCGACAAAGTCTGGCACAACGGTTTGATATACAAACTGTATAACATGGGAGTGCCAGACAGACTCGTGCTCATCATACGAGACTACTTGTCGAACCGTTCGTTCCGATATCGAGTCGAGGGAACGCGTTCCCGGCCCCGTCACGTCACAGCCGGAGTCCCGCAAGGCTCCGCCCTCTCCCCGTTACTATTCAGTTTGTATATCAACGATATACCCCGGTCTCCGGAGACCCATCTGGCGCTCTTCGCCGATGACACCGCCATCTACTACTCGTGTAGGAAGAAGGCGTTGCTTCATCGACGACTTCAGACCGCAGCTACCACCATGGGACAGTGGTTCCGGAAGTGGCGCATCGACATTAACCCCACGAAAAGCACAGCGGTGCTCTTCAAAAGGGGTCGCCCTCCGAGCACCACGCTGAGCATCCCCCTCCCGACTAGGCGCGTCAATACCCCCGCCCCCGCCGTTCGCCCGATCACGATGTTCGACCAGCCCATACCGTGGGCCCCGAAGGTCAAATATTTAGGCGTCACCCTCGACAGTAGGATGACATTCCGCCCCCACATTAAGACGGTACGCGACCGTGCCGCCTTCATTCTAGGACGTCTCTACCCGATGATATGTAGGCGAAGTAAAATGTCCCTTAGAAATAAGGTGACACTCTACAAAACTTGCATACGCCCCGTCATGACCTATGCAAGTGTAGTGTTCGCTCACGCGGCCCGCATACACCTAAAAACATTTCAAATTATTCAATCCCGTTTTTGCAGGATAGCCGTCGGAGCCCCGTGGTTCGTCAGGAACGTCGACCTCCATGACGACCTGGACTTAGAGTCCATCAGTAAGTATCTTCAGTCGGCGTCCATGCGCCACTTCGATAAAGCGGCACGACACGAGAACCCTCTCATCGTGGCCGCCGGTAACTACATTCCCGATCCTGCGGACAGAATGGAAAGCAGTCGACGTCGCCCAAAACACGTTATCTCGGATCCTCCCGATCCACTAACGGTGCTTTTAGGTACTTCAAGCACCGGTCACCGTTCTCGTCGAACCCGTCGCTTGCGACGAAGGGCTCGACGAGTAAATTAACTCTCAGACACAGCCCACTGAGTTTCTCGCCGGATCTTCTCAGTGGGTCGCGTTTCCGATCCGGTGGTAGATTCTGCGAAGCACGACTCTTGCTAGGGTTCGTGTTAGCAACATCGTCAGGTTTGAGCCCCGTGAGCTCACCTACTAAAGTTAGGGTTACGCTGATATAGCCTCTCAAGGCTCTCAGCTTAGGTAGGAAAAAAGAAAAAAAAAAAAAAAAAAAAAAAAAAAATTTTAAAACAGTGATTCTCAACCGCTGTTCCGCGGCAAATTCGCAAATTTTGCGAATATATAATAATGTTAATATTATTAAATTATATCATTTTAAAAGAAAAATATTTTAAACATTAATATATATTTAAATCCACAAAAAAAAAATTATAGTATATTTTAGTTTATTTCGTATATTAAAATTTTTTGATAAACTATTTATGCAGTGTAGTAAGTAAATAATTTTTATCTTTTTTTTTGTGTGCCGCCAAATTTTGAAATCGTTAAATATGTGCCGCAAAAAAAAAAAAAAGGTTGAAAATCACTGTTTTAAAACGTTGGTTTTTCCGTTGCGGTGTGCTATGATTATTTATAGACAGGAAATGTTTTTTTTTTGCGTAATTCCTACAACCGTATAAACGCTAATAAATAATTCACTAATACTGATAAATTAATGAATATGTAAATCAGATACTATTATACTGTTAGTGGAATGTTTTCTGAACTCGTCGCGTCGTTGTAAGGTTTGCCGATTGACTAATAATAATTATGTTGCTAAACAAAACCATTGCTTAAAGGTTTACTACCATTTGAAAAATTATTAACACATTATAAAACTCATAAAAACATTTGTTAAAAGTCATGTTCGAATGAACACATCACAAACACCGAATGATCTAGATGTAATCGAGGTAATTGGTTCATGTGCATCTTGGTGTGTACACGTGTTGAAATCAACATGTTGAATGTTGTACGAGTGTGAAGTTAAAAATAAATAAACCTCATTTATTTCAATCACAATTTCGGGGGACGACTACAAAAGCAGCTATCCCTTTTTCACGCTTCCGTCACAATCCCCTTTGACAACTACAAGAGCTAAGGATTCGTAGATATCAAGACTAAAATTTTGGAGTTTTTCTATGGTCTATAACAATTTGCCATTGTCAGGTCAACAAATCCTGTTGTTTGTTTACCTTCTTTTTTTTTTATTTATTGCTTAGATGGGTGGATGAGTTCACAGCCCACCTGGTGTTAAGTGGTTACTGGAGCCCATAGACATCCACAACGTAAATGCGCCACCCACCTTGAGATACAAGTTCTAAGGTCTCAAGTATAGTAACGACGGCTGCCCCACCCTTCAAACGCATTACTGCTTCACGGCAGAAATAGGCAGGGTGGTGGTACCCACCCGCGTGGACTCATAAGAGGTCCTACCACCAGTAATTACGCAAATTATAATTTTGCGGGTTTCATTTTTATTACACGATGTTATTCTTTCACCGTGGAAGTCAACCGTGAACATTTGTTGAGTACGTATTTCATTTGAAAAATTGGTACCCGCCTGCGGGATGCGAACACCGGTGCATCGCTTCAACACGAATGCACCGGACGTCTTATCCGTTAGGCCACGACGACTACATAAACCTTGAAATTATTACCTTGAAATTTGATCTTTTTGTATTTATGATGATTCAATGGAAGCTTTAATTAATGCTGAAACGACAGCTGTCTAATCATAGTAATGCATTGTCATTGCGCTGCTATATTAATAAAATAAAAATACATTTGTATTCGAATGAATATGAACTTAAGCAATATTATTACTACGATGTTTTGTTGAAATCGCATTTGCACATTGTCATTTTATATAAAAATAATTTTCTAGATTTGACAGATAATTAAATCAAAATTAGAATCTTTAGGCCCTTTGTGGTCCGATAATGGGACCGACGAATTAAATCGTCTTTAAAAAGTTAATATAAAAATGCATAATTTGTAATTTTATACAATTACCAGTACTCGCATTATTCACAGAGCCTGCCTATTTATGCATTACTATTTTAGGGGGCAGGATAGATGTTATTTTCGCTATGGTGCCACTTCTACGTGATGTGACGTCCCTAGGTCCCTATGCATGACCCTGTACGGGGTCCCTTGTGATGCCAAGCCTTGATCCGCGATAAAATCGCGTTGCTACGTCGTCTGCAATATCGAAACTATAGCGGTCAGGGCGATGTTAGAATAATGCCTCGTTTTTTCAAGGCAGTGTCCCTTCTGACCTGGACCCCGCCTGTGAATTTGGAAACCGAAGCGCTTACCGCCGAATATTAGTGGCGATGCAACCTTTGAGATAGAGATGAGCAGCGTTGTGCGTTCTGACTGAGTCAAGCTATGCGGGATAATATGCTATCATATCGACCGCCAGTTTATGGATTGTTGAAGCAATTCGCCGGCTGCTCCGCTGGTTATCTATACTGCGCCGTTGGTTTACAGTGTTGAACGCTTTCCCTCCCTCCTCCCTCCCTATCCCCTCCTTCCGCTTTCCGGTTCTGGGTCCCATGAGTGGTGAGCTCTGCGGAAGATGGGGAAGTGCCATAGCCTTAGCAGAGCTAAGGAGCCCTCTCGCTCTCAAGCTGAACGATGGCATTCACGTCGTATTTTCCACGGACCTTGTTACCTGATCTTTAACATCGTTCACGAGTAATTTTTATAACTATACGTTTAAAGTCAAGGCATTATTAAATTGATAATAGCTTCCTCTCACTAATAACGTCCCGCGTCACGCGTCAAGTAAAGACCAGATTTTTTTGTTTACAAAAACGCAATGTCGCTTCAGAAACGTCATCTTAGACCTTTCTTTCGCTACGTACGTAAATTATTGTAACTTTATTTAACTGGATCCAAAAACTTGGAACCGGTCCAGTGCCTGACAAGATCGCGTCGTGGTCACCCGTTTCAAAACGAGAATCGTGTCGTGGAAATATTTCGTGAATTTTTAAATTTCTGCCTCCGATAATAAAAAATAAAAAAAACTTATAGTGTATTAATGAGTTTCGTGTGTTCATATAACATACGTATCTTATGCAATACGAACAAATAAACGATACGGAACTATAATAAGTTAATCATTCTTTGTTTACCTGATATATTTAAATGATTTCCAGTTTATTGATAACTTCTAGAACATCCTGCTGTGTCACAATGAATTTTATTAAAGCCGTGACAAAAAGAATATAGTTCGATAGAGCTGTTGCGTATTCGTCGTGATGTTTTGTTGAGTTGTGCACATGTAAAATAGTGACCAAAACCGGTTTTAGCAATCCTAATTCAAACAACTCGTGCGCGAAAAATTAAGTCTAAAACAAAAAAAATATACGAACGGCACGTTAGTATTTTCAGAGTATCACAATAATGTTAAAAGCATACCAATTTAATATTTGTCCTTCAGTCAGTACGCTCATTGAATTAACACTTTTTAATACTATACAATAATACGTGTGCGTGCCGCGGAATTCCCTCATTGAGTAATCATCTCTGGTTGAAACAACTCAACGATCCTCATCGTGTCTAGTCGTATAGTGACCGCGGTGAGCACCGGTGCTCCCCATTGAAACGATGACAGCTTAAATACCGGTTATAATAAAAGTTATTCATAGTTGCGGCGGCGGCTTAATTTCGTTCAATATGTCCGTTGTTTTGATGTTATTCGTGTTTGTCGCGACGGGTTTGTGTTGGAAATCGCATAGACTGGAAATTTGTGACGACGAGAACAGCGTGGATATCACAGCGGGTACCCATCTGTCGGGTGGTGTGATCTACCACGACGGGGTGCGGTACGACCAAAGCGAATATTATACTGACAAGAGAACCGGATCGGACCGGGGGTGTGTGTGCTTGAAAGGGACATGCATAAGAAAGTGTTGCCCCCTCGGCTATGGCTACAATTATAAAAGCAAACAATGTGTGAAAGTGTACGAGAGATTCGCGCCGCCCGTTTGGGACAACTATGCGTACGAAATGTTAAAAGTGAACGCTTCCGACATATTCCATTATGTGCCCGGGAAAATGAACTGCACCGATTCCAAGAGGATACGAATAGGGCAAGCCACAAAGAATTTTGTCTTGAGAGTGGTAAGGATAAATTTGCTTTGTTAAGCTTAAATGAGGCGCGTTTGTTTAAACAACACAATATGAATGAATGTAAAAACCACAAATGCACTTGTTAAAATTCAACTTTGTTTTTCGAAAAACGGTAGTCTGCGTTGATTTATTTCGTTTTCCTCATATTGACTTGCCCTAGAAAGGAATTGTTAGCGTCTTACATACGTTTACCGGTATGTATGTGCAGTCCCGTCAGACTGTAAAAAAATCTATATCACCTGTCGCGTCGATCGCACGAGAAATCCTAGTAATTCGCACCTATAAAAAAATCGAATCTAAAATACAAAAAAAATGTTGTTTTTTTTCTAATTGCCCTTGCAGGTAAACTATCATACGGCCCACCTGATGATGAGTGGTTGCCGTCGCCCATGGACTTCATATATTCCAGGGGCAGAGCCAAGCCGCTGCCTACCATTCCATGACACTCTTATTTCCCAAGAATATTTGTTTGCAAAACCAAGTCTATGAAAAAAAAAGTGTGTGTGTCCGCTCCGACGCACGACTGGAGTTTACTGGATATAAAAAATTAAACGAAACAATACGAGAAATAGTTCTATATTACGACAACACGATACACTACAGATTATTAACAAATTAACGAGACACAAAACAAACGACTAACAAATATATGAAAATACAATAATGAGAGAAACGCGCGATCAGTACGAGGCTTTGTGGCGGACTGCCGGCGCATGTACTAGCATGTCACACGAAATGCGCATAACGCATTTCGTGTGACATGCTAGTACGATTTTGGTCCCCATAATTTTCATACCCCGGGCCTATATATGTAAATCGATTCTAAAGGAGTAAACTCCAAAAACGGATGGTTTTGTGAAAATAGGCTAGCATTAGGCCACACATGAACGTTCCTGTCGAAAAACTTCCGATATTTATTTATGGGGATCCGGCGATTTTCTGCTGTGGAAAAAAAAGGAACTATCAAATACATTATTCTAATATTATTGTTGACGAATGTATTCTATTTCAAAACTGTATTCAGACCTTTTTTTTTCCAATAACGGTTCTACCTATTAAATTCAACACCACTTAAGCAGACGCTGTATTTTTATCGTTTTATTGACCGACGTGCGACGTGAACCTAACAAATGCGAATGAGATAAAAAATCTTAATCAAATTTAATTCGATATATACATTTTATCGCGACATACGTATGAATTTTATATATATAGATGAGCAGATGATTTACGTCGCATCATTTCTCGTCTTGTCATTTGGTTTTTTAGTTTTTTGCATAGATGTGTGGATGGGCTCACAGCCCACTTAGTGTTAAGTGGTTACCGGAGCCCATAGACAACTATAAACGTAAATGCCGCCCCCCATCTTGAGATATGAGTTCTAAGGTCTCAGTATAGTTACAACGGCTGCCCCACCCTTCAAACTGAAACGCATTACTGCTTCACGGCTGAAATAGACAGGGTGGTGGTACCTTCCCGTGCGGACTCACAAGACGTCCTACCACCAGTAAAAATGCTGGCAATGGACGTCACAACTAATTCTCCTGTCAAATACTGAAATTCATTGGAATAAAAAAACGGCTACCCTTCCCCTTAAACTGGGGCATTCCTTCGCGGCAGAAAAAGATAAATAGAACAATTACCCACAACATCACCAGCCGCCTCTGTCTATAGGATAATAACAGAAATATCATAATTATCCTGCCCTTCTCCCAGTCACCTGGGGTCGGCGCAACATGTTTTCTCCTTCCATACTCTTCTATCATATACCATTTCTTCGCTCACTCCCCTCCTACCCATATCGTCTTTCCATTTCTTCTTAGGTCTACCTCTTCCTCTAAATCCTTCCACATTCATAGTTAACACTCTCTTAACAACCTCATTTTCATTTCGTCTCATCACATGTCCATACCATCCCAAACGTGCCTCCTCAGCTTCTTTGTCACAGGTGCCACTTTCAGACTTCCTATAACATATTCATTCCATTGTCATTCAGCATAACAGAAATAGTTATAAGACATTAAACAGTAACTAAGTTGGTAGCGAATTCATTGCGGTTAGTGACAATCACTTCGTCACTCTTAGTGCTAATGGTGAAACATAAAATATCAATAAACAAAATGGCAGTAACAGGGATTTTATGTGTTAATCAGGCACGCACGTATGCGATCACCGCTCTGCCTATTTCTACTCTTAATGAGTGTGTGTTTCATTCTAAACCTTATAAAACGACTCGTAGTTTTTTTATTGCTTAGATTGTGGACGAGCTCACAGCCCACCTGGTGTTAAGTGGTTACTGGAGCCAATAGACATCTACAACGTAAATGCGCCACACACCTTGAGATATAGTTCTAAGGTCTCAGTATAGTCACAACGGCTGCCCCACCCTTCAAACCGAAACGCATTACTGCTTCACGGCAGAAATAGGTGGGGCGGTGGGGTACCTATCCGTGCGGACTCACAAGAGTTCCTACCACCAGTAATTACGCAAATTATAATTTTGCGGGTTTGATTTTTATTGCACGGTGTTATTCCTTCACCGTGGAAGTCAATCGTAAACATTTGTTGAGTACGTATTTCATTAGAAAAATTGGTACCCGCTAGCGGGATTCGAACACCGGTGCATCGCTCGATACAAATGCACCGGACGTCTTATCCTTTAGGCCACGACGACTTCATAAATTCTATGAAGTCGCTTTTCTATATTATGGCACTGTCTAAATGCAATAAGAACAAAATTGAATTGTAGTGTATAAGATAGGGCAGATTTACGTGATTAAAAACACCATAAAATGACACGTCTCCACATTACCTGTTTATAAGATTATATATAAGGCCGTCAGCGCAAAAGTGGCCTAAGCTTACCATAGAGGCAAGTAGTTTTGAATTTTTATTAATTTGAATTTGAGTCGGCAAAAAAAAATACGCGCAAAAATAATGTTTACAAAGCATCTGCTATTTATGGGTGAAACTATGGATATCCCGGTTTTGCATCAAAATTTATCATATTTTAAATAAATTCCAATATAACTACATAAAGGTTGAAAATAAAAAAAATCTGGGTTAGGCCATTTTTGTGCTGACGGCCTCAAATGTGAAACTCTGTTTGTTTGTTTGTCTTTCTTTCACGTCAAAACGAAGCCACGGATTGACATGTTTTCTTTAAGTGATAGGTTTTAGGGCAGGACTTAGGCAACTTTTATCCAAAAAAAACCCCATCTTATTCTCATCAAAAATCTTCATTTTGTCCTTTTTCACGCCAAAATCAAAGCAAGTATAATTATTTGACGGACTTGAATAAAACTTCATCTTGAGAAAGTTTCTATTAAGCGAGCGAAGCCGCGGGCAATATCTATTATTAAATAACTCATAATAACAATATAAATGTGAATGTAAATTTGGGTTTTATTTTGTTCTTAATTTCAAAATATGCAATTAATATTTTAATATTGAAAATTATCTGCGTCCAATGCATTGCAAAATTTCTGTTACATATTTTCACTAATTAAATTTAATGAATAAATAAATAAATGCCACAAAAACTGTCGAGGCTGTAATTTTTTGATGTGCGATTTTCAACTTTATGTCACGTCACAACGATAGCGCGGTTCACAGCTAATGAACCTAGTTGCTTCAGATCGCGAGTAGGCAATGCCTTAACATTGAATAAATTTGTTGATGAGAATATGGATTTTAATGTTCTCGAGAACTTCCTGGCTCCAGCCTCCTTGGTCTTGGATTTTATTGATCGATGTTATTTTGACACGATTATCGATCTTTTTTTTTTGTTGCTTATATGGTTGACTTTCTTGAAAGAACGGACACCTTACTTATACTGTACTTTAGTACAACGGCTGCCCCATCTTTCAAAGCGAAACGAACTCAGTAAATCTAAATCTTCTGCCGTATCGGAAGCGGGCAACCTTTAAGACTACTTCCACTTTAGTCTGCGACGCAAAAATTAAACGCTTTAGCCCGTGTTTTACCACTGCTCACTTAAGCTTATCTATCCAACCATTCAAAGATATTAAAACCCACCATTATGAATTTCGACAAAAAACACGTGCAGTAAAAAACAAATTATAATTAAAACTCAAGATCGGCTACAATCTTTCACGGGTCAGTAATATATTTTTAACTCAATCTTGTTTATTGTGTTTTTTTTTAGCTTACAAGTTTATTTCGGCTCCGTGTTTTACGCCATTAGAACACAGTGCTTACAAAAATTAAATTAACAATCAGAATATTATAATAAAACTGATTCGTCTTCATGGAACGCTTTTGTTGTTTTTTTTTTTTTGATAGCTTAGATGTGTGGACGAGCTCACAGCCCACCTGGTGTTAAGTGGTTACTGGAGCCCATAGACATCTACAACGTAAACGCGCCACACACCTTGAGATATAGTTCCAAGGTCTCAGCATAGTCACAACGGCTGCCCCACCCCTCAAACCGAAACGCATCACTGCTTCACGGCAGAAATAGGCAGGGCGGTGGTACCTACCCGTGCGGACTCACAAGAGGTCCTACCACCAGTAAATTATCCTTCCAGAACATTCCATAGGTAGTAGATAGTTAAGACGCGGCCTTGACATTGCTTGAAATTCGACGTTGATAGCATAACATACACAATCAAGAACCGCTTGCAATCAATCACAATTAGGTCGGCAAACATGCTGACATCAATAAAACCACATTCGTTTTACTATCTAGACGTAATTGATACATTTTATCAGTGACGTCATAATAATTAAATAACGGCCGTCTGGTGTAGTGGTAAGTGACATGGTCACTACACAAGGGGGTCGCGGGTTCGAATCCCGCCAAGGGAAGATATTTGTATGATAAATATAAATGTCTTTTCCAGGGTTATGGATGTATATTAAATTTTAAATATATGTCGGCGCAAATATGACTATTTACCTACTGATCATCAACTAATTACTCTGTGATAAGAAATTGATGTTAAACAGTCCCTTTTATTGTAATTTCAATACTTTAAAATCTTGTAAACACGCTCACGTGTTTAATACTTGTCAACACGCTGACGTGTAAAGTCCTATAAATACGGCCGTGCTGTCTAGCGTTGATTCATTCGTGTCCGAGCCGTAGTACAGTACGGATCTCTCTGTAACGTTGTTATGCTTCTCGTGCAATATACGCAGTTCTCGTGAAGTTTTGTTTTGGAAGCCCAAACATGAGTCATCGTCGAGAACTTAATGACCGTGACGTCAGCAATGGTGACGTCACACTTTTTAAAAACATTCCTTCGGCGTTCCTCCTCCGACATCAGAAGCGGGATCACACGCCGCCTCCGCTCAGCAACAACCTGGTGACCAGATAACCGTATCGGCGGAAGAAGACTACCCCCCAGCAACAGCCGATGAGCCTATACATCTACTTCACAAATCAGCATGGTCGAGCAACAAAATCAACACTCAAAGATAAGTTTTTATTTTTGATTACTAAAGTTCCACCACATAAGTACCACAGTGTACGCCTCGGCAAAAGTACCACAGTGTACGCCTCGGCAAAAGTACCACAGTGTACGCCCACTACATAAGTACCACAGTGTACGCCCACTACATAAGTACCACAGTGTACGCCCACTGCATAAGTACCACAGTGTACGCCCACTACATAAGTACCACAGTGTACGCCCACTACATAAGTACCACAGTGTACGCCCACTACATAAGTACCACAGTGTACGCCCACTACATAAGTACCACAGTGTACGCCACAACATCACACTACACAACATCCTTATCCGAACACCTTAAATAAATCTACGAGAACCGCCGAGAACTCTACGAGAACCGCCGAGAACTCTACGAGAACCGCCGAGAACTCTACGAGAACCGCCGAGAATTCTACGAGAACCCTACGATACCCTCCGAGAACCCTACGATACCCTCCGAGAACCCTACAATCAAATCGCATTAATAAGTCTCAAACCTACATAGTTACAAGTAACGCAAGTATAACAGATGCGCTACTCAGAGAAACTTTTTATTCCTGCAGGTCAATGAGAATCAAAGAAAAAACCTACGAGAATCAACGAGGCCGGTGCAGAGCGCGCACCGCCTGTCAGTATGGCCGTGTCGGCGCAAATATGACTATTTACCTACTGATCATCAACTAATTACTCTGTGATAAGAAATTGATGTTAAACAGTCCCTTTTATTGTAATTTCAATACTGTAAAATCTTGTAAACACGCTCACGTGTTTAATACTTGTCAACACGCTGACGTGTAAAGTCCTATAAATACGGCCGTGCTGTCTAGCGTTGATTCACAGTTCCGATCGCAACACGGTTGAGCCCGGACGCGTTTTCCCGAGAAATTGTCGCTGCTGTCGCGATCGTGTGTTTGGATTGCACGACATTGTCGTTGACGTTGTTTTGCATTCCGGACGCTCTGTCGCTGGCATCGCGACCTTGAATCGGTAAAGCGTATTTCGTGTTCGTTAGTTTTGCTATCGAAAACGACAACTCATTATCATTCACTCATTTCATTTATTATATTTAATTATCGTATTCGGCGTGCAAAACAGTCTTTTTAAAGACTAAAACCCCGCTGCGATCACCGCTTGTTGTGGCACTCACAACCCAGTGGGGTCCCCACCTTCCCAACTTCCACCCCAATCCCCAGCCGACTGCCGTTTTCACGGCAAAGGCACTCCCCCCCCTTGTTGCTGGTAAAGCGCAGGGGGTGAACTCCTACTCAGGGGACTCGCCTTTCGGCGAGTGTGCTTAAGTCCCGGGGACGCCCCCCCCGGGCACAATCACCATGAGTGACGCCAACGGCGCGCTCTTTTTAAAGTTCGTCCGCGACGTCTGTCCGGACATATTCGAAAGGTTTGAAGTCTACAAGGCCGGCCTTGACGCGCCGGCACTCCGTGACTCGCCACTATCGCCCCCCGCGCCAGAACTCCGCGACTCGCCGATGTCGCCCCCCACCCCCGCGCCCGCGTCGATCGCGTCTTGCGCGGCATCGAGCTCCGGCTCCGACTCCGAGTCGGAGATGGAGTTCGAGTCGGCCGCCAGCCCGGAACCCGGACCCTCGGATGGGTTCACCACCGTCGCGCGCGGGAAAAAACGCGCCCGCGCCGTGGAACCGTCCGCGGCGTCAAAACAGCCTAAGGCCGCGAACGCGTCGCGTCCTAAAGTCGTGGTCACACCCGACTCCCCTCGCCGCGCAACCCCGTCGCCGCGCCCCGGGCCCGCGCCCGTCCGTAAAGTTCCCGCGCCGCCGCCGGTCATCCTGCGGGAAAAATCGTCGTGGGATCGAGTGTCCCTGGCCCTTAAGGCCCAAAAGATCAATGTCGTCCATGCGAGGAATATCCCGCATGGAATTCAGATCAAGGTAGAGTCATCCGACGACCATAGGTCTTTAACAGCATACCTCCGCAAGGAACGCATAGGTTATCACACCTATGCGCTCCAGGAGGAGCGTGAACTCCGCGTCGTAATACGCGGAGTCCCAAAAGAGCTCGACGTCGAGCAAATCAAAAATGACCTGGTAGGTCAGTCCTACCCCGTCATAAGCGTGCACCGGATGCACAGCGGGCGCGACAAATTCGCGTATGATATGGTGCTCGTAGCACTGGAAGCCACACCGGAGGGCAAGAAAATTGCCTCATGTCTCCGCACCGTGTGCGGCCTATCGGGGGTCACCGTAGAGGCCCCCTACAAACGCGGCACTCCCGGGCAGTGCCACCGTTGCCAACTCTATGGCCACTCCGCGCGTAACTGTAACGCGCGACCGCGTTGCGTGAAGTGCTTAGACGATCACGCGACCACCGACTGTTCGCGGGTCAAAGAGACCGCGACGGAACCGCCGAGCTGTGTACTCTGCCGTAAGCAGGGACACACGGCCAACTACCGCGGATGCCCCAAGGCTCCACGGAAGCGCCCGGCAAACGCGCCCCCCAAAACCGCTGGCCCAAGGACTTCGGCGCCCCGCGCGCCGAAACCGGCTTTCGTACCGGCTCCGGTGCCCACCGTCTCCGCGTGGGCGAAACCGTTGCCGTTCACGAAGGCAGGAACGACACCGGCACCCCAACCGCGGTACGCGCCGCAACCTCTACTCGCGCCGCGCCCCGCCCCCGCGCCCGCGCCCGGTCCCGCGCCTCGCCCCGGCCCCGCGCACTCAAACGATTTTACAATTATTCGCGACTACATCGCCGCGATAAATATTGACCGCATGCGTGCATTCGCCGACGCCATGCGCAGAGCGGTCACGGCCGAAGACCGCCTAAACGCGACGTTCGAATACATCGACGTCATCGAGTCCGTCCAGCGCACGCTGGTTTGATTACCGGTAATCAATGGCGTGCAACGGGAGATTAAAACCCCATTCTTTGAAGTTAGCATTCTACAATGCTAACGGACTCGCGCGTCAGCGCGACCAAGTATATGAGTTTCTCCGTGACAATCTCATCGACATCCTTCTGGTGCAGGAGACCTTCCTAAAGCCCTCGCGTCGCGACCCCAAAGTCGCGAATTACGTCATGGTTAGGAATGACAGACTCTCCACCCGCAAGGGCGGGACTGTCATTTACTATAGGAGGGCCCTGCACTGCGTCCCTCTCGATACTCCCTCGCTCTTACATATCGAGGCGTCAGTGTGCCGCATCGCGCTGACGGGACACCAGCCGATCGTCATCGCATCCGTCTATCTCCCCCCTGACAAACCCCTCCTGAGCAGTGACCTCGAGACACTGCTCGGTATGGGGGACGCGGTCATCCTGGCAGGCGATTTAAATTGCCACCACACTAGGTGGAACTGCCATCGCACGAATGTGAACGGTAGGCGTCTCGACGCGTTCATAGACGACCTCACATTCGAGATATTCAACCCCCCGACCCCCACGTGCTATCCGTACAACGCCGCGCGTCGTCCGAGCACAATAGATCTGGCACTGCTGAGGAACGTAACTCTGCGCTTGCGCTCCATCGAGGCAATGTCAGAACTCGACTCAGACCACCGACCTGTCGTAATGCAGCTCGGTCGCCCAGTCAACCGAGAACCAGATATGAGGACCATGGTGGATTGGAAGAAGCTGGGCACGTGCTTAGCTGACACCGCTCCACCAATCCTCCCTTGCGGCCCGGATTCAACTCCATCCCCCGAGGATACCGTCGAATCCATAAACATCTTCACTGATCACGTCTCGACGGCGATCACAAGATCTTCAAAGCAAGTCGATGTGGAGGATAGCTTCCACCGCATTAGACTTTCCCCCGATCTTAGGGACGTCGTTAGAGTTAGGAACGCGGCAATCCGGGCCTACGATCGATATCCCACGGATTCAAACCGGACTCGGATGCGTCGCTTACAGCGGGAGGTCAAATCCCGCTTGAGCGACGCCCGAAACGAAAACTGGGATAGTTATTTAAAAGAACTCGCGCCCACTCACCAAGCATACTGGCGACTAGCTAGGACCCTCAAGTCCGAAACTATCGTCACTATGCCGCCTCTCGTACGCCCCTCAGGCCAACCACCGGCTTACGATGACGATGACAAGGCAGAGTTGCTGGCCGATGCACTGCAAGAGCAGTGCACCACCAGCACTCAACACGCGGACCCCGAACACACCGAGTTCGTCGACAGGGAGGTCGAGCGCAGAGCTTCCCTGCCGCCCTCGGACGCGTTACCCCCCATTACCACTTCCGAGGTTAAGGAGGCGATCGATAGCCTACAACCACGGAAAGCTCCAGGCTCCGACGGCATCCGCAACCGCGCGCTTAAATTGTTACCAGCCCAACTGATAACGATGTTGGCCACCATATTAAATGCTGCTATGACGAACTGCATCTTTCCCGCGGCGTGGAAAGAAGCGGACGTTATCGGCATACACAAGCCGGGCAAACCGAAGAACGAAACCGCGAGTTACCGCCCCATCAGTCTCCTCCCGGCGATAGGCAAACTATACGAACGGCTCCTTCGTAAACGCCTCTGGGACTTCGTATCCGCGAATAAAATTCTTATAGACGAGCAGTTTGGATTCCGCGCCAGACACTCGTGCGTCCATCAAGTGCACCGCCTCACGGAGCACATCTTACTAGGGCTGAACAGGCGGAAACCCATTCCGACAGGAGCCCTCTTCTTCGATATAGCGAAGGCGTTCGACAAAGTCTGGCACAACGGTTTGATATACAAACTGTATAACATGGGAGTGCCAGACAGACTCGTGCTCATCATACGAGACTACTTGTCGAACCGTTCGTTCCGATATCGAGTCGAGGGAACGCGTTCCCGGCCCCGTCACGTCACAGCCGGAGTCCCGCAAGGCTCCGCCCTCTCCCCGTTACTATTCAGTTTGTATATCAACGATATACCCCGGTCTCCGGAGACCCATCTGGCGCTCTTCGCCGATGACACCGCCATCTACTACTCGTGTAGGAAGAAGGCGTTGCTTCATCGACGACTTCAGACCGCAGCTACCACCATGGGACAGTGGTTCCGGAAGTGGCGCATCGACATCAACCCCACGAAAAGCACAGCGGTGCTCTTCAAAAGGGGTCGCCCTCCGAACACCACGCTGAGCATCCCTCTCCCGACTAGGCGCGTCAACACCCCCGCCCCCGCCGTTCGCCCAATCACGATGTTCGACCAGCCCATACCGTGGGCCCCGAAGGTCAAATATTTAGGCGTCACCCTCGACAGTAGGATGACATTCCGCCCCCACATCAAGACGGTACGCGACCGTGCCGCCTTCATTCTAGGACGTCTCTACCCGATGATATGTAGGCGAAGTAAAATGTCCCTTAGAAATAAGGTGACACTCTACAAAACTTGCATACGCCCCGTCATGACCTATGCAAGTGTAGTGTTCGCTCACGCGGCCCGCATACACTTGAAATCATTCCAAGTCATTCAATCCCGTTTTTGCAGGATAGCCGTCGGAGCCCCGTGGTTCGTCAGGAACGTCGACCTCCATGACGACCTGGACTTAGAGTCCACCAGTAAGTATCTGCAGTCGGCGTCCATGCGCCACTTCGATAAAGCGGCACGACATGAGAACCCTCTCATCGTGGCCGCTGGTAACTACATTCCCGATCCTGCGGACAGAATGGAAAGCAGTCGACGTCGCCCAAAACACGTCATCTCGGATCCACCCGAGCCACTAACGGTGCTTTTAGGTAATTCAAGCACCGGTCACCGTTCTCGTCGAACCCGTCGCTTGCGACGAAGGGCTCGACGAGTAAATTAACTCTCAGACACAGCCCACTGAGTTTCTCGCCGGATCTTCTCAGTGGGTCGCGTTTCCGATCCGGTGGTAGATTCTGCGAAGCACGACTCTTGCTAGGGTTCGTGTTAGCAACATCGTCAGGTTTGAGCCCCGTGAGCTCACCTACTAAAGTTAGGGTTACGCTGATATAGCCTCTCAAGGCTCTCAGCTTAGGTAGGAAAAAAAAAAAAAAAAAAAAAAAAAAAAAAAAAAAAAAAAAAAAAAAAAAAAAAAAAAAAAAGCGTTGATTCATTCGTGTCCGAGCCGTAGTACAGTACGGATCTCTCTGTAACGTTGTTATGCTTCTCGTGCAATATACGCAGTTCTCGTGAAGTTTTGTTTTGGAAGCCCAAACATGAGTCATCGTCGAGAACTTAATGACCGTGACGTCAGCAATGGTGACGTCACACTTTTTAAAAACATTCCTTCGGCGTTCCTCCTCCGACATATATGTATGTGTATAATAAAAAATCTTACATTTATATCCGTTATCTGGTACCTGTAACACAAGTTCTTTACGAACTTATCACGGGACCAGCTAACGTGGCGTGATTGTTAGTAAATATTTATTAAGAATAAAAAAAAAAAAAAGAATAAAAAAATATATATATATATATATATATATATATATATATATTGGGGTTTCAGAACATTTCAATTATAACATATATACATAGTAACATACTGTAACAAGTTCTGTTGATAGTAAAAATTTCGGTTGTTTTCCTAAAATAGGAGGTGTCATGTATGTGCGTGGACGCATATTGTGTGCCCATGGCTGTCCAGCAATAGGATTTTTCTCTTTGTCTCTCTCTCTCTCTCTCTCTTATTCTCTATTAATGTTGTCCTTTTTAGACATTTTCATGATTATCTAAAGACAATTTCTTACTTTACTGATACTTTGTAAAGGAATTTGAAATGTAATAATATTCATAAATAAAATAATTAATTTACAGACTGTACATTACTCTTTAGTACTATAGTCCGTCCGCTGATAGAACGTGTTTCTGACGGGTTGAGATCAAGCCAATGTCTGTTTGAGGTGGCGTCGAATTTACGACGAAAAATAATTGTTCATTTGCCCTGATAACGGCAAATGTTATCATTAAATCATTATAGTTCGATCGAAGGCATTCTCTCGACAGCCAGACAGTAGTATTAAGTAATGTGCATCTATACTAATATTATAAAGAGGAAATATTTGTTTGTTTGTTTGTTTGTATTGAATAGGCTCCGAAACTATTTAACCGATTTGAAAATTTTTTTCACTGTTTGGAAGCTACACTATTCCGGAGTGACATAGGCTATAATCTTTTTTGAAAAAAATTAGGGATCCTTACTAAAACTCCAATAATGTAACCCAAGGTGTAAATAAATTACCTAAAATATTCTTTACATCGCGTGCCCTGCGAAAACTATTGATGATAGAATAAAATAATGTACTACGACTTTGTAGAACACATTATTATTTTGCAAAGTGTCGCGACAGCATATATGGTTATGCCACAAGAAGTGTTCTTTTATTTAAAAAAATTAAACAACGTCAAATATCGTTGAAATTTTTGTTAAAGACCCGAGTGGAGCCGGAGCAGGCCGCTTGTAACTAATAAAATGTATAGAACATAAAAAAATATACAAGTAACAAAGTTGAAATAAAATTATTTAGCTACTTGCTGCATTATCCTGCACTGGTTCTATGTATCAAATTATCGAGGCCTTTAAGAAAACAAGATAATAGTGACGTATTGTTCAAAATTACTCGAAGGAAAATTCCTGCTTCAACTTATTAACAGAACGTGGTAATTATATTCTTCATGTTAATATATGTATCTTTAACATTAAATTATCATTTCGTAATTACCGATCACATCTATATGTTAAATAATTAATTAGCTAAAAGCTTTGGCAATGGAACCATATTTGTTTTTGTAATATCGGTAATAACGTTTTCATTTTTCAATAATTATGTGTTAGATGATTTGGAGAGCTCACGAACCACATAACAGGGTCCGTGGACATCAGAGCGTGATTTGAGCCGCTCGCCTTGAGATATAAGGTTGAAGACCTAATCGACTTAGATAACTTATGTCCGACCCTTCAAACAGCAAGGCAAAACTGCTTCATAGCAGAAAAAGACATTCAGGTGCCTATTCGCATGGACAATATATACACATTAGAACTAGTAATTATACAAATTTAGGGGTTCGATTTTTACAAGACGATTTTTCTATTGAAATCTGAATTATATGTTCCTATAAATATAGAATAGGGATCGCAGCGCATGAAATAAAACTTCCACTGTTCGAAAATATTCTGTTATAATAATAATTAAAAATTAATTAACACTTTTGTTACACCTTGTTAATTTTTTAACCGTCTTCGCCATCTTTCTCTCGCCTCTGTTTTTTCTTTTTCATCTTTCGCCTCTGTTTTTGGTTTCTTATTTGATTTTGCTAAATTAGTCTTAAATTAAGGATTAAAATGGGACCAGGGCACGCGTCTCTGTCCAACATTACGGTTAATTGTTTGTTCAGTAATTATATTTAGCCCAATCTTTGCTACGTATTTACGTACTACGAAACGAGACTCGGTGTAAATTGAAAATTGTATAAAAGATATATTTTTTCTCTTACCTACGCCGAAAGTTCGGTTTTCCTCCCGCTGTACAGTGAAGAAAGTCTAACTTTTCCTCCCGCTGTACAGTGAAGAAAGTCTAACTTTTCCTCCCGCTGTACAGTGACGAAAGTCTAACTTTTCCTCCCGCTGTACAGGGAAGAAAGTGTAACTTTTCCTCCCTGGGTACTGACAAGTGCGCATGCGCGTTAGTGTCTACGTCTGCTCTCATACACCTAAAATTCTCCGTCATTGTTGTGCTCGGGTAATTTGCAATGTTGTGTTTAGTGGAAAGTGAAATAAAGAAAAGACAATAAAATTTAATAGTGAAGTATTAAACAAAGATGAGTTCATCAGACAGTTCTTATTCAATTAATAGTAATTTATTAAAAAAATTAAAAAACAGTTAAACTGTTTTTTTATGAGGAAGGGGGGGGGGGTGCTTTATCTGCCTAGAAATCGAGACGGCATGTTTTTACGATTCTACCGATGACATATGGCTTGCACTGGTCACTTGTTATTTAGGAATTACAAATACGATGCTGACGCTTATTTGGTTACGGCTAAGACATATTTTTCTTGAAAAGGAAACATCGTATTGAATAAAATTTTATAAATATTTCTCGACGTATTTTCCTGATGTTAAAATTATATGCACGCTAACAACGAAACTTTTATTGCTCTAACTAGGGTTCGCCCAATGATCGAAATTCGACTGTATTGGTTTGGGTTTACGTATTATTGTGTAGGCAGCGGCTTGGCTCTGCCCCTGGCATTGCTGAAGTCCATGGGCGACGGTATGTATTACTAGGATAAAAGGTAAGTCCATGTTACTGACCCAAAATTGTCGCTTTAAAAAGATCACGTCAACACGTTGCTTCGATTCAACAAGAAATAAGGACAAACCAACAATCAAACAAACAAATAAACTTTCAGATTAATAATATTAGTATGAATCTTATACCTTTAAACGAGCAATTCTTGTATATTAATTATATATATAATCTGAATCTCGGAAACGGCTCCAACGATTTTCATAAAATTTAGTATACAGGGGATAATAATAACTCTTTATTTATTTAACACCTTAATATGTACAGAGTAAACTAATAAAACAAAAGTCGGTGATATAAATCGGCGGCCTTATCGCTGAAAGCGATCTCTTCCAGGCAACCTTGTAGGGAGAGGAATAAGTTAACTGGACGGGAATTTCGTGGGCGATAAATCGATCTAGCTACGATTTATTTTCGGAAAATGTTGTTTTATTCTTGTTTTCAATAATCAACTCTTCCCGACATCTATTGGCGAATAATAATACTATTTTTCTTAATTGAGGGTAACTAACCGCTTTAAAGACACAAAAGATGGCGTTATCAAAAAAAAAACCGGTCATCGTCTAGTGGCATTTATGTGTTGAAAATACGTAAGTTACGAATTTAATTAATGAGATCATAGCGATCACAGCCTATTGGAAGAAGTCTATGACTACGTTAATTTCTGATGTTAACTATGCTATTAGTCATATTATTGCTCAGATATTAAGCTGTAGACAGCGGTTTAAGTGCGACGCTGGTAATGTGACCACTCATTATCAGATAGGACGTATTCTCGTCTCCTTATTGAGCTTATAAACAAAATCTGTTGTATTTTTTTTATTGCTTAGATAGGTGGACGAGCTCACAGCCCACCCGGTGTTAAGTGGTTACTGGAGCCCATAGGCATCCACAACGTAAATGCGCCACCCACCTTGAGATATAAGTTCTAAGGTCTCAGTATAGTTACAACGGCTGCCCCACCCTTCAAACCGAAACGCATTACTGCTTCACGGCAGAAATAGGCAGGGCGGTGGTACCTACCCGCGCGGACTCACAAGAGGTCCTACCACCAGTAATTACGCAAATTAAATAGTTTTGCGGGTTTCATTTTTAATTACACGATGTTATTCCTTCACCGTGGAAGTCAATCGTGAACATTTGTTTTGAGTTTTCGAATAGAAAGAAGAGAACAAAAACGTAAATGTCAAAAAATCATTTTTATAGAGAATTACGCGGTAATTGGCCACGGCATTTAAATGTTGAGGAAAAAAAAACACCTCAGTACTTCGTAAGCACGAAAACTGTAAAGACTTAATCGGTATACTTTAGTTAATCTAGGTAGTACGTTCAAACTATGATTTCTCTCTTGGAACAGGTTTGACTAGAATATCTGGCGCAACTTCTTGTATCAAGCGAATCCTCTGCGTATAATCTACACAAATAAAATTTAAATGTTTTTTTTTTTTTTTTTTTTTTTTTATGATTGAAACTTTACTGGTGGCCCGAAGGCCTTTCCAGTTTCACCAGGACAGGTGGGCGAGCAAAGGCTCAGCCAAGAGGGGTGGGATTTGCTAACAACTGCCCGAGCGCCTCCGAAGGAGACCTAACAACTCAAGAGCAATTGTTTCGCGAATGAATCTACTACCGGATCGGAATCGCGACCCGCTGAGAAGATCCGGCGAGAAACTCAGCGGGCTGATGCATGGGTTAGGTTGCACGTCGACCTCTTTGTCGAGTTCGACGAGTACGGTTACCGGGGTCCCTAAGCCTGCCCCTAGTATTAGAGCTGAAGGCATCTAATGCAAAGGTTATTGGATCTGATGGATCCGTAAGGACGTGTCTAGGGCGTCGACGGTGACTGGCTCCTGCATGATCAGGATTCGGGGAGTAGTCAGCGGCGGCAACGATAAGGCGATTATCATGACGCATAGCCTTATCGAAGTATCGTTCCGACGCTGACTTCATGTATTTCCGAATTGATTCGAGGCCCAGGTCGTCGTGTAGGTCAACGTTCCTCACGAACCACGGAGCCCCGACAGCTAACCTGCAAAAGCGGGATTGTAGGGATTGGAGGGTGTCTACGTGTGTGCGGGCCGCGTGAGCGAACACCACACTCGCGTAAGTCATGACGGGCCTTATGCAAGTTTTGTAAAGTGTCACCTTGTTCCGAAGGGACATTTTACTCCGCTTACAGATCATGGGGTAGAGTCTACCGAGAATAAACGCGGCACGGTCACGGACTGATTTTATATGCGGGCGGAATGTCATCGATGCATCCAGGGTAACGCCCAGGTACTTGACCTTCCTGGCCCAGGGTATGGGTTGTCTAAAGAGAGTAATCGGGGGTGTGAGATTCCTCCTCCTAATCCGGGAGGAAATCCGTGTGGAGCTTCCCCTCTGAAATAGCACCGCAGTACTTTTCGCTGGGTTGATGTCTATGCGCCATTTTCGGAACCACTGTCCTAGGGCTAGGGCTGCGCTCTGAAGCTTCTTCGCGATTAGGGACTTATTTCTACTAGAATAGTAAATAGTCGTGTCGTCGGCGAATAAAGCTAAATGGGTCGGCGGCGACCGGGGGATATCGTTGACGATATTCGAAGTCGTCGTGGCCTAACGGATAAGACGTCCGGTACATTCATGTTTAGCGATGCATCGGTGTTCGAATCCCGCTGGCGGGTACCAATTTTTGTAATGAAATACGTACTCAACAAATGTTCACGATTGATTTCCACGGTGAAGGAATAACATCGTGTAATAGAAATGAAACCCGCAAAATTATAATTTGCGTAATTACTGGTGGTAGGACCTCTTGTGAGTCCGCACGGGTAGGTACCACCACCCTGCCTATTTCTGCCGTGAAGCAGTAATGCGTTTCGGTTTGAAGGGTGGGGCAGCCGTTGTAACTATAATTGAGACCTTAGAACTTATATCTCAAGGTGGGTGGCGCATTTACGTTGTAGATGTCTATGGGCTCCAGTAACCACTTAACACCAGGTGGGCTGTGAGCTCGTCCACTCACCTAAGCAATAAAAAAAAAAAAAAAAAAAAACGAATAAGCTAAATAGGAGGGGTGAGAGGACAGAGCCTTGCGGGACTCCAGCTGTGAGAGGTCGTGGGGAGGAGCGGGTTCCCTCGACTCGATATCGAAAAGAGCGGTTCGACAAGAAGTCCCGTATGATGAGCACGAGACTATCCGGCACGCCCATGTTAAATAGTTTGAAAATCAAACCATTGTGCCAGACTTTGTCGAACGCTTTTGCGACGTCGAAGAAGAGAGCTCCCGTGTATAACGGTTTTGGTCGATTAAGCCCCACAAGAATGTGCTCCGTGAGGCGGTGCACCTGTTGAACGCATGAGTGATTTGTACGGAATCCGAATTGTTCATCGATGAGAATGCCCTTGGATGAGACGAAGTCTCTGAGGCGTTCGTAGAGCAGACGCTCATACAGTTTGCCTAGAGACATGAGGAGGCTAATCGGGCGGTAGCTCGTCGGATGATTTTTTGGTTTACCGGGTTTATGTATGCCGATAACGTCCGCTTCTTTCCACACCGCGGGAAAGATACAGTTCGCCATAGCGGCATTGAAAATAGATGCCAACATCACGATGAGTTGGACGGGTAGAAGTTTAATAACGCGGTTAGATATACCGTCGGAACCGGGAGCCTTGCGAGGACGTAGGTCTTTGATCAAGTCTTTAACTTCTATCGGGGTGAAATTTAAATGTCTGTCTTTAATTACGATATCAAATGTTTTTAAAGGTCACTTAAGCAACATGTAGGTACTCTGCATGTTGTCGTTGTAATCAGATCAAACATGTGTTTTTGTTCGTTTTGTTGCAATATGTCTTTTTGTTTTTCTGAGTTAATATTTAGATAATATTCCGGAATAGAATAAATTGTTAACGGTTTAATGCAAAGAGAAAAACATAGAAAGTGATTTGCAAAAATACAAACATAAATACCTATAGTAAAGACGGTGGCGCCACAAGTGAGCACCTTGCGAACTATTTTGACAATAAAGGTCAATTTAGAGATTATATTTACAATCTTCCAACAGTTAAACTCTTGAACATTATTTTTTCGGGTAGGGGGCCGAACCTCTTACAACATATAGCACACTTACATATTTAGGAAAGAAAAAATTTGGGAGACAGTTATACTTGTATAATATGATTCCCTAAAACTTCGCAGTTCCCGAATTAATTCCCTATATTTCGGCACAAAACCCAAGTAAAATTAAAAATAGCCATCAGAACCGGTTTAACATAATACACAGATATGATATTATTGTGAGAATATCATTTCGCTAACTATATCTTTGATCATTTTTTTTAATTAATCACAGTGCCATTAAGCAATAGTCTACTTTATAGTATAGGCAATAGAAACTTCCAAAAATGTCTTTTTTACCAAAAGATTTGTCCGTTTTATTAGTAGACATCTCACGTCACAAAAGATTATTGACCCGTCAACTGATTATTAACTGTTACACTGCGTGCCAAGCAAAAACGTTAACAAAATCCAACTTTTCATTGTGAATTTTCAGATCTTCATAGTAGATTTCGCGAACACTTACCTCAGCTGTATTGGTTATTTGAACTTTATTTAACCTTATTGTTACAACTGTATGTTCCTACAAATTGCACATAGTCTCTCATAGCGGCCACTATTTTGTCAATTAGGTTTTTTCTATTGCTTAGATGGATGAACGAGCACACAGCCCACCTGGTGCTAAGTGGTTACTGGAGCCCACAGACGTCTACAACGTAAATGCACCACCCACCTTGAGATATCAGTTCTAAGGTCTCAGTATAGTTACAACAGCTGCCCCGCCCTTCAAACCGAAACGCGTTACTGCTTCACGGCTGAAATAGGCAGGGCGGTGGTACCTACCCGTGTGGACTCACAAGAGGTCCTATCACCATTAAAAAAATATTGTTCAACAAAAAAATCGCAACGCAAATACAAATTGAAATATCAATTTCAGGATGGTAAACTGTACATACAAATACCAGAGAGCATTCCTCCGTGGCTCGTTCAGACCCCAGATGAATACTGCATCGACACGTTCGTCAGAGAAGACCCAACAACTGGCGAGAGGACCTCAAGTCTGGACGCGCTGATCTGCTTCGCTGATAAAGTTAACAACGAACAATACGTCCTAAGATTCACTTGTAAGTATGACAAGCAAAACGGAATAGGAATTATTAGCAGGTAGAGTGAGTGTCACGTTATTTTCTCAAGAAAAACAATTGTAGGAGACAACTAAACTAATATATTAATGATCATAGAAGATGGATCATCATAGAAGATGAAAATACCTCATTACGCGAGTATAGAACTCGGGAATTGAGTAACATTAGTACAAGGTATAGGCCAGGCCACCATATTCCCTGTTGATATAACAAAATTGGGTAGTCTTCGTAACAATACATCGATTGATTGCGTAACTTTATGATACCCGACATATTCACGGTAGAATGTCAATGAGCTAAAGGACTATATAGGACCTCATTTATTAAATACTAGCGACCCGCCCTCGCTTCGCTTCGGAAACATTAAAACACACATGAAACCAAAAAAAAAAATAAAAAAAAAAAAAAAAAAAGTAGCCTATGTTCATCAGGGACAATGTCGGCTTCTAATGGAAAAATAATTTTTCAAATCGGTCCAGTAGTTTCGGAGCCTATTCGAAACAAACAAACAAACAAATATTTCCTCTTTATAATATTAGTATAGATAGATTTTATCTAATAGTTCGTTATATTTGGCTTGGGACCATTGGAAATAAATAGCTCAAGATAGCACTATGCTTCTTTGTAGTTAGTCTGACTGTTCATGGTATTGAAGCATTGTTCGTTTAAATATTTTTTAGAAACATATGCTTCTTAATGGGTATCATGAAAGGTGAGGAAGCAACTTAAGTTTCTAATAACATCATTCGTATGGGTCGCCTACCTCTGTTTAGAATTCAAAGGGTTTCGCAAGACCTTTTTCGGTAACACATTAAGCCATCTAATTTAGTGACTTCAAAATATCTGGTTATATATTTTGTATGCAATGTGTCATTATATTTTTAAATATTATTTTTATAAGAAACAACATAAACAGCTACCTAATTGAGAATTTCCTGCTTTTCAAGTCGGATAAAAATTACTCATGAGAAACAAGTTAAATGATACATAGTGGTAAAAATTGAATGTAAACAAACCAATGGGAATACCATTTTGTAATTGAACGTCCGTGACCTAGTAGGTAAAACTCCCGATGTACTTGTATCGAGTGATTTTGATGCGTCAATTTCAAATCCTAGGGTAGGCACGAACTTTTCTAAGCAAAATAAACAAGCTAAATCACAAACTGGGCTCGCTATGAAATAATATTCGCGCCATTCGGTTTGAAGTCCCACCCTTCAAACCGAATGGCGCGAATATTATTTAGCCGTTGTAACTATACTGAGGTCTTAGAACTTACATCTCAAGGTGGGTGACGCATTTGCGTTGTAGATATATATGGGCTTCAGTAACCACTTAACACCAGGTGGGCTGTGAGCTCGTCCACCCATCTAAGCAATAAAAAAAACAAAAATAATAATAATTATTATACTCGCACAATAAAATTATTGTTGATATGGCGTATCCTTCCTATTTCTGGCGAAAAACTTTGGCGCATATTACATCTGCTATTATCAAGATGGGTGTCAATATTCAAGCTGTGTCACTTAATACTCGACGGGTCAAGAGCTCGTCTGGTCTAGCATCTGCTGCAACAGAATGACTAAACGCATGGTTTTAGACATTACACATTGAACAGGAAAAAATGTTTACGGGAATTTTTGTCATTGGAAGTTTGTGTCAGAACACTCAGAACGTTAGCTTGTGTCAGGCATATGTTGACTTCCTCGGGGTGGTGCCGCGAGTCTGAGTGGCGTGTTGAACGCGACAACGACCCTAGCGGGTTCTGACCCCGGCTGGAGATCGGACGTCCGGTGAGAGAGTGCTAGGGGATTCGTTTGGTGGAGTAGGATCCTAAAAATTCTTTAAGCCCTCGGTCTGCTCCCAACATCTGTAGACCGTCATGTCTCACATTTCCCGCGTGCCCCCTTGGCGCAGACATCTTGTAGGAGGCCCCTGCCCAAAAAGAAAACAGAACCTATTGGCTATGTAATTGAAAAAAATCTCCAAGCGGTTAAAATAATTTTACTTAGTAGTACATCATATTTCCTCCGGTTTTGGCGTGTAGTGGACTTAATTAAAACTCCCCTTAAGATTTAATCTCTCGTATTTATTGTCAATAAAATTTAATTATACGCACGTCTGTAATCACGAAAATTGTGAAATATTCGGAACACAACAATCATGTAAACTTGAATTACAAGTGAAATAAAATTTTTATTGGTTAAAATTTTGATTTAAAAAAAACATCGCTCATAAAATTAATCTTTTGAATATTAAATTAATATTGGTAGGCAGCGGCTTGGCTCTGCCCCTGGCATTGCTGAAGTCCATGGGCGACGGTAAACACTCACTATCAGGTGGGCCGTATGCTCGTCTGCCTACTAAGGCAATAAAAAAAAGATGTGTGGTGACGTGGGACACCGGAAAGGAGCGAAGTTCCATATAAAAAAAAAAGAAGAATTACGAGAAAAAAATCGCGCGGTGATATATCGCTGTGCGGAAAACAAGGCCTTATTCCACGGACTTTTTCTTACGGTTTTTACTATCACATTTTTTTCAGTTCGGTCGCGCAGCAAAATCCCTATCTCCTCCAAGCCTGCCGTAAGGAACTTCGTTCCAAAAATAGTATTTAAAATGTGTAAATAGTATTTTCATTTGTGGTGATACCGTAAAGTGAAAGTAACGGTTTGGGAATTAGGAACATAAATAGGAAAATAAAATAAACCGATGAGAAGGGAGGTTTTGATATTATGTCGCCTAGCATACAGTTGTTTAAAATCTAACATCCAATATCATATGTTATAACATTAACAGTAACAGTAACAATAACTAACATATGATTCAATAGTTCCAAGAATAAGTCCCTGGAATCTCGCATTACGATTTCTTGGGAAAGAAATCATAGCTTCACATGTCAAATAAACATTTTTTTATGAGCAGTTGTAAAAAAAAACTACTGCAAACAGATATGCCCGGAAATTTTAAGCATTTTCATTAGGCAGGAGCGAATTAAAGGATAACAAATTTGTTGCCTAGTTTATTTATTTATTTAGCACAGACCGTGCCGTGACCGTGTGCATGTGAAAAGGACCTACGGGTACCGCGAGCTAGTATCAATTTCAACAAATACGTACTTTAAATTGTTCACGAACATTCTATTTTTCGCAACGAAGGAATAATGTATTTTTTTTATTATTTTTTTATTGCCCAGATGTGTGGGCGAGCTCACAGCCCACCTGGTGTTAAGTGGTTACTGGAACCCATAGACATCTACAACGTAAATGCGCCACACACCTTGAGATAGAAGTTCTAAGGTCTCAGTATAGTTACAACGGCTGCCCCGTCCTTCAAACCGAAACACATTACTGCTTCACGGCAGAAATAGGCGGGGCGGTGGTACCTACCCGTGCGGACTCACAAGAGGTCCTACCATCCGTAAATTGGTACCCGCCTGCGGGATTCGAACACCGTTGCATCGCTACGAATGCACCGGACATCTTATCCTTTAGGCCAGGACGACTAAAAAAATTGCAAAATTAGGCCCGCAAAAATGTCTTACAACAACAACTCTTAATTATTAAGGACTTACTAGTGAAATCTCTATCGAAAGCGGAAATAGAAGTATAAAAGGAAGAAGGAAGATACAGCTACGCAATAGATTGAAGAGTAGAAAGAAGGTTTAAAAATAATCTCTGCTATCTGCCTTCCGTAAATTTAAAACTATCATTGTAGGCCTTAGTAACACAGAACAAAATAACATTTATTACAAACTAGCTGACCCGGCAGACTTCGTAGTGCCTCAATCGATGAATAAAAGACCTAAACTTTTGTATAAAATAAACTTAAAACAAACAAAAGGAATCCATCCACATCAAAGAAAAAACAAAATTGTTATTTTTATTTAATTTCGAGTATTTTCATATTTATTAACCTTTTAAACCTTCTCTGGACTTCCACAAATAATTCAAGACCAAAATTAGCCAAATCGGTCCAGCCGTTCTCGAGTTTTAGCGAGACTAACGAACAGCGATTCATTTTTATATATATATATTTTAACAAAAGGACGTGTCAATCAAAAAAATTCAAACAAATAGAAACACAGATAATACAAAAAATACATTAATAAACATTACGTCAATAATGTTGTTTTCGATGTTAATATTTCGTTTTTGTTCAAAAGGCATGCTGATTTCCTGCTTGTTCATCCTGGCCACGGTAGCAGTGTACGCGTGGTTACCAGAGCTACGGAACTTGCACGGCAGGGTGCTTATGGCGTACCTTCTCAGTCTGTTCGTCGGCTTCACGTTCCTGGCAACAATGCAAATACTGCTGACGATCAACAACATAACAGTGACGACATGCGTTTATTTCAGTGAGTATGATATAATAGTAGCTAAATGAAACCCCCAAAATTATAATTTGCGTAATTACTGGTGATAGGCCCTCTTGTGAGTCCGCGCGGGTAGGTACCACCACCCTGCCTATTTCTGCCGTGAAGCAGTAATGCGTTTCGGCTTGAAGGGTGGGACAGCCGTTGTAACTATACTGAGACCTTAGAACTTATATCTCAAGGTGGGTGGCGCATTTACGTTGTAGATGTCTATGGGCTCCAGTAACCACTTAACACCAGGTGAGTTGTGAGCTCGTCACCCAACTAAGCAATAAAAACATAATGTTTTTCCAAAGAGGAAAAGTGAAGGTTTTATATATTCTGTTATCTGAAAAATGATATGAATGAAATTCAGTCAGGTAAATTTTTTTGAGACTGTAGTCGTATTATGGAATAAAATTAAGTGAAGCGATCCAATTTAAATTTCCGTTGTCACGGACGAACAGCAATGCAAATTTAACGAAAATTGAAAAATATATTTTAAGCGTATTTGTTTAAATAAATATTTATAAATATTAACTAATAAGTATTTACTAACAATCACGCCACGTTAGCTGGTCCCGTGATAAGTTCGTAAAGAACTTGTGTTACAGGTACCAGATAACGGATATAAATGTAAGATTTTTATTATACACATACATATATTTAGTATACATCCATAACCCTGGAAAAGACATTTATATTTATCATACAAATATCTTCCCTTGGCGGGATTCGAACCCGCGACCCCCTTGTGTAGTGACCATGTCACTTACCACTACACCAGACGGCCGTTTATATAATAATAAATAAAAAACACAACAAAATTGAGAACCTTATTCTTATTTCATAGGAGTCTGCAAATAATTACCTCAAGATTGAGATCTTGATGACATTGTCTTTTGTTTGAGACAAAGAAACGCCATAAAAACGTGTCGATGTCGCGATATTTTTTTAATTTCTAATCGCGGACAGGGTCAGCTATAAGTTAAAGGTTTTTTGTATCAATATTCTGGAAGACAATCATGTTCATCATACCAGCATACAGCGCACAGTTTTTTTTTATTACCCTTGTAGGCAGACGAGCATACGGCCCACCTGATGGTGAGTTGTTACCGTCGCCCATGGACTTCAGCAATGCCAGGGGCAGCGCCAAGCCGCTGCCTAAAAGTAAAGTAAAATTCACGCCAAATTCCTATGCAGCATCATAGCTGAACCGACCCCACGTGAAGTGGGATAGGGGCAAGAAGGAGGCAAGAGGAATTAGATGAACACAGCACCTGTCTCTTATTCATTATTGTACGCACAAAACATAGTCAAATGGCAAAGTTTAAAGGCTTCGTCAAACAGAACGCGTAATTAGCGCGCATAAGAGCGCTAAACTGACGCCGCGCTATGACGCCGAGATGTGTTGTACTACTTTTTTTTTTTTTTTTATGATTGAAGAATTACTGGTGGCCCGGAGGCCTTTCCAGTTTCACCAGGACAGGTGGGCGAGCAAAGGCTCAGCCAGGAGGGGTGGGATTTGCTAACAGCTACCCGAGCGCCTCCGAAGGAGACCTAACAGCTCAAGAGCAGCTGCTTCGCGAATGAATCTACTACCGGATCGGAATCGCGACCCGCTGAGAAGATCCGGCGAGAAACTCAGCGAGCTGATTCATGGGTTAGGTTGCACGGCGAACTCTTTGTCGAGTTCGACGAGTACGGTTACCGGGGTCCCTAAGCCTGCTCCTAGTGTTAGAGCTGAAGGCGTCTAATGCAAAGGTTATTGGATCTGATGGATCCGTAAGGACGTGTCTAGGGCGTCGACGGTGACTGGCTCCTGCGTGATCAGGATTCGGGGAGAATCCAGCGGCGGCAACGATAAGGCGATTATCATGACGCATAGCCTTATCGAAGTACCGTTCCGACGCTGACTTCATGTATTTCTGGATAGATTCGAGGCCCAGGTCGTCGTGTAGGTCAACGTTCCTCACGAACCACGGAGCTCCGACGGCTAACCTGCAAAAGCGGGATTGTAGAAATTGGAGGGTGTCTATGTGTGTGCGGGCCGCGTGAGCGAACACCACACTCGCGTAAGTCATGACGGGCCTTATGCAAGTTTTGTAAAGTGTCACCTTGTTCCGAAAGGACATTTTACTCCGCTTACAGATCATGGGGTAGAGTCTACCGAGAATAAACGCGGCACGGTCACGGACTGATTTTATATGCGGGCGGAATGTCATCGATGCATCCAGGGTAACGCCCAGGTACTTGACCTTCCTGGCCCAGGGTATGGGTTGTCTAAAGAGAGCAATCGGGGGTGTGAGATTCCTCCTCCTAATCCGGGAGGAAATCCGTGTGGAGCTTCCCCTCTGAAATAGCACCGCAGTACTTTTCGCTGGGTTGATGTCTATGCGCCATTTTCGGAACCACTGTCCTAGGGCTAGGGCTGCGCTCTGAAGCTTCTTCGCGATTAGGGACTTGTTTCTACTGGAATAGTAAACAGTCGTGTCGTCGGCGAATAAAGCTAAATGGGTCGGCGGCGACCGGGGAATATCGTTAACGAATAAGCTAAATAGGAGGGGTGAGAGGACAGAGCCTTGCGGGACTCCAGCTGTAAGAGGTCGTAGGGAGGAGCGGGTTCCCTCGACTCGATATCGAAAAGAGCGGTTCGACAAGAAGTCCCGTATGATGAGCACGACACTATCCGGCACGCCCATATTGAATAGTTTGAAAATCAAACCGTTGTGCCACACTTTGTCGAACGCTTTTGCGACGTCGAAGAAGAGAGCTCCCGTGTATAACGGTTTTGGTCGATTAAGCCCCATAAGAATGTGCTCCGTGATGCGGTGCACCTGTTGAACGCATGAGTGATTTGTACGGAATCCGAATTGTTCATCGATGAGAATGCCCTTTGATGAGACGAAGTCTCTGAGGCGTTTGTAGAGCAGACGCTCATACAGTTTGCTTAAAGACATGAGGAGGCTAATCGGGCGGTAGCTCGTCGGATGATTTTTTGGTTTACCGGGTTTATGTATGCCGATAACGTCCGCTTCTTTCCACACCGCGGGAAAGATACAGTTCGCCATAGCGGCATTGAAAATAGATGCCAACATCACGATGAGTTGGACGGGTAGAAGTTTAATAACGCGGTTGGATATACCGTCGTGTTGTACTACTATGGTAACATACCGTCAAACAGAGCCCCAGCGCTATAAGTACGCAGCGCTCTGTCGCGGCGTTAGGACGCTTTGACGTCAGGCGTTGTAATTTTTTACAAATTTTATTTTACCGTCGGAGTGAATGTGTATTAAAATACTAGATAATGCCCGAAAAAATTATATAAACAATTAGAAAATATCCATGCTTATACAATGCCACATCTGAATCACTCGATTTCTTAATACTTTTAAATTTTCACACTGCTATCGAAAGGCACTATGATTTGGCGAATGCGTTGCGTCAAGGAGCGTTGGACTCATTTAGTCAATTTGTGTGACATGAAAAGAGCGCGACGTTAAGTACGCGGCGCTAGGTACGCGTTCTGTTTGACGAAGGCTTAAAATACGAACAAACGAATTTTTGTTTGTGTTTACGTCGTAAATGATCCTTCACGTAAAATAGGGTCACCTGCGTGCGCATTTTAGCATGAAATTGGCAGCCACTAACGTCGTAATGTCAAACGACATGATAAAACCTTCAATAACAAGATAAAGTCTAAATAAATTGTTTGCTATTCACTTAGCACTGAGCAACAGTTTCAACGTTGTCCTCCTTTAGGTTTCGAAAGTCCTCAACCGTAAGCAGCGGCTTGTTGACTCCCATCCCATATTACCAACAGATGCCTTTTTTTCCTACCCATGCTGATAGCCTCGCGAGGCTGTTTCAGCTTCTCCTTAACGTGTAGGTGAGCTCAGGGGGCTCAAACCAAACAAAAAAGAATAATTCTAAATAGCTATGTTTAAATAATAAAAAACGGTGCGCGTATAACTTGATGCACGTGAAAGAAGTGAAACTTCTTTTGCGGTGTGTAGTATTGTGGCTTTCTTCATTTTTCATCCGTAAATCAAATTTATCTTGTAATATTTTTTTTCCTACCTAAGCTGATAGCCTTGACAGGCTATTTCAGCGTAACCTTAACTAGTAGGTGAGCTCACGGGACTCAAACCTGACGACTTTGCTAACACGAACCCTAGCAAGAGCCGTGCTTCGCAGAATCTACCCCCGGATCGGAAACGCGACCCACTGAGAAGATCCGACGAGAAACTCAGTGGGCTGTGTCTATGGGTTGATTTACTTGTCGAGCCCTTATAATACTAGACTCATGTCTGGCTTCTGGTAAATCACTGACATTGCAATGAGTACGTTCGAGCATTTTTGATAAATTACAATGAAGATTGCTGGAATTCCCGAAAAACAATTATGGTTCAAAGCGAACAACAAAACTAAACGAATTCAACGGCTATCTTTATCACAATACATTTTAAGTATAATTCCATTGATTTTTTTTTGGTTCGCAAAACTTGTTTAATGGTTACTTGAAGTCGTTTTGCTTTGTTTGCACATGTTTGTGTGTGGTTTTTGTAGGTGCTAATGAAATACGTATTCAACAAAATGTTCACGATTAACTTCCACGGTCAAGGAATAATATCGTGCAATAAAAATCAAACCCGCAAAATTATAATTTTCTTACTGGTGATAGGACCTCTTGTGAGTCCGCACGGGTAGGTACCACCACCCTGTCTAGTTCTGCCGTGAAGCAGTAATGCGTTTCGGTTTCAAGGGTGGGGCAGCCGTATGTAACTAAACTTGAGACCTTAGAACTGTTATCTCAAGGTGAGTGGCGCATTTACATTGTAGATATCTATGGGCTCCAGTAAACACTTGACACCAGGCGGGCTGGGAGATCGTGCACCCATCTAATCAATAAACAAAAGCGCTTATTAAATTGCAATGTTAAGGAATATCGATATGAACAAATGCAAATACAAAGCAACCGGTCCCAGGGCAGTGCGACTGACCCGTGTAAGATAAACAGAATATAAGTGGAAACACTAACTCAAATCGTTAGGAATGAAACATGTATACGCAGATATGTAAACAAGAAAACAGATTTAGAATTCTGAAGCCACATGCAGTTTGAACGAGTTGCAGGCCGTGTGGTCTCCCGTCCTTTTACAGAATGTTGAAAACTAGTTTATACAGGGTGTCCCACAATGCGCATATCAAACCAAAACGTGAATATAATCCCTTTTCTAATTAGGAACCCTTTTTTAATCAAATCAATTATTCAAATAGAACACTACAGGTTATCGGCTTCATATACTCCTTGTGGGACACCCTGTATAAATATTATTACTCACCACAGTTTTTTTTACTGGTGGTAGGAGCTCTTGTGAGTCCGCGCAGGTAGGTACCACCACGCTGCCTATTTCTGCCGTGAAGCAGTAATGTCTTTCGGTTTGAAGGGTGAGGCAGCCGTATGTAACTATACTGAGACCTTAGTTCTCATATCTCAAGGTGAGTGACGGCGTTTACGTTGTAGATGTCTATGGGCTCCAGTAACCACTTAACACGAGGTGGGCTGTGAGCTCGTCCACCCATCTATGCAATAAATAAATAAAACCAAAAACCATTCAACGAGGTGTACTTTTAAATTATTATAATATGTTTAATGAAGAGCTTAAATTAGTCGCTAAAGTTTGACGTGTTCCATTGGTGTTCAATTTGTTTTGTCTAAGATCTCAGGAAGGTGATTAACCACGCATATGCCCTGAGATTCGCTCCATATCTAAGGTATTAAAAAAAAATTCGGAGACCATTATTGGCGGCTTACGACCTATTCGATTACAAATCGTTTCTCTATGAATCATCAATCCGTACTGCCAACACAGTGTTAGAAATATGACTTTCACAATACGCAAGTTGTTTTGCAACTTGATATCTATAGCTTTCGAAATTTTCAAACTTTGGTAAGGTTCTTTCACTTGGCTTTATGTGAGGAAACACAATGCGTATTCCAAAAAAAAAAATTTTTAAATAGAGAATCAATTTGATTAACTGTTTCATTACCTACCTAATCTGATGATCTGATAAAATGATTGGTATTTCATACGTAACATATTGTGACTAAAAATACAAACTATTTCTGTGCTACGGAATGTGTTTGATATGAAGGAACAGCTGAAGCGAGACTCGTAAAAATACACGTACTACAGTTAATTATTTAAAGTAACAAACAATTTTTTAATCTTAGGATCGTATTTCAAATTAACGTTTGTGTTTGAATATTACGAGTTTTTTTTTTGTTTTCATCAAAAGAGTAATCAATTTTTTTATTAGCATTTGAGTGTGTATCTGCCATTGTATTCACCATTGAATAATTGTAAATAGACATACTTTAATAAAAACCGACTTCAAATAGAAAAAAAAAAGATATTCCAAAACAAATTAATGTACACTAAAGACAATAATCATCAAAATCGGTTTGCGTGATATTGAATTATTGATCTATTTGTCGCGCACGTACTTAATGCAAATTTAAGACTTATATGGTTTTCTCATGGATACCACTATCAGAACTGGACTAAATTGAAAATGGGAAACCACACGGGAAGCGTCAGCTTTGTAATAAAAAAAGAATCATCAAAATCGATTCACCCAGTCAAAAGTTATGAGGCAACAAACATAAAAAAAAACATGCAGTCGAATTGAAAACCTCCTCCTTTTTTGAAGTCAGTTAAAAATCGATTTCAATAAAACAATTCCATTAAATTTCAATTATATAGTTTTAGGGTCTAAATTAATCGGGTATACTCGTATTTGCAGTCATGGGAGATAGTGATATCACTATGATTCCAGTTTTTCTGCTTGCTACCAAAACTAACGATAGGAATTAGGGGGAGCTTTGGGTAGGGAAATACTTGATTATTTATAGGTACGTGGCTTAATGGTTATGACGTCTGTTGTACGATAGCAAAACTCGAAGCTTACACGTGCCGACGGACGAATAAAAAATCTTAAGCTACATATTTTATTTATTAATGTCATTACCTGAGGTAATTTTGTGAGCTAGGACGGGTCGGCACGAACATTCTGACTTTTGCTGACGCGAAGCAAACGGACATTCCGATCGAGACTGCCACCACATATCTCAATAAGGTTCATTCATTAGCATTCACTTTTCTTTGTCTTCACCTTATCCCACTAATTGGGGCCGGTACAGCGAATTGTTTTTAATCCATTTTCCTCTATCAGCCATCATCTCAACACTCACTCCTCTTTCTCCCGTATCGTCATTTACACACTCTATCAGTGTCTTCTTCGGTCGACATCTTCCCCCTTTACCTTGCACTACTATTTCCATTACATCTCCAAGTCACATGCATCTCTTCTCTACGCATCACATGTCCATACCACGCTAACCGTCCGCTCTATAATGTATCAACCACTGGGGCTACTCTCACACTTCCTCTTCATTAGCATTCACGTTTGGACATTTAAAGGCTCCGATAAACCCTTTTTAAACCCCAAATAAACTTTTAAACATTATCCTTTTGATTACAGCATTCGTGATCTACTATTCGTTGCTGGCGGCTTTCTTTTGGCTCAACGTCATGTGCTTCGACATCTGGTGGACTTTCAGGTATTTACTAATTTACTACTACATATTCATCAATTTTACGAGTATAGTTCACGCTATATCTACCTATATTGTACCACGATTTTGTAACACGCACCGTACTGAGGGTAGAAAACAATTGAGCGATCTTGTAACATTGCGGACTTTTTGGCGGGAACGCGAGGAATGAAGTTGTGTGGTTTGTTTTATTTTGTCTATTTAGTGTTTCTTCAGGTTTAAATGTGTAATAATGGTGGTTTATTAACTGTTTAATATCTGTGAAAGTGTACAAATGTGGGAAAATGAAACAAAGCTGCTGGACGTAACTTCTCGGGTTCCTCCAAAAAGTCCACTGAAAAAATCTCAGTAAATGACCACCATTTTACTGCGATTATATTTCATCCCATATCATCTCATTTCATTAAATTTCATCCCAGTTGATTAATGTCTCAAATTAATCATCTTCATTTCATTTCATTCCATATTATCATTTTGCATAAAATTAAGAATATAAAGTAAAATAAGACATGACTTAAAGGTCTTAGTTACCAGGTCATAAAATCTCTTAAAAAAAATTGTAACATTGCAAAGACAAAACAATAAAGTATCATCTTATGGGGTGTTTGTCAACTGATTTTTGTTTATAAACAATATACTGTTTAGCGGGTCGTTATAATGTTTTTCACGATCAATGAGATTTCGATATTTCGGCTGTTGCAAAGGTCATAATCGCGGGTAGATTATGTTTCTTATGTAGGCAGACATGTAAGTTAAAAACAATTGATTTTTCTTTATTTGTTTTGTTTAAAAATGAACTTTATTAATTATTATGGAAATAGTCCTTTTCTGAATATCAAATAAAAATATATTATATAAAATGAATCTACTGAGAAGTTATTACAGTTGAATTTCGATCATCGATCGACTATTATTCTACTTCTTTACTAATATAATATTAGGCTTCACATGTATGAAATTACTACACTGTATAGGAAAGATAGGAAGGATAGCTTCGATGCCCTGACCCCTTTTTGGTCATGTCGTTCAGTATGCTTAGTGCGAGTTTGTAACGTTCTCGATAGCGTAAAAGTTAACTCAAATTTGTATGCAGTTGGAACAGCGCCCCTAGCGGCTAACCTAGGCAAACATTCCAACTCCATACAAATTTGAGTTAACTCTTACGCTATCGAGAACGTTAAAAAACTCGCACTAAGCACACAGAACGCCTGTAGATTGAACTCCCGTCTGTTTTCGCAGAGCAACGACTATAAAATTGATATGCACATTAAATGAAAAAGAGTTCTTAAATATAATCAGCAGCTCGATTGCTATCGTCTCTTCAGCCGGCGACGATCAAGTCCCCAAAAACTTCTTTTTTGTAATATTCTAATATGATTTATGACAAGTAGAGCGGTCCACGGCCACGGAAAACGCATTTGAATTACCATAAATCATAGATTAAATAGAATATGCGCATCAATATCGCGGGTTTTTTTTTTTTTTTAAATCTAAATTATTTACATAGGTATGTTTGTTTGTACGTTCTTTGAGTTCGTGTGTCATTCGTTGAAATTTGATGTTTTATATAGTTACAGTCAATAAAAGACGTAAAAAGACCGTTTCTAATCCAAAACGAGAATAAACAATAAACTACTAAGCACTTGTCTCTCTTAATATTAGAGCATTTATTTCCTTTTTTTTCTACCTATGCTGATAGCCTTGAGAGGCTATTTCAGCTTCGCCTTAACGTGTAGATGAGCTCACGGGGCTCAAACCGGAAGTGTTGCTAACACTGGCCCTAGCAAGAGCAATACTTCGCAGAATCTACCACCGGATCGGAACGCGACCCACTAAGAAGATCCGGCGAGAAACTCAGTGGACTGTGTTTGTCTATGGGTTAATTCGCTCGTCGAGCCCTTCGTCGCAAGCGAAGGGTTCGACGAAGAAATTTCCCATATACCTACAATCTTCAATTTACTAACATTACTTAAGCTGCTACAAAAAAACTTCTCATTTAGTGATTTCATATTACGTGACCGGCAATGTAATGCGAAGGTGTATCGCGGTCATCGCAGTTCGTTGACCTAGCGCGTCAGCTGCTTTTTTATTGTGTTGTATTGTTTAATGCAAGTAACATTAGTTTAGAATACAATTTGGTAGGCAGCGGCTTGGCTCTGCCCCTGGCATTGCTGAAGTCCATGGGCGACGGTAACCACTCACCATCAGGCGGGCCGTACGCTCGTCTACCTACAAGGGCAATAAAAAAAAATCGGACGCTATATATTTACCATTTTTTTTTTATTGCTTATATGGGTGGATGAGCTCAGCTCACCTGGTGTTAAGTGGTTACTGGAGCCCATAGACACGTACAAGGTATTCCGCCACCCACCTTGAGATATAAGTTCTAAGGTCTCAGTACAGTTACAACGGCTGCCCTGCCCTTCAAACCGAAACGCATTACTGCTTCACGGCAGAAATAGGAAGGGTGGTGGTACCTGTCCGCGCGGACTCACAAGAGGTCCTTCCACCAGTAAATACGCAAATTATAATTTTGCGAGTTTGATTTTTATTACACGATGTTATTCCTTCACCGTGGAAGTCAATCGTGAACATTTGTTAAGTTCGTATTTCATTAGAAAAATTAGTACCCGCCTGCGGGATTCGAACACCGTCGCATAGCTCAATACAAATGCATCAGACGTCTTATCCAGACCACGACGACTTCAATTTGATATTTTTTACCTAAAAATACCAGTCTACCCTGTATTATAGAATAGTCTACCGTAGCGGAGTCTCGGCGGTCCGTGCTCGAATCGTGGTCGAGGCGGTTGGCCAACCCCACGTGGGGTCTACCGTCGAGGCGGTTTACCCGGTCTTTGATAATTGGGTGAATCGTGGCGCAGGACGCCTCACCTTTCGTCTGGTGCAGGTGCTGACCGGGCACGCATGCTTCGGGTAGTACTTGCACCGGATAGGAGCTGAGCCGACGACGAGGTGCCACCATTGTGGACACGACCTGGACACGGCGGAGCATACGCTCGCTGTCTGCCCCGCTTGGGAGGTGCAGCGCCGTGTCCTGGTCGCAAAGATAGGACCGGACTTGTCGCTGCCTGGCGTCGTGGCGTCGATGCTTGGCGGCGACGAGTCCTGGAAAGCTATGCTCGACTTCTGCGAGTCCAACATCTCGCAGAAGGAGGCGGCGTGGCGGGTGAGGCAAAGCTCTCCTCACTACACAGTAATCCGCCGCCGCCAAGCAGGGGTTCGAGACCGGGGTCCCATCCGTGACCCGGCCCCCTAAGAGATTTGGGCTTCACCCGCTTTATGCGGGGAGGGACCCAGCCGTGGGGCGGGGTGATTTACACCACGCCCGTAATAGGAAGCCGGGTGATGGTAGACCGCGTTCCCCCGACCGCTCTGGGGGAAGGTGCAGTGTGGCGCCATCAAGGTGGGCTCCCGGCCCGTCGACCGTGGGAACCGGTGGTCGTTTCGCCGGCGGCCGCCGGTTCGGCGTCTGGGAGACGGCGGGATGGATGTAATATGCTCTGCGTAAACCCTGTCCCGCCGTCTCAATAACTCCGACTGGGCTTCGGCCCGGTCCGGGGTGGGGCGCCAGCTGTGAGCGGCAGGAGTTTTTAGTGAGGTTCAACTCCCTGCGCGGATGGGGATCCGGCGATTTTCTCCTATAGACAAAAAAAACCGTAGCGGAGGCACGTATACAATATTTTTTCCATCCCACACGATTAAATAATCTCTGATACTTCGTCATCGGTTAAATATATAATATTTAAAGCGACGATAGTTCGGAATTAGTTTACAAATAAATCACTGTAAATTTGACAAAGTCTTGCGTCAATGTTTGACTAGAAAAATATTTCAGAATATTCTGCGCCAATTTTGATAGGTGATAATGTTATTTTAAAGCTTATTAACGCCTAGGTAATTCGCTGTCTTTGACATTTCTTAATGAGTGTTGCGAAAACATTTGAAATAAGTTACATAAATAATTCGCAGACACACATTGGAAGTGAAAATTATAATTTACGTAATTATTGGTGGTAGGACCTCTTGTGAGTCCGCGCGGGTAGGTACCACCGCCCTGCCTATTTCTGTCGTGAAGCAGTAATGCGTTTCCGTTAGAAGGGTGAGGCAGCCGTTGTAACTATACTTGAGACCTTAGAACTTATATGTCAAGGTGGGTGACGCATTTACGTTGTGGATGTCTATGGGCTCCAATAACCACTTAACACCAGGTGGGCTGTGAGCTCGTCCACGCATCTACGATCTACACAGTAAAATGAGTACATAAGTTCATTTGATTTCCAAGCAAAAATATTCTGTTTAAAACATTTCCCTGATTCTTTTATACTTTTTATTCTGTTTTTTTTTCTACCTATGCTGATAGCCTTGAGAGGCTATTTCAGCTCCACCCTAACGCGTGTAGGTGAGCTCACGGGGCTCAAAGCGGAGTGATGCTAATACTAGCCCTAGCAAGAGCAGTGCCTTGCAAAATCTACCACCGGATCGGAAACGCGACCAACTGAGAAGATCCGGCGAGAAACTGAGTGGGCTGTGTCTATGGGTAAATTCGCTCGTCGAGCCCTTCGTCGCAAGCGACGGGTTCGGCGAGGACGGTAACCGGTGCTTGTGGTACCTAAAAGCACCGTTAATGGATCGGGAGGGTCCGTAATGACGTGTTTAGGGCGACGTCGACCGTTTACATAAACGTACGTATTTACGTATGTAATTTCCAGCGGCCACGACAAGAGGGTTCTCATATCGTGCCGCCTTCTCAAAGTGAAAAATCTGTATTGAATGTTTGTACAATAGGGATCGAAGCGCATAAAATAAAAGTTACACTGTCCCAACATTTTCTGTTATAATAAAAAAAAATTAATTAACATTTTTATTACGCCTTGCTTATTGTTTTTAACCGTCTTCTCCATCTTCCTTTTCTCTCGTTCTCTTCTCACTGTCTTTCCGTTTTCTCTCACTCACATATTAACGCTCCGTTTCACGCTCTTTTCATACGTTCCGTTCTTACCAATCCTACATGTTTTTTGTCTTGTTATTTTTGGCGTTTACGAATACATTTCATTAAAAGCATTAAAAATATAATTCGGCTTCGCGTCCTCGAGTCGCAATGTACAAGCACGTAATAATTATATTTAATGATACACAAAAATAATTGACAGTCCGTTAGCCACGCAGAGCTCACGCGAAATGTCCGATTTGAATAATTAAACGTCAGCTATCACGTGACTTCAATTAATCGTTCGCATTGTTTGCTTTTCAGAGAAATGCTTTTGGCCTTGGTACATTGTAATACTCGTAATATGTCAAGCGTTATAATTTTAGAAAAAAAATATCTTGTTCTAAAATTGTGCCCTACTACCAAATACAGATATTTGAACACCTCCACTAACTAACACATAAGGTAACCTCGCTGTCTATCTTGGTATTAAATTTTTCTTCTGGAGTTTGATATATTATCCACTGTGAGGGACTAACTACGGAGCAACTTCAGTTCTGTGTTTTTTTTATTGCTTAGATAGGTGGACGAGCTCACAGCCCGCCTGGTGTCAAGTGGTTACTGGAGCCCATAGACATCTAAAACGTAAATGCGCCACCCATCTTGAGATAGGTATGTTCTAAGGTCTCAGTATAGTTACAACGGCTGCCCCGCCCTTCAAACCGATACGCATTACTGCTTCACGGTAGAAATAGGCGGGGTGGTGGTACCTACGCGTGCGGACTCACAAGAGGTTCTACCACCAATATTAAACAGTGCGTTTCCAAAGATCTTTTTGTCACGTACCATTTGGCTCTTGAATGAATACCCCTCCATGCTATTTCCAGATCGCTATTACATATTATTATCTGTCTCAAAACGAGGTTTGCGAAGATTGCTCAGGGGTAGGCAGCTAGCAATTGGGGAAGGTGGAGGACCTCGATCCTCCCCTTCTTCCTCTTCTTCTCTGGAGGCGCCGCGTATCTGAAAATTGAAGGCAGCAACCTGGATTTATAAAAAAATGGTTTAAAAAAACAATATTAACGCTATTGGTTCATAAATAAATTTAGAATCAAATAAGCTTGATTAAAAATTCTAGGGTCAGCAGACTAAAGCACATAAGTCAAAAAACTCTACTTTACAGGAATTAAAAAAAACTATTTAGAATCTTATACATTAACAAACTTAATAATGTTTATTTGAATTATATAAGTCTATAACACTAACTTATTATTAAAATTAAATATTTTAAAGTAAATGTGATTATTTAATCTTTAGATGACTTAAGTTATAAGGAACACAATAATAGTATGAGTTAAGTGAAAAAGATCAACAATTAAGATATATATTATAATAATATAAGTCATAAATATAAATAACAACTCAATGTTTAATTAAAATTCTACTTCTTCATCGAGTTCTAAAATATCTGGATCAGTATTTCGTAAAGTTTCCAAGGTGGGAAGACTTACGTAAAATTCATGGAAAATATCCGGTATTAAAGGGAGCAGCGAAATTAAATCATTTTTTTTCTCGATGGATATGGGTAATGGCTGTATAGATATTATAGGAATATGATCAGGAACACTGGACCCTCTTCTTTTATAGTTAAAGGTAGAAAAAGGCGAATCTATATTCAGGGTGTCTTTATAAGTGAGAATGCCAAATTCTTGCTCATAGCGTAGCCATCTTTTTTCCAGCCATTTAAACTGCCGCCCATCGGTATCTTTATTTCTTAAAACTAAAGCACTTTTGAGGAGGGATGAAAAGTCATAAAAGTCTGTATTTTTCATTTCAACAACCTTAAACTTTTTGCTGCTAGACCGAATCAACTGTATCCAATCATGTGGATGAAATACTTGTAATTCCGTTTTCTTCTTTTTTTTTTCTATGATGCCATGATCGGTATCTACTTCTAAATGGCTATGGCCAGGTATCATAAATTTGTGGTCAATTGTTTTGATAGCTCGATGTTTTTGCAATACCCAAGTAAACATACAACTGACATGGGAATTCCTATTTTGCCCACCGCATGTATCCGAGTAAAAAATTATATGTTTCGTATTATCAGATACGGATGTTTCTAAGTGCTTGTAAATACAAGAAGCGATTTGGTTAGCTCCCCGAGCTGCTACCGCCTCGTGCCACACATAGCAAACAGCTTTACCAGTTTTGTTGTCGTGGACAGTTAAATTGAACGTCCATAATTGCCGTTTATAAAAGGCTACAGAAGAACTTAGAGCTGGTGTTGGCAAACACTGCTGTAAATCAAATGTGTACACCTGTAACGTGTCATCATTCTTGCACATTAGCGTGTCAGCTCGTTTTATGTCATAGGCTTGATCAGCTAGCGTTTTGTGGTTATCATGTTGAAGTATGAGATCTATTTTAACAGATTCCTCTTGACACAACTGTATCTGCATCTTAAACTTGTCACAAGTGTAACAAGTATCGACACGCGGTTTTTTAAATGAAAGTCCTAATTTGTGAAATTCCTGACTATAGATTTTGATTGAAGGTGGATTATTCCGATCTTGACAAAATAACTCAAACATCTTTTGCATTGTTAAGTGAGATGGCAAATACTTCTTTGATGTAGACTTTCTCGTATAGTGACTTTCGTATGACGGAAATGACATGATATGTGTCTTAATTTCTAGGCGTTTTTCGTTTGATATCTTATGCTTAGGAATTGTTTTCCCTCGCATGTCATCAGTTTGAGTACCCCCTATGGATGATCTCCTTTTCATAGCAACTGTCTTTATAAAATTGTCACTTTCATCTAACGTTTTCATTAAACATCCTCGGCAGACAGGTTCACGTTTACCATGCACAGTAAAAAAGTATTTATATGTCTTCATTCTAAGCTTTTGCTTTTCAGGTTCAATAGCTCGTATTCTTTGCGTAGATTTATCTTTAATTTCCATTAAAGACGCCATGTATGCAGATCTTTTTGCATATGACCCCATTTGCCAATATTCTGTAAATATGGCATGCCTATCAGTTAATGGTATACGTTCTTTACATTTCATTCTGCAAACAGGTAGCTCTTTCATAGTGCGATCTGATATACATTTTCCTTTTAATGTTTGTATGCCTGTCCTAAGTTACGTTTTAAATTTTTTTCTCTTTTTATAGTACGTATACTCTTTTTTGGAGACACATTAGGATTAATTGAAATTTCATCACAAGTACTTGAACTTGATGTGGTTGAAAGTCTCGGTAATTCATAACATGGATCTCGTACAGAATCATCACTAGAGAAGTCAAGTACAGGATGGTATGTTAAACTACTGACTTGACCTGATGTCCTGATGTCGACCTGATGTCGACGGTATAGGATCGTCTACCACTAGGTTCTCTGTGATCAAAATCGACTGTTGATTTACATTTTCTAAAAAAGGACAAGACAATCATCTATTTATAATGATATAATATTGATATAATTACGTAATTTGCAAATCATAATTTTGAAGATATGTGAAAATATACCTTCATTGCTTTCCAGATGAGTGGATAACGCCATTTCAACTAATTTCTTGCATCTTTGAATATTCATCTTAAATAATTAAAATATTTAAGCACTCACACACAACTAACTAACACAACTAACCAACAAACTGTGCACAATCGACAACATTAGTAAATTAAAACCACTTACCGAAGTATTGTTTACGTTATAAATATTTTTAAGTAACCACTTTCTCTAAAGAAATGTTACATTTTGATGTTCTTTATAACATAAGTCAGACTTCTTACGTTAATAACTTTGTACTTATGGTGTTCCTTAGAACATAAGTCCAGTTATGTTTTTTAGTTCGTTTGATTATATTAGGATTTCTTAAGGTTGATACAGAATGCCGCTTGAATACGCCATGAAATACTTGAGTTTGATTTATGTGCTTTAGTCAGATTGTGTGTTGAGCAAAATGTAAACCGATGATGTAATAAAAAATAAACTGAAAATTTTGACTTATGTGCTTTAGTCTGCCGACCCTAGAATTTACAGCACCAATTATTCTATTAAAAGTTTTAACCATTAACTTTGTGTCAGGCGTTTTCATGGAAACCAAATAAAACAATGCTGTTTTGATAACCTACATATTTATTATTATTACATATTGAGTATTATATTAAACTAGTGCTCACAATATAATGAGATTAAGATTTAGATTCATGTAAAATTTTGCATTCACTCTTTTTTGTTATTAAACTTTAAAAACAAAGACAATTTCTGTATTTTTTTATTAATATCACTACGCGTTAAAATGGCCTGATGACTAAATAATTTACTAAATAAAAAAAAACAGTTGACAAACAATGGACAGTATGGTACTTAACTATTTTGTCTTTGCCTATTTATATGTAATTAGGAATTATCTTCTTTAAAATTTAAACTTAATGATATCAAAACCAGCCAGATACAAATAGTATAGCCAAAAAGATTTTATTAAAAGTTCATACATACTATATTGCGAGAAGACTTTTTCCCCGACCTATTATATATCGTTATCTCCATTGAAATATGAAACATAAGTACCAATACCAATTTTTCAGTATCATGCTGTCCGTTCTTGAAATCGGAATACATTACTGCTTTAGGGCCAAAATAGGCAGTACGGTGTTACCGTACTGGCTTCCAAGACATACTTCGACCGATAAAAAAGTTATAATTGTATTGTGTATTTTTGTCTTAAATGTATTTAGGTACAGTTTTCATAACTTTGAATTCTATGAGACCCATAGGCGAATTTATAGGCTACCACACATCGCTTTTTCACATTAAAAGTGTACAATTTACAAAAGTATTTGAAATTGAGTTAATATGCTGAATCATTTGGTATCACCAGTATTTTTCTCATAAATATTGTCATAAGAGCGTAGTTTAGTTTTAGTTTTTTTTTATTTATTTCCCTAGGTGTTTTGACTACTATTAACAAAATTAATACATTATTTTAAATTAATACATTATTTTAGGCAGCGGCTTGGCTCTGCCCCTAGATTTTGCTTAAGTCCATGGGCGACGGTAACCACTCACCATCAGGTGGGCCGTATGCTCGTCTGCCTACAAGGGCAATAAAAAAAAAATAAAAAAAAAATACTTTAAATGAACTGGTAAAAAATAAAAATAAATGTTGCCAAGATGATTAATATTAAAAATATCACATGTTAAACCTTTAAAACACACTTCTGTAAAATTAGTAAGTTTTGAGATTATACAATTTTAATGCGAGAAGACATGTGCCTTAAAGGTTTTCGTCGCACTTCATATCGGAGACTCTAAGCTTGTGTGTAAAAACAGATTCAATCGTCCATCAATAAAGATCTCTTGCATTTTCTTTCAGCGGCAAACGTGGAAAATCTTTAGAGAAAATGTCACTGCGGACCCGCTTCGTGGCGTATTCTTTATACGCGTTTGGTATACCTACTGTGCTGACTGCTCTACTTGTTGGATTGGAGTTCTCGGGTCTTCCGCCGCATCCCTTATTACCAATGATCCGGCAACAAGGATGTTTTATTTACGGTAATAACTTAAACATTTGTAAGAACTACATATGTGCCCTTATTATCTATCAATACCATTTAACTATGTCACAGAATAGACCGATATTTTCTAAAAAATTTTTTTTAGTAGTAGTAGTAGCTTATAATTTTCGTAATTACTGGTGGTAGGACGTATTGTAAGTCCGCGCGCGTAGGTACCACCACTCTGCCTATTTCTGCCGTGAAGCAGTAATGCGTTTCGGTTTGAAAGGTGGGGTAGCCGTTGTAACTATACTGAGATCTTAGAAGTTATTTCTCAAGGTGGGTGGCACATTTACGTTGTAGATGTCTATGGACTCCAGTAACCATTTAACCAGGTGGGCTGTAAGCTCGTTCACCCATCTAAGCAATAAAATAAAACATAGTGGGTGGTTAATCCGTGCAAAGAGATTGCGTAGCACGAATCGATCATAGTTACGAGACGTCTTCACTCTTCCTAAGTCAGGCAACGAATGTGCTTTGATTCAACGCGAGCGATGACACATCGACTCTGCCGAAGCACACCACCCGAAGTGAGCCGATGTTTGTCGAGTAGTTGCGGCTCGCTTCCACTTTCGCTTCGTTTATCGTGTCCGGTTGCGACATATAAGTGTAAGCGATAATTATATTCCAACCCGGTCATCGTTCTCGTCGAACCCGTCGCTAGCGACCAAGGGCTCGGCGAGTAAATTAATCCACAGACACAGCCCACTGAGTTTCTCGTCGCGCCGGTCGCGTTTCCGATCCGGTGGTAGATTCTGCGAAGCACGGCTCTTGCTAGGGTTCGTGTTAGCAACGTCGTCAGGTTTGAGCCCCGTGAGCTCACTTACTAGTTAAGGTTACGCTGATATGGTCTCTGTAGACCATCAGCTCAGGTAGGAAAAAAAATGCTACGGCAGTCTCGCTCGGTATTTTTTCGGGCTGTAGATAGCACGTTAGTTTTTAATCCGAATGTACTTTAGTCACTTAACTGAACACGTGTCCTAATCCTTCGAGAATTAATCCTGGCCCGATACAGAGACTCAACACATTTATATCATTATCAAATGCCGTCGTTCACCTACCATGAAAACTGAGTTCTAAGTATCAGCATTTTAAAAATTATACTTATAAAAAAAATCCAATTAATTATTTGGAAACATTTTTTTTAGGTACGAGTAAACTTATTTACCTGTATGGTCCAATTTCAATACTCTGCATCGCGAACATGACTTTCTTCGTGCTGACCGCCGTGAAGATAGCGCAGATTAAGAAGCAAACGTCGGTGCTCAAATCCAAAGACAGTTCCACGCACGATCAGCACCGGAATGATCGACAAAGGTTACTAGTAACAATACCTATAATATAATATAACTAGCAGTACTCGCCCGCTTCGCTGGGCATTAAAAATTAACATTATTATTTATTGTCATTATTATTAGGGAGTCCAACGCCCATATAAATATTCATCCATTAAGCACATGTATTTTCTACATGAATACCAAGTTTCAAGTCAATCGGATGCATGGTTCAGTAGTTATAACGGAACATCCGTAAAAACTAGTATAGATATTGTGTATTTTTGTCTTAAATGTATTTACAGTTTTTATAACTTTATAGATAATCTGGAGTATTTCAGAATGAATAAACAATAAAAGACTTAATTGTGTTTTCTATGATATAACAAGGAAACTAAATAGGAAAGGAAATGAAATAAAAAATTTAAATTAATATTATTTGTCAACAGTGTAGCCTTGGTGAAATATGTCATCATAGAAGTAAAGTCTTTGACAATAGAACCATAATAATGTTCAAACTTATAATTTAAATTAATAATTGTAGTCGAATTTCGACTACCAGGGTACCACTCACAAGAGGTCCCACCGCCAGTAAAAAGCCTGGGTAAGACACATATTCATACGTATGATAAAACTTTTGTTAATCTTTCAGGCTGCTCCTTTACATCAAGTTGCTTGCGGTGATGGGTGTTAGCTGGATCCTAGAGGTAGTCAGCGCTATATACCCAGAAGCTGAAGATATCTGGAAATTTACAGACGCCTACAACGTCCTTATCGGATTAATCATCTTCATCATTTTCGTCTGCAAGCGAAAGATCTTCAGATTGATTAAGAAGAGGTTCGTTGTATGAAAAAAATTGATGAGGCTGATATAGGAATATAACGATTGCATTTATATTGATAATTTTTTTCATTTAAGTAGAATGTTAGTTCTAAGTTTCACATAAAAAAAATTATTTTATATTCAGGATTAAGCAGAAGTTCCGACGATCGAACAATGAGAGCAGAGAGTTAAAGGAGATAGTCGATAAGAGAATGAGACGCTGGCAAAATAATTCGAACCAAAGAGCCAGCTTAGAAACTATCAGAACCTCAATCGGTGTCGACTCTGATGCTACCGTTAGAAACACGACAAATGTATGATTCACTGATTTAAAAAAACAATATAGAGATGTAACAAGAGCATTCCAAAAATACATCCACACATCAAAGTTAACAAATAATGTTCATTCCCGGAATTTGTGGAGCAATCGAAAAATTGTAACCCTTTAAATGCCGCTTGAGAATGTGACAAGAAATTTCTCTAACCGGCTTAAAAAGGTACAAAATATACCCTTTATTATGGGATCGGGTACCGTAATGGTTGGAAAGACTAACGCTAAACTAATTCTTGTAAATAAATTTAATTACTGGAAATTAGGGATTAGAAGGTTTTGTAACAATAGATTCTATAGCATGGATTGAAGCGCACAATGATTTACATCGCACCATTGATTAACATTGGTTTCTTTGGGTTTTATTAGCTATCAACCATCGAAATCCACAGCATTCGGTCCGCAAAATACACTAATTATTAAAATTCATTTAGTGGTCTTGCCTGATAATTCTATACCAATTATTTGGGAACGACATTGAAAACCAATTAGTGTACTGAATGGAATGCCATTAGAAAAGTGTGATGTTAGTAATTAAACAATTTAAACTAATCTGGTAAAAGAGTTTCTAGATCGTCAGTTGGTTGATAATCAGAAAATATTTTCGTTAAGCACAGCTATGAACTACGGTTTTGTTACATTTCCGAAAGTTTATTCACACAATTATTTACTATTCTATATCGTAGCAGTAAAATATTTTATTCGATTTTCGCGAAAAATGGTAAAAAAATGGTAGTGCAAGATAGAGGGGGAAGAGGTCGACCAAAGAAGACATGGATGGAGTGTGTGAATGACGATATGAGAGTGAGAGGAGTGAGTGTTGAGATAACGGCTGATGGAAGAGAATGGAAGAGAAAAATTAGCTGTGCCGACCCCACCTAGTGAGATAAGGCGGAGAAAAAGAAGAAGAGAAACATAATTAAAACTATATTTTCATCTTGTATATTTATATACTTTCACTTAGGTATATGATAAAGTTTATGCTTTCAGGTAGTATTATTTTCAGAATAAATTCTAATGCTTTAGTTATGAAGCTTTACTATTCATTACCCGTCTGGGCGTAGCTGGTATAACCCCTTAGGCTACCAGGGAATTGGTAGGAAAAAAAATTATTCACAACAATTCTCAATGGACGTATGAAAATCAAATAGGACGCAACGAAGCCATTATGGCGTTTTGTTTTATCATCGATTTAAAATGCAGTTTTACCGCTGAGAAAAATCACTAGCAAACTGAACGATTGATTTTTCCAAATTACAGTTTTAAATGGATTAGAAAGAAAAAAAAACATAACTATATTTTAATACACGCACGTTAAATATATTTTTAGCAACGGCTTAATAATTTAAATAAATAAAAAAATACAAAAGTGGGCAGGAACGATCGACACAGAATATTAAATCTAAGACAAGTGAACGCTGCGCGCGCTTCCAGCAAAAGTGATCCGAGGTGGCGTGATGTCCCCGCTGGTCGGTCGGTTGCCCCTCCAGATGACGAGTTGCCCCTCCAGATGACGTCACGAGTCCTCGTGAGTGCTCGTCGTCAATGGCTCCGCCCATCGACTTTGACTTAAGAGGGAGTCGCCTCTAATACGGCCTCTCCTGACTGGTGGACGTCCACGTTCACCTCGATGTCATGACCGTCTTCAATCTCTGACGATGCAGGACTCACTGTGTGCACAGCGTTGCTATCGGGGTGTTCTATGATATCGTCATAGAAATAGATTGTTTGCATTACAATCATGATTTTGGTACCATGAACCATTAGTAAAAGTTAGTAGTTTTTGTGAGCATTTTACATCACATTTCAGTGCGTTCATGTATAGTAGGCTCTTGTTGAGTTACGTTAGATGTACTGACGACACGGCACTGTTACCATATCGGGTGTATAATATACTGTGAGAGTAAAGTCTGGTTGACATGGCCAAGTTAACATGTCAAGCTAATACACTCGTAACGTGAACTGCTTTACCACGTCACACCTTTACGTGAACTTTGTTACCACGTCATAACATATACGTGAACTATGTTACCACGGTACAACATCTACGTGAACTATGTTACCACGTAAATCTCTGCGTGAACTATGTTACCACGTTACAACATCTACGTGAACTATGTTACCACGTAAATCTCTGCGTGAACTATGTTACCACGTAAATCTCTGCGTGAACTATGTTACCACGTTACAACATCTACGTGAACTATGTTACCACGTAAATCTCTGCGTGAACTATGTTACCACGTTACAACATCTACGTGAACTATGTTACCACGTAAATCTCTGGAAGCATGCAGTCAACCCCAAGAATGTTTGACATTACGCGTCACTGGTGACTCAACTAGTGCCTGAACCCTACGAGGACTCGGCCTAACCTGACCTCCACCAAAAATTAAATCAACTCGTGAATCTGTAGACTAGCGTTCGCGAGTCAACCAGAGGGTCCATTATGCCCCGTATCATTATTAAAGTTCCGAGTTTGTCAGTCAGACCTCTGACCATCTTAATACAGAGCAACGATCTCCTGGCGCACTCGACGTATGAGGCAAAGCAATCTGATGCTAATTGCATAGCATTATAAAGAATATTGGCATACTCTAACTTTCGCGGACACAACGGCTTAAAGTCTTTTACGAAGTTACCCCACGTCCGGTCACTAGACAATCACACGTGTAACTAAGTACGCTCATCACTCTTAAGACAGCCCAAAACTCGTGACAGATACTCAGTGCCTTCCCAGTTAAGGATCTAGTCCATTCTACTTCCTTACACAATGTGTCTATGTATTGCACGGCAGGGTAAAACTTAGAAATAAAGTAACCATGAGCTAGATCTGAATTTACGAATCTAATGGATTCGGTTAACTTCCGTGCTGGTGTGGTAGTTGCCTTTTTATTGTCACAACGCGTGGTGGAACTATTTTACATCTATTCTCAAACGCGGGTACAATCGACACGGCGATGGAGCAACACGGCGTCCCGTTTGCATGATCACCGACCTGGACAGTCGGACTGTTGTCTAATTGACGTATTGATGGAGTGTGTTGCCGACTAGTAACATTTTGAACCCTTCGAATGTTATTTCCACCCATCGAAACTGAGCATTCAGTCTCGAGCATGTTCTATCGCGTCAATAAAAATAGACCGTAAGGTCGGTTGTGATAAAGTCGTTGAGCTAGTTACTTGGTGATTTATTACATTTCATAAGAGGGTATCCGACAAAAAAATCTACTTCGCACCAAGAATCGATATCATTAACGCTGGGGTCAAAATTAGAAATATAAAAATGGTTCGACCTTACTTTGGACAGTGCACTTAATGCTCCGATGATCCTGTCTGTAGCGTCGTACGCGCGGGACTCTGACGGCGGCGGTGATGTGATTCCCAACGCCACCACGGGTCCGGCGCCACCACCGTCCGCGGTCGAGGGACGTGCGTCTTCTATCTGCGACCCTAGCGGGCTCGACTCACGCGCAACGTTCACATTTGAGTTTTAAGCAATTAAACGCGCCAATATTATTCTCCAATATTGGTCTCGAACATTCGGCGAATGCGAGCGTCCTCCAGTTACACGTATATCGGTCATTACGTTGTTAATTTAATGCAAATTTTAAAAATAAACTGTACGCCAGGATAACCCAAAAGCGGATAGGGCACAAGCCCTATCCCACTTCTGATTTTAGCAACGGCTTAATAATTTAAATAAATAAAAAAAATACAAAAGTGGGCAGGAACGATCGACACAGAATATTAAATCTAAGACAAGTGAACGCTGCGCGCGCTTCCAGCAAAAGTGATCCGAGGTGGCGTGATGTCCCCGCTGGTCGGTCGGTTGCCCCTCCAGATGACGAGTTGCCCCTCCAGATGACGTCACGAGTCCTCGTGAGTGCTCGTCGTCAATGGCTCCGCCCATCGACTTTGACTTAAGAGGGAGTCGCCTCTAATAATATAGTAAATATTCAAATACTCAAGTAAAATCTTCATTGCTTCATGCCAGTTTGTGTAGACAAACAACCTGATATCTATCTAGCAGTCAATTTTTTTTTGTAGAATTGATAAGACCCGCATACAAATATCTGAATATTTTGAATATAATGAGTCGATGCTGGAAGTCAATAACCCGGAAAACAGGATTTCCAATATCTAACGTCAAGCCAGCACGTGCATTTTCTGAATGCAATAAACAAACAACGAGGAAGCAAATTAAGTTGCTTTAATTTTGGCTCTCCTATGGAATTTATACTTAACTTTTTCAGAATGGAATGAACAAGGCCAGAAAGAGATCTATAAGAAGTACTTATTTTGCGTAATCGAATGATTAGAACAATGTAATATGATGGAAATGCTCGTAGAAACAGCTACCAGTTTGAGTTAAAAATCATAGACTAAAACTAAATTTTGATGGAGAAAATTAGCCGTAAATTTTGAGATTGTACACAGGCCACTTGTAACACGATCGTAAACAAAGATCAAATTTGTTCGTTAAGTATAATTTTCGCAATGACTGAAGCAATGAAAACGTGGTTTATAATGATAACTATCGATATGTGCTTAGACCAACATTAGTATTTATCGACAAAAATACGTACGAAACAATGAGTGTAGGTCAAAACAACAGAGCAAAATTGAATTCCAAATGTATTGGTATTCTTGCGATATTGTATCATTCTGAACGTAATATAAAACTTCTTTGAGGTTTAGCATCTAAATATTATATCGTATAGTATGCCAGATTACGATTGTAACAGAATTATTAATTAAAGGCTCAACTTACACAACGATCCAATAGAAGACGACGAAGAAGAAGCCGTAATACAAAAGAAAACGTATGTTCAATAATATAAACCAGAGATGTGTGACTAATTACGTTACTAACTATAGCTTTCAATGTTAGCAGATGCAAAGAGTCAAACCGTATACATGTTCCAGATTAAAAACAACTAATCTGAAAAGAAATGTTACAACATTACAAAGAAATTTAAACAAAAAAAAAAGCAATAGGAAATGGAAATCTATGTTGTCACGACATGAGCCATATTGAACCATTAAAACCGTCAGAACAATATCAAGAGCACAAATATTTTAAAATATGTTTATACACTTAATATGTTTTCAATGTCCTATGACTTAACTAATTCTTCCTTGCCAAGCAGCGCAAGAAAGAGGATCGATTAGAATGATGAAAAAACTAAACTTGAAGACGGTTAAATGGCTTCAAATAATGTTTACATAGGGCCGGTTTTATCTATCCCAACAATTTAGAAATTTTCTTTTTTTTTGTGAAGGAAGTATTACTGATGGCCCGAAAGCCTTTCCAGTTTCACCAGGACGACCATTCAAACAGAAAATAACACCACATAATTTTCATGGGTATTTTACATTTCTCAACTGTCATGCTACTAGATTCTGAATCGTAATATCCCAGTCTGACTATAGACAGAGACGACGAAGCCAGTAAAGCGTCTACGTGACTTTAAGCTTTCGCAATGCAATATGCCTGCGTTTTGTCGTTATAAATTACTAATCACACGTCGAGCTGTTTGTGGTTTAATGACGAATAACATCATGAATCATGCTTGTTTTCAGTGTGAGTGCTCTTGCGTGTGCACCAAGCGTGTAATGTAACCCACTATTTATAGTAATTGATTTATAGACACCTATCATCATCATCATCATCATCATGGTTCCAAGCCGGTTTCGGCAACGGCGACTAAAATTTTCTGTTAAATAACTTAAAAGCTAATATCCGCGCCTCTCATGCGCTCTAATATGGCTACGGTAGCCTATCTTGTTCTTAAACCTGCGCAAACAGAAGCTACACGTAAGAACACCACCCACGAAGTTGTAAAAAATCGTGTCAACACCTATACTGATCTAGTAGCGGCTTGCCTCATTGCTGACGTTCATGGGCGACGGTAATCACTCGCCATCAGTTGGGCCGTATGCTCGACTCGCCTACTAAGGCAATAAAAAAATGTGGGTGGAACTTTTTTGGGTAGAATTTTTGTGGCTATAAATGGTAAAGCTTGCTCCAGCCTTTTTGAATAGACAGTAGGAATGGGCAGGGAAAGTGAACAAAAACAACAGCGCATGACATTAATATTCGTAATTCGCAGACAATTAGTAGGAAAAGTACTGCAAATACCTTTTACATAAGGTTTCTATTTAATTATTGTGTAAATGGGTCAATGAGTTCAAGGTGGGTGGCGCATTTACGTCGTAGTTGTCTATGGGCTCCAGTAACCATTTAAGACCAGGTGGTATGTGAGCTCGTCTACCCATCTAAGCAATAAAAAATAAATAAAAATAAAAACAACTCATCTGGTATTAAGTCGTTGCCGCCATAGACGTCATAACGTGACTGTCACTTTGAGATATGCGAAGTCTCAGTTGTATTGCATAAGGGCTGAACCTTCAAAACAGAGGTTTGATTTCTTTGTTGTAATATGTACTTGGTATTACTCGCATGAGTTGGAAACCACCATTTCGGCCGCATAGAAGGCCTACTGCCAGATTTAACGCATACGATAATTAATATTTAAGTACTGCTTAGTCTTAACTTTTGCACTAAGCTCAAACTCGCCTGCGCGATCTATTTAAAAATACCAAAATAAATAGCTCGAAAAATTACTCAACTGATTTAATAAATCGAATGAAATTGATTGGATACATTAGTGGTTACAACACTAGATATTAATTCCCATAATAGTCAACAACGTTTTCCGCATTATGAGCAACGTTTAATTAAAATAATTGATAATTGTACACGTTTGTTTGTTCGACGATTTTAGGAATACGGTTTTTTTCCGGGAACTTGTGTTTAATTACGAAAACTTCCGTTTCGTATTCAAATATCAAATGAATCGGCAAAACTTCATCACGACTAAAAACGTTTTTTTTTTTTAATGGATTTTATGACCTGGTAGCTAAGATCTATCAGTCATGTCTTATTTTAATTTATATTTTTATTTTTATGAAAAATTATAAATATGGAATGAAATGAAATGAAGATAATTAATTTGAGACATTAATCAACTGGGATGAAATTAAATGTAGTGAGATAAGAAGATGATATGGGAAGAAATATAATCTCAGTAAAATTGTGGTAATTTACTGAGATTTTTTCACTGGACTTTTTGGAGGAACCCGAGAAGTTACGTCCAGCGGCTTTGTTTCGTTTTCCCACATTTGTGCACTTTCACAGATATTACACAGTTAATAAACCACAGTTATTACACATTTAAACCAGAAGAAACACTAAATAGACAAAATAAAACAAATCATGCAACTTCACTCCTCGCGTTCACGCCAAAAAGTTTTACTAAAAACGTATTTTTACAATGTACACACAGAGTAGATTATGCATTACACCAAAATAAATACAAATGCAAAACATTAGATACAAATTACAATGGGCGATCTTGGGTAAGAGCGATCTTCTCCTAGAAAATCATCAGGGGGATAAGAATCATTTTAGAAAAGAAATTAAATGCGGCGTACTTATCGATTGAATAAAAAGTTTATTATTTAATATTAATAATACAATGATAATATTGCTACTTTACACATAAAGAATGAATAAACGATTTACATAATTACATATGAAACACAAATGTAATTTTTCTATATAGTAATAACAACACGTTTGTGGTCATATATATATTATATGTATATGTATCTTGATTTGATCCGTGTAATGTTTAAGCTATCAATTAATAAAAGTTGTGCTAAATAAAATAAAATAAATATTTATCAAAGAAAATATAATTTCAAAGCGTTGTGTTCCACGTCATTAAATTTTAACTAATTTTTAACATTACAATGTCTATTTTAATAATTTATATATGACTAATGTATTATAAGTTTCGCATTTCCTCAATCCGATGTTTGCACGATTAAATGGGAGACTCTTTTTTTTTGTTAATAATTAATTATATGCATTTGTACAGATATAAACAGCTACGCGGCGATCCAATGTCCAGGACACAGACCACAACCTCTAGGACTCTCTCTACTCGCGAGGACGTAGCGATGACTTCAATCAAGAGCAAGTGAATATAACCAGTCTACTCCAAGTCACATTTAGTTATGGCTCTTCTCCATTTGAATAATTCAAAGTCCGTTGCCATGGTGATCGCCGAGCTGTCGCCATAGAGAATTAAAATGCTAGTATAATTCACGAATTATCCTAGCACGATTCATCTTTAGCTGCAGTGGTTATTCCGGTGTTCTCATCATAAGAAACATTAATATGATGTTACGATTTTTCTCTATCGATTTAGAAGCTAGTCAGAATAGCCTCCACGTGTACAAATTATGATCAGGCAGGCTGTAACAATGTTTAAATCTTTTTGTACTTAATACGCATAGAAATAAAAAATACTACCTATACAAAAACTGAGAACCTGAGAGGCAGCTGTAAGATTAATTAAATGTGCAAGCGTCATAAATAATCCTTTTAATAAAATATTTCGGGATGATCGAAAGAATTTATCACAATTGGAACGATTTGCCTATGGACAATTTTTTAATCGTGGATTCAGAGAAAAATCGCTTGTTTAATTATTAAAAAAAAAGTTAATTTAAATTAGAGGGTGTGGTAAAATTTAATAATACATTATTATTAATATTACGCACTTATTGCACGGTTTTGTAATTTAAGATATATAATTGCTTTAGCTCACTCAGTCTTATTACACTTGGTTTTTTTAAACTATAAATATATGTACCTAGATTATTTAAGAATTTATTGATAGTTAGGAATACTCATGCAAAATTATATTTGCAGTTTACAATTTTACCAAAGGCTTTTCCGTAGTTATTTTCCTATATAATTTTCAAATACACAATTATATGCTGTCAATAAAAATAAATCTTTGCATAGATCATACTCAGTATTTTTAATTTTTCATCTCTCACACAGCGGTGAAAATTGGGAATAGTAGAAGAGTTCTATGTATTTTCCATTATTAGACATGTTCGAACACGGCCAAAAGATTCAAAACCCTCAAGATAGAATATTGAGTGAATGAAGGTCACTATAAAATAAATTTGATCCCCAAAAAAAGAGTCCAACTGTTGTAGAGTCGAAATTCATACCAATGCGTGTGCATAAATTACAAAAAACAAAAGACTACCTTCATATTGTGTCTTCGAAAAACAACTTTTTAACAGAAAAAGTACTATACACTTGATGTAAAATCATGGTTAACCTTTGTTAAAAAGATTTGTATCGAAATATAAAGCTTCCGAAACTGTCTCTTTAAATTAGTTAGGAATGGGTTGGAGTAAGATTAAATTGTATTAAGCATAACTGCTAATGAATTATTAATCATTACTTAGATAACGACTCTTTGAAAAACGAAATACAAGACGCAAATTTTGAGGAAAACTCAATGTGGACATTTAAAAAAAATGTATCATAGTTCTATTTTTAGTTGTATATTCACGAAAGAGGTTTATAGCGTTTTTAAATGAGAATTTTTAACTTCCATTCGTTACACTTCCTACAAGTTAAACAAATAATTAACATTTTTCATTTATGTTTATGATAACGCCTTAATTATACTCCCAGTATAGCATAGTTCATCAAGTACACAGTAAAATGTTGGGTGCCCAAAAAATTCTTGAACAATACACAGCATTTTACGCGCGATGTAAGTTCCGAGGTCGGTGACCTATGTCGATGAAAATACAACAAAATCTTTGTCATTCCGTAAAATTGTTGCTGTCTTATTTATAGGTACCTACCTATATGATTTATTGTATTTACTATGATCGTTATAAATACCATAAAACATAATATGGTGTTTAAAAGAAATTATTAAAACCGTATTCTCCATACCCATCCTGTGTGTTCAACACAATTTTCATAATCAATAATTAAGAATTCTAACCTCAAAGTATCTTAGGGACCAGTATATAATTTAAAGTAATATTATGATGTTAAAAGATGTAATCTCTAGTCTTTTGTGTGTGTATGTGTCTTTATGTTATTTGTAGACCTATGTTTTGTGTTAATCGTGATGTTTGATAACTGTTTACGTGAAAAATATTGTGTTTTTAAAACGCTTTCTTATCTAAGTACATTATCAGAATGTAAGATTATTTTGAATGAAATTCTAATATAAATGTATATTATAATAAATAAAAACGACATTATGTACCTCTCTGTAGCTGTTTTATTGTCACTTCGTTAAAATAATCAATTTATTATGTTGATTGAGGTCAAAATAACATTGGTAAAAAGAAAAATAATGCATCAAAACAATTTATTCTCGTATTTTAGCAAAATAACATTGAAACTATATAACAAATTATATATATTTAATTATATACATTTAACGGCCGTCTGGTGTAGTGGTAAGTGACATGGTCACTGCACAAGGGGGTCGCGGGTTCGAATCCCGCCAAGGGAAGATATTTGTATGATAAATATAAAATGTCTTTTCCAGGGTCATGGATGTATATTAAATATTTGTATGTGTGTAATAAAAATCTTACATTTATATCCGTTATCTGGTACCTGTAACACAAGTTCTTTACGAACTTATCACGGGACCAGTTAACGTGGCGTGATTGTTAGTAAAAATATACATTTATTAAAAAAAAAAACAAATGGCTTAATTAACTATTAATAATTCATACAAAAATCAAATTATATTAATCAGCTTCAATCCCAATTCTATGGATTAAAAAAAAGCGGTATTTAGAATATATTAATTTACTGGTAACTCATTAATTACTTCTCGGGGGTAACACCGGCTTAGTGTGATATGTGACCCAATAATAGCTGGATATCGGCCAAATTATAATTTGCGTAATTACTGGTGGTAGGACGTTTTGTGAGTCCGCACGGGTAGGTACCACCACCCTGCATATTTCTGCCGTGAAGCAGTAATGCGTTTCGGTTTGAAGGGTAGGGCAACCGTTGTACTGTAAAATCGGAAACCTTAGAACTCATATCTCAAGGTAGGTGGCGCCATTTACGTTGTAGATGTCTATGGGCTCTGGTAACCACTTAACACCAGGTGGGCCGTGAGCTCGTCCACCCACAAAAGGAATTAAAAAAAAACGTGTGGCACTCCGGGACTACCGCGGTAAAGCTTACGCAATTATAAATAGACAATAATAATTTAATATTAAAACAATAATAATACTATGCTATATTTACAAACATTAACCAAAGCTAAACATTAACTGTTCACACTCATAAGCTAGACCGCGCGAGAGAGAGATGGGCAGAATTTTCATGATGCGCATGCGGTGCGACGTCACGCCGCGTCCTTATTCACAAACACTACACAAGCGCAACGTGTGAATGTGTTGAACGCAAGCTACATGGTAGGCGGAGTAGGGGGTGTTAGGTTTTATTTTCGTTATAGAATTTCTTGATTCGGTCATCGCGCTCAAAGCCCGCGGTAAAAGCTATGCAATAGCTTAAAAATCCTACTTATTTTTGTTCTTTAAACAGGCATCCTAGTTTTAAAAGTGGTACATTGTTGCATATTCAAAATCTTGAAATTTGACCTCATCTCTTAAGTCGCGTCCAGTATTACACAAGGCGACCCGTGTGTTCGTTTATATAGCATATAAGAAATTATAGTTAGAAATTTTATTACAATTACTCTGCATACAGCCTTTTTACGATAATTTAATGCAAAAAAATAACCTCATAATGTGTTTAGTTAGTTCTCAGACTTTCCTCTACAGTTTATGGATCAATACAAGTTGTAAGTGCCTTAAAAATAGGTAAAGAACTTTCTTCTACAAGAGTTTCCCAATTGACAGTAAACAAAGAGTATATTTTTATGTATGTGTTGTGTCAAATACATGGTAGTGTGCGTAATGTTTTCTTTATTTATTTAATGTATCATTTATGCATTGTTTATAAAAAATATTAGCATTGTGCACTTCTTCTGTATATTCTCTATAAGTGTGGAAAATTTCATACTCCTCCGTCCGCGCAATTTTCGTAAAAAGGGATACAGAGTTTTTGCTTCACGTATTAATATATAGATTCTCACAGAAAATCAGCGTGAAGTGGGGGCCTCCTAGAGGCCACCGCGTTTCGACTGGTGAGTGAGAGTCCCGGCGCCCTTATCCCTCTACCTCGGGGCCCAAATAGCAACTGGCACTTTCATTATACTACACGTATCGCAACAGATTTTCTAGGGACTGTTGCGTTGCGTGTGGGAATGAGTATCAGTTGGCCCCTTCCTGTCTTTTTATTCCCTGTCCCACAATTCCTCACCCTCTGTGACCCTTCTCCTTCCCTTTCCTTCCCCACCCCTTATGCTATTTTTTATTTTTGTGATGGCGACGAGTGATACAAATAAAATACCCCAGGAGGGTACCAGTCTCTTAGAGACTGGAGAATCCCTCTCTGAGCGAGAGCGAGAGATGCTATCCTCTCGCTCTGGCTCAGGCTGCCCATCGTATTCTGGGGGGGCACATCAAGCGTCGTTTATCACAGCTGCTGGGTGCAAACTGAGCCCAATAACGAGGAAGTCCCCCTCCACTTTAGCAGTGGATTTTTCTAACATCAGGGGACTTCACTCGAACTTAAATGCCGTCCACCACCATCTCGAGACGGAAAGGCCAGATTTGCTTTTCCTGACGGAGACGCAGATTTCCTCCCCAACTGACACTTCATATCTAAAGTACCCGGCCTATAGCCTGGAGCACATTTTTGTGCCACGCGCCGGCGTGTGTGTGTACATCAGGGAGGGAATTTGTTACCGTAGGCTCAGCAGTCTTGAAGGCAGAGACCTGTCGACCCTTTGGGTGCGCGTCGATTGTGAGGATCACATTCGCATCTACGCGTGCCTTTACAGGTCTCATAGCGGAAATTCGGAAATTGACCGGCTCTTCGAGCACCTGCAGGTGTCCACTGACAGAATACTTGAGCAGATTCCTACCGCAGAAATTGTGGTTTTGGGCGACTTTAATGCCCACCACTCTGACTGGCTTGGGTCAACACGTACTGACCATGCGGGAAGGTCTGCTCACGATTTTGCCATTGCCAATGGTCTGACGCAGATAGTACCTTCTCCCACACGTGTGCCGGATGTGGAAGACCATTCGCCTTCCTTATTGGACCTTCTGCTGACCTCTCGCCCCGAACCCATTCGGGTATGGGTCGATGCTCCTCTCGGGTCATCGGACCATTGCCTAGTTCGGAGCGTGGTGCCTCTCACCGTCTCGTCACAACCACTTCCATCTGGTAGACGACGTGTTTGGCACTACAGGTCAGCAGACTGGAACGGGATGCGCTCTTTCTTTGCATCCTACCCATGGGGGCAGATTTGCTTCAAGTCAGAGGATCCTAGCACCTGCGCCGACTCGGTTGCCGGCGTCGTGCTGCAGGGCATGGAATTGTTTGTTCCTAGCTCAGCGGTGCCTGTCGGTGGCAGGTCTCGGCCCTGGTTTGGTGGGTCCTGCCGTGACGCACATCGTCGCAAGCGGGAATGCTACCAGGCTTGGGCTAGGGCAAAGGCCGCTAAGGATGTAAACTCTGACTCACTCAAGAAGAAGTACAACTCTGCTTCCAGGTTCTTTAAGAAGCAAATTGCATTGGCAAAATCAAATTACGTTGGGAGAATTGGCGAGAGACTGGCGCGCCTGCCATCTGGCTCTCGTGCGTTCTGGTCTCTCGCCAAGGCTGTCCAGGGTAATTTCTGTCGGTCGACGCTTCCACCTTTGCGCGGGGAGGATGGTTCATTGGCCTATTCCGCAAGGGAGAAAGCCAATCTTCTTGGCTCTATCTTTGCGGAAAACTCGACTCTTGACGACTGGGGGAACACTCCTCCTACCATCCCGAGGTGTGAAACCACAATGGCGGACGTCCGCTTCACACAGTGTGCTGTGCGGAAAGCACTATTTTCCCTGGATGTCAACAAGTCGAGTGGGCCCGATGGAATATCTCCTATTGTGCTGAAGGTGTGTGCTCCAGAGCTGGCACCGGTTTTAACGCGCTTATTCAGACACTCTTATGTCCTCGGCGTTGTCCCACATTCATGGAAGACGGCTCTAGTACACCCGATCCCTAAAAAAGGCGACCGCTCAGATCCGTCCAACTACAGGCCTATCGCTATCACCTCCTTACTCTCCAAAATTATGGAATCCATAATCAACCGCCAGCTCATGGGCTACCTGGAAGAGCACCAGCTGATCAGCGACCGCCAATATGGCTTCCGCAAAGGCCGATCAGCTGGTGATCTTTTGGCTTTACTAACTCACCGTTGGGCGCAGGCGGTTGACAGTAGGGGTGAGGCACTAGGCGTTAGTTTGGACATTGCGAAAGCCTTCGATCGGGTTTGGCATAAAGCCTTACTATCGAAGCTTCCTTCCTATGGGCTTCCTGAGAGACTTTGTAGGTGGATCGGCAGTTTCCTTGCGGAACGGAGAGTTAAAGTCGTCGTAGACGGCTCATGCTCGGACCCCCGGACCGTAAATGCTGGTGTTCCCCAAGGCTGCGTGTTATCCCCGACATTGTTCATTCTGCATATCAATGATTTGTTGCATACCAGTGGCATTCATTGCTATGCGGATGACAGTACCGTGGATGCACTGTATTTCGGCCGCAGCAATATCTCTCGGGATCACGTCGATGAGTGTCGGAACAAACTTGTGTCTGAAATCGAATCATCCCTTGTGAAGATTTCCGAATGGGGGGGACTAAATCTAGTCCAGTTTAACCCTTCTAAGACTCAAGTTTGCGCGTTCACCGCTAAAAAAGCCCCCTTTGTCGCATCGCCACTCTTCGGAAACACTCACCTTTGTGCCAAGCCGAACATGGGCATTCTGGGCGTAGACATTTCGAGTGTTGTCCAGTTTGGCGGTCATTTGGAGAGTAAGGCTAAAATGGCCTCCAAAAAACTCGGAGTACTCAACAGGGCCAAACAGTACTTCAAGCCGGCTCACCGCCTTAAGCTGTATAAGGCGCAGGTGCGGCCTCACATGGAGTATTGTTGCCACCTTTGGGCCGGGGCTCCGGGTTATCAGCTATCTCCCTTTGACCGAATCCAACGTAGGGCATCTCGGATTGTCGACGATCCTGTACTTGCCGATCGGCTAGATCCTTTGGCACTGCGTAGGGATCTATCTTCCCTATGCATACTTTACAAAATTTACAATGGGGAGTGTTCCGAGGAGTTGTTCAATTTAATAGAAGCCGCTGATTTTCGCAACCGATCGTCTCGCCGGAACTATCATCCGCACCATCTGGATGGTTGGCGTTCCACTACAATGCGTTTTAAAAACAGTTTTCTGCCACGCACAGTAAATCGTTGAATTCGTTGCCATCAGCGGTCTTCCCCAACAACTGCGACATTGGGTTATTCAAGAAAAGAGCATATTCTTATCTGAAGGGTAGGCAACGCACTGGCGTAAACGCTGGTGAACGTGGGCGGCGGTGAATCACTTACCATCAGGTGGCCCGTCTTGCTCGTTTGCCTCTTAGTTGTTATAAAAAAAAAAAAAAAAAAGATTATTTAGGATATTTCTGTTGTCTAAGATATTTCGGTAGTTTAAAACGAAACGAAAATTCGGGCAACAAGTTGAGATTTTAACCTCATATCTCGGAGTGAGTGGCTGTATTCAAGTTGACAGGCTTATGAGCTCTGGTAACGACTTAACATCGAAAAAGTCATGAAATTGTTAACAAATATAGTGTTTTATAAAACATTAAAAATAAACATATAGGTCGGTATGTCTGTTGGAAATCGATACGGCAGATGTTACGCGCGGAGCTATTTATTAGTTATCTCTTTGTCTGGGTGTTTAGCATATTACTATTTGTATAGATTTAAACGTTTATATATATGTATTTATATCAGTCTCTGGCTACCATAGTACAGGGAATACTAGGTTGGGACTAGACAGCTGTGATGAGAAGCTTTTTTTTCTTTTATTCATTGATTGGGTGAACAAGTTCCCGTTCCAGCTGGAGTTATATGGTCATCGGAGCTTGTAGACATAACGACCGCCGCAGCTCACCTTAAGGCATGAGGTTTAAGTCTCAATTACATTGTACTGTCTCGTCCTTCAAACTGCAGCGCGGAACTGCTTTGGGCAAATGTAGGCGAAGACCTGTGGCGGGTACCCATCATACAACACAAAAATATTTCCGGTAACCGTACTCGTCGAACTCGACAAAGAGGTCGACGTGCAACCTAATCCATGCTTCAGCCCGCAAAGTTTCTCGCCGGATCTTCTCAGCGGGTCGCGATTCCGATCCGGTGGTACATAGATTCATTTGCGAAGCAATTACTCTTGAGTTGTTAGATCTGCTTCGGAGGCGCTCGGGCAGTTGATAGCAAATCCCACCCCTCCTGGCTGAGCCTTTGCTCGCCCACCTGTCCCGGTGTAACTGAAAAGGCCTTCGGGCAACAAGTAACCGTCCAACATAAAAAAATAATATTTATATATATTTGACAGATGCCTGAATCTGGCTTACGATATTTTGAAGATAAATTTGCATATTTACAAGTTCCGGACAACAACATTCGGATCGTCGGCCTACCGAGAAATACCACACGCTCGGTGGAAGATCTTCCCTCAGTCGTTAAACCTCCAAAAGAACGAACACCCGTGCGGACTTGCAGTACGTCCTACCAGTGAGTGTGCTTAGTGCGAGTTTTTTAACTTTCTCGATAGCGTAAAAGTTAACCCAATTTTGTATGCAATTGGAACAGCGCCCCTAGCGGCAAACGTAGGCAAACGATCCCATTCCATACAAATATGAGCTAACTTTTACGCTATAGAGAACGTTAAAAAACTCGTACTAAGCACACTGACCAAATTATCATTATTGTTTCCGAGGTTAGCATTATTGAGAATTATAATTGAACGATTTGCGGTAATTAATAAGTAGTATGTGTGACACCTCCGTTTGAGATAGCGTTGACGTCATCTTCATTACGTTTCCTCTTATAAAATACGCACTACAATTCCCATAACCGCTAATACAATTCTAAGCCAGTCGAGAGTCTGTGGTTGCGCCCTTGTTGTAACGTTTCTGTGAACTGAGTAGGTTCATATTACAGTTTTCCCAATACTGAAACATTCTTGATTCAATAATATAAAAAGGGGCGTTTCAGGTATATAGTTTTAATGGCGTTGAATGATAAAATTTATTGGTTTTATAAATTACTAGCCGTATTCGTCCGATTCGCTGGGCATTTAAAATTAACATTATTATTTATTCTCATTATTATTAGGGAGTCTAACACTCATGTAAATATTAGCCTATCCATTAAGTACATGTATTTTCTACGTGGATACCAAGTTTCAAGTCAATTGGATGCGTGGTCCAGTAGTTAAAACGGAACATCCGTAAAAACCACCGTAGATTTATATATTAGTATAGATTAGAAACTGAGAACCAGGAACAATATCATACAAAAGCTAACAGGGACAACGTGGGGAGCCTCGGACAACTGTCTGAGGACATCCGCCCTGGCCCTGGTATATACGACGGCAGAATACTGCGCCCCTGCATGGTTAAACAGCTCCCACACTACTGTAGTCGATACGCAACTAAACCACACCATGCGCCTAATCACGGGGTGCTTAAAATCAACCCCTCTGCACTGGCTTCCGGCTCTGAGCAGCATTGCCTCACCCCACCTTCGCCGCACCCACCACCTATACGCAGAGATACAAAAGGCGCTCAGACAACCCGAGCTGCCTATCAACAGGGACCTAGCCAACTTCAAACCGACGAGATTGAAGTCACGAAACCCACCGGCATTACAGGCACACCAACCACACTCCAATTGGAACACAAACGAGGCCTGAGTTAAAGAATGGTCAGCCAGATGTATCCCACCTGAACTGTTCGAGCTGAATCCACACTCCCGCCCACCTGGTTTCAAAGAAAAACGCCCAATCTGGTGCATGCTTAACCACCTGAGAACGGGAGTTGGTCACTGTAACCAACTGCGGAAGAGATGGGGTCATGAAATGCCTACTAACAAGATTAGCAGGCCAAGTGGAAGATCCCAAAAATGTAGCAAAAGTAGCTATCGATTATTTCACAAACTGTAAATTTAAATTATAATCACGCAGTGTAAACGAATCATCATCATCATCATCATCAGCCTTTATCTGCCCACTGCTGGACATAGGCCTTCCCCAATGCCTTCCACATAATGCGGTCCTCCGCCTTCCGCATCCAACGACTTCCCGAATGCCATACGATAAATAAGTAGATTTATAAATTATTATTATATATATATATATATATATATAACTATATATTCGATTGAATGAATGTACGAATCAACCCTGAATCCTGGGAATCAAACCCAAGGCTTACAGTAATTAAATAATAAATATCAGAACTACTAGCCATTGGACCGAGCTACTAGCCATTTATGGTAGTTTTTAACCGACTTCAAAAAAGGAGGAGGTTCTCAATTCGACTGTATGTTTTTTTATGTTTGTTACCACATAACTTTTGACTGGGTGAATCGATTTTGATGATTCTTTTTTTATTAGGAAGCTGACGCTTCCGGTGTGGCCCCATTTTATCCAGTTCTGATAATGGTATCCATGAGAAAACCACATAGGAAGTACGTGCGCGACAAATAGATGAATAACTCAATAATTCAATATCACGCCCACCGATTTCGATGATTATCGTTTTTAGTGTATAATATACTAGCTGACCCGGCGAACTTTGTTCCGCCTTAGAGGCAATAAATGAGCAGATTTTTTATTCTATCAAGGTCAATTTTTTATTTTGTTAATTAATGTAAATTAAAACAGCAAGTATTTTAATGATTCCTTATTGGCCAGTTATTTTAGTGCATGGGTTCCCTGTTCAGTGAAGCACCTTGTGATTGACGACATTTTTCGTTTTATTATCAGGTGCAAGAACAAATAACGCAGATGGTCCTCCGACCCGTGAACATGCAACATATAATTGACCATGGGAAAAACATGGATTTTCTAGATTCAGACCGCAAACTTTATTTTTTGGCGTTATATGATGGTCATGGCGAATGCAAGACGGATCGGAAATTGAATTCGCTTAAACTCAAAAGAGAAAAAGATCCCAGGAGATCCACATGGATAACAGACCAAACATGGAACCTAATCCAGCGCAAGAAAGATGTCAAAGTCAGAGCGAGAAAGTCAGAGGCAAGCGGCCAAGAGGCAGGAACCCGACCCATTGGACGGACCAGATTCGTGCAGCCCTGGGTACCACAGTGCACGATGCTCTGCACTCAGCTGCAGATAGGAACAGATGGCGGTGCATTATAAAAAACAAACTGTTTCAAGGCCATGACCACGACCCTCAGTAATGAGGAAACCGACGCAAGAAGGAAGAGGAAACTCAAACGGCCTGTCGGTTTGGATCATCGGGATCTTTGGAATGAGAACTTCCTCACCTTCGAATTTTCCTTTGAGTATCGTCGCGTAAATCACATTGTTCATCAATTTCCATAACACCAAACGCGTTCCGTTGCACAGTTTTGGTTGGTTTATGTTTCTTGGCATAATTACTACGGAGCCAACCTTTAGTCGTAAATTGTGTGGTGGTAAGCTCAGCACATCCGAGCAGTTTAAAAATTCAATTGGATAGTTGGTAGCTTCGTCTTCATTTGTTACACCATCAATTGATTTGAAAGAATGCAGTATACCAATGACCTATTCTGAATTATGAAGCTTAAGTCATCTACATCATTATTATTAGCCGCCAAAATTGCTCGCTCACTCAATCATTCATTATTTTAGTGGTTAGTAATGATGTTTGGGAATACTTTGTTGCTGAATTCATATTTTGATGAGACAAAGTTACAGAAATTCTGAGGAAATGAAATCAATCCGCTCGATTCGTCGACAGGTACTCGACGATTACCGATAGTCAGTAATTGCTCAGAGAAATCTTCAGCAGCAGATGTATCGTTCAGCAATGCAACTCTCATGTTTGTTGTCAGCTGAAGTTTCTTCACATAGCGCCATAGATTCGATGATTTGAGGCAAGCGTTTATTTCGTTTGCAGCAGTTGATCTTGGAATTACTGGCAGTGTTTAGCGGAAATCTCCAGACAGTAAAATCATTGCGCCTCCAAAACATCTCGAGTCATTGCGTAGATCTTTCAATGTTCGGTGAAGTGCTTCCAGTGCACGTTTATGTACCATTGTGGATTCGTCCCAGATGATGATTTTCGATGCTGATAAAACATTGGTCATTGCGGTGTGTTTTGAAATATTACATGTTCTAAAAATGTGGCTGCTATTCCAGAGGAAGCAACTGCAACCGCAATATTGGATCTGGCACGAACAGTGGCTAAAACTATTGACATGAGAAATGTCTTACCAGTTCCACCAGGGGCATCCAGGAAATATAAACCACCATTTCCACCATCAATTGCCTTCATCAATAAATCACAAACTTCCTTTTGTTGGCGATTCAACAGGGATACATTCGTTTAAACTATTAAATCTAATTCCTGGTAAAATATTATTATTTTTACGTTATAACATTAATATTCTTTGAAAACGCCCTGTATTCTTTATTCAATGACAATTTGAGCGAGTACTACAAACATACGATATTGGTTTTTTTTGTTTGTTTTTTCAGTCGTTTTGATAACGATAACGAATTTGGTTTTTGTCGGACGCAATTTTTTATTTATTTTTATTGCATGGATGGCTGGAGGAGCTCCCAGCCCTGGTGTTAAATGGTTACTGAGGCCCATAGACATCTACGACGTAAATGCGCCACCAACCTTGAGTTATAATAAGAGAATGATTGAGAATTCTTTTATTTCATGTTTCGACACAAATGCGCGTACACAATTTAATGAAATTTTCGAACACAACAATTAAATATAAACCGTAATCTTTAGTCCAATAATAACACTGTTCACACACAATATGAGTAACGGGAGGCGGTTAGTACTATTTTGACTTCGCACTGAATATGATGTTGGTTAAAGTTTCGCTTCTATTTTCAATAACTTTGTCGTTTCGTTTAGTGGATTGTTTCGCTAACAAACTCAGTGAATTGGATATATGTAAAAATAAAATATGCATACCTAAATGCTGTGGTTTAGATAAATACGTGCACGGTAGAGATAGCAAGTGCGCCTACACCAATTTGAAGGATGCTTTGAATTTTTCTAAAGTACCTGTCTACAAAGACGACTTAACAACGGTGGTAACAACGCTAACTGATCCGAGGTTCCATATGGTCGGGAATGTTTTCGAAGATGATGAATTCAAAAGTCTCGCCTACGACTTAAGTCGCACACGGATCTACAACTTTTTTTTATCTGAGGTAATTTATATTTTAATTAATAATATAACTGGTGGTAGGACCTCTTGGGAGTCCGCACGGGTAGGTACCCACCACCCCGCCTATTTCCGCCGTGAAGCAGTAATGCGTTTCGGTTCGAAGGGTGAGGTAGCCGTTGTAACTATACTGAGACCGTAGAACTTATGTCTCGAGTTGGGTGGCGCATTTACGTTGTAGATGTCTATGGACTACAGTAATCACTTTTATGGGCTCCAGTAACCACTTAACATCAGGTGGGCTGTGAGCTCGTCCACACAGCTAAGCAATAAATAATAATAAATAAAACTTTAGTTCGCGATGCTATGGTTGATATTGGTAGGATATGATTGGTGTGGCAGACTCGTGCAACGTAACTAAATAACGTACCAATATTGTTTTAATTCGACTTTTAGTTATTAAATAGTTTTGTTAAAATATATTATTGGAGGTTAAATTATGAAATTGCCGATTTGTACTGAAAAATTGAAAATTAGTTTTTCTTTTTCATTTAGCATTTTATTTAATCAAAATATCTACCATTATTATCTATTATTATTGCTGCCATCCAATAGGAATGTCATTTATGCCTTTGCGATAGAACTCTGGTGATCTAAATTCTACAAACTGTGTGAAATCGTTTTGTGCCGCCTCCTGGGAAGATAACTTTTTATCAGGTAAAAAATTTTCCAAATCAAGAAAAAACTGGTAGTTCGTTGGAGCAAAGTCTGGCAAATACGAAGGGTGACGAATTGTTTCTAATTGCAGTCCCTGTAGAGTTAAAATGGTTTCTCGTGCTGTATGAAATGGTCTCGCGTTATCATGGATCAATAAAGGTGAATATCGATTCATGAGTCGGAGCTGTTTCACTGCAAGTTTTGCTATCATTCGGTGTTCGGCACAGTAGACATCTGCCGTTATTGCTTGACCAGATCGAAAAAAGCTATAGTTAATAACACCATGTTGAGACCACCAAACAGTTACCATTCGCTTTTTATTGGTAAGCTTTGCTTGAGGACACTGTTGCGGCGTTTGACTTGGGGTCAGCCATTGCATTTTTCGCTTACGGTACGAATAAGAATTCCGACGCGGGCGGAATTCGTATTCAAAAATCACTCGAATTTTCGAAGTATCCATTTTTCTTTTCTAAGCTGAATAAAAAAACAACTGAAAGTCTATAATCGACTGTTATACATTTTTTAAAAGAAGTTTTTCTTAGGTACCATTTGAAAAAAGTTTCACTCAAAAATCTCAAACCATGAAGGTTCTATGTCATTCGAAGTACCTATTACAATAAAACGGCAATTTCATACTTTAACCCCTATTATTTGAAAAACTGCTCATTGAAAATATTGATTTGACAAGGACTTAAATGTAGACAAACTGATAAACTAAGAAACGTTTCAGAAAAAGTAATGTTAAAATTGAACTAACTCATTTATAAAAAAAAAAATCGATAGTACGTAGGTTTTGGCCATAAGATTCCAAGCCAAGTCCGGCGATGACTGCAACGCTCTCTTTCTTCATTGATAACCCCTTGTTTTCAAACTTTTTTTCATTTATTTATATGCTTTATTTCAGTTTTTTTTTTAAACTATTAACATTTTGTTAGTAAGAACTACTTATAATTTAAGTTAGTAACTTAAAAAATATAATACATAACTATCATTACATACATTTTATATCAATACATTTGTTTTTACATTTCGCCGTAAGAGAGAACGAAAAATGTCCAGCGCCCCTCAGGTGCCCTCACGAAAAGCATATTACTCAGCAGAAAGAAATTTTAACCTACACCCATAACTTTGCGACAGCAAAGGGCAGAGCGTTGGTACCAACCGATACAGGCTCACATCCTATCAGATTGGTATACAGAAAATATTAAATGATAGCCATCGCTTCTAAATAGATAAATATACTCTAAAAGTTTAAAAGGTTATTTCAAAAGCTACAAATCCCACTCTGGCTTAATTAATTTGTTTATGAACTAAGTAAAATACATCGAATATAAATTCCATGGAACATCGGAGGTTTTCGTGTTGCAATAAAGTAATAATTGTATTTAATTTGTAATATTTTCCTTTTAATATCGCAGTGTAGGAATACCTACGAACGCTAAACCCATAGTGCGCTGTTGGTTTGGACACGTGTGCCTTATCCTTATGGCCTTTGGTTATGTTCAACTCATAATTAGAATAAAGTATGGTCTACTTGACGTTGTAATGGCATAACCTAGCGTAGTACAATGAATTATGTTAATTTTTGCCACCGGGGTAACGAGATCACAGTCTACCTAGTTTTTTCTTATGAATAAGGGCTTACTGGCGCGAAATGCAAGGTTTTCTCGTGGGACCGACAGGTGTTTTTTTTATGTTTGAGATATTACTGGTGACCTAGATGCCTTTCCAGTTTCACCAAGACAGGTGGGCGAGCAAAGGCTCAGCCAGGAGGGTTGGGATTTGCTAACAGCTGCCCGAGTGCCTGCAAAGGAGACCTAACGACTCAAGAGCAACTGCTTCGCGAATGAATCTAGTACCGGATTGGAATCGCGGCCCGCTGAGAAGATCCGGTGAGAAACTAATCGGGCTGATGCATGGGTTAGGTTGCACGTCGAACTCTTTGCCGACTTCGACGAGTAGGGTTACCGGGGTCCGTAAACCTGCTCCTAGCGTTAGAGGTGAAAGCATCGAGTCTACCTGGTATTAAGCGATGGTGTTGATGGTGTTATCGTCTATAGACACAACTCCATCCACCTCGAGACTTGAATTACACATAATAATATGTCTCAATTGTTTAATAATTAGTGGGTAATTATTACAATTTTCACGGATTTCATTTTAATTGCACGATGTGATTCCCTGTCTGTGGAAGTCATTTGTGAAAATGTGTTAAATACGCATTATCAATCGTTTGCACTCTTGGCAGAGTGGTCGTGGTCATCATTTTGGGTAGTGGTGCGCTACACAAGACGTCGCTTTTCCTCGCGTACCGCAGCCCTTCTTGTGCGCTTGTTGACGGGACCGCTTCGAGATGCCTATATCTGATCAGTCCGTCGTAACGGTGATCTGCCGCGTGGTCTTGTACCCTCTATTATATCATTCTCCTACCCTTCTCCCAGTCACCTGGGGTCGGCGCAACATGCTTTCTCCTTCCATACTCCTCTATCATATAATATTTCTTCACTCACTCCCCTCTTACACATATTGTCTTTCACGCAATCCATTCATTTCTTCTTAGGCTTACCTTTTCCTCCATATCCTTCCACATTTATAGTTAACACTCTCTTACCAGCCTGATTTTCATTTCCTCTCATCACAATATGTCTATACCATCCCAAACGCGCACTTCTCAGCTTCTCTGTCATAGGTGCCACTTTCAGACTTCTTCTAATATATTCATTCCATTCTATCCATTTTCGTTACTCCACACATCCATCGTAACATTCGCAATATTCCCAGTACCCTCTATCATAATATAATATAAATATAAATACGTACATACATATTATTATCATTAGAAAAATTGGTATCTGCCAGGGGGATTTTTTTTATTGCTTAGATGGGTGGACGAGCTCACAGCCCACCTGGTGTTAAGTGGTTACTGGAGCCCATAGACATCTATAACTTAAATGCGCCACCCACCTTGAGATATAAGTGCTATATAGTCAAGTATAGTTACAACGGCTGCCCCATCCTTGAAACCGAAACGCATTACTGCTTCACGGCAGAAATAGGCGGGGTGGTGGTACCTACCCGTGCGGACTCACAAGAGGTCCGACCACCAGTAAGAACGCAAATTATAATTTTTACGGGTTTGATTTAATCACACAATGTTATTCCTTCACCGTGGAAGTCAATGGTGAATATTTGTTGAGTACGTATTTCATTAGAAAAATTGGTACCCCCGCCTGGGATATCACGACGACTGGAGATCGAATAAGAAATGCGGAGATTCGTAGTAGAACCGTGATTCCCGTCATAGACACAGCAATTGCAAGGTCGAAGTTGCAGGGGGCCGGGCATATTTCTCGAAGAACAAATTACCGCTGGAGTCAAAAAAGTTTCGACCAAAGAACGGAAGACACAGCGTGGTTAGGCTTCTCCCAAGGTAGAGCAACCAGTTTTTAGGTTGCGATAATCCGTTGAACGCGACTGGTCAGCTAACCGACAGTGGACGTTAGCTAGTGACGATGGTTTATTTTTCATATACTGTTTGTTTCAGCTTAGTTTATTTAAATATGAAATGTTCCTTTCTTCTTATTATTTTGCTTCCATTTTTATTTGAGTTCGTTAACGTTTTAGTTTTAGTTTTCGATATTTCTATTTGTATTTTATTTATATATTGATTTCTTACAATTCCTAATAATTATCGTATTAGCATCATAGCATAGCATTATTATTCACGAAGTATTTTCCTGTAATCGAAGGAATAGACGTCACGTCATGGCTTATGTGAGTGTAGTGTTCGCTCACGCGGTCTACACACACACAGAGACCCTCCAATCCCTATAATCCCGATTATGCAGGTTGGCCGTTGGAGCTCCGTGGTTCATCAGGAACGTCGGCCGCACCGATCCGCAAACACATGAAGTCAGCGTCGGAACGGTACTTCGATAAGACTTTGCGTCATGATAATCACCTTATCGTTGCCACCGTTGACTACTCCCCGAATTCTGATCACACAGGAGGCAGTCACCGTCGACGTCCTAGACACGTCCTTACGGATCCATGAAATCCAATAACTCTTGCATTAGACGTATTCAGCTCTAGCACTAGTAGCAGGCTTAGAGACCCCGCTAGCTGAACTCCGCAAAGAGTTTGACGTGCAACCCAATCTAAGCATTAGGCCGGTGTGTTTCTCGCCGGATCTTCTCAGCGGGTCGCGAAGCAGGTGCTCTTGAGTTGTCAGGTCTCCTTCGGAGACGCTCGGGTAGCGGTTAGCAAATCCCACACCTCCTGACTGAGCCTATGCTCGCCCACCTGTCCTGGTGAAACTGGAAAGGCCTCCGGGCCACCTAAAAATTCTTCAATCATAAAAAAAGGAATAGACGTGCTAATAACCAAATATAATGCTTCAGAACATTTTTCGATGAGTCGGTTGTAAATATACATAGCTTATTATACCAATTGATGTCAAGATATCTAAAGTAGGTACAAGCTTAGTCTCGCGTTCGTATTTTTCAGCTATGAAAAGAATCCGTCGGCTGAAGATTCGTGGCCTAATTGATAAGATGCCCGGTGTATTTGTACCAAGCGATGTCATTATGTCGGGATTTAAATTACGTACCAGTTAGGTATTTAAATAATATGTATATAACGCGTATCGCTGTAGTAGTTTTTAAAGCACGCGCTCCTAACCAAAACCCATCTTAGGGCGCTTTAAAATATGTACTCTTGCTGAGTAATATTGACTCAAGTAATATGATTCTGTCTTTATCAAATGTCATGTGTATATTTGTTACGGTAAATGTACACTCTTGGGAAATGTACTCTTTTACCATAATTGTGCACATTTGCCAAAAAGTTAGGTATATGTGAACTGAATATAATGTATATGTACATTTCCCGGCAAATGTGTACTCTTACCTTCATGTTTTAAGAAAAGTTGGAATACAAATAAATTAATAATGTTGTTGCAGTAAAAAAATATTGATTTAAATAAACATAATACAAAGGGCTTAAATAACGAAAATTATTTTAATAAAAAACTTGTAAATGACAAACAAAACATACTTTTCTTTGCAGATTATATAATATGTCGAAGGTTAGGTTAGGTTGTAGAGGTGAATTATATTACTAGCACTTGCGATTTCATATTTTGTATGCCATGCTCACATTTACCAAAACGACATGGTCATTGTGAATTCAATGTAAATTTTCCTTCTTTGAAATTGTAAATGTTAGTTGAATGCACATTACCCAAACGAGGAGGCAAATGTGCACATTTGCAGGAAAATGTGTACATTTGTCGCAATACATATCGACGCTTGAAAGGCAAACGTGATTAAGCGACAATGCGTGAACTTTACAGTAGATTAATTTAAAGTTGAAATACCTGAAAACAAAATTTATTTTAACGAATCCAGCTGTAGTAGAATCTAGCTAGTAGCTGTAGGATTGAAATGATTTTAATAGACCTAGAAATATATTTTTTTTGCGCATCGAATATGGTTATTGCCTATCATTTATGTACAAAGCCGTTATTGTCGCTTAGTCACTTTTGCCTTTCAAGCGTCGATATCTACTTTTACCGTAACATATTCACTCTCACTCACTCAAAGGGCTTGAAATGTCAATTCGACGCTGATTACGATTCTTTTTGAAGCCTCTACTTTGAAGTAATGAAACGTGTGCTAAAATATTTACTGTCTAGGGTATCTGGAGTTATTGCGTGCATTCACATCAAGGTTCAAGCTTCCATCATTTGACCTCGAGATGCGCAATTCAAATTATCGAACTTATATTTTTTCGAATGGATCTTTGGGATTTGGCTTTCCCTAAATGTAACGTTCAAAGAGCTCTCTGAGAAATTGATTTGGATGTCCTTTTTTTCAGACAGGTGTGCTCTACCTGGAGAAATCAAACTTTTACTTACGATGGACACCAAGGAACACTTCTAGATACTGCGTTGACTACAGAAAAGTGAAAAGCAAAAACGCCTCTGTGGCCTGGGAGGCACAATATCGTTTCTTTACTGTTATGGATCCTGTAGCTCAACCCGAAACTCAAACACTTTACAGAACTGGTAAGTATCAAAATTTTATGCTATAACGTATTACGGGCTCTTTTCATAATTTGTTTTTGCCAGTGATATTCAATGAAAAAATCATGTTAAGAACCCTTCCTTACTTATTATTTTTGAGAGTTGTGGATATATGACAATTTTCAAAGACGTTTAAGCCCTCATCGATGCATCCAAATAATCCAATGCTGAAAATAGAGTACACGTCGCTTGGGTCCAACAACTATCTGGGGTCTAGCTTTATGAACTTCTAGGTGACATTTCTCTATTTACCGGGACTTATCGCCATTAAACCAACGGATAGAAAAGTCCTGGACGTGACGATTTTTTTTGCTTGAAATTACAAACGGGTATAGTACATCGATTGGTGTGACACAATAAAATAATATAACCTCATGTTCATAAGCCGATTGTGGTACGAAACATAAATGGAAAACTGAATTTCTTTGGACTCCAGAATTTTTTTTATTGCCCTTGTAGGCAGACGAGCACACAGCCCACCTGGTGGTGAGTGGTTACCGTCGCCCACGGGCTTCAGCAATGCCAGAGACAGAGCCAAGCCGCTGCCTACCATTAACACAAGCCTTAATCCACAAGCCTCGTTTGAAGAAGGACATGTCATAGCGCATAGAGATCTCCTAACAACAGATATTCCATAACATATATTGAGAATTAAAAAATCTGATGTTTAATTCTGATATTTCAAGTGTATATATAGTAAACAGAACACTGAAAAGTCTAAATAATATTGTAGTGAATTCGATTAGTGAAAATCTAAGGAAATATTTTTAAACTGTTTTCAGCACTGATGATCTCAAGTTTGTTTCTATTAATTGTGCTGTTGGTCTACGCGATACTTCCAGAGCTCAGGAACTTGGGTGGTTTGATTCTGATGGCATATGTAGGGAGTCTATTGTGCGCTTTCTTTTTGCTGTCTATCATACTGCTCGATGTCAACTACAAAACAAACACTTGCATTGGAAGTAGTAAGTAAAAGCTATAAAAACTTATATTCAAATAGTACTTAATTGGCATTTTGCATAGTTACTTTTGATTCATTTCCTGCGTGCCATTATTAAATTTTAATATTCACTATTTTAAGAGAGCTATGGATTTTCAGTGGTGTTCATCTGTATTACGCTGCCCCGCGAGCCGTATCAAACTATTTATATACAAATTAATACGTTATACTTCATACTCCATAATACTCCATAAATTTTTGTTTTTACTGGTGGTAGGACCTCTTGTGAGTCGCACGGGTAGGTACCACCACCCCGCCTATTTCTGCCGTGAAGCAGTAATGCGTTTCGGTTTGAAGGGTGAGCTAGCCGCTGTAACTATACTGAGACCTTAGAACTTATATCTCAAGGTGGGTGGCGCATTTACGTTGTAGATGCCTATGGGCTCCAGTAACCACTTAACACCAGGTGGGCTGTGAGCTCGTCCACCAATCTAAGCAATAAAAATAAATAAAAAATGTACCTAAGGCTACAGATTTGGACTTTAAGCTGAATCCAATAGAGGCAAAAATTATTAGCTTAAGAGTTTGGTTTATCGCTGTCATTTTGTGTGCGTACCTGATAAACACAGGGGAACATTCAACATCGAATCTGGAACGTTTAATGCACAATTTTTACATTTAAATCTCTCTAACACAATCTCTGTCTCAAGAAAGCAAACTTAAGCTTAAGCTAAACAACTAAGCTATTTACTTAGTAATAGCAGTCGTTTATTCGCCAAATATTGATAGATTACTAGAGAATGATTAAACACTTGGTCAACAATAAGTTTGAAGGAAGAATTAACGCAAATAAAAACGACTCTGGGCAGTAATTATTTCGCTTCCTCTAATGTTATATAGTAGGAGATCCCCTAAACGAGAACAGAAAGATGTCCTCGAACAGGAGATGGCGGGACATCGTAAGATGCTTCAAACTACCTCCAATACTACATGACGAACACGATCACTCAGCCAAGAGTGATCGTTTTGGTCATCTACCGTCGCCCATGGACTTCATCAATGCCAGGGGCAAAGCCAAGCCGCTGCCTACCGCTTAATACTCTCCACAAGCCTCGTTTGAAGAAGGACATGTCATAGCGCTCGGGAAACACCGTGGAGGGGAGCTCATTCCATAGCCAGATGGTACGTGGCAAGAAAGACCTCTGGAATCGCACTGTGGATGACCGCAGTGGCTCCAGGTAGCATGGATGAACTCTACTCCGATGGCGGGCGGTGCGATGGTAAAAATGAGATGACGGTATCATCCCGAACGATTCCTCAGAGCGCTCCCCACATAATAATTGTAGCCACATAATATGTCGGTCAGCGGCAGAGTGAAGTGCGTGGCTCAGTCTCATGACCAGATACTCAGACACTTGGTCATTCCATCTTTCTCAGCTCCGATCTCTGGATCGTCTTCAATAAATTCAAAAATTGTTTCAGCTATGGTGATATACTACAGTCTTATAGCAAGTTTTTGTTGGATGAACATCATGTCATACGACATTTGGTGGACGTTTAGGTGAGATCAATACATATTATAGTAGTAGTATTATATTCGTACTATAACGAGGTTTAAAAAGCTATTTGGTTTAAACGACATTTTGGAACGAAGTTCCTTATCGCGCGTTGTGAAAGGGGGCTAGACAGAAAAAATTCTTACGAAAAGTTGTCACGACACTTTTTAGATCCGTCATTCTGACCAATCAACGTGTAGGCGCTTATCGCGTGACATTGCTCGTATCCGATTAGTCCGCGTAATGAGTACAGTTTCTCGAGATAGCGTTTCAACAATAGTGATTTAGTTCATAGTATTATTTTTTTCTTCTTCATAATGCCGTAATTCATTATTATAACTTAAAAAAAAAATTACAATTCCTTCACTAATTAATCGAAAGGAACTTCGTTCCATCCGGGTGTCCTTTGACACCTCTGAAGTTTTTTTTAACTCTATAGGAGAGTCATTTAAAGTTTAAATTTGGAAAACATATCTATATACTAATATATATACTAATATAACTATCTATACTAATATTATAAAGATATTTAATGTTATAAAGAGAAAATATTTGTTTGTTTGTTTGTATTGAATAGGCTCCGAAACTACTGAACCGATTTGAAAAATTCTTTCACTGTTTGGAAGCTACACTATTCCCGAGTGACATAAGCTATAATATTTTTTAAAAAAAATTGGGATCCTTACTAAAACTCCAATAATGTAACCCAAGGTGTAAAAAAATTACCTAAAATATTATTTACATCGCGTGCACTGCGAAAACGATTGATGATAGAATAAAATAATGTACTACGACTTTGTAGAACACATTATTATTTACAAAGAGTGTTGCGACAGCATATGTCTAACTACTAACTGTAGTTATGCCGCAATAAGTGTTATTTTATTTAAAACAAATAAAACAACGTCAAATATCGTTGAGATTTTTGTTAAAGACCCGAGCGGAGCCGGAGCGGGCCGCTTGTCATAAAATAAAACCTCTTCGGCTATTTGAATAGGGTAAACAATAGTAAACATAATTGAAGTTCATTCAAAACATCGAATTGTTGATACTAATACAAAAATAAAACGGACCTTTCATTACAAAGATAATTATCGCGAAATGTCAGTAAGCCAAACAACCTTTTACCCCTCAAATTATATAAGCTACTAGCTTTTGCCCGCGACTTCGTCCGCGTGGAATAGTTACTTTGGCATAACGCTAAATTTTACCCGCGACTTCATTTACAGTACTCAGGATTGGAACTTCATTACTGAACCGGTAGATGGCGTTGAAGAAGCTAGATTTTGAGATTTTTTTTTTGGCAAACAATTTTTTAATTTTTCGTAAAAAAAAAATTTTCTTTCTTTATAAAACGTATCCTATGCTACTTCTAATACCTCCAAGAATATGTGTACAAAGCTTAATGATGATCGGTTGAGTAGTTTTCGCGTGAAAGCGTAACAAACAAACTTACATTCACATTTATATATTAGTAGGGATAAACAATAAGCAATGTGGATGCGAAGCCTAAGTAAACGGCTTAATAACATTCATTTATTGAACTGCAAGCACAAATACTCATTGTTTTCCAAAGCTATTTATAGTGAACATTGGCGAAGACATGTTATGAATGAATGCCGCCCTTTTTTCTCCCATCCTAATCGCTGGCAGCCTAAGCCTATTCCAGCTACACACGGCTTGGTAGGTGCATTCCCGATCCTGCGGAAAGAATGGAAAGCAGTCGACGTCGCCCAAAACACGTCATCTTGGATCCTCCCGATCCACTAACGGTGCTTTTAGGTACCTCAAGCACCGGTCATCGTTCTCGTCGATCCTGTCGCTTACGACGAAGGGCTCGGCGAGTAAATTAACCCACAGACCCAGCCCACTGAGTTTCTCGCCGGATCTTCTCAGTGGGTCGCGTTTCCAATCCGGTGGTAGATTCTGCGAAGCCCGGCTCTTGCTAGGATTCGTGTTAGCAAGGTCATCAGGTTTGAGCCCCGTGAGCTCACCTACTAGTTAAGGGGCAAGGCTCCCGGTTCCGACGGTATATCTAACCGCGTTATTAAGCTTCTACCCGTCCACCTCATCGTGATGTTGGCATCTATTTTTAATGCCGCTATGGCGAACTGTATCTTTCTCGCGGTGTGGAAAGAAGCGGACGTTATCGGCATACATAAACCCGGTAAACCAAAAAATCATCGGATGAGCTACCGCCCGATTAGCCTACTCATGTCTCTAGGCAAACTGTATGAGCGTCTGCTCTACAAACGCCTCAGAGACTTCGTCTCATCCAAGGCATTCTCATCGATGAACAATTCGGATTCCGTGCAAATCACTCATGCGTACAACAGGTGCACCGTCTCACGGAGCACATTCTCGTAGGACTTAACCGACCAAAACCGATCTACACGCGAGCTCTCTTCTTCGACGTCGCAAAAGCGTTCGACTAAGTCTGGCACAACGGTTTGATTTTCAAACTTTTCAACATCGGCGTACCAGACAGTCTCGTGCTCATCATACGGGACTTCTTGTCTAACCGCTCTTTTCGATATCGAGTAGAGGGAACCCGCTCCTCCCCGCGACCGCTCACGGCTGGAGTCCCGCAAGGCTCCGTTCTTTCTCCGCTCCTATTTAGTTTATTTGTCAATGATATTCCCCGGTCGCCGCCGACCCAGCTAGTCTTATTCGCTGACGACACAACCGTTTACTACTAAGTAGAAACAAGTCCCTAATCGCGAGTAAACTCCAGAGTGCAGCGTTAACCCTCGGACAGTGGTTCCGAAAATGGCGCATAGACATCAACCCAGCGAAAAGCACAGCAGTGTTATTTCAAAGGGGAAACTCCCGCATTAGGAGGAGAAATATCACACCCCCGATCAACCTCTTCAGCCAACCTATACCCTGGGCCAGGAAGGTCAAGTACCTGGGAATCACCCTGGATGCATCCATGACATTCTGCCCGCATATAAAAACAGTCCGCGACCGTGCCGCATTTATTCTCGGTACACTCTATCCCATGATCTGTAAGCAGAGTAAAATGTCCCTTCGGAACAAGGTGACACTTTACAAAACTTGCATAAGGCCCGTCATGACTTACGCGAGTGTGGTGTTCGCTCACGCGACCCGCACACACATAGACACCCTCCAATCCCTACAATACCGCTTTTGCAGGTTAGCCGTCGGGGCTCCGTGGTTCATGAGGAACATCGACTTACACGATGACCTGGGCCTTGAATCGATCCGCAAACACATGAAGTCAGTGTCGGAACGTTACTTCGATAAGGCTATGCGTCATGATAATCGCCTTATCGTTGCCGCCACTGATTACTCCCCGAATTCTGATCACGCAGGAGCAAGTCACCGTCGTCGCCCTAGACACGTCCTTACGGATCCATCAGATCCAATAACTCTTGCATTAGATACCTTCAGCTCTAACACTAGGAGCAAGCTGAGGAACCCTGAAATAGCCTCTCAAGGCTATCAGCTTAGGTAGGAAAAAAAAATGGTAGGTGAGCTCACGATGCTAAACCTGAGAGGACTTGCTAACACTAGACCTAGCATGTGAATAGCGACACCCCTATTGAACCATAAGATTGATATCTTAACTAGGGTTGCCACCTTTTTTTGCAGATAAAGTACATTGGTTATTATAGGTAGAAAAAAAAGTAGGTAAAATTTCTTTACTATTATTCTTTTGTTTAAATACATATTTTTTATTACGTTTTGCGATTTGTATCAAATTGGTATCTCTACTAAACAATTGCGCAGCATCTTTACATGTTTAAATTAAAATAAATAAGTAATTCGTTTTTAATCAAATTGTCTCACCATTTGCATATTCATCACAGAAAAAACTCTCTCTGGGAATGCTAATGTGGCGGGAATAGATAATAAAAATGAAATGACTTTTTATACAAGTTCAAAAAATTATCATTGCTCGTATTAAACATTGTTGCCATTTTTGTGCAGTTGACAGTTCAGTAAAATCCTTATAAGTACATAACTCATTATAAAGTTGGCTTAATAAAGATTTTTTAGAAGAAGATATAGATCATACATATCTGCATTAAGTTTTTGCAGATTTAAATTTACAATAATCTTAAGAAATATTTGTTAAAAAACGAGTGCTTAGGTCATGTGGCGTTGGCGATTGGCGACGTCGAATGAGCAATCGATGTATTTCGCTTAGCGAAAAAATATATATGACTATACTTTTCAAAATCCCAAAGAAATCAAATCACGCCAAATAAAGTATTTTCGTGTACTTTATTGTTAAAGTACAATTACCTGAAATAACGTACAATACTTTATTATAAAGTACGGGTTGCAACCCTAATCTCAACGGCTGCTCCGCCCTTGAAACCAAAATGCGTTACTGCTTTGCGGCGAAATAAACAGCACGATGGTATCTACTCGTGCGGTTTTACAATAAGTCCTTCGGCCAGTAATTTATGCAAATTAAATTTTTTGGCGGTTTCACTTTTATTACACGATATTATTGCTTCATCGTAATAGGTTATTCGTGACAATGTGCTAAGTGCGTAGCTATATCATTAGAAAAATTTGTCATTGGTACCTATCTGCCTGCGAGATTTAAAAACATTACAATGGCTTCGCTTGAGCCGAGTAGATGTCTTATGTTTGAGGCTAAAACTTCAAAACATCAGATTACAAACAAAGTAACTGGTGCTTTGGTTTTGGTCAACCGTTCTCGTATTATTAATGATGTAGGTCAACTTGATAATATATTAAATTTTATAGTAATAGTTGGTTTGTATTTGTACACAATAATAACATCCTTTTATGTTCATGCTATAATATTTAAGCCATAAATAATTTCCTCCTGCGTGACCACAACCGAACATGTAAATATAATAATATTACGAACGATCACGATAAATAATAAAATACTAACTAATTTAATTCCAATTAAAAATAAATAGCTAATAATAAAAAAAAAGCCTAAATACAAAAGTGGTGTTCTTGCGAATTGCGCAGACGATGAAAGTCAATAGTAGTCAATCCTGTGTTTTTATTTATTTATTGTATATTTTATTACACGAAAATAACAACGGAAAAGGATAATCTAATACCACTGGGGTCCACTTATCATGAATACAAATCAAAAAAGCTGCCACAATCATACAAGATCTTTCTACGTAATAATAATAACCGGGGTCGTGTCATCTGGAAAACAGATTTTACCACTCCATAGTAGCAGCGTCAGATGGAGAAGTATCAGTGATTACTGGCGGTAGGACCTCTTGTGAGTCCACACGGGTAGATAACACCACCCTGCCTATTTCTGCCGTGAAACAGTAATGCGTTTCGGTTTGAAGGGTGGGGCAACCGTTGTAACTATACTGAGACCTTAGAACTTGTATATCAAGGTGTGTGGCGCATTTACGTTGTAGATGTCTTTGAGCTCCATTAATCACTTAACACCAGGTGGGCTGTGAGCTCGTTCACCCATCTGCAATAAAAAAAAAAAAACCATTTCTTTCTTTGTAATTCCAGAGGATACGCTAAAGCAAGATCGATTCACCGTCGCGGTGAAATCTTCAAATTTCAAATGTACTGCTTGTATGGTTTTGGAGTACCTCTAGTCCTGACCATACTACTTGCTGTCATGCATTTCGTTGACTTTAGCGACCAGCCCTGGATAATCAAGCCACAGTTGGTACGCTACGGTTGCTTCATGGGAGGTTAGTAAACACATTTTAATTTTGTGGTATATAATAGAACTGGTGGCCGTTGATAAGAAGTCGATCGTTATAGGTGACATATTTTAAACAACTATTTACCTCGGAAAACTTATCCCAAAGTTCCTTTTGCACTTTTATAACAAAACCTCAATAAGTCAGTGGAGTGTTTCGAGTTTTTTCATTGGATAAACCCATCTACATCAACTGGTTTTAAAGTTTAAAAACGTTAAAATTACATAGTTAAAATTATATATGATTAAATATATATTAGTTAAAATTAGAATTTATTTTACTGGTTTTACTCTTGGATTATTTCATTCCCTTCGTTTCTAACACTTTCTAGTTTAGTCGGCAATAATTTAACTGCAATAAATGTCGCCACCTAGTTACCTTGAGATATGAGCCCCGCCTTTCAAACCGGTACCCATTACGTACTTCTTCACGGCAGAAATAGGCAGAGTACTGGTACCTACTCGTGAAGACTCACAAAACGTTCTACCACTAGTAAAAATTATCTCAACGAATCGCGAAATCCGAAGAGAATGCTATATGTATGAATATGAATCTTATACCTTAAGCCTTTAAACGAGCAATTCTTGTATATATTTAATCTGAATCTCGGAAACGGCTCCAACGATTTTCATAACATTTAGTATACAGGGGATTTCGGGGGCGATAAATCGATCTAGCTACGATTTATTTTCAGAAAATGTTGTTTTATTCGTGTTTTCAATAATCAACTCTTCCCGACATCTATTGGCGAATAATAATACTATTTTTCTTAATTGAGGGCAACCAACCGCTTTAAAGACACAACAAGAGGGCGTTATAAAAAAAAAAACCGAGCAAAGCTGGGTCATCATCTAGTAAATAAATAAAAGCTAATTTTGCTGTTATTTTCTCGAACAGGTCCCGAGAAAATGTTATACCTCTACGTACCGATGCTGATTCTAATCATGTGCAATTGGATGTTCTTCCTGATGACTGCTTTCAATGTGTGGCGGCTCAGTCGCGGTACGGCTGTCTTGGATTCGGCCGCTGCCGGAAACCCACATGCGCATCGCACTCAGAGACACAGGTTACTACGAGTATTTAGTTCATCGAGAAATTCTCTAGTATAAGTCGCGCCAATAAAGAAACGAATCGAAAATGACGTCTATGTACCTGCACTAACAGATGGTAGGGTCAAGAAATAAAAAGAAAGACAGAAAGAAAAAGTTGTTTATTGTAAAAAAATATTTTTACTGGTGGTAGGACCTCTTGTGAGTCCGCGAGGGTACCACCGCCCTGCCTATTTCTGCCGTGAATCAGTAATGCGTTTCGATTTGAAAGATGGGGCAGCTGTTCTAACTATACCGAGACCTTCAAACTCATATCTCAAGGTGGCAGCATTTACGTTATAGATGTCCATGGGGTCCGGTAACCATTTAACACCAGGTGGGCTGTGAGCTCGTCCACACATCTGTGCAATAAAATAAAAAATATAAGTTTTGGGGAAAAAGTTTCTTCGCATTTTTTAAGAAAATTCCGCTTTCTCTCAAATTCTTGCTTTAATCTCATCAGTTGTTCGCAGGAGAGTTCAGAATCGATGGTCCTGCCTAGTGGTAACAGCTCATAATGAATAAGGCCCTTCCAATCCCACCACACACACAGCATTATCTTGTTGTGAGCTAACCCGTAATTCGCCACAGTCTGTGAAGCCTGACCGGCCTTTGACCACGACCTTTTTCGCACGTTCTTGTCGTACGTGATCCACTTTTCATCACCAGTTATCAGCTTCTGCAAGAATGGTTCGGCTTAATTACATCGTAATAAAGAATCACAAATAAGTACACGGTTCACTAGGTTTCTTTCAGTGAGCTCGTGAGGTATCCAAATATCGAGTTTTTTTGCTTACCCAGTTTTTTTTCAAATGCGCCAAAACTGTTTTGTGGTCAATTCCCAGTTCTTCAGCTACGTCACAGCTACTGATATGCCGATCTTGGTTTTTCAAAAATGACATCTATTTTATCCGTAATAGGGCGACCAGAGCGACGTGCGTCTTTGACATCAAAATTTCCGGATTGAAAAAGCTTAAACCAAATTTGTGCTACTCTCACAGACACTGCACTAGGTCCATAAACATCGCAAATTTTTTCGCGGCTTGCATTGCATTTTTACCTTTTTTGTAACATAATTTTAAAGTGTATCGAATTTCTTAATTAGACTCATCTTGACAGTACGAAAAATAATTAAAAATCACACATTTTCCTATTTGAATCTTCTTTAAAATTTAAACTGTTAATGATACCAAAACCAGCCAGATACAAATAGTAGGTATAGCCAAAGAGTTTTTATTACAAGTTCATACATACTATAATGCGAAAAGACTTTTTTCCAACCTTAAATCGTAATGAGAAGTACGAAATCGTAGCGATCATAGCGTTCTGACTGGGCTTGTTGCGAGTTAAGCCCCTACTGCTATCCAACCTATGCTGTAATGAATCTCGAGTGACGCGACGGTTCGGGTTCATCATAAATCTTATGTAAAATTTCCGAAAAACACATTTTTCGATTGCAAAATACCACCTTTTTTTTTATTGCTTAGATGGGTGAACGAGCTCACAGCCCACCTGGTGTTAAGTGGTTACAGGAGCCCATAGACATCTACAATGTAAATGCGCCACCCACCTTGAGATATAAGTTCTAAGGTGTCAGCATAGTTACAACGGCTACCCCGCCCTTCAAACCGAAACGCATTACTGCTTCACGGTAGAAATAGGCGGGGTGGTGGTACCTACCCGTGCGGACTCACAAGAGGTCCTTCTACCAGTAAAAGATGAATGAGATAATCATAATTTTCGTGAGCTATTTTTCCGCAGGTTTATGGTGTATTTAAAGTTATCCATTGTGATGGGTATAAACTGGGTATTAGAAGTGGTTAGCTCTCAACTCCCCGAGCTTCAAATCTTCAAAGTTAGCGACCTATACAACGTCATGGTCGGCTTGTTCATATTCCTCATCTTCGTTTTCAAGAAGAAAATACTAAGGAAACTCATGAAAAAGTTAGTATTTTGAAATAAGACTATTGATTTTTAAAGTTTGTTACTAAAAATATTTGAAGGCCTCCGATTTACGCTTCGTTGGTCTGGTTTAATTTTTTTTTATAATAAACTAGCTGACTCGGCAGACTTCGTAGTGCCTCAATCGATAAATAAAAGACCTAAACTTTTGTATAAAATATACAAAAGGAATCCGTCCGACGGGGGACACATCAAAGGAAAAACAAAATTATTTGTTTTTATATTATAATTCCGAGCATTTTCATATTTATTCACCTTTTAAACCTCCTCTGGACTTCCACGATTAATTCAAGACCAAAATTAGCCAAATCGATCCAGCCGTTCTCAAGTTTTAGCGAAACTAACGAACAACAATTCATTTTTATATATATAGATAACTAATTATTTGTATAACATATAGATAATACACATAAATTAGCTATAGATAAGCAACTCAAGCACTCAACAAACATGTTACCGGGTGTCATGAGTTCTGTCTCATGCGAGGTTTGGACGTTGGTTGTTGAGCGACAGGAGGTTTTAGTCAGTTCGACTCTGACATACCCCGCCCAGTATCCCCAGAAAAGGGCGGAAGCCCGGCGATTTCCTCCGTAAAAAAAAAAAAAAACCGCGTGTCGGCCACTAGTTTAGTTTCTCATTGCTCCTGTAGATGGCAATAATATATTACCTATTTTTAATGAAGGATTTTGTAAATTTTCAGAAAACACAAATTGATAAAATTTAATATCAATTTGTCAATAACAAATAAAGACATGTACATATGAGTTTTTTATTTTCTGTATTTAGTTATACCATAATTAGATGCCTTAACTTTAACAACATAAAGTTTAGGGGCAGCCGCTACAAGATGTCGCTAGTTTTCATACAGAAAAAAATATTTGTCTTAAAGCATCGTTGTTTCAGGGGCTTTACCATCGACTACATTAAACCGGTTTTGTACGTTTCAGATTGCCGAACAAGAAGCGTTGGGCTCCGGCGTCGAAGAGCTACGAATCAGACAGCAGCACGTCAGACGGAAGCAGCCAAGAGACTTCCTTGCCTTTGGTTTGTTCAATCCCAAAGGGGCCTATCGAAAAGAGCACCTAAGATATATCTTCAAATAGAAATGAGCCGATCTTCGAACTGAACAAAAAGCGACATGCGCAAAAATCTGGCCCAATAAAAAATATGCTCTGAGTGCTATGAGGAATTTTTTGAGATTTCTGCCGTGAAGCAGTAATACGTTTCGGTTTGAAGGGTGGGGCAGCCGTTGTAACTATACTTCTGACGTTAGAACTTATATCTCAAGATGGGTGGCGCATTTACGTTGTGGATGTCTATGGGCTCCAGTAACCACTTAACACCAGATGGGCTGTGAGCTCGTCCACCCATCTAAGCAATAAAAAAAAAGATGATATCATAATCTCGTTTTGTACCATCGCACCGCCCGCCACCGGAGTAGAGTTAATCCATACTACCTGGAGCCACTGCGTTCATCCACAGCACGTTTCCAGAGATCTTTTTGCCACGTACCATCCGGCTTTGGAATGAACTCCACTCCACGGTGTTTTCCGAGCGCTATGACATGTCTTTCTTCAAACGAGGCTTGTGGAGAGTATTAAACGGTAGGCAGCGGCTTGGCTCTACCCCTGGCATTGCTGACGTCCATGGGCGACGGTAACCACTCACCATCAGGTGGGCCATATGCTCTTCTGCTTACATAGCCAATAAAAAAAAAACCAGGAAGATTTTCACGTTCAGGAACAAATTAAAAAAAATGATCATTTACCAACACAACCCGTAAGATTAACAGGTCATCTTGTTAATACCTAATACTGTAAGATTATTGAAAAGGTCGTGTACAGCGTTTATTCTTCATAGCTTATGATAAAATATTTTAGCTTCTTTAGTTTTAGTTAGATTTTAGTCACTTTAGATTTAATTTAAAACATCTGTACTTGTACTATTTTGATCATAGAGTTTTCGATTTCAAAGTGTACTTTGAAAGTAAAAAAAAAGATACAAAAATGGCGGCACCCCTTACTTGATATTAAACGTAAAATGTGGATACCTCAATTCAGGGACGTCTTAAACTAGGATGGGGCCCTTGGGCACACAAGAATTTGAGGCCCTTTTTTAAAGTAAAAAAGCGAATTATAATAACATTTTTTTACTAAGTATGACCATTTATTATAGGTAATTAAATACAGTATAATATAATATGTCATTAATGATATTAGAATGCAGGTTTTTTGGTTACGATTTCGATAAAGGTTTCTTTCGGGATATCTGTTGAGCAAAATCTTCTATTATAGGCATAGTATATGCCTTGTAAATACCTTCTGATTACTGATCTGTGAAAAAAGTTTAATGTGCCCGACAAAAATGTTTTGAGGATAAGCGTGTGAGAGAAATTGTCGGTCTTTCGAAGCCCCCTAAGAATGGGGGCCCTGGGCACGGGCCCCGTGTGCCCTTATGGTAAAGACGGTATTGCCTCAATTGTATTTTCTATTGTACTGTTGTATTTTAAATAAGCTTTATCTATATATTAATACGTGAAGCAAAATCTGTGTACAACTTTTTACGAAAACCGCGCGCACGGAGGAGTATGAAATTTTCAACACTTTTTATATACTAGTGGTCCTCTGGTAGTCGAAATTCGACTATAACTAATGGAAATTATAAGTTTGTACACTATTATGATTCTATTGTCAAAGACTATTAAATACTCCTTTAATCACAGATTTCGTCAAAACTACACTTTAGACAAATATTGATAAAGAAAAAACAATATTTAATCTATTCTCCATTTGACAGACTATAACTGACAGACTGCAAAGAAAAGTTTGACAATAAACAAATAGCATGCATGCGTGTGTGCGTCAAATACATGGTAGTTTGTGTAATGTTCTTTTTATTGATTTAATGTATTTTTTAGGCATAATTTAAAAAATATATTAACATTCTGCACTCCTTCTCTATATTCTCTATAAGTGTGGGAAATTTCATACTCCTCTCAGTCCGCGCAATTTTCGTAAAAAGAGATACAAAGTTTTTCCTTCAAGTATTAATACATAGATAATGTACTATTATCGCATGGGCATTCATTTTTCGATGTCTATGTGTTTCGCCTATCTACCCAAAAATCCTTATTAGACAGTTATTAAAAATGTACATACCATAATTCTTTAGCGTAATAAGTGATTTTTCCTAAAGTTATTGTAAGGGCACATAATAATATACTTTGTCAAAGTAGCTTAAGTATGAAGTGTTTGTGTATATACATTAATTCTTCATCATCATTATCCTGCTCTTCTCCCAGTTACCCGGGGTCGACGCAACATGTTTTCTCCTTCCATACTCTTCTATCATATACCATTACTTCGCTCACTCCCCTCTTACCCATAACGTCTTTCACGCAATCCATCCATTTCTTCTTAGGTCTACCTCTTCCTCTATATCCTTCCACATTCATAGTTAACATTTTCTTACCAACCTCTTATAACCTGTGTATATACATTAATTAAAAACAGTAAATCGTTTAAATATTGTGGTTTTATTTATTTATTTTAAAACTAGCAGCCTTTGACAGGTTTGACAGTTAAAATATCCTCTACCTCCCTCCTTTCACAGACTCGGTGGTGCATTGACCTGCACGTTTATTTTCAGTATACGTCATAACGAATGAATAATGGCACATTTGTGCTTAGTGCGAGTTTTTAACGTTCTGGATAGCTTATAAGCTAGCTCGCAATTGTATGGAATGGGAATCACCGGTAATCAATGGCGCAAAACGCTAGAGAGAAACCATATTCCCTTACGTTAGCATTCTACAATGCTAACGGACTCGCGCGACAACGCGATCAAATTTACGAATTCCTCCGCGACAATCTTGTAGATATTCTGCTAGTGCAGGAGACCTGCCTGAAGCCCTCGCGTCGTGACCCGAAAGTCGCGAATTACGTCATGGTTAGGAATGACAGACTCACCGCCTCCAAAGGCGGGACTGCCATTTACTATAGGCGGGCCCTGCACGTTGTCCCCCTCGATACCCCCTCGCTCTCACATATCGAGGCGTCAGTGTGCCGTATCTCGCTGACGGGACACCAGCCGATCGTCATCGCATCCGTCTATCTCCCCCCGGACAAGCCCCTTCTGAGCAGTGACATCGAGTCACTGTTCGGCATGGGAGACTCCGTCATCCTGGCAGGCGATTTAAATTGCCACCACACTAGGTGGAACTGCCACAGTTCAAACATAAACGGTAGGCGTCTCGACGCGTTTATAGACGACCTTACCTTTGAAGTAGTCGGTCCCCCAACTCCAACATGTTATCCGTATAACATCGCGCTCCGTCCGAGCACTATAGACCTGGCACTGCTGAGGAACGTAACTCTGCGCTTGCGTTCCATCGAAGCAATGTCAGAGCTCGACTCAGACCACCGACCTGTCGTTATGCAGCTCGGTCGCCCCCACAACCCAGTCACAGCTACGAGGACCATGGTGGACTGGAAGAAGCTGGGCAAATGCTTAGCCGATGCCGCTCCACCAATCCTCCCCTGCGGCCCGGATTCAACTCCATCCCCCGAGGACACAGTCGAATCCATAAACATCATCACGGATCACATCTCTTCCGCGATCATAAGATCCTCAAAAGAAGTCGATGTGGAGGATAGCTTCCACCGCATCAGACTGTCCCCCGAACTTAGGAACCTCCTAAGAGTTAGAAACGCGGCAATCCGGGCCTACGATCAACTTCCCACGCACTCAAACCGGATTCGGATGCGTCGTCTACAGCGGGATGTAAAATCTCGCCTAAGCGACGCCCGAAATGAGAATTGGGATAGTTACTTAGAAGGACTCGCGCCCTCTCATCAAGCATACTGGCGACTAGCAAGGACTCTCAAGTCCGAAACTACCGCTACTATGCCTCCTCTCGTACGCCCTTCAGGCCAACCACCGGCTTTCGATGACGATGACAAGGCAGAGTTGCTGGCCGATGCACTGCAAGAGCAGTGCACCACCAGCACTCAATACGCGGACCCCGAACACACCGAGGCAGTCGACAGGGAGGTCGAGCGCAGAGCTTCCCTGCCACCCTCGGACGCGTTACCCCCCATTACCTCTGACGAAGTTAGAGAAGTAATAGACAACCTTCAACCTAAGAAGGCACCCGGCTCCGACGGCATCCGCAACCGCGCGTTAAAACTCTTACCAGTCCAACTGATAACAATGTTGGCTACCATCTTAAATGCCGCTATGACGCACTGCATCTTTCCGGCGGTATGGAAAGAAGCAGACGTTATCGGTATACACAAGCCGGGCAAACCGAATAATGAAACCGCTAGTTACCGACCGATCAGTCTCCTCCCAGCGATAGGCAAAATTTACGAACGGCTCCTTCGGAAACGCCTCTGGGACTTCGTTACCGCGAATAAAATTCTAATAGACGAGCAGTTTGGATTCCGCGCCAAACACTCGTGCGTACAACAAGTGCACCGCCTCACGGAGCACATCTTAATAGGGCTAAATAGGCGTAAACAAATCCCGACCGGCGCCCTCTTCTTCGATGTAGCGAAGGCGTTCGACAAAGTCTGGCACAACGGTTTGATCTACAAACTGTACAACATGGGAGTGCCAGACAGACTCGTGCTCATCATACGAGACTTCTTGTCGAACCGTTCGTTTCGATATCGAGTAGAGGGAACTCGTTCTCGTCCCCGTCATCTGACTGCCGGAGTCCCGCAAGGCTCCGCACTCTCCCCGTTACTATTTAGTTTGTATATCAACGATATACCCCGGTCTCCGGAGACCCATCTAGCGCTCTTCGCCGATGACACGGCTATCTACTACTCGTGTAGGAAGATGGCGTTGCTTCATCGGCGACTCCAGACCGCAGTAACCACCATGGGACAGTGGTTCCGGAAGTGGCGAATAGACATTAACCCCACGAAAAGCACAGCGGTGCTATTCAAAAGGGGTCGCCCTCCGAATACCACTTCGAGCACCCCACTCCCCAATAGGCGCGTAAACACCTCCGCCGTTAGCCCCATCACTCTCTTTGACCAGCCCATACCGTGGGCCCCGAAGGTCAAATACCTAGGCGTCACCCTCGACAGAGGGATGACATTCCGTCCCCACGTAAAAACGGTACGCGATCGCGCCGCGTTTATACTAGGACGACTCTACCCAATGCTTTGTAGACGAAGCAAACTGTCCCTCCGTAATAAGGTAACCCTCTACAAAACTTGCATACGCCCCGTCATGACGTATGCAAGCGTAGTGTTCGCTCACGCGGCCCGCACCAACTTGAAACCCCTTCAGGTTATACAATCCCGATTCTGCAGGATAGCCGTCGGAGCACCATGGTTCCAGAGGAACGTGGACCTCCACGATGACCTGGAGCTCGACCCCGTCAGTAAGTATCTACAGTCGGCATCGCTGCGCCACTTTGAGAAGGCGGCACGACATGAGAACCCTCTTGTCGTGGCCGCCGGAAACTACATACCCGATCCTGTAGACCGTTTGGTAAACCGTCGACGTCGCCCAAAGCACGTCATCACGGATCCTCCTGATCCATTAACGGTGCTTTTAGGCAATACAAGCACCGGTCACCCTCCTCGCCGAACCCGTCGCTTGCGACGAAGGGCTCGACGAGCGAATTAACCCACAGACACAGCCCACTGAGTTTCTCGCCGGATCTTCTCAGTGGGTCGCGCTTCCGATCCGGTGGTAGATTCTGCGAAGCACTGCTCTTGCTAGGGCGGTGTTAGCAATTCTCCGGTTTGAGCCCCGCGAGCTCACCTACACAAGCTAGGGTACGCTGAAGTAGCCTCTCAAGGCTATCAGCAAAGGTAGGAAAAAAAAAAAAAAAAAAAAAAATATGGAATGGGATCGTTTGCCTACGTTTGCCGTTAGGGGCGCTGCATACAAATTTAGGTTAACTTTTACTTGCCGTTAGGGGCGCTGTTCCAACTGCATACAAATTTAGATTAACTTTTACGCTATCGAGAACGTTAAAAAACGTACACTAAGCACAATTGTGCATAGAATAATACCCAATATGTCGTTAGTACCTACTGCAAACTACCTGGAGCCACTGCGGTCATCCACAGTGCGTTTCCAGAGGTCTTTTTTGCCACGTACCATCCGGCTATGGAATGAGCTCCCCTCCACGGTGTTTCCCGAGCGCTATGACATGTCCTTCTTCAAACGAGGCTTGTGGAGAGTATTAAGCGGTAGGCAGCGGCTTGGCTCTGCCCCTGGCATTGCTGAAGTCCATGGGCGACGGTAACCACTCACCATCAGGTGGGCCGTATGCTCGTCTACCTACAAGGGCAATAAAAAAAAACGTACACCGCTTATGCGTTTAAACGAATACTCAACGGACTGTCAAGCAAATCGAATAAACTTTAACGTTGGAGTGGCGCATAATATATCTCTGTCTCGTTTACACGTCCCTTTTTACTCGGATGAAAATCTACCGTATGATTTTTTTAAGTGATTTTATGACCTGGTAACTAAGACCTTTAAGTCACGTCTTATTTTAATTCATACCTATTCTTATTTTTATGAATAATGTATGGAGTGAAATGAAATGAAATGAAGATGATTAATTTGAGACATTAATCAACTGGGATGAAATTAAATGAAATAAGATGAGATGATATGGGATGACATATAATCTCAGTAAAATAGTGGTCATTTACTGAGATTTTTTCAGTGGACTTTTTGGAGGATCCCGAAAAGTTACGTACAGCGGCTTTGTTTTATTTTCCCACATTTGTGCACTTTCACAGATATCAAACAGTTAATAAACCACCATTATTACACATTTAAACCTGAAGAAACACTAAATAGACAAATTAAAACAAATCACACAACTTCACTCCTCGCGTTCCCTCCAAAAAGTCCTCTACCGTATGAACACCCGGGTGGTTGTACGTTAAAATACCGAATACAAAGAAAACGTGCAGTGTGCTTAATGCTTTAAATTTAAACGTAGCAACGAGCTTTCACGGATATCTGCGACGGTGAAGGAATAAATTAATTTAGTTAGTAATTAAAATTACTTTTACGGTTTGTCTAATAGTAATCAAATTTTTTTTTATTGCCCTTGTAGGCAGTCGATCGCACGGCCCACCTGATGGTGAGTGGTTACCGTCGCCCATGGACTTCAGCAATGCCAGGGGCAGAGCCAAGCCACGGGCTCCAGTAACCACTTAACACCAGGTGGGCTGTGAGCTCGTCCAACCATGTAAACAATAAAAAAAAAATGAAATAAAAACCAATGTTATTCCTTCACCGTGGAAGTCAATCGTGAACATTTGTTGAGTACGTACTTCATTGGAAAAATTGGTACCCGCCTGGGATTCGAACACCGATGCATCGCTCAATACGAATGCACCGGACGTCTTTGTACTTTAGGCCACGACGACTTCAACCTCACGTTCAAAGTGGACCGTAGAATGCATCATGACTTCTAAGAACTGCGATATTATAAGCGGGCTATTTAATAGTACGTGAAGCGGAGTTTGTCTGTTGAATCTGATTAATAAAAATATATAATTTGAATGGACTAATCCAACTTTGTGCCTCTTAAAGTAATTCTTAGATGCAACTAGAACAACCAAAAGCTCTTACACTTCGATAAAGCGGCACGACACGAGAATCCTCTCATCGTGGCCGCCGGTAACTACATTCCCGATCCTGCGGAAAGAATGGAAAGCAGTCGATGTCGCCCAAAACACGTCATCTCGGATCCTCCCGATCCATTAACGGTGCTTTTAGCTACCTCAAGCACTGGTCACCGTTCTCGTCGAACCCGTCGCTTGCGACGAAGGGCTCGACGAGTAAATTAACCCTCAGACACAGCCCACTGAGTTTCTTGCCGGATCTTCTCAGTGGGTCGCGTTTCCGATCCGGTGGTGGATTCTGCGAAGCCCGGCTCTTGCTAGGGTTCGTGTTAGCAACGTCGTCAGGTTTGAGCCCCGTGAGCTCACCTACTAGTTAAGGTTACGCTGGAATAGCCTCTCAAGGCTACCAACTTAGGTAGGAATAAAAAAAAGAGCTCTTTTTGCCCAATTTTGTCCCACAAAACTCAGCTGAACGCAGCTTTATTACTAGTGACGTCATTTGAGGCCAATAAATGACAGCTCATCATTTCGGTCGTATAGCGTTCATGATTACGTATGAATAGTTCCATATTATAGTGCGTATTGTAGTTGGCGTTACGCCATTTTGAGAAGGCGGCACGTCATGAGAACACTCTCATCGTAGCCGCTGGAAACTACATACCCGACCCAGTAGACCGAATGGTAAACCGTCGACGTCGCCCAAAGCACGTCATTACGGATCCTCCTGATCCATTAACGGTGCTTTTAGGCACCACAAGCACCGGTCACCGTCCTCGTCGAACCCGTCGCTTGCGGCGAAGAGCTCGACGAACGAATTAACCCACAGACACAGCCCACTGAGTTTCTCGCCGGATCTTCTCAGTGGGTCGCGTTTCCGATCCGGTGGTAGATTCTGCGAAGCACGGCTCTTGCTAGGGTCCGTGTTAGCAACGTCGTCAGGTTTGAGCCCTGTGAGCTCACCTACTAGTTAAGGTTACGCTGGAATAGCCTCTCAAGGCTACCCTTAGGTAGGAATAAAAAGAAAGAGCTCTTATTGTCCAATATGGCCCCACAAAACTCAACTGAACGCAACTTCATTACGAGTGACGTCATTTGAGGCCAATAAATGACAGCTCATCATTTCGGTCGTATAGCGTTCATGATTACGCATGAATAGTTCCATATTATAGTGCGTATTGTAGTTGGTGTTTATCTCTAAAGTGAAAAACCCCAAACTATTAGATTATATATTGCTATGTAGTTACTTTATTTATTAGCTACTAGCTGACCCGGCAAACTTCGTAGTGCCTCAATCGATAAATAAAATATCTAAGCTTTTGTATAATATAAACTTAAAACAAACAAAAGGAATCCGTCCGACGGGGGACACATGTAAGGAAAAACAAAATTGTTATTTTCATTTAATTCCGAGCATTTTCGTATTTATCTACCTTTTAAACCTTCTCTGGACTTCCACAAATAATTTAAGAACAAAATTAGCCACATCGGTTCAGCCGTTCACGAGTTTTAACAAGACTAACGAACAGCAATTCATTTTTATATATCGAGATTTTTTCGATGTCTCTGTATTCGATGGCGATCTATATCTTCACCTAGAGCAACTGTCTGTTATTTCGCATTCCTGGTCAATCATTCTACATACTATTATGTCTATGTGTTATATTTACAGCAACGTAAGTTTTATTTTCTTGTAAAATGACGTAGAGACTTTGTAGGCAGAGGTAAGACCAGTTCAAAATCTCTCAACGAACCAAGGAATTAATTAAGCTTGATTCCTATAAAGGTTTAATCCACAACGGGGTCATGCGACAGAGAATTAAAATTACAAATTTATTAATATATATTTTTTAAATTACTATTGACATCATTTCGTGAACGACCACAGAAAAACGAACATAGTCGCGGGTAAAGCCTGCATGCCTAGCTAATGTATAGCCATTATCCTCGTCAATTATCCTGTTTTAGTTTAAACTTATTTTGAGCAAACCGAAATGAGCCGTTTACGACAGCAGATACATGTATTGCTGTATATGCAGATGGCTGTATAGTTATTTTGAAAAATGCATTTAAAAGTTTTCTTTCTGATTATTTTACAATCGAGATATACATATCCGAAAGTGTGTGTTACTGAATTTACGGATCTTCTCACCGGGGAAGTGTTCGATGCAAAAGAATGCTCGCCAAAGGAACCCTGTCTTGCGAAGTGTTGCGAAAAAGACGAAATGTTCTCAACGAGACCCGAAGGCAAATCACACGTTGTAATTTGCGTCAAAACTGACACAAATGAGGAAAACGATCGTTTAATGAAGTTCTATGGCAATGGTTACAAGAACGGAACAGCTGCCACAAATACCACGCTTAAGAATTTCCAACTGGTGCACAGCAAGACTTACCTAGACAGAAACTGTTACCATCACCAGTGGCATCCTAGGTCTCTGAAACATTACAATTTAGAGGTAAACTATATTGTCAGGGTTGCACCAATTTATACTAATATATAAATCTACAGTGGTTTTTACGGATGTTCCGTTATAACTACTGAACCATGCATCCGATTGACTTGAAACTTGGTATCCATGTAGAAAATACATGTACTTAAAGGATAGGCTAATATTTATGTAAGTGTTGGACTCCCTAAACTAGTTGCGGGGGCGTTAATGATGAGAATCTTTGTGGGGGTGAGAATTGATACAGTTAATTTTAAATGCCCAGCGAAGCGGACGGGTACAGTAGTCAACTTATAAAATTAACCCAATTTATATTGTTTATCTCTCAAACATCTCACCACCCCTTAAGCATAAGTAGTATCCTATCGTCCTACGAGTTCGCCTAATAGTGGCAGCTAACTAAGCTATTTTTGTTCTTTATTTAAACTAAATTTTTATTTCTTTACAGAATGGTAAGCTCGCCAAAGAAGCACTATACGAATTTTCCGATAAAAGATGGCAGGAGTACGAAATGTTGACATTCTGTTATGACATTATAGAAAGGAATGGATTGAGTCCGGTATATTTTGTTCGTGGTAATATATCGAATGCTGAACTCACATCATTACAGGTTATATTGCAAACAATAGGTAAGTAACTATATAATAGATTTCCACCCGCGGGAACGAATAGATGAAGTATCTTTTAACTTTATAGATGAAGGACTATATAGATGACGGACTATATAGGAAGGACTATATAGGTGACTTTAACTATATAGATGAAGGATCTTTTCTTGTATAAGTAATGGTGGGTTTTTTTCCTAACTAATAGTTGATAGCATAAGGGGCTACTCCAACTTCACGCGGATCGGTAGGTGAGCTCACGAGCTCAACCTGAGAGAATTGCTAGAAAGAGCTAGAAAGAGTGCTTCGCTGAATCTACTACCGGATCGGAATAGCAACTCGCTGAAAAGATCCGGCGAAAAACTCAGTGGGTTGAATAGTGGTAAATTATATATTTAGCCAGAAAGGGACGTGGATATACAGCTTAAAAAAATAAAACAAAAATATGGAGACGGAAATTAAAACCAATAAACTTATGATCTAACGGAATCTTAGACGGCTTTAGGCTTACAATATCTAAGCTTAGTGGTCCTAATTTTTGACCCTGCCTCATCCTGACACGACTATTTTAGGTCACAGAACTCACCGCATTTTGTTACAGACGCCACTGTTTGGAATTCAATTCTAATAATGATGACTTCTTTTTCAGCACACGCAACAAGCTGCGTATTTCTTTTGTTAGGTATTATAATTAATTTCTTAATTGGTAAATACAAGATTAACAAAGACAAAGCTTTTATGGCGCAGATGATAAGCCTCTTCATAATGTATTTGATTCAACTAATCAGCACATTGACAAAGTATTGCAGTTGGTTAGGTATGTTCTATGTTATCTGTATGTTAGATATCTGTATATTTAAAAATAATTAAATTTTTCGTTAATTCACACCCTATATTTTTCTATATATATACTAATATTATAAAGAGGAAAGATTTGTTTGTTTGTATTGAATAGGCTCTGAAAGTACTAAACCGATTTGAAAAATTCTTTCACTGTTTGGAAGCTACACTATTCCCAAGTGACATAGGCTATAATCTTTTTTTTTTTAAAATAAGAATCCCTTCTAAAACTCCAATAATGTAACCCAAGGTGTAAAAAAAATACCTAAAATATTCTTTAGATCGCGTGCCCTGCGAAAACTATTGATGATAGAATAAAATAAGTGAACTACGACTTTGTAGAACTTAATATTCACAAAAAGTGACGCGACAGCATAATATGTCTAACTATTATAGTTATGCCGTAATAAGTGTTCTTTTATTTTAAAAATAAAACAACGTCAAATATCGTTGAAATTTTTGTTAAGCACCCGAGCGGAGCCGGAGCGGGCCGCTAGTTTTTCTATAAAAGCAAAATTCGGATAAGTAAATAAGCGAAGTTCTACTTTCAGGTACTGTCAAATACTTCGTAATATTGAGCAACATATTCTGGATAAACGTCGGGTCATATCATATTTGGCAAAAATTCAGGTATTTACCCTATTTCATTTTGAAAATATACCCAGAAGCGTAGACCCCACACTGCTCATTTTATTTTTTATTTTTTATTGCTTAGATGGGTGGACGAGCTCACAGCCCACCTGGTGTTAAATGGTTACTGGAGCCCATAGACATCTACAATGTAAATGCGCCACCCACCTTGAGATATAAGGTCTCAGTACAGTTACAACGGCTGCCCCAGCCTTCAAACCGAAACGCACTACTGCTTCACGGTAGAAATAGGCAGGGTGGTCGTACCTACCAGTGCGGACTCGCAAGAGGTCCTACCACCAGTAAAAAAGGTCATTATCAAGTCATTTGTATTAATAATACCCGAACATAACCTGAATGCAGTCACACACTTTCAAACCCGTGGACGAAGCTATAACTGTATTGTTATGCTCGTACTATAATTGATAGTCAAGAATATCCCCGAATCTTGATCACGCAGGAGCAAGTCAATGTCGTCGCCCTAGACACGTCCTTACGGATCCATCAGATCCAATAGCTCATGCATTAGACGCCTATAGCTCTAACACTAGGCGCAGGCTAAGGGACCTCGGTAACCGTACTCGTCGAACTCGACAAAGAGTTCGACGTGCAACGTAACCCATGCATCAGCTCGCTGAGTTTCTCGCCGGATCTTCTCAGCGAGTCGCGATTCCGATCCGGTAGTAGATTCATTCGCGAAGCAGCTGCTCTTGAATTGTTAGGTCTTTCCACCCCTCCTGGCTGGGCCTTTGCTCGCCCACCTGTCCTGGTGAAACTGGAAAGGCCTCCGGGCCGCCATTAATACTTGAATCATAATAAAAAAAGTCAAGAATTGGCAAGATCGGGACTAATTAATAGGCATTATAATTAAAACTGTTACGACCGACGGCACACCTCTGTAATCGATACATTACGTATGGATATACGGCATATAAGCATACATCTAATAATACAATCAGACTTAAGTATGTATATATTGTAAGACCTCTTGGAAGTCCGCACGGGTAAGTACCACCTCCCTGCCTATTTCCGCCGTGAAGCAGTAATGCGTTTCGGTTCGAAGGGTGGGGTAGCCGTTGTAACTATACTGAGACCTTAGAATTTATATCTCGAGATGGGTGGCGCATTTACGTTGTAGATGTCTATGGGCTCCAGTAACCACTTAACACCAGGTAGGCTGTGAGCTCGTCCATCCATCTAAGCAATAAATAAAAAATAAAAATATTTCTTTGTCGTATCCCTCGTGTCAGAGCGGTCGTGGTCGTCGGTCAGTATCATTGCTGTGAGTAGATGTTATGTGTCTGACGAATAACCACCAACTTGACTTGGTCGGTCCATCGCATAGGCAAACATCGAGCTCACAGCCCACCTGGTGTTAAGTGGTTACTGGAGCCCATAGACATCCACAACGTAAATACGCCACCCGCTTTGAGATATAGGTTCTAAGGTCTCAAGTATAGTTACAACGGCAGCCCCACCCTTCAAACCGAAACGCATTACTGCTTAACGGCAGAAATAGGCAGGGTGGTGGTACCCACCCGCGCGGACTCACAAGTGGTCCTACCACCAGCAATAACCTGGCGGTCTGGTGCCATTTACTTTGCCCCGATAAAGCGCTCTATAATAATAGTAAGTATTTAATATCGAAGGGTGAAAGACAATTTGGTTTAAGCGACATTTCGCTTAATACGTGTGGCGGGTAGCCATCATCCCAAAATACGCGACATTTATCATTGTAATAATTAATACGTGAAGCAAAAACTTTGTATCCCTTTTTACGAAAATTGCGCGGACGGAGGATTATGAAATTTTCCACACTTATAGAGAACTAGCGACCCGCCCTCGCTTCGCTTCGGAAACATTAAAACACACATGAAACCAAAAAAAATATATAAAAGAAAATAAAAAAAAGTAGCCTATGTTCATCAGGGACAATGTCGGCTTCTAATGGAAAAAGAATTTTTCAAATCGGTCCAGTAGTTTCGGAGCCTATTCGAAACAAACAAACAAACAAATCTTTCCTCTTTATAATATTAGTATAGATATAGAGAAGAAGTGCACAATGCTAATATTTTTTTAAATAATGCATAAAATATATGACGGCGTTAACGATATTTATGTTATATAGCACGTGCAATAGGAGTGACTCACACAAGCCAGGTGCGCCGGCCGTGTCGTTCCACTCGTAAACAACAGCTGCAACAGAAGTGACTCATAAGCCAGCTGCGCCGGCTAGTATAAAAAGGCGGAACGTGCCTTGAAATGAACATTCGTTCGACTGCGTTTGCCCGGTGCACTTACTATATCGTTGTTACGTTGTGTGATTCAGTGACTGTTGTACGTACTGGTTAAAGTTGGACAAGTGTTAAAGTGAATTGTTAAGATAACATATTGTTGATTAAATCAGGAATCAAAAAGTGACATCGTTTTACTTGGTGTTCAACAAGATAATGTCTACCCTCAAGCTTACATCAGAAGTGAGATCAGGACTCTACTCTCACTGGCGTGATGTGTTTGAACATGTTCGAAGTACAGCAAAAAAAACATGATGCAAATCAGAATACTAGTAGTGGTACGCCACAAGAGCGTGAATGCAGCATACGTAAGTCGTGTAATAACGTCTCTGTTACCTCGATGGAAGATCTGAGCCACGAAGAAATCGTCACATCTTACGTTCTGGCTCATGTTGCCCAGTTTGACTGTCGACTTCATCACATGGCATTTACTAACGGAAATACAACACGTAACAAGCTATTGCAAGAAATTAAGGCAAGTGCAAATCTCAAGTGAAACTTCGATCGCAATAATGGATCTGTCATGACGAGTGGGTAGTTCCGACACGAATCGTTTTTAAGCCAATGACTACTGCTAGAGTTACACGGCACTAGTACAGTAAACCAGGACATGAGACTGTGAATTGTCGCTGAAATTTTAGAATCTACTAGATTCAATACCAATAACACTACACGTTCGATGACTTCGGGCTCCAGCAAGCAAGCAAACAAGAAAGCAAGCAAGTTTCCGTGGGGAAGAAAAATTGACACATCTGAAGTCGTCGTGACCTGTAAGATAAGACGTCCGGTGCGTTCGTGTCTGGCGATGCGGCGGTGTTCGGGTTCCGCTGGCGGATGCAGGTTTTTCCGGTGAAGTGCGTGCTTGTGCGTGCTTGACAATTGTTCGCGGTTGGCTTCCTCAGTGTGGGAGTAACATCGTGTAAGAGAGGTGGAACCCGTAAAATTGTAGTTTGCGTGGTGGCTGGTAAGATTTGTTGCGGTAAGAAGTTTGCATGGTGGTAAAATGTCTTGTGAGTCTGCACAGGTAGCCGGAGGTGAGACTTCCGCGGTCGCGGCCCACCCAGTCCGCGAGAACCGGGCAGATCGCCTCGACGGTACGGAGGCCAGCCGACGGGTCCGCCAAACGACGAGACCACACCTCCAGCACGGACTGCCGATATTGGAGCCCCCGCGCTCCGGCTGCACTTGCGCTAGGGCGTGCCGCCTCGTAGGAGACTGTGAGGTATCATTGAATAACTCTGACTGCGATCGCGCGCTGCCGGCGTCGCAGCGCGGCGACGTTCTCGTGGGTAAGGACGTGGCACCAGACGGGTGCTCCGTATAGTGCCATCGACCGCACGGGTACCATCACCCTGCCTATTTCTGCCGTGAAGCAGTGGTGTATTTCGGTTTGAAGGGTGGGGCAGCGGTTGTAACTATACTGAGACCTTAGAACTTCTATCTCAAGGTGTGTGGTGCGTTTACGCTGTGGATGTCTATGGGTTCCAGTAACCACTTAACACAAGGTGGGCTGTGAGCTCGTCCACACATTAATACGAAGAGCATAATCAAACGAAATTAGATACGAAGTTTAAAGGGCCGTTTAAAGTAGTTGAAGTATTGAATGGTGTCGATTTTGACTCTCACACATTCGCTTAAGGCTCGAGCTGCTACTTGCCTCACAAAAATACAGCCTGGTAAGATATCCTGGCCTACTATTAAAGAGATGCTGACAAAATTATCTAATGATGCAAGACCACTTCGACCTGGTTATTAAATTTGAAATGGAAAGCAAAAAGGGACCAGCTGAAGCCGGTATCCGGCTATGGCAACTTATAAAGAAGATTCCCGACGCTAATGTGCCAGAACAAATAGCCACCGGATTTGTTATATCAATACTGTCGCAGTGTGATGAAAGAATCCGTCGGGAATTGAACTCTGTCGTTATTACCACAAAAAATCGTCTATTTCACACATTACGTGGCTTTACCCTCAAAAGAAAAAACGAAGATCCTGATAAAGAACCAAAACGCTCTCGAAGTTTTTTTCCGTGGAAGCTGCCATTTCTGCGGAAAACCTGGGCATCGTGCCGAAGGGTGTTGCGACAGATACTGCTCTCAAACTTTTTTCGATATTCCAGCAAAACCTGAACAACCTCCTCATCCGTGGGCGCCCGGCTCTCGCCTGCAAGTCAGCTGTTACGTGTGCGGTGATGCGAGTCATGTAGCTTCTGGGTGTTCCATGCGCTACAAGAAGAAAAACGACACTGCTCCAGGTGCTGTGGCAGGTGAAACCAGAGACGTCAACGTGTGTTCCAGAGCTTCAGTGTGTTACAGATAAGTGGTTTTGGCTTCCCCTTTATGTTCCATTCAGGGTCAGAATGTAGTCTTATAAAACAAAGTCATAGTAATTTATTCAATGGTAAGCGGTTTCATGAACAAGTCACTCTTTGATCTGAAAGTAACTTAGACCAATCATGATGGTAAGAGCACTTAGGGGATATTCAACTCGCCCTTAATAGTGCACGTTGTCGAGTAACAAGGTTTACTCCAATAGAATAGACGTTTGCCGTTCAGGGTAGTTCACTTGAAATATCTTAAAGTTTCAACAGAGTGATAATCCCTCTAGATTAGATCTTGATTTAGCACGGTCGAAGACCGGCGAAAACATAAAAAAAGGGGCACAAACAGAAGCTTGGTTTAGTCGAGGCAAAGCTAAAGTCAACCTCTTTTCCGCTGGGGATTTTGTTTTCGTAAGTTGACCGAAAATGTAAAGGTCCCTTCAACATTACTGCAGTTTTGGAAAACGATAGGTATAAATTGAGACATGTAAATAGTTCTAATAGAGTGTACAAATTTCCCCATGAAAACTTACGTGAAGTACCTCGAGGCCCATCAGGCCTACTAGAAATTTCTGAAAATTATAGTGACGATGACGTGACGGCGTACACAGATGGGTTAATTAATCTTGTTCATGAAACTGATATTAATGATGACGACTCTATCACTGACAATAGAAGCGACATTTTTGTCCAGCGATACAGCAAACATAGTCTGTGGGTAGTTATACAATGTCTATAAGCTCAGGCACCTCAGGTGCAGGTGTTGGAAATGTAGAAAACGATGGTCGGTCTCGCACTATTTCTGAAGAAATTCCGTATAAATGTTCTGGTTTAAGAAATGTTTTAACAAACGCTACCGTACACGCAGATTAAAAAAAAAAAAAAAAAGAGAGAATTGTATGTGGCTAGAGAGATGTTAATCCGGACTAGCAAAAAAAAAAAAAAGAGAAAAAAAAAAAAAAAAAAGTGTGAAGTCATTGAAGGGTCTGTCCGGTCCAATGGCTTGGCTATAGGGATTTTCATCCAGATTAGCCACAACAATTAGCTACAGGAATTGCGATTCGGTCTAGCATTATCCGGTCCAGTTCGAAAAACTGAAGGGATAACAATTCCGGTCTAAGTTAAAAGGGACATACTTACATACCTGAAGAGTTTTAAATGAACTGGCCCAGGTATGTAAGCAGTCTGAAGGTTATTTATAGCCAGTATAGGATTTTCTGAAGAATTATGCCAACCGAACCGTACTAGATTGTTAATATCATAGACCACGTTTTAAGTTGCATCCGTTAATGTCAGGATGAACGAACACGTTTGTTGTTCACAGACATACCATAAGAATGCGCGCACGAGGACGAGCGCACGTCAGTATGGCCGTGACGGCGTTAACGATATTTATGTTATATAGCACGTGCAATAGGAGTGACTCACACAAGCCAGGTGCGCCGGCCGTGTCGTTCCACTCGTAAACAACAGCTGCAACAGAAGTGACTCATAAGCCAGCTGCGCCGGCTAGTATAAAAAGGCGGAACGTGCCTTGAAATGAACATTCGTTCGACTGCGTTTGCCCGGTGCACTTACTATATCGTTGTTACGTTGTGTGATTCAGTGACTGTTGTACGTACTGGTTAAAGTTGGACAAGTGTTAAAGTGAATTGTTAAGATAACATATTGTTGATTAAATCAGGAATCAAAAAGTGACATCGTTTTACTTGGTGTTCAACAAGATAATGTCTACCCTCAAGCTTACATATACGTTAAATCAATAAAGAAAACATTACACACACTACATACCATGTATTTGACGCATGCATACTATTTATTGTCAAACTTTTGTTCTTGACGTCTGTGGTCAAATTGAGAATAGATAAATATTGTTTGTCTATATTAATTCTTTTTTATAGTGTATCTTTAGCGAAATTTGTGATTATAGAAGTACAAAACACAATCATAATAGTTACAAACTTACAATTCCGTTTAATTATAGTCGAATTTCGACTACTGCTGGACCTTTAGTTGTAATAATTAAAGGTACGTTTTATTTGGTATTAGTATCAACGTTTTGATATGTTTTTAATTCAATTTAAAATAAGTCTACCCCATTCATGATACCTGAAGAAGTTTTTTGTTATAGTAATTTTTTTTTTCTAAATTTTATACTTTAAATGGCTCTCTGGCAGTGTAAAGATATATGTAACTGAAGTATTCCAGATGGTCTGCATCACAATTACGGCACAATCGTATTTATAGTAGAAATTGGAACTGTTCAATAATAATTTGCGCAGGAGTTGCCGCCCTTTTCAACATGTCCTCCGCCTGAAGAACAATAGATCAAAGCGTGGCCATCTTGTGTCTTTACCACTTCGACAAATAAGATGCGCCGGCGACATGTTGCAGGGGGCGTGGTTTAACTGGCTTTGCACACGGCACCTGGATCACCTGATGTGACGTAAAATCGTATGATTTCGGTGCTGTGTTGTCCCATAGACACAGCCCACTGAGTTTCTCGCCGGATCTTCTCAGTGGGTCGCGTTTCCGATCTGGTGGTCGATTCTGCGAAGCACTGCTCTTGCTAGGGTCAGTGTTAGCAACACTCCGGTTTGAGCCCCGTGAGCTCACTTAAATGTAAGGCGAAGCTGAAATAGCCCCCAAGGCTATCAGCATAAGTAGGGAAAAAAAAAGTCTCCTTCGCTGCAATACAGTCCTTTAAACGTTGAAGCCAGTTATCAATAGAAGTACGCACTCTTTCCATGGGAAAAATTTTCACTGCCAATCGTACGGATTGTTTTAAGGACTCCAAATAATTATGGCGTTTAGAGCAAGCCGTACTCTCTAAAACTGACCATAAATAATAATCCAGCGGATTGCTAGGGTCAGTGTTAGCAACACTCCGGTTTGAGCCCCGTGAGCTCACCTTCACACGTTAGGGTGAAGCTGAAATAGGCTCTCAAGGCTATCAGCATAGGTAGGAAAAAAAAAGCTGTGATGAGATGTGCGAGTCGACTTGCTCACCCCCCACATAACAATGAACTTTTTGTTGCAGAAGCTTCAAATCTCTAACGGTTAGCATGAGCGGCCGAACTTCCCGTAAACGAAAACAATTCTGCATGTGGTGTCTGTACGCTGTCGGAATACCGCTCATTATGTCATCGATCGCTTTGTGCATCGATCTACTGAGCTTGGGCATGAAATACAAGTTTAGAAGCCCCGAATTACATTTATGCTTTTATTCGGGTAAATAATATTTGAACTTATCTATATCTATTTATTAATAAGTGAAGCAAAAACTTTGTACCCGTTTTTTACGAAAATTGCGCCGACGGAGGATTATGAAATTTCCTACACTTCTATGGAATATAGAGAAGGAATGCAGAATGTTAATATTTTTTTTAAAATATTATGTTTAAAAATATTATGTACATTAAATCAATTAAAAAACAATATCAAAGTCAAGTCAAAATGAACAAAATATTTATTTTTGCGTTTCGAAACCACTTGACCAAAAGAATCCTCTAGTAGCTAGAATTTAAAAAATGTACGGTTCGCTGATTATTAGAACAAGTCCAAATCTAAATATGTCTGTTTGGTGGTTAAGGCACTGTGGTACGTAAGGCACTATAGCAGTGCACTTTCATCTAGAATCGTTTGCTCAGTCCTGAATTTATCCAGAAACAATAGATATATATTCACAGAGGTGCGACACAGATTAGGACGCGTTTTGCGAATTTGGCATTTTGTGAAATGTCAAGTTAACTTTTTCAAAATCAAGACATCGATTAGGGATTAAGAGTCTATTGTAGTGATTTTTATTAATCATTTATTGATCTTTGCATTTCCTTGCACGTAGAATTCCAAATTATATCTCCCAGGCAACGGTACAACGCAGGGCCGACGTTGTCCTAACATGAACTATGAGATCCTCCCGATCTACTTTCCGTGCTCCTAGTTACCCCAAGCATCGGTCACCGTTTTCATCGAACATGTCGAATGCGACGAAGAGCTCGATGTACAACCTGACCCTTAGACATATATTGTTATCGGATCTTATCAGTAGGTCGGGATTCCGATCTGGTGTAATATTCAGCAAAGCACTGCTACAGCTAGTGTTAGCAAGTCCTTTTAGATTGAGCCCCGTGAGCAGGGACGTCTTAAACTAGGATGGGGCCCTTGGGCACACAAGAATTTGAGGCCCTTTTGGAAAGTAAAAAAAGCGAATTATAATAACATTTTTTTACTGAGTATGAGTCATCATTTATTATAGATAATCAAATACAGTATGATATAATATGTCATTAATGACATTAGAATACTGCTGGTTTTTTTGTTACGATTTCGATAACGGTTTCTTTCGGGATTTCTGTTGAGCAAAATCTTCTATTATAGGCATAGTATATGCCTTGTAAATACCTTCTGATTACTGATTTCTGAAAAAAGTGTAATGTGCCCGACAAAAATGTTTTGAGAATAAACGTGTGAGAGAAATTGTCGGTCTTTCGGGGCCCCCTGAGAATGGGGGCCCTGGGCACGGGCCCCGTGTGCCCTTATGGTAAAGACGGTATTGCCCGTGAGCTCACTTAATCGTGCGCAGTTGGAATAGCTCTTAGGCTACCAATGATTAAGTAGGGAAAGAAAAACGTAGAACCGACTAAGGGTATCTTAAGGTAACCTTTTACTGGTGGTAGGACATCTTGTGAGTCCGCACGAGAAGGTACCACCGCCCTGCCTATTTCTGCCGTGAAGCAGTAATGCATTTCAGTTTGAAGGTGGGGCAGCCGTTGTAACTTATAACTATACTTGAGACCTTAAAACATAAATCTCAAGGTGGGTGGCACATTTACGTTGTAGATGTCTATGGGCTCCAGTAACCACTTTAACATCATAGGGGCCATGGGGTCGTACTACCCAACTAAGCAATAAAAAAAGTATGGCAATTTGTCTTTCAGTTTCATTTTCACAATAAAAGTGTTAAAAGTGGTTATGCGCCAATCATCTTCTTTGTTGATGACAATGTTATTTCGGCCTCGCGTTCTCTATTTTAAATTAAAATTTCTCAACCAAAATATTTGCCGCTTGTCAAATTTTTACAAAATCTACTGTTGGAAGGCGGTATTTTTTTCCCTTAATAATAACAATTTTATTTATAATGACGCATCGATGTTACAATAGAAGTGGACGAATAATAAATGGCATCACATTGCGTCATACTCACCTGCTGTTATCATTGGGAAATAACAAACTGGTAATAATTAAACGAATAATAAACACAATATAGATTTACACGTTTGCAATGGCTTCAGCTTAGTTTATTGTAACTATTTACCTTCCCTAACTAAAATTGTACTTAGTTCATTAAAAGCTGAGAGGCTACTTTTGCTATAGTGTGTAAAATAGCCGCAATAGGAATTACCTTAGCAGATATAATGCTGAGAAATCTTGAAGGCAGGCGTTTATGCAAATTCTTTTTAATAAGTTTTTTTTTTCCTACCTTTGCTGATAGCCTTGAGAGGCTATTTCAGCTTCACCATAAAGTTCGTAGGTGAGCTCACGGGGCTCAATCCGGAGAGTTGCTAACGCTGACCCTAGCAAGGGCTGTACTTCGCAAAATCTACCACCGGATCGGAAACGCGACCCACTGAGAAGATCCGGCGAGAAACTCAGTGGGCTGTGTCTATGGGTTAATACGCTCGTCGAGCCCTTCGTCGCAAGCGACGGGTTCGACGAGGACGATGACCGGATTTAATAAGTAAGATACACTATGATACACATTAAGATACACTATTCAGGGTAGGTTTGGTTCTTTCTCCTCCTCTTTGCTTCAATAATCCTTAATACTGAGGGTCGTGGCCTCGTGAAGCTTTCTTGGGAAAATACACATGGTAGCTTCCCGCGTCCTTCCACTGCAGTGCTTTTGGAAGAGATTTAGTTCTTGGAGGCCGCTGAAGCTTTATTTGGGTCCGGCTCATTAACCACCGCCAGACATTCGTTGTTGACTGTTTTACGGTTGAAAGTTCGAACTTCAACTGAACCGGTCCGGCATTGACAGAGTTAATTGGCAGAAGTTAGGTTATAAATTAGGTTATTTGTTATGTTTTGTAAAATTATGATATCCATTGATCAGTGATCAGTTAGTTTGACGCGTTTGCTGTCAGATAAGCTTAACGCAAACTGGAAGCAACTAATATTGTTATTTTTTTATTTTATTTAAACACATAGGTATCTGTTCAGTATAATCAGTTTTTAAAATTAAATAAGTTTGCATGTGAAATGGAGAATATTTTGAAATTGAATATAACTGACTATCTTGCCAGTGTAGTAATTAACGCCCCTGATTGTTGCGCCCAGAGTCGTAGGTTCGATTCCCAGATCGGGCAAACATTCGTTTGATAAACAGACTTTTTTATTCCTTGTCTGGTAATTTATTTATTTATGTATATATTATTATTTAAACGTATATTAATATGTACGTCAGTCTTTGGTACCCATAACGCAGGGAATCCTAATTTGGGGCCAGATGACCTTGCGTCATTGTTCCTAGTTATTTATTTATTATCTAAATGTGTTTAGTGAGTTGCACACTTTATAACATGTATTAAATTAGTTACAATTACAGATCAAGCATTGACGTACTACGTGCACATGCCTCTTCTAATCATAACTATATCTAACATGGTATTTTTTGGACTCACTCTATTCAACATAAAATCATCGACGAGAACTAGCAAGAAGACATTGAAAGAATCAATTCTTACACACGAAAAGAAGTGAGTAATTTATATATCTATATATATAAAAATTAATTGGTTAATCTCGCTAAAACTCGAGAACAGCTGGACCGATTTGGCTAATTTTGGTTTTGAATTATTTGTGGAAGTCAGTTCAGAGGAGGTTTAAAAGGTAGATAAATATGAAAATGATTGGAATTAAATAAAAATAACAATTTTGTTTTTCCTTTGATGTGTCCCCTGTCGGACGGATTCCTTTTGTTTGTTTTAAGTTTATTTTATACAAAAGATTAGGTCTTTTTTTTATCGATTCAGGCACTACGAAGTCTGCCGGGTCAGCTAGTAACTTAATATTAATTTATAGTGAACTAGGAAAAGTTATAAGAGTATGGAAGTAGAAAACATGTTGCGCCGACCCCAGGTAACTGGGAGAAGGGCAGGATAATGATGATGAGGAAACGTAATAAGCCTCAGCTTGGCTATTCTATTAGCGTTGTTAATGTCTATAGGCGACGATGACCATTTTCCTTTGGTGGGCTGTACCTACAACAACAACAACTACACTACTACTACTACTACTACTACTACTACTACTGCCTATAAAGTCAATAAAAAATTCTTCTAACTGCTGGAATCCTCAGCGCGGCGAAAAGATCCTACACTTGGACTTATGTCTTAAAAATTACAATGCCGCATGCTGTCGTATCGGTGCTTCAGAACACCCAACACCTTGCATTTGTATATATATAGCTCTCTCTCTCTCTCTTCGATCGGTTCCTCACTGCTGAGGATCGTGACTCCGTCCGATTTCGTCAACCAACTGTCTCCATCGATCCCGCCCTGCAGCCCGGTGGAGTGCGTCGCTGATAGGTATCCCATATATATAGCAATGAACCGAAAATCTAAATATGTCTGTAATCACATACTATCAGGCAAACCACTACTCCTCTATAACGGCAATCAGAACCATTAAAGGAGTTTGTCAATTCGCAACGTTTGCCGTTTTTAATATATTGTATTTTGGAATCGCCTTAAATTTCGTTATTATGATTCGTACCAGTGGCGCTCAAACTCCGTGTCGCGGCCCCTTGGTGTTTCATAAGCCCCTGTCAACTAGGCCGCGATGTTGCCAAACATTTTAGTTTTATGTAAGGGGCCCGGAAATATTGTATCTCTAGGGTACATGTGGGTTAAATAAAGAGCTGTTTTCTATATTAACGTTAACGGTAAGGCGAGCTTAATTCAGACATGGATTTTATAAACAACATTATGTATACAATCGCAAATAAAATACCAAACAGAAATCAGGAAACGTATTTTTAGTTTGATGTAGAAGGATGACAAAAAAAACCTTTCATATATATAAACTAGCTGGCCCGGCAAAAGTTGTTTTGTCATATAAATTATTTCTCAGAAAGATAAATAAAATATACACCGACTGCAGCGCCATCTGCCGGGCTGATTTGTGAATCTAAACCATTCAGGGTGCCACCCAAAAACATGCAAAAAAAATCATTCAAATCGGTCCAGCCGTTTACGAGGAGTTCAGTGACAAACACATGCACAGAAGAAATATATCATATAAAGATTATCATTGACGCCGTCACACAATTTCGTGGACATTATTAATGTGAAGGGTGAACTGTTTCTACTATTTACTCCACACACTGACCAGAACCAGAAATAAGCTGTTTAAAGCAAGGTTTTTTTTTTCAGATCCAGATTTATGTTCTTCAAACTCTCTGCTTTAATGGGTTTTAACTGGCTGCTGGAATTGGCTCAGTCATACGAGTTCCCAGATTGGCTTGTCGAAATATTTGATTTTTACAACCGATCCCTTGGATTTGTTATTTTCATCTTCTTCGTTTGTTCAAGAAACACATTTGAACAGTTGACCAAACGGTAATTATCCAATTTTTTTTTCTATTTTCATTTATTACGTCTACGTTATAATCTAATATGAACATATTATTAGCTCCAGGTTTATTTATTTATTTGATGATGACACCTATTGATGACGGCACAGATGCCCATCTCTAGTTTTGAATTTTTCTATCATGAGAATATTGGAAGGTGAAACAATGTCGTTGGATGTGGCTGGTCAGCTTCTTTTGAAAAGGTCACAAAAGTCTCAGAAAATAACTAGCATTTTACTGAGATTTTATTTCATCCATTCTCATCTACTTTTATTTTAATTTTACTGGTGGTAGGACCTCTTGTGAGTCCGCACGGGTAGGTACCACCACTCTGCCTATTTCAGCCGTGAAGCAGTAATGCGTTTCGGTTTGAAGGGTGGGGCAGCCGTTGTAACTATGCTTGAGACCTTAGAAGTTATATCTCAAGGTGGGTGGCGCATTTACGTTATAGATGTCTATGGGCTCCAGTAACCACTTAACCCCAGGTGGGCTGTGAGCTCGTCCACCCATCTAAGCAATAAAAAAAAATTAATAATAATAATAATTTCATTCGAATTGATTACAATCTTAAATAAGTCACATGCAAATTATTGTTCGCTCCATATTATATTTCAAACAACAGAATATACCTATAATATGAAAAAGTGTCTGTTGGTAAGATAATTTCGAAAAATAAAACTACACCCCTTTTTTGTTAAGATAACATGGCCTGACATCGAGACCTTTAAGCGAAGTCTAAACAGTCCATAAACCACCGTTATTACACATTTAAACCTGAAGAAACAATAAGTTAACAAAATAAAATAGTTCACACAACTTTCCTTCCACGCTAAAAAAGCCCACTAATGCTGAGAATGATTCTAAAAATTATAGCCATTATTTTGTATTGTATTTTGAGAATTGACGTCTGAATTTTTAAATCGATGTGGTCTACAGTTTAAGACGCCTAAGTACTCAAATCTATCGATACTACTATGCCCTGGCTTAAATCTCGCGGACAGAAACCGTTTTTGTAACAAAATTCATATGTTGAAAGAATAACACCGTACAAAGTTTTTTAGACGACAATTATTGCTTGTTAGTTCAATGTACGAACATTATTTACGCTTACATTAGGGTAGTAATCCCATCTAGGCTTCAAGAATTACGTGTTCACTCCTTATATATACCTACTGTTTATTTTTTGAAATTCATTTAGTTTTATTAGAGTTTCATTTTATTTGATTTTATTACTTTTTTATTTTTCTAGGTTCTCGCGTATCAAAAACTAAATTATAACTATTTTCAAGGTTGAAACAGTATTCAAATGTAGTACTATCAAATTTAATTCATCGGTGACCAAGAAAACTGTAAATTCTAAGCTTCGGCAATAATAAGTTAAAATAGTAGTTTTAATTTTGTTGTTTTATATCTGATCCTAATTATTTAAAAAAAATCCTTTCAGGTGGACGAAAAGGGGCAAAAGACAGTCTGATTTCCATATCAGTCGTTCAAAGAGGGCCAACTCATCTATTCAAAGTTCGCAAATTGGATATTAATAATGTAAAATAAAACCTTTTACTTTTGTCAATGGATTTTTATATTGTGGTTACGAAGAATCATCAAGATCCATTAGATGTTTTTTTTTCTGTAATAGCTACCGCCATGTTACCCACTACTCCAAGGGATTCCCTCAGCAACATAATTAATAGTGCAAAATTTTACTGAGTTCTTAGTACCAGGTGGGCCGTGAGCTCGTCCACCCATCTAGGCAAATAAAAAAGGAGGTTTCAGTTATAGCTAGTAACTCTATGGATATAGCAGTCTTTCTGTCTCGCTACCATAGACTATAATAACACTCGGTGTAGGTACATAGTGTCGATCCCAGTGGCTATTAAATCCGCCCTCCACAACGAAGACAAAAAAATATTTTAAGATAGCATCCAAAACGATATTTTGAAATTAAAATAAATGCAACATAAGAACAAAAATAAAACAAAACAACACACTGAATTTATGAGTAAATTGTTTCTTTTTTTTACTAATCTCCTGGACACATCAATAATTTGTTGGTAATTAGGACGAAAAAAAGTAAATGTAGGAGGTGTGGTTGGATGCCTTGCCATTTAATCTAATGAAACAATTGAATAGTCAAATGAGTTGATAATTTCTAAATGATATAACTAACTCACAAGATAACATTTAGGTACCAAGCCTTTACCAAACAATGTAATCATCAAGAAAAGAACTACTTTTCCGATTTTTTCAATCGTTAGATCTATGTGTACTGATTGAAACTTCTTTATTGTACACACAGTTAATACAATACCTACAATAATTACGAAAAGTTATAAAATGGCGAGCTTAACTCAACAATTGAGTTATCTACCAGCTAGCCGTTTTTAAAGAGGGAGAGCTTTACATACGTGGGTTACATAAGAGTACATTCTAATCAATTTACTTTCACACAATTACACACATAAATAACATAAACATATACATACACGTACATGCTAGGACCGTCGTAAGCACGCCTCTTACATTCTCATCTGATACAAAACCCGATGACAATTTATTTTAAATATCTCTTATATCTTGATTTTATTTCTTATGCCATTTCAAGAGAAAACTTCAAGAGACCATGCATGTCTCAAAAGTTGCGGTGAAATAACTCAATACCCCGTAATCACTAAAAACATCTCCGTAATTCTAGCAAATCCCCTCTTAGGGGACATTCGAGTGTTTTACTAGATTTACGATTACCCTTGAGAGCGGGAACACGGGGAACGAGGTTGTTTTAATTGTTTTGTTTTGTAAAGGACATGGGCGATTTTCGGCCCAGCTACTAGAGCTCTCAAGGATACGAATGAAATACCTATAGAAAAAAATATATCATTTTTACATAGTTATTATAAAATTTAATGGTATTTTAAAGATGGGATAATTAAAATCATAAATAAAAAGAAATTAGATTTTAAGCAATCCACATTAAATCTTCTTAAAAAATACATTATATTGCAAAAAAAACTAGCAAAATATATTAACATATTTAATTAATGGATTTTATAACTAATATAAAACATTATATCTAAACAAAAATCTATTTTTATACTTTTAAATCCGTAGAATAAATCATTACATTGATCAATAATTATTGATCATAAGCAAAAACAAAACTACGCTTGTTTTTAATGTTTATTGACGTTTTTCATTTGATTAGTCGTTTTCGCACTCGTGCGCATTGTGGATATTTTTAAGTGTTTCGTTGCGATATACCTGCTTATTATATTTTGTTGTGCTTAAAATTAAGTCTTGGCGTTCATTGAATTAGGTCTGTGTTATAAAGTTTAGTAATAATATAAATAATATTTAAGTTGATGATGATGTTAAAGTGTAAGTGTATTGACAGCAAATCATATGATATAGGTAACCTAAAAATCTTATCTTATTTTTTAAATATCACCCTGTAACCCCATGAACAATATTGATTTTAATTTGTTTATAATAAAAGGGATATATAATCTGTTATTTAAACTTAATTTAATTACTGTCCTTGAACTTCGTTTAGTGGGCCGTGCTATGTATGGAGAGTGACCCATGTCCCCCACCCAGCGTGTTTGTTTTTTTTATGAGTATGGGGGGGCTGCGCCCCCCCCCCCACCCCCGACCAGGGCTTCACCCCTGGATCCCACAGGGGCTTCGACCCTGGACCTCGGCTCGGTACTTCGGCTTGGGTGGCAATTTTACACACGGGAGGAAATGTCCAACTTTTCTCCCGCGGTGCACATACTATTTTTTCTCCTACCAGGCCGAAAGTTCGTGGAGTACGGAGCCAGGGTCCAGGGGCGAAGCCATAGCAGGCGGTAGGGGGGGCGCAGCCCCAATACTCATAAAAAACAAATTAACTGTTTTTTAATTTTTAAATAAACTACTATTAATTGAATAAGAACTGTCTGATAAACTCATCTTTGTTTAATACTTCACTATTAAATTTTATTGCCTTTTGTTTATTTCACTTTTACACTAAACACAATATTGCAAATTACCCGAGCACAACAATGGCGGAGAATTTTAGCTGCGTGAAAGCAGATGTAGACACTAACGCGCATGCGCACTTGTACCCAGGGAGAAAAAATTACACTTTCTTCCCTGTACAGCGGGAGGAAAAGTTATACTTTCTTCCCTGTACAGCAGGAAGAAAACCGAACTTTCGGCGTAGGTAGGAGAAAAATAATGTTTCAATATCGTATTTTTCCCTTTTGAGAGCTTCCGCTTTAACTTCCTCTTTTGAAGTCGGTTATAAAGCGTGATTGTGGTAGGTACCTTAAATAGCTCCTTAACATTCTGTTATTCTTTTTTTTTATTGCTTAGATGGGTGAACGAGCTCACAGCCAACCTGGTGTTAGGTGGTTACTGGAGCCCATAGACATCTACAACGTAAATGCGCCACCCAGCTTGTAAAAATATTTTCAATTTTCATCTTTAAAAATATTTTCAATTTCTACGTAAATGAAGAGGCGGGTAAAATTTTGCGTTACGCCAAAGTAACTATTCCACGTGGACGAAGTCGCGGACAAAAGCTAGTGTGAATATGAAACAATCCGCTGCACGTGACTTCTCGGGTTCTTAGAAAAAGTCCACTCTCAATAAAAAACCAACATTTTACCGAGTTTTTATTTCATCCCATCTCATCTCGTTCCATTTAACTTTATGCCAATTGCTTAAAAGTCTTCAATTAATCAATTTCATATAATTGCGCGTCAGATAATTTTTGAGAGAACAGAATAATAAAAGAAATATGACTGGCGTAAACGTCTTATTACCAGACCATAAAAGCTTTAAAAAAATCACAGTAATTGTCTATGGTCAGTATAAGTCTATTATCTATGGCATGGATGGAAGTGTCGTTGCCTTCCCCACCAAAGAGTACCGTAAAATGGGGCGATTAGGGACAAATTCCAACTTTATGAGCAATTTTAAGGTAGTTGTTGATGTGTATAATGCTATATCAGGATCAAAATGATTGAGTCTTGGGGGCATCTTTGTTGTCTAATTTAAAATTATACAACTAGCATTACAGTTTAAGCAAAAAATGCAAAAATAGGTGTAATCCCTATTTACCCGAAAATTGCGGTTAATTGGGACGAAATGAGAAATTTGCTAGGGTTGGCACTACTTTTATTTTTATATATAGTTTTAATTTATTTATTTATTTAGTTGCACCAACAAAGTGATCATCAATAAAAAAAATTGAAAAACTGACAAAAGTACATGGCAGACATCACCTCAATTATAGGTGCAATCGACAGTGCATTAACAACATTAATTGCATTAACAAATATATATATATATTTATACATATATAATGGGCTTTCTTAGAAACGGTTTATATTTCTCCGTTCTTGGTAAGTACTTAGGGGCTGATATTTCTATCTGGGTTAAGAGATTAGGTGTGTCGGTTATTCTATGGATTAATCAGATGAATACCCCCACTCTGAACAAATATTAAATATTTTATTATGTATTACTTAGACATTTTTGTCCACCTTGAGATTTCATTGATCTTGTTACATGTCTCTGCAAAATCGACTTCCTTATATTAAATTGCTTATCTATTTCAACTAAAGACTTATTCCCAATTTCGCTTCGAATAAACCAGATTTTTACTAACAAATTTAAAAAATATTGTTATAACTACATAGACAACCCTACAAACCTGTACCTATTTATACTTAGGTCGTTTCCATTTCACGTATTCTCATCCCAATTGACCTCTTTTTCGTTGTTATTTGTACCTAAGACGTCCCCAATATCCCCAAAAACAACAGATTTTTACATGTATTTTTATTTAATCAAATACATTAAAACCAATAATAACTGAGACTTACCTTTAATATATATGCTGGTTCAAACACTAAATAACGTTTATAAATCATAGTCGTCTTCTATTATTATCAAATAAATAAAAGAGAGCAAAGTTTCTAGCACTAAAATAATTACCACCACAGGAAGTTAATTTGATACGCGATTTTTTATAAGTTAGCAGCTATTATCATGCATATTCAGAGTTGTTTTGTGAACTTTCAACATTCTACTATAAAACTACAAAAAATGGAAGATTTTGCAACGAATATAAAACTTATATTGAGAGTCGAAAGATTTTCCCGGTTTTTTCCTGATTCGCCTCTCAATCCCTAATCGCCCCATTTTACCGGTATGTATGTTCCCCACCCCTCAGTCCCCTCGCTGAAATCAATGCGAGCAGTCTGAGCTTTGCATGAAGCTGGAAACATAAATAAAAGTACATATTATACCATATGTTAAGCTGCGTCAGCTGCATTGCGCTTGCCTGAAGTCTAAGCTGAATGCATCAATAATAATTTGTAGAACAGTTTTAAATCACTAAAATGTCGTCCTCCGGCGATGAAAGGTGTGTTATATCTTGTTCGGAATAAATTTGTATGAAATTTGTATTTCGTATAACATTTTATTGTTTTTAACAGAATCACGGACGAGGTGCAAGCATTAGAAGCAATTCTGCTGAAAGATGTGGTAGTAAAACGCGTTGGAGATGTCCCAAAATACATAATTGAAACGATCATCCATCCGTTGACGGGGGATAATATCGATCAGCAATATGTATGTGTGACTCTGGAGGTGGGGTTGTCTTCTGGCTATCCAGACACCAGCCCAGAAGTAGCGCTCAAAAACCCTAGAGGTCTAGATGATATGATTTTAGACACTATCAACACACATATTCAAGACAAATTGAAAAATAATTTGGGACAACCAATAGTGTTTGAACTTATTGGAGTAAGTCAATGAATAATTATAAAAAATAACTATACAATCGAGTGGCCTTAATAAATGTTAGAATTTTAAACTGTTGAGCTAAGGAAAATTACAATATTTATTTCTTGTACTGAAAATAGATAGATTGTTGCCACAATTACTCGTAAGACTGACTATAGACATGGAAGTAAAAGTAGTTGACTTGCTTTGTTCTATTTCTTGACTGGCTTTAAACATAATATGTTATAAATAAAACTGATAAAAATTTGAGAAGACATTTGAATGAGAATGAAGATTAACAATTATTTTAATTTTTATAAACAGCTTTGTACACAGAATTGATATAGATAACAAAATTGTTATTGAGAGATTTCTTTTTACCTAGTAAGCTTACTTCTTTTTTCTTAGCTTTTGTGTGGCCAGCTCAGGTCAGTGGTGTTTTTAAATTTTTATTCATCATATTACATATATTTGGTTTTTTGTTTGCCAAGTATTATTATTCTTTTTTTATTCATATACCATGATGTTTTTGTTAAGAAAATCTGTGCTAGAACATTAGTGAAGCTATGTCTAGGACTTCTTTTTGGATTGGACTTAAATAGACAGCAGACAAATAATTCGGCCTTGGTATCTCCATTAATATATATATACATGTCTAATGCGGTAAAAGCCTGAGTCCAGTCCTCTTTATTTTCACAACTCAGTAGTGCTCCTAAAATATAAATGCAAAATTAATTTATGAAGTACTACTACCTACTTGTTTGGGACACCAAATTACAAAATGTTTAATTATTTAGGTTTTCATATATTCTACTGCTAGTAGTCTCAAAGGGTTGTATTGGCTTCACCATGATTAGTGGGAAAGCTCACAGGGCTCAGCCTGAATGAATTTGCTGATATCTGTCCCAGCAAGAGCAGTGGTGATCCTACTGGAGTACCGCAGTACAGGAAATGTGACCAATTGAGAAAATCTTTTTCGTTCATCAAAATCTTACATTAAATTGGGCTAATTCAAGGAGATTGGTAACCAGTGCTTAGAATACCGAGAGCACAAGCAAAGCTAAAAAACACAGAGTGGATTGAGATCCGAAAGAACATATATGGGTTGTTTGCTCTTGCATCACATGAATCGAAGGTGGTAGTTAGCTCTCGCTCCATATGGGCTGTGATATGGTTAATGGTGACTACGATAAGAGGGTGTGTCATGCCGTGCCACCTTTCTACCTTTGCTGACTAACTTCAATAAAAATATCAAAATTATCAAATTTTAACAGACGTGTATGCCCTTACACTAATTACTGACAAGAAATGCATAACATAGACCCAGCCAATTAATTTGATATTTAAAATTTTAAATTAATTTAAATTATCCTATACAATTTTTATAATAAGTAAGTCGACTATTTAAGTTACATGTATGTTTTTGTTGATTATTATAGAGTAAACACAACTTGTGTTATATATTCAAATTTACTAAACAAAAGTTGGGTATTTGTGATAAATTGAAAGCACTCTGATCTAAAAAAATTAGCATTTTTAATATCAAAGCAATTTCCACGTAACTATTAGTTTTATTTGTTCATGTTTACTAGGTATTCTGGTTTATATAACCATTAATGTTCCAGGTAGTTCAGTTTTATTGTCTTGATGAGGGTCTTTTTTATTATACATAGAGGAATTATATAACACAAACATTTGCAAAAAGAATCTTTTGATGAGATTTTTTCATCACAGTCACTAGTTCTCCCTGGAAACAAATCTCTATTTTTCATATTGAAGATTCTCTCCTCAACTACAATCCCAAATTAGTGATTATTGTATTATAAGAAGAGTTTTCATGGGGTTCATGTTATTCTATTGCTAACAATAACATAATGCTGTTAATGTTCTCTACCAATTCAGGATTTTATTTAGTCACTGCTTTGTTTTGTTAAGTTACATTTATAAGTATTGGTAGCTGCTCTTTTCGATTATTTATTCTGAAAATTATGTGCTATATATACTATTAACAATTGCCGGTTGTTAGGGTATCTTGAAACCCCTGATTTTTTATTGTGTGAACCTGAGAACAATTTCATAGTCTGCCCGATATCTAGATATCAAGGATCTGTAGGATATCAATCACTACGTGAGTGCCGCTATGTAACATACGAGGTATACTGTAATTACTATCACTGCCTCATGGTAGAAATAGGCTAGGTGCTGTTATCAAGAATTGATACACTTTATCCAATATACGTCAGAGCTTAGTGCGATTTGCCTGCGTGCTAGTATTAACAGAATGCCAGAATATTATATTTGATTATTAGCCATAGAGCGGCACTATCTTTAGAATTTTTTGACAATGTTTTCAGCATTTCGCAACCTATACACAAATTTGAATGAATACTGCTGAAATATATAAAAATACTCGAGAAAGCCCGATACCCACCTATCAAAGAGAGCACTGTCCTGGAAAGTGTCTGGCAAAAGGAAGAGAGGCCGCCCCAGAACAACTTGGCGTCGTTCGGTGGAGCAGGAGCTAGGGGTCTTGGGCATAACGTGGGAGGAGCTAGAATAGACTGCCCAAGACCAATGTAAATGGAAAAATTTTATTCGAGCCCTACACCCCAGCAGAGGGTAATAGGAAGGAATGATGATGATGATGACTGCTGAACAAAGTTGAGATCTATTTAACGTGATCTACTTCATTTGACTCAATTCAAAATTGGCTTACAGCAAAAACAGATGAACAAATTAGTTATTTCTTACCAAAACAAGTATTTTACTATTAAATTCAAATGTATGTGTGGTGATTTTCAGATCGTACGTGATCATCTGACTAAGAGCAATCTTCCTCGTGGCCAGTGTGTCATATGCCTATATGATTTTGTCGATGGTGATTTGTTTATAAAGACGCAATGCTACCATTACTTCCACAATCATTGCCTTGCAAACCATTTCATCGCTGGCAAGAAATATTATCACGAGGAACTTGAGAAACTACCCACTTGGCAACAGATGCAAGTGCCACCTTACCAGGTATTTTCGAAATATTAAATTAATGCAAATTTAATAATTAAAGGTCATAACTGGCTATGAAAAATGAGATTGAAGTCTTATTTGTATTGTACAAGGACGACTATGATCTTTTGTAACCTCTGTGTGAACTCCTGTGCGAGTGTACAAAACAATTACAGGTATCTATCTCACTTTGAAACTAGGACATATGACAAATAGGCAGGCAGTGGCTTGGCCCTGCCCCTGGCATTGCTGAAGTCCATGGGCGACGGTAACCACTCACCATCAGGTGGTCTGTATGCTCGTCTGCCTACAAAGGCAATAAAAAAAATGGTGACAGGAATAGACAGAACGAGATGTAGAGCCTATTAGAAGCACACCCGGGAACGCGCAGAGCATACTGCTCTTAATTAACGTAATCACCTTAGTATTGGAACTGTAGTATCAAAAGAAAATTCTACAAATATTACAAACATTTCAGCAAACATGCCCGGTGTGTCGTTGCACGGTATCCTGTGACGTGGACACTTTAAAGGAGGCTCCCCCACCAAAGAGCTCCCTGTCGGCACCACCGTTCCGCTTGACAGCTGAACTAAAAGTAAGTAACGGTTGCAAAAAAAGAAGGAAAAAAAACATCGTGCAATTTTGTACTGAACCTTTGTTTCGTCGACCAGGAACTCCAAATGAAGATGGCCGAACTGTTAGCTGTGCAAGTTGCTAAGGGCGGGGTCGTCGGAATGGGCGACAATGGGCCCCCCCTGCTGACCATCACAACCACACCCACTACTGACAACGTAAATATATAAATATATTACTGTTTATGCTCTATGTGTACCTATATAATTAATTATTTCATAAATATCATACTACAGTTACAAAGATATGAATACAATATACAATTTGTTACATACATTGGTGGTATGACCTCTTGTGAGTCCGCAAGGATCGGTACCACCACCACGCCTATTTCTGCCGTGAAGCAGTAATGCGTTTCGGCTTGAAGGGTAGGGCAGCCGTTGTAACTATACTGAGACCTTAGAACTTATATCTCAAGGCAGGTGTCGCGTTTACGTTGTAAATGTCTATGGGCTCCAGTAACCACTTAACACCAGGTGGGCTGTGAGCTCGTCCGCCCATCTAAGCAATAAAATTAAAAAAACGCGAGAAAATGTTTGTCATTCATAGAGTACAATAAAAGCTCATTCAAGTAATACAACACATCTCGGCGTCATAGCGCGCCGTCAGCTTAGCGTTCTGACGCGCGGTAAGAACGCGTTCTGTTTGACGAAGCCTTTAAACACACACACATGTTTTCTCTTATAAAATAATACTCAGGCATCCCGCAACAATGTGGCCGGGTCGTCGCGCGACGCGCAGCCCGGGGCGGCCGCGGGGGGAGCGCGCCACAGCGGGGGCGACGCCGCCGCCGCCGACACGCAGCCTCGCCCGCCCTACCGCGGACCGTACAGGTATCACTGACCATTCACATTACAGAGAACGGACTCCCAAATTGAATATACGTTGAGGGATTTGCGGGGGAGACTTGAAGGAGGCCGTTTGTCCCAGACACAGCCCACTGAGTTTCTCGCCGGATCTTCCCAGTGGGTCGCGTTTCCGATCCGGTGGTAGATTCTGCGAAGCACGGCTCTTGCTAGGGTTCGTGTTAGCATCGTCGTCAGGTTTGAGCCCCGTGAGCTCACCTACAAACGTTAGGGTTACGCTGAAATAGCCTCTCAAGGCTCTCAGCTTAGGTAGGAGAAAAAAAATATGTGTTTAAACAATTTTTTCTATAGCTTAGATGGGTGGACGAGCTCACAGCCCACCTGATGTTAAGCTCATAGACGTCTACGACGTAAATGCGTCACCCACCTTGAGATATAAGTTCTAAGGTCTCAAGTATAGTTACAATGGCTGCTCCACCCTTCAAACCGAAATGCATTACTGCTTCACGGTTGAAATAGGCAGGATGGTGGTACCTACCCGCGCGAACTCACAAAAGGTCTTACCACCAGTCCATGCTAATGTGTGATTTGTATAATAGGGGATTCAACCGCCGTGGGAAGCCGGGGCGTCGCGGGCGGGGTGCGCGGTGACCCGTCCCCGCCCCGCACGCGTCCCCCTCCGCCTAGCCTCGCCCCCTCGCCCAACGCGATACCTCCGACCATCGACTCTATCCTTCGCGCCCTAAACGTACCCAAGACATACTTACGCGTTTCTTCAATTCGAAATTTAAATATGCGGATGTAACGAATAAGAATCGATACGTCTTGCCAACCTTTCAAATATCATCGGTCGCGGTGAACGTCGGTCGACTGTATCACGAATTATTTATCTATCGATATTTTCTCTCGTTGCCTTGCACTATTGTGCGCGTTTATACAACTGCCAAATTGATTTTCAACATACAAACGGGTGATAGTTACGGATTGAATCGAATAAATTTTAGAAATTTTATCGATTTCGGGTGTATGAATGAAGTTATTTGTGAAAATTATTGGCGTGCCGAATTCGGTCTTCCGACTTATGTGATTAACAGTTTTTATAATGTTATCCGAATTTTAAGTGCAATTTTGCATCGAAATCTCAACAGAGCGATCGAGACTGTAAAGTTGGCGATCGATTGTTTATGGTGGAAATCGATTTGTTTATCCCAATCGTTTTGTGCTCGTGTTGCTCTCGTTCGAATCGATCGACGGCGTAAAACAAACACGCTCAATGCGCATCGCTGTGTTCGGAAGGTTGCCTTAAATTTCGAATGTACACAAAGAACTGTCAAACGTGTTCCTTCAAAATCGAATCGGATTGAAGAATTAAAAAATACCACAACATTTTATACGACAGTACTGGAGATAGTGTTGCTCAATAATATAATATCGAATGTGTTTCGAATGAATTTATTATTTATATTATCATATTATTATATAGTATCTGACGCAAATTCGGAGATATCATTGAATACAGGGTCCCATCCGACATGTTGTTAATTTATAATATAATTTACAACTATTCAACGGTACAACAATCATAGATTGTGTGCCGATAGTGTTATATTTAATTATAAGATTTTTGAACGCACAATTTTGTAACATCACCTAACCATTTTTGTATCGAGCTATAGGAATTATCAGCGAGTTCAAAATAGTAATTAATTTTGAGACTAACCATTATTAAAATTCGAATTTTATAATCTTGCCTGAGTGTATATCGTAATATCATAATATATCCTATAATATTCATATTATGCTGATAAACCAGAAATTGTCTTTAATTTAAAATAAAATCTTTTCAGCTATGCTGTTCAAAATTTTTTACACCTATAGGTCAGAATGGTTCTGTCCGTGTTGTATATGTGTATAATATATTATATGATGATTATAATATGTATATTATAGTATCATATCTATAGAAAAAAAAATATTTCTACCCTATTTTTGTTTTAATTTTCCCTATTTGAAAGTAGCTTAGTTTTTTAAATGCCTATTTGTTACATTTGTTTTTGTGATGTTTTTTTTTATTGCTCTTAAATTTCGAAATATGTATTATACTTCCAAACATTATTATATATAAGTTTTAGTCGATTATCTACATTAATTTGAACCCTTAAAATGGTATTGCGAATACAGATAAATCAATGTTATTCCACAAACAATATTTCAAATGGATAATGTTGAAATGATTTAAAAACTGATTATTAATCTCTCAACACTATGCTCAGTACTGTTGTGTGTTTTGGGTACGTTGAAGTGCTTACACACTGTTACATATAGTTTTCTTATATTTCAGACGGCTCTATGCGTTTAGTTTTTATTAAGTAGCTAATGTGTTACGGCAAAAAGACATGTGTGATCTTAATAATACATATATCCTTGACTGTGACAGATTCCTAGTCAGAGCATAGCATGATTTTGAGATTTTATTTAAAATTATTATGTTTATATAAAACACTAGTGTTAATTGGCCTACATTATTACTGACATTGTTATTGCACTCATTGGCTATCGGACTTGACCTATTTAATGTTAAGTGGTCATTGGCGCCTGTAGACATAACGACCGCCGCCGTTCACCTTGAAGTTGAAGTCTCAATTACATTGTACTGTCTCATCCTTGAAACCGCAACGTATGGCTTTGAGGCGTTTGAGACAGCTTTGACGTCATCCTAAAGTCTCATTGTCTTGTATAGCCGTATCCTTCAAAACTCGTTCTGCTTTGCTTCATTGGCAGAACGAGGGTACTTATGGTGCACGTTCGTAATACGCCTACCCTCCGAAAAAAAATATTGTTGCAAAGACTGGCGAAAGCCACTTCTCGGAGAACCGGACCTAATTGTCATACGTAAAATCCCAGTAAATATTTATCTACACAATTTGACCAATAATATATACGGACGTGCTCAGAAGGCCACAATTATGTTCCCATAGACACAGGAACGTATTAGTAATGCTCTTCTAACATCGTAAAGCTGTCGCATCTCGCTGACACTAGATGGCATTGCTTATCGTCCTACTAAAGATACGGATCAACGCAGACGTGTATCGGAAAAGTTCACACTGAAACTTCTGTGCGTAAAGTGAGAGTTGCTCAAAATAATTTGTATGACTTCATCAGTGCGCTTTTCAAGTTATCAACTTATGAGTTGTGTTTCAGTAACGTGTATCCCGTTGTAAAAATTTTAAAAATCGTAATGATAAAAATGCTTGAAATGGCCAATATAACTTGCGTTACCGTTCTCACTTTCTCGTGCGTTTCGTTGACGAAGAAGACGTATCTACATATTCGTCCTAACGCGTCATGTTTATGGCAGTGTTTCTACCTCAAATTATAGTTTACCATATTGCGAAAGAATAAACAGAAAAACTCGCACTAGAAACACTTGCGCTTTGCTTCATAGAGAATTTGTGTTAATGGTAAAAAAAAAGCTTGATGCTAAGCGATAACCGGGGCTCATCAACTAAAATCAGGGCGTTTTTCTTTCGTTAGTCCAAATGGCAGTATGGCCATAAATCCTGAGCGAGTTCGAGCTACAAAAAAAACCGTACAAGCGAACACAATGCGAAATTCTAATGTTGTATAATAATGTTGGCCAACATAACTCCGCTGTGTATAAATATTATTTTCAACGAGTATTCGTTGTTTAAGGAAAATCGACGTGCGACTGTTTTTTTATTTATTAATTTAAGTTAAAAAATAAGTTTGTGATAGTTTATTTTGTTATAAAAAAAAATATGTTGTTTTTATTTGTTTTTTAGTAGCAGCTGCATAGAAATAGCAAATGAAAGGTCTTAGGCTGTATAATTCATAATTCATTGCTTCGTTTTAATTTATTGGTGTTTTTAAATGAATTTTAAAACAGGTAGGCAAGAGCAATATATATTGTTTTGGTCGAACGAAATAAAAATGAACCGGAAATATTTAATCTACATTTAACACATTTCTAATTGTTAAATTCAAGATTTCCTTATCGTAACTGAATACATGCAGTTATTAAAATTTGTAACAGCCGTCATTATGTTTATTTAAAAAAAAAGCAACGTTTTTCTCGAATAAAATTCGTACGACTGTTTGGACATTTCATTAGAATGTTTAATAATTTACGAGATACTATTGTTTAAATCTCATGCTTATAAGGAGACTAATAGTTGAAGCGCACCTACATTCAAAGGAATATTTTGTCTGCATTTTTAAATATAAACCGTCGCTTATCTACGGAGTTAATGTAGGCGCGTGATAATTTAATTCCTCATCTAGCAATCGTAATGCCCTCAATAGTGTTGCATAAATTCATCTTATTCGCATTGCTTCTATAACGAAGATCTGGTCTTAATATCAAATTACCTTCAAAATTAATGAATTAACGGACATTCCATAGCAACGTTCAATGCTAGTTTAGAAATTTAAAAAAAAAAATCACTTATGTACTTATCGCTTTTGTCATGTGAATGTGCATGTTAATCGTTTTTTACAAATATATAGTGTATTGGCGAAATAATTTAGTAGTTTCATAGTGTTTCGAAGTGTGTTTTTAGATGTCTTGTAAGTGTTGCCAGTGTTTCGATGTGGTATTTACTGATTATAATGATCGATTTGGGTGTGTATTGGAGAAGTATTGAAGTAAACAAATGTGAGCTGATGCGGCTTAGTATGTTTCAATAATGAATAGAACCGGTACACGGTATACAGATCTGCCCATGGTCATCGCTAGTGCGAATGAGCATAATGCACTAGTAACTCAATATTCATGTTGGTGCAATTTACTTCGTTCATTAAAAGCACACTTCGAAAATACACCATATTGTAAAAGTTTACGTACATGACATAAAACTTAAAAAAGGTAGAAATTCTTAAATATTATTGTAGTGTTTTATTAAAATTAAAATGGAATGGTCACATTGTCGAATGTTAAGAAGAACATACGTCACTAGAATTTTGCCAATAGGTCAAGGAATAAACTAGACGGACAAAAACAGCTACACCATAGACAACCAAACACCGCGATATGTTTAGTCACGTGTGATACGATTTTGTCTCTGGCAATGAGTAGTGGTTATTAACATCGCTTTCAGTTCCATACAAACAACTTGTATAAAGGTAGTATCGTCTACTAAAGACACTACTTGTATTATTATTTTTTTTAATAAATTGTACTTGCTTGTAAACAAAGTCCTGTAAGCCAAACTACTTGTAAAGACAATGTGACTATAGCAGACTATGTGTAGGTATATCTAGTATAAGATGTTGAAGGAATATGATTTTGTACAGCCCGACTAAGTTATCTTGAGACTCTAATAAAGCAATCACTTTAAACTTAGTCATTCTGCCGAATTGACGTTAACTTATAATGAATGAATCAAGTCGAGATGAGAATTTCTGTAATGTGATCGGAATTAACTTAATCATTAAAGAAATAATCCGAGAATTGATATTAGCATTCGTGAGAATTTTCGCAGATTCTAAACTGTTAAAAAGCCACCGTTACTACTGGTTTGATCCTGAAGAAACACTAAAATAACAAAATAAAATAATTCACACGACTTCGCTTCTAACGTTCCCGCCAAAAGCTTCTCCATACTGGTTGTTTAGTAATGTGATGTCCATAGATAATTTAGTAGGACTGTACTTTTTAAAAGTCATGTTGTATTCACTTACATTCCGTATATAATATTTCTTAACAATGTATTTATTAATATGTACCAAAACGTATCTATAAGATTTTTGTCTTAGAAATAAAACCGTGTATTCATTACAGTGATCAGTTTTAGCAAAAAGTTTGAATATAAATCTAAGTGATTTCTACACTTCCTTCAACGAAAATGGCTATAATCTAAAAGCTAACAATATTAAACAAAACTTTTACTTTTCGTAATGTCAAGAAATTATATGCGACTCTCGTTTAAACTGAAGAAAATCTCATTATTATTAAAAAAAGAAATTTTTTACAGAATTTTCTGCCTACGATTTGCTAATCTTTGTGTGGCATGAAATGAATGTCTCTTCTTGTGACAGTAGTGTAGCAGCAGCTTAAATTTATTAAACATAGTATTTTAAATTAATGGCAACAATACATTATGAATGTTCATTGCTTTTTAGGTAACTTAGGTTAGGGTTGCCAGTGACTTTGAATAATAACCGTAGCGCGAATTCAAATAAAAAGCAACCCTCGACGAGTTAAAGGTTTTTAAAAATCTCTTTAGTAAATGAATATGAAATCTTTTAAATTAGAATAGTTACATTTTAAAATCAATGTATTTGTCGGTTTGTAAACGTAGTGTTGAATGTGATTAGAATTTCAATAAATATTTACCAAAGATTTTAATGAGTTTTCATTTAACTCCTTGTACGACGGAATCAAAATCAGTCTTATTACTATTTCCGACCCTATGAATGATTGTTACTATTATTGTTATTGTGTACTGTATCAATAAGTAAATTGATTAGATTGTACTTTTCTACCCACCTACGTAAAGCTCACCTTCTTTAAGAACGGTTAGCTGGTAGATAACTCAATTGTTGAGTTAAGCTCGCCATTTTTATTACTTTTCGTAATTATTATATTGTTTTAACTGTGTGTGTACAATAAAGAATACATATTATTATAATGATTTACAGTTTTCGTGGTCGTTTGAGGTAAAAATATGGAGCGATTAAACCGTAAAAGTAATTTTAATGTCTAGGATTTGCGAAAAATCAATGAAAGTACTATTCCTATTTTAATTAGCTAATGTTGCTAATGATTTTACGGTCTAGTTAGTGTGAAGCGGCCCGAGGATCCCGTAAACATCAACTAAATACTGACCATATTAGGTCAGTAGATTGAAGTCTCGCTCCCCAATAACAATGGACCAGTAGACTAGTAGACCGGGCAGACGAACGCACAACCACTTCGTACCATTAATAGGTAATTATTGTAAATTATTTTCTGAAAAAATCATTTGCCTGATCTGAAATAAACGAATTATAAGTTTCTAAAAAGTAATGCTGCAACTGACTACATCCGTAGATTAAAGGAACTAATCTAGAAAAAAAAAGTGAGCCGTCACGGGACGCCTGGCAAATGTAAAACATCGACATTATTTTGTAAAAGTAATATGCAGAAAAGAACAGATTGTGATAGGAACTAAATATGTCATAATGATAAAATAAAATATTACGAAAAAATATATTGTTTTCAAGTAAAACACAGTTTATGTGTACTGTAGTAAACAACACTGTATACACTACGGAGTATACACTACAGGTATCCGAGCTCAGTGTAGCAAGAGAGATGGCTTAACGCTGGATCGGGTGGGAGAGAATCGCACAGTCGATTGCGCATGGCGACGCGTCGCCACGCCAGAAATCGGTTTTACGTGCGGCTATAGATGTTTCACATAAAAAAAATAATCTAATGGTGGTGTTAAATTCAGACAGACTTGAAACGTGCTTACGACTACAATTTAAGGACTAGGAACATAGAAGAGGGCATTGCTAGTAGGGGCGGACGAGATTAAATTGTTTATAGTAGGAGGATTTTGTATTTGATTATTAGATGGAGATCGTGGGATCTGTGAACAAAATATGGTTTTGTTTTAGTTTTAGAAAACTTACGTATTAAACTGCTTGTCTACACGAATTGGTATCATTTTTATGTTTAGGTGGGAAATGCGTTCTCTACCTATGCTGATAGCATTGAGAGGCTATTTCGCGCATTGAGAGGCTATATATATAAACGCGTTCTTGAGTGGAGACCGCGAATTGGCAAACGCTGCGCAGGACGTCTTCAGGCTCGGTGGAGTGATAGTCTGTGCAGGGTAACTGGCAGGAGATGGATGAGAGAAGCCAAGGATCGTGCTTAGTGGCGAGCAGTTCGAGAGGCGTATGTCCAGCAGTGGACTGCTATAAGCTGATTATGATGATCTTATATATAAAATTCTCGTTTCACAATGTTAATTACCATACTCCTCTGAAACGGTTTGACCGATTTTTATTAAATTTTATATACATGTTCAGTAGGTCTGAGAATCGGCTACTATCTATTTTTCATACCCCTAAGTTCACAGCGCTACATGCCTCTCACTCATTTACCACCTTACAATAAGTTCATTTTTTTGTTTCTCTACACTAGAAATTCCCTAGAAATCTTATATATGGCAAAACAACGTTTGCCGGGTCAGCTATATAGAAGCGGGCAACGGGTTCATTTTGTGATGTCTACAGACTAAGCTGATAACTAAGAATAAAAACTATCATATCTACTCATAAATAAATAATAATAATAAATAAATAATTATTTACTAACAGTCACGCCACGTTAACTGGTCCCGTGATAAGTTCGTAAAGAACTTGTGTTACAGGTACCAGATAACGGAAATAAATATAAGATTTTTATTATACACATACACATATTTAATATACATCCATAACCCTGGAAAAGACAATTTATCATACAAATATCTTCCCTTGGCGGGATTCGAACCCGCGACCCCCTTGTGTAGTGACCATGTCACTTACCACTACACCAGACGGCCGTTGAAATGCGCGAAAGAATGAAATGCGTGCTGCATGGCATCTGCTCTGCCATGATAGTTTAGATAGTTTATTTTAAATATATAAATACAACACATTTCGATATTTTCAAAATCATAAAAAACAAACTAATTTAATTAACTAAAACTAATTTTAAATCCGACTTAAATATAATTATGTCTACTTAGCATTAATTATCCCCATAAATGAACAAAGGGCATTTACAACATCAGTAACTACACAACAAACGACGGCGTGCAATAGATTTATTTTAGATACTTAACTTATACGAAAGCTTGTAGTCCTCGAGTGATTTATAAGGTATTGCAACCTTGATTGTACTTCCGATAGGAGAGGTTATTTTGCATGTACGTCTTATCTTTATATAGACAAGGAAGAGGATTAGAGATACCAACCTCATTCGTAATAATAATAATAAAGCTTTTTATTCGGATAACGGATATACAATTGAAGACATGAATTGATGAAGAGGATATGATACAATTTGTTAATTTCGAGAAAACGGGCAACAAAATTTTATTATTTGTTTTTGAGATATTATGGGTTTGTGGCTGTTATTTTTATTATTTTAAACTTGAAATTATAGTACTACCATTTATTTACCAATATCGAGAAAGAAAATGAAAAAATAATAATAAGAATATTGTTTTCAGAATAATTTAAAATTAAAGAATACGTTAAGTGTCGATATCACATGCAATTTCTAAAAATAGCCTGTCGACCCGGAGTTTTAAGGTCTAATATGGTTTATAGGCACCTTCAGTCAATGTAAAAACTCAAAAATCTTAAAAATGATACTTAGCCCCTTTATTCACTCATGTCTTCAATTATGTTTCTTATACTACTGCACTTATACTGTATTTTACAAAATTAAAATTGTTCAAGTATTTGGTGCTTCTTTCTCTCTCTGTCATTTCATTTCCCAGTTGACAAAGGTCGCCTCTAACTTACTCCATTTCGATTTCTCTCTGTCTACTCTACTCCATGTTATGCCCGCAACCAGCTTTTTTTTATTGCTTAAGGCTTAAATGGATGTACGAGCTCACAGCCCACCTGGGGTTAAGTGGTTACTGAACTTACTACAACGTAAATGCGCCACCCACCTTGAGATACAAGTTCTAAGGTCTCAGTATAGTTACAACGGCTGCCCCACGCTTCAAACCGAAACGCATTACTGCTTCACGGCAGAAATAGGCAGGGTGGTGAATACCTACACGTGTGGACTCAAGATGTCCCATTATTGTCCCATCTTTTTTGTTGTCTGCCTCTTTTCTTTTAACCTATCTGTACAAAATATTTGCTAAGATCTTGCTCTAGCGAATGTACAGAAAACTCGAAAACCTCATTCGTAATCAAGTCTAAAAACTTTGTTGCACATATATTAATTCATTAGTTTGTTAAACAAATTATTGTTTGTCATTAAGTTTATTAAAAATTGTAAGCTTTGCAAGCTTTTAAGTGTAGTAAGACTATAATTCAGCACGGACATATTTAGCTGTTTTTAATATTTTTTTGTGTCCAGAATCTAGAATAAATTAATTTCATTTTTGGAACGAAGTTCCTTATGGGACGATGCGGAGGCGTACCCTAACCGGGAAAAAACGTCCGTAACGTAAGATTTTTATTATTTATGTATAGTCTTAGTGTGATGGCTATATAGTGTCTAATGTATAGTCTACGTGATGACGGTTATTATTATTTCTATGATAGAGCATAATTAGGCTTAATTATTATTATTCATATGAATAGCTGTATCTTTGTATATTATTATGATATATTTTTTATAAATCATTGTGAATAAAATAAAGTTGATAACTTTGTAAAGTAGTTTTTAACAATAAAAAAATCATAATAAAAAATGTATACCCGAATAATTATTTTCTTTATACCTCGAATAGAACTTAAAATTATTATTTTTATAATAAGGAACTTCGTTCCTATCCGGTGTCTCACGACACCACACATCTTTTTTTTTTGTCATAACTTTTATTTGAGTCGGCGAATGTGCTCGAATAGCCGTATAGTGGTATGCTGTTGCTGTGTAATATGTCTAAACATTCAGAAACACTTCGGCTAAGCAACACGGAATCGCGCTATCAAAACCGTTCGTGCTTTTTACGAAAACAATGTAGGGACATACTCATGAATTACGTATTTTCTTCGCCTTATTTTCTTATATATAGCATTAAATGTTTTAGTTAAATACGGATGCCATAAGTACCTAATTTCGTAAAGTAATAAATAATTAATAGGTTTTTTTTACCTATATATAAAACAATATGTAAATTTTCATAATGAACACACAAGAAGGAATGGAATTGGGGTGTCCTTAAAAGAGTGATTGCGTAGAGGGAATCAACTTCTTGCTATCTTTTTCAGATTCAGATTCTTACTGTATGTTGGGTTCAATTATTTGTGTTCAATTATCTTTGTTTTTTTATATATTTGGAAGCAGAGAGCAATAGATAAACAATTGCCTCTTAAAAAAACTAAGTTAAATATTTTGTTTTATGATTCAACTACCATGTAAAAAAAAAAAAAAAAACATGTAATCTTAGGATTTAATTTCTAACTAACAATCGTTTCGAAAATGGAAATTTCTTTATTGCTTTTGATAAGTAGATTAAGTTATCTGAGTCCATAGACAGCAGAAACGTGAATGCCGCCTTATTTCTCCTCCACCTTATTTGTCTTTTAGTTCGGGCTTTAAGTATGACCGCGCATCGTTTATCGATCCAGCCGAAACTTCGTACAGTGGTCGGGAGTCTGACATTTTAAAGGAAGTTTTCTGACATTCATAACAAAGTATGCTTGTGAGTAGCGTCATAAAAAGGTTGCATTTTATATACTTAGCGACACTCACAACAAAGCGTGGCCTTCACTATTTATATAAACGAATAAATATTTAAGTAAACATTTACTTATTATTTTAAGCAGAGTTGACACAGACGTAAACATGAAATTTAATGTTTTTTACTAGAAATGAAATTGATTAAATCACACAGCAAGAACCAACTATAAAAGACGAAATGCTTAATGATAAAGACGAGGTGAACCGGTTCCACTGAAAAGATCTACGTCGTATTTTGAGACTCGTTTTTGAAAGTAGCGTTTACTATAAATATATTAATTTAATCTGCCAGAATTATTGTTGCGTGTTTATTATCTTTGTGGATTATTGTTTTCGTGAAATACATATTTAAAATTACCTTTACTCATAATTAATTGGTGATTTTAAGCATTCAAAACACCGGTCGTCGAATTTAACCCATAGACAAGAAGATCAACTGTTTTTTTTTTTTGTGATTCTCGATTTTGATATGGTGGCGGATTGAGCGATGCACTGCTTTTATAGGGCTACTGTTAGCAAGTCCTCCCAGGTTAAGCCCCCTGTGCTCGCGACGCCACTGGCAACCAAATAAAAAAACGGGTTCAAACGGGTGTAAAAAAATCCTAAGAGTATTAAAATTCGAAGAAGTTCAAAATAGATTAACACATATATATATAAATCTATTTTTAAATAGACCACATAAAACAGCACCGCGCAAAATAGTTTAATGTATCACATTGAAAATGAGAAACAAAAAATTTGCCTCTCAATATCATTGAATTGGCTTGAATTTGTTGTAAAACAGAATCTCATTGTCAACGGTTGGTTCACTGTATGACTTGTGTGACAATAAATGACTCAGTGAATACAGATATGGATTAAGCATCCGTGGCGCGGCATCTCTCTCTACGATGAGTAACATGATTACTAAAGATACAATTATAAGTCATGTTGAACAGATATTCGAGTACTGACATTATGAAATTGACATCCTTATCTACAATTTTTTCTTTCGTTGCCCAGACGCGTGAACTAGCTCACGGCAAGTGGCTACAAGAGCCCATGGACATCAACAACGTAAAATGCTGCCACCCACATTTAGTTCAGCTCTAAGTTTAAATTCTCTAATACAACGACTGCCCCACCCTTGAAACTGCTTCCCGGCATAAATAGGCAAGGTATTTTTTTTTTTTTTTTTTTTATTGCTTAGATGGATGGATGGACGAGCTCACAGCCCACCTGGTGTTAAGTGGTTACAGGAGCCCATAGACATCTACAACGTAAATGCGCCACCCACCTCGAGAGATCTCAGTATAGTTACAACGGCTACCCCACCCTTCGAACCGAAACGCATTACTGCTTCACGGCGGAAATAGGCGGGGTGGTGGTACCTACCCGTGCGGACTCCCAAGAGGCTCTACCACCAGTGAAAAAGTGGTAGTTTGTACCTAGCCGTGCGGGCTCACATGACCAGTGATTACGAAAATATTTTTTTTTATAAATAAGCTTTTTATTATATAACGTTATTTTATTTTATTTGGAAGACAAACAGTGAACTTGAACAATATAAAATATAACCTTACAACTAAACACCATTTAAATGTCTCCGCATTTAAATAACTACAAACAATTGTGGCGACGCATCGCCTAAAATTAAAACGTAAAACAAAAACAAAAAATAACAACAATTAGAAAAAAAACCCAGAAAAACGTACTAAATAGAAATTAATTAATTAAATATTTGCATTCAACCATCGACTGATTAATGTTCTCCTAATAATCTTAGTAGGAGTGTTGAAAATGTGCAGTTCAGGGTTCCGTCTTGGAAGTAATTCGTGAACTTATGTTATTTAAGTGGAAAAATCCGTCAAACCTTGGTACCTAACTTTTCGGTGTACTTTTTAGTTTTTGTGGACTTATGTTTAATGCGATAACGTGCTTATCTCAACACTCAGAATTCTTATATGCAAAATAACGATTGTTATGTAAATGATGCGTCTTACGCGTATAATTGATTACCTAATAATCGTTCCTGAGTTTTTAAAATGTTCTCTGAAGATATTTTTCTCTAAAAGTTAACTTTTCGTTAACTATCCTCACACATTGTACACTCGTAATAGTCAAAGTGCTTAGAAGTTTGGTTTGCTTAGAAGAAGGGACACATACATTACATCCGAGTTCTCAGAAACTTAAACAAATTTTATCGCACAGCTGCACTTGACCGTATTACCAATACACAATCTCCTGAACTGTTGAAACGTCTTTATTAATAAGCCCTGAACTTTACATAAAATTTATGGGAGTTGTAGAAATTACTATAGTTGTAGAAATACATTATACAAATTTCATTTAGAAGATACTTCATTATGCCTCTATTAATTTAATACCCGTGTTTTATAGTCATCAAAGATGTTTACGTTAACCAAAACATTTTTCTGATTAAAAAAAAGCACTTGTGAGCTCAAGGTTTTCCAGCGAAATTCTTACTCTCATTAACAAATAATAATACGACCCTCGCATAAAACGTTCGGATATCATTGCTCCCATCCAATTATATTGTATAGTCTGTGGCGATGTCACTTCACTCACGCTCTCCATTGTAAAGGCTGGTGTAGACGGCAAGATGTCCTCATGCTGCGTCACTATATATAATAACATACGCAGTTTTTATTTACGTCTTTTTCCAACATAAAATACATTGCTGAGCATAAGCATCACAGATTTCGCATTCTGAACATGTTTTAAAAAACAAATCAAAGCCTGTATGGATATGTCAAAATAAAGAAAAGAGACCAACCATAAATTAATAAAAAACAAAGAAATGTCGCGAATTTCATTGAATCTTGAAGATAGGGTTGTTGCATGTAAATAGTTGTCATTTCTGTGATTAACTTAGAATGATAATGGAACAATCAAAATAAATAAAATTATGTAGAAACTCAACAAATTACCACTTTAAGACCTAAATAGGTGTTCAATAATAGAAAGGACATGACAATTTAATCATTTTAAGCGACGCGGAGACGCGGCGACTTGTTTCAGCAGGCTGGCAATGTATTTGGGTAGCTTTGATTGGCAGTAGAAGCATCGTCGGCACAAGCCCTAATTCGCTCAATGACTCACTCAATAGTCGATCGCTGTTCGCTTCAGTATGAATTTCAAAAGCGGGGAGGTTACTTGTTTGTTTCGCGCGTGTTATCAATTCAAAGACGATAGTGTTTGATTTGATGTCGTTTCAATTTTAATTTGTGAAAAATGACTGCTCTTTTGAAAAACGTGACGAACTGTATATGGTATGCGTTTGATTCGTTGCAAAATAATGACGTTGTACACAAATCTAAATTAAAGGTATGTTACTTACATTAAACTCACATGAGATATTTAGGAAACTTACTTTAATACTAAAAAAATACTTCACTACTTAGAATATTTAAAAAAACTTCCACAACGTTTGAAAACTTTTTTTCTTCATTATTACTCTGATAATAATTCAGATTCATTGTTCATCTAATTTCATAAAAAATAATTTTCTGGACCTTACATAATAATAGTCTAGACATAGATAACCAAGCTTTTCCAGCCACTGACTCTACGCAGCCTTCCATCAAAATGAATGCACCGGACGTCTTATCCTTTAGGCCACGACAACTTCAATCACTTATCTTTGTTATCCTGTCCGATTTCTTTTATTCTCTCCCCGTAATTCCGACCTTGAGCCTACAAATGGTGTGGTATGCTATGAGCTCACACAGGTCCGAACAATCATGCTTCTTATGTCCGTTGTCAATCTCTCTTCATCTTGAATCTTCCACCAAGAAGATGTGGACCTAGCGTCTCAAGATGGCTGATAGACATGTACATATATATGTACACACAGACATTTCCCAGGATAGCTTCCTACTTTCAAGCTACGTCAGTAAAATATAAGTCATTGAAAATTATTTCTTAGCTAATGTAGGAAATCTAGAATATAAAAATTTAGGGCTTTAAATCAAAATATTTCGAAAAAAATTCTAGGGTTACTAGAACCAGTCTTACTTAACGAAACGACACAAACTTTTTGAAGCGATAACACTGAATATTCGTTTCACATCTCATAAGTTTGCATTTCGAATTAGCGAATTTGATGTGTGACTTCAATATATACTAAATTGGGCTTAAAGCATTATTGCTCTCGGGTTATTTTGAGAAAAAAAAACAATCACGTAGGTACGTCATCATCGTCGCTAATGGAAGTCAGAAATGTCATCGACACAGATAAGCCGTTAATAGTCACATCAAAGCGCTCAGGACAAACCCTGAATCCCTTCGGTTCGTTACAGAAAACTTCTCTTGAACCTCTGATGTAGGTACGCATTATGTACAGCATAGTACAGGATAGCTTATACTATAGTATATACCATAACATAGTATACTATTATCAAGTTTTTTTTGTCAACAATCAACGGACTTTAGTACCTAAATACCTATACTTACGCCCGTACGTATAGGTACTACTAAAATATGAAGATAAAACCTCAAATAAGGTACGCATACTACAATCCTGCTTTGGTTTATTTGTAATTAATACGAGGGCGGCACTGAAAATTTCGGGAATTAACGAAGTGACACAATATTACTATTTAAAAATGTATTTATTGCTTTTCGAAGTATTCTCCGCGAAATTTGACACATTTTTCCATACGATGGAACCAATAATTGAAGCAACCATTCCATTCGGAAGTTGGGGTCTCCGAAATGGCCGTTTTGTAGGCGTTCACAGCTTCTTCAGGTGATGAAAATCTCTGTCCACGCAATTTATTCTTTATTTTAGGGAAAGTATAGAAATCATTAGGGCTTAGGTCGGGGCTGTACGGCGGATGGTCTAATAATTCTATGTTTTCTTGCTCTAAAAACTCTTTTGTTCTGTGCGCGGTGTGAGAACTCGCATTGTCGTGATGGAGGATGATGCGGCGGTTGCAGTTCTCTTTATGGAGTTCAGAAACGACCTGTGGCAAACAAATGCTAGCATACCATTCTGCATTAACTGTTCTTTGTCCCTCAAGAGGAATAGTCGTAACATGGCCGGTTTTGGAGACAAACGTGGCCACCATTTTTTTTGCAACACTCCGTGAACGAACAATTTTTGTTGGCTTTAACTCATTTTCGAACACCCAAACTCGTGACTGGTTTTTTGTTTCGGGTTTGTACGCTTATATCCAGGATTCGTCACCTGATACAATGTTGTATACAGCATTTGAGGATCCTGCGTGGAACCTTTCGAGAGTTCTGACGCACCAAGTAACGCGAGCCGCTTTTTGCTCTTCACAGAGCGAATGCGGTATCCATCGGGAAAACAACTTTTTTACACCTAATTGTTCATGCAAGATTATTTGTATTTGACTCATGCCAATGTCTAAAGTTGCCTGAATTTCGCGATATGTCACATGTCGATCTTCCTCAATCAGCTTACGCACAGCGTCAACGTTTTCTTGGGTGACTGCAGTTTTTGGACGACCTTGACGGGGATCATCACTGAGCTTGACACGTCCACGTTGAAACTCAGCAAACCAGCGATAAATTGTGGTTTTGGATGGGGCTTCATCACCAAATGCAGAAATCATCCGGTCAACACACTGTTTTTGTGTTAAACCACTTCGAAAGTCATAATAAATCATCGCTCTTGAATTTTCTCGAGTCAATTCCATTTTCTCAACGACTAAACAAGTTTGACAAAACCTCGTGACAAGACCGAGAATCTTTTTTTAAATAAATAAATGGTATTCGATTTTTAAAACCAAGGAGTTTTCAATTAAAAAGATTTTAATATGACAGGAACAGTGGAAATATTCCATTCCCGATACTTTTAGTGCAGCCTAGTAGCAATTACTTTCTTAAAGATAGTGGGGCGTTTTATGCAGCCGCAAGGGTAGGTACCAAACTGCCTATATCTGCCGAAAAAAGCCATGCTGCCACCGATTGAGCATGTTTTTATTTATTGCGTAGATGGTAGACGAACTCACAGCCCACCTGGTATTAAGTGGTTACTGGAGCCTATAGACATCTACAACATAAATGAGATACAAGTTCTAAGGTCTTAGTTTAGTTACAACGGCTCTGCCTCACCCAAACCGAAACGCATTACTGCTTCACAGCAGAAATAGGCAGGGCGGTGGTACCTACCCGCGCGGACTCAAGAGGTCCTACCACTAGGTGAACAGCCGTTGTACTATACAATTGAGACTTCGATCTTTACTCATCTCTCTATCTGTTCTGCACATTTAGTACTAACAAAAGAAAATCGTGAATTTTATCTAGGTTATAATAACAAACGTGCCCTATGCGAGCTCTGTCTATAAAAAGATGAGTCACCTAATATGGGAGTGCTCGGTTCTATTAAGCTAAATTAATTAAAGCTACATTCTAGACTTATCAAACATGTTACCTGTGAACCCATTCACGTCGGGTCCGGTATGGGAGTGTCGGTACTAAACTTAATGTCGACGGAGTTTCCGTAATAGGAATTCTGCGGCAACACATTTCTTTCAGAATAACATACGTAGCACTCATGTTTGTACTGTTTTTTTTACGTAAGCATGAATTACAAATGTAAAAAGATGATTAAATACATTCAGAAATGTAATTAACGCAACATTTCTTATAATAGGTGAACCCAAGAAGATGTTATTGTTTGTAATGTTTTATTTTTACGTAAGCGTGAATTACAAATGTAAAAGATTATTAAATAAATTCATAAATGTAATTAACGCAACATTTCTTATAATAGGTGAGCCCAAGAAGGTGTTTTTTAAGATATTATCAAAATTATTATCCTTCTATAATGCTTCTACTCATATCTGTCAATAAAATATTTATAACTATTGACACCACGTATGTGCTCCACGCTTGTTCTTAACAATAAATTTATTTTCTATATTGATTTTTTTAGTTGGATTTTTCTATAAAAGCGTGTTTGTTTAGTTTTTTAAACTATTATTTATTAGCAAAAAACGAAAAAATTAACAATTAAAATTTCAACAAATTTATTCTCTGAGCTTATTGTTACGACTCTATCGAAACCCAGTATCAATGATCTACGGTGTTTTCACAAATAATTGTTTTGTTTTTTCAAACGATCTCGATTCTCGGTACACACATCTAATTAAAAACAAGTGGAATTTATGTGAATATTTTTTCGTGATGTCAGTGATTATTTGAGATAAGTGTCAACCATGGCGCGAATATCAGCACCCGCATTACGACATAACCTTGTCTCGAACATTTAATTACATTAAAATAACAACTACAATCTCATACAAACCAAAACTTATTATTGCTTCTCAGTAATAATAGAGAGGATATTGACTTAATAATATCTTGTAAATGTTTGTGGGACTCAAATAATATTTGGAACAGAGGAAGCCCTTGTTAAAGGTTGTTATTTAAGTGCCCTTTGATCGGATAATTGCTATTTTTTTTTAAATACTTTACAACTGGTTCCTGAAAATATATTATTTATCACTACCGAAAAATCACAAATACAAGCACTAGTATTTTTTTTTAAATTTATCATTTGAATTGAACTGATAAAATAGAAACTCAAAATTACAGTGATAGTCCGAAGAAAAAGTTCTAATCAACATTCAAAAAGTTAACTGACGCTAATTGAATTAATTAGCTCCGGGCGCCCTAAAACTTCTCGTCTCGTGATAATTCAGTATGTCTGTTTGTATAGACAAAGAAACGCTTGAATCTTTGCGATGTACAATTCGAACTATATAGGCCCAATTTTTTTAATCATAAACGGATCATCGGGAAGTAGGGTTTGTTTGCACTCGAGAGATGATTCTTGCTCACTACTTTATTTGGTGCGCTAATTCTCTCTTCCTCTTGTGAATTTACTGGTGGCAGGACCTCTTGTGAGTCCGCACGGGTAGGTACCACCACCCTGCCTATTTCTGCCGTGAAGCAGTAATGCGTTTCGGTTTGAAGGGTGGGGCAGCCGTTATAACTATACTTGAGATCTTCGAACTTATATCTCAAGGTGGATGGCGCATTTACGTTGTAGATGTCTATGGGCTCCAGTAACCACTTAACACCATGCGTGCTGTGAGCTCGTCCATCCACCTAAGCAATAAAAAAAAATCGAAGCGCTCATTATTTGGTGGTTGACACCCTGTTTATCCTCCTGTTTATGTTCTTATCGTGCTTTTTATCATCACAAATCATGTCGTGAGCGAGACCTCATCTCCCGAGTTCTATGGTCAACTTTTACTGAAGCTTCAAATTGCTCAATCCCAACTTAGATTCAACTAAAGTCGTCGCGTCTCGTCTGTACGGTTCAATCTATAACCAATTTCTAAATTAGCTTGAAATACGACAAAAAGTATCGTTTTTCTATGTCGAAACACGGTTGCCGACAGCCGTCATATCTTTCACGGTTCGTTTAAGGAAACACGACATTCTTTTGAAAATTACGGCGAAATAACAAGTTAGGGCTGACAATAAAAGCAAATAATGATATTAATATGACAGCGAAACTGCACAGAGTTCGATTGATTTTAATTTAGGAACATTTTATAGGAATATTCAAATATGAAAGTGTGTTGTTATACTAAGTGATGTACTAGAATATTACCACCTCATCTCTATGCGCGTGTCTTGAAAAATGCGACTAAATGATTCATTAATGGTCAACAGTGTTATCTGTGTAGTATATCAGATAACATATTATTTCGATCACCGACCCGCATCTACTACTGTTAGGGTGTTATTTAACCCACACGCCGATGATTTAGCGACCAATTCATGATCTTGTAATTTTTTTTGTTAACACAAAGGATATCTTGCGACAACGTGCAGGTTGATATAAAATCTTACTGTTAAGTTCTCCTGTGCCTCTTCTAAGACGTAAGTTACTAAGAAAACTGTAAAATAATAAACGTCTGAAATATGTAAAATAATATAAATAGAATAAAACACGCGAGATTAAATTGTAAAGGATTGTTTAAATAAGCGATAGCGCGACTCGTTAAATGTTGTATTATTATGCATTACATAATCATCGTGTAATACAAATACGGTTTATTTCAATAAATTTTATAACCACGATAGTAACAACAGCTTCACGATGCAACTATGTATTTTGTTTTGTAATGTAATGTAACCTAATATAATATCCTTTTTTATATTACCTGCTCTTTTTTTACATTATCTGTGCATTTTCTCACTCACGGCTTTGGCGCCAATTTCGTTTTTTGTTATTTTCAAATTTTTTATCTAATTAGATAAAAAATTTAGATAAAAGATAGATTAAAAAATTAGATAAAAAATTTGTAAAACAATAATTATTGTCGGACTAAAAATATATAACATCGCTTTCACAAATCGACTTATTATTTGTCTTCTTATCACGATTGTCAATTCTATGCGATTAAGAGCATTTACTTATGATTTCTAGGATTGGTCTCTACGAATCGACCGAGTTTGATATCTTGCATTCGATTGTGGAAACATTGAGTTGTTTTTTGTATTAGCTGACGTACCGATGAAGCATTTACAGAAGACATTACACCGTGAACGCTGTTACCCACCATGAGTTCGAAGTCACCCTTCAAACTGGAGCTTCTGCTTCGCGGTAAAAGACAGAACAGTGTTATCCACTCATGCGGGCTCGCATTAGGCCTTATTTACAGTATGTTTAGTGCGAGTTTTTTTTTTATTGCCTTTGTAGGCTGACGAGCATACGGCCCACCTGATGGTGAGTGGTTACCGTCGCCCATGGACTTCAGCAATGCCAAGGGCAGAGCCAAGCCGCTGCCTACCGCTTAATACTCTCCACAAGCCTCGTTTGAAGAAGGACATGTCATAGCGCTCGGGAGCCACCGTGGAGGGTGCGAGTTTTTTAACTTTGCCCTAGCGGCAAATGAAGGGAAGCTGTTATAAATTATAAATGCTGTAAACGTATATTGTGAGTAAAATTATTTCCTTACATTATAGGTTAGATTACTTTTCGTTATCGTGTTGTTTTGTCGTATAGTCGTTTTTTCCTACCTATGCTGATAGCCTAGCGAGGCTATTTCAGTTTCTCTTTGACGTGTAGGTGAGCTCACGGGTCTCAAGCCGGAGTGTTACTAACACTGGCCCTAGCAAGAGCAGTGCTTCGCAGAATCTACCGCCGTATCAGAAACACGACCTACTGAGAAGATCCGGCGAGAAACTCAGTGGGCTAAATAGTCGTAAGGACCATTGTGTACAAACTCAGCACATTTGTCTTGCTTAGTCGTGCGCAAATGGCTTATGTTGCAAGCCAGATTATTTTTTTGCTTGTTGTTATTTTTTGTGTATATTTTTAGCTTGTAATGTGTATTGATTGCCTAATAAATGAAATAAATCAATAAATGAATGTTCCAACGCCATGAAAATTTGAGTTAAAATGTTCAAAAACTCGCACTGTACACACAGATAAAACGTATAATTAACTTTGTCTGTTATAAATTTCGTTAAGCGATGTTATTGTCGTTTCGTGAGCACGTGTGTACTTATTTCTTTACAAAAATGACTACCTGATTACTGGATTTTAGTTGGAGTTCAATAGCTTGAAATGAGTACACCCACAACGTCCCTGTGTGAGTTAGATTAATAATCGAACCCACTAGGTGACGCTGTAAGCCAATTCTAGAATTTGGTATGCGTACCATTGAGGGAATACACAAAAGGCCCCGGTAGGTAGGGCTGCGATTACATTTAAGTTTTTTTTTCTTTTCTCAAATCTAAACGTTTGCCAGATTTGCTGGTTAGCTATAAAAGGTTTTTGTTAAAAAAAAAACTCACGAAACAAAAAAAACCGTGTAAAAACAATAATTTATATGCCAATAAGGAAATGTTATTCAAAAAGATTCAGTTACTGTTTCCTCATGATAGGTCATGTATTATAGAGATTCCTTTAACATTCCTGTATATATAAAAGCAACGGAATATCTTGGAAGTTATCCTTAAACACTAAACTAGCGAGAAACTAGCGTTTTGTTGTCTCTACTGGTTCACAGCTCTATTGGTTCGTCGATCGTCAGCTATGGCAAAAACATTTCCAAAGTCCCAAGAACGAGTGTACTAAATTTCGAGTCAACCGGATAACCCATATGCGAACAAACAGACCTTCAAACATTACCTCAAACGTACATTAATTTTTATTTGTAAATCAAAGATTCCCTGAAGCCACTACGAATGTTGATCCAATTTTGCTATAAAAGAGACATCCACATTAAATTCTAAAAATAGTCTGCTTTTGTTATTCATCCAATCACGAAATTCAACGCCTTTAAACTTAAGTCCTTTAAACTTGACAGGTGTCAAATAGCAAAGAAATTTGTACAAGATAATAGCGAAGTTGTAAAGTTTGTGTTGTGTTTGTATACTCTAGTATCCACTTAACACGCAATGGGCAGTAATACTTGGGCATGCGATAGAAAAACAGACCTACTCTCTCTTAGAATCTAGTCAAGTAATACTAATTACTAATGGCACTTGTAATTTCAATTATCTTATTTTCTTCACAAAAAATCTATTTTGTTTTGTAATATATAATATAATATATATACAATATAATATATATATAATATATAATATAATATAATAATAATATAATATATATATATTATATAATATAATAATATAATATATATACAATAATTTTTGTTGATGTAAACATCCAAATATTCGGAATCGAACACAAAAACGCATTCTAAGTGATTCCGCGCCATTACTGCAGGTTAAAAAAGAATTTTTTTTTTTTTAAACTAAAAAACACACCTTATATAATGTTCAACTAAAAAATAGAAAATAAATTTTAATAACTTTAAATTGCAAATAGTGTAAAAAAAAATATATTTTATTGTAAAAAAAAGCGTGGGGTGTTTTTTTATTATTGAAACCTACGATTGAAATAATAATTCTTCTACTCATCTGTCAGAAAAATATTTATATATTACATAACTAATAATACCATGCTATATAAAGCGTGTTTTTTAGTTTTTTTAAACTATTATTTATTTTTATTTTTTTAGTTGAATTTCAATTCTTTCAATATTTTTTTTAAATATTGAACTGTCATCGGTCCTTGATAAATCTACAAAACTTGAATGAAATATGGCCGTTTAAAGTGGGTCAAAATCGCGTCTTAAGGAGTCAGTTACAAACATACAAACATACATACAAGTGAAGCTAATATAAAGCGTGTAATAAAAACAAACTATGAACAGTTGCGCTAAAGAAAATTATATAAAATGAACATTTGAATTTCAGTGTAATCATCAAAACAAATAAGAACAACAAATCATTTATCCAACAAAAGTCTTTACGGGCTTTTAAATACATTTTTATCTTTTCTAGTAATGAGAAACACATTGTCAAGACATTAGTTACATATTTGGTTATGACGTCATTATGACATCAGGATGAAGTGTATCCGGCGTTTGATGATTACAATATACACATGTCACTAACCACCTACATTTTAACTGATTCGCTTAGACCAAACAGATAATATTACGGTAAATTGGTGCTTAGCTCTTTTAATGACTTGCTCGATGTCAATTTATAGAAGAAAACGTCTAATGTTTCAGTGGGGAGTGGCGGTATGGGAATCCAATGTCAACTAAAACCCTCTTTCAGATATATAAACCTAGGTCAGATCCATTCCAGACGATACCAGAATGTAAGGTAGTGAGGTGGTGGCACCGATTAATCTGACGTTTTGTCATGGGCATTGCATTGTTTTACTTTTTCCAAATAAATACATAAAATGCTACGATTGAAAAAAAAAAAATTGAATATGGCAATCATGCTTTTCCACATAGCCATTCCACATAACATAGTGCTGTAGAAAATATAATTGAATGTCTGTAAAGTCGACTTACGGGCGATAGTTTTATGTGATAACGTCAATAGCAGAACTATTCGAACTGCTAGCTCTGATGTCACGCGAGAAGAGAGATAATTGTGTCACAAGCCAACGCTTGGACCGGTCGTGCCTCTCTATCGCCTTCTTGCTTGCACGCTCAGGCTCAGGCGGAACGTGACACTTTTTCGTGCGTGCAGCCGGTGTTTATCGATTTATAAAAGGTTATTACTTCAAACAGCATTACAGTATACGAAATACACAAATATTTGCATTCTCACTGCTGACTCATATTAAGTTGTTTTTATAAAAAAAATTACGAGCATCACACAAATCATATGCAACAAGATGCGCATGCGTTTTAATATTAGCATATTTAACAAGAAACATTTTCATTGCAAGGATGCATGCGTCGAACGAGAATCGCATTTCAATACGACTAGCTTTATTGTTTAGATTGAATGAACGTCATATGATTCAGCTGTGTTATCGGTCAACAAACCCATAATGAAACTATGGGACAATAGGCGGCAACTTGTCTTAGCGCCAAATAGTTCAGTATCTGAATACAATCAAGATTCTGTTTCAAGTTTCTGTAATGAATTGGCACAGCTGATATCCGTCCATTCATCTCGAAGGACTCATCCAAAGTTTTCAAATGTTTACTTGTTCATTTGTCTAATTTATGAGTGTAATTTAATTGTTGTGAAATACAAATGTTGTTGACAATGACACTAATAATAATAATAATTTTAAGAACTCTCTCAAAAGTCATATTGTACTAATACTTTTTGCGCGGTACGTAATGTATGACGAATAAAACAGATGACTCGCGGGTTCAATGATCTTCCCTCCGGCTTGGCCAGCTGTCTTCGCTTGGGATTACGGGCTCACGAATTATGAACTTGCTAATGCGACAAGTAATTAAACTTAGCTCCACAAATGCCTAAGTGGTCTATTGTTGTGGAGTGTAGCAAACGTGGGTATGTAACCACCCTCCTGCCTATTTTCGGGTTCGAAGGATTGGACAGCTGTTATACAATTGTAACTTCGATCTCATATCTCAAGGCGAATGGCATTGTGATATAAAAACAATTTAATTCACCCATTTATGCTATAATTTATAGAGAAAATGAAATATGTATACCGTATATTTACAGGCAGCGCTTTTTCAAAAACCATTTTCATCTACTGCCATGGATTTAAAAAAATTCAATAGAACAATTAAGTATGAATAAAAATAGGTTTATAAGTAGTTTTTGAACGGTAGGCAGCGGCTTGGCATCGCTCCTGACATAGCTAACGTCCATGTCTGACGGTAACCACTCGCTATCAGGTGGCCGTATGCTGGTCTGCATACCAGGGCCATTAAAAAAAATAAACAACAAGAATAGTAATAAATATTCATGATGAATTCATTATTGTATTTTGTTCGGTTTTTCGCGAATCGTTGTCAAATAGTGTCGAGCGATGAGATTGAAATTAAAAAAAAGCATACTAACTCTGATAAAGAAGATGGTTAGCTATTACCTAACATCCGGGATCCTCTAATCGTGAAGAGGAAAACCCTTGTCAAATAAACGGCCAGACTTCAAGATACTATTGGTTCGCTCTGTGTGAAATGAATAGTTGAAGATTAGAAATGATTTTATAAAAAAATACGGTAGCTAGCATAATGTTTAAATATCAACGAATAACACCTTAGTCGTCCGTTGCCATGAATAATAATGACAACAAAAAAACACAAGATCAAATCTTCGAAATAGTTTAAATTAATAGTAACTATTGAAAAAATTTATTACAATTAATAAAACCTTTATGTAACTATGGTACAGAAAACACGTGAAAAAACCGTTTTTTTTTATTTCTACATTAATCTTAAGTGACGCGTATTGAAACCAGAGTACTGTGAGCGAATTCTTTGTAATCGATATTATTTACGAAGAGTTGAAAAAAAGTATATTACGTATGCTAAGAACAAAAAAAAGCAGGCAACGAAAATCGTATGATATTCAAAAACTTATTCGAATATCTTGTAGCCGTGACTTGAACTGGCTGCTAAACCCACGAAGGCAAGGTTCCATTATGACTCACACGAGGTCTTACTTTATAAGTGCCATAATGACCGCGTTTGTTTGTTTGTCGGCTGGCAAATCGATGACCTTACACCCACAGATGTCTGAATTGTGTTGGGTAATTGTTTAGCTGAGAGACGTTTGCACTTTTACGTAATTATAATCGCAATTCGACACAAGTGGTTCTCGAATACTGCTGCGCCATGCATACTTGACTTTTTGTTAAAAAATCGTATTCATTAGATGAAATAGGTGACATTAGAGACACGGCTCGCATATGCTTATAAACAATTTCTAAAATATTCAAAATATAGTCGATTTTCTATACTTATCTATACTAATATTATAAAGAGGAAAGATTTGTTTGTTTGTTTGTTTCGAATAGGCTCCGAAACTACTGGACCGATTTGAAAAATTCTTTTTCCATTAGAAGCCGACATTGTCCCTGATGAACATAGGCTACTTTTTATTAAAAAAAAATTATTTTAATTTTTTGGTTTCATGTGTGTTTTAATGTTTCCGAAGCGAAGCGAGGGCGGGTCGCTAGTATTAATATTATAAAGAGGAAAGATTTGTTTGTTTGTTTGTTTCGAATAGGCTCCGAAACTACTGGACCGATTTGAAAAATTATTTTTCCATTAGAAGCCGACATTGTCCCTGATGAACATAGGCTACTTTTTTTTATTTTTTTTTATTTTTTTTTGGTTTCATGTGTGTTTTAATGTTTCCGAAGCGAAGCGAGGGCGGGTCGCTAGTCTTTAATAATTTATTTCAGGGCCTAAAACTATTAATTATATACAAATAAATATATGAATGTATTTTTGACGTAAATTGTGATGCGTAGAGAGAGAGAGAGAGAGAGAGAGTTTTGAGAAGACGGCTGATAGAAGAGAATAGAAGATCAAAATTAGCTGTGCCAATCCCACCTAGTGGGATAAGATAAAGAAAAAGAGAGAAGATTTTTGACGTATTCAATATTGATTTAATACTTTACATATACAGCATTATGAACAAACAGTCAGTTGAGACGTGAAAGTAGGTTAAGTGAACACTTTCGTATTTCATTAGCAAGTGTTTGCAAATTCCATATTTTTTTTCCTTCAGGTACTAACCGCAAACATAGGCACCCTACTTGACCTGTACGGCGTGGAAAAAGGGCTGGACCACTTCAGGTCATCCCAGGAGTTGACATTCGACGAGTTCAAATACTACCTCCAGCACGAAGTCTTCAGTTCCCTGCCGAAGACGGTAACTCTGCCTATCATCAGGGAATATGAGAAGAAAATAAGCGAGGTAACTCTATGAATTCGATTTAATACCATTTTAATTTTAATTTTAATTTAGCATTAATAATTTAATAATTTACTTTACCATTTTAATTGCACCTATTTTGAATTGCAATCCAGATTGTTATATTAAATATTTAAACTTATAATTTCTATGGTCTTAATTGGTTTTGTGCATAAATAAAGGAAAAACAAAATTGTCCACTCTGTCAAATAAATGATTACAAACCTACAACAAATGATTTCCACCGCAAGGACATGCGTAACAACGTTTAATCAAATATAATTCGCAAAATTAAAATAATTTGCGTAATTAATGACACTATTCCTGTACATTTAAAAGCTATGTTACCTTTTGAAGTATGGTATTTGACACTGAAAAGCAATTTATTGCTTGAAAGAAAAGTTGCCCTACGTATTATTGCCACTGTTTCGGCGCTAAACCCAGCAGCTGGGTACGGTTTTTCTTCGCAAATATCCATCCGACTCGCCATGGATGTCTGCCATTATAAAATTACCATAAAACGCATACAATTTATTGAATGGAGTTTTTAATACTAGCGCGTTAGAAGTAAATCCAGAAAAATATTACCTTTCTCCGTTCTAGGGAGATTTTCTATACCCTTCGTCATTAGAAACTAGCTTACTCCGTGGACATTGTCCGATCCAAAAAACAATAGATTTCCTTGCTTGCTCCTTTGTTTGATCTAGCTACTTTTGCATTTCTTTTTCTCTGAAAATCGTTATTAGTTAATACAATGGACGCTTAATTAGCTAAATCTTAGTTTGTGAAAAACACATACAAATATATGAACTGAAATATAGTTTATTTTCAAGGAAGAACGTTATGTTTTTTTTATTGCCCTTGTAGGCAGACGAGCATACGGCCCACCTGATGGTGAGTGGTTACCGTCGCCCATGGACTTCAGCAATGCCAGGGGCAGAGCCAAGTCTCTGCCTACCGCTTGTATTCCGCATTATCAAAATGAAAGAACGACAAACGACTCGCATTCCTACCGTCCCACTATGATAGCACCGTAATGTCCATAATCAATGGTTTTTATTCAGCTGCCGTAAGTAGGGCACGATAACGAAGTGTGTACACCACGGAATAGATAAATAAGGTTGGAAAGGCCTTTGCTCTAATTTTGTATGAGAACCAGTGTCGCCGCTTCATCCCCACTATTTTAATTTCTACACATACACATACTGTGATTACAAGTATTTCGCACACAACAAAAACACCCACACATAAATCTCAGGACAGATATTCGTTCGCAAACTAGCACAAAACACCCGTAGGCATACACACTCACACACGCAAAAAGGCAATAAAAATGTTCATACACGCTAGTGCTTGATAAAATCGATATTCTTTATCGATAAATTATCTGATGAATGAATGGAGAAAATGAAACATGAAATAAATATTGAAAATGAAAACTATTTTACTTTTCTTAATTACAAATAGTCACTGTCCCTGGAATAAAACGTATTTGTTAAGCAGTTGGCGCTTGCTATTAATTGCGAATGAATTTTTCAAAACTAAGTGTATTCTGATTTTTTTATGGTAAAATAATTTTCAGTAAAATGTTTAGAGCAAATAGTACTCGTCTTTGTCTCCAGTTTCCTCTACCTGTCACGTCAATCCATTGTTCCCTGGCGTTAGGTTATTTAGGAAACCTAAAATTTTTAATTTACTGCATAAGTCAAATAGCATTTTACTTAGATTTTATTACGTCTTAGACAATATAGTAAATACCCGTAAATGAGAGGTCTACATGTCCCTTTATATTATACCTTCACATTAATTCAATGATAATAATTCAATAATAATAATACATATTTATTTTACTCAAAATACGTCTCACTAAGAATATACTAGGTATCATTAATAAAATATAAAATAATGCAAAAATTATCCATGTCAAATGTAAATATAGTCCAGAATTCTGTCGATGATTTTATTTCACCACATGGTCACCTCACTATCGACAAACTGCACCACGGCACTCAGGGCAAAGGCCGAAATTTCAAAGATTGAAGTGTAGAGAACGCAATGCATGTAGTACATTGGAAGCTGACTTGGTCATTGCGTTCATTGGGCGAGTACACATCGCGCAATGTATGCTATTTATAACTTGCTGCAATAATATTGTTAATGTTTGGCATTTCATAATGCTCAGTATATTTTTATGTTTTAGACAAATAATATTGTAATTAAATGGTAATTTCGACTTACCGATCGAAAGATATACCTCCTCGCTCTATACTTGAGGTCTGACTTTTTGTTTTACAAGTTATAATTGCACAACACGGCACTTTAAAGCGGAGATCTGTTCGCCCAAGTAGTCCGAAGCGCACTAAACGCGGTGAATGAAAGAATCGGTCGAGTTATGTTTGTACAATCATAACTGTGGCACGCTTGCCCCGCCTACATTACCATTCCAACCTTATTTATCTATTCCGTGGTGTACACAAAACGAATTGGAGTAGGCTGTGTGCACACTACACGAATTAAAACTTTTTTTTTTATTAGACACATGGGTGGACGAGCTCACGGCCCACCTGATGCTAAGTGGTTACCGGAGCCCATAGACATCTACAAAGTAAACGCCGCCACCCACCTTGAGATATGAGCTCTAAGGTCTCAGTAAAAACGGCTGCCCCACCCTTCAAACCGAAATGCATTACTGCTTCACGGCGGAAATAGGCAGGGTGGTAGTAGCTACCCGTGCGGACTCTCAAAATGTCCTACTACCAGTAATTACGCAAATTATAATTTTACGGGTTTGATTTTTATTACACGATGTTATTACTTCACCGTGGAAGTCAATCGTGATCATTTGTTAAGTGCGTATTTCATTAGAAAAATTAGTACCCGCCTGTGGGATTCGAACACCGGGTGCATCGCTCAACACGAATGCACCGGACGTCTTATCATTTAGACCACGATGAGTTCGCATGAATGTAAGCTAAAAAAAAGTCATTAGTCACTGAACGCACGACAAGTTAGTTTAACGTTTTATCATTATAAACGGGCAGACGGGGTCGCGGCTCATCTGCCTTTAAGCATTTACCAAAGTCCACATCACAAGCATTGGTATCACAAGGTGATCGATGTCCAGGTTGATCTTGCCCACAGACACAACCCAATGAGTTTCTCGCCGGATCTTCTCAGTGGGTCGCGTTACCGATCCGGTGGTAGATTCTGTGAAGCACGGCTCTTGCTAGGGTTCATGTTAGCAACGTCGTCAGGTTAGAGCCCCGTGAGCTCACCTACTAGTTAAGGTTCCGCTGATATAGCCTCTCAAGGCTATCTATCAACTTAGGCAGGAAAAAAAAGTTGGTCTTGTTGTGAATTTTATAAATGAATATTACCGATAGCTGTGTTTTTAAAGTTTTTTAAATGTTACATGTAGCCGCAGTTCCAATCCATTTTGATGTTATTCTTTTTGTCGGACTTCAAAAAAAGGAGGAAGTTATCGATTTGACTTTTATACGTATTTTACCTTAGAACTTTTTTCTAGGTGAACCGATTTTCATGATTCTGAACTAGCTAGTTCTTCTCCTGTGGTCCCACTTAAATTTTATCAAGATCTGATTGCTATTTGTTTAATTATCCTAAATAAGGAAATTTTTAAGTGACTCCGCCTACATAGATGTTATTCTAATTTTTATTTATTTTTTGTATCATTTTAATCGCATTTGAATACAGAGAAAGATACGATGCTTACTACTAAGGACTTTCCTCAGATTTGGTATCAAAAAAAAAGTTTTAGGGATAGGCTAAATGTACGTATCGAGGGGTGAAAGGCAATTTGGTTTAAGGGACAGTTCGCTTAACACGCTACATTTAGCCTTGTAATTAAAGATCAACATTTATCCTTGTAATCAAAGATCAACATCATTAAAGATAAAGCATGAACAGTTCGACGTTTTTAATTGAACTTCAATTAAGTTTACATTCAAATAGGCGAAGAAGTTTTCTTGTTATGATATTTTTTCCAAACTTTTTTCCTTTCAATGTAAATCTCCTGTAAAGTTGCAAAAATATCGCTTAAAACAAAAAACCTTTCACACCTCGATGTGTACATATCGACGATTGAAAGACAAACATGACTAAATGACAATAACTGCTTTATACATAAATGATAGACAATAACTATATTCGATGCGCAAAAAAAATATATATGTCGAATAAAATGAGGTTATGGGTGTAAATAAAAGGGAAGACGTGATTTCAATGTATGTAATTTACATGAAATACAAACCACTAAATCGTGGTTTGGAAGGAAGGTATGCAAATGAATTTTACTAATGAGAAGTAAGTCATAATTATTTCACAACTTTTAATTTTGAACACACAAGAATTACCTAGTTAAAACATTTTTAAATGCAAACCGACATAGATTGTACTCACAATGTTTCCTTTCCGAGAGCTGGAGCAAAAAGTATCGGTGTGACGCAGGTCACTCCCTTTTTATACCATTTGTTCAACACCATAACATTTAGAGTTACCCACAATATTTTTAACAATATTTTTACAAAATAATTATTAAGGTAATCGATGCAGTTTTACTTTGTTAAATTGATTTGATTTTATTACAATTGATTTTAAAATATTAGCACTAAAATAATCTATCAGCGAAAGTAATTCATGTCTTAGATTTGACCAATCACAATAAATGTGACTACCACCATTTTAACAAAAATGGAAGTAGTTAAAGGAATTCGGCCTCGTAGTAAAACATCGCCTAATTATTAAGGACATTGACATTGCGACATTGTTCACAAATCAACAAATCGTCATTAAATAATTTAAACAATAATTTTATAATGAATAAACTTAAAATCAAGTTTCTAAAAATCGTTGCGGCGACATTCTAAAAATCGTTGCGGCGACATATATATTTCTAGGTCTATTAAAATCATTTCAATCCTACAGCTAGCTAGATTTGTTAAAATAGAATTTATTTCAGGTATTTCAACTTTAAATTAGTCTACTGTAAAGTTCACGCATTGTCGCTTAAGCACGTTTGCCTTTCAGGCGTCGATATGTATACTTATATTATATCAATGAAAATCCGTTCAATTAAACCGCATCTTAAGGTGACCATTGACATTGACATTGTCTCAGCTCAAGCTCAGGCGACCATTTCAAATATAGCAGAGCTTCAACTCAATAATAAGAAGTTGATCTTCTCATTGCAGGTGTGCTGGCTGGTCTGTCGTAAGCGTCTCCTCTTTAGGGACAAGTCGGTTTTCGGAGACGACTCCGTTTTCAAGCTCTTCAGGATATTCTGTCTTCTCGCTGACTTGGTTCAAGACGCTGACGACACCAATCGATATGTGGTAAGGTACACCTGCCATTGAGTAAACTGTTTCCACACCAAAATACTAGTGGACACATTTTAGTAGATAAGGATCTGAACATAATTCGTTTGAAATTTCTATTCACACAGTTGATGTTAAGTGGTTAATGGAGCCCATAGACATTTACAATGTAAATGCGCCACCCACCTTGAGATACCAGTTCTAAGATCTCAGTACAGTTACAACGGCTGCCCCATCCTTCAAACCGAAACGCATTACTGCTTCACGGTAGAAATAGGCAGGGCGGTGGTACCTTTTCTTTTTTTTTTTTTTTTTCGGATAGAGGGCCGAACCTCCTACGAGGTCCCCGCGCAAAAGGGGCGCGCGGGGTATGTGAGACTCTACGATCTGCATGGTGTTGTGAGCAGACCGCGGGCCCAAGGATTTTAGGGCCCACCCACTAAACAACTCCCCTGCACTCTTACACCCGACGTCTGATCCCCTCCGAGATCAGAACCCGGATGAGGTAGGGGGATTGCCGCGGTCAACACTACAACCAGACGGCGCGGCTCACCCCAAGGACGCCCAGCCGACGGAGCCTTCGAGTCGAGGGCGGTGGTACCTAGCCGTGCGACTCACAAGAGGTCCTACCACTAGTAAAAGTAGTTGGAATTCGTTCGTGAACACGTACAACTAGTTCCTTAGAAAAATCGGTGTCTACCCATCAGATTTGAACATAACCATAGTCGCATCATTCTATATGAGCACATCGATATGTGGTAAGGTACACCTGCTATTGAGTAAATTGTTTCCATACCGAAATACTAGTGGACAAATTTTAGTAGAATAGTATATGAACATAATTCGAACATAATTGAAATTTCTATTCTCACGGCTCAACTAATATTAAGATTTAATCGGAGTCCATCGAGATATAATATGTAAGTCGAATCGCTAATGAAGACGCATGGCCACAATTCTCCTCAAATCGCAGTTGGGGTTAAATCGTGGATAAAATTCACGGTGTGCTCAATATCGAACGATGCGAATGTAGCTATGTTCAAATCCGACGGGTAGACACCAATTTTTCCAAGGAACTATTTGTACGTATTCACGAACGACTTCCAACTACTTTTACTGGTGGTAGGACCTCTTGTGAGTCCGCACGGCTAGGTACTGCTGCCCTGCCTATTTCTGCCATGAAGCAGTAATGCGTTTCGGGTTGAAGGGTGGGGCAGCCGTTGTAACTATACTGAGACCTTAGAACTTATATCTCAAGGTGGGTGGCGGAATTTACGTCATAGATGTCTATGGTATTCCGATAACCACTTAACACCCATCTAAGCAATAAAAAATCACAGAGCGCCGCATAAAATATTTCATATCAACAGTACGAGTAATACATTCGTAAATATTCAGAGTAATGCTGAAAGAAAAAAGACCACCGAGAATCACTGACGTCATACATCACATGTTCAAGAGATTACACGTTCAATTGAATTCACTTGCGAAACAGATGCTCTTTACAACACAACACGATAATGTGTTACCCATTCAAACTATAATAAAAACAATTTTAACATTGTAAATTAATATAGTTAAAAGCTAAACTACGCTGTCATAACAAGTCCAACTACCATTTTTTTAGTCTCGATGATCCTTGAAAAGTCCTCCATGACCCTGAAAATTGGAGAATTCTCATCGGTGTTTGATACGCGTGCATTAAGGTTGCAGTAAGCGTACATTAAGCTAATAAAAACTCGGATAGCAGGAAACGTCATTATGAGCATAAGGATGTCGGACAGAAATTTAAACATATATACACCAGTCCTTAAAATAAAAATATATGATTTTTTTCTCAATAAACATAGCTTAGATCATGTCTCAACATAATCTACTATAGATTTGATTTGATTCATGAAATTTAAAATTGTTATTTTAAGCTATTTGGTACATAGGCTGCGTGATGTCGCCACAAAAGTACTAAACCAGTGCTTCCCTTGTGACATCACCACCATATGTTAATTAGATGAACGAAATCTTAAGGCGTCACTAGCTATAATCAAATTTCACAGGGCGAATACTACTGAATTTAAATTTAGACTATTTATTGTCATCATAACGTTTCAATGCGTACATTCGTAGTACCATTAAAACTGGACAAATACAGAGCACCAAAAGTAACCTAAATCTTCTGTGCATCAAAAGGTAGTCCTGCACCCTTCCGAAGCAGGAATCGTGGCGGAACAACTGGTCCACTGCCTCGGTCTGCGCTGGGACGCCGCTGACTGGGAGGCCCTCGGTTCTTCCATAGGCCACTTCAAATGGGCCGCCTTTCTGGCAGTCCTAGAAGCGAAGTACTGCTGCGACCAGCAACTCCACAACCTAGCCTTGATAGAGGCTGTCGATGAAATTTATGATGTTTTCATTGAGGATATTATTAAGAAGGTATGGCATATTTCAGCAAAGTACCTTACTTTACTTACGCTTAATAGTTTGAATATTTCATTGAATTCGACTCGGACCGAACTGAAATTTAATTAGTAGCTACCTTCATTACTTACTAATTAGGGGGTTAAGAATTAAGGAGTTTGGTAAGTTCTTTAAATCACTATCCGGATAAACTATTCCAAAAGGTCTTTTGGCCTGATGGCTTTTCGCTTATAACAATAGTAGTTCCTTTTACTCATATTTATCTTACCTTGTAATAAACTCTTTTTTTTATTGCTTAGATGGGTGGACGAGCTCACAGCCCACCTGGTGTTAAGTAGTTACAGGAGCATCTTGAGATATAAGTTTTAAGGTCTCAATATAGTTACAACGGCTACCCCACCCTTCAAACCGAAACGCATTACTGCTTCACGGCAGAAATAGGCGGGGTGATGGTACCTACCCGCGCGGACTCACAAGAGGTCCTACCACCAGTAATTGTAACACTTTGAATTGAATAAAAAATGCAATGTACCTGTTTACTAATTTCAGGGTTACCTATTAAAACGAGGATATCTCTTACCAACGATGCGTGAATACTGGTGCGTGCTGCAGCCCTGCGCCCTCACATACTACAAGAGCTCGTCGCAGAAGGAGCAATGCGGCAGGATCGTCATAGACGAGTACTGTTCGGTGGAAGCATCGGCAGGAGACGGGAAGATACAGCGCTTCCAACTCATCACACCTGATCGGACTTTTGAGTTCGGCACTCAGGATCATAAGTGAGTAGTCGTCGATGTTGACGTTTATTACCATGGGTAGGCATTTCCCAAGCCAGTCATCGTTCTCGTCGAGTTAATTAACCCATAGACACAGCCCACTGAGTTTCTCGCCGGATCTTCTCAGTGGGTCGCGTTTCCGATCCGATGGTAGATTCTGCGAAGCACGGCTCTTGCTAGGATTCGTGTTAGCAACGTCGTCAGGTTTGAGCTTCGTGAGCTCATCTACTAGTTAAGATTACGCTGAAATAGCCTCTCAAGGCTATCAGCTATTAGCTTATGTAGGAAAAGAAAAAATATTCTACCAGCTATTAACCTTCGCAAACAGAAGTCGCCTCCAATGGATATCGTCGTTGCGTCAAGCGACCGCAGTCTCGGGTGGTGCTGAAGGCTATCAGCGCAGAGCGAGGGCTGGGAGAAGAGGAGCTGGGGCCAGGAGAGAGAAGGAAGCAAGAGAAACGAAAGCCAGACTGCAGCATGAAGTTAGAGCCAGACTAGCAGCTGAAGCACAAGCGCAGGTCAGATTTGTCATGAAATTCAATTTATTTCAAGTACATAATACCCTCATAAAACTATTTTATAATTTACACTCGCACGGAGGCTTAAGATGTGTTAGTATCGATAGCGCAATATCGACTAATTACAACACTAGCTCATTACGTCAACATTCCTTAAAAATCCTCGGAGCTCGCGCGCGGACAGAATGTATGTTAGTATGTAACGGAATCTTGAAACATGATTTTTACCCACTTTAAAACGTCGGATTAACTCGAAATTTGGCATACTTATTAAGGACCGATGACAATACAATATTTAAAAAAAAAATTGAAAAGATTGGAATTCAACTAAAAAATGCAAAATAAATAATAGTTTAAAAAAACTAAAAAAATACGCTTTTATAGAGAATCCAACTAAAATATAGAAAATAAATTTTAATAAATTTGAATTAAAAATAGTATAAGAAAAATTTTATTGTAAAAAAGCGTGGGGTGCTTTTCAGGATATTATCTCTGTTCATAAAATATTTCGATGCCTCCAATGAACACTAGTCTAATTCAAAATTTTGAAATTTTCGTTTTTCACGCAAATCGCTTCACTATTTTAAAAGTATTACAAATTCATTATTGATGGGGTTCGAAGCAAGAGTAAATCAGTTAGTTACACAAGAAAAAATCATAAATATATCTGCAATAATAAAGATTTTTTCAACTTTTTTCATTTAAACGCTCCTCCTGTAAACCTACGAATTTGGAGTTAGAGTAGTGTTCATTGGAGGCATCGATTTATAACTACTGATACCATGCACCCCACGCTTTTTTTTACAATAAAAGCGTATTTTTTTTAGTTTTTTTAAACTATAATTTATTTTGGTCTACCTGTGCTAGTAACCTCTAGAGGCTATCCTAGCTTCACCGAACGGGTAGGCGAGCTCATAGGGCTCAACTTGGCGAATTAGCTAACAAAGGACTGCTTCGCTAAATAAAGTCTAAAAAAAATATTTATCACATCGCCCGCCACCATTGTAGCTTTCATCCATACTACCTGGAGCCACTGCGGTCATCCACAGTGCGTTACCAGAGGTATTTTTTGCCACGTACCATCCGGCTTTGGAATGAGCTTCCCCTACACGGTGTTTCCCGAGCACTATGACATATCCTTCTTCAAACGAGACTTGTGGAGTAGGCAGCGGCTTGGCTCTGCCCCTGGCATTGCTGAAGTCCATGGGCGACGGTAACCACTCACCATCAGGAGGGCCGTATGCTCGTCTGCCTACGTGGGCAATAAAAATAAATCCACTGTAGAGTAAATATTTTCAATCTTCTTTAGGAACTAGCAGAGCTATGTGAACAGGACAACAAGAAGCTAGAAGAACTGAGAAACGCACAAATCGAACTCGAGAAACTGCTGCAGGAGGAGACCCAGGCCAAACGAGACGAGGAAATTGTAAGGGCTCTACAAGCAAGGTGAGCTTCTCACGAGGAGAATGCTGAATCGCGCTAACGACATTACCAAAAAAAACTCACAGGTGACAGAGATTTTACAGAGTGGTCTACGGAATGGACTCCAGTAGACGGCGGCTTAACTATACCCCTGGTGTTGCTGAGGCCCATAACTGACGCTGACTACTTACCATCAGATGGGCTCTGCACTTGTCTACCTATAATGGCAATTTAAATTATGTATAAAAATTGTGTTACGCCATCCCTGCAACGCTTTATAGTCAATACCACATCCCTAGAATTATCGAGAATATTCCACACATCTCTAGTATTGTTTCCGCTATCTGACAATAGATGACGTGGTACTTCTCGAGCGTTTTAGGTCCTTCGATTTTCGTTCGACTATTCGGTGATAGGTGGCGTTACTCTTACCGGCGTAACAATAGTCATAGTTATGTCTGCGCCTTTCAAAATACGAATGGAAATACTAAATTATTGAATTTGTTTTACAAAAGTGGGTAGTCAGTTATGAAGTTAATCTCTTTTTCTTTTCATTATGTCATCTCCTATTGGTCTTCACCCATATTCCATTTTATTTGCTAGTGGTTTGCTATAAGAAAATATGTATGAGCTTGTCTCAATTTTGCACTAAGATGATCTTCTAAATATATTTTTTTGTGTACAATAAATTATTCACAATAAAAAGATTGTGATTACAAATTTAAAATTCCAAGCTACCTCTATATAAAATCAAATATTGTGTCGAATATATAAGCATTAATCAATTGGAGCAAAGTATGTCTAGATTTTTTTTTATTTGCTTTGGCAGCCACTACATTCATCAACATGCACAAATCAGCTCGCTCTAGACAATAATTTATTATTTCAGAGTATTAGCCGAAGAATGGGAAAGACGAGAGGAATTAGAACGTTTGCAAGAAGAACAAAACAGAATGCTGGAAGAAGAAAGAATGAAACGTAAACAATTCGAAATTTTACAGTCAGAGAAAGAAGCACAATATAAAGGTATGTTTTTTTTTTCTATTGCCCTTGTAGGCAGACGAGCATACGGCCCACCTGATCGTGAGTGGCTACCGTCACCCATGGACTTCAGCAATGCCAGGGGCAGAGCCAGGCCGCTGCATACCGCTTAATACTCTCCACAAGCCTCGTTTGAAGAAGGACATGTCATAGCGCTCGGGAAACACCGTGGAGGGGAGCTCATTCCATAGCCGGATGGTACGTGGCAAGAAAGACCTCTGGAAACGCACTGTCGCAGCGGTTCCAGACAATATTGATGAACTCTGCTACGACGGCGGGTCTGCTCTTTTGTTAAGGAAAAACTTTTTCGATCGTGTTTTGCCATTTCTTTAACTCGGCATCGAGCGGACGCCGGCACTCATAGATATGGCAATGTCAATGTCGATGTGGACAGCGACATATTGACACATTATTACTATTTTTTTAATGCTTAGATGGGCGGACGAGCTCACAATCCACCTGGTGTTAAGTGGTTACTGGAGCCCACAGACATCTACAACGGAAATACGCCACCCGCCTTGAGATATAAGTTCTAAGGTCTTAAGTATAGTTACAACGGCTGTCCCGCCCTTCAAACCAAAACGCATTACTGCTTCACGGCAGAAATAGGTGGGGTGGTGGTACCTACCCAAGGGCGGATCCCGCTTTGGCGCCAGGAGGGGGTCACATAGTCGTCGTCAAGTCAAGAACTTATAATTTAATTTTGATAACAATAGATATAAGTAAAAATGATTATGTTCAATTAGTGGTCCACCTAAGTCCTGGAACCAGCTCAGGGTGGGTCATGACCCCCATGACCCCCCCCCCTGGATCCGCCGTTGTACCTACCCGTGCGGACTCACAAGATGTTCTACCACCAGAAGATACTCAATGATCGCCATAGTCTATTCATCGGTGAATCTCCTAGTCTTCTTAATGACCCGGAGAAAGAGTTGGTGTGACCTCAAATCTTCACATAAGACGCACAAGCCAGTGATATCGCTTGTATCCACCACAGAAGCGGCACAGCGCTTGAAAGACCTTGAAGATGAGAAGCAGAGGCTAGACGCGGAACTGAAAGCGGCTCAGGAGAAGATATCGAAGACTGAACTAACGGCGCACGCGCTACATGTACAATTGAGGGTAAGGTCATAAGAAAGTTTCTGTTTTCCTATCGTATTTACCCTCGTTTTTGCGTTTGGCGTGAAGCATCCGAGTTTTCCAGTTGGAAGATTCAGATTTAAGCCTTAATTAAAGTCGCCGCAACCTTGGTATCCTGGAAAAGTGCTGAAGGTTCAATGTTGTTCGTCTACCTCCTATCCTCCTAATATTCATTTTAGTTATTTTTAATGTCGCTTATCGTCAAGAGATGGCGCTGACTGCCGCTTCCACATCACTAATTGACAGTTGCCTTTTTAATTGTACTAGTGGTAGACCAGTAGTCGAAATTCGACTATAAATATGTATTTCAATTATAGGTTTGAACATTATTATGGTTCTATTATCAAAGACCTTACTTTTATAATCACAAATTTCGCCAAGGCTACACTATAGATAAATAATATTAAAGACAAACAATATTCTATCTATTCAATTTTTTTTTAATAAATTTTACTGGCTTGGAAACAAAGTCCTTTAAGCCATTCTATCTATTCTATTTCTATTCTATGCTCAATTTGATCACAGACTAAAATAATAAACAAAAGAGTATGTATGCGTATGTGTGTGTATCAAATACATTGTAGATTGTGTATTTTTTTTTTATTGATTTCATATATTTTTTATACATAGGTAATACAAAAATATATTAGCATTCTGCACACCCTCTCTCCCTTCTCTATACGCCTGGGAAATTTCATACTTCTCTGTCCGCGTAATTTTCTTAAAAAGCGGTACAATGTTTTTGCTTCACGTATTAATATATTTATATATAGATTAATTGTATTACTGCCGATCTAATTCTGCCGTCGCGACTTCGTTTTCGGCATCAGTTCCAAGAGCCCGTATTGTTACTTACAGGATCTGAGTCCGGCGCTGCGTAACGGGGAGAGAGCGAGACGGGCCGTGTCCTTCGTGCCGACCACGAAGAGCTCATCCGACACCCTTATCGACATCAAAGCCATCCGCCACTCAAAGGTGATCGATAACAACGAAAGCGTATGATTAAAAGACTAGTAGTTAATTTTTGAAGTGAAACTTCTAATGCGACTTCTACCAAGGTTGCGTTAAACATTCAACGCTCCTGGGAGGGGGGATAGAGAGAGACAGAGCGAGATTGAATGCGTGGCACTCGATCGCATGCGCGTAGTATACCTGTTACAGGACAGCGCGAGCGTTAGCAACGAGTAGCGTCCACTATTTTAATGAAGTATTGAAAAATATATACATATATTTATGTTTTTATGTATAATTAAAAAATATATATAATAGAAGAGGTCGCATATCTTATACATAGCATTCCCTATTACAAGACCAATCTGATTGATGGATGAAAAATGAAGAAAATCACAATACTACACATCGAAAAAGAAGTTTCACTTCATTCACGCGCACCGTTTTTTTTTTGCTTGTATCTCAATAGTGTTGTATCACATAGTGTTGTAGTGCTCAATAGTTATGTGTTGTGTCCTATAATAATATATTTTTTGTTAATGTCATCATACAGGTGGTAGGGGATGTTGGGTCGGGGGTGGGACAGTCGTTTAAACAACAATTTTCATGAACTCAGACCTCAAACCTTACGTCTCAAGGTGGGTCGTTCACGTTATAGCATCTATGGAATATCGGTGACCGCGACTGACAAAAATATAGAACACAATTTTCTTCGATTACACAAGTTAAAGAGCTCACGGTCTACCTAGTGCTAAGTACCGGAGCCCATAGACAACAACAAAGTAAATTCCGTCACCCACCTTGAGACAAAATCTAATTCGCAGTTCTAGACAACATCTGCCCCACCCTTCAAACTGGAAGGCTTTACTGCTTCGTGCCAGAAATGGGCAGGGTAGTGGTACCTACCCGCGCGGGCTGACAAACTTACTGGACGGCAAATAAAACTGTTTTATTTGAACTTGCCTTACTGTCCACTGCCCTACTTCTTTAAGCAACCATTCCGCACACATTTAATAATAGAATATAATATTTATTGCTGAGACGTAAGATTGAAATCCCTGTACCAATTTGTCAGACAGGTCCCAAACATTGTCCTAAATATGATTAAAATGTATGTGATTGACGTCAAACATAGAATGGATTAAAAATTTGGGCAATTGAAATTATTGCCAGTTTTTAAGTAAATTAAGTAAAGTTTGTGGAAAATTCAATAAAATCCTCATTAAGTAAGCGATACCATTCAAAGATGTCGTTGGTGACCCTAATAAGTGACGCAACACATTTGGCAAATGAGTTGGCGCCCAGTATCGTCAATAGACAAATGAGTTGGCTTCCAAAGTGGCCAATTGACAAATATTGGTCCAACATAAATTACATGTAAGATAAAATAAAAAATGGTGCTTGTAACATAAAAAGTAATATGCAAGACAGCAAATCTATATTCGTGCCTTAGTTGTATGTGTAATTATATATCGAGGGGTGAAAAGCTTTTAAAATAGGGCTTAAGCGACATTTTTACAACTTCACACGAGAGCCATTTAAAGTTTAAAATTTGGAAAAAATGTCATTACGACAAAAACTTCTTCAGCTCTTTCAATGGAGTAAACTTAATTGAATTTCGATTAAAAACATCGAATTTGCTATCGAATACTAATACCAAATAAATGGACCTTTAATTACAAAGATAAATATCGCGCATTAAAATAGTTTTCACTCCTCGATATAGCAAGACTTGTGTATTTTATTATGTCTGTTTATATCGTATTTACTCATGTTTATTAGATAATTTTTATCTTTGACAATATCAAACTTTAAAATGCACCTTGATAAAAAAAAATAAGTTGTAATAAAAGTATCGGCAACCCAAAGTATGTACTTAATGTCGCAATGTGTACAAATTACAAGGTCTTAAATATTATTTCAAAGGTGTATTCAAATTACTTTATGTAAAAAAAACCGGATACGTTCTATTCACCCTCAAAACTGTGTGCTTAATGCGAGTTTCTTAACGTTCTCGTTAGCGTAAAAGTTAACCTAATTTTGTATGCAATTGGAACAGCGCCCCTAGCGGCAAACGTACGCAAACGATCCCATTCCTTAACAAATATGAGTTAACTTTTACGCTATCGAGAACGTTAAAAAACTCGCACTAAGCACACAGATCAAACTTATCATGATACATGTCGAATAATTACTTTAGATCTAAATTCAGAGGCTATTTTTCTAAGCGAGAAGCTTCATTTCAATGCGTTTCGGTTTGAAGGGTGGGGCAGCCGTTGTAATTATACTTTAGACCATAGAACTTATATCTCAAAGTGGGTGGCGCATTTACGTTATAGATGTCTATGGGCTCCAGTAACCACTTAACACCAGGTGGGCTATGAGCTCCTCCACCCATCTAAGCTATAAAAAAAAAAACAGAAACGTGAAGTACTTGTGCCTGTATATCATTTACGAATTAGTTCTGTTGATTTTTAATTTTTAAATTTATAGATATTGTCTCTGTCAATAAACAATTGATCACATTTCGAGTATGTTTCTAACGTTTTCCCTTTTTTCTAGAAAGGCCGTGTCCAAAAACTATTACTATTAAAAGAATATCAATTAAAAAAAAAACTCTGTAAAATATTTATTTTGAGTAAAACCATATTATTTTACTGTATCAATTGTTTTATTTCCCATAGCTTTATTGAAATTTATTTGACACAAATTTAAAAAAAATACAGTACAATGATTGAATAAACTAAATGAAGGAACATTAACTATTTCTTTGGCGGTTTCTTGTTTGCCGCTGCAGCAGCTGCTTGCATCTTCTTTTGTATCTTTTTTAACTACAGGAAAGGATAGGAAAAGCATTAGGAATTGGTTGTGGGATCAACTCATCACTACATACATTAATATATAATCATTTTGTTCATATAATATGCACCTACATCAATAAAAGGTAATCTGTACCTTTTCCACATAACCTCGAAAGTTAATCTGTGTGCTTAGTGTGAGTTTTTAACGTTCTCGATAGCGTAAAAGTTAACTCAAATTTGTATGGAGTTGGAACGTTTGCCGCTAAGTGCACTGAACCATTTAACTAGGTATAATGTTTGGTTACAAATTAAATTTACGAAAGTAAAATATAATGTGTTAATAATTTAATAACAAACTAGAGCACTAGTGAACACACGTTACTACGTTACGTTACTTTTTTTTTTAATTCGTGTTATGAAAATTCATTCCGTTCGGAAATGAAATTACCATTTCACAAAAATAATATTTGGGTGATCGTTTAATTTTAATTTTTAACGTCCTCTATATTTATTTATTATATTATATTTTAAAATTTGAAAGAATCGCACAGTTTCGGACGACATTCCTGAATGTTTCTGCCGAAACGCAATGCGTTTATCAACAATAGAAGTAATTGAATCTAACAACATTCTTGTTATTGTATATATGGATTACGTAATCATTTTCAATGAACCTATAAACTTATTAGATTATTTAAGCTAATAGCATTAAAAAGGTAGTATTTTGATTGACATAGATAAAATAATACTGAATTATATGAAGGAATCGATAGGAGTTTTTTAAGGATAAAATTACGTCTTCTTCTTGCCTTTCTTAGCTCTTCCCTTTTGATGCTTAAAAAAATAGTTAATGTATTAAACAATTAAATGACAGATGGAAGCTTATTATGATAAAAAAACATTTCGACAGGTGATATTTAGTTTAAGCGCCATTTTTACAACTTTACAAGAGAGACATTTAAAGCTTAAAATTTGGAAAAAATATTATAACCAAAAAACTTCTTCAGTTATTTCAATGGGGTAAGCTTAATTGAAGTTCAAATAAAAACATCGGACTGTTGATGCTAATCTATATATATATATATAAATGAATTGCTGTTCGTTAGTCTCGCTAAAACTCGAGAACGACTGGACCGATTTGGCTTTGGTCAATTTTGGTCTTGAATTATTTGTGGAAGTCCATAGAAGGTTTAAAAGGAAAATTCTCAGAATTATATAAAAATAACAATATTATTTATCCTTTGATGTGTCCCCCGTCGGACGGATTCCTTTTGTTTGTTTTAAGTTTATTTTATACAAAAGTTTAGGTCTTTTATTTATCGATCGAAGCACTACGAAGTCTGCCGGGTCGGCTAGTATCAAATAAAACGCACCTTTAATTACAAAGATAAGTTCGATTTTTACTCGCGTTTCGTTATTTTTTAAATATAAAGATTATTCACATGTTTTAAATCTCACGTAGGTATACATATAATTCCAACTTAATTGGCTTAATATGGTACAAAATTTCATTGTCACGTTGACAGAGATTTGCAATGTTTCTAACCTTTTTCTTTTCGGCTCGATTAGCCAGTACGTCTCTCCATGCGGTCTGAATGACCCTGGCCGCGTGCTCCAGCATGAACTTGTTCATCTTCTCCGTCATCTCCTTGTGGTATTCCTCTTCCCTCTCTGCCATCAGAGGAATGTACTCTTTGTCTTGTTCGGCTAGTTTTTGCTATGATGAAAGCGTGTAAAATGATTTATCCGTTAATACTAAAACAAGTACCTACATTAATTTATTTATAGAATCCTATCTCAAAATTGGCTGTATAATAACCGGCAAACTTCTTGAGCATTTGTTGACGTAGTGGGGGTAAGTTTGCGCATGGTACACTCACGTGCAAAAACATTATTTACTTTGCGTCATAATGCTATTAAATTATTAAAATCAACATATGTATTTGTTTATATATTTATTAGAACATCAACAAAACATATAGGTTAATAATTGTAATAATTTAATCTTGGGGTAAAATAGATATTCCTTCTATTAAGTCAAAACTAGAGCTGTTGCCAGGTCTTGGTTCTTGGTCTTGGTGGTTGGTTTTTTTTCGTTATCATAATCTTGACCATCATCATCATCACTGTTTTCATCACCCGAGTCGCTATTATCGTGATGAGTTGACATAGGGCTCATCGGCGTAGTTTACAACTCGGTCGATTCGGTCTTCTTTTTTGTCTATAATTAATTATTTTTTGAAGATATTCGATTCGTAGTAATCGAATGTTACTTTTTTCATTTACGAGCTTCCGATTATTTTCGGTTCTTTTTTTCCATCTGAAGCCTAGCTCTTTCATAATTCGTCGTAAGCTTCATTCCGAGCCATTAAAATTTATATCTTCTTTAAATTTTTCGAAGCCTTTCTACGATACGGAGTTTCGCTGCTTGTTACGTAGTTATTATGATTACATCTTTTTATTACAGATTGAACGAAACTATCCATTCCGGTAACTTTCTTCTTCCCTGATCTTTTCTTACCCGGAGTCCGAAACACGGCGAGCAAGCCAGAGCCTTTAGCTTCGTTAATAATGCACCTAACAGTACTCACTGATGTTTTTGTTGCTTCCTTAGTCTGTTTTAATTTTTCCATATCATTCTTCCCCTGTTTTATAATGAAGCAATATACGTCGTACACAAATTTTCTACCCTTTCTTTTAAGTACTACACCAGTTTGTCACGGCATAGTGTATGTTTTATAAAAAATCAACAAACACTCATCAAATAGCAATGGCAACAAAGTCCACAAGCAATTATAACAAATAACTTAACGATTAATAACGATAGACTTTCCACTGTACGCAAGCGTACTTTTGGGAGCAAGCGGAATGAGGGCGCGGTGCGGGACGCAAGGTTCGACTGATCTACCAATAACGCGCTCGATACGATTTCCCCTGCCGTCGCGCCTCACCCTCACCACCAAAGTGATCTAAAATTCGGTTCTGCGCAGTCAAGGTCATTTGCTCAAGAAGTTTGCCGATTACTATACAAGAATTCGTATTGTAATCGATATGAAATTTCCTACATCTTCATTTGTTGTCATAATTTGTAAATTCATTTATTACCGTTCAAAATGTAATTTGAAATTTAGCTCACTCATCAAGAGCATATGACAATACAATAATAATACGATGCATGATGCGCTTTTTATAATATTTCATAATGACTACTTTTACCGATAGGTAATCGTCAAAAAAAGCTTACGAAAAATTCAATCAAAATAAAAAAAAATACGATAAAATAATTTTTCTTGATAACATTTTTTTTTAATTATAGAATATTATTTTCTAATTTTCTATTACCTACAACAATATGTATTTTGATTTTTTAAATTACTAACATACCTACCGCAACGGTACAGATACGCTACTTGAGAATTAAAAAAAAAATCAAACCACACACACACACACCTCCAAAACTTCACATTTCTGTAATTCGTCTTCGTACTTCTCCGTGAGCTCATCGAGTTCGATTTGCTTCTCGCCCATCTCGAGATCGTATTTCTGAAGCCAGGACAACAGCTGCGTCTCGACTTTGAACCTAGAATCCCACGGATGAACGCGTAAAAGTTAAGGCAATTTTGTATGCAGTTGTAATAGCGCCCCTACCGGCAAACGTACGCAAACGTTCCCATTCCATACAAATATGAGTTAACTTTTGCGCTATCGAGAACATTAAAAAGCTCGCACTAAGCACACTGATGCAATAAGCGATTCCCAATTAGCTTTAAACGCATTCGATTCCATTAAAAGCAACGCAACGCACCTTCGGGCCCTCTGATTCTTCTCATCGGCGAGGTGAGTCCTGAGCAGGTTCTCGTATGCCTCCTTGCATTCGTTTTCTTCTTCTTTGAGCATATCGTTCTTGACGGCGTGCGCTCGTGAGGCCAACACCATCTGACGTTCAGAATCTAAGCTGGAATCGAATTTGAAAATCAAATTTTGCTCCGAGGGTTTCGCGTGGTAATAGTTTCGTGGTAATCTATATCAAAATGCTTTTATTAATCAAATTAGGTCTTTACAATTTTCAAATCGTTACGACTCCCATCACCGTTTCATCACACCGAAAAGTTTAGCAGAAACCCAAAAAACTTAGAAACCCTATTCCAATATAGGTATACTATTATACATTTGTCAAAACAGTATATAATACTAGAAAGTAGAACAGGTTCACATTACTGAGAACTAACCAAAGACCTGTACAATCAATACAACCGGTCACCGTCCTCGTCGAACCCGTCGCTTGCGACGAAGGGCTCGACGAGCGAATTAACCCATAGACACAGCCCACTGAGTTTCTCGTCGGATCTTCTCAGTGGGTCGCGTTTCCGATCCGGTGGTAGATTCTGCGAAGCACGGCTCATGCTAGAGCCAGTCTTATCACCTTATCACCACTCCCATTTGAGCCCCGTGAGCTCACATAAATGTTAGGGCGAGACTGAAATAGCCTCTCAAGGCTATCAGCATAGGTAGGAAGAAAAAATCAACACAAAAAGTCAAAACTTCGACTATTACATAACACCAATCACCTTAAGCCACTGCTAATTTATAATACTCATTGTCCTTACATTATCCTAGACATCAACAATATCAAGGGCATCGCCAGACTACGACAGTTTCAGATGAAATTTCAGGAATTTATAGCTGCCGTTAAACCAAAAAAGGCATTTGATTCCAAAGACGGCCACCCATGTCAAATGACTGGAACTTGTTTCGAGGTTTGGAATACTGCGAAGGGAGCGATGATATGACAGGAGCACTTCAAACAATTTCTTATATCTTTCTTTTTCAATTCCATCTGCAAAACCCCATACACCGCTAACAGAAACAGAATGAAACACCCCCGGTAACCGTACTCGTCGAACTCGACAAAGAGGTCGACGTGCAACCTAACCCATACATCAGCCCGCTGTGTTTCTCGCCGAATCTTCTCAGTGGGTCGCGATTCCGATCCGGTAGTAGATCCATTCGCGAAGCAATTGCTCTTGAGTTGTTAGGTCTCCTTCGGAGGCGCTCGGGCAGTTGTTAGCAAATCCCACCCCTCCTGGCTGAGCCTTTGCTCGCCCACCTGTCCTGATGAAGCTGGAAAGGCCTCCGGGCCACCAGTAATCTTTCAATCATAAAAAAAAAGAATGAAACGTATTTTGATTGCTTTCAAACGTTTTAACCTACATTTTCTTTTTAATTTTCAGGGAGGCTTCGTGATTGAGCATCGCGAGTTCTTTTTGTAGTTTAGTAATGATTTCAGTTTTGAGTTTCATCGTTTTTTCAAATCTCTCGCTTTCCTCCTTCAGTTTAGTTGAATATTCTGAAAAAAGAAACAAATGAAGATATAAAAAAAATAGATTCGCATTAATGAATTAATTGACAGCTCTATGGAAAATTCCAGATGAACTAGTTTCAAATGATACTGAAAATCGGGTAGATAATTTTTTACCATAAAATTAACATTTGCATCTACTTTTAATATGAAAGGTATTCATTAGCACGAGAAGGAAGTCTGAAGATTGTTCTAAATTGTCATCGGTGTGTTAGCTATTTTAATAACATTGTTTTTTTAATGAATATCTAGAATGGTTATGTTAATCTTTTTGATGGCGGGTTTGGTGTTAGTACACAATTATAATTGATACTTACTAATTAACGTTAGGAAACAATACATTAGAATGTGTCGATAGCTTACATTTTTATTTAATGCATAAATGTGAATTGTCCAGCCCATTTTGAGAGTACGTAGGTGGTAGGTCTCAACTATAACACTTTCATTGTTGATGTCGATAGGCATTGATAAACTCACCATCCGATGGACTGTATATCCGTCTGCCCTCTAAGGCATTGTAAAAGAAGAAAAACCCTGAAGTCAAAGCCTCGAGCCTTCACTCACAACATAACTCAGTATTTCTCATTATTGCCAGGTTTAAAAAAAAGCATATTGATACCTTCTATCTTATGTAGCAAATTCTTGTTAGAAGCTTCTAACTTTCTAGTGCTGATCTTAGCGGCCAACTCCTCGGCAGCCGTCATCTCCATCTGACGCACCATCAACTCTTTAAACTGTTCCATCGCAAGAAGAAATTCCAGACCCGGCTGAGGCGGCACTGCCTGCAAAATAATATATTAAAAACATAATAAAAACATTATGTTTTCACAATATCTTGTGTCTAAAATTTGTAAATAATTAACAAAGGCCACAATTATCAGTGAGTAATCGAAAAACTGATGTGTTAAGGTTAAGGTACCATCCGAAGGTAGGTCTAACCTGTCGCGGAGTAGTAACGTGTTTTGATCTGAAGGCTTGGTTACAGCTACACGATACAAGTGAAAATTTTACCACACATCTCAATTTGGGTGGTGACACTTGTGATATTGATGTCTAAGGGCTCCGTCAGCCAAGTAGTCTGCGTGGTATTAAATTCACTCGTCTAAGCATTAAGAATCACTCATCTATTTAATTAAATAAAAAAGCACCATTATGTTATTTTTAATACAAACCTCATCGCCAACGGTAGAAGCCTTCATCTGAAAAAATGCAATAGACATAATATAGCAAATAGTTTATTTTTCTCCCTATCCTAGTAACCTCGAGGGGTTATATTACATTCACAGAATGAGTAGGTGATCTCACAGGGCTCTAACCTGACGACGTTGCTAACACTAACTAGGGCCGAGCCCTTCGTCGCAAGCGACGGGTTCTACGAGAACGATGACCGGTGCTTGAGGTACCTAAAAGCAACGTTAGTGGATCGGGAGGATCCGAAATGAAGTATTTAGGACGATATCGACTGTTTACCATTCGGTTCACAGGATCGGGTGTGTAATTAATTACCTGCGGCCACAACGAGAGGGCTTTCGTGTCGTGCCGCTTTCTCGAAACGGCGCTCTGATGCCGACTGTAAATACTAATACTCTTAAAGTGTATCCCAAAAACATCCGTGTTTCTAACTCAGTGGCCGGACCAGGTTTGCTCAGGAAGTATCTCCAACAGTGTTTTATAATAACTAAATTGCGATTCCTGTTTGTCCGTTTATTGCTTTTAGATCTATATTTTTCAACGAATCTGCTTTCACAAAGAAATTGGCTTGAGAGGAAAATGTGCAAAGTTTTGATGTAATATTTTCATAGTTTAAATGAAAAACTGTGTTTGCAGCTCACTACTTCGGATGTACTTACATGATCTTTGGAAGAAACTTAATTTGAGTGATAGAAGCAAGGATATAACAGGCTAACCTCCTCGATCATTTCCTCGACTTTAGGTGCTAGAGCAGGATAGCTGTTCATTATGTAGATTAGATGCCCTAGTTCCGGATTCAAACGATTTTTTAATGACACATCACCCTGCAAATACAAGAAGAAAACACTATACTTATGAAGGTATTATCTGAAAGCAAGCTAGAAATTTTAGACAGTGAAAAAGGCTGACATTATTTGTTAAAGTTGACTCAACCAACCAAACAAACAGACACATAATAAAGTTTTGGGACATCTTGGTGTTTTGATTTGTACTCCAAGGCTCTTAAATCGGTCATACGATCGGTGAAATGTACAAAGTATTGTTTTGATACAATGCTACCAAAATATGTTTGAATTACGTAAGGGTGGGGTGAAGGGTGGGGTAGCCGTTGTAACTATACTGAGACCTTAGAACTTATATCTCAAGGTGGGTGGCGCATTTACCTTGTAGATGTCTATGAGATCCAGTAACAACTTAACACCAAGTGAGTTGTGAGCTCGTCCACCAATCTAAGAAATAAAAAATAAAAATCAACAAAATGCAATATACCCGTCCATAACATAATTTTATTAAATACTAGCTGACCCGGCAGACTTCGTAGTGCCTCAATCGATAAATAAAAGACTTAAACTGTCCGACGGGGGACACATCAAAGGAATAACTAAATTGTTATTTTTATTTAATTTCGAGCATTTTCATATTTATCTACCTTTTAAACCTTCTCTGGACTTCCACAAGTAATTCAAGACCAAAATTAGCCAAATCGGTCCAGCCGTTCTCGAGTTTTAGCGAGACTAACGAATAGCAAATCATTTTTATATAGATAGATTAACTTACCGCTTTTAAATCTTCCATGACAGTAACATTCATAAGACTGTCCGAAAACAATGGGTTATCATATTGCTCGAATATGAAAATCAGATCGTCCATGTGCTGATCGGACAAAACAGAACTTAATGTCTTGTATTCTTGGACGAAATGGGGTAAGCAAAGAGACAGCTTTATTTTGTATATCGCTTCGTCCAAAATCTTCGTGATGCGTTCCGTTTGAATATGACATTCTAGATCGATGGGAGAAGCAGCTGTGAAAGCCAATGTCATTACATTTTTATCAAGGGGGAAAGGTTATGTGCCTTAAACGACATTTCGCTTGATACGCGACATTTATCTTTATAATTAGAGGTAAGCTTTATTTGTTATTAGCATCAACAGTTCGATGTGTTTAATTGAGCTTCAATTAAGCTTACTTCATTCAAATAGCCGAAGTTTTTTTTGTAATGATATTTTTTTCAAATTTTGAACGTTAAATGGCTCTTTTGTGAAGTTGCAAAAAAAGTTCGCTTAAACCACATAGCCTTTCACCCTTCAATAATATTTCACATGTATTTATTATGTGTATTAAATGGGGTTTAAAAGTGTTTTAATGTTACCACCATTGTAAGTCATCGGCTATCATTGAAAGGTTGGTACCTTCGGCCGATGTAAATTTAATTCCACATGAACTTATTTTGTTCAGTTCTAACTACCTTACGTTGTACACAGCTGCGACCCATTGAGTGTCTCGCCATATCTTCTCAGTAGTTCGCGATTCTTATCCTGTAGTAGATTCAGCGAAGCACTGCTCTTGCTAGGGCCAGTGTTAGCAATTCTCTCAGGTTGAGCCCGTTAGCTCACCTACCAGTCCGGGCGAATTTGGAACAGCCCCTTAGGTTACCGATTGTTAAGAAAAAAAACATAACTGCTTACAATTATCTTTAGTAAGGTCCATCTCCTTCTCGTTAATATCTGCCACTCCGGATCGACTGCTGCCAGTCTTCGAACTTTCGGAAAAAATGGAAGGTGACTGAAGAGTACCAGACGACTGGGTATCCATTATTGTCAGATATGTCTTATCCTATTTAAATACATAAAACTCTCCGCAGTACAAAAATCTTTTCCAAGAACGTAGTCCTAGTGATTTTCTTAGATCGGATAGGATTTATTCAGAGTAAATAAACGTTACGTTACAGATTTATTCCTTAATTATTCTCATCCAATCTTATTACAGCTTTTGACGTAACCGTTGCTATGATAACGTAAACATAGATAATATCATAAAAAGGGCTAAACTTTGATACTCTTATATTTTTGGTATTTGAAAAGCGAAGTTTGAGTGATAGATACGATAGATAGAAGTCGCCCCGTAACCTTCGCTAGGGAGAAGTCGCCTCCTATAGGGGGGTCGAAGCCGGGTGAAAGCCCTTCTCCGGCCCCCGACTCGGAGAGGGAAGAGCTCTCCCTCTCTCGTTTCGCTACTGGTAGTAGGACCTCTTGTGAGTCCGCACGGGTAGGTACCACCATCCTGCCTATTTCTGCCGTGAAGCAGTAATGCGTTTCGTTTTGAAGGGTGGGGCAGCCGTTGTAATTATACTTGATACCTTAGAACTTATACCACAAGGTGGGTGGCGCATTTACGTTGTAGATGTCTATGAGCTCCAGTAACCACTTAACACCAGATGGACTGTGAGCTCGTCCACCCATCTAAGCAATGAAAAAAAAACCTTTTGCGAGATTGTGAGTTGGCACAAGTCGAGCATCGCCTTCGAGGACTCATCACTGCCGAGCATCGTAGCCACTACGGTCGGCAGCGACAGGTCCGGTCGTATTTGCTAGACGAGGACACGGCGCTGCCCCAGTCATACCTGACAATGTACTATGCGAAACTATTTACATACTATAATACATTTAAATAAAATATGTAAGTAGATATCAGACACAAAAAGAAAACCTGTTCGTCACACGAATGTTTCCCCGAAATGGAAATCGATCCCACGACCCTTGGCCAAGCAGTCAGTGGCGTTAAATATTGCGTCATGACATCAGTCAGACTTCCCCACACATACTGTTGCCTCGATACTAAACCATTTGATCGATAGTTCTCTCTGTGGACCCAAACCAAATATATAATAAAAAAACTTGAACGGTGTTGTTGTTAATATAAATTGCTTCTAAGGTATTAAGTTTATTACCGCTATATTATAGTGCTTTTGTAACTTTAATAATAAAGAAAACCGTATAACAGCAAGCATTAACTAAATGTTTTCGAAGCAGTAACAATTTTTCTGCAAACTTTGAAAAAAAATGTTTGCTTTCCAAACATCGCTTCAAAACTACAAATTAAGAATGTTGTAAAACTTATCTGTCGTTTCATTGTACTGTTTATTTTATTTTAACCATTCTTAAATACGCCACATGCAATTATTGAACAAATTTTCTACTCAACTATACCAATAGGCAAGAGCAAAACGAATCTATCAAAATGCCCAAAAAAAGCAAAGTAAATAAATTGGCGAGAATGTCGGACGAGGAACGCGCGAGGTACCTCCAGCACCGAGCGGATTTGGAGGAAGAAACTCGTCGGAGGAAGAGAGAGCTCGTCACCAGATTCATTAAGGTTAGACTGCAGTTTATTTCCTAAGTGCCTAAATAAGCCAAGAAAAACTAAAGTTGCAAACGCTAAGGTGAAATGAGCGCCTACCGCCAAATTACTTTTATACATACTACCTAAGTGATTACTTTAAGCTGTGGGCTCTCATGAAACTACAAATCTTTATCTATGAACATATTTCTGATGAAATCGAGTCGGTAATAAACCTTGAAGATGTGATAAGGAGCTCTTGCTTTTCTACAAATATGTACAATAATCGAGTTATACATTATTTATTCATTTAGAAAAAAAAATTTCAATTTTTTTTTTTTTTTGCTCATATTGCTGTATGAGCTCACAGCCCACCTGGCGTTAAGTGGTTACTGGAGCCCATAGACATCTACAAAGTAAATGCGCCACCCACCTTGAGACACAAGTTCTGAGGTCTCGGTATAGTTACAACGGCCACCCTTCAAACCGAAACGCATTACTGCTTCACAGCAGAAATAGGCGGGGTGGTGGTACTTACCCGTGCGGACTCACAAGAGGTCCTACCACCATTTTTGTTGTTTCAGAACAAATTAGACAAAGAAGAGACTTACGCACGGATGAATACCGCGAAGATAAATCAAGAATGGCGTTACATATTGCGTAGAATCAAATGTAAACAGATGGCCTTAGATATACAGGTAACTGAAAATATATACCTAATCTATCGTCCTTCCAACTAAGCAATAAAGAAGGACTTTTTGGCGGGAACACGAAGAGTGAAGTTGTGTGATTTGTTTTATTTTGTCTATTTAGTGTTTCTTCCGGTTTAAATGTGTAATAACAGTGGTTTATTAACTGTTTAATATCTGTGAAAGTGCACAAATGTGGGAAAATGAAACAAAGCCGCTGGACGTAACTTCTCGGGTTCCTCCAAAAAGTCCACTGAAAAAATTTCAGTAAATGACCAGCATTTTACTGAGATTATATTTCATCCCATATCATCTCATTTCATTTAATTTCATCCCAGTTGATTAATGTCTCAAATTAATCATCTTAATTCCATTTCGTTTAACTCCATATTATCATTTTTCATAAAAAAAATAATATAAATTAAAATAAGACATGACTTAAAGGTCTTAGTTACCAGGTCATAAAATCCCATAAAAAAAGCAATAAAGAAATCCATAATTCTAAATATCTCATTTCAGGGTATGATGATGAGTTTCAACTTCATGGTCGAGAGAAAGGATCGCCTTTTAAAGGCTCTGGTGAAGAGTCTTGATGACTCCGACGAACAACACCGTCGTGCTTTCCAAGCGCACACCGAGAACGTTAGCTATTTTCTTAGTAAGTATAGCTTGCTTCTGAGGCGAAGCAGTTACGCAATCTGCTCTGAAGACCTACCTTCTCCTATACCATCTATCTATGAGACTTAGACCTCATGTCTCAAAGTGAGCGGCGGTGTATACTGGCAGGGCGCATTTGTAAAACCACTACTCTGGTTGTTTGCTGTTGGAAAGAACTCATCTTCATACTAGACTGCACCTCTGCATGTGTCTAATCTCATAATACCAATCGTCTTTTTTTTTATTGCTTAAATGGGTGGACGAGCTCACAGCCCACCTGGTGTTAAGTAGTTACTGGAGCCTATGGAATCTACAACGTAAATGCGCCACCCACCTTGAGATATAAGTTCTAAGGTCTCGGTATAGTTACAACGGCTGCCCCGCCCTTCAAACCGAAACGCATTACTGCTTCACGGCAGAAATAGGCAGAGTGGTGGTACCTACGTGCGCGAATTCACAAAAGGTCCTACCATCAGTAATCGTCTCGGGTACACATGCTGAGTTTCTCGCCGGATCTCTTTAGTGGGTCGCGATTCCGATCTGGTGGTATATTCAGCGAAGCATTGCTCTCGTTAGGACAAATGTTAGAGAATCCCTCCAGGTTCGATCCCGTGAGCTCGCCATCAGACACGGCGAATTCTTTTCCAATAGCCTATCGAAGGTATTGGTGGATAGGTAGGCAAAAAAAACCTAGTGCCGCAGTTCCTATATATCCCTGAGTCGGCTTTTACGAGACCTACGGAATGTATCGGGCGATGCTGTTCTTCTTCAAACGATGCTAGCGGAGAGTACTCAATGGTAGGCAGTGATTTGGCTGTGCCCCTAGCATTGCCGACGTACATAAGTGACGGTAACCACTTACCATCAGCTTGGCCGTGTGCTCGTCTGCCTAAATAGGCAATAAAAATTTTAAAATAAAAAAACAGACAAGGCAAGCATTAGGTGCCAACGAACACTTAACCTTATGTTTGTTTTGAGACCAGTCTTCAGTTTTATTTACCATTCTGACCATACATATGGAAAAATGCTCTAATGCTTTATATCTATTCACAAACTGTGTAGATATTTATGTATTTGCTTTCTTAATTATTGAACTATTATTTCAAGGCATAGGAACTCAACGACTAGACAAATTGCAATCGGAATATGAGCATCAGAAGAACGATCTACTTGAAAATTGGGAAAGAGACGAATTTGACATCACCGACAACCAAGACAGGGCAGAGTTCAAGCTGCTTCTCATAAATTATATCCAAGAGAGCAATTTTACTGCCTTTAAAAAACAGAAAGAAATTGAGAGGGCTACGGCGAAGAATGATGCAAGATTAGAGGTAGGTATACTTTTATTTTAAATAAAACACTTATAGCAGCACGTAAAATGGATTGCCGTCATGGCAACGCATGCCGTGCCGAGGCGTCGTCGCCATGCGCAATTTTTTTTTCCCTACCTAAGCTGATGGTCTAGTCTAGAGAGACCATTTCAACGTCGCCGGGCTAGTAGGTGAGCTCACGGGGTTCAAACCTGACAATGATGCTAACACGAAACCTAGCAAGAGGCGTGCTTCGCAGAATCTACCACCGGATTGGACCCACTGAGAAGATCCGGCGAGAAACTCAGTGGGCTATATCTGTGGGTTAATTTACTCGCCGAGTCCTTCGTCGCAAGCGACGGGTTCGACGAGAACGATGACCGGTGCTTGGGGTACCTAAAAGCACCATTAGTGGATCGGGAGGATCTGAGATGACTTGTACCATGCGCAAGCGACTGTTTCTTAATATTAATACCTACCTATTTTATTTTTCAATATACTTCGTGAATTTGTTTGTCATAAACTACCTATACATGTACACTGAGTTTTTCGCCGGATCTTCTCAGTGGGTCGCGTTTTCGATCCGGTGGTAGATTCTGCGAAGCACTGCTATAGCTAGGGCTAGATCTAGCAACGTCGTCAGGTTAGAGCCCTGTGAGCTCACCTACTCGCTCGGTGTCGCTGGCGTAACCCTGTAAGGTAAGCTTAGGTAGGAAAAAAAACCTAAAAAGACTCTTTAGTAACCCCATTACTTTATAATAATACTATTAGGAAACACGAAGAAAAGCCACGCATCATGTATCATTTTAATTTTTACGAAATTCACAAAAAGCTTTTTTTCATCATTTTTTTCATCAAAAAATATAATAAGATTTTAAAGAAACCATTCTTGTAAAAACTATTCCATCAAAGTTGCAAATCGTCTTTCCAATCGTCACAATTTGCTCTTCCCTTCTCAGACAAGCACATCAGCAGATTCCTTGAGAATTCACATTTGTCGTCGGTGTTTTCTGAAACATCATCAAATCTAATAAATTTACTTTTTATCAATGCTCGTAGTGTACACAAAAGGTAACTAATTTAATGACGGCCTTGTAAAGTTGATCCCTGTCCTGATAGATTCACCTAGCTCGCGGTGCTGTTGGGAGCCTCTAGTTCTAACACTAGCAAAAGCCATGTGCTCGCCCATGCTTCGCTGTGAAGCTGAAAAGCTTTCCTAACTCCAGCAACCGGAATTTAGGCCAAAAAAAATTGTAAGCTTTCGCTGGGACCATAGGAGAATTACTGTTTGAATATTTTGTGTAATCTACTTTTGGACTGATAGACACAAATGGCGTGTTCCCGTTTTGTATTTTTTTTCTACCTAATCGTTGGTAGCTTATATGGCTATTAACACTACAAACGGATGGGACACGAAACTTTGTGCTAGAGAATTAATTACTAACTAAAGTGCCAAATTATCCTTAAGAGTTCATTTATCAAATCCAAAACATCCAAAATAGATCTGCCAACCAAATTTTATTTTGGTTCGTTATCGAATTAAGATAACATGATTACTGTTTAAAATATAGCTTCCTTACCGTTATCCAAAATTTGAAAACATTCTTCGACGGATTCTTGCAAAAAATCTCTTAAATCCTCATTTTTTACCTCTTTAGTTAATGCATGATTCACCAAATATCTATCCGGCATTCCGTCTTCTCCATTCTGAAAATACACATTTTATCCAAACTATCATGTCTTTGTTTCTTAATGCTTAGTAAAAACTATATAATGGTATTTGTGATTAGGCCGTCTTCAATGGATACTCGAAAACAGTCCTGAGCGGTAAATCGGTTCATAACTTATCTCAAATGAATTATCAGTCTATCACACTGAATCACCTCATTACTTAGTGAAAACTTCTTTAAATTGTATCACAAGAAAGCCGATCAGATTATTAAAAAGATAGTTATGTCGCCCAAGATAAAGAAAAAACTGTAGCTGGGTTGTTCGTATGAGATATACATTTGTTTACCATTTTCAAGTTCTCTAAGAAACAGTGCATTGCGCATTCCTTGCTGCCCATTTCATCGTTCGTTTTATTTTCATTAGAATCCTTTTCGTCATTGAAAGAATCGTCATCGTCAGATTTCTGACTGATGGGATTAAATTGGCTCCGATGTCCTGAGTTCTCAATGCGTCTTTCACGTTTGTACCTCCTCGGGGTTGTCGTAGAAGATTGATAGGAACCGTACGCTGACATTTCCTACAAACATGAAATTAACTTATATGTGTTTTCTTTCTTATCTTTATGAAATATATATAAAATAAAAATAGATATAAATATTTTAGGTATAATAAAGGTATTTAATGGACCAGTTCAACTAATTTACGAGTATTATTCGCAATTCACAGTACCTAACTACCTGAGCCACGCCTTGAGGGGCTATTCTGGTTTCGCCGGACTGATAGGCGAGCTTTTGGGGGGCTCAGAAACGCTACGTAAAGCCACAAATAATGAAAGTTAGGAAAATGTGTACCACATTAGAAATTTGACAATTTTTTCATTCTTTTTAATTTAACAGCCACCGTATTTACGTACCAAGATTTTCGTAATTCGTCTAGTTAAAGGACAATGTTAACTTACCCCAAATTTGTCTCCCATAAAATCATTACGAGCATTGAAATGATCTCCACTGCCTCTCTCAGGACGTTCGCCCATCATATCGTACCGATCACCCATTTTACCACTCATTCGTTCATTACCGCTCATTCCATCATTGCCTCTCATTCTATCATTACTGCTCATTCTGTTTTCATTGTAACCCATTCTACCATCATTATTATTAATATCTTCATTTCTGTTTCTCCTTCTATCGTCGTTACCAGACCGATCTCTTTCTTTGTCACGTCTTTGGTTATGATTGTTTCTCTGTGACTTATTCCAAGCTTGGCTATTGCTTCGAGAGCTGTTAGATGTCTTATCCTCTTGAATCTTCAAACACTTTGTATAAATTTTCTTAAGTTCGGATTCTTTCGGACCACCATCTGTGCGGCAATTCAGTGTCTGCGAATTTATCATTATATTATTCGCTAATACTAGTTAGTGATTCTTCTGCGTTGTGGCTAGTTCATCTTTAAACTGTATTTCAGGAGTCTTAAGCGGTGGGGGCAGCTGCTTGGCTGTATCTATAGCTTTGCTGATACGAACAAATCCTTTATAATCAACCTTGAACAAGACTGCCATTGGCAATGAAAAAATCTAAAGAAACTACTCACGTAACACTCCAGAGCCAGTAGGCAGAGGAACACAAAGTAATAATAATAGTATCTAGCGAAACACATGATGTTTTTGCTGAAGCCTCCTCAATGAGAGCTGTTATGACGTAGTTCCAGAATATATAATAGTCGCCATGCTTGAATAATGGCTTCACAAAGGGCTAAAAATTTGACATGTCACCCAAACAATACGAGCATGCGTGTTGTATTGTCGCTCTACCACGACAAAAGGGTGCGACTTATTTAAATTTTCACACTTTACATTATTTTTTTATTCTGTGATCACTCTTTATTGAAAATGTTGCAACTTGTTGGAAGTAATTTTCTAGATAAACCCGTATGGATTAACCCTGATGGATAAACCCTGATGGACTTGAACAATTTTACAACTCAAACAAGAATATAAAAAAAAACGATTAGAAGAACATTGGCTTTCATTCAACCGGCATGCAATCAGATAACCTAACACTCTTATTTTGCATTTTACTGTTCAGAAGCAGCGTATTATTTTTCCCCGGTCACCGTCCTTGTCGAGCCCGTCGCTTGCGACGGAGGGCTCGACGAGTGAATTATGGGTTAAGACACAGACCACTGACTTTCTCGCCGGATCTTCTCAGTGGGTCGCATTTCCGATCCGATGGTAGATTCTGCGAAGCACTGCTCTTGCTAGGGCCAGTGTTAGCAACACTCCCGGTTTAAGCCCCGAGGGCTCACCTACACGTCAAGGAGAAGCTGAAATAGCCTCTCAGGGTAATCAGCATATGTAGGTTAAAAAAAAGCATAATACTTTTCAAGTCCATTTATAAATAAAGTATTGTCTTCTCGTAGTTGTTGTTTATTGTTTGTTTGTAGCAATTTACAAAATAGCAGCCCGCTTTTTTCCAATTGTTAATGACAAAACAAAAAAAGGAATGTGATGTAATTTTCGATATAAGTTCTTAGTAAATCTTAAGGAACCAGTGATAATGATCGAATTTCGATCATTTTATGAACGTTACGAACGTTACGAACTTAGGAATGTGTATGAGTGAATAAAAATTACGTCTATTTCCTAATATTACTTTATTTCTTAAAACTTAAAATTGCTCATCAAGTGCATTAGTTTCTCGGTAATTTAATGAACTGTTCACGGAGCTGTTTACTCAAATTTTACTGAATCGTAAAACTGTAACGAAGCAAGGCATATCACATAGTACACGTTATGCCTGTCACGCTAATGGCTGCCGTTGGTCTAATTGAAATGCGGTTGTCAAATTTAACCAATGCGAAATACATAAAATTGATGACTGTTGTTTTATAACAGATCAGAGGCGTTCCAACGTTAAGTTCCCTAACCAGTATTAATCGAGTCTAGGAAACCATGAAATCTTTTATCATTATTTAATTAATCATTATGTAATATGTACAATAATTAAAACATTAAATTTTACATTAACTCTACAAAAGGATGATAATAAATCTACAAAATATAATTGAGTTTTGTAAATATTAAATTCAGTATGAGATCGATTTTTTAAATGTTACAATTAAATTGTGGTTATATTTTAAAGCACCTAATTGTAAATTAGGTAAAAGTTTCAGAGTTATCTATCAATTTATTTTTTGGAAGAATAAAATTTCTTACAACCCTGTACAATTGTAACATTCTATACTTAATTACAGGAAGGGCTGTCACAGCATATTGCAATTTTTCACCTCTGATAAACTTGTTACAGAGATTTGATGGGCATTTCCTGTGTATACGTATTGTTACAACCTAAAAATAAATTTATAGGATACGTACCTAAATGGCAAAAATGATTTCCTAAATTAATATTTGACCAAATTAATAATTTAATTTGGTTTTATTTTGGCATTCCCGCCGAACTTTGTAGGTTTTCAGAAAATAAATATAAATTATTATTTTGCTTTTTTCAATTTTCGGATTGTTTATGAACACATAAATAATGTATAAATGTTAGCTTAATCTTTTCTGATTTGGATATGAACTACTGTTTAAATATTACTATATTAAGTAGGTACCTACTAAGGACAAAGGTAATATTCAAATCGGCTGAGTTTGTTTCACAGATTCTTTCCAAAATTTTGGTTGTTTTCTTAAAATCAACAGCAACTTATTTTCCCTTTTAATACGCATTTTAAATTAGATCCAAGATAAAATAAATGAGATTGAATTTAACGGGTTTACGATTATTTTTTTACTGCCCTTATAGACAGATGAATTTAAGCCCCACCTGATGGTAAGCAGTCACCGTAGCTAATGTACGTTAGCAATGGCAAGGGCACAGCCAAGACGCTGCCTACTGAGTATACATTCGTCCCTGAATCCTGATCACGCAGGAGCCAGTCACCGTCGACACCCTAAACATGCCCTTACGGATCCATCAGATCCAATAACCGTTGCATTAAACGCCATTAGCTCTAACATTAGGAGCAGGCTCAGGTACTCCGGTTACTGTAGGTACTCGTCGAACTTCAACAAAGAGGTCGACGTGCAACCTAACCTATACATCAGCCCGCTGAGTTTCTCGTCGGATCTTCACAGCGGGTCGCAATTCCGATCCGGTAGTAGATTCATTCGCGAAGCAGCTGCTTTTGAGTTGTTAGGTCTCCTTTGGAGGCGCTCCGGCAGCTGTAAGCAAATCCCACCCCTCCTGGCTGAGCCTTTGCTCGCCCACCTGTCCTGGTGAATCTGGAAAGGCCTCCGGGACACCAGTAATCACCCAAACATAAAAAAGTATACATTCACATTTCATAATTAATTTTCTTTTCAGCATGAGGATGAGATGCGTACTCTTTGCAAACCTAAAAAGCTGGAAATTGAAACATACTGGTCTAAGCTTCGGGAAGTTTACACTTCATATTTGGAACAACACAATCCGATAATGGCCCATTATCAGGCTTTGAGGGAAAAAGATGAATTTTACCAAAGGGACATAGCACGAAACGATCTTCGCATACGCCGCGAAACCGTATTAAAATCTCTTTTTACACGCTTTATATTAGCTTCACTTGTATGTATGTTTGTATGTTTGTAACTGACTCCTTTAGACGCGATTTTGACCCACTTTAAACGGCCAGATTTCATTCAAACTTTGTAGATTTGTCGAGGACCGGTGACAATTCAATAATAATAAAAATTGAAAAAATTGAAATTCAACTAAAAAATGAAAAATAAAAAATAGTTTAAAAAAACAAAAAATGGTGGATGCTTGGTGTTATTAATTATAAATATTTTTCTGACAGATATGAGTAGAAGAATTATTATTTCAATAATACAGGGTGGCCCATAAGTCCTTTGAAAAGTAAAATTTGAATAAAACGAACAGGGCGCGCGTGAGCGGTGCAGGGGAAGCGGGGGGAGTAACTTCGGTTTCTGGGAATTTAGTCGCGATGGAGCGTTTTACCGGAGCGGACCGTGCGTTTTGTGTGCGCGAGTTTTATAAAAACGACAATTCTGCAACCGTTGCGCGGCGTAAATTTCGAGAACACAAAGGTTTACACAACTTTGACGACACTCCAACTCTTCAAACGATTAAGAACTGGGTTGCTAAGTTCGAGGAGACCGGTTCGACGTTAGATAAACCGCGGTTGGGTCGCCCAAGGACGTCACGTACGGAACAAAACATAGAAACAGTGACACAGTCTATTCGCGAAAATCCGACACAGTCAACTCGTAAGCGCGCCAGAGCATTAAACGTATCCAGGACATCGTTACAACGGATTTTGAAGAAAGATTTACATATGCACCCTTACAAAATTCAGTTGGTTCAAGAATTAAAGGAAACTGACGGTATTCAAAGACAAAATTATGCGAATGAAATGTTGAATCGGTTTACTTCCTTCAATAACATAATGTTCTCTGACGAGGCTCATTTCCATCTTAACGGGCATGTTAGTAAACAAAATTGCCGCTATTGGAGCCCCATCAATCCAAAACTTAAGCATCGGAAGCCCTTACATAGTCCGAAAGTGACTGTTTGGGCCGCTATGTCAGCCCATGGTATCCTAGGGCCTTACTTCTTTGAGGATGGCAGAGGGCGCGCAGTTACTGTTACGTCGGAGCGATATGTGGCTATGATCGAAGAGTTTTTCATACCAGAATTGCAAAACTTTTCAGGCTTTAATGCCAGGACGTGGTTTCAACAGGATGGGGCCACTTCTCACACCTCTAACACTGCTATGCCCGTTATCCGTCAACTTTTTCCTGGCAAAGTTATCTCTAAGAGAGGAGACATTTCCTGGCCTCCACGTAGTCCAGATCTGACCCCGATGGATTTTTTTTTGTGGGGCTACCTTAAGGCTAAAGTATACGACACAAACCCGCGGTCAATTGAGGCCCTAAAAGAAAACATCCGCAGAGAAATGTCAAGCATTTCAGCAGTGACGTGCCGCGCAGTCATCGACAATTTTAGACGTCGTTTGCAAGAGTGCCGTGATCGCAACGGATTACATTTAGGAGATGTTATTTTAAAAAAATAATTCCCGTTTTTTAAGCTTTTTATGTAAATAAAAATTTAATTCATAATGTAATTAGTTTTATTTTAATAATTTTTTTTTCATATCAAAGGACTTATGGGCCACCCTGTATCTTAAAAAGCACGCCACGCTTTTTTTACAATAAAAAAATTTTTTTACACTATTTTCAATTTAAATTTATTAAAATTTATTTTCTATTTTTTAGTTGAATTTTAAATAAAGCGTATTTTTTTGTTTTTTTAAACAATTTTTTTTTTCTTCTAATATCTGACATTTTTTTTCATATGGACTGCATAAATCTATACTAATTTGGTAGTCTTAACGACGAAAGGAAAGATCTTCCACCGAGCGGGTGATATTGCTCGGTAGACCGACGGTCCGAATGTTGTTGTTCGGAACTTGTATATATGCGCTTTATCTTGAAAATGTCGTAAGCGAGATTCAGGCATCTGTCAATTATCTTGCATTGTATGATGGCTACCCGCCACATCACTCCCCTCCGAGACCGGAGGTCGTGTCATTTTAGTTATCGTTGTCCGTGCTGAGATTAGCTTGCAAGTGCCAGTGCTGCTCGAAGTTTGCGGTGAGTCGAAACTGAGCTTGAATGCTGCGTGATTGTCGCCAGTGCTGCTCGAAGTCTGCGGTGAGTCGAGACTGAGCTTGAATGCTGCGTGATGAGGCAGTGTAGGTGCGTGCCGTAGGGCCAGGAAGCGCGGTGAGTCGGCTGCGATGGTCCTGTTGAGGCTGCGATGCTGGCTTGCTGTGGGACGACTGTCGATGACTTGATTTTATCTGCGAGAATGCGGGGATTGTGGTAGCCGAAGTTCTTGATGCGCTGATGTTGAATCAGAAGGTTGCGTGTTCACATCTCGTCGCAGGTCACCAGTTTGGTATACTTAATGACGAAGGGAAGATCTTCCACCGAGCGGGTGATATTGCTCGGTAGACCGACGGTCCGAATGTTGTTGTTCGGAACTTGTATATATGCGCTTTATCTTGAAAATGTCGTAAGCGAAATTCAGGCATCTGTCAATTATCTTGCATTGTATGATGGCTACCCGCCACACTAATATTACAAAGCTGAAGAATTTGTTTGTTTGTTTGAGCGCGCTAATATCAGTAACTACTGGTACGATTTCAAAAATTATTTCAGTATTAGATAGCCTATTTATTGAGGAAGGCTATAGGCTATATAACATACAGACCAATACAAGTGAAGCACCAATAAAGAATGTTTAAAAATAGGGATTTAAATAGCTCCTGAACATTATATAATTCACTTCATAATATTTTCACTTTCTACGTAAATGAAGTGGAGGGTAAAATTTAGCGTTATGCCAAAGTAACTATTCCACGCGGACGGAGTCGCGGGCAAAATCTAGTCTATAAAATATGTTTATATGTTCCTTGCACTGCATGCAATGTAATACCAATGTAAGGTCAAATTGGCGCACGTTTCCACCGCTTCTTTGCTTTTGATAGAGGGCTTATTAATTAGTTACTTGCTAAAACCTATTGAGTTATGTGAAGACAGCGTTTGTAGGTAGCGGCTATGCCCCTGGCATTGCTGAAGTCCATGGGCGACGGTAACCACTCACCATCAGGTGGGCCGTATGCTCGTCTGCCTACAAGAGCAATAAAAAAAAGACAACCAAAATGGGTTGTCTATAATAAAATAGGCAAAGACAAAGCTGATAACTGCCATTTAGCCTACGCCGTTTTTTATTTGTTTATACTCATACATTTTAGGAGAACCTCGTCATGTTGCAAAGTGCATGGTTAAAAACAACAGGCATGATGAAAAACAAATTAATTCGAATGTGGAACAAGAAAGAAGAATTAGCAAAAAAGTATTGGCAAATGAAGAGAGATAACAAATCGGAACTAACTAAGGATGACCAGAAGTTAACCGTGATGGTTAACTCTAGCCAGGATGCCATCAAGGTACATTTTGGTTACGGAAACGGTTAGAAAATTGTTGCCATAAACCTTTGCTATTAAATATCATGGTAAAACAGAAAAAGTAACAGATGCAACCTTATTTTATTTTTCGACTATTTGTTTTTAAATAATTTTTTAATTGTTAATAATTATATATTAATTAGCAGTACTCGCCCGCTTTGCTGGGCATTTAAAATTAACATTATTATTTATTGTCATTATTATTAGCGAGTCCAACACTCATATAAATATTAGTGTATCCATTAAGTACGTGTATTATCTATATGGATACCAAGTTTTAAATCAATCGGATGCATGGTCCAGTAGTTATAACGGAACATCCGGAAAAACCACTGTAGATTTTTAAATTAGTATAGATGGAAACACTACACAAGATAGAAATGCTTAAAATATTCTTGGATAGTTAAAAACTTTAGTTCTGACGTGGATCGTCGCTTGGTGCGTTGGTTTTTTCTGGGATGGAGATATTCTGAATGATTCGAACGGAGGTAGTGTGTAGGTATGTATCCCATAAAACGGTCTAATAGATTAAGTGCGCTGTAGCATGATGCGGGTGACAGTTCCAGTAACATTTCGTTTCACTCTTGAAAGTTGCCGCGATTTACAAATTATAGATGTAAATGACAAAAACGGCATTTAAAAAAGTGAAGTAAAGTATACCACTACCTTTTTTTTTTCGGGCCGTGGGCCGATCCTCCTACGAGGTCCACACGCCTAGGGTGTGGCGGGGTATGTGGAACTGGACGATCTGCAGATGTTGGGAGCAGGCCGCGGGCCCCTCAAATATATTAAGTGTATAAGCTATGGCGGGCCCTACCGCACTAAACGACTCCCCTACACTCTATTTCAACTCATTAGTGCAAGTAATACCTCATGAGAATAATAATTAATTATTCTTATATGAGTTGAGGTAGGTACTATTTTATTACTATAGTTCTTATACCATATATTCGATCGAATGCAAACTTTCAGCGGCTGGAAGAAGTGAAACAAAAAATAAATAAGGTAATTCAGTTGGCTGATATTTGTCGTAAATACGAAAACGTCGGTGATAATATTGTTTTTTATGACTCCGAGAATGATGTGGATTCGCTTGACTATGAACATTTGAATAGAGCAATGATTGTAAGTATCAGTAAGGCTCAAAGGGGGGTTTCCATTAAAGACATTTTTTTGGCATCACCTCTTTAAAGGTATCCTGTTTTGAAAATTTAGATATTTACTGGTATTTTTAAAACTTATTCACGTAGAATACACCATTCAACATACATTTTTCATTTTAAATCGCCCGATGTAAAAACAAATTACTTCATTCGTCACTATTACGGTGTTTTCTTTTTTTGAATTTATATAATAAGGACTTAAAGGACTTATATAAGGACTAAAATAGGTACGAATAAAATTCGTTTCTTTTAAATTTACTCTGAAAAGATCTTTTTTTTATTGCTTAGATGGATGGACGAGCTCACAGCCTACCTGGTGTTAAGTGGTTACTGGAGCCCATAGACATCTACAACGTAAATGCGCCACCCACCTCGAGATATAAGTTCTAAGGTTTCAGTATAGTTACAACGGCTACCCCACCCTTCGAACCGAAACGCATTACTGCTTCACGGCGGAAATAGGCTGGGTGGTGGTACTTACCCGTTTTTTTTATTTCCTACCTATGCTGATAGCCTTGAGAGGCTACTTCAGCGCACCCTAGCTTGTGTAGGTGAGCTCGCGGGGCTCAAACCGGAGAATTGCTAACACCGCCCTAGCAAGAGCAGTGCTTCGCAGAATCTACCACCGGATCGGAAGCGCGACCCACTGAGAAGATCCGGCGAGAAACTCAGTGGGCTGTGTCTGTGGGTTAATTCGCTCGTCGAGCCCTTCGTCGCAAGCGACGGGTTCGGCGAGGACGGTGACCGGTGCTTGTATTGCCTAAAAGCACCGTTAATGGATCAGGAGGATCCGTGATGACGTGCTTTGGGCGACGTCGACGGTTTACCAAACGGTCTACAGGATCGGGTATGTAGTTTCCGGCGGCCACGACAAGAGGGTTCTCATGTCGTGCCGCCTTCTCAAAGTGGCGCAGCGATGCCGACTGTAGATACTTACTGACGGGGTCGAGCTCCAGGTCATCGTGGAGGTCCACGTTCCTCTGGAACCATGGTGCTCCGACGGCTATCCTGCAGAATCGGGATTGTATAACCTGAAGGGGTTTCAAGTTGGTGCGGGCACTTACCCGTCACAAGAGGACTCACAAGAGGTCCTACCACCAGTGATTACGCAAATTACAATTTTGCGGGTTTGGTTTTTATTACACGATGTTATTCCTTCACCGTGGAAGTCAATCGTGAACATTTGTTGAGTACGTATTTCATTAGAAAAATTGGTACCCGCCTGCGGGATTCGAACACCGGTGCATCGCTACATACGAATGCACCGGACGTCTTATCTTTTAGGCCACGACGACTACATTTACACACATTCACACAATTACTAGTCGATATTAACATTTAACTACTGTATACTGAAAATTTATAGGACGAATGCAAAGAATACGATAAAATGGATAAGTTTTTGCTGAAATTAAACAGAGCAAAGGTACAGACAATGTGCTTGAAAACTGAGAAAGGAAAGTTATCGAAAGAGAACATCCAACTTAAACATTACATTAAGAAGTATCTCACTGAATTGGCACTTAGAGAAAAAGATAGACCACACAGTGTCAAGATAGCCTCTTGTGTTCAGAAGCTGGATGCGAATGGAAAGACACTGTAAGTACACATCTAGATGTGGTTGAAAATATATTACAATTTTCGTCCAATTTTAAATTACTTCAATTATATTTATTCATCTCCTTTAACTGTGACACCGGTCTAGAATTGCCTCATTCCATATATTCCCATTGATGTCATAACAAGTGATTAAAGTATTCACCCGAGACTGCACAGCAGCCTTCTTTAAGTATGATACCAGTATACTGCTATCGTATTTGGAAATAGTTTGACGTATTGTAACACCCACAGGTAGATTCCAACATCCTATATCAGCCATTAAGCATTTCAGTTTGTAGGGTTGTGTACACAATTTTTACAATGCCATAAGTTGTGCTGTTGTTTTTTCATATCGACGCTTGAAAGGCAAAAGTGACTAAGCGACAATAACTGCTTTGTACATAAATGATAGGCAATAACCATATTCGATGCGCAAAAACAATATATTTCTAGGTCTATTAAAATCATTTCAATCCTACAGCTACTAGCTAGATTCTACTACAGCTAGATTCATTAAAATAAATTTTGTTTTCAGGTATTTCAAATTTAAATTAGTCTACTGTAAAGTTCACAAATTGTTGCTTAGTCATGTTTGCCTTTCAAGCGTCGATACGCTAGAAATAATTCTAATCAACTTTGATCTGTGTGATCCTAAATACCAAAATACTATAACTTAAAAAATATGTGGGTTACGTCCATTTGAAGTAATAGCTTGTGCTCCATTTATCACAATTATTAATTAATGGTACTATACTCTGCGAATGCCTACCACTTTCTCCTCAAAGTGCACATGCATTTTGATGTAATGTAAACCAATGAGTCTTCAACCTTGTTTCAAATCCAAATTCGATCAACAGTAACCGTCCAGTAACCTGTATAGAAGGTGCTCTGTGTAATGCTGTGATGCATGAAAAAAGAATGAAAACTTATATGAAGAAAAATAAGGAAGCCAGCATCCAAGCATACCCAAGAATTCAATGTTGGATGCAGCCATCTTAGTTTAAATGTTTTGGAAGCAACATGTAACTATTGCTCCATCACTTTTAATTGTTTGCAGTTAAGTAAAATAAAAGATAAAAAGTAATATGAGGATTGTTTGTTACTATTTAAGTCAAAAGTTTGTGAAGTGTTTCCTTCAGTTTCTATGTCCGTTCTTCTTGTTTCTTCTGAACTAAGTAGAACTAAATAAAAAACTGGAATGAAACATTTTATATGAATTAATTTCAATAAAATAAATGTCTACCTTTATTTTATTAGTTTTCTTTTTTTACAACTCATTCAGTAAAAAACCCTATTTAATAAATGGTGGTATTATCTTTGGTGGAATAAATTCATTAAACCTGGGTAAGGTAAGGTGACTAATGCTTATAGACATTAACAATCTTGTGGGCTTCACTAAAACTTACTGCTATAGACTCCTCGGAAAATTCATATCTATGTCATTAAGCTATCTTGTAATGCACTTAAGTCATATAACTTAAAAAGCTTATTCAAATTAGAATTTTTCGGTCTGTATTAATATAGTTGCGAATTGTTTTAACCACAAATTTGGAACTTTTGTACTTATCAAAGTAGAATAAAGATATTTTAACTGAAAACTTAATTTAATTTTCAAATTGTTATCAGACACAGTACAAATGAAAATTTACAAATATATGTAGGGTTCATTTTTAATAGTTATACATCACAGTTTAAAATGAAAATCTCAGTACTCTAATTCACTATGGCTATTCTCTCCAAGATTCCAAGGATCATCTAAGGCCGCTAATAACTTGGCCAAAGCTTTGTGCCCATCAATATCAATGTTTGCTGTAATGTTGTCCGGCAGAGAAACATAATCTTCGCACAGTACAGTTTTACCTTGTGACACGCCGATTATTTCATACCATCCTTCTAGTGGCTCATCTAAAGGTTTCCTCAAACGTATCAATACTTCTTGATCGTCTACGGTTTTCACATAAAATCCTTCACTAGCTGAAACTCTAGTAACTTTTCCCCAAAGTGTTACTTTAGCGCCATTTTTTGAAGCAAGATTACCGGCCGTAACGTATGGAATGAATTCGTCGTTATTGGGAAATTGATTGTCTTCAAATTCGTCGTGATCACCCATTTTTTAATTAGCACTTAACTGTTGTAAATTGTAATAAATTTCACACAATATTACGAAAATATTTTTTGAAGTTTTTTCAAAGTTTTTTATATAGTTTTTCACTTGTCTACTGACAAAAACAGTTTGCAATCATACAGCCAAACATTTTTTGTTAAAATAATAAACATGAAAATTTAAATTCACATTAACTCAAAGGAAGGCTTCGTGATGATATACAAAACAGATTTGTATTTATAAAAAGATCGACTATCTCCTCGAAACTAGTGAATCGAATCTGAAAGAGAGAGAGAGAGAATACACTTTATTGCACACCAAAACACAATTTACATTCAAAAAACAATCACGTAACATTTGTACAATAGGCGGTCTTATCGCTAAAAGCGATCTCTTCCAGACAACCGTTCAATTTACAGAATTTCTGGTAAATATAAAAATATAGCAGGTATGTTGCGGTGTACTATAGATAATGCATTATTATAGAAAATATATACATACAATAAATAAAATATATACTGTTTACATGTATTAAGAAATATATACCAATATACATACTTACATACAATACATACTAATATACTTACTTAAAGAAAAAAAAAGCGAAGTTTTATGCTGATAACCTCGAGGTGTTATACCAGATTCGGCGAATGTGTGGGCGAGCTCACGGGGTTTAGTCTGGCGGCTTCGCTAACACTAGCCCTAGCAAGAGCAGTGCTTATCAGAATCTACCACCGGATCGGAAACGTAACCCACTGAGAAGATCCGGCGAGAAACTCAGTGGGCTGTGTCTGTGGGTTAATTCGCTTGTGCCGACGGTGACCGGTGCTTGGAGTACTCAATATGACCGATAGTAAATCGGGAGGATCCGAAGTGATGTGTTTTAGGCGACGGCGTCTGTTCACCCATTAGTCCGCAGGATCGCGTATGCAGTAGTAGTCGAACTTACCGTCTCTTATATTCGAGACTCCCAGTCTTCGTAAATTGTTTCTTCGCAAGTAATACATACTCTACGCCCGTTCATGAAATAAGCACATGCGTATTCGCTCACGGGGATCGCACTTTTTTTTTGTTTCAGTAAAAAATCAATCATAAAATAAATCAGTTTCACCTTTTTAACTCGGTACACACAAAAATTGTGAATAGATTTTTAACATTAATTCCCATTGATTAAAACCTGAGGTTTTCCGGAAAATCTTATCCATCATTTACATCTCAAGTTTAGTTCTCGCCATCATACCAAGATGGTCTCTGTTCTACCGAAATACCGAAATATAACGATTTTTCTACGATTTCAGAGTATACATGGAAATCCTACCGATTTTACAATTTTATGTTGGTAGACCTTTTCATTTATGTCTAATGTTACGGGGAATCCCTCAATATTAAGTATGGATGGACCTAGTGCAGAATGTTCCATATATTTTGGGGAGTACCCCTGTGCCCTACAGCTCGATGTTATAAACTATAAAGGGATCGGGAATTTACCTGTCTTAATCTATGTAAACAGGAATCCGGTTTAATTTTTTCATTTATTTTCTTATCTTTGAAGAGAGTAACTTTCCTAGAGTGCCAACAAAATAAGATTAATAGGTTGAAATGTCATCTGTCGAGGAGCCAGCAAAAATATGTAACAGTATTAAAGAAAAGAATGGGAAAAAGAATTTCCAGGCTGGCTGCAAGATAGCCGGTTTGTTGTCTAATTTCATCTTTAATATTTTTTCACTTCCCCATTCATCCGCTAACGCTGAACGCATATTTTTACATATTAATCTTTTGAGAACAAAACAGCGAAATAGACTGTCTACTGAATCAATCACTGGTCTATTACATGCAAAACGACTTTAATACAGCTATTTGTTATGATTTTGAAATTAATTCGAAGTAGACTGCGGCTATGGCCAGAGAATATTGGTATAAAAAATAATTATACTTAAGTATGATTTTTATAAATTAGTCTGTAATTTTTGTGTTCAATAAATACACGAGTTTGATTGAATATTGTATTTTTTTGTCAAATACCAATTTTAGGTACAAATATGCCGATTTTAGCTGGCAACTCTACCGATTTCGCTCTATGACGTTCGAGATCAGTGATTTCCTTATGTTTCCTACTATTTTCAATTCCTGGTATTATCAATTGGTTTAAATTCATAAAAAATTTACTTCTCTAGATAATTGAAGTTCACTTTTCAGCTTAGCCGAAGTGGGTAAACAGGTCCACAGCCCGTCCTGTGATAATTAATTAAAAAAGAAAAAAAAAATAGTAATTATCGAAATTTATTATTTATACATGCTAATACACATATTATCCTTATTCTAATACACACCCATATAAAACGAAAGAGGACAAATAATCGAAAGCATATATAAACAGCTAAATAGCTGTTTATTTTCTTTTTTATTTCTATTACAACATAAAGTGAAACGCAATGAAAAATGCTTCTAGATTAAATTTATGCAAACAAGTCTTCTCTGTCGGCGGCGATTGTTGGTGCTGCAGCATCTTCCATAGCAGCAAAGTTCATGAAATGCGCCGGTCTGTGAACCTCGTGGTAGAATTCGCGAGGGTTGCCGAGTTGCACACCGTACTTCATATTCGGGTCGTGACGGACGCCTGTGGTCAATCGGTAGAAATATATAAATAACCTTAATATTTTAATATTTAAAACAAAAATTCCGCACGATAGAACCAGAACTGCGATGCATCGCAATTGTTTAAGTAAAATACTACTCACCCATAAAGTTATAATTCCAACTGCCCTGCGACGGCACCATGAAATAGCCCAGGAATCTATCTGAGAGCAACATCTGCACTCTCTCGTAATGACTCGGCAAGTAGCCTTTAGGATTATTTCCTCTATCAGTATTCCTCACGCCCCATTCGTATCCGCTTGGAGTAAGTTTGTACGCAGTTAGGGAACATGAGCCGGGCGTGAATGAGCAAGTTATGATAATCGTCTTCTCGCCATCCCATGATGAGTTATCGGACATGATTTTGGCATGTGTGGTGATATCCTGCAATTGAAAATATTGTAAATTATTCTATCAAACAAGCCAGATTATCCTCGTCTTGGGCGAATGAAACGAACGTGTATTCTTGTGAAACGAAAATTTAGTCTAGTTCCTAAAAGAGAGTCTTCTATTAGTGAAACAATCAGTTCCTGAGACTGCTCCATGTATAACAAATAAAAAAACGTGCCCTGATCGAGTTTGACTCTTACAGAGTACTCAGTGCTCCTAATTCTCATTTAGAGCATTAAAAGACAAAAATGTATCAGGTATGGCGTATTTTCCTAACTAATTTCCCTAATTTTTGTTGAATTGCTGGTATACGCATTGATGTTATGAGGATTCAACCTCATCATTTTATGGTCATTAGTGGTATTAATATCATGGGTGTTTAAGACTCTGAACGTGAGCCATGACCTAGTGTTTTATCCTAGTGCCTGCCCATCTCTAAATGAGTGCAGTAGAATGTCCTCGAGCAGGGAGAGATGGATGGCGCGAAATCGTGAGACGCATCAAGTCTGCCCCTTCCAACACTACATGACGATCACGACCACTCTGTCAAGAGTGACACGACTGAGAAGAAGAAAAATTTATAAATGATAAAATATTGCAGGAGCAAGTTCTGTGACTTAGTAACTTTTTGGTGTACCTGAGGCGATAGCTGGGGCAACTCATTAGGTTGTGTGTGCATCCATCCAAGGGGTTGCAGGTGTGCTAGAGCGGGATGTTTTGGCAGGTGTTTCGGCAGATGTACTTGTTGATGTGTACCCCACTGGGGAGGCAGTACCGCACAGTGCACTTCACGTACCATCGGATTATCACTTGGTGATGTACCATACAAATAACAGGCAATCTAAAAATAGTATGAACGATAAGTTAACTTTGTAACTAAATTATAATGTATTTGTAAATTGAATGTGAATTGTGTGCTCAGATGTCTTGTATTTTTTTGTTGCCATCATTTGCAGATAAGTAACAGTCTCTTGAAGGGAATCAGTGTCGTTAGTGGACACGTGACCATGGCTGTACATTCTTTAATAATGTTGATTTTAAAACAAATTATTGAAATGAATTGAAATATCCCATATATTTTACGTATTTAGGGATAATCACAACAGTGTGGCCTGGTTTCACTGGTAGCTCATAAAGTTAAATTAATAAGTTACCTGTGCCCTTAAATCGGAAATGGTTACGAATTTCTTAAGTAGGTTCTTCGGCAGAATGTAGGTGTATCCGCTTTCCTTGATGTCATCTGAACTCACGTAAATATGGTTTGTACGAAGATGTAAATTCGTGGCCGATATCGCACGGACGCGCCATTCAGTCTTAGAGCTGCGAAAAACCATCCAAATTAAAAAATAACCCATAAAATTAGTGGAAGATCATATAATCATAGCTTACAAAAATAATGTGAAAGAGAGAATTCCTAAAGTCTCACCTAAATGTCTGCGACTCATAATTGCTCGTCGTTGAGGTTATAATTTCATCTCCATGTTTGTTTACAGTACGAGTTGTGGTCGCGGTTAGTTGACTCTGTTCTTTACTCTGCTTTTCGATCTCGGCGATTTGTTGACGCTGTGCAGAGGGGGCCGATATCTCCATACCAAGGATGATGTCACGGATTTCCGATTGTGTGAGCGACGCCACATTTACACTATTAGTAAAATCGTGTTAAAAGTTAATGTATTTAATATGAATACTGCTAAAGTATTAAGGCTCCTGGTTACAAGAGAAAATAGTCATTTAAAAAATTAATATATTCTGTTTAAAATTTTCAAAGAACACTTAATGGACATTTATCTGATCATTTATTTTCTTTACTCACGAATGTATAGTATTTATGGACAATAACGAGATTAATATTATTATTGAAAACTCACTTGTTCTTCTTTCCATAATCAGCTAATATTAGGTCCTTCAATTGAACCTCAACTTTGATCCAATCATCATCCGTTAAAGTGGGCCAAATGTGGTGAGGTTCCGTGAAAGTGGTTTTATCAGGTTTCAAGAGAACCTTCGTGCGTTCTGTGTTCACGTGCAAAGCACGGAGTATCAGGATGAGCCGACTGAAGGCCTAGGTATTAACAAATTATAATATTTAACAGATTTTCTTCAATTATTATTTTCACTTTTATTCAGTGTATATTGTTTAAATCAGTTAGCGTATTTTCAGACAGACAGAGCTACAGTACATTGCGATCAGCAAGTCCATAGTCACTGCCAGCCTCCAGAGCACAGGGACTCTCTGGTTTCAGGACCCCTACGCAATTCATCATTTTGATTATAAGATATGTTAATTATAAAATATTGAAATGTATTTATTTATTTTTTGAAGAAACATAACTTACAGTATATGAAGATATAGTTTTTAGCCAGTCATCATATAAGTTGAACAAGACCATTTGAGGCTCAGTTGCTTTCAAAATGAGGTCACCAAACTTTTCCACTTTCAAACAAGCCTGGAATGGCAGCTGCAGTTCGGAGCCCTTGATTACGATGTTAGGAAAGTCGAGTAAATGGACCTGTGGATGTTAAATGGATTGTTTAAAGTTTTCTACAGTATTTGAATAATTTCATGATAACACTCTCTACATTTATATTAATTGTATTTGTATTGTATGAATTAATTTATTTGATTTTATTCAAGTTCATATTTACCTCAAGTGGATCCAACATTCCTTTTCTGGTAACAATAATTTGTTTTGGTTGTTCTTCAACAGGCAGTGATCGAATTAAGGCAGCCACTTCTTCTGCAGTCTTCCATTTAGCAAGCTAAAAACACAAGTTTTGTTTTCTATCAGAATTATTAACATTTATGAAAATTTCAAGATGTTTGGTATGAATTATTTCAATGCAACATGCATACGAATATTTAATTAATGAATCGACATACATATTCTATTCATTATCATGTTTCAAAACCAACCACATTTAAAATTATAAGTAAAGAATGAAATATAAGTTTCATTCGACTTTAGTTGGTGATTTAAATGATATTCATGGTGAACATTCATTTAAGCACCCTAGCATTTTCACTAAGCATCACCATATTCTTGCCTCTTATGTTTCTAGTAACAAAAGTAAAAAACAAACCTGCCCGAGACGTTTCTGCCCTGCCCATACACTAGTGTGAATGATTTTAAGGAATAGCTGTCCTGTTCGGGGATTGAATATAAAAATCGCTCCATTGATAGGTTTAGTTGTCAAGTTTCCTTCAAAGGTTTTGTGAATTGTTACACGATATACATTCGTGTCATCAACGAACCTGTTCATAAAATAAAATTAATGTGATCAGAAAAGAATAAATTTAATGTTTGTTATGTTACGTTTCGAAAAAAAAAAGTTATATGTACATAAAAATCTTGTTCAAAATTGATAGTCGAAATAAATATGCATATTTTTATATAAAATTACGCACCAAATGATTTGATTAGAGAACAATTCTCCATAGTTCTGACTGGAGAGGTAAGGTTCAGTAGGTTCTGAAGAATACAATTGCAGTGCTTTACGTATACGTTCCCTAAGCACATACAAGGCAGGATTAGCTTTCATTATCTTGGCCATCGCTTGTTGAATAAGAGGTTTGCAACCGGGGAACCAGTTACCGTATGCACTGTAAAAAAATTGGTATTTTTATAACTTTGTTGATTATACTAAATACAAACTGATCTAATTCTGAAACTCAATAACATCAGGTAATACAATAATTTGTATTTGTTTACTACAATAATGACACTTATTTGAACTATTTTAGAACTTCTCAAGTAAACTTCAATGTTTGTCTAGAAAGTACTATCGAAAATGATTGATTTGGTAAAATTTTCATTATTTATTTTGTGTCAAACTATAATTCAGAAATATGGCTCGGCCGCATTTTGCAAGTCTGTGTTGGCCTTTCCAAAGAGGTTCAGGGGCATGTTCATTCAGATCAGGTTAGACATAAAGAGCATCTTGGCTATAAAAAGAAAATTGTATGAATTCTTGATGTGTTTCCTAATATATTATATAAATTTAAAATCTTTAGGATTACTTTCTCTTACCTGTGCAAGTTATAGGCCAAATCAATGGCAATCAGCAAACCGGTAGGTGAAGGATATATAGACATGTTGTCTGTAGTGTAATCCAAGAATTTAGCACGAGCATATCTTTCGATGTCGTGAGAATCGTAATCACCCCAACGAAGCTGTATATCAAGCCAGTACTTTTGTGTAGTTGTATTGTCCATTGTGTCCCTGTGTATTAATACAATTTAAGCAATAAAAAAAATGCTTCTACACTATGTGTATTCTAACAAAATATCAATCCAACAAAACTGTATGCTTGTATTCCATTTATTAATTCAATTCTACTCAATACAAATAACTTTAATTTGTATAATATGTTAACATTATTCTATACAAAATTGAAATGAAATATCATAGCTATAGTTTCATTAAACATCAAAATTCATTGAATATTTACTTTGTATCGGCTAATAAGGATGGTCGGGACACGTTCCACTTGTAGGCTGAGAACAGTAATATATCGGCGCATGATGAATTCATCTTATAAGATTTACGAGGATGAATGGTTTCTTTCTGTACCGTCTCAATTTCTAAAGCGTCAAGTTCTTGATCGAATACCTGTGATAGAAATAGTTGTTACAGCTATGTTTTTTATTAGAGCCATACACCTATTAGGTTAAGTCAAACAAGTTAACAAAACTTAGGGCTTCACATAATGTCTCAAAATGGATAGGCGCTTTAACTTTATGTGTATAGGAAACGGTAACCAGTTCGGCTGTGAGTTAACTTGCCAATGTATGCAATAAACAAAAAAAAACCACTATAAATGAACTCTAGATATATAATACCAAACATGCATGCAACAGTGCCCTATCTATTTATTATACTTTTTAAATTATAATAAAATACTATTTTACCTGACAAAGATCCATAACAATCGACTCGTGTACTTTCTGCCACAAGTGAGCTCTGAAGATTTGGATGAGTGAAATCTTCAATGTCGGAATCTTACCGTGCATGAATATACCAGTAAGATCCAGTTGTACCTGAAAGAAAATTAAAATATAGTATTACCATATCCATGCATTAAAACTTGAATATCTTATAACATAGCTTTATGTTGTTTAAATCGTCTTTGTCATAATTATATAGGTAGATAAGTAAGACGCCGAGAGAGAAATCGTATTTGGAGTCGAAATAAGAATAAATTACTGCCCATTAATATATTTTAAGATGACAGGACTCTTGAAATAAGCAACCAAATCTCAATAAGTCTAACCATAGCTAATCATAAAATCTCACGTGAAGGTAATGAGTAGGCAATGTGAAGATCTTACTTGGAAACCGACGTAGACGTTTGCTCTGTTGATGGTAGGCGACCACCACAATGTGAATCGACGGTTCGGGATCTGATTCAACCCGGATCGTTGGGCGTTTGTCAACTTTTTGTACTTCATCGACTCTTCGAAACCAGACGCTTTTTCCCTAAGTAAATAAGTTTTATTTATTACAAAAGCGCACTTATTGCAAACATTATAATTGATTTTTTTTATGTCACTTAAAAATAGCCTCCCATTATTGTACATAGCCTAGAAACAGGTCACAACCGGTCATCAAGCCCAAGTTAGGATTCCCTGTGTTATAGGTACCAGAGATTGACATATATACTTGATCTAATATCATTGTCATACACATTAGATACTATATTTCCATCATCATTTGTAATCAGTAAATTCTCAACCATTTTGGATTATAAGCAAATTTATTATGTCTTATGTCATACCAGAACAAACCCTCCCAAGTCGGGAAGTAAGTTCCCTTGAACAATGTATGCTCGAGGATACCCTCAACTCCTCCTAATGCTTGTATCATATCTGTGCGATAGTTGTTCAAGTTCCACAGTTTACCGTCGTGACGCTGGTGAGTCCACCAGAATGGATTCTGCTTTAGGACCTGTTTTGAAAACATTTGTTTCAATTAATTGACATTTTCTATTAAATAATTTAATTTATACACGAATATATAGATATAGGAATAAATTATTGTATGCAAGTAATCTTACCTGATACTGTTTGAATTCCGTACGTATACGCCATCCCTTATCGTAAGCGAGTGTATGCCTGTCTTTTTGGAAAAGTGTGTTGATCCTCGGGATACCCCTGTCCCAAGAATCTTCCAAATCTTCTAGAGTCAATCGTCTGTAGTACAAATATGATTTTTAAAATACCTTTTTTCAAATAACATATTCAACTTGATTAGTTTTATTTAGATCAGTTAGCGTATTTTCAGACAGACAGTGCTACAGTACATTGCGATCAGCAAGTCTATAGTCACTGTCTGCCCCCAGAGCACAGGGACTCCCTGGTTTCAGGACCCCTACGCAGTTCATCACTTGTTCTTAAATTTAAATATTTATCATTTCAATTCTCCAACTAAAATATGATTAAATTGGGATTATAGAGTAATATTTGTATGTATTTTTACAGACTTAGATAAATTAAGTCATTGTTAAATCAAAGATGTTGTTAGAGCATTGGCTGTCATGGTCATTATATAACTCAAAATTACCTATTCTGAGCATTCGCTTCCTGTCTCTTAAGTGCGTATTCAGCCCAGACTCTCTGGGAGTCTACAAACTCAGCTTCCCAAGGTTGAATGTAGCGGTACAAGTTCGGAATTAGTTGATCTTCATCATGTGACATTCCAGAACGGAAATGCGTTATGCCGACGTCTGTTTGTTTTGACCAACGTAGGTCAGACTAAAAAGAACGCAAGTTATCAAACGATTATGAAGAATCTTGATACAATTCATGAGCAAATATTGCTGTTTTGTAAATTAAATTTTAAAATAAAATCTCACCTGCGGAATCAAAACATGTCCCATAGACAACATTCCTAAACCTCCAAGTTCTTTGGGTGTGTAAAACACGACCGGAGGGAATCTTGAAGGCATTTTCGAGTTAAGGCCAATCTTGATACGAGTTTGAATCTTATTCTCGCATTTTACGAGTAAGTCGAGGAGTTCTTGTGTGTTAACAACGGCCTCACGGAAGTATGTCATTAGACCTATAAATAATGTCTTAATTTATCCAAAGTTTTATATTGATCAAATAATATAAATTCGTTTTTTTTTTATATGTTATAAGTACTGTTTGCAATGCAAATAATCAGCAGTTATGTCCAATATTTAATTGTGGTGATGTTCATTCTGCTCTTTCCAATGCAGAATTATTCTACATCAAATACTTATTATTTTGAACGAATCTAAGGAAAGTTGTAAAAAATATAAAACCTGACAAAATTGATTTACCAATAAGAGCAGTATTCCATTTATTGACGATTTTGGTAAAGGTCGTTGATCCGGAAGCCATAAGGATTTGTCTGACACGATTGTGGAAACGAGCCAGGGATTCGTCATCAACACGTAGGTAGCATTGTGCTGTGCGCTCTTTGGTCACTTCGTTCTGAAGGTTCCATACTCCGTCACGATGTGATAGCTCTTCATGTTGACTTCGGCACTACATAAATAAACATCTTTTAGTAATGGACACATTGAGTGAAAATTAAGTGGAATTTGTGGAGCACAATCCGAGGTAGTGTCGTTAGCCTGCACAATTGGTAACTTGGTCTTGGTTGCTGGTACTATGATGGTTTCATGTTACATGGTAGACAGTATTATCTATATACTACAATAAATATTTAGCATGATGATTAGAATAAGAGGGTTATATATCTTAAAACTTACCTTTGGCAAGATTCTGCATTCAAATCCAGCCATATTGAATAACAAATTGGGATTGTCCTTAGAATAAACAGATACAAAGCTGTTCTCCCATTGTATAGTTGTCACTGAACGCGGTAGACGATTCTTTATGTCCCAGAATACTGCACGCCCACTGTTGCATAGAAAATATAATATTTCATTCAGTATTCTATTACCCCAATAATTTAATATTGATTGTTAAATTAATTAAATCAATAAATAATTATTATTATATTTAAATTTATCATAATAAACTATACATGATCACTAACTTAACTAAAACTTACAGATTAACATCGTGCTTCATTAGACGCATACGAGCATCCCTTGGCCAGCACTTTTTGTTATTGTAACCTACAATGTTCTCATTGTTGGGATCAGGATGCTCTGTAAGGTAGCGTTGAATCAGATCTCTTGCTTCCTCTGCTGAGAATCTATAACCAAAAATGAATTATTTAAAGTGAAGATTTGATTTCCTATGCTTGCTTGGATCAATATAGTAACTTAAAAGGTTACTGTCATTCACTAAAACCTGTTATTCAACCAATGTAAATTACGTTTATTAATATTAAAAGAAAAAGTGAAAGGATATTGATTACCTATAAATTATAGTAATGGAATATGAATTTCTATGACCGTAAAATATTATACATACCTGAAAAATATATGAATCCTATCTATGTATCTGCAATACAATCGAATAGGATGAGCAGTTTCTGTCTGACGATCTTGGTATGAAAGGAAGTCATTAGGCAGTTGTGGTGGGCCAGCCATCTCACTGGCTCTCTGTAGACCGAGCACCAGTAAGTCTAACACTAAGCCATAATACTGGACGATGAAGGAAGCAAATTGAAGACCTCTAATTATACCGTATGAGTTTGTGTGATTCATATCCTGAAATAAAGATGAAAATTTAATAAAAAATTAAATACAATAGTTTTATCATAATTAATCAGGATTGTTTACTATTACAGTATGTTCATTTTTTAGATTCCATTAGAATTTTTTTTTGTTTACTTAGACATGGGGGTTAATTTTAATGTTAAATAACTGTTTTTCAGTTTTCCTCACCTTATAATTGATCACTACATTGTTTTTAGCAGTCATGTAATCAGCAATGTTATGGTCCACAATGAGACGTAGCAATCTGTTAAGCAGCGTCAAATCTATCTTCTCATACAATTTCTCAAAACGTGACTCGAGCAAGACATTACACTCGCCTTCACCAACTTCCCATACGTCTTGAAGGTTGTTAATACCTATGCAGGATGATGAACAAATAGCAAGATCAATTGTGAGATAGAATTAATATTAAAAATTATATCACAATCATTTCATTAATGCTCAACCTTCTGTATTGTTTGGTGACAGAATTCAAGTATTATAAGCTTTGTATTTTGTATATTTAATAATTTTTTGATCTACCTATTGAATTAGTTTATAAAAATAACGATATAATGTAAAAGGTATATATTTTATTAATTTAATTTCATGCATTAGTATTTATAATACTTATTACTGTAGTTAGAATAATATAATTTATAATTTACGAATTTTGCAAATGTGGTAATAAAAACTGATAAAGTGATACATTTTGTTTCATGAAATCATGAACAACCATTATAGAAACAGTTTGAGACCTGAGTCTAAATATGGGTGGCAGCACTCAGGTTGTGGTAATTAGACAAGTTATTAAGTAATAAGTATTAGTTAACTCACCCTGACACCACTTGTAGACAAGTAAAGGTGATGGTTCTGTATCAGCTGGTTTGACCCAGGGTGGCAATAGACGTCTTTTGTCTGCTTCATACCATAAGTACTGATCAAGATATGCATCTGTTATCTTCTCCAATGGTTCTACATCATAAACTGGAACTAAATGGGAGTAGAGATCCATAAACTCAATTCCCACCTAAAATTAGAAAAAATTATAATCTTACGTTACGGACGTTTTTTCCCGGTTAGAATATCCCTCTGCATCGTCCCATAAGGAACTACGTTCCAAAATACATCAGATGAAAAATTAAATGAAAATGAAATCATTTACACGCCAATTTGTTTGTCTCGAGATTTGTTTGTGTAAAAAATAGCCTTTATATGTTCAGACATTTACTGACATTCTTTAGATATATACAAGTATTAGAAAAACCCAAGTACCTATGTGGAAAGTTAAATCAGATTACTCACCTCCCTAAAAGTTCTTTGAGTGAGCAAATGACGTTTAATCCTAGACAATGCTTCATGAGGATTATCGTACGCCTGTTCAATAAGCCCTAGCTCTTCTCTCTGACTCTGATTCAATCTGGATTTGACGCTATACGCTTCTTTAAGACGTTCAAGAGCCAAAATCAATAGCTTTGTGTCGTGCTTGTAAGAGAGAGGGGGGAACGGAATTGGGGCGAAACGTCGTGATTCAAGCCAATGTACAGTGGTAGTGTAGATTGCCACGGCTTCCTCTGGAGATATGTAGGGACCGTCCTGTTGAGAAACATTGTAATGAACATTATAAGTACATAACACCAAATATAAATTAAATGCAAATTTTCAAATAATTCAAACCTTAAGGTAGTTATGCTGTCTTTCTTGCTCAGCTTTCAAATACAATCTTGTTAGTCTGCCAAGGTTTTTCTTGCAGACTGTTTTATCGACCGTCGCACCACGGCGGATACGCTCTCTGTTGTAATGAGCTGTGTTGGTCCACCAGTCCGCTTTCATCTTTACGTAGCGAAGAATCATGTTCTCGATTGGAGTTGGAAGTCCAGGTACCTAAAATTTTCCTTTTGTATAACTACAAAGCAGCATACAGCACAAAATGAGCTTACAGCCTATCTGATACTAAGTGGACATTAGCAAAGACAGAAACACAGCCAGACTTTTGCATATTGGTGAAAATTTTAAAATTTAAATTATTGATTGCACTCACCTTCCAAGGGATGTTCGCTTTCCAGCATCTCCAAGCTTCAGACAAATGTTGCAATATCGTTCTGGCCTTATTCTGTTTAATACCTTCAGGCATCATGTCTACAATGTCGTGCATTACAGATGCACGCAATTCAAGATCGAAGTGTGATTCCACACGCTGTTTAGTAACAGTCTTCGCCACACCTGTTCCAGGACATAGTACGTATTTAAAAATTAGAAAAAAACTAACATATTTTAACCTGTTCCCATGATTTATTTTCAACAAGTTCTGAAATCGTTATTTGTTTTTTTCCTACAAAGCTTAATTTATGATAATGAAATATTATTATATCTGATGTCTGTGGAAAAGCTGGTTACATACCTTTGGAATGCCTTCCTTCGAATTGTCTCGATAGTAAATTTCCGAGCCAACGTTCCAGTAATGGTGTGATTCCTCTCATGAAGAACAACCATACTCGCCAGCCTGGCGCCCAGAACCCACAACCGGGTCCTTTCGATACTGGACCCTAAAAAAATTTACTATTAGTGTCTGTCTGTTACTATTAAAATTACTCTCGTTTATGAGGATCAATACAAGATGCAACAAAGTGTAGACCATTATTAAAAAATATTTATTGAAAATGAACCACAAAATCCCGCGAAACTATTAGATATATTTATTATTCTTTCTGTGTGCTTACTGTAATGATATAATATGCTTGTTGAATTGTTTAAATTCGTGTAGTAGTTGTATTTTATAGTTTTACATGCTAACTTCCAGTCTTTATATTTTCACAAATTATGATTATAGTTGTACCATAAAATATTACATATTTTGTGTTTATTTAAATTAAATTGTTTTTTTCTGGACCCCAGGAAATCTCGTCAAATACTAATTTCCACTTACGGTATTAAATCTGTAGTAAATCAAATGCTTCAAATCTTTACACATTCTGATCTGCCTCATCAGCTTGTACTTGTAACGGTACATGCCCGTCAGTTGTCCAACATGAGCAAAAATGTACTGAAGACCGTCGGCGAGTTGGAAAGAGTCCACGTTGTTGAGACGATATTGTACATGAGAGTCCACTATAAGCTTCGTCAAACGAAGTATCTCACGACACAGATGGAAGGCTGTTGAATATCTAGATATTAATATGTGAAGCAAAAACTTTGTATCCCTTTTTACGAAAATTGCGCGGACGGAGGAGTATGAAATTTTCCACACTTATAGAGAACATAAAGAAGAAGTGCACAATGCTAATTTTTTTTTAAATAATGCATAAAAGATACATTAAATCAATAAAGAAAACATTACACACACTACATATCATGAATTTGACGCACACACGCATGCATACTATTTACTGTCAAACTTTTGTTCTTGACTTCTGTTATCAAATTGAGAATAGAATAAATATTGTTTGTCTTTATTAATATTTTTTTATAGTGTAGTCTTGACGAAATTTGTGATTATAGAAGTATAAAATACAATCATAATAGTGTACAAACTTACAATTCCAATTAATTATAGTCGAATTTCGACTACTGCGGGACCTCTAGTTATATTTATTACTTAAGATTTTAGAATGGAATTTTCGAAAAATTGCACTGTTCCTTTCTATATAAAGTAAATAAGATACAAGCGATATTGGGGAACCCCAACCTTGGCTGGACTTTGTTCGGGCCAGGGTTCGAACTTTTTTTTACATTCCCGCCCTTAAGAGGGGACATGGGCTATGGGGGACTTGATGCATGTTAGGCAAGTATGCGTATTTCTAAAGCGACCGTAATGTTTTTATTAGTGGTTGCGCTATGCGGTTGGTAGACCAAATTGTAACGGTCATCTATTACAAAATGAGTGGACTGTAGTTGCGTTGTTTAACTATGACACTTTCTCGGGTCGTGGCGGGAAGAAACAAAGGAACACAACCCGAGGGAAATTGTGAAGGAAAACGACGTACCTGGAGAGGATGGAGTCGTCCGAATCACGGCTGCTAAAAGTGCTTGAAGCCAGTTGGTGTATCTTCTTCTTGCACGACACTGTGATACACTGACACTAATATTGTATAAAAATAAAGTCTTAGGCCATTTCAATAATTACATCACAAAATACTGCTTTCTGTAATGCGGAGCGCGCGCTAGGTAACCGCCATATATTTTTTTTTTTCTGTGTGCCCGCGTCGCTCGTACTAGCCAATCCAGGGCGCGGGGGATGGGTGAGGAAGGGGAAGGGAAAAGTGTCATAGCTGCCATATTATTATAAAAACATCTATCTACAAATTTGTTAATGACGCTGGCGCAACCATTCCCCCCCAGTTTGAAGGGTTACCTTCAAGAAATAAAAGCTAACCTACCAAACACCTATGCGAAGATCTATCTATCTATATCTATGTTATCTATGTATATTAAACTAAATCTAACGAATACCTTATATCTAATAGTGAAGTTATTCTATTGTGAATTAGGTAAAGGGCAGAGACGAATAACCGGGCGTAGATACGATCCGGTTGCGGTCCTAACGCGTACAGTTCTAATCACTCCATTTGAACCAGGAAAAACCTCCTCCACTACTCCTAAAGGCCAATGTAGCGGGGGTGCGTTTTCCGTCATTAAAATTACTACATTTCCAACAACGATTGGGTTGGATGGAGAGTTCCATTTTTGGCGCGATTGTAACGTATGTAAGTAGTCTGTTTTCCAACGTTTCCAAAATGACTGAACTAATTGATCTAAAAGAGAGTGACGCGAGAGAATATGCTGCCTGTCTTCGTCAATATCTCTAGCGGGTAAATATTTTAGCGGCGTCAACGACAAAAAGTGAGCCGGAGTCAAAGCTAACGGCTCAGCTGGGTCGCCAGACAGTGTCCTACATAGCGGACGTGCGTTCATCACGGCTTCTATTTGAGTGAGCACGGTACTCAACTCTTCGAAAGTGAGAATCTGCAACCCTACAACTCTATAAAGATGGGATTTAAGGCTTTTTATATTTGCTTCCCAATTTCCGCCGAAGTGACTTGCGGCGGGCGTATTAAACTGCCATTTAATGCGATTTTCTGCTAACATATGTGCGAATTCAGTTTTGTAGTATTTAGAGTTCAAGAAAGCGTGAACTTCCGAAATATTGCGTTTGGCACCAACATAATTTGTACCGTTATCTGAGTACATACAACCTACAGGACCTCGGCGTGATAAAAATCTTTTAAAAGCAGCCATGAAACTATGCGTGCTCAAATCACTGGCTAGTTCTATATGAACAGCACGAGTGGTCATACACACGAAAAGACAAACATATGCTTTCGATGAACGAATACCCCGACCACGTGAGATGGTGACCTTAAAGGGTCCAGCAAAGTCTGTACCAGTATGCACGAAAGGTTTAGCGGTTTCTACAACGCGACAAGAACGGTGGTCAGCCATTTCAGGTGCGATGGGACGCGGACGAAGTCTATAACAGGGCACACATTTATGTATCCTTGAGCGAATCAAATTACGTGCGGAAAGTATCCAATATCTTTGTCTAAGTATTGACATCAATAAATCGGGACCAGCATGACAGTGAAGTTTGTGATAATAATCGACCAGTAAATCAAGGATGTGGCCCTTACGCGGTAAAACTATGGGGTGTTTTTGATCAAATCCTAAGTTGGACTGACTCAAACGACCACCTACTCGGATGAGTCCATCCTGTAAGAAAGGCTTCAAATTTTGAAAAGGACGCCTGCAAGGTTTTTTAGACTCTAGGCTGCTAATTTCTGAAACGAAATGCGCTCGTTGCAGTTCACGAAGAACAATAAGCTCTGCCTTATAAAAGTCAGAGGCGACTATGTATTGTTGCTGTGGTAACAGTTTAGCAAAGCGGCAAACATATACCACGCAACGTAACAACTTTGACCATGACGAAACACGACTAGCCAATAATAATATAACTGAGTCTTCTCTTGGCGCAGAAGTTACAAGAGTGTGTCGTTTTTCTTCTGGCGGTTCAGAGACAGTTGCGGGATTAAAAAGCTTAACTGGCCAATCACAGGGTGCATCTCGTACCCATGATGGACCATGAAACCAGAGCGGATGATCTAATATTTGAGCGGGGGTTAAACCCCGCGAAAGACAATCGGCAGGATTGTCTGTTCCAGCTACGTGATATAGATTTTGAGGTGATAATTCATACTGAATTTTTGCTACTCTATTAGCAACAAATGTGTCCCAACGGTGGGGAGAAGAATGAGCCCAACACAAAGCTACGGTTGAGTCAGAAAAGCCAGCAATTCTATCAATATTAATGCGGTTGTTACAACCCTTGACTATGGCACCAATGAGCCGCGTCAATAGTAGTAAAGCGCAAAGCTCAAGGCGCGCGAGAGAGACGACCTTTCGAGGGGAGACCTTAGATTTCGCACTAATAAGGCTAACTGTAATATTGTCGCCATTGCAAACGTGAAAATACACCACTCCTCCATAAGCCTTCTCACTAGCATCTGCGAACCCCACTATTGTGACTACACTATCTCGAGAGATACCTACATGACGTGGGATTTCTATATGTTCGAGTAAAGGAAGCTCTTCCCTAAAGCGTGCCCATAATCTGGCCACGTTGTCCGGTGCGATGTCATCCCAGTCACACTGAGAAAGCCAAAGCTCTTTAATAAGAAGCTTCGCGTATAATACTACAGGTGCTACAAAACCCATAATGTCCCATATGCGAGCGACACAAGACAATATGGTGCGTTTGGTACAAGTTGGCGGGGTCGAACTAATTTTGAGACTGAATGTATCGGATGTGGGAGACCAGCTCAAGCCGAGAATCTTATGTGTATCATTGACATCAAAATTCTTAACCGTCGATAGACGATGCGATGGCGGAATCCAGTCCAAAACACCCTGAGAGTTGCTCGTCCACTTAACAAGGTCAAATTGCCCAGTCTTCATTAGGCTTATCACTTGAGTAGCTGTTTCGATGGCTTCAGGCTCGCTATCTACACTATAAGCAAAGTCGTCCATATACAGACCAGTATTGATGGTAGCTTTTGCCTTGGGGTAGGAATCACCCTCATCAAGAACTAACTGCTTCACAGTGCGAAGCGCGTGAAACGGACTTGACTTAAGTCCGAAACAAACGCGGTTAAACTGGTAAACCTTTAATGGTTCGTGTGGGGAAAACCTATATAAAAATCTTTGGAATCTACGATCCGATTCCCGAATGCCAATACAAAGAAACATTTGTCTAATGTCTGCAGATAGCGCTACAATAAATAAACGAAAATTGACGATAATATCAAACAAGTTACCTTGAAGATTTTTACCACAATACAAGATGTCGTTTAAAGAAACAGAAGTACTAGTCTTAGCACTGCCATCCAGAACAACACGCAATTTTGTGGTGAGTTTATCCTCCCTAATGACACCGTGATGTGGGATGATATAAGAGGGACCATTTTGCGTCTCATCAAGTACAGCGGGAGCAGGTGAGATGACACCCTTATCTACATATTCATTCACGACATCGTCGTAGGCCTTTTTCAACTTCGGAGATGCCATCATCTTACGTTCTAAACAAAAAAAGCGTTTTTCGGCCATTAGGCGCGAATCACCAAGCGAAGAGGTATCACCCTTAAAGGGGAGGGCGACAATATAACGACCACTTTCATCGCGGGTGGTCGTGCTACAATAAATATCCTCAGCGGTCTTATCATCAGGACTCATAACCAGCGGAACATTTACTTCTTCAATTTCCCAAAAGCGGCGGACGGTGGAGTCCAGTGGCGGCTCGACGGCGCAGCAGTATGATACGGTCGAGTAACTATTTATAAGAGCGGGTGCGGATCCAACTATAACAAAACCGAGAACAGTTTCCAAAGCGTGCGGTGCGGGGTTCGCCGAATGACCTTGAACCTTACGCGGCAGCAGGAGGTGCGGGAAAATCGAAGCGCCAATCAAAATATCGACGGCTCCTGGAACGGCGTAAGTATCATCGGCTAACGGCAAACTATCAAAGCTAGCTAACAACGAGGTATCTACAGAAACAGTAGGAAGTTGCTCCGTTACTTTATCTACAACCAGCGAGTTTATTTTGAATGAAACATTCGAGCTAAAACGTGATTCAAATTTAATTTTTACGGACCCTTGGATGTCCTTAGTAGACCCCCCTATGCCCTTGACTACGGGGCACGTAGTCTGGTTACTATATTTTAATCCAAGACGTTGACAGCATTCACGAGTAATAAAATTACTCTGTGAGGCGCTATCTAAAAGGGCGCGAACAAGATGCGGCTTGCCATGAGTATCAACCATTACAACTCGAGCGGTCGCAAGCAAAACAGTTGTAGGCAAGCGAGCGGAAGACAGCGAGCATAATGTGACGTCATTTGTGTTGCCGTCCGAGTTGATAGCTGCGGAGCTGTCTGTGCGAGCGGCAGCGACAGCAGCGGCGGGAAGTGCGGGTGAATACGCGGGACGCGCGAGATGTGTCGTACAACGTGCGGTGCCGCCAGCGTGAGTTCGACCATGCGAGTGCTCCGAGCTTGATACTGCTAGCGACGAGTTACCATACATTGGTTGATTACCTGCGCTTGTATTTCTATTGGCTACTATATTACTATTTTTATCAAAATGAAGCAAGGTATGATGCTTCAACGAACATTTGCGACAACTATGGCTACTATTACACACACCAACGCGATGTTTATCACTAAGGCAGTTTAAACACAAGTTATTTGCGCGAACAAAATTATAACGATTGGTAGGCGACAATTTCAAAAACCCAGCACACTGATACAACTGTGTATGATAAGATTTGCACAGAAAACAAGTCGACTTGGCGGGCACGGACGCAGGCAACGCCGCGGTATTTACATAGCTATGAGTCGTTCTAAGCGGTCTTGAAGACGTTTCTAAATGCCTTTCTGGTTGTCTTTTCGGGACTTCGTGAGGTCGCGTAGTACGCTGAAGTATTCTTATGTGATTACGTAAAAATAATTCCAATTCATTAAATTTCGGCAATTCAATACCCTTACTACCCTGATTCGTTTCAAATAAGCGAACAGTTTCGAAATCTAACTTTTTTAAGCCAATGTACAAAAATAAAAAGTCGCTGAGGTCATTGACGTTGAGATTTCTAATAGCCCGAACAGATGATGCAAATATGTCTAAGAATTTCTCCAAATTCTGTTCGGTACACGATAAAATAGGTTTTAATTCGAACAACTGATCCAGGTACGCGGTAGCTATCAACCGTTTATCTTCATATTTGGCTTTGAGTGTGTTCAAAATCAAAGAATAGTTTTCGGCACTAAATGTAATTCCCGCGCAAGCCGCACGGGCTTTGCCGGTGAGTTTTTCTACTAGGTAGTGTAATTTTTCGTGATCGGTTAAGTGATCATTTTGATTTACTGTATTTTCAAAACTATCTATAAATAAGCCCCAATTACGAATGTCCCCATTAAATTCGGGTATGTGGATAGGCGGTAATCTAGGTCTATCGCGGGTGAACTTAGGTTCCGTTTGCGAATACCCGGCGCTAGGTATTTTTTCTAAAGATTTAGCGACACGTTTTATACGGCAATATAGATCATCAAACGACGACATAACAGAGTAACTGACGGCGTAATCAGGATCTAGTTCTAATTGCAATGCGTTGATATTATGAACGATACTTTCGAAATCCGCGCGCAAATCGTCTATGTTTTCAATAGAACAAAGAAATGAGTCTCGTATTGCTAAGTCGGATATCTTAAGTGCATTATCACAAATTGTTTGCACGCGTGAATAAATCATATCCCTCTTAGCGTACAAAAGCTTCAAATCGTTCTCGGATTTATTAGATTTAGGCGGCATATTTAAAATTTAAATAAAACTAATCAACCAGAGTAAGTAGGTAAAGAAACAAAATAAAATCTGCAAAACAGCGCGAGAAATCAAATTTTGTGAATAAAAACTAAATTACGCGGGCGGACGAACGACGCAGAGGCGAGGGGGCGCGCGGCGAGGTGCAAGCGCAGCGCTCGTCGTCTTATAAAATAATAATAATATTTAAAATAGTTAGATAGCTACTACTATAAAAGTTGCTATTATTGACGCGTTGAGAATAAAACAACCAGACAATATCGAACGACCTAGGTTATGCCTCTGTCCTAGTTAAATTAAAAATGATAATAAAATATAATAACATACAAATATTTAAACACGAACGATGTACATATGTATTATGTTATTCATTCAAATAAATCAAAACAGACCAATTTGGTAGGTATTTGTATGTTCAAATGCGGTTAGCGAAGCGAGTGAATAACTCGTGAACATAAAATAATGGGAAGGTAGCTAATCACAAGATCACAATATTCAAAGTAAACTCTTACGATATCTATGATGCGTTTTCGAATACGAAAAAACTAATTAAATAAATATAATTTCTACGCATTCAGCGTCTAGCGAATGTGTGTGAAAGATGGCGTTTACCTAGGCTATCTAAATCTACCTACAACTAAATACCTAAATGCGGGTTTTTCTACTATATTAAATAAGTATTTAATTGCAGTGCGTTAATTGCCTATGGAATTAAATACAAATAATGCTAGATTTCTAATATGAGACGATGTAAGTTCGGAATCCGGCTCGAAATGGACCACTAAATAATGGTTGCGCTATGCGGTTGGTAGACCAAATTGTAACGGTCATCTATTACAAAATGAGTGGACTGTAGTTGCGTTGTTTAACTATGACACTTTCTCGGGTCGTGGCGGGAAGAAACAAAGGAACACAACCCGAGGGAAATTGTGAAGGAAAACGACGTACCTGGAGAGGATGGAGTCGTCCGAATCACGGCTGCTAAAAGTGCTTGAAGCCAGTTGGTGTATCTTCTTCTTGCACGACACTGTGATACACTGACACTAATATTGTATAAAAATAAAGTCTTAGGCCATTTCAATAATTACATCACAAAATACTGCTTTCTGTAATGCGGAGCGCGCGCTAGGTAACCGCCATATATTTTTTTTTTTCTGTGTGCCCGCGTCGCTCGTACTAGCCAATCCAGGGCGCGGGGGATGGGTGAGGAAGGGGAAGGGAAAAGTGTCATAGCTGCCATATTATTATAAAAACATCTATCTACAAATTTGTTAATGACGCTGGCGCAACCAATTAGGGAGGGTACTTATTCTCATTGGGAATGAATTTCGGCAAAGTATTAATTTAAAATTATAATTGAATTGTTTATTATCACTCACCGTTTCCGAACCGAGATTTCTTTCTTTCTTTTGTAGTAAGAGTCTTCACAGGTTTCAAATTGAAATTGTAATCCAGATGAAGATAGTTTAAATTCTTACGATGAATAAGAAGGTTGAGCATATTGTAACCTTGACGACAGACTTGTAAGCCAGCTTCAACCCAATCTAGTGTTGTAGTTTGGAAGAATTTGGTTGATTTGAATGAGCGGAATAGATACCTACAACAACAGATAATGTTAACTGGAGTGTTAAATATACGCATTAGGTACATTAAAAATTCCAAAGTTTATTAAATTGGACAAACAAATACAAAACGCAAAAAGAACTTTAAATATATTTAATAAATTTTGAAAGTAAAAAAAATTCAGCATTAGTAAAAAACATATATCAATAAACTCACCTTTTCTTTTGTGGTTTGGGGGGTCTGTGTTTCAAAGAGTTAAGAACATAGTATTTGAGTAGTTTTTGGTATGAAACACGAACTTTTACAGGCTGGCCTGGTGGGCAATGTTCTTTATACCAGGTCTTTACCAATGGCACATCAATTGCGCGACGAGTCCGTCCTGGTGAATTAGAATATAACTTGGAATATTTGAAATAATTTCCTCTTAATTTACAATGTGACTTTGCCATTGAATTTATCTTGTGAAGTAGAATGAGGTAATTTTTAATGGGATAAGTACCTTTGATGCTGGGTTAACTCATAAAAGGTAAAAATTTGTTTTTCTCCTTTTCTTTGAATCCCTTAGGAAACATATTTCTTATCTATATAAATCACCAAAGAACAGTACATTTTAAGTTTAAGTAAAAAAGGTTTTTACCTGATCTCATACTGAATGGTCTGGGCGCCCAAAGTAGAGCAATACCATTAGCTGTATTATCTGTGTAAAGTGCAGTTTCTTGTAAGAATGGAGACACTTCATCGGGGAGTATGTAATCTTCCTCTTCTGGGACCGGTTCAAGAGACTTTACTGAATGACGATGAGAGATAGGGTTAATGAGGGGATCAAAGTAGAAGGCTGGTAGATCTGGATCTTCAGTTTTGATGTAGACAACATTTGGTGTGTGATACCTGTTGAATTTAAGATACAAAATTTTTTTTAGTAGCATTGAAATACTCTAAACACATCTAGGGAGTGCAAAATAAATTCGAAAATATATTATTAATTTAATGCATCAATTATAATTCCCATGTAGTGACTAGTTTCAAATGAGACACTAAATGGGTGGTCCTTTTGGCATCTATGTTGGAAAAAAGCTTAGTTGTGAGTCTGGGAGATCATAAAAAGTTTTTATCTGTACCTGTGACCTATATTAACTTGTATGAACCAGGTATCACAGATTTCATTTTGAGATATTCAAACAAATAAAAAGTCCTATAGTACTTACCAAGACAACTGTACAAAGTGCGGCAGATTGTTGTACAAATATGGAAAGGCGATCCTATATTCAGTGCGAATCGGCTGACGTATTATAATCTTATTGATATCATTGAACTCATTCCAATCTTCATCTCCTGCAGAATTATCTTTCACAAGAGGCTCAAATTTAGGGCCTCCAGGGATTGCCATATTTAGAGCTTTGGCAGTGAAAAAACTTTTTGAATCAAAGAGATAGAAGTAATTATCGTCCACCAAGTCAGTTAGTAGTTGATTAGCCAGACGGTACAATGTTGCCATTTGGGGAAGAGTTAAGTTCCAACGACGGTATGTTGAACCATTCACATGTCTGGTGTCAATAAGTGGCTTGTGGTCATAAAACCACGATGCTACTGCTCCGTCTTCTTCAGGATCCAACTCAATCTGTATAGGCTCTAATGGTTCCACATCTAAGACATTGTCAGCATAGTCAAGAGGGGGTTCCTCGTCATCAAAAGGTGGGAACCTCATACGTTTGAAATGACGACGATCACGTTTTTCACGTCTCATCATGATCCACATTGTACCCCATTGTGCAATATAAACTGGCTCAATCACCCACGGAATTTCATTAACGAATGTTATAGCTCCTGTGATATGGTACAAAACCTTTACATCTCTGATCTGCTCCCAAGGCATGGGCATATTTTCCAAGAGCTTCATGACCGCATGAGGCATATACTTTAATGCTCCGAGGTATACACGTTTATCATGGCGATATTTACGACTAGTCATGTCGCCATGATCTCTGATAATTTTTCTGATGTGTTCTGGAGGCATGTCTTCTTTTTGTGCATCCACAAACCCAAATTTTCGCTTCTCCGCAAAACGTTTTGATTGCAGCTGAAGCCATTTCTGAGCTGCGTAAGATAAAATGCCAATAATTTTTTTTTTATTTCCAGACAAGCAAATAATGTACACAAAAGCTTATTTTTGGATAATTTTTCCCTTGTAGTATGTCGTGTTGTTAGTTTGAACGCGGGTACTAGAAGCAAGAACGCAAAGTAGATAGTCAATCGTTTTTACTTGAAGGACGAGGGCAGCTGATTTACAATTGACTTCATTTTTCAATTCAGATACTGGTAAACACTTTAGGCTGTAAGCTCGTTTACTCATTTTCGCAATAAATAATTAAAAGGAAGTTTTTTAAATAGAAACAAATGCAACAAATCATATCTGTGAAAAATACAATTTTACAGTTTCAATTCATTCTTACTTTATTTATCTTACACTAGAAAAATTAGCTCATATTTTTATAATTAGCCAAAGAGATATATGAGTCGTCTATTATCAAAGGTGGCAATCTGCATTTGGACATTTTTTTTTTATTGATATGTCAATACAGATTGATTTGAATATAATCGTCTCCTTCAAAGAATACGGTTCAAAACCTGCATTAAATAAAGGTTAATACTTAACCTGTTATTTATCTAAGATGTCGTTCAGAAGAGTTTTGTGACTGCCAATGGAATACAAAGTCAATAATTCGTTTTTCTGATTTACCAATAATTGTCCAAAAGTCACATTGCCGGCTTTGATAATAATCGACTCATATATAGATTTTAAAAGAAAGCTAGATAATATGTTTAAATGATGTAGTTTTTGGTGAGAACACAACTATGTATGAATGGACAAATAAGTTATAAAGTACTGTACCCCTAACAATATCAATACTAACACAAATAATTTGTGACATTTTTGCATGTTGATTATACTGACTTTTTTATAAGGATTTCTTTACTGTTGACTTAATTTTAACAAAAGTCATTATATTTTTTAACTGCATTCAAATGCAGACTCAAAAACTGAAATGCAAAAAGTTGTGAATTCCGCCAATAAAATATGTTACATTACATATTTCCATAGCTACAATTATGTTGTTTGATTTCTTTTACTAACTACTGCACCACCGAGTCAGTCAAATGGCAAAAGTGTGGTAAAATTAAATAAAATAATTAAATTAAATAAAAAAATAAAATAACATCAAGAAATTGAATATACAGTAATGTGTATGTTTTTTATTTAGAGAAAAAAAAGTTTGCATTTTTTTATGTGTGCAGTGTCAGCATTTCCATTTAAGCTTTGTAAGGGAAATATATCACTTGCAAATTAATCTAACCCCAACTGCTAAATTGCTACCATATTTTTAAATAGCAACTTCAAAAACTTTAGGGTAAGCTTATTATTAACAAGAAATTTTCTACATTCCAATATAAAAAAAAATACTGTTTCTGCTTTATTCTAAAAAGCTATTAGACATAAAGACATAGAATTTTACACTTATGTTTTCTTAGACAATTTTTAGAGTAAAATGTTAAGTAGGCCAATAAGTTCAGACACCTCTTATTATGTGTTCATAGATCTATAGATAGGCTGCACCATGTGACTGAAGCTACACACCTTAGACATAGTTAGATATGGTTGCTTTTTTTTTATTGCTTAGATGGGTGGACGAGCTCACAGCCCACCTGGTATTAAGCGGTTACTGGAGCCCATAGACATCTACAACGTAAATGCGCCACCCACCTTGAGATATAAGTTCTAAGATCTCAGTAAAGTTACCACGGCTGCCCTAACCCTTCAAACCAAAACGCATTACTACTTCACGGCAGAAATAGGCAGGGTGGTGGTATCGACCCGCACGGACTCACAAGAGTCCTACCACCAGTAATGCTTCTCAGCAAAATTCAGTAGGATGTTGTTAACAAGCATATGTGACTGACTCCTGGCATTCTTTTTCATTATTATTTAGTACTAAGAATCAGATATGAAATGTAACTAAACAAATAAAACATGTTTGTTTGTTTGAAGTATGGCAATACCTGATTATTATTAGTATTAAAATTTAGCAACCTAATATAATTATACACTAATGACAAAATTATGCAATAACATGTCACAGTCTTCGCAAAACCCATGAAACTGACATATTTACCATATTGTTGTTCTTCCCACTGATACAATTTGCTAACAACAGGGATGTTATGTAGTGTTGACTTGAAAAAAATCAGTACACAAATATAATAACATTCCTCTTATTATAGATTTTTACCAGGTTGTTATATTGCTTCAATGATTCTAATCATTCATTAGTTTTCTTATCATTTAATCTTACATATGTTATATACATAACTGTAATATAGAGCAATCAATAATATACCGTCTTTCCATACTGCATATGATATAGGGTATGAATTTTGGCCAACTTAACTAACAGAATCATACCTTTAATTGGTGTCCTATTCATTTGATAAAATATATGAATTACTAGCCATACTCGCCCTCTACGCTGGGCATTTAAAATTAACATTATTATTTGTCATTATTATTAAGGAACCCAACACTCATATAAATATTAGCCTATCCATTAAGTACATGTATTTTCTACATGGATACCAAGTTTGAAGTCAATCTGATGCATAGTTCAGTAGTTATAACGGAACATCCGTAAAATCTATTATAGATTTATATATTAGTATAGATTTGAAATAAGTGACTCAAGAGATCAATGGTAAGTATCAGTATGAATAGTAAATTTTAATACAAAAATCAATAAGGAATGCCAAATATTCATTCACCTTCAATGAATACAAAAATAAACATTTAATTGTATGAAATATTAAAAGTCGGTTATCAATAATGGTAATACGTTGTCCTTTTTTTTAGGTTAGTCTAATAATTTATCTTCTTTGCATCAATATCCGTACTAATGCCTAGTTTACATCTAACAATAAATACATAGCATTGAATACTAAACTGACCTTTTTCTTTTATCTTCTCCTCGGGAACATGAGTTGGTTTAGGGGGCTGCGCTGGTGGCACCGGGGGCGCAGCAGCAGCGGCAGCCGCGTGCGCTTGAAGCGCCGCTTGTTGTGCCGCTGCCAACTGCTGCTGCGCCATCATCGTGGCCCAGGGGTTGGGCCCCAGCAGATACGGCGGCAGCGACATTGCTGACCGCCTACTACAACGAAGAACTTTATAAGTATCACTAATCAAATGAAAGCTTGTTTAACGGAACGAGGTATTACTATTTGAAATATACTTGTAATTGAACATTTTTTACTTACCTTTTCGAGTTTAAGGCTTGAAATGTATTGTATCACTTTCAACAAAGTTAATATAACACCACATTTGGAAGAAAAAATTACAAACAACTCTAATACAAATCAATTTGTTTGACGGCCATTTGCAATAGACTGAATCATAGATTATATACGCTGATATCATAGAGTTACTATAATTGTAGGTACTTATTAACTCCATGGCTGATATTTTTTAAAGGATTTTATGACCTGGTAATTTAGATTTTAAGTCATGTCTTATTTTAACATAATATATTCTTATTTTTATGATAAATGATAATGTGGAGTGAAATGAAATGAAATGAAGATGATTGATTTGAGACATTAATCAACTTGGATGAAATTAAATGAAATGAGATGAGATGATATCGGATGAAATATAATCTCAGAAAATGGTGGTCATTTAATAAGACTTTTTCAGTGGACTTTTTGGAAGATCCCGAGAAGTTACGTTTAGTGGCTTTGTTTCATTTTCACATTTGTGCACTTTCACAGATACTAAACAGTTAATAAACCACCGTTATTACACATTTAAACCCGAAGAAACACCAAATAGACAAAATAAAACAACTCACACAACTTCACTCCTCCCCTCCCGCCAAAAAATCAATGACAATAGACTGAATTTTAAGGCAGTAATACCAATAACTATCAAAAGCTTCCTACCAAAGAGAATTCAAAACACTTTCGTACTAACCAAACTACAGAATCACCCCAAAAACAATTATGTATACATACTAATTTTATTTTTTCGGTATACTTCTTGATCATAGATTGAAAATTTTAATATTTGTCGAATTAAGCTTATATGTTTTCAACATATTATGAGGAATGTGATTGAAGATGGTGCGCATAGCTATCATAGAGTTGTTGTTTAAATCAAAGATCAACTTTATGCTATACTCTAATTAGACTTAAATTAGAACTAGTTGATAAAGCTAACAGTTTGTAAAACGCTAACTTTAATGCTAATTTAAATTTAAATAATTTATTAATGTAAAAGTAAGTTACAAGTTTCTTAATAAGCGATATCAGTTGGCAGTTTTATTGATATTTTGAGTCTGTATTATTCGGTCTGAGAGTGCTATACGTAATAGTATCTTATGTATTAAAATAATCCATGGAAACCATCAACTTTTTGAGCGCTGCTACTGCTGAACCTTAAAGGCTGTCCACTGTTCAATATAACAGAATAAGTTCCTCTTTCTTTCTACCCTGTATGCACAGTAGTAGCGAATAACTATACTATTAAGTTAATGTCTCTCTTGGATCAACATGAATCATTCTGCTGTAATTCTGTTCTAATCATAAAGAGTACACTAATATTTGGCCTTATTGTTCAAATTATTCAAGGTGTAGTTACGTGAATAGTAGGAGTACTCCCCTGCTAGTTGGGAAATAAAATTCCTCAGCTGGCAATACTTTTTTAGGGTTGTGCAATTTTACTCAGCAAATTTATATTAAGAGAATATATACCTAGTGTAAGGAGTAAATTTATAATTTGAATTTACAACGATAACGATTTATAGCATTGACACCAAAAAATTAAGGACCTGTAGTCTTATATTCACTGTCTTATAGTAATGTTTAGTAACTAAAAATGTATCTATTGCACGAAGGAGAAAGAGAGGAAAACTATCTCATTTGACTATCTTTTTTTAGTCTGCGTGTAGTGCGATTGGAAAAAAACTTTGGTAAAGACTATCCCATTCGTTTTTGGAACGCAGGACGCAGGTATTGGTGACGTTAACTATTTCATTTTCACTTGTCCGGAGTTTGATTCTTCCTCACATTGATTTATAGTTCCTCTTTCTTAAAATCTGAATTCTTGTACTAATTAACCTTTAACTCCTCTTTAGTTTAGTTTTTGTTAGATAATACGAGTATATGTTTTCTGTCTAAATTTACGAATTTTTTTATTAATTCTTTCATATGTGCTAGATAAATATTGCCCGAACCCATAAAACGCTTTAACCATTCTCTAAAATTCGCCCAGTTAACTTTAGAACTATTTTTATAAGCTCGACTGGGAACAATGATATCGCAAGAAACTTATTTCTAGTCTGAAAATGTTTAAAATGCGGAGATAAACCTATGGTTGGTAATTAATGAAATCACCATAAATTAATATGTTTATGCTAAGTTTATCTATAAAACTAAATAAATAAATAAGTTTGGAAATAATATTATATCTACAACACTCTCACATGTGGTAAAGTGACGTCATTCTACCGGAGAAACACTGAATTTAATGATTGTGACGATCATTTTTTGATACACAGTTTGGGGTCTCTACCTCTACTTTTTTTAGTCTTCTCTTAACGAACATCCACTTATTTAGTATAATTTAGCTTCATTTTTCCCTACCTAATAGTAGTCTACTACGCGTGAAAGAGTAGGTGAGTTCAGTCTCAACCTGAGAGAAATTGCTAAAACCAGCTATAGCAAGAGCGGTACCGGATCGGAATCGCGACACACGGACAAGATTGACAAGATCCGACGAGACACTCAGTGGGTTGTGTCCATGGGTAATTTAGCTTTAGTTATTGCCTATATGTGGATGGCTGCATTTACATTGTGATTTATGGCTTCCAAAAACTATTCGAAACCAAATGGACTTTGATCCCATTTAGAACATAAAAAATATCAACTGATACTAATTTCAAACTTTATTTTCTGAAAAGACATTTAGTTTATTCTACGAAATGTCCCTGAAAGCGATTGGTGGCGTTAAAATTAAATCGTTAAAATTATAACTAGATGCATTGTTCAATTCCTCATTAATTTCATTAATCGTTTCTATCATAAGGGTTTCATCGGTAGCCCTATCCTCATTATCTATTGAATGATTGAATGAATTGGAACATTCTCCTATAACCTGCGTTAGTGCTTCTGATAAATCGTCATCACTGAGTGAATCCTCATGTTCCGTGCTTAGCGTATTTTGGTATTCTTCAATGTAATGATTACTTTCATTTAAACAATTTGGAGATAAATTATTTAATTTAGTATTAACGTTTTCTAGTCCAATCGTTTGTATGTCTTCGTCAATGTTCGTATGAGATTTGTTCTTTATAGTTTTCATGCTTGTCAATAGTTCATTGGAAGACTTGATTTGTGGGTATATCTCTGTAGCACCGGGTTTTTCATTAACTGTTAAAGACTCGGTATTTAGTTTTTCGGGTGTTCTATTATATTCCAAAGGTTTTTTACCACTGCCACTGGGATTATTTGAACATCCTTTTTTAGGGTCACTTGACCAACACTCGTTACTTGAACTAGAAGGATTGTTGCTGGTTTGAATTTTTAATTTTTCAACGAGTTCAGCATTATTTTCTTTGAATTTGTTTATGATGGCTTCCAAAGCTGTCTCTGAACCACCATTTTTTCTGTATTCCCTTTGTAGCTCTGCATTTAAAATATAAAGTTCTCTTTCGTCATTTCTTTGCGACGGGCAGGTTTCTGGCGTCTGGAATATAATAATATAAAGATTTTAACTGATTTAATCCTTAAAATCATCCTTTGTGTTATTTGTTGAATTTACAAAAACTTCATTCATAATTACTTGCAGTGTTATTTGAATTCGATAAATAGACTGAGAAATACCTAAATCAAATTAATCAACTTAGAACTATATAGATTTAAGAACTCAGGCGTACTAAATTTGTTGTAATTTATACGATACATTCAAAACTATCTGGTTGGCTTTATAATTTTGTAGGTGATTTCTCTATGCTTAATAAAATTATACCATTAGCATTACAGTCTGTCTACCATGTAGGAGTGTCTTCTGAAGAAGTTTTCCTGTTATGATGCTTGTTGTTTATTAAATAAAATTTGACTATATCTCTATAACTTTCCATATTTTCCACATAAGAGCACGCCATAAAACTTGGACTAGTAAAATAGAAAGCCAGTCGCTGTAGTCGGGAAGGGCGTGTAACGATGACATCATAAATGAATATCTTCGAGAAAAATCTTACAAATAATTTATTTATATTAATATTCTTATTTATGTATAATACTTAACCTCTTCATCAATGGTCATAAGTTCTGCTAGTTCAAATGCAAGTTTTACGGTGTCTTCTGGTAAATTTGTTTTTGCTGCCAATGCCAATCCATAGTTTTTTATTTCCGTAACTCCTAATTCTATTTTATGTTCATAAATCAGTTTTTTATGAGAATCGTTCAGTTTATCAACGTTTTCTTCCTTAACAGTAGTATGGCGACTACAAAATTATACGTATCGTAAGCAATAAAGTAAAAATTGCCATAAAATTTAAATCGTTACATAATTAAAATATCAAATAACTCTGAATTTTATTCCAATTTACCCCAGTTATCGACATTATATTACAAGATGGGATTCATATCGCGTGTATGATGATAAGTTATCGTTAAAACGAAATGGCTTTTTAGCCTACACCGATTATTAATGCAAATTTGAAAAACAATTTTTAACACACCAAAAAATATTAAAAGAATCAAATAAAAATTATAAGCTTGCATTTGCGCGTCTAATTTTTGTTTAGAAACAATAACATGACAATTGTTAATGTGATTATTTTTTTCTTGTTAGTTTTCGCTTAGAACGTACTACATACTTGACCACGTTGTAGTAGAGGTGTTGCAATTTCGTCAAATATAAAAAGTGTGTTGTGAAGAACGTGAAAGCGTCAGATAATATTAATTCTTCACAGATCGCCCAAGCTATACTGACTCCCTCTTCGTATGTTGTACCGCTGGATAAATATTCCATATTATATATTTACATACAAAGGAAGTTTTATACGTAAATGGTTTTAAATAGGTACTGACCGACAGAGTTCGTCTATTATTACCAGACTTGATGGCGTCAGTCCCTTTAAAATATGCTGTATCTCTTTCATCTGTCATTGAAATACTAGTTTAATTTATATTAATGTTATTAAATATTCTTTGAGTTGGAACAGCTTCCCTTAGTTTGCCGCCAGGGGCGCTGTACGAACTCCACACAAATCTTAATTAACTTTTACGCGATCGAGAAGATAAAAAAACTCGCACTGAGCACACAGATGTGAAAAATTGCTAACAATTACGTATAGTTTTTGTGTTCAAATCAAAAAAAATCAAAAAAGTTTTATTCAACATAAATGAAAGTACATACTTGTTGAACGTCAAAAGAATTACCGCCAATTCACAAGAATTAGCCTCCGTCCTGAGAAGAATTGGCAAGAAACTCAGCGGGCATGTTTTTTTTTTTTTTTTTTTTTTAAATATTAGATTTTTATTTTTATTTTAAATATTATTATTTTTTTAAATATTCATATTACAATAAGTAATTATAACATAACAATTTTACAATATTGAAATTCCCGGAGCGAGCAACTCATTCCCACTTTGTGCAATCTTCTAGAATCTTCGAAATTTTCAGATAGATGTATCCAATAAATACTTTAAAAGTCACACTTTACTTTAAATGTAATGAGAAATATTACCTCGAAAACAAAAGTAGAAGCGTTCAACTCAACGCTGTCGTTGAAACCGATTCTCGAAAATATTCTGTCACTAAGTCGCAGTACAGCATTAGTAGCGGGCAAGAAACAACCAATCTGCTTAGTAATTTAAAAGCAGTTATAACGTTACAATATATGTAATTAGGCAATAGTACAATTGTTTTAATTTCAAATTAGAATGTTTTCAACTTTTTTTAATACGCTTTTATTAGATTCATACGAAGGATAGTATGTATGTTATAGTAATATCTGAAAAAGCACTCCACGCTTTCTTTACAATAAGTTTATTTTTTTAGTTGGATTTTCTATAAAAGCGCTTTTTTTTTAAACTATTATTTATTTCCCTTTAGTACAGAATTTTACTTAATGCAATCAAGCAACACATTCGAAGCCTAAAATATATTCGAGATTACTTACTAGTGTAAAATAAATAGGATGTATGCCGTTTTTAATTGGTAGGCAGTGGCCTAACATTGTTGACGTCCATCAGTAACGGTAACCACTCACCACCAGGTGGGCCATATGCTCTTCTGGCAATATTTTTTTTTATTTCAAAACATCGATAAATCATTTTAATGTATGCTATTATCAATCGAAACATTTATTAAATTGGTCATTCATGAAGTTGTGATAGCTAAATTATCCGTAACTCACTTGCGCCATAACATGCATAATAGCAATCTGTTTTATATAAACACTTTTGCCGCCCATATTCGGACCGGTGATTATAGTGAAATTGTATTCTGGGCTGGCATTCTATAAAAGTCAAAAATATATTCTATAAATAATTGATGAACGTGGAAAAAAAAAGCTTTCAATTGTATGATGTTGTTTCGCGCGTTTCTTACTATGTCATTTGGAACTGGCATCACGTGACTGTTATAATCCAATAACGGATGGACGCTGTTCCTTATTTCTAAATAGCTGTTAAATTCCGGTCTGATATACGACCCTGCCATGCTAGCCTGGAACATATAAGAAGTTAAGAGGTACGAGTTATAATGCTTTTGTTGCATTAAAATATGTATAATTCGAACCTGTGCTAATGCCAGGAGAATATCAATTTCAGCAACGTTCTCACATAATTTGTACAGACTCGACATGTATGGCCTTAAGTCTTTCAATAATGCGTCGATAACTCTGGAAATGTCGTATTTAGGAAATAAAACTTGTCGAACATATTTTAGTTTAAGAAAAGAACAGGTATTTAGTGATCGGAATCGGTTATATTAAAAAAAAAATTAAACTAACATGTTACTCATTCTTTGTATTTCATTCAAAGATTCCTTTGCTTGTTGATCGAGAACTACAAGTTCTTCGGTCGACATCGATACGCTGGCTCCGTTGTTGTGTACCTAAATATGAAACTTAAAATATGTGTAATTAGATCTATTTTTAAGGTTTGATTTTGATTTTCTTATTTATTTATTAATATTTTAATTGTATCTCGATTTTCTCGACATAAAACATTGAAATCATTGGCCTACCTTTTTTCTTTTTTTTTTGGGCTGGGACCGAACCTCCTACGAGGTCCGCGCGCCTAAGGGGCGCGCGGGGTATGTGGGGCTGGTCCGCGACTGCGAAACCGCGGCCCCAAGGATGTTTTCAGGGCCCTACCCACTAAGCGACTCCCCTGCACTCTTCGCCCAAGCGTCCGATCCCCTCCGAGGTCAGAACCCGGAGGTAAGGGGGTTACCGCGGTCAACACTACGACCAGACGGCGCAGCTCACCCCAAGGAAGCCCGGCCGACGGAGCCTTCGAGGATTCATTCGATCATTGGCGTACCTGCGTTCCTTGTCAAGTTTCACGTATGTCACGTACCTACTTACCTGTATGAAAATTGGGGGCAGATCTTCAATACTGAAATTGCGTCTGTTTTTTGGAGCTATAGGTAAAACTATGTGGAATCCTTTCATAACGTTTTGGTTTAGCCGCAGAGGCAGGTCGTATGTCTCGCTGAGCTGTTCGACAATTTTCTGTATGTCGTCTATTAATTCAGAATACGTCCTTCTGGCCACATCGAGGAGTCCGTTAATGTCGGGCTTGACTGCAAAACATCTTTGGAGATTACCCATAACTCCCTTCTCGAAATGCGCGTCGTCTTGTATAATATTTTTTATGCGTTCGGCAATTTCATTGTAATGTGGATTTTCGAAATCCTGGATAAGAAACATTTGAATAAATGAAAACGGATCTAATTAATTAAGCAATGAAAAACGAAAATTGTTTAAACAGCAAACCTGACCGTTTTAAATTGTCTTAACAGACCACTTTCGGCACGATTCAAAGCTTCAACTAGTTTTGGTACCATATTCATTGTCGTTTTTAGAATTAACACTTGATTGAGCTGCGCCTCTCCTAATTTATCAGCATTTTGAATATTATGCTCAATGCACAAGAATAATATTTTATCAATATCTGATAGCCTTTTCAAAATGTCCTGAAATACGTTCAGCTATTAACATAAGGTGAGCGACAAACAGCAATATTGATCGATAATAGTCACATTCCCCACCTGTAAATCAGCCATCAAACCATTGTCATTTTCAATTAAATCTTGAAGAACATCTAGTTTTGATTCAATTAATTGTTTATTGCAAGACGGTTGCAAGATAGAAGCCCTCAAAGCCCTAATTCCTCCAACAGTATAAGTCGGACCAAGCACACCAAGAAGACAACACATTGGTCCAGCTGAAGGAACTAAAGGCTGAACTAATTCCAGTTGCGTTGCCGTGCCTACGTCTAAAGATATCGTTAATCATTTTAAGTTTTTCCCTGAATACTTTATTAAGCAAAGTTGTTTCTTTACCAATAATCATAGTGTTTTCTGACGAATGATAATCGACTTTGAGAGATTCCCTTGCGAAAACTATACATTGGATGTGTTCTACGTATTTCAGCACCGCTGCCGCAGCGGTTAGTGCGTAAAATCTTAAATAAAAATTACGCTTTTTTTTTAACTGCGAACACAAAAATTCTAGCTGATTATTTGTTTTTATTATTATTTGAACGGACTTATGCAGTACTTGAAGATAAGCCCCGCTGTATTGCGGTGCGCAAAGGGTCTGTATGTTCTGACGGCCTGCTGAATCATTGAAATGCCTCCTTTGTACCGTCGTTAGGGTACACAAAGGGAACTGGTCTTTTATCAATTGATAAAGTTGATTCGGTTTCACGCCCTCGCAGAACGTGTGCGGCACAATTATCTGTAATGTTGCGTGATAATTGAGCGAGTGTTATATTAATGACTAGCCGTGCTCGCGCGCTTCGCTAATATTAACAATTTTATTTATTGTCATTATTCCTATCCATTAAGTACATGTATTTTCTACATGGATACCAAGTTTCAAGTCAATTGGATGCATGATTAAGTAGTTATAAACGGAACATTCGTAAAAACCCCTGTAGATTAATATATAGGCTAATATTTATATGACTCCCTACACCAGTTGCGGGGGCGTTAATGATGAGAATGTTTGTGGGGGTGAGAAATAATAATATTCATTTTAAATGCCCAGCGAAGCGGACGAGTACAGCTAGTATTAATATAGATATACATACATATATACCCACGAGCTGCGTTAGTTATTACATTACCTCAACTGGATTGAAGTAGTTTATTTTTGTTAGTGTGTGAGTGTACAAGAGCGTGTCGCTAAACTGACACAGTACTAGATGTGGATGTTTTAGATCGACGGCTGCCATTCCTATTTCCCCGCGGGCCATTCCTCTGCCTTCCGATATAGCTAAACAAAACACGTTCATATTTAATTTTCTAAATCATATTGATATGTGAATTTTAATATACTTTTAGGTTCAAGTAAGTAAAAAAATCGGCTTAGGTCAGTAAAAAAAATCAGTAAAAAAGTGAAAGTCTCCTTAAATTTCACTTCAGACACTCTTAAAATAGTAGAAAAAAAAATTGAATTTTGAAAATTTTATACATCTTAATTGTTCGAAGCAAATTATAGCTTTGCTAATTATGCCTTTTCATTAAATAAAAATCCATAGAAAAGGCATAGAAGCACAGGCCGCATGCTATCGGAGTCTAAAGACACAAGAATGCATCATCACGAGACAATACTTTATTTTATCGTAATTTCTATTGTTTTGTATTACGTTAAATATTAAAAAAAAATTATAGCCAAAAATAAAGTAACGAAAAATCTAAAATGTTACAAAATATATTTTCGGATAGAATACAGATAAAAGTGAAATTAGGGATTCTAATAGGGAAGGTTTGCTTTCTACATCAATATGGGCATGGACATAATATGAGGCAAAATAATACGATGGAAGTTTGAAAAAGACAATTTTCTCAAGATTATTGCGTCAATCATAATTTTTATTATTTTTTACCTAAAATAACACTAGCTTCTACTGCGGACACGCTCGTTGATCTGCCCGATCTGGCGCCGCTATAACCACCTAAAACCAAGCTAAATTTTGATTGAACTTCACAAATACATAATAATTAAAATAATAATAACTGGGGACAAATCACGCACGGTCATTGGGCCGCAAATTAGGATTCCTTGTGCTATGGGTACCAGAGATTGACATACATACTATGACTACTTTTAAATACATATAACTAGTCAGGTCATAAGTATTGTCACACAGTAAAAACTTTTCTTTTAGAATGCTGGCCACAAAAAAGTTTATTGAATTCGAATTTCGAATTGTTCACGAAAATAAAAATGTATACTTTTAGAATTTTACTCATTTTTAAATATGGAGTGGACGCTTAAAGGAGACCGTGTTGCAGTTATTGCGTTGCATCGTTGCGGTTACGCGCCAATTCAAATTTTTAACATACTGAAAAAAATTAATATAACCAAAAGATTCGTTTATCGTACCATCAAACGATACAATGAAGACTCTAGTGTAGATGACTGGTCAAGAAGTGGTCGCCCTCGGTCTGTTAGGACTCCAGCAGTGATAAAAGCTGTGAAGGCGCGAATTCAAAGAAATCCCAAACGTAAGCAGAAACTGTTGGCCCTTCAGATGGGGTTAAGCAGAACCACGGTAAAAAGGGTGTTAAATGAAGACTTAGGGCTTCGGGCATATCGAAGAAAAACAGGACATCGTTTGAATGCTCGTCTAATGGACCGGAGACTGAAGAGATGCCGCGCTTTGTTGAAGCGGTACGCGGGAAAAAAATATCGGGAAATTCTTTTTTCGGATGAAAAAATTTTTACCGTAGAAGAGAGCTACAACAAACAAAATGATAAGGTGTACGCACACAGTAGTGAAGAAGCGAGCAACCGTATTCCGCGTGTCCAACGAGGTCATTTTCGATCCTCGCTCATGGTATGGTTGGGAGTTTCTTATTGGGGCTTAACAGAGGTACATTTTTGTGAGAAAGGTGTAAAAACGAATGCAGTTGTGTATCAAAATACAGTCCTGACGAACCTTGTGGAACCTGTTTCTCATACCATGTTCAATAACAGGCACTGGGTATTCCAACAAGATTCGGCGCCAGCTCATAGAGCGAAGAGCACACAAGACTGGCTGGCGGCGCGTGAAATCGACTTCATCCGGCACGAAGACTGGCCCTCCTCCAGTCCAGATTTGAATCCGTTAGATTACAAGATATGGCAACACTTGGAGGAAAAGGCGTGCTCAAAGCCTCATCCCAATTTGGAGTCACTCAAGACATCCTTGATTAAGGCAGCCGCCGATATTGACATGGACCTCGTTCGTGCTGCGATAGACGACTGGCCGCGCAGATTGAAGGCCTGTATTCAAAATCACGGAGGTCATTTTGAATAAACTTTAGTGTCATAAGAATCTATGTTTTATTAAGTTCATTTTGGTATATGAATGGTTACATAATGAATAAACTTGTTTCAATTATTTTACATTAAACATGTGACAGAATTTATGACCTGACTAGGTATATATATATATATATTTTATTTTTTTATTTTTTATTGCTTAGATGGGTGGACGAGCTCACAGCCTACCTGATATTAAGTGGTTACTGGAGCCCATAGACATCTACAACCTAAATGCGCCACCCACATTGAGACATGGGTTCTAAGTTCTAAGGTCTCACTTTTAACGACTGTCCCGACCTTCAAACCTAAACGCGTTACTGCTTCACGGCAGAAATAGTCAGGGTGGTGGTACCTACCCGTGCGGACTCACAAGACGTCCTACCACCAGTGATTACGCAAATTATAATTTTGCGGGTTTGATTTTTATTAAGGATGTTATTCCTTCACCGTGGAAGTCAATTGTGAACATTTGTTCAGTAAATATTTCATGAGAAAAAATGGTACCCGCCTGCGGGATACGAACGCCGTTGCATCGCTAGATACGATTGCACCGGACGTCTTATCCTTTAGACCACGACGACTTCATCGACGTCCTTCTATTACCTACTTCTCAAATCGCTCGTGAGTTATGGAAGAAAGCTGTTTTTGAAACTATTTGAAGACAAAATTCTGTACTGAATAAATTAGTTTGGGAACTTTGAAAATGTGAAATTTTTTTCACTACTACAACATTAAAAACAATCACCTCTACTACTACTGCTTATGTATCTCAAGGCGGTTGGCCGATTCCTGGGTGTGCGCATGTCGTTGGAAGTATCAGCGGTGGAATCGTTAGCTAGTACTGCGGGCATCTGTCTTCCGCTTGAAGACGACTCTAGTCTTGATGAGATCGAGCTTATTAATCTATAAAGTTTTAATCTGAGCTGAAAAGTTTGTACAGTCGTGCAATCAAGTGTTACTTCGATTTTGGAACAAAACCCATTTTTGTAGACCAATGACGTATACCATTATATGAAGTGCACTAATGATCTCCACTGTGGTAGACGATGGTAGAACATATTATAGTCCAATAGAATCGAATCCGAAAAATACTCACGAGTTATTAGCACAAGGCAAGCATGTACACATTTCTGAAGTGCGAGATAGTTGTTATTTAAAGGATTTCTGATGACCTACTTAATGATGTTTTAAATATGTATGTAGGTATGTGAACAACACATAAGTATTAAACAAGAATTATAAATGGTTATCTATACTAATATTATAAAGAGGAAAGATTTGTTTGTTTGTTTGTTTCGAATAGGCTCCGAAACTACTGGACCGATTTGAAAAATTCTTTTTCCATTAGAAGCCGACATTGTCCCTGATGAACATAGGCTACTTTTTAAAAAAAACAAATTATTTTATTTTTTTGGTTTCCTGTGTGTTTTAATGTTTCCGAAGCGAAGCGAGGGCGGGTCGCTAGTCTATAATATATTAATACGTGAAGCAAAAATTTTGTAACCCTTTTTACTAAAATTGCGCGGACAGAGGAGTATGAAATTTCCCGCGCTTATAGTTTATATAGAGAAGCAGTGCAGAATGCAATTTAATTTTTTTCAATTATGCATAAACATACATTAAATCAATAAGAAAAACATTACATACGCCACCATGTATTTGACGCATACATAAATACTCTTTTATTTATTGTTAGTCTGTGGTCGAATTGAAAACAGAATAATATTATTTGTCTATAGTGTAGCCAGTGGTGTAACCTTGGTAAAATTTGTGATTATGGAAGTAAAATGACAATAGAACCTTAATTATGTTCAAACTTATAATTTAAGTTATTTATGGTCGAATTTCGACCACTAGGCGACCACTAGTTTTTATTAACTCTCCTTCTTCTTCTTTTTAGATTTGATCTGGTAAATGTTCTCCGGTAAACTGATGCCGTTCTCATAAAAAATATTGGCTACACTCTATTTTATGACAATTTGGAGGATCTTTTTTATTTCTTGCTAGCTGTTATTCTCGATTTCGCCCGCGTAGTCTCAATTACTTTTTTCTGAAGTGTCACGTGTTTTTTTTAGAGATATTAAAACAGTTTCTCGTAGAAATGAAAGTTTATTGGAGATTAATAACGTACGCCTATGGCACTTTCCTAAAGCGATCACTTTGAAGATTATATCAATCTGTTGCTTCGTTTCGACGTGAAAGAAGAACAAATAAACAAACACACTTTCACATTAATAATATTAGTATGGATAAATAGATATTGTAGTTTTTATAATTAATTATATGGCTACTATAAAAATATAAATAGGTAGCCTGGCGAATGTTTTTTTTCTATAGAGCGCTTTTAGAATTTGTCAAATGTCTATGGCATAATCAATAATGTTAAGGTACCTTTTTTTGGAACTAGGCGGAGGCCTTGAAGGAGGTCCCATAGATGATCGTTTGGTTGAAGTTTTCACGGTAGCATCGAATTGATACCTAGGACCTTTCATCGTATTTTTGCTTGCACGACAGTATGAGGACACTGGCAGTAGGGAAGTACCGCGTATACCTACAAAATGTTCTTGTTATCTACTAATAAAGGTTAAAGTGTGAAGTTTCCGTCTTAGCGCAATGGTCACACGGAATTAAAAATAAACTTACAGGATTCAAGAAAGACTAGAGGCAGACAGAGTGTTTTTACAATCGTAGGTACTAGAATTGTAGGTATCACTTTATTATTTAATGTTGAGACTTTCGATTGTTTTTAATACAATTTCTCAGTTAAACCTAGATACCTTAAGAATTAGAATAGTTTTGGACGCGGTTTCAACACAGAAACAAATATGCCGTGTTAAAAAGGATTCCGAGTGTGAGCCGGTCCACGCGGGCCCTATTGACCAACGCATCTGACACGGCATTGTTAAAACTACTAAGTAACTACTACCTCATGTATTTTATCCAAGTCGACCGTTTATACTGCGGATATTTATAGGGTACTCGATATTTCGGCCCTGTCGCAAGGGTCATGAATCGCGGATAGAAAAATCTGTGTACCGTTCTCCCCTATCTTTCTACGAATTTCTTTTTGCCCTCACTGAACAAGTAATAGACAGAACGAACTCATTCACTATAAGATAGATTGAGTTTCATAAGTTTTATTTATTAACTACTGCAGCTATAGACGCAGTATTATAAAAAAAGGGTAAAAACGTGTCGAAAAATAGAATCGATAATTTAGATGTCCGCGAATGAATACGTTCTAATGTGTTTTTTATGTAAGGTCATCTTTTTTCAGTATGGCATTATGGTTCGTTGCGATTCTATTTTATAGTCAATCTAAAACTTTATTTCACCATCTTGGTTTCGATAGCAGATCAACAAAAATAAATAAAAGTGCTAACCCAAGGATGCGTCTCTTCTTGCAAAATCTGCTGTAAAGTTGGTTCGTGTTTTGTTTTTACCAGTTGTTATTTCCCTGTGTACTACGTTCATGTTTAACACTTTTTTCCTTACGTATTTTCTTCATAAAAAACAACCCTTCTATTTAGTTAAAATATTAGAAATTCGCGCCTTTTCTGCGACCACGAAATAAAATTTATTTTTGTTGTCCACTCGGACAGGCAAATGGGTCTTAGCCCATCCAACCTTATTTTTAATTTTAAAATGATGACTCTCTTTGTTCTTTTTTTTTTCAAGAAATGCTATCAGCTTCTTACTATACCATTGTTGCTAGTGTCGAGTCTATAACAATAGTTTTACAGTTATGTGGGTGATTTTTAGAGAATGGGTAGCTTATATATAAGGTACAGCCATAGGCTCTCTTAATTATAAACAGTACATAATTATTAATATTTCTGTTTATTATATACCTAATGTACACTAGATACTACAATTTTAATACAAATGCTGTTTGGATACATCGTATCTATTGAGGAATCTAAGCCGTATATGAATGTACTGATAAAATTTGATATCGCAGATGTAATAAATAACCTTGAACTACAGTAATTTTATCACTATCGTACGATAATGATGGAAAATCACTCACTAAATTTAAATGTAAAATTTGTTGATTCAAAACCCTAAAACAAAATTACGCGCAAGAAGTTAGGTAAAGTAACTTAGAAATATAACTTTAATTAATTATTTTATAAAACAATTTACGCTTGTATGGATGTGATACTGACAGGAAATCAAAAGGAGGAATTGATTAGTAGAACGACTATCTATCATGAAGGAAGTGGAAAAGTGGGATTTGAAAAATATTTCCATTAATGTGGCTACAGTTGCCGATTTCACTCATCTCATCATCATCCCCAGTAAAGTTATTGTGACATAAGAATACAAGCAGCTGTGTCCTTAGCATTGCCGATGTAAATAAGCGGCCTCATTCCACTTTCGAATCTAATATAACTCACCCTGCCCTACCCCTGCCCACAGAATATAACCGGATATCCGGTAATATCTTCCAGACTGTAAAAAACCCTCCTATTTCAAACTAACCACAAGCCCGTGTGGATTTATAATCGTATTGTAACTAAATACATAATATTAATATGTAGTACAAACAAAATTGATAATTTAAGTAGGCTTGATTTTAATCACACAATCTTATTCTCTTTAATTTCAAACGCTTTCGCGAACGTATATACGCATAAGGTACGTATTTGTCAAGAAAAGATACCTTGTCCCAAAATTTGAACCCGTAATGCGAGTACAGAGGATGTCTTATTCCCTATGAGACTTCAGATGGATCAAAACACGCCACACATAAAAATATAATTAATGTTACTAACGTCAAAATAACAATACATAATATTTACACTAACAGTCAAGAGCCATGCGTTAAAAACATGTACATATATGTAATAAAAACGATAACCCCGTGAGTTCACTTTTCATTACTGCAATCAATTGATTTTGTTACAATCTCCGAATTGTATGTATTTTGTGATTCTTTTTTTTCGTGCTTTGATATCATTTTTGACAGAGAACTTTGGGGTTTATTGTTTGTGTCGCTTTAAGATTAGTCTGGAAACGAAAAACAGAATTCACCACAATCGCGGGATAGCATATTGATTAGTATTTTTTATTTATTTTTTATTGCTTAGGCGGGTGGACGAACTCACGGCCCACCTAATGTTAAGTGGTTACCGGAGCCCATAGACATCTATATATATAAAAATGAATTGCTGTTCGTTAGTCTCGCTAAAACTCGAGAACGGCTCGACCGATTTGGCAAATTTTGGTCTTGAATTATTTGTAGAAGTCCAGAGAAGGTTTAAAAGGTAGATACATATGAAAATGCTCGGAATTAAATAAAAATAACAATTTTGTGTTCCCTTTGATGTTTCCCCCGTCGGACGGATTCCTTTTGTTTGTTTTAAGTTTATTTTATACAAAAGTTTAGGTCTTTTATTTATCGATTGAGGCACTACGAAGTCTGCTGGGTCAGCTATCTACAATATAAATGCCGCCACTTACCTCGAGATATAAGTTCTAATTAGGTCTCTGTAACGGCTGCCCCAAACTTCAAACGGAGACGAATTACTGCTTCACGACAGAAATAGGCAGAAAGGTTTTTAATTCGAGGGATCCTTTTATTTCTTAGTCATAAGTGTGTAAATTTGTATTGGGTTTAAAATAATAGCAGTTTCTAAAAGCAATTCCATAATTATTAGATATTCGGATAGCTGTATTGCCAAGCAGACACATAAAAACAAGAAGCAAAATTATTTAAATGTTACTAATTTTAATATTTTCTAATACTTAGAATTTACGTACCTAAAAGTGAACTAAATGCGGGATCCTTCAATGTCATATTTACATCAGAGGATCTTACGATCCTACATCAGATTCTATCATGACGCTGGTACACTGGTACAGAGTACTGACCTTGACCTTTTTCTACTAGTTTCTCCAGTAATCGCGTTGTATAAAGTTTATGTTATATACGGTATATTCCAGTCGTGCTTCGCAGCTGACTGAGACACAATGTTTTAAAGTTTTCATTCCATAAATTGCATAGGAAATTGGTCTGTTCTAATCAGAGGTTCTAATGGTTAAAAATGCTTCAATGTGATAGGCAAAAGAAAAAAATACCGTTGTCAAAAGTTGACGTAATCTAGTTGTTATAACTAATCAGTATCTAGGATTATCTTATTGTTTTATTTAGACACTAAATTCAAATAATCTTTAATATTATTACTCCTGATTCGCCTAATCTGTGCTTTATGAGCTATTCGAAATTTAAAATCCTAATTCCACACAATTCTTTACAAAAGATGAAGAATTTAAAGTCTACACCCATTTTTGTATTGAACATTAACAAGCAATGGTGCACCGTGCAAGTAAAGAGTGTTCTTATTTAACAGACAATCTTTATTGATACAGCTGGTATAGACAGTAAATAATTAACAATGAATGAATGACACTAGTGGCCTTCCAATCGCAATAACAAGGTAACCTTGTAATAAATTATTATTCCCTTATTGTTTCGCTGTGGTGTGTAGTTGCTGGCATGGTGCTTTGATAATATCACGCGTGTTTAGATCGGTAATTATCGTATCATATCGATCCTTATTGCACTTGCACAGGTACGACTTTTCATTTATTGTAAGTTTTAACAGTGATAATAAAATGAAGTGTTCTAGTTTGTCTGTAAGCATTTTTCTTAATTTTTATTGCAATTTTGTTGTATAATGTGCGAATTACAGTGTACAAAATTGTAAAATGAAACTTGTACTTGTAAAATGAAATCGGTTGTTGTTGTTTTTGCATGAGATTTATATAATATTAACATCGAACGTAAATATTATTCTTATCATCTGTTGCGCAGGGACATTTCCCCATTGACACTGTTACATTTTTTTTAAAGAAAACATTTTTATCAAAGGACGGCTTGTTTATCTGTTTCGCGCTTAACGCAATTAGCAAAACAAGAGCGTCCACAAAATATTCCATACGCTTCTATCGCGTTCGAGCGAGACGGCTATCGTTCCGTTACTCCTGCTTCGAGTATGGCTCGTGTCTGGCAGCATGTCTTTTAATGAAGACGGCGCGGTGACGTCATTCATAGTACGTAGCTCTCAGATAGTAGTTTTGTAGCTCGCATCATAACTTATCTCGAGGAGTGTTGTGGATATAAGGCGATAAAACCGGCATGAGTTTACTGTACCGTGTGATATCACATTCGACGGAGGCGTGTTCGTCGTATTTCCCGCAAAGTGGGTCTTTCATAATTACACTCGTAACCTTTACGAAAGATAAGTAATACCGCAATCAATAAATAAGATTGAAGTGAATTCGATCATAATAGTTTCGTTACTCGGAGAAGAAGCAACAGAGATGGCTCTTTACAGGTATCTAGGCGTAATATATTTGTTAGGGATCCATGCATGCTTTTTGTCTATTTAAAAAGTGAATTTTGTTTTTATTTATTTATTACTGTTTATTCTGACTGCATGCATGTATGTGATGAGATCTAAAGTTTTGTTAAATATTTGCTCGTGCGGAGTGAAAGTTCTTGAATTAAAACCAGTGCATTACCATGTATGTTTAGCTATTATCAAGCTATAGGGCGTTCACACGGCGTCTACTTTTTCTTGGCCATTAGATTGACACGTGAACGAATGAAATGTCAATAATAACTTAATACGCTTAGGTCTTAGACATTATCATAAATATTTAGCGGTTAAAAAAACGTTTTTTTTACGTAGACAGTAAAATTAGAAGAGTCACAATTTAATTTTTTTTCTTTCAACTAACAGTATTTAAATATTGAGATGATGTTCTAAAATAGCAAAAAAAGGCGGTTTTAAATATTACCTACTTATATCGAAGTACACATTACTATAGGTTAATGAGGTATTTTCTAGGTAAATAAATAGCCAAATTTAAAACTAAAGACAGCATCGAAATAATAAGATACTTAATTCGAAATCCGGGTAGGTACCCTAAAACAAGAAACATAATTTTGGTTAAAGCCGTTGAACTGGTTTGCCGTATTCCTTTTTTTAGGATCGTCGATTTGTTTTTTTTCTAAAGTATATTTTTTTAGAATTTGTGGTTTTAAGGCTTTTACGATAAAATGCTTTAAAGAAATTTTACTCAGAATCATTTCCATTGTATTTCTGAATGTTTTGTATAGCTTTTTAGCGTTTTTGACTCAATCTCTGGTCGTAAATTAAATCTTAAATGTGTAGGTAATATTAGAAATTATACAGATTATAACAGGAAATATTATATTGTTTTTGGACCAGAAAGTATATAAAGTATTAGCCTCGCGGTGTATTTTTTGTGGGTAAATTACCTTAATACTAACTTATTTTAATATATTTCTTATAAACTCAACGGAATGCAAGTAATTAAAACTATACTTAGGGGGCATATTTTTTTTTATTTTAAATTCATACTGTGCTTGATATTCTATGATATTTTAAAATTCCAACTCTTGAATACATTTATTATCTGCTTTTATTGCATAAAAGATTTGCTTAATTTGCTTTTTATTATAGTTAAGATACTTCCATTGCATCGTATCAATATTTTATTGGCTATACGATATACCTACCCAACAATCACTTCTGGCTAGCATGAGTGAAAACAAATTTAATTTCTTCTCTGACTTTAGACGATCTTACCGAATTGTATGTCCGATCTATTAATAAAAAAATACACCTGCCATCTCGGCTTCGTTGAGCTTTTGTTTTTAATTATTTATATAGTTGAACGTGTCTCACAATGTGAAAGTCACCCACCTTGAGACATGAGGTCGAAGCCTGGTGGCATGTTGCCAGCCCGCACGCGTGTTTGCGGCCGGGCTTCCCTATGTTTGATGTGAAGCCTCGCGAAGCAATATACAATTCAATTTTGAGGTTAATTCAGCGGATGTATCAAAATTATTGGATCTCCACTTCTTACGTCAAACTTCAACAGCATACACGTGTTTTACTTACGTATTTACGGCTAGATATTCCCTGGGAATGGTAGACCTTGGATAGGAATTAGGGGAACGACTAAGTTAGCAAGTTGAGCAACTTAATCTGTTTTGGACGAAGATCCTTAACGAAATTCTGGTCATCGTTCTCGTCGAATCCTTCGCCTGCGACGAAGGGCTCGGCGAGTAAATTAACCTACAGACACAGCCCACTGAGTTTCTCGCCGGATCTTCTCAGTGGGTCGCGTTTCTGATCCGATGGGAGATTTTGCGCAGCACGGCTCTTGCTAGGGTTCGTGTTAGCAACAACGTCAGGTTAGATCCCCGTGAGCTCACCTACTCGCCCGGTTGGTTACGCTAAAATGGTCTCTCAAGACCATCAGTTTAGATTAATAAAAAAAAAAACCAAACTTGCAGTATTGATTGACTGATACAAAATCGTCACGTAACGAAAAACCTGGAGACTTTATATAGTGTAAGACCTAAATTTATAAATCTCGATCTTACATCGATCATAATAAAGACGAAATTTCTAAATCAAATAGTATTCTGTACTTTTGAATCACTTTAGTTTTTTTTTTATAGAAGTACATAAAACTGAGTAGGTAATCGTACATGAAAATTAAATAATCGTAAGCAAATTACGTAAATGTAAAAAAATATAAGTACGCGATTATTGGTGAGCTGACAGTACAAATTTTTGTATCTAAATAGCTTTCAAATTGTATTACGCTTTTAAATTAGCATAAAGATAAAAGATTTAATGATAACTAGATGATGACCGCGATGATTTACAACGCCATCTTGTTGTGTCTTTAAAGCGGTTAGTTGCCGTCAATTAAGAAAAATAGTATTCTTATTCGACAATAGATGTCGGGAAGAGTTGATTATTGAAAACACGAATAAAACAACATTTTCTGAAAATAAATCGTAGCTCGATCGATTTATCGCCCCCGAAATCCCCTATATACTAAATTTTATGAAAATCGTTGGAGCCGTTTCCGAGATTCAGATTATATATATATGTATATATATACAAGAATCGCTCGTTTAAAGGTATAGGATATTATTGTATTTGTGATCTAAATTTCACGCACATAATATTACTAAGCAATACGTAATAAAATATATTATTTTTAAAAGAACAGATACTCGTAAATGCGGTGAGAAAACATAAACACTGTTCTCGTTTACTGCACTATTATTGAGGTCATTTGGAATTATGCACACGTTTTACCCATATTATGTTGCGGTCGGCAATATTCACGTATAAAAGGAATGCATTTAGTATACGCTAAAGTCTTTGAGAAGCATATAGCATGTGAGTAGCTCTCATTTTGTGTGAGAAAATAGAGGTGGGGGATTTGTTTGATATTTATCGAGTAATCATTTTTACTGCAACTGATAATATCAATATCGGTATCTATATCGATAAATTATAGATACTAAATATTTAATAAAATATTTTATCGTATTCGTTTATAAATCGGATACACTGATTGTAATCAAGAGTACGACTTTATCGTTTCGCTTCAATTGACGTTTCCTTCTTAACGCTCTCGCTAATCTTTGGCAACCGGTTTGACGTAATCTACTAAAGAAATATAAGCTTTATTGTGTGGGAACAAGGGAAGTTTTGCCTAGTCAGGGTCCTGATTTAATGCCCATCGTTGCAGTTTGAAAAGCAACCTGCAGTACGCGACGTTGAAGACGCTCTCACTGGTGTCGATCAGCGTGATGTCGCCTCAACAGACTGTCCAGGAGTTGTTCAGGACAGCGGACTGCGTTTGCTTCGATGTAGACTCGACTGTCATACAAGATGAAGGCATCGATGAACTGGCCAAGTTCTGCGGGAAAGGAGACGAGGTTAAAAGATTGTGAGTATTTCTTTTTTAATTATACAGATGAGTGCCCATGAGCTCTTTGAAGGACCGGGCCGCCGATATACGATTGAGACCTTAACAAAAGTGTCTTAAAGTGGATCTACATTCAGATTTCCAAGTTGGATGCCGTGATGTCGTCTGCCTATCTAGCACATTGAAAACGATACTAGTACACTCGCATACTGCAAAGAGTTCATAGCCATATCAATCAGATCCACTAACTTTATCATTAGACGCCCTCAGCTCTAGCACTAGGGGCAGACTTAGGGACCCTGGTAACCGTACTCGTCGAAGTCGGCAAAGAGTTCGACGTGTAAATTAACCCATACCTACATCAGCCCGCTGAGTTTTCATCGGATCTTCACAGTGGGTCACGATACGGTGTTAGATTCAGCAAAACACTGCTTTTGCTGAATCTGCATTGTTAACAAGCTCTATAAGATCTCGTGAGTTTACCTACCGGTTTTTGAGTAGTTGGAATAGTCCCTTAGACTACCAAAAATTAATAATACGATAATTAAATAACTGTAGAAGGTTTTACCGCTATAGTCTCTAAACATTTTGTAGACCAATGTGTGGATAGAAGAAGTATGACAAGAAAAGTGTAATATAACATATATGAAAATATGAAAAATCCATAGTTTTCAAGTAGGTATTCATAATGTTATTGAGAACTTCATTCTCTAACTTAACTAGAAATTTGTTTATAATTATTTTAGTTTATAAACACGCTAGGTTGATTGCCGGTGCAAATCAATCTATACTATCTATACATCTATACCAATATTATAAAGAGGAAAGATTCGTTTGTTTGTTTGTATTGAATAGGCTCCGAAACTACTGAACCGATTTGAAAGATTCTTTCATTTTTTGAAAGGTACACTATTCCCGAGTGACACAGCCTATAATTTTTTTGAAAAAAATTAAGGAACCTTACTAAAATTCCAATAATGTAATCCAAGGTGTGAAAAAAATACCTAAAATATTCTTTACATCGTGTGCCCTGCGAAAACTATTGATGATAGACTAAAATAATGTACTACGACTTTGTAGAACACATTATTATTTACAAAAAGTGTCGCGGCAGCATATGTCTAACTATGATAGTTATGCCGCAATAAGTGTTCTTTTATTTAAAAAACATAAAACAACGTCAAATATCGTTGAATTTTTTGTTAAAGACCCGAACGAAGCCGGAGCGGGCCGCTTGTACATTATAAATCCAGCATGTTTACAAATACATTATAAATATCGGTGTGGTTAATAGTGGTTATGGCGGATGACAAACACACAGGACCTGTTTGTGTCACGTTCGTGTGACATGTGATTCGAGTAATGTTTACATATTTATATTATAAGCACGAAATAATCTAATTTATTTAGAAATTAAAATAGAATATCGTCATGTATTTTGTGTGAGGAACTCAATGTTAGGATGTAAGAATAAATCAAATTATGTTATTTTAATTCCATGGACATCATATAATAATAATAAAGAATATTCTTTTTATTCCATCGATATCGCGGAGTAGTGAGTTTCAAGCTTTTTATTTTGTCGGGGGACCCTATTTGCGATTTTAAAATTTGACGGCACCCAAAGAAAAAAAATTGTTAAACATTCTTTAGTCTTATGTAAATGATGCACAATTTAAATATGAAAATATAAATATTTTTAAAATTTGGCGGCTCAAAAAAGGTGCGCGGCTCATTAGTTGAGAATCACTGTTTTAGAGCTCTTAAGCCTTGTTCGGACTAGGCGAGTATTTTAGTCGAGTACCGAGTAATTTAGTAGCTAAATGTGTCTGAGCACCAAAAATTTAGTCGAGTAGGTTAGTAATAATTTAGTCAAGTCAATCGATTTTGCTCTATTTTTTCGGGCGAGTAGCGAGTACTTTAGCCACTAAATTACTCGGTACTCGACTAAAATACTCGCCTATTCTGAACAAGGCTTTAGCGACTTAAAAAACATCGATGAATATCGATAATTTTGTCGGCTTACTATTTCAATTGCAGAAGATAAAAAAGACTACGCTTTGCCTTAGCGATCAAAAGCGGCAAAACAAGGTTTAACTATTCTTGGGTTGTCCTATATTCGAATTTATAAATAGCAGGATTGATAATTATTAGTTTGACCGAGATATTTCGTCGTGTTTGTGTTTGAATATACATTACAACCTACATTTATTTATTAGTTTGTTTTAAAGGCATCGGGATATTATTCCTAAAAAAATTTCTAGAATTGGTTATCGAAATTAAAATATCCTATAAGTATTGAAAAAAATGAGAATGGAATTTGATTAAGAATAAAAAATAAAAGGATAATGTCGTCTTACAAATATTATTGTTATAATCCCTGACCTTCATGAATTATAATTTAAAAGCTAAAAAAATACTATATAGCATCTATATAATATCTCAAATAATCTAAAAAATACTAAATAGCATATAGCATAATATTTTTTCTTCTGCTGTTCCTGATAATTTTATTTTCTTAGGTCCATGACATGTTTGCAATTTTTTTTATAATCACACATTTAACTTTTGAAAAATGACATGGAAAGATTCCGTTAGGTATATATATAGATAATGTTCAAGCTAATAAAAGCGCTTGAACGAATAAATGTAATAATTTTCATTTGGTACGTGTGTCCGACAGTTGCTCATGCATTTAACAGCTTGTAATTAAAATATTAATGTAAGTAATTGAATTGGAAGCATTAAATAAATTTCCGCTCTGTGTCATCGTAGTGAGGCAAATTAAGAAACAGTTTTATATCTAGTTATAGGCGTTTAAAATCGCAAACGACTTTATTTTTGAACGTGGCCTAATCTAAGAATAGGCTATCGTGCTGAAATCGCATCGTACTTGACCGAAAGGGGGAAAACGCGGTCTAAACATTAGTGATACTAGTCTCGTTAATATTGCGGAAAATGATTTAGTTTAATTTAGTCCTTTGTATGTAATGCTGTGGTCGTTGGGACGAGGCTTGGGGGAGGCCTATGTCCAGCCATGGACCTCTGTGACTTAAAATATAGATAGATGAAATTCTCGAACGATAGGTATTGGTTAAGAAATAATATATTTTTGTTATCACCGATACCTGTAAAACAATTATATTGCAAAATCGATTCTGACCTCTACCTTTCACGTTATCATTTTAATTGGTAACAGATAGATAATTTTTTTTTTATCATGTTTTATTAAAAAGTCATTGCGTACCGAACGACCTTTGAGAAAAAAAACATTTAGAAGATACATGATTACTTGTAATTCCTTATCATGTTAAATACGGTGTAAAAAGTTTATAGACTGTATAAATATTTTTTTCTTTTATTCTGCTGCTAATATTGATCGATTTGATTGATTGATTTGCTTAAAATTTTTACTTTCGTAAAATTTTATAAGTTTTTTTTTTAGTTTTTTTTATTATTTAGATGGGTGGACGAGCTCACAGCCCACCTGGTGTTAAGTGGTTAATGGAGCCCATAGACATCTACAATGTAAATGCGCCACCCACTTTGAGATATAAGTTCTAAGGTCTCAGTATCAAGTATCAAAAATTGAAAACTGCAACAACATTACCAATCCAAATTTCTATATTAAGGATTCAGTTCAGAGACCTTTTGAATCGACTGCTTAAATAATAATAATAAGGTTTCAATATTGCAACGTTGTGATGCGGGCGTGTGACAGAGATAGCGAGATGTTTCTTTTCATGTTAAAACATATTTCAATGGACGCGAACCAAATTAATTACAAAAGTATTTCGGAAACATCCTGATAATGCGTTTTTTAAATTATTAAAATTCTTGGAAAAGCTCAAGAGAGTTGACCTGCAGTATTAAGTGTGAAGTTTTTTGGTGGTTTATGTCTTTTCTTATCGTGCAGATCATTTGTATAGGTGGAAGGAATAAAATTGTAACTCAGTCTCGGCTAAATACAACTTACAATTTCAGGTATAGACAAATCGAGAATTTTATCATTTTTAATCTAAATAATATTAAGTTCCATTGCTGTGTCACTAATATTCAATTAAATTATGAACAGAACGGCGGAAGCAATGGGCGGCAATATGACATTCCAGGAAGCCTTGAAGAAGAGACTGGACATCATCAGGCCTAACGTCGGTCAGATCAGAGAATTCATTGAGAAATTTCCAGTTAGACTAACTCCTGGTATTACGTAAGTTGACAATATTGATACTTTATCTGTTGTTTTTTGAGGTTACCTTGTTTTTTTTTAAATTAGATACATGTTTTAGATGAACTATACATTTTTTTCATGCTTTCCTTGAGGTATTCTTATCTTTAACCATTGTAAGCATAATGTTTCTGTGAACATTGTGTTTCCTGTATTTGATAGGGTACACAGTGTGTACCTTTTCAAAACCCTTTCAAAACCAAAACGTTTTTATTACTCTTTTAAAAATAATTGTACTATGTGTAACCCTTTGTTGGTAAACAAAAATATGGACCGTTTATTTTGAAAGTGGTGTAAGTCCGTTTTTGAGAAAAATGAGCTATCACGTAATTCATGCTTAATTTAATGTAATTTTTTTATATATAACTAGCCCGTGTTTAATTTCTCAAAAAAATCCCATGTTTCGTACAACTTAAAATCGGTCGGTAAATGAAATTGCATAATCATCGATTATGAAAGTGGTGCAAGTCCAATTGACAGAGGTAGGTGGCATAGCCAGACCTCATATGATTTGCCTGTATTTTTAAATCAACAAATATAGTAACCTTAAATTTTCTCGAAACAAAAGAAAATGGACTTACACCACTTTCAAAATAAACGGTCCATATAATAGTTCAAAAATGGTTTGACGGAGTGTTTGGCAACATTCACATGTAATTAATGATTGCTTTGTAATTTAGTTCTATAATGTGATTAAATTCACCTGAAAGATTTATTTTTTATTGGTTAGATGGGTGGATGAGTTCACCGCCCACCTGTTGAACGGTTACCGGAGCTCATAGACATCAGCAAAGTAAATTTCGTCATCCACCTTGTGGCATAAGTTCTAAAGTCTCAGATTTAACAGTACAACAGCTGCCCCATACTTCAAACCGAAAAGCATTACTGCTTCACGGCAGAAATCGACAGGGTGGTAGTACGTAATCGTGCGAACTTCCAAGACGTCTGGTACGTACTGGTAGTAGCAGTAGGTTCTTTATCGCGTAAACCATAGGCCAGCTTAGTGTCAGTTTTATATGAAAAATCAAGTTATTAGATCATATCTAAACTCAAGTTTGAATGCACAAACAATTTTAACGAAACTAGTTGGAATAATCGCGTATGTTTATTATTATTGTTAATTTTGCAAATGCTTCATTAGTTATTGCATAACGTGTTTGTTATAACGACAATGTTGCTAATGATTTTCTAATTATAATGATCGGTTCAAACTAGTTTTCACTGCGCCTATGATAATCTCTTAACATATGACCTTTGAACATTTCACAAATTCAATGTATAACAGTTATCTAGGCTATTCAATGCAGTCCGAGCCGGTTTTCATTATTACATTTTGTAAATCTGCTCTAATGAAGTACATATATACAATAGTATATACATTCATATATAAAGGGACGAGAAAAGTGAATTAGTATTTTCTTCGATCTTCGCGAGTTGTAGACATAATTAAAACTATTGTTACCGTCTTTTAACGTCTTACGTCTTTTTTTAAGTAAAAATAAACGGTACATAGTGCATTATTCAAATGTCGATGTATAACTCCTTAGTCATACTCTGAACACGAAAAGTATATTAGTTATAATATATTTATTTATACTACAACTAAATGATTTATTTTTGTTTAATACTTTATTAATTACTAGCTGACCCGGCAGACCTCGTAGTGCCTCAATCGATAAATAAAAGACCTAAACTATTGTATAAAATAAATTTAAAACAAACAAAAGGAATCCGACGGACGGGGGACACATCAAAGGGAAAACAAAATTGTTATTTTTATTTAATTCCGCGCATCACATCAAAGAGAAAACAAAATTGTTATTTATTATTTTGAAATATATATTATTTTGAAGGGCACATCTTAAGCCGATGGATTTGTAGGGTAAACTTTTTATTTATTATGTTGTGAAAAAAAAGAATTTGTACCTGACATCCCCTTAACCTGAAGGTGAACACATAGCCATTGTATTATATTACGGCAGACCTACCCTTCAAACCGCGTTAAACAGAAAGCACGGCAGTTACCTATAGACAAAAGTTTATTAATTATCCGAGTGAACTGGCAGCTCAAATGATACATCAAACATTATTTATCGGTTGAGGCACTATGCAGTTTGCCGGGTCAGCTAGTAAACAATAGAATGACAACGTTTTAGATTTAAAAAAAAGAAGCGAAAATTATATTTACAAATACACATTCAACTGCAAGTTAATGACTGTAGTGTGTTGCATACAAAAACCAATTAAACAATATCATACGGACGTTGGTACGTTGATAGAATTCAAGTTTGTTACTAGTTAACTCCGCTTCAGCTATCGCTTCGATTCTGACCCGCTATTCGGTTCAAGATACGAAAGTTTCTTTTTCTTTTATCAAACTGCCCAATTGACCTCTTAACAGCTATTTGTTTACATCTATATGCAGTTGAGAATATTTTTATTAGTATGATATTATTATCTTCGTCTTCTTTTTTATTTTATTTTTATTTATAACTTCATATACTAGAAAGTGTAAAGGCGGACTTAATGTCATAGGTATTCTCTAACAGTCTACCTTAGGGGAGTGCAGAGATGAAGCTTGGTAGGTGTAGTGTGAAGGTGATATTACTTAAACATATGTGTATATATATATAACATACATAAATATATACATATACATATAAAAACACATATAAACAAATATTATCAATTAGATGACTCTGCTAACTCTCTGAGAAACAGTTCTCGAACCTTCGTCTTAAACGCTTCACGTGTAGTGGCCGACCTTATTTTGAGTGGGAGCGCATTCCATAGAAGAATAGACTGAATAGTGAATGAAGAATGTAAAAAGTCAGAACTATGTGGAGGACAGCGAAGAAGAAGATTGTGAGATGAACGAAGATTTCGGATGTGGTCAGACCCTAAGTATTGAAAGGAAGTAGTTAAATAAGTCTTCTCCTGTCGGTGTTAAATTATTTCCTTCGTTTCGAATACTTTAAGTACGTCATACGTGGCCATTTGAATGTTGTGCTAAGTACCGTCTAAAAATTTAGAATTTGGGACAATATTAGTGGCTACAGTAAAAAAACAAAAAACAAAAATTTTCGTTATCCGTAAACTTTTCTTACAATTTTTACATAACCAGACTTAGAACGTTTATGGCAACCTTGCCTGTCTTACGATTTTAAGACTAAACTGTTTTTGACTAGTTAAGCCTTGTTCGGACTAGGCGAGTATTTTAGTCGAGTACCGAGTAATTTAGTAGCTAAATGTGTCTGAGCACCAAAAATGTAGTCGAGTAGGTTAGTAAATAATTTAGTCAAGTCAATCCATTTTGTTCTATTTTTTCGGGCGAGTAGCGAGTAGTTTAGCCACAAAATTACTCGGTACTCGACTAAAATACTCGCCTAGTGCGAACAAGGCTTTAGTTAGACTAAGCTGTTTTTGACTAGTAAGCGATATTAGGGTTCGCGCTACAAAGTTTTGATTTTTTTTAATCTATGATCCCCGTCATTGTTATCGTTAAGCAGAAGCATGTATTCACTTTGAATTCATGTCGTAGTTTAACTTGGCAGTTTTATAATCGTCATTTGTTTGTTAACAACTTTCTTCAGTAATCGTATGAGTGGTCGTGGTCCTTGGATTATCCTGAAGCTTTAGAGTACAATGGAAGCTTCGCGGGCATAGTCGGCCGATAATCTTTTTAAGTCCGTTTTTTTTTTCACGAACAAACATTGCTGGTGCATTTCGGTATTCTGTTGTATTTCCTGCTCATAGTTGACTAGTGCAGATCTTGACTTCTGAAGTAAGAATTTTATTGTGTCATTTCATAGCCTGGCCGTATTAGTAAGCGGTAGATAAACGCCAAACTCTTTTGATAGGGCTCTCTTCAAATAATGTGACTATTGGTAAAAACAACAAAACATTTGATTACTATCTTCCATCTTCTTCTTCTATACATATAAATTGCTGATCGTTAGTCTCGCTAAAACTCGAGAACGGCTTGACCGATTTGGCTAATTTTGATCTTGAATTATTTGTGGAAGTCCAGAGAAGGCTTAAAAGGTAGATAAATATGAAACTACTCGGAAGTAAATAAAAATAACAATTTTGTTTTTCTTTTGATGTGTCCCCCGTCAGACTGATTTCTTTTGTTTGTTTTAAGTTTATTTTATACAAAAGCAGGTCTTTTATTTATCGATTGAGGCACTACGAAGTCTGCCGAATCAGCTAGTAATATTATAAATTTCTTTGCAGAGAGTTAGTGAAAGAGTTACACGAAAGAGGAGTCATCGTATATCTAGTTTCGGGCGGATTCAGGAGTCTAATAGAACCGGTCGCGGAGAGACTAAACATCCCAACTATCAACATCTTCGCTAATCGACTCAAGTTTTATTTCAATGGTAAGTTTCTTACTTAATATCGCTTCACTTGTGTTTTTAGGTGACGAGCCAATGTTTAAGCTGCTTGAATAAGCGTTCTTTACTAGTGGTAGGGTGTTTTGTGAACTCGCACGGGTACAACCCTTCCTACTTCTGCCGTGAAGCTGTAATGCGTTTCAGCTTGAAGGTTGGGGCGAAAAACTGAGACCACAGATTACTAAATCTGAGACTTAGAACTCGTGTCTCGAGATGGGTGGGGGCGTTTACGTTGTAGATGTCTATGGGCTCCGGTGATCACTTAAAATCAGGTCTATCGTGAGCTCGATCACCCATCTAAGCAATAAAAAATAGAATATGAATTTCGAAAAAGAACTCGATTTTTTTATATATTTAATTGACTTTGTAGATGATTAACGTGAACTTGATTGGTTTATTATCGGACGTAACTTTGCGCTCTGCTAATAAAAAAATGTATATATTATTATTTGATGTCAACGGGCTGTAGTGACCATTTAATAGAAGGTAACATGTCTCGTTTATCGTAAAACCGAAGATTATATATAATAATATGTATATGTAATAAGTGGGTATTATTCAATTAAAAAGTATAAACAAAGAAAATACCAGGCTACGATAATTTCCATATGATGCTGTTATCAAATCATATGTTAGGGTAAGGTCACATTTATCTATATTTCCACAATGACGCACATGTGGCACCCGCGCGGTTCGTGTTTTGTTTAGTTCGCTTCGTATTGATAAATTGGGCCGATTCTTATCGCACTGATAAAAAGTGTTTTGTTAGATTCTTTCGAGGGTGGGCGATCGATGCAATTGTATGCAACGGAATCTTTGAACGTCACTTTCAATGACTTCAGTGTGCTTAGTGCGAGTTTTTAACGTTTTCGATTGCGTAAAAGATATCTCAAACTTTGTGTGCAGTTGGAACAACATCCTTAGCGGCAAATGTAGGCAAACGTCCCAAATCCATACAAATTTGAGTTAACTTTTACGTTATCGAGAACGTTAAAATTCGCACAGGACGTACGGTTAACTTGAAAGTTTGCACGTAAAAATGTGGCTTAAACCAAATAAACGCGCAAAGGAATGATCACAAAGAACGCACCGAATTTCAATGCTGAAGTCAAACGCGCAATATTAACGACTGTTTCAATTTCCAAATCAGAATTACGCGATAGAAATGAGCAGGATGACCTACCTACCTACCTACCTGTAAGTGGGTACCATAAAGCAATTCACAATGAACCATTGATTTAGAAACATCACTACAAATATAGCAGGGCTATTACTCTAATACGATAAACATGTTTCATATGAAGTCGTCGTGGCCTAAGGGATAAGACGTCCGGTGCATTCGTGTTGAGCGATGCAACGGTGTTCGAATCCCAGGCGGGTACTAATTTTCTAATGAATTACGTACTCAACAATGTTCACGATTGACTTCCACGATGAAGGAATAACATCGTGTAATAAAAAATGAAACCCGCAAAATTATAATTTGCGTAATTACTGGTGGTAGGACCTCTTGTGAGTCCGCGCGCGTAGGTACCACCGCCCTGCCTGTTTCTGTCGTGAAGCAGTAATGCGTTTCGGTTTGAAGGGTGGGGCAGCCGTTGTAACTATACTGAGATCTTAGAACTTATATCTCATGGTGGGTGGCGCATTTACGTTGTAGATGTCTATGGGCTCCAGTAACCACTTACCACCAGGTGGGCAGTGAGCTCGTCCACCCATCTAAGCAATAAAAATAAATAAATAAAATATTAACAACACATACACAAACTGGAGAAAATATAAGGTATGAATGCCAATAACATTGCTCTAACTAGTGGGCATGTTTGCATGACGTAATCGCGTCAAGAAATCATCTCGTGTCAAATGTCTTCAATAATGAAGATAAATTGCAAATTCAGATGTTTTGTGTAATATACTATCCATGTTTTTTTTCTACTAAATGAATTCTAATTACAAAATAACGTTTGTCCGTGTTTAGTATAAATTAAATCTGACCAAAAAGGGAATTAAGTATATTTGTGCAGGTAATAACATCAAATTGAAATCGCTTTAACAGGTTTATTGATTTTTTTTAAAAGAATTTCTTGACGTTCATTTTATATAAATAGCCTGTAAGCCCTATATAACAGTTTAGGACGAAATTTCACTTGCTGGGGGCGGTAGGCGGGGCATATTGGAGTTTAATCGACTAAATCTCCCAATCGCTCAACCACCCGCGTCCGAGCCTCTAATGATACAAAACTCAATCGAGGTAGGCGGGGGATAAAATTACGCTACCTTACCCCACCCTGCCGTCTGATTTTGCGAGGTATGGTGTACTCGCAGAAGTTAATTTCCCCGACGAAGACACGGGGCAGCCCCTCTCATGCAGAGCAGATATCGAGCGTGTGATCTACCGTGTCTAAATCACATCCAAAGTTATGGCACTCTGCTTTCGATCTGGTTTCAATCCGGGTACTTTCCGATGCAATTATGATCAGTCAACACTTGGTGATGCGACTGAGTCCGAGGTCACAATTCAATCAGATCCCAAGGATCGGGACTACTATAGAAGACAAGAGAACTATAGAACTGGGAAAGCACTGGCACGGAAGCCGGCTCACCACTGATAATCGAGCTTTTGAGAGTTCCTTCTCGAGGCCCCTGATGCTGGGAAGAAAAATACCAATGTTAATCCTCCTCATCAGTCAGAGATTCAGGTCAACAAAGTGAGCACGTAAGTGTCAACGATAATATAGAATCTGACCGACTTATTTCAATTCTACTCCGAACTCTGTTAGGACGTCTCCAATAACTGGAAACCTATTGTCAAGGTGAAGCTGGGAGGAAAAGCGTGTATAACATGATAATCTCATTCCACGTGTTTAAAATTATAATTAATTAATAAACATTTTTGAGATGCGTGATTTTAAACGTGATTTCATTATATCATTTAGTTATCTCACTTTCGGAATTATTTATTATCTAATTAAGTTAAATTTAATAATTAATTCTTCGTTTATCTGCGTTATGTAAACAACGTGCTCTTTCTGTTTACGTTCACATGTGCTTTGTAACAAAACAGCATTGGACGAATAATGTTTAATCATAATTGGAAGTTCGAAGAATAAATTAAAGGTTTTTTTCAAGTATTTGTCTCTCGTAATTGATAATAAAAAAAAGGCAAAGCCGCAATAATACGACAGTTAGTAATAAAATCTTTAATGATATGGCACGAATCATTATCGCGCGCATGCGCTCAGCACGTGAACGCTGACGACACGCCCGTAGTGACTTACAATAATATGTATACGGAGTTGCTTGTATTGAATGTATCAACATATTATTTAATTGTTTTGATTTCCTTTCTTTTTTATTAAAGTTGGGTAGTTTAAAACTGGTTAACGGAGCTTACGGTCATCAGCGTAAATGACGCAGACTATTTTATCCTACATCGATATCGATTGAAGTTTTAAGTCCATTAGTGCAATTGCTGATTCTTCTACTTAAATGATGCTTCGGAGTAAAGTAGAAAACTTAATAATTAACCATTAAATTTAATACCAAATACTACGGATGTATGACAGAAAACCAGTACTGACACCCCCGTATTTAATAATTATATTTGAGTTTTTTGACTCATTTTATATAAAAACTTCAAAATTCGTGGTCAATTCTTCACATAAGCACGCTTATGTAAACGTTGTGTATATCCATATTTTTAGGTTACGATCAGTAGATTTTCTCTCTCTCTCTCTTTAATTCACTTTAATAATTACAAAATTATAATAAAAAAATAATGGAACAGAGAAAGTTATTTATGACAATATAAAAATACATTCCTTTATTTCCGCCCTTCACTGGGGATGGAGGGCGGGGCATGTCGGAGTCGAACCGACTAAAACCTCCTGTCGCTCAACAACCAGCGTCCAAACCTCGCATGAGACAGAGCTCATGAAAAGGCAAAGGGTGGAAAGTGAAGCGTTTATTGCGGAGCACATCTCTGCCATCACCCTACCCCTCGGAACGCCGGACAGGCGGTCGTCGGCGCCACACCAGCCCTCTCGGTCGGCAGGCTGTCCGAAGCCCGCTTAGATTGCGCCGGTTAGAATGGTCTATCCTACGGAATACCCCGCTGGGTCAGAACCAGCGTGGGTTGAGAATAGCTGGCCTTCCATCACCCGGATGCTCATGCATAAAACGCGTGCAGAGCAGCTTGCACGTCGTCTTCTTAGGCCCCCTTCGCCGGTCCCCAGGCCGACATGTGAGGGAGACCCGAAACACTTGAGGGTCAGGGCTTGGGCGAGATCCGCTTCCCTGGCCCCCGCTCGACGGCGGCGGGCCTGTGAGTCTCTCAGGCGCCCCGATCGTTCCTTTTTGTTTAAGGAACAATAGATTTAGTTTCAATTGGAGTGTTTTTCGTCCATTTGACAAAATCCGTTTTAAACAAAATCTATCATGTGTTTTTAAATCGGCTAACTAATAAGTTGCTCTAAAATAACCTTGTCGTTTACAATTGCGAATTATGTTATCTGTTTATCGATTGTAAGAGATTAATATTGTTTTTAGATCTGGATTATTTTTCAATGAAGGACAAATAACAATGTGTTTTATTATGGACCTTGTTTATTATTGATCGATACTTATCAGATCTCAATTAGGATTCGGTCAAAATTTTACAACAACAGGTCCTTATTTTTAGTCAAATTGCGCATAATGTTTCAGAAGGTTTAAGTATATGTATAATAATATCCATTAAATAGTGGAGCAATTAATAATAAATTACAGTTTCCGAAGCGAAGCGAGGGCGGGTCGCTAGTTTATTTATATAGAACAAAACTGCTTTCTTCTTTGTTTTTAACATAATCAGTTCTAGTGCTTCCTAAATTTAAACGATTGCTTTAAATATTTCAGTTACCATGAGACGCTATTTAAAAAAAAAAGCAATTCAAAATAATAATTTTAACTTCTCGGTAAAGTCTTGTAATCGTACGAGGAGGTATATTCTGTATTATTTATATTATTTTAATAATATTCTACTCGGAAACAAAAACAAGAAAACCAAGTGACAAGTAGAACGATTTGCAGGGGATTCAACACCTATACTGGTTTATTCGAAAAATCTTTCTGTAATTGTCTCTCTATACCTTCCTGTGAATGAGACCTTAGCCACTTCTAATTTGGACTATTATATTCCGTAACAGCAGTACCATATTTTTTCTATATCTCACCGGTGGAGGCTTCGTTGTAAGCACGAACGAACTACTATGCTATTCGGACTTCCATCTCGTGTCTCAAGATAATCAGAAGGACATCTTTGTATCTAGGAGCTCATTACGTCATAGTAAATTGACCGAGACCTCTGATGCTACTCAAAAATCTTTACAAAGTAATAAAACTACAAAATGATTGGGAAGGTCTTCGCGATCATCGTCGCTTGTTTACGCCTACAAAGCGGATTAGGGGCGACGACCGATTGACCGGACGGATAGGTACTCTCAAAGAGGTCCTTAAGTGGAGTATGAGAGTCGACAGCGTCGGATGGCTTTTTCCCAGCTCCACTGGGCTGCCTTAGTCGTGCGCTCATAGGTTTTACCACATTTACCCTAGTCATTTGTGAAGCAGCTGCCCTTGAGTTATTAAATAAAGCTTCCCTTCTGGCTGAGCCTTTGCTCGCCCACCTGTCCTGGTGAAACTGGAAACGCCTCCATGCCACCAGTAATCCTTCACTAAAAAAAAGGGTTTTACCAATAAACAACGCGAAAGAACGCGTCATAAAAATAACGTTTTGACACAAGGCCTTAGCAAAGGTCATTGCACTTGAAAGTACTAAATAACAAGATAAAATAAATTACAGAACATACAGAAATTCTCTAGAACATTAATTTTGACATTAAAAATTGATGTCCTAGTTGACATACACCGTTGGCAATGACAACAGCTAAACGATAACGTTGTTGTTCATACATTAGAGATAGTAATGTAATAATAGCAATCCGAACATTTGTTAAGAGGTAGTTCTGCAATCGATACATCGATAAGATAATATATTTCAATTAATATCGTACAAGGTTTTTCTTTCCCAACTTTTTCGCAAATCTTGTTGTTCATTCGGATGATGTTTTTGTTCGTGTTTGCACGTTTGACATTATCTATCTATATATATATAAATGAATTGCTGTTCGTTAGTCTCGCTAAAACTCGAAAGCGGCTGGACGGATTTGGCTAATTTTGATTTTGAATTATTTGTGGAATTCCAGAGAAGGTTTAAAAGGTAGATAAATATGAAAATGCACGGAATTAAATAAAAATAAACAATTTTGTTTTTCCTTTGATGTAGATCCCCCGTCGGACGGATTCCTTTTGTTTGTTTTAAGTTTATTTTATACAAAAACTTTTGTCTTTTATTTATCGATTGAGGCACTACGAAGTCTGCCGGGTCAGCTAGTAATCTAAAAATAATGCATGTGGAAATGCCCTAAGGATCTGTGTGACCAATCGACAAAAAACAGTATCCCGTCTTCGTGTCGAATAACGGCCATTTTGTGGTTTAAGTGACATTTCGTTTCGGTTAATCCGTTTTATTTGGTATTAATATAAAAAATCAATGTTTTAAATTGAACTACAAGAATTATGTTGAACATATTCAAATAACTGAAGAAGTTTTTTTTATGATTTTTTGACGTGACAACGTCTTATAATTCGATGGAGCCGGCTGCACGCACGAAAAAACATGACTCATGCGGCGTTACCTCGCTCTGAGGCGTTCCATTTAAGGCTTGAAGTGCAAGCGAGAGCGCGCAACGAGCGATAAAGAGGCACAATCGGCCTCCGCGTTTGGCAGCGTTCGACATCTGTCTCTCTCCTACTTGAGTGAGCGATGCATCCGCGTGGACAACTGCTATTAATATAATACATTTACATGTTTTCGTCAAGTATGAAGTTCAGTGAAAAAAGCGATAATTGCGATAATTGAAAAATGAAACCATTCCATCAGTATTTTCTGATGACGTTGTCACGTTCAACTATCGTCAGTAAACCGACTTTACAGACAACCGATTTTTATTTTTTTCCAAATTTAAAACTTTAAATGAACAAATTTAAAACTTTCGGGTGATGTTGCGAAAATATCGCTTAAGCCAAATAGCTTTTTATCTGTGGGTATGGTCGAAATTTCCAAAAGGTAATGTTTAGGAGCAACACATGTGATGGATAGATGAAAAAAATTTGCATGATTTTGCTGGGATTTCAGCTTCATAAAATCGTGATCGTAACTAAGTTAGTAGTTAAAGTATTTTTGATATATGGGCTAGTCTTAATAACACGCTTCTCAGAGTTAAACGGAAACAAATTTTATTAATTCACGTTGTGTACATCGAATTTTATCCGTGAACTTTTATCCCGGTTACGGAACCCTTTTCATGGAATGTCCGCCTCGCCCTTGTCCGATTTTTTTTATCGCATTTTTATATCTCACGAAGACACATTCCACGGTGATTATTATGTGTTTGATCCGCTTTAAAAAAAGGTTTATTACCTGTTATCGGTCTGATGTCACAAATAAAACTTCATCATATGCGATACGTCAATATAGACGTTGATTATGGTTGTCAACGCTAAAAACAACAAAAACAAAGAAACAAAAGTGTACAAAAAAAATGTATTATAATTTACACAAGACTAAATAGAAGCAAGCTAGTTCTGGAGATTTTTTTCAGCAGGCCATGAAAAAAGTAAAAGTATTATGCCTTTTAAATTTTTTATTACTTAGATTGTTGGATGAGCACACGACCCACCTGGTGTTAAATGGTTAACGGGGCCCATAGACATCAACAACGTAAATGCCTCCACCCGTCTTGAGACATGAGTTCTAAAGTCACAGTTTTTAGAGTGCAATGGCAGCCCTTATTATTCAAACTAAAACGCATTACTACTTCACTGCAGAAATGGGTAGAGTGGTTTTACCTACCCGTGCGGACTCACAAGACGTCCTACCACCAGTAAAAAAATCCCTATTCCTTTATCATAAAACACTGATTTATTTATTTATTTATTCATGTAAAATTTACATTGGCGGACTTAATGCCTAAGGCATTCTCTACCAGTCAACCAAAGGTAGTGCAGAGTGAATAGTGGTATGTGCAATGAAATTTATATTAATTTACAAATACATACACACAAAAAAAGTATATACATACATATATACACAATCACATATACATATACATACATATATATAATAAAGATTACTAGAGGTCCCGCAGTAGTCGAAATTAACTGCAGCTAACTATAATTAATTGGAATTGTAAGTTTGTACACTATTATGATTGTATTTTATACTTCTATAATCACAAATTTCGCCAAGACTACACTATAAAAAATATTAACAAAGACAAACAATATTTAATCTATTCTCAATTTGACCATAGACGTCAAGAACAAAAGTTTGACAATAAATAGTATGCATGCGTGTGTGCGTCAAATACATGGTATGTAGTGTGTGTAATGTTTTCTTTATTGATTTAATGTATCTTTTATGCATTATTTAAAAAAAATATTAGCATTGTGCACTTCTTCTCTATATTCTCTATAAGTGTGGAAAATTTCATACTCCTCCGTCCGCGCAATTTTCGTAAAAAGGGATACAAAGTTTTTTCTTCACGTATTAATATATACCTATAGATGCTCACAATATACTCACAAACGATGATTTTATTTTTCGTATACGAGTGTACGCGGGTACCATATACGAGCGTCAATTCGTCATCATGGGTTAAAAAATTTAAATCACTTATTTTACGGACACACTAATTTATTAAATGATTTGATGTTTTCTTGAACTATAAAATACCAATTTCTTCTACAGGTGAATACGCTGGTTTCGATGAAAACGAGCCAACATCGAGATCCGGCGGCAAAGGTTTAGTGGTGAGACGACTGAAGGAACTGCACGGGTACCAGCGCCTGGTGATCGTCGGGGACGGGGCTACCGATGCCGAGGCTAGCCCACCTGCTGACGGCTTCATTGGTAAGTTCTGTAACTTTTTTTTTCTTATGAATGAGAGGTTACGTGTAGGCCAAGAGGCCTTTCTAGTTTCACCAGGACAAGTGAGCGAGCAAAGGCTTTTTTTATTTTATTTTTATTGCTTTATTGCTTAGATGGGTGGACGAGCTCACAGCCTACCTGGTTTTAAGTGGTTACTGGAGCCCATAGACATCTACAACGTAAATGCGCCACCCACCTTGAGATATAAGTTCTAAGGTCTCAGTATAGTTACAAGGGCTGCCCCACCCTTCAAACCGAAACGCATTACTGCTTTACGGCAGAAATAGCGAGGTGGACCACGACACCTACCCGTGCGGACTCACGAGGGGCCCTACCATCAGTAATAGCTCAGCCAGAAGGGGTGAAATTTCCTAACAGCTGCCCGAGCGCCTCCAAAGGAGACCTAACAACTTAAGAGCAGTCGGTTCGCAAATTAATCTACTACCAGATAGGAATTGCGACCCGCTGAGAAGATTCGGCGAGAAACTCAGCTGGCTGTTGCATGGGTTAGGTTGCACGTTGAACTCTTAGCGAGCTGAAGGCATCTAATGCAAGAATTATTGGATCTGATGGACCCTTAAGGACGTGTCTAGGGCGTCGAGGGTGACTGGCTTCTGCGTGATCAGGATTCGGGGGAGTTCTGTAACACTTGAAGATACTAGTCGTATATGTTGTGGACGTTAATGTTTTTAGGTTTGCCGGAACTGATCTTTTGTTTTGTAGGGACAACCGCTATGTAATAAAACGGGGTCTTCGGGTGTTAGTATAAATTTAAAGAAACCGTAGTCCCCGATTGAGCATCTACCAAATATATACTATAAAATATTGTTTAATAAATATAAAGAAATTAGCATTATATTAACAATCGAACTAAGGAATTCATTCGAGTCTGAACGTTGACTGTGAAAAAATACAGCGTTTATTATTTTTATGTCGGTCTAAAACATTATAATGAGTTATTTAATGAGTAATGCGAACAGTGTTCGCACATGTTTATAAATGACGAGACGGGGTTATCGATATTGCCCTTTGTAAATCTTAATAACTCTGTGAGTTCTAAGGCGGTCGTTTAAAAGGAGTACCTCATTAAATCCAGAGCTTAGAATCAAAGAGACCCGTTTAAACAAGTTGCCAAATTTAATACATAGCACGCAGCTGTTTGCGACCATTAGCGACAATGAACACTTAACGATCTACCATCAACTGGGTGGTATGCTAATCTACCTACAGCATATAAGTTTTAATTTGTTTAACACCTTGGATGCGGCATGTAAAATCATAAACCTCTGGTGCTGCGGTGGATCAATATGAATAATATATTATGTATGTAGGATTTTCTATTCAGGATGGGCCATTGAAACAGTTGATGAATTTACACAAACTTGATTTTTATTACGTCTTTCTAAATCTATGTAACTAAAATATAAACATCTTACGTCTTCAGAGGTGCTTCAGAGTTACACCCCGTCTGTCTGCCGTCGTGTCCAGTAACTACCCTCCTCTCACTTAAAAAATAAAACTATGTGTTCCGCATTCATTTGCAGCTTTCTGACTTCGTAACAGGACATCTCCTATCTCTTTTACTCAGTCATGCTCCATATCTATCATTCATCCAAACCGTACCGTCCCGTACATGTATTATCAATATAACGATATTACCATCAGTGCGTGGCCGGTCTTTCTCGACCCACAAGCATTAGGGTAGTTTAAAATGCTATAACTTTGTGAAAACATACTGTATACAATTTATATTATATAGTTTTCGGCATTGAACTCCTACATACACTTGAAATCATCGGTCCGCACCAGCGAAAGGGACATAGTTTTCTTTGTCCGCTCCTGCTAAAAGTACCGCGGCGGACGATATGGTCCTGTTCCGCAGTGAAGGTGCTAAAATTCCCTTTCATTAAAATACGATCAAAAATAAACTCTAACGTCTGTCTTATAAAGATAATTGTCCTTTGCAGGCTTCGGGGGTAACGTAGTACGTGACGAAGTCAAGAAGAAGGCAGCCTGGTACGTCACGGACTTCCAAGAGCTGATAGATTCCTTCACCATACAGACCAAGTCTTAGTGGGGAGTACAATGACCTTATAGGACTCATACAATTTGCATGCTTCAAATTACTTTATCGACATTAGACTAATTTCAATATTAGTAAATACTAAATATGTCTTATAGATTGATTTTTATATTAGCGACCATAGGTCGTGTAGTTTGAATGTAGTGAATTTTGATGTTGACATCTTAAGATTTTTAATACTTCAAATTGCTTTCATGACTAGCTCCTAAACTAGTCTAGTGTAGACTATAGTCGGATTTTTTATTAGACGAAGTAAACTGACGTTTACTGTGTTGTCAGTTTTTGATGAAATAAAAATAGTGTTGTGACAAAGTGAACGATTGAAAAAACTCCTGAATTAATGAAATTGCCTCGATTGTCTAGTGAATAGTTAGTGTGCCGAACTGCCGATATCGGGCACGGGGTTCGAATTTTAGCCGTGTTTTGTACATACCAACGAGTTTTCGACGAAACATTATGTTCCTATGGTATCTACCTGTACTAAATACCGAGTGTTTTAAACATTAAGAAAAACATTGCGAGGAAGTTTGTAAGACTGTCCTATTTCCAATGCATCATATAGTTGAAACTACAGATGTATAAAATATAACAATTATAGGTACATAGGTAATGAAAATAAAAAAAACTGATTGTAGTTACATACTACTAGTAACATATTATTATATTGGATCACTTTAATACAATTTTATTGTAAAATATAAATAATATTCTTTTATAGTTTGAAATTAATGATTAACTCTTCACACTCATTGTTCATTTATGTGATTGAACGAGAACTGAACGCATCACTATTACTTTAAATATAGCAACATTATTTCACAAAGTGACATTAGCTACTGTCAGCTGGCTTCGTCTAATTAAAAATCCGACTATAGTAGTTATGACTTCATTTAAAGTTTTAACGGAAATTGACAACTTTCAAACCGATTCGGGAATGAAATAGGTGTTGCTAGTGTTGAAATCTAAATTTTACCAACAGTTAAAGTGAAACGTGTGAAATTTTATTTATTTAATCCAATAATAAATATATTTTAATAAACTTTTAAAAAAACGTGGTAATTTACACTGTGATGTAACATCGCCTTAAATATTATTTGTATATGATAATAGTTATTAAGATACAATATTTTAATTAAATTTACTATTAGTAATCTTTGGATTTTTTGTATCATTTCACTAATATATTTCGAAACAGAACGTAGCACAGTCTTTTAACTGGAACCTGTATTTCGATTGTGCATTTATAATGAAATTCTTTTAGTAAAATTCTAACACACATTTTACATTGTGATCGTACTTTAAGTACAAAAAATTAAGCTTATTTTTGTATGTAGTGTTTCAGGGACTTAGTCCTTTTTGGAATTTTTTTTTTAAACGAAATTCTATTTTTATGTTGTCGTATGTGTAATATTTAGGTTTAATTACATTATAGTAGTCAATTATAATGTTTTGTAATAGAGGGTGCCGCGAGGGTAAAACGCAATTGTGCTCAAAACGTAAGCGAGAAACAGTACTCATTTTTTGAGCGTGTATTTGTCGTTTTAGCAAGTAATCTAAACTGAGGGTAGAAATGAAAACCGCTCCTTGAGAGCGTAGAGTCCCTTTCAGTCGATTTTCAGTACATTGCGTGCTGATGCGAACCAACTGAAATGCCAAGTGTTATATTAAGGCAATTAATGAATAATAGCCGACTTAACCTAATAGTTGTGTGGCTCTAATAATGAATATAATAATAATAATGAATAATGAAAATATTGGTGAACGGTTAAATTCCATAATATTATGTTACGAAATTGGATTGTGTTGCCAACACAAAAAGTTGGTATCTAAAACACCGGAATTGTTGATTGTTAAAAACGGCTGTGTACTTCTTATGCTCTAAGTTTTTGTAATTAAACGAATAAAATTTTAATATCATGATGTGATTGAATTGATTTTTACTCTGAAAACGTTCTCCCAAGTTTGATATTATATGGTTATAGTGTAATTAAAATTTAGGAATGGGCAGATGGTGGTATTAACGTGTACGGCCCAGTGGAGTGAGTGATCGAGCTCACGCTAGACCTGTATGCTTAGTATTTTTTATTTTATTTTTTTTTATTGCTTAGATGGGTGGACGAGCTCACAGCCCACCTGGCGCTAAGTGGTTACTGGAGCCCATAGACATCCACAACGTAAATGCGCCACCCGCCTTGAGATATAAGTTCTAAGATCTTAAGTTTAGTTACAACGGCTGCTCCACTCTTCAAACCGAAACGCGTTACTGCTTCACGGCAGAAATAGGCAGGGTGGTGGTACCCATCCGCGCGGACTCGCAAGAGGTCCTATCACCAGTAACAGCGCCCCTAGCGGCAAACGTACGCAAACGATCCCACTCCATACAAATATGAGCCAACTTTTACGCTATCGAGAACTTTAAAAAAACTCGCACTAAGCACACTGGTGTTAGGTTGTTACCAGAACCCGTAGATATTGAAACGTGAATACCACCACCATTGAGGTCGAAATTTCCCGAAGAAGGTGTATAGTGTCTGCACATTCAACAGAACCGGGGACGTCTTAAATTAGGCTGGGGCCCTTGGGCGAACAAGAATTTGAGGCCCTTTTAGAAAGTAAAAAAAAGCGAATTATAATAACATTTTTGTACTGAGTATGCCTATTTATTATAGGTAATCAAATACAATATGATATAATATGTCATTTAATGATATTAGAATGCTGCTGGTTTTTTGGTTGGATAACGGAAACCGTTATCGTAATCACTAGATGGTGTACTTAGTAAATTAGATAGGATGCGTTCGGAAATATTATTAATTACAGTAGTAATATGCGCAGTCATCGATATAATGGCGTAGTATAAATACCTTACCTTCCTACCTAAATACCTTCTGATAAGATTACTGATTTGTGAAAAAAGTGTAATGTGCCCGACAAAAATGTTCTGAGAATAAATGTGTGAGTGAAATTGTCGTTCCTTCGGGGCCCCCTAAGAATGGGGGCCCTAGGCACGGGCCCCGTGTGCCCTTATGGTAAAGACGGTATTGTACAGAACGTATGCTTTCTTCGCGGCAGAAATAGGGGTCTAATATCGACGCGGCGAGCCTTTTTTCAATTGCCCTTGTAGGCAGACGAGCGTACGGCCCACCTGATGGTGAGTGGTTACCGTCACCCATGGACTCCAGCAATGCCAGGGGCAGAGCCAAGCCGCTGCCTACCGCTTAATGCTCTCCACGAGCCTCGTTTGAAGAAGGACATGTCATAGCGCTCGGGAAACACCGTGGAGCTCCCCGCTCATTCCATAGCCGGATGGTACGTGGCAGAAACAGTACGGGCCTTAAAAACGCCAACTAGTTTAATACGAAATTGATATTCGTTCAACCAACGAAATGACGTTCTTAACAAACTTTGCCTGGTGTGTTTCTTCAGGCGCGCTCATCAAAAATACTTACGTCGCCGCCGCGCCGCTCTGAACGATAATCGAAAGAGATTTTCTTACGTTAACATGAAATTATAACTTATTAATTATATCGAGGGGTGACCATTTGGTTTAAATGACATTTTGCAACTTTAAAGGAGAGTCATTTAAAGTTTAAAATTTGAAAAAAATATCATAACAAAAAAAACTTCTTCAGCTATTTGAATGGAGTAAACTTAATTGAAGTTCATTAAAAAACATCGAACTGTTGATGCTAATACTAAATAAAACGCACTTTTAATTACAAAGATAAATGTTGCGTATTAAGCGTATATGTCGCTTAAGCCAAATACCCTTTCACCACTCGATTTGATATATACAATAAAATGGTACCGTCTTAAATCCGTCCGTAATCGCTGGGTCGTGTTACAAGGCGTTTAAACAGCGTATCCAGAGGTGATAATCCTTTATTTATTTAAAAATACACATAAGGTTTTACGCTAGTAAGCTATCATCGGGTACGCCTGCTGTATTTAAAAGCAAAAAGCACTTTACGCACTTGCTGTAACTATTCCAACCAGTAGCTAGGTACTACGGGCAGATGTATAAACCAGATAGGTAGATCTAGATATCATAGCTACTAACTACATACCCGATCCTGTAGACCGAATGGTAAATTTCGAAGTCGTCGTGGCCTAAAGGATAAGACGTCCGGTGCATTCGTATGTAGCGATGTACCTGTGTTCTAATCCCGCAGGCGGGTACCAATTTTTCTAATGAAATACGTACTCAACGAATGTTTACGATTGACTTCCACGGTGAAGGAATAACATCGTGTAATAAAAAATGAAGCCCGCAAAATTATAATTTGCGTAATCACTGGTGGTAGGACCTCTTGGGAGTCCGCACGGGTAGGTACCACCACCCCGCCTATTTCCGCCGTGAAGCAGTAATGCGTTTCGGTTCGAAGGGTGGGGTAGCCGTTGTAACTATACTGAGACCTTAGAACTTATATCTCGAGGTGGGTGGCGCATTTACATAGTAGATGTTTATGGGCTCCAGTAACCACTTAACACCAGGTGGGCTGTGAGCTCGTCCATCCATCAAAGCAATAAATAAAAAATAGTCGAATAGTCAACGTCGCCCAAAGCACGTTATTACGGATCCTCACGATCCATTAACGGTGCTTACGGTAGGTACCACAAGCACCGGTCATCGTTCTCGTCGAACCCGTCGCTTGCGACGTACGGCTCGACGAGCGAATGAACCCATAGACACAACCCACTGAGATTCTCGCCGGATCTTCTCAGTGGGTCGCGTTTTCGATCCGGTGGTAGATTCTGCGAAACACTGCTCTTGCTAGGGTCAGAGTTAGCAGCACTCCGGTTTGAGTCCCGTGAACTCACTCTTCTTTCCAGTTCACGTTCTTTCCAGTCGTAGAAATGGTTTAGTTAATATTTTGAGTGCCTTCAATTGGCTAATACATACGTGATGGCTACATTCTGAAAATAGATGTCGGTGAACTGTCACCGGTGTCTGGCCAGCGAAGAGATTTGCGATTGAACTTCAGTATATATATACATGTACTTTGATTATTAATTATGAAATTATTGTTGTTTAGCTAGCAAAATAATGCTATTGAAATCCGTCTATTTGTTTTTCCTTCTGGTTTTCCGTGTAATCACGATTTAACTGGAGAGATTTAAAAAAAAGTGTAGCAGGTAAATTTTCGTTATAAAAATAAATATTAAAATCGCCTACCTTAGCGAAACACATCGATTATAGTTACTGAGAACTTTTTTTTTTATTTTTTTTTTTATTGCGTGGATGGGTGGACGAGCTCACAGCCCACCTGATGTTAAGTGGTTACTGGAGCCCATAGACATCTACAACGTAGACGCGCCACCCACCTTGAGATACAAGTTCTAAAATCTCAGTATAGTTACAACGGCTACCCCACCCTTCAAACCGAAACGCATTACTGCTTCACGGCAGAAATAAGCAGGGCGGTGGTACCTATCCGCGCGGACTCACAAGAGGTCCTACCACCAGTAATTACGCAAATTATAATTTTGCGGGTTTGATTTTTATTACACGATGTTATTCCTTCACCGTGGAAGTCAATCGTGAACATTTGTTGAGTACATATTTCATTAGAAAAATTGGTACCCGCCTGCGGGATTCGAACACCGGTGCATCGCTTCAACACGAATGCACCGGACGTCTTATCCTTTAGGCCACGACGACTTCAAAACTAACTAACTAACTACATTAAGCCATTTTGTTTACTTGTAAGTAAACATATTTCTCAGTTACTATGATTTAAAAACCAAACCAGTGATATATGTACAAAGCTGAAATAAAAACTTAGCTATCAAATAATAATAATAAATGTAATTCGATTCATAGCTGACGGAGTTTTGAGGAATCAAAGAACCCCGTGAACTCGCCTATCAAGTAGGTACATAGAGCCTGGCATATTCCCCTAGAGGCCAATTGCATAGGAAAACTAACGGATTTTTTTTATTGCCCTTGTATGCAGACGACCACACGGCTCACCTGATGGTGAGTGGTTACCGTCGCCCATGGACTTAAGCAATGCCAGGAGCAGAGCCAAGCCGCTGCCTACCGCTAAATATATTGAATGAAAATTATGAATTTGATATTAAGCCGTAAAAATACCTTTAATTATAAAGAAAGTAGTTCAGGTTGTCATACGTATAACGATGAAGACAGATGCTCACGATTTTGACAAACAATAATAATTAATTACCGTCTGTAGTCAACCAACATTATTTTAGTGCCAAGTTCTTTTATTCTGAATAGTGACGTCTCAGAAGTAATGTAAAAGTCAACCTTATCTGTTAACCCAGACAGTCGAGCCAATGATCCACCTGATTTTGAGTGATTACCATTGGTAATGAACATTCGAAGACGTCCGGTGCATTTGTATCTAGAGATGCACCAATGTTCGAATCCCGCTGACAAGTGCAAATTATAATAAAATACGTACTTAACAAATGTTCACGATTGACTTCCACGGTGAAGGAATAACATCGTGTAATAAAAATCAAACCAGCAAAATTATAATTTGAGTAATTACTGGTGGTAGGCCCTCTTGCACGAGTAGGTACCAGCATCCTGTCTATTTCTGCCATGAACCAGTAATGCGCTTCGGTTTGAAGAGTGGGGCAGCCGTTGTAATTATATTGAGACCTTAGAACTCACATCTTAAGGTGGGTGGTGGCATTTACGTTGTAGATGTCATTGGGCTCCGGTAACCACGTAACACCAGGTGGGCCGTGACTTCTTCCTAGTATCTAAACAATAAATCTAAAAAAAAACGGGTTACTAAGGGCACAGCCAAGCCGCCTATCAATCTACGACTTAAAATAGAGTTTGTTTATGCTACAGTTTTTAATTTTGTCTTCGATACTCCATCGATGAATGTCACTGCGTATAATGAGATATAAGGTTGGAGGAGTATCCACGTGTATTTTGATACGCTTAAATAAAATTGGTTATTACGCAAATGTATGCCCTGTTGTCGATTTCCATATGCGACAATGACCATTTTCCACCAAGGGAAATGAGAACCGCTCCGACGCACACTTTAACATCAGTTTTTTAATTTTGTAAGTGTGTCAATTCTTCGTCACGTCTATCTTCACCGATCTCTTTGTATCGAGATACATTCTACATAAAGCCCGCATTGGCGCCGTGCTATTTCTCAATTTTTCCAATATCAAAGTGTTTCTGGGGTGAATTCATTGAGAGTTCAGGAGCAACAAAATTATTTTTAACTTTTAAAATAATTCTTTATTTGGTTATTCACCAATTTCCAAATGAAATTTCCTTGTAGGTGATACGCAGATTTTCTTAAATTAGCTACCGGACGCTCGCAATAACTTCGTTCGTTGAGGATTGATCTTCACGAATTTGATCCCGGAGAGAAACGCGGTGATGGTATTATTTGCGTGCCAACACACATTACGGTGCTTAACTTGGACACTTCAGAGCCTTTCCAAAGACTGATAATAATACAATCTTACGGAGAATTCATTGTACATTGTAAAAATCATTAATCGTCAATTCCATTTCTCTCACAGACAATGAACTTTAATCCATGTTAAAAAAAAACATATAATAAACGATTTCCCACCAAAAAGTACTTATTTCAATGTTTTAAAAATATTGACGTAGCAATCGAATTTCAAATGAGCTATCAAGAAAACAGAGCTTCCAGTGCGCTTTATAAAGCGTAATTCGTTTCACTAGATTGACCAGCCATTTTAATGCCAGCCACCTATTTCTATCATAACCAGTCAATATGACTGGTGCATAGAAAAAATGCTCAGTGATTTCCAGTTTTTATTAATTCTTTTAAATAGTAAGCTAGTATTTGTTTTTATTGTTCTAACCGAATTTCCCTACAAAGACGGCTGGGTGTCGGGTCGGTCACGGCGCGACTGTAACCAACGTATTTTGAACTTTCAACTCTAAAAATACTTTTCTGGTGACCCCGCACGACGCGGGCGCAGTCTGGCCGCCCGCTGAAAGGTCCTGCCACGCTATACGTGCGCCCTATGCCCATACGAAACTGAGCCGTTAATTAGAATTCGAATTAAAGAAAAAAAATACATTCCTTTAAGAGTGATCTTTAGAAACATTACTGATTAAAATAAATAACGCGAGTGTTTTTTTTTTGTTGTGAAGTTCTCGGTTTCGCTGATATGCGTAATGTGAATAGTGTGTGCGAGCACGTGATTGTGTTATTGAATATTGGATGTCGAAAACCCGGAGAAGATCCTTGTTGTGGTAATTTTTAGGGCTGTATTTATTTACTGTTTGTTTTATCTGGAGTGTTTCTTAGAAATCATTTAAATCAAATTATCGCTCTTTGTTTGTAGTATTATTACTGATAAGATAAAGCAATTTCGTAACAATATTAATTGTCTAGTGCAAGAAATTTCGATAGTCTTAAATGTAATTTATTTATCATTAAATTGAAAAGATAAACGAATCATAAATTTGAATAGACAAACAATATCATTTATACTTTTTATAAGTTGAAAAGATTTTTGACGAGGATTTTTAGTAATTTCTTCTTGATCGAACTTTACAGTATTCGAAATGTTAACTGACAGATGACGATTGCTAATGGACATCAGCAATACTAGAGATACGATCAAGCATTCTTTATAAACCTTGTTTAAAGAAGAACAATGTGTCATAGCGGTTAGGAAGCACCATGAAGGGGTTTAATTCAGAACTGAATGCTATGTGGCAAAACTATGTATTGAAATGCACTTTATGCTCGGCATATCTATGCGGTCAGGGTAAGCTTTGCTCTGATGCCGGGAGGAGATGGTAAAATGACGGTATCATTTTGATTAGTTCTTCAGAACAAGTTCCTCAAGTTTGCCTTGGGTGTCAATTCGTAATAGTGAGGGAAATGTGAGAAACAATTTTTATTTTTTTATTTTTTTAGGGAAAATACTGAATGAATAAAAATATAGATTTCACTCATTTATTTCACTGAGTAACTGTTCGGCAATCGAATCTGGAATCGGTATCAATTCATATTTATTTCTCAAATTTGTTTTCAATCTCCTTATAGTGCGAAGCAAATAATTTTTGTGATAATTCAATTCGCTGTAATCACTGACCGTTGGTCTGAAAGCACTTCTGTTCTGTTTCTTGTGTGCTTTATAACAGCCTAATATTGGAGGACATTTTTTTGTTACGTCGTAACGCAGTTCTCCTTTTTGTGGGCTCGTTATGAGCATTGGATTTGTAGATAGAGTGGAAGGAGGTGAGGTTTTTCCTGTATCTGTAATTTTTGGTCCTTCGGTTATAGTTTCTGCTTTTGTCGTAATTGTCGAATCACTTTGAGCCACAGTTGGAATGGCAGATGATGTGATATCCCGTGTTGTCGTAACAGGAGTCACTATTGTGTGTGTGACTATTGTAGCAGTAGATGGTTTATTTGTTGTTGTTTTTGTATTTATAGCTGTCGTTGGTAACGTTTCAATTGTTATTTCGTTTGTTGTTTTATTAGACGGGACAATCACGATCGGAACTGGATATGGAAATAGCAGCACGTTTGATTGTGGCGGAAATTGATTATTACACGTTGAGCATACATTTTTACAGCAGGGCTTAGGTCTGTAGCAATCGTTGCAAGAACACTTACAATGATTTAAATCACGGAACGATTTCCTTGGGCGTTCTTTGTGTTTTTTTCGAGATTTATTATTATTTTGAAATATCTTTTTATTATAATTTTCTTGATAATATTGATGGTTCCACATCAAATTTTGGTAGTGGGACTGTATCTGCGGCATTGGATTCTGGTAATACATTTCTTGTAAAGGAACGGTAAATTGTGATGAAGCCCAAACGACAAAATCCATTAAATGTATTGTGCTTATCTGAAACAATTGGATTATCGAGAAAATGAGTTTTGTAAATAGACAGAATAGGCTTTTTAGATTCACAAATCATTAACGAGTTTTATACAAATACATACAATGATCAAATTTAAATTATTTCCGTGAAAATTCATGTCGATTCAATAATTCCATATTGTTCGTTCTTTATCGGTTTAAACTATTCGTTCTATTTTAAATTTCCACGAGCAGAATTTTCACTTGAATGCGAAAATAGCAAGTCGTAAATGTTTGATTATTATTTATGTTATGAATAAAAATATGAATTTTTAACAATTTTTATTTTATTAAAATGTAGAAGAATGAAAATACAATAAAGATACTACATTAAGGTATACCAAAAATATATATTATAGTAAACATTGAGTAAAATTGTTGTTAATTTAATTTGACACTCTTCGTTGCATCAGTCATTCTATGCTGAGGAGATATGGACGTGGGACTCTCGTTGAGATCGCTTCTGTTGTTGTAAGTATGTTTTACAGTGCTAAAAATATGTTAATTCTATTTCATGATACGTTTTTCTCATAGCAATTACCATTTGCTTAACCTTCCATTTTATCATTCGTTTATATTGTAAAGTTCGCAGGGGTGCTTCCATCATATTGGGGAATGATATGGGAGGATCATTTTGAGCATCAATCAGTCAAACTATTTTGATGATGTTGACGGTTGACTAATAAACCCAAAACGCTAAGTATAGGAACACTAAAGTGAAAGTTTACGTATTCATTTAGAAATTCTGTAGCTCCTTCATTTGTCTTAACTTAACCATCAATTTCTTAGCCAAATTGTCCGGTATTGGAACGATCCCATATTTAGGCACCCAAACAGGCATGGTCCGTCTTGCCGTTGTCAACAAATACTTAGATTTGTTAGATCTATTTATTGCGCGTAAGGAAGGTTCAGATGGTGTTTGTGTTACCGGATTGGCTGAAATCGTCGGATTTGTTTTTGTTGTTTGAACGGTACTCATTGTAGTAAAAGTTGGTACAGTTATTGAACTTATTGGTGGTATTGTATTATTAATTTCATGGCTTGGAGTTGCAAAAGTGTTTTCTGTTGTCTCAGAAGTAGGATTTGTTTCATTCGTCTTAACATATTGCATTGTAGAATTCCATTGTGAATTCAAAGATAATATTAAAGGGTACGGATATGGTATTAAGACGATGTTGGCCATCCCTTGAGTGTTGCAATTCGAACAAAATGGCTCACAGCATTTTTCTGGATCTTCGCAGTTCCGGCAAGAGCAAGAACATTCATTTCCATCATTATAATCATTATAATCTTGTATTCCTCTAGTTTCTTGCTTATAATCACTGTTTTGCGAATTACGTACAAGATTTTCATAATTAAAGCCGGTATCATACATTTGCGTGCTATAATAATTAGGTATGACACCCACAGAAGGATTTGTAAAAGGAAATCTGTATTGAGATATTGATATTTTCGGGAATAAGGAAATTATTTGCATGTAGCGAATCTGAAAAGAGATGTGTTGTTGTCAGTGACACATAATGTGTTACAGAAGATTAATTTGTAAAAATGATTAAAATATAAGGCTTACTTTTACGAGTTTAAATGGCCATATTTAGTGAAATTAAATTTTTAACAGTACATAATTTTAGATATTATTATTTTAGTTCACTATTTTTATTATACGTCATTAAGACCATACATATTGAACATCTGTAATGAGCAGGCTATGTGGTGCGAAAGAACAGAGTGACTTTCTGGTAGATGGGCCCGAGGACCGCTGAAGTAGAAGCCTAAGCTCAGATGCTTGGGTGGTGTCGAACAGGACACAAAATACTTAGGGGTTATAATTTAAAGACGGAAAGTCACGAATAGATCCGACTGAAGAGATTCACTGGACCAAGCTGAGGCCCGCCAGCAGCTGTAATGCCTCAAATGACTATGATGATAATTTCATTATATAAATGATAGTTAGGTATTATATAAACTATCCGCACTCACCCGCTTCGCTGGGCATTTAAAATTAACATTATCATTTATTATCATTATTATTAGGGAGTCCAACACTCATATAAATGGATACCAAGTCAATCGGATGCATGGTTCAGTAGTTATAACGGAACATCCGTAAAAACCACTGTAGATTTATATATTAGTATAGATTTACATAGATCATGTGAGCTGACGTAAACATCGGTATTTTAACTCATTACTACAAATTTGTGGGCTTATTAATTAATTATACAAATACAACTTACAAATTTTATAAACATTATCTTGAAGCAAACGGAACGCTCAATTTCTAATTGTTTCACAAGTACATTGTGCAAATACTGGTATATCACTAATTGTTGCGAGCAGGTGCGGACTATGCCGTAGTATAATACGCTTTGATTCTTTTTTCATTTACGTAAGCCGATGCATTGTTCTTGTATCGGTGCGATAAAATTTTCTAGCTTATTACTAGGCTTTAATATTTGAAAATTTTTTTTATAATGGAATACTTGGTTGTTGGATAGGCAGTATGTATGGAAAAAACAGAAACACTATAAAAAAATGTGTTAATTTTATCTTTTGCTAATCTTATGACGTAAATGCTTAAAATTGTAAAATTTAAAGAAACAATAGAAATATAAACGTAGAAACAAAAAACGGCTGAAGTAAAAGAGATAACAAAAGGAGAAACAGAAAAAAATCCTCCCTGTGGCACTTTTTTTTTCCTACCTAAGCTGGTAATCTAGAGTGTTATGCTAGCGTAATCGAGCGAGTAGATGAGTTCACGGGACTCTAATCTGACAACCTATTGGACGTTGCAATGGATACTGGAAATATAACTACTGGAAATATAAATCAAGGAGAGCTGACGTCAGAACGGTCACGCCAATGTCTACGCAGCAGGATAAGAGGACATGCTGCGGCGATACCCGACGTGATGTAAGATGAGGTCAAGAAGAAGCTTGGGTCAGTATTGTCCTGAATAAAACGCCGCTGAAATACTTTTACAAAGACCTGCCAACAATCAAGCATCCTAGCCTACATCGGAAACGTGATGTATTTCTTTCTTCTCAGTCGGACACTCTTGTCAGAGTGGTCGTGGTTGCGTTGACGCTGTATGTGCAGTAGGACCTGTTAGGTCGCCCATGCTCCCGACAACCGCCCTCCAGGCAATGCGCTTCCAGGTCTGGCGGTTCGAAGCGTTACGAGTACATTCGACCATAGTGGACTCAGTTGCCTTCTTTATTAGGTCAGTCCAGCGGGTCGGTGAGCGGCCGCGGGATCTTTTGCCTTCCACCCGGCCCTGGACTACCAGTCTCTCCATCGAGTGCTCTTTTCTGGAGATGTGACCAAAGAATTTTAAAACCCTCAGTTGCACTGTTGACGAGAGTCGGTCTTTGATACCGAGTTCTTTGAGGATGGATGCATTGGTGCGGAATGCCATCCATGGGATCTTTAGGAGGCGTCTCCAGCACCACATCTCCAGTGCATCGATTTTACGGCGATCCTGCAATCTTAGAGACCAGGTTTCGGCTCCATAGAGAAAGATTGGAAACACAAGACATCTCATCAATCTGACCTTAGTCTTCTTGGTAATCCTCCTATCCTTCCAAATCTTTCCCAGCTGTTCCACTGCTGACCTGGTAATGGCGCATCGTCGTCTGATCTCTTCACCACATCCTCCAGTGCTTGAGATAGCAGAGCCGAGGTAGATGTAGGTCTGTACAACTTCGCAGTTACCTATGTTTTGTACATTGGTTCCATTTTGTTCAGCCCGGTCTACTATCATCATCTTCGTCTTATCCCGGTTAATAGCAAGTCCGAATTTAAGGCTGGTAGCTTCCAGACGAGTCAGTAGAATTTCCATGTCTTCTCTAGTCTGTGCGAGAAGGGTAGTGTCATCAGCGTATCTTAAGTTGTTAATCACTCGTCCCCCAACTGATACACCTTTATCCCATTCTTCCAAGACAATGCGCATAATGTACTCTGTGTAGGTATTGAAGAGCAACGGTGATAAGATGCATCCCTGTCGTAATCCGGCCTCGGTCTTAAAGTTTTCTGAAAAGGTGTCGTCCACTCGAACGGCCGCAGTACCTTCTTCATATAACCTCCTTAAAAGATTTATTAGATGAGGCGGCACACCCATTTCAGCAAGTATTGTCCAGAGGTGTGTCCAAATGACCGTGTCGAATGCTTTACAGAAGTCTACAAAGCAGATGTATAGGGTCGAATCAAACTCTCTGGCCTTCTCAATAATTTGGCGCAATATAAGGATTTGTTCGCGAGTTCCTCTTCCCTTCACGAATCCAGCTTGCTCAGGCGCGATTTCCCTTGAGAGATAGGCCGACAGTCTTGTGTTGATTATGTGAAGCATTACCTTACTTGCATGTGATATTAAAGATATGAGTCGGTAATTGTTGCACTTCTTCGTGGACCCTTTTTTGTGTAGTGGGATGAAAATGGATTTCAACCAGTCTTCGGGCCACATGCCGGTCTCCCATATTTTACTGCAGATGGTATATAAGACCTCAACTCCAGGTTCCCCCATCGCTTTGAAGACTTCGATTGGGATTTCATCATAACCTATGGCTTTATTAGATTTGAGATGTTTAATCGCCGCTCGTATTTCGTCCCGCATGACGTCGGGCTCTCGGTCACAGGTGCTAAAGGAACAGTATGTGACGTTCGGTGGCAACTTCCTGGCAAATAGGGATTTGCAATATTCCTTCCACACATTCACGATATCCTTTATTTCCGTTACCGTTGTCCCAAAGCAGTCCTCAATAGCCCACGTTTTGGGTTTAAATTGGCGCGTTATGTATCGCACTCTGTCATGGAGATCCTTGGTTTGGTATTTATCAGAATACATTTCCAGCTCATCACATATCTTACCCAAGTGTCCATTGCGGTCACGTCGGCAAGCAGCTTGTATTATGGCTGACTTGGAATTCAGTGTCGCAATGCTAGCACCATTGGCTTTGAGATTTCGGCGCTCCTCAACCAGGCGCCAGGTATCTTCAGTCATCCAGTGCTGTCGTTTTACTAGGACGTTTCTTGGCTGTGATTCTGCAACAGCTTCTTCGATATATGATTTTGCCGTAACCCACAAAAAGTTAGAGTCACATTCTCCAGCAGCTGCCTTCCATGCAATATGTCTGCTCTCTATCGAAGTTGCTAGTGAGTCTGGATCCTTAATCTGCATTCTACTAATTGGTCTAATATTCTTCGGTCTTTGCAGTTTTAGCCGCAGATTTCCGATGAGCAGTTGGTGATCGGAATGACAATCAGCACCGGGCAGAGTATGCGTGTTAGTTATCGAACTTCTCCATCTAGACCTCACTAATATGTAGTCTATCTGGTTTCGATGCTTGCCGTCAGGGGAAGTCCAAGTATATAGGCGCCTAAGATGGTGTTTGAACATCGTATTCACTATGGCCATGTTGTTGTCTGCAGCAAACTCTATAAGGCGTTCACCTCTAATATTGCGAACACCGTGGCCATAGTTCCCAACAATGTTCCGAATGCCCGAATCCATAGTAGTGTTTCCTACTTTGGCGTTAAAATCACCAATAATGAGTAATAGCTCTCTTTTAGGTATCTTAGCCAATGAAGACTCAAGTTGGCAATAGAAGTCTTCTACTTCCTCATCCTTGGCAGAACTGGTAGGTGCATAGATTTGAATTATGTTAAGTGGGGTTGGTGATGCGCTGAGTTTAATTGAGATAATTCTATCATTAACAGGATGGTAGCCAAGCACTGAGTTTTTCCACAATTTAGGAATTGCAATAGCCACTCCCGAAAAGCTACTCTTATCGTTGCCGGAGAAATAGATAGTGTGTTTTTTTGAGTCAAAATGACCGCTATCTTTCCAATGTGTCTCACTGATTCCTGCGATGGTGATGTTACATCGCTCGAGTTCTTTTTCCAGAATATGGAGCTTACCATCTTTAAGTAGCCCTCGAACATTCCATGTACCTATGCGATGATTCTTTCTTAAGTTGCAACTCTTTCTTCCAGTAGCATGTTTTCCATAGGATGCCTGGTTGCCTGCATCCCGATGGCCGGTAATCCACTTCACACCCTTAGCCCCGGAAAGACAAGGGCGCCGGTCGCTACGCGGATCGCTAGGCGGTCTTACATTCTCTGTCTTACTCGTCATTACAACTTTCATGGGATTAATAATGTAGTAGGTTCCCGTTGCTTTCTACATCGCGGTACTATAGCCTCAGTGACTATAGTAATCCAAGAGTGAATCGGTTTAGAACATATGGTTCTTTCGTTTCACTTTGGTACTGATGGCTACCGCTGCCCTCCACCAGGTTCCAGGTTTTACGCCCCTGTGGCTTGCCTCTTCCGCTGGTTAGTCCGTACCGACAATTGTTGTCTCCGCCTTCCCCACCGTTGAGGTCTTCACCCGTAACCCTGGGCAAGGGTTCTGCGTTATACCCCACAGTACCGGGTCCCTGCTGAACTTCGCCATCTAAATATTCCGGCCTACTAGAATGTAAGATGCCCACTCCCACGACATGGACGCGCCAGACAGGAGTTGCCCAAGTGAAGAATAGAGAAGGTGACTCTATTCTTCCAGGGGCCGAGTTAATGGACGTGAGTATCACCACGACCAAAAGTATTTCTTTCTAATAACCTGGAAAAATGATTTTTACTGGTGTTAGGACGTTTTGTGAACCAACACGGGTAGACACCATTCGGGTGGATTCAATTTGAAGAGTGAGGTAGCAGTTTTAACTGTAATAACTGAGTCCTTAGAACTCGTGTCTCTAGATGGGTGGCGGCATTTACGTTGTAGTTGTCTATGGGCTTCGGTGACCACTTAACACCAGGTGGACTTTAAGCTCGTCCACGAATCGAAGCATTAAAAAAACCACAATGGATAAATGACCAAGCTTGGCATCAGTAATTGATTGGCATGAAATAGCCGCCTTTGGCTATTGCTTGAGATTTTGTTTCACCTGCATACATTTTGTATTTACGGTCTTGTAAATACTTATATGATTACAAATTACATAATAAAATTAAAAGAACGGAATTTATTACGTGCAATGTAATATGTAGGTATAAAAGTTGCACAATAAACAAAATTGAACAAGTATGTTATATGCATCGATCGACGCACAAAGTACCTTCTTTTTTTTTTTTTAACGCTGTGGAATCCATTTACGTATACCCGGTCGAGGGGGGTAAGAGACCGGGTCATGTCGGACTCCGGCGCCTCCAGAGAAGAACAGAGAGAAGAAGAATACAGGGGTCCTCCTATTCTCCCAATTCCTGCCGGGAGACTACTTGAGAAAGGCGCGCGAGGCACTGCACGGCGTCAGCCACGCAAGAGCTACCGCGCAAAACCGACTGCCGACTAAACCCCATCGAGCCCCACCACTCCGACTCTACGAACCCCACGGTACCGCACGGTGCGCGCCGAAACGCACAAAGTACCTACGATACTAAAATTAATATTCGTTTGAAACGATTCGTAGGAAACGGGTCGAAGTTTACAAGTCGTGACCCGAGTTTTAACAAGTCTCGAAATAAACGCGCGAGCGTCGGCTACGTATGTACGTATGTACGTACCTACCTACCCGAGTTTTATAGTGGTGTTTTCAATAAAACAACAAAATAACATGCTACTTCTGTTTAGTACCTTGTAATAGAAGAAAATAGGTTTTATCTTTTATATATATATATATATTTATATAATATATCGACGCTTGAAAGGCAAACATGACTAAGCGACAATAACTGCTTTATACATAAATTATAGGCAATAACCATATTCGATGCGCAAAAAATATATATTTCTAGGTCTATTAAAATAGTTTCAATCCTACAGCTAGATTCGTTAAAATCGATATTTTTTTCAGGTATTTCAACTTTAAATTAGTCTACTGTAAAGTTCACGCATTGTCGCTTAGTCACGTTTGCCTTTCATGCGTCGATATATAGACGAGTGTATATGTGGGGTGGTGTGGCGAAATTTAGTGGATATTTAGTTTATTAACACAATTTCTTATTCTTTCAAAAAAAGCTATGTATTCGTAGCGCCGTCATGTCAATTGCTGACTGTTATTTAGATTTTCTTATTTTAGACCGATGAAAAATTATTTGTTAATCTTTAACGTTGTTACATTACAGCAAAAGGCAAATGGCGCGAGCTCTCATCTTAAAATGTATTTGCGATAAAAACGTATTTGTTAGAAAGCTTTGTGTTTGGTAATGATAGACTATTAACCTCAACTCATTTTAATAGAGTTATATTACATTTTTGTGAGCTTTAGTCTAAAGTTTAAAACACTACAGTTTTTTTGTTAGCTTATAACATTAGAACAAATAATGCAAGCTATTCTTATTTTAAAAGATTTAAAAACAAATTATTTCTCGTGTTAAATTAACAATTTCACTAATGTTTCGTGTAAATTTTATAAAAATATGCCGATGTAAAAGTATTTATAGATTAAAAGTAATTTCACATAGGAGTAGCAGAGCTAATTAAAAACCAAACGTTGCCAGTCTATCAATCGTTTTATTTCATTAATTTTATTCCCTACCTATTCTCTAGTAGCCTAAGGGGTTATAATTAGGGGTCGCGCGAACGAGCAGGTTCAACCTGAGAGTATTAGCTAATACCAGCCCTAGGAAGAGTAGTGCTTCGCAGAATCTACCATTGGATCGGAATCGCGACCCACAGAAGATCCGGCTCATGTAACTGTGTCTAAGGGTCAGTTTGCTTGTCAGACTCGACAGGGACCAGTAGTTGTAGAGCATAAGATCCGGGGGATCCGACAAGACATGTTTCGGACTTCGGCGGCTTTGCGTCGCTCCGTTTCCTCGATAGGACACGTATTGAAAAAATCGGTAAATTGACTCTCGAATATCCAAACATAGATATTGACCCAGGCCGATTGCCCATCTAAAGCCAGAGAAAAGCTATTTAAGCCGGTATTAATTGTTTTCTTTCTTCATTTATTTATTCAGGCCACAGGTGTCCGCTACCGGACATAGGCTCCACTCAATTTACACCAGATAGCCCGGTCTTAGTCTTAGCCTTACTCTTACAGTTCTTATAATTTAATTTATTTGTCTATTCAGAAAATGAATAAATATTGTACTGATATTATTAATTAATAGTGCCTTTTCGCTTAGTTTGCTATGAACAAAAATTGGGCCTATTTACTCTTTTTTTCCTTATTAATTTCACGAATCAATTACAATCATAGCGCACTATACCACTCGATTAGCGTAGTGTTGCTCTGGTTGTATTTAGTGAGCCGTATTCAAAGTTTGTATTCAGGAGAAACATATTCCCAAATAATCTCAAAACAGTTTTGTAGCAAATACTTCAGTGTGTACATTGCACGTCATATTGTTTGCATGTGTGCTCAGGGCGTCGGGTCACGACCTCGCCGGGCCGGAATTAGCTCTGACGTTTCTGGCCACCTGCCTGCCAACTGCTAAGCACCACGCCAAACATACATGCGACATATATTTTGTATATAATGTATTAAACGAAATCAGTACGTTAACGCACATCAATGTTGGCCAAACATGGGCATGTTAGGCCAACATTGATGTTGGTTATATAATAATGATGATGTTAGTAATAAATTTACTTGGTAATGTAATTTTTTCGTCTAGAAACAATGGAGATTCTATTTTTAAATAAGTCACATAAGCTCATGATAAAATACGTTTAGTTACAATATTTACAATAAATTACCATCATCAATATTAATTATTGTGATTTTGAAGTTTGGACTCTTGTGCTATTTCCGCAAATTCCATGTATTATTTACGCTAAATTATCGACATATATTTAACATCTACGTAGTTTGTAGTAAGTATAACGGCGCCAAAAATCTATTTTTATATTTCAATGTACTCAATTTTTTTTTAAGCAATCGCAACGTCAATGGTGCCAGAGGACCTCAGATTTAGAAGGTACGTTCGGATAGGCAATCTAATGAAAAACGGGACTTTCCAGATCTTCCATTCGAAACAGTATTCCTATCACGAGGTCTTGATGAACCATTAAAAGTTCGTCGTAAGCCCAGAGGATTATGTCTACAACGTCAATATGATAATAATGTTTAAAAAAATCATTAAACTAAACATCACGCGATCTTTTTTAAGGCTACTGTTTTTTTTTTTTTTATTGCCCTTGATGGCAGACGAGCATACGGCCCGCCTGATGGTGAGTGGTTACCGTCGCCCATGGACTTCAGCAATGCCAGGGGCAGAGCCAAGCCGCTGCCTACCGCTAGCCAAGCCGCTGCCTACCGCTAGCCAAGCCGCTGCCTACCGCTGGCCAAGCCGCTGCCTACCGCTAGCCAAGCCGCTGCCTACCGCTAGCCAAGCCGCTGCCTACCGCTACTCCGTAACGAGTTCGTGATTTTGAATGTCGTATGACATTTATTGTTGGGCGGATTATTTTTATATTTTCCAAGTAAATGAAATATGAAATTAGCACAGCATGACCTCATAATCTTTAGATTCGATATCGATGTCCCGCTGTAAGCACTCGACTCCCAGGCATGAGTTTATCAACACTAGATTTTCCATGAAACTGATAGTTCCTTTGTATGTAGCACAGTATACGGAGAGCAGTGATGTTAGTCTTCCGAGAATATTCGTGGGAAATTTCGGAAATGTGTTCCTTTACAATAAAGTAAAAGATTTTAAAATATGATCGAAGTCGGCGTGGTCTGAAAGATAAGACGCTCGGTGCATTCGTATTGAGCGGTGCGACTGTCTCAGTGTTCGAATCTTGCAGGCAGGTGTAAATTTTTCTAATGAAATACGTATGTATTTGACAAAAAGTTCAGGATTGACTTTCATGGTAAAAGAATATAACATTTAACATGTAATAAAAAACAAAACCCGCAAAAAATATAATTTGGGTAATTACTAATGCGTCCACGAGTAGGTACCACCATCCTGGTCTTTGTGAGGGGTGGGGCAGCTATTGTACTATAAAAAATGAGACTTGATTGAGAGAGAGAATTGAGGTGGGTAGTGGCATTAACGTGTTTGATATCTATGGACTGAGGTGACCATTTAACATCAATTGTTCTCGGTTGAAGAAGCAAAATTTCTTGAAATTGTCGACCATGCTAGTAGTTTAAATGTAGTAGGATAGATGGCGCCACTTAAATACATAAAGTATTTTCAATGTCCTTAGGTTCAGATTCACCATGAGATAATAGTAGAGGCTATTTTATCAAATAATGGTCGTGGTTAATGGATGACCCAACCCCCGATTTGTATTATCTTGGTAAACGTGATGCGGAGAGCTCCTCCCAAAAAAATATAGGTGGTTGCGTATTTTTCGTATTAAATATAATTTATCACACATAAACGATGAGCGGACGCTAATGGACTTCCATACTGTGTGTTAGCTGGCTTCGTTAAAGATTGCATTTAGCTTAACAAAAATAGATTTTTCAATGTCGGCTTAGGAAACAATTACCTTACGCCGGTGTGTTCTATAATATGAATCGAACATAGTTTGAAACTAGACACTCGAAATCAACAGTAGCTCTGTGTGCTTAGTGCGAGTTTTTTAACGTTCTCGAGAGCGTAAAAGTTAGGTCAGATTTGTACCTACGTTTGCCGCTAGGGGCGCTGTTCCAACTCCATACAAATTCGAGTTAATTTTTACGCTATCGAGAACGTTAAAAAACTCGTACTAAGAACACTGGGCAGCCAGAGACGCTAAGTAATTTCGATGAGGAGACAAAAGGCTCCGTAAAATATAACAGTTCTCGTTTTTCGGTAGGCAGCGGCTTGGCTCTGCCCCTGGCATTGCTGAAGTCCATGGGCGACGGTAATCACTCACCATCAGGTGGGTCGTATGCTCATCGGTCTACAAGGGCAATAAAAAAAAAAAAATTAAAAAAAATAGAAAAATGCCATGGAGGACTGGCGTGTAACTAAACTGTAAAAATACATTACAGTACTGTCGTCCCTGTACTGTGTCTGCCGTGTGTTGCTTATCGTTACGTTATCAGCTTATCGACAGTCACGACTGTGTGACCGGTCGAATGTCTTCACGTCGTATATATGACATTTCTTTGTCTCTGTACATATTTACGATATTATGAAAATCGTCCTTTGTGTGCAGGTACGGTACTGCCTGACTTCTGAGCTCGACTCAAACCACTAAACCTGCGTTTGTGACAGCTGACATATCTTGTCAATGTCAAACATCATCCGTCAAAGGTCATTACGAATTTCTAACCATATAATTGTAGCTGCAAAAGGCCCTGATCGTTTTTTTTTTTATTTAGAAAAAAAATAAAAGTTTTATGTAAAAAAATTAATGTTAATTTCTCATTATTATTGCGTTTTTTACCATGTGTGTTACTTAACTTATAGAGAACATTGATTAAAATTGTTTTTATTTTTCCTAAACATAAAACATGAAACAGAAATAGCAATGTTCAAATATTACAGATAAATATTAACAAATAACAAAATAGCGACCTGTCTTAGCTGACACCGTTTCGACTCGCCGGCAGAAGGTTAAGAGCCCGTTATCAGCTGTTATCAGCGCTTACCTCGGCACCGCCCCGGTTGCTCGTTTGACCTGACACCGAAGTTATTAGCAGTACGTGATAACCGACACAGTATACCTGTTCGTTTTACCTTTCAAGGTAAAAATACTTTAATTTAAAATGGTGTTTTTCGATTTTTTAGGCCGGCTAGTGCTAGTGAAACTCGTTTGTGTGTGTCAGTGCTGTGCTTAAAGAGCTTGGGATAGGTACAAATACGCTACAAATATATTAATACATAGTAGAGTAACCATTTTGAACGTTAGCCTTGTGTTCATTTCCTGATTTATACTAAAGTAATAATGTGGACTTTAACGATTGTTCATTAATAAGTACACATAAAAAAATCATTCGAATTAAACAAGTAACTTTAATATTTAAAGAATGGTGCGATACATGTTTAATTTGTCATAGATATACGTAATTAAAGTTCGCTCCGGCGTTTCAAAACTAATAACGTAATTCTTATCTTATTAATTGGCAATTTAATGGCTTAGGTATTTTTTTTATATTGCATAGGACAAGTTCACGGTACATCTTGTGTTTAGTTATTATTGGAGCTCAAAATACTATGGGTCTGCCGTAGCCTATCTACAGGTCGATGCCTCAATGTATTTATGTAAATTCTAATTTTTGCGGGTTAGGTTTTATTTATTTATTGTTTAGATGGGTGGACGGACTCGTAGCCCACCTGGTGTTGTGGTTACTGGAGCCCATCTACAACGTAAATGCGCCACCTACCTTAAGATATAAGTTCTAAGGTCTCAAGTATAGTTACAACGGCTGCCCTACCCTTCAAACCGAAACGCATTACTGCTTCACGGCAGAAATAGGCAGTGGTGATACCTACCCGCGCGGACTCACAAGAGGTGGTAGGCACCAGTAATTACGCAAATTATAATTTTGCGGGTTGATTTTTATTACACGATGTTATTTATTCCTTCACCGTGGAAGTCAATCGTGAACATTTGTTGAGTACGTATTTCATTAGAAAAATTGGTACCCGCCTGAGATTCGAACACCAGTGCATCGCTCAACACGAATGCACCGGACGTCTTATCCTTTAGGCCTCGACGACTTAGATATTTATTGATGTTATTCCTACATACATTAGTGAACATGAGTCAAGTACGTGCTACGTTAGAAAAATTTGGTACCGGCCTGCGGGATTAGAACATCGGCCCAGTCGCATCGCCCGATAGGAGTACCAGGCGTCTTATCTATTAGGCCATGACGATTTCTATTAAAGCATCTCTCTGTGAAGGGCTCGTGGCACAACCTTAATTTTTTTATTCAATGTTCATTTAATTCCATAAAAAATACGTCTATCTGAGTATAGTTAATATAAATAAGACTTTGACATTAATATTTTCAAAGTGGGATCGGCGCTCAACTTGTAGTTTCTATGGGCTCCAGTAGCTTAATATCAGGAAGTCAGTTGGTTCCTTCACCAAACTAAGCAACAAAAAATATGAATAGTTTGAGAAAAAATACTCTCTAAGGCTTTCGAAACATTTAGAAGCGATTAGCGTTGGTATTGCGCATCCTATCATCGCATTGCGACTTGCACAGAACTCATCCATAATACACACATTATATACGTTAATCAACTCTCTTTCAGAAGTCATTTTTACGATACTCGCTCTCCAGTTGTTATGACGTGTCTCCTAAAAAGATTTACAAAGAGGCCTTAACGGCATGCAGTGGCTCCGATGTGTCTAGGTTGGTCTAACTTTAATACCAAAAATACTAAAATGTACTCATAGCTATAATTCTGTCATATAGTTTTCGGGGAGATTGCTGGTTATAATAATAAAATAATAATAAGCCCATTTTATTTCCAAAACACAAATAGAAAAAAAGAAAAAAAGAAAAAAAAACACCTTATCAAATAAATTGCTGGTTATACTTAGCCATATTTAAGGCTTACGATAGAAGCCTCTGTTGTTCGTGAACGTAGATATAATAAGTATTGTTGTAAGAATATTAGAGTAGGTACGAAAATGGTGCCTGATTCTGTCATAAAGCAATCGTTCTTTGCTTTTAGCATTGTTGACGCGGTCAATCGATTGTGGATATTAAACAATAGTTAACTCATACATGAGTGGGGAAATGGTAATGTGAATTAGTAGGTAACATCTATACCTTGGTATACCACCTTTAAACAGCGACTTTACTTGTGGTACAAGGAGAGAGCGTGGTCTGGGAACTTTCAATGAATCTGTTACATTTGTAACTATTTCATTTTGACCGCGCGTTTACTAGAGAACGCTAGGGTAATGATTGCACACGGGTGCTACATGGGCTAGAAACGCCTTAGCGTTCAAAGTTCCATTCTTCCACGCACCATTAATAAGTTGAGATCTTCTGCTGCTTTTAAAATACCGGGAACACAGATATAAGCAATTAACAAGTGGACTTTTGATTAGTGATAGGATGTCTTGTGAGTACGGGTAGGTACTTGATCCATTAACGGTGCTTTTAGGCACCACAAGCACCGGTCACCGTCCTCGTCGAACCCGTCGCTTGCGACGAAGGGCTCGACGAGTGAATTAGCCCATAGACACAGCCCACTGAGTTTCTCGCCGGATCTTCTTAGTGGGTCGCGTTTGCGATCCGGTGGTAGATTCTGCGAAGCACTGCTCTTGCTAGGGTCAGTGTTAGAAACATTCCGGTTTGAGCCCCGTGAGCTCACCTACACACGTTAGGGCGAAGCTGAAATAGCCTCTCAAGGCTATCAGCATAGGTAGGAAAAAAAACAGGTAGGTACCACCACCCCGCCTATTTTTGTTGCAAAGCAGTAATGCGTTCCAGTTTGGAGGGTGGAGCCGCAGTTGTACTATAGAACTAAGTCCCTGAGCCGTTGTTTCAAGGAGCGGTGTATTTAAGTTGTTGATGTCTATGGGCTCCGGAAAAACACTTAACGTCTCGTTCATCCGAATACCAAATATTTTGCATAAAGATTCCGACTCACAAACCAATGAAGCATCCAAAGTTTTCCTTACATCGAAAGTTACTGAATCATGAGTGGAATTGACAGATATCTCATTCATTGTATACTAAGTTGCCCACATAAAAATGAAATGAATTATTGTGACTTTGTTATAGCTGTCAAGTGACATTTAAAATACGCGTCAATGACGATAGCTGTCAGAACGCTGAAAAGATTAATTGATTTTAGTGTCGTGAGAGTTAAGACATTTTAATTTTAGTTTATTATAATAAAAACGAAAGCCAGTTATGCTCCGCTGTGACTATTTGGAAAAAAGAGGTTTTTTGATAGAAAACAAAAAAAATTAAGGCTTTATTATAATTAAAACTAAAATAATTTTACGGTTAAATCTCGATGTTTTATTGTCATTATACATATTATTTCTGAGTTTTCGAATAGCTTACAGTTTTCGTTGGCATATACAACTGATTAGATCAAACCAATGGTAGGCAGCGGCTTAGCTCTGTCCCTGGCATTGCTCACGTCCATGAGCGATATCCGCTTATCATCAGGTGGGCCGTATGCTCGTCTGCCTTCCACGCGCTCGGTGGAAGATCTTCCCTTTGTCGTTCAGCCTCCCAAAAAGGCAATAAAAAACGGTTAAAGTAGTTGTAATAATGTCTATGATTCGCCAAAAGCGAAGAGAAATTATTTTTCCAGGAAAAATAAGTCTCCAACACAGATTGGATTTTTGGTTGTATCTTTTTCAGAAAGAGGTATACCTTACCTTCTAGTTACCTTCTAGTTCTACTTCTAGTCTACTACCTTAACTTCAGAGGTATATTTCTCAGGTCACTTAGAAAAGCCATTAAAATTGAACTTTAAAATGGACGCATTAGAATCGAATTTGCCAAAAGTTGAGTGCAGTGAACTAATGCCAGTAGATATGAAATGTGAAGTGTTGGAAAAAGTTGATGAGGACGCTGAGGTGTCCAGTCGTGGGGGGCAGAGGGAGAACCGGTTGACCAGCATCATTGATCATCTTCGGTGCCAGAGTAAGATTAAAGGTAAGAAATCAAATCATTTTCTTCTTAACTATATATTTGGATTTGTTGTATCGATCTAGAAAAGGATCAACTCATCATTACCCGTGGGTGTTGTAAAAGGTGACTTGAGACTTGTTGAGTGACTTCGGGGGGATCGGTTGCCGAGTGAAAGTGCAGGGGAGTCGTTTAGGAAGTGGGCCTCTACCATCTTTTGCCCGAATTTTACGATATTTGGCTACTGAGTTCCAAATACCTCGCGCACCAATCGAGACAGTCGATTCAAGAATACGATTAAAACTTTAACATCATGTCTCAAGGTAAAAGATAGCATTCACGTTATGTGTCCATGGACATCGGTCACCAATTTTAACATTAAACGGAGATGATGAGACTGACGCGTAATAAGGCGTTTATTGGCTTCCCGCCTTATCTTTTGGAAATTGTACTAGTTGAATTGTCAAATCAAGGGTCAAATCAAGTAATTAAGGGACGGGATATATTTAAAAAGGTCACTGCTACGAAAAATTAGGAAATGCTAGCCTAGGATCGAGGCCGGAGGGCATATTTGATATTTAATAATATATTCTGACCAAATAAAATAATTTAAATTTCTATTAAATTTCTATTAAAATTTTAAATTTCATCGATACATCGATATATACACATTAATAAAAAGGATTCCAATAAGTAGGTAGGTATACAACCGAATATCCTTTCTTTCTGCATTCGCGGCGTATTCACGGAACGTTACTTTTACCGTATATATAATACTTACGCTACTTTTCGAGGTGCATCCTAGCAGTCACTTAAATATCGGGCACGTGTAATAATTCTTAAAGCATAATCACGGTGAGGTGTTTTAGAAGCGTGACGAAAACAAAAGTCGCACAACCTTTGAGCCCGATGTTATCAAGAACATGTAAATCGCTTAGTGGATTTATAAAAGTAATTAGTAAAGACAAAGGGCACGCGCCGAGCTGTGCTTAGCCGCGAATGCACATAACAGCTCACAAAACATTGAATACATCAGAAGGCTTGATAGACAATAAAAGAAAAAAGCCTTCACATAATATGTGCTTATTGAAACATTTTCATAAAATTTACTAGTCATTATACTATTTCGAAATAAGCATCGTTATATTAAATTTCATATTATTATTATAATTGTTAATTTGAGCATGTATGTATCAGATTTTCCGGTAAGCGTCATTCCAATGATTTATTTTATCCTCATTCGTTTTCGAATTTTTGTTCTAAAGTTAAGAAATTTTAGTATTTCCGTTTTTCCTGGTTCTTCTTTATCACGGGATCTGGAATAGGTTCACCTTTTTTTTTTTTTTTTTTTTTTTATTGCTTAAATTGGTGGACGAGCTCACAGCCCACCTGGTGTTAAGTGGTTACTGAAGCCCGTAGACATCTACGACGTAAATGCGCCACTCACCATGAGATATAAGTTAAGGTGGTGGTATCTACCCGCGCGGACTCACAAGAGGTCCTACCGACACTAAAAAGTGAGTTTATTAGGAATGTCTTGTGCACCTTCTGTACATTTATTTTGCAATAAGGAACAAATGTGCGGTGTGGTGGCTTAAATTTGAACAACAATAGCATAGATGGCCGATAACGTATCGTCGGATCGGCGCGTTTCCACCGCCGCATGGAGTCGCCCGGATTCGCGACCAAATGCCTTCTAATTACCGTTCTTTATAACTATTTTCATTGTACCCCTTACTATACGGTTGTTTTTAGCGTTTCCTATGCATTGAGAGGCATAAACTTTGTTTGACCGCGTAAGGTCAGATGAGAGAAATAGTTTTTGTTGTACAGCACTGAAAAAAAACGTGATTGCGGAAATAAATTGCGAAAAAAAACATACGAGCAGCGATAGTCAGAGCGGAGCGTGATCAAATTTAAAACTACTGTTACGGTAAGAGTAACGCCATCTATCGCCGAATAGTTGAACGAATATCGAAGGATCTAGTAGCACCTAGAACGCTCGAGAAGTACAAAGCCATCTATTGTCAGATAGCGGAAACACAATACTAGAGATGTGTGGAATATTCTCGATAATTCTAGGGATGGGGTATCGGATATAAAAGCTCTGTAGAGACGGCACGCAGTCAGTTAGTAATCGGAACTACTCGAAGCGAAACAGCGAACGGATCACCTGAAGCGAAGCGGAAGAAGCGATTTGAGAGTTTTAAAGTGCTTGTGAAGTGTTTTAAGTGTTGAATATAGTGTTAACATGTCGGTAGAATTTTTATTTATCCCGAACCCCAGTGCATAGCACTACGAACATGTAAAGAGAAAAGCGATCACTGTGCTTTAAAATAGTATGAATAAAACGAATTATCAATGGCCGAAGTTTATGGCCTGTGTCAATAAGAGGATATTTTATGATATTCAAATTCAAAAGCCAACTTTTTCGTAGGGTTTCTTGTCCATACTGGTCTTGCTGTTTTCTTTATCTCGTCTTCTCATCTTTTTATTTCAGTCATCTGTTCTATGTTTTTCCTTCACGAGATATCGTATAGTGATATCTTCTGGTTATTTTTGTGTCTCACTTTCGATCATATCACCCACCGAGTTTCATTTAAGTATGGCATACGATGATGATATTGAGCTATATTACCTAATTATCCGTTTACGAACTCCAATAATTTTGGTAGTTCATTAATACTTTTTAGTGCTTAAACATAACTTCAAAGAAACTTCCAATGTGAATGAATGGAATGGTGCTGTTTATCAAGCTATACCTGGATTCAACCCATTTCTATCTACTGCTTCAATATTTTTTTCTTCCTACCTATGTTGGAGCCTTAGAGGGATATATCAGTGTTACCGAACAAGTGGGTGAGCTCACGGGGCTCTAACCTGGTGACGTTGCGAACACTAGCCCTAGCAAGAGCAGTGCTTCGCAGATCGGAAGCGGGACCTAGCGATAAAACCGGCGAGAAACTCAGTGGGCTATTGCTTCAAATTGTTTTAAGTGAACGGTAGTAGCATGGCCTTTGTTTAATTACCTTCTTTCATACCCAAATTCTTCCTGAACTCTTTCTCGTCGGGGACCCCGGAAAACGAGTTTTTAGTTTCTCAACGCGAATGTTGCGAAAGAGCAACTGGGTGACGGTTGATCACATTGGACCGAAAGGTATAGTAGTCGTGGCGCCAACGACCGATGGTTAAGCGCGGAGCCCAGCTGATGGAGAAACATGCAAAATATATTACTTCACTCCTAACCTTCCTTCAGTGGGGCCTGTCTAATCCGAGGCTCAGACGTGGAGACGTGGTGTGTTGAGTGACACAGACCTCTATACGGTAAAGCTCTGTCACGCCCCGCCTATCGACTCAAGCGTAAGAAGACCGGCGATTTCCTTCGAAAAAAAAACAACAAATACACCAAAGAAGTTTTAAATTCAATTAGGCTACTTACGTTTGTTTTTTATTAACCGCTGTAATAAACGATCACCCGACAGCTAATGAATTCTCGATTTCCAATAAATAAATATAAATTTAAATCGATTTCTAATTGTAATTAACATTTTAACGAATGAACGGAATAATCCCGGATGCACATTTCAGCTAATGAATTCATTAATCTGTGTAAATCGACCTTCCTCCGATGTGGTTCGTAACGATAGCGCATCGGATTTATATTCGAGGGACCTCTGAAATACTGCGATCGCCGAGATAGGATTGATACAGTATAAAGGTTTTGCCGTAAGTTATTTTGTGTTGGAAAGTATTTCTTATACAAGTATTGAATAAGGAGAAAGTTAAAATATGTTTTGAGTTATATTATATGCGTATAGGTACTGTAAATGTTTTTATTTTCTGGCTTTAGCTGCAATTTTATGCAGCATTTTAAGGCAATGCAACATTTTAAATTACCTAGTGTATTTGAGTACTGCACAAAAATTTCTCACTTTTAATGCAATTATTGTGTTTCATGAATAAATAAACGTCAATGATTATATTACAACATAGGTAATTACATATTAATTAAAATTGTAATAATCACTTTACAATACTACATCCAAATGAATAGTTTAAAGGATCTGTGCTGTGTTACTGTTCTGCATAAAAATCGATTCAACTAATTAAATTTTCGACCTTATCAACATTTAAAATGAGATCGATAATCGTTTGTTCGGATTTCCGTCGATAATTTCTATCGATCGTGATCGAGCATGCAGAGCAAGTGATATATAGAAGCGGCGTTCGGCCAGCGGCGTTCTGTAATTGTGTCAATGATGAGACGTCACGCAAAGAAAGATACGTAGAATAGGTTTATTTTTTTATTTATCTGGTTTGTGAATTCGTCGACTGTTCGAGTTTTGTTTTATATATCGGTTAGAGGTTACACAAAACAAATCAAACGCATCATTTGTTTTCGTTATAAAACTGATTGTAATACAGGGTGTAACCTTTCCCGAAATCAAAAATAGTAATATTAGTTCTGATTTTTTCCTTATCTATTCTAGCTAAGCCCGGACGGGTAGGTGAGCTCACGGGCTCAACCGGAGAGAATTGGTTAACACAAGTCCTAGCAAGAGCAGTGCTTCGCAGAGTCTATCACCGGATCGGAATGGCGACCCACTGATAAAATCTGGCTAGAAATTCAGTGGGCTCTTATTATTCCGCTTTTAGCTTTAGGGACGATTGTAATATGGTTTAATTATCACCAACCTACGGGGCTTCAAAGAAAACTGAAAGGCGTACAAATATAGCTCTCACAGTAAAAGAGCTGAGCATCATTTTTGATACCGTTTTGAACAAAGCACGTGGATTTTTTGACATTTAATTATTTTAACAAATGAAAAGATTTTTCAATTCTTTCGAATCATATGGTATCATGGTATAATAATATGATATTAGTCCAAATAAGTATGTAAAGTATGTAAGTATGTGAAAGAAATGTAACAATAATTTAGGTTATCTTAATGAGCTGGGACGAGGCAATGAAATTTTTACAACTGAATTTGACAGGCGTTATTAGGTTTCGACTTTCGGTGTTTTAAGCCTCTTTACTTAGTAGTTATGTTACCACCAATTATATTTTAGAATAATTAAATTTTCTTTTTCTTCAAGTGTACCTAACTATATTGTTGACGATTAAGTTGGCTCCACAAACTTTTGTTGTTCGCAGGCAAACCTTTCCAAGTCGCATCAACTGATTCAGAAAATTAAAAGCAGTAGTTAAGGTATATTTCGCTTCCCAATGATTGTTCTAAATAGACACTGACCCCAATTTGGTTTGCAAAACTTGCAACTTCGCTTAGTAAAACTACAAAACTCTTAGAAACTTTACAAAAATACTACTGGAACCTAAAACTATAACCAATATGGACCGATGAACCGAAAAGCAGTGTATTACTCAATCGAAAAATCCCAAAAGTATTTCCTCGCCTGGAAACTGCAGCCTTTACGTCATATCTCAAAATGCATAACAAAAGTTGATTTTTTTTTTCTGTTTTTCATGCGCAAACGAGCACTTGGATAAATAAATCAGAATATATCGTGTGAGCCGAGATAACGAGGGTTCGCGTGATAATATTAATGTTCTTTTCGTGCCTGTTGTCGTTATCAATACATTGACGTAAGCCAGATTATCTGTGCTTTAAAATGTTAGCAAATTCATTTGAGCAAATAAGGCAGCGGTGACTAAAACTAAATAGTTAAAGGTTAATGTTGCAATAGAGGTTGCGACACGGTTTTCTCAGTTATTTAGGGTTATTGTAATCAATGTTGCTACTGTTTGATATTTGATGATGTCGACATTATATACTTACAACTTACTGTATACCTTATACCGAGATGAGCGCATATACTCAAGTTTTTCCGACGGCTAGAGTATCGTCATTCAAATAAAAATAATTTCTAGTTAATTCAACAATAAACTATTTTTACAGTGTCCGTTCTTGATATCATTGTGTTATTGATATATAATTCATATAATAAAGCATTTTGTTAAATGATTAAAATAACTTTTACGGTTTAATTTCGTGTTTTTTTATTGTCATTGTATTAATGGCCAAGTAAACTATAAAGTATATGAAATGTCGGAATAACTCAAATGACGGTAAAACGCAAGATTAAAACCGTAAAAGTATTTTATTATGCTTTTATTAGCTTCAGACGTACCTATGTATGTTTGTAACGGAATCTTTGAACATGATTTTGACCCCCTTCAAAACGTCGGATTAACTCGAAATTTGGTATACTTAATAAGGACCGATGACAATTCAATATTTAAAAAAAATTGAAATTCAACTAAAAAATGAAAAATAAATAATAGTTTAAAAAACTAACAAAATACACTTTTATAGAAAGTTCAACTAAAAAATATAAGATAAATTTCAATAAATTTAAATTGAAAACAGTGTAAGAAAAAAATATTTTATTATAAAAAAAGCGTGGGATGCATGTATCGGTAGTTATAAATATTTTATGAATAGATATGAGTAGAAGGGTTATTTTGATAATAACCTGAAAAGCACCCCACGCTTTTTTACAATAAAATCATTTTTTCTTACACTATTTTTAATTCAAATTTATTAAAATTTATTTTCTATTTTTTAGTTGGATTTTCTATAAAAGCGTATTTTGTTAGTTTTTTTAAACTATTATTTATTTAATTATGTATACGACCCGTAAAGACCGTAGGAAATTTACAATTTTTTTAATTCCCATCTATTAGTTGTTGATTCTGTGGGACGCAGGTCGCGTGCGCACGTGCCGTTAGCCGTCCGTTTGAAATTTATAATGATCGATATTCTGTTGCGGACCTCGGCCCGGTTGCGGGTCGCTCCACAGATGCACCGCTACGCTCATTGAAACTGTTCAGTTCGAATATCCAATTAATTTCATACTCCCGACACTTTGGCGAACACGGTAACACTTTTTTTTTTGTTTTTTTTTTTACCTAAGCTAGTCTAGGAAAACTTTGGATGCTTCATTGGTTGTGAACGAGAATCTTTATGAAATATATTTGGTATTCGGATGAACGAGACGTTATGTGTTTTTTCGGAGCCCATAGACATCAACAACGTAAATGAATCGCTGCTTGAAACAACGGCTCAGGGACTTACTTCTATAGTACAACTGCTGCTCCACCCTCCAAACTGGAACGCATTACTGCTTTGCAACAAAAATAAGCGAGGTGGTTGTAACCTAACCGTTTTTTTTCCTACCTATGCTGATAGCTTTGAGAGGCTATTTCAGCGTAGCCTTAACTAATAGAAAAGCTCACGGGGCTTAAACCGGAGTGATCTTAACGCTGACCCTAGCAAGAGCAGTGCTTCTTAGAATCTACCAGCGGATCGGAAACGCGACCCACTGAGAAGATCCGGCGAGAAACTCAGTGGGCTACTGTAACACAGATATAGATTCGGTTGGATCGATCGTACACGATTTGAAACTCGCATTTAAAGGTTGGATTGCGGCAGTTCACTGTAGATGTCAATGGGCTCCGGTGATTACATAACATCAGATGGGCTGTGAGCTCATCCACCCATCTAATCAATAAAAAAAAACTTATTTGCGGCAGACTGATGACAATCTAGCAAGCTCTCAATACAAACTTGCCATAAAATCACTGAGCCTAGGACGTTGTTACCAGAGAAATCTAACCAATATTAAGTAGTTACTTGTTAGTTTAAAATGACTTTGTTGCTACTATAATGTTTCTCGTTTGAATCACGTTGACTGGTACAGTGACAATGTCATGTGAACGTGACTGATGGTTTGACGATGTCCCAGAGATAGGCAAAGGCGTCTCATCATATCTCATAATATGTTGCAAAAGCTAAGTAAAAAATTGCACTTTGATCAATAGTTACGAGTTGCTTATTGAAAATAAATATTTCGTATTTTACAAAAATAAAATCTCCTAATAAGCTGTACTGGTTCAAAAGAGATGTTCGGTTTTATATCTTATTTATGTACATAAATGTAAAAAAAAATTTTTGGAATGAAGTTCCTTATTATGGGACGATGCTGAGGGCTACCCTAACCGGGAAAAAACGTCCGTAACGTAAGATTTTTATTAGTTATGCACACAGTGTACGACTTAACTTTATAATAACGTACAAAAAATCTAATAACATATTTTTTTATCATTCATTGACCACGATCTCAGAGCGTTCGTTTGCGCAATACACTAACTCTTATGCAAACAACCGTGAACGAAGTGTACCACAATAAGTTCGCCCGTTACCGAATGACCGTGGGTTGTTGCGAAACCTCCAGTTTTATTTTCTTTATACCACAAATAGAACTTAAAATTAATATTTTTATAATAAGGAATATCGTTCTTATCCGGTGTCCCACGACACCGGATAGGCTCAGCCAGGACACAGGCTCAGCCAGTTAAAAAACGATCTGTGTCGAGAGCTATGAACGAAGGAGTTGGGCGTTTGTGTCCTATATGTACTTTGTCCGTATAGACGGAATTAAAAAAAAAAGCACTATCATTTGCGCCCGTGCGAATTTGTCATAGCAATTCTCGAATGGCAAGAAATCGAAGAATTTCTCACGTCAGACTGTTAGAAAGACAAACAAAACAAAGCGCTTCCCGCAGCGCGTCGAATGTGTTTGAACAGAATAACATTATAGCAAATATTGTAAATTACTATGAAACATTGGTTCGGTACGCCAGCGTTGCTATGTCGGTTATCAGGCGCGGTGATGTGTGACTCTAACACAGTTTTTGTTACATCTTACTGTTCAGTTTCATGCTATTTTACGGTTAGGGGTAGGTCGAGCGATCTTTTAATTGAATCTAATTTTTTTTCTAAGAATCGTTGGAGTATTTATAAGACTGGTAATTAATTAAAAAACTAAAATTATAAAAGACGAATGCCTGTTTTGATTACGTGTTTGCTCGTTAGAGATAACACGTTTTTTGTGTTCATATCAGATTCACTTATTTATAATGATATTCTTCAAAATATGTTAATTCTTATTTGAATTAATGAGGACATGAGCTAAGTAGCTTGTTGTAAGAAGATTAATGTTGTGTTTTTAACACGTTTTTTATTAGCCGACCGGCATCTATCTACGTAACGGAATCTTCTAATGTAATTTTCAACAATTTGAAGAAGTCTGATTAAATTGAATTGGTCACGTAAGTATCAATGACGCATATAATACATTATCTTTTTACTTATATCTAAAGTTTCGATGAAATATCCGGATAAAAAAATGTAAATTGTTAGTTCGGCTGACTATTAAAGAGTGTTTCATAATTTTTTAAACTCTATTCTGTTTCAATGTAGACACAAATTATGTTCAGCAATAGATGATATATATTAGTCTATTATATTCATACTAGCAATAATATCATTACATTTTGCATCTTTACATTTGTTAGAATGTGATTCAAATACATTTAAGAACAGGGCAGTACCTACACCATTATTTACTGGATTCATTCTTCACTATTTATTGTTATAATTGAACATGAATAGGTGAACAAGGATAATTTATTACAAAAAACACATTCGAATAATTAACTGCTTCATTACCTAGAAATAAAGTAGTAATCATTAATTTTAGAGTTCATTTAGTAATCTTTCTCACAGACTCCACCGTAGCAAAGGCGTCCGACTCACTAGCGCCCGAAGTTGTCAGAGTGACATCAGCGTCATCTGTCAACGCTCGGGCTGTTGCCACTGTCAAAAAGTCAAGGCGCCATCAGATTAATCTTGTCATAAATTATGGTAAGTGGTGTTTCAACAGAAACGTTCACCGATAAGCAAAGGTCATACAAACGAAATAAACTAGCTCGCGTTCGGTGGGGACAATGCAACTATCATCGTCCTATATATTACAGTTGCTACTGGACTGGCACGCGGCTAATATTTTATCTGGGCGGTCTTCATTGCACGACCGATCGAGACTCGTTCTAATAGGGATGCGGTGCGTTTATCGATATTGTCAGAGCATTGATTGCTATGCAGTATGTATGTTTTTACGAGAATTTTCGGACAGTTTTATGTATGACTAGCCGTACTCGCTCGCTTCCCTGGGCATTTAAAATTAACATAATTATTTCTCACCCCCACAAAGATTTTCATCATTAACGCCCCCGCAACTGGTGTAGGGAGTCCAACACTCATATAAATATTAGCCTATCCATGTATTTTCTACATGAATACAAAGTTTCAAGTCAATCGAATGCACGGTTCAGTAGTTATAACGGAACATCCGTTGAAACCACTGTAGATTTATATATAATATTATTATAGATTAAGAATTGTCAGATTGCGAATGTGTGTCAATAATAATTTAGCGCATGCCGTAAAATAAATACATTAATAACTACTAGTTTTATAGTTTTCTCTCGCATTTGTTATTATAATTTTATTATATTTAACGTCTTTAACATTATTATATATGTTTAATCCCTGGGATATTATTATCGTCTTATCGTGAAAGCCCAGGTCAAACAAACTGCTAGATTTGAAGATACACACTTTTTTCTGCGTGCATAGAAAATTAAATGTCAATGATCATTTTTATAGAAATTAGGGCGTAGTCTCAGCATAATGTTTGAACGCCGATGCATGACCACAAAAACTATGAAGTTTTCAACAATCTCGAGATATAGCTGCAAAAGCAGTTTTAAGAAGAAAATTCTATATTTAGACTATACTGACATTGTCTTTTGTGGCATCATAACATTCATGTTTTGTTAGATAATACGAAAAATACTGTTTTGCACACTTACACGTAACTACTTTCACCATTTAAACAAAGAAGCGTAATATATTTGTAATAAAAATTTACAGTATCTGTAATTATCCTTTGGTAACTGCGGTATACCGGAATAATACTCAAATTTATTTTGTTCGTTTCTCTGTGAATCCTTTCAGCTTTAGGACGCTCTCGAGAAAAGATGGGGTGCTAAAGACCGACCTTAACTAGCAGACTTGCCTCGCAGACGACAGCGAACTTTGAAGGCGATGTTTATCAGGCATTTTAGAAAATCCAATCAAATTAATCGATATCGATAAACGGAACCGCACTTGAACCCGAGTGAAGGAGGCGTGCGCGGGTTGCTCTCATTAATCTTTCATTTATACGTTATATTATTAGAGGAACGGGTTTGCACGGATGCTGCGGGGGCACGGGGCGGGCAAGAGGAGGGCGTGAACCCGAGTGAACCCTCAGTAGCACCTGCCGCGTCCGGTCGGTCAACCTGTGTTTATAGCCACCGTAGACCTATAGTCCACGATACAATGCTAAGACAGAATTAACGGTTATCTGCAATATCCTTAGTAAAAGGCTTCGAGATTCGAAACTGGTAAGACGGGAATGCGTAATGCGTACTTCAACTGCAAACGTTCATTAATTCATTTGATTGTCGATGTTAAGAATTCGATTTCATGATTCAATGAATGTATATATATATTTATTTATTTATTGCTTAGGTGGGTGAGCCCATAGACATCTACGACGTAAATGCGCCACCCACCTTGAGATGTAAGTTCTAAGGTCTCAAGTATAGTTACAGCGGCCGCCCCACCCTTTAAACCGAAACGCATTACTGCTTCACGGCAGAAATAGGCAGGGTGGTGGTACCTACCCGCGCGGACTTACAAGAGGTCCTACCACCAGTAAGAAGACAGATTAAGACAGATTTTGAGGATTTCTTATTTATTTCTTCATAGAATACGAATTAAATAAAAACAATTATTTATTTATTTATGTATTAAGTAAAAATATAACCGCACTGATTTATTCGAATCTTGCGATTGCTACATTATTATTGCAATTACATATATAATTTAGTATCACTGACACCTCAACACGTAAATACATTTTATGTAATACATTTTCGATCGCCTTCGGTAAGTATTAACGTTTTTGAATTACAAAGGGGAGAAAAAGGAAATATTGAAAAACAATAATCTTCGTCAATATGTACTAAAAAAATGTCGGTCCGGTTACCCCATTAGGAACGAAGTTTCATTATTTCAGTACTCTATATGATGCTGATTACATAATTTTAGTATTGTGTCTCTGCAACATTATCTTTATCTCTGAAATAGTAAACAGATACAGGTCTGGTGTACATGCACTTTCTTTTATCTCTAGCGCGCTCGGTACTAAATTGTTTTTGTTATATTTCGCAGCGACTTTCGTTCTAAAAAACTTACGTATCGCAACTTTATTTCAATGGTCCATCTGCCCATCTTCTTGCTTAATATGAATGATTCGATTGTGATTTTGAAAACTACTGAATCACATTCTTAAATTTAGTTTTAATGCGATTTCCATTACAATATCGATGTTTATAAATTAAAGTTTAAAAAAACAAAAAAAAAAAAAAAAAAAAAACAAATAACAAAAAAAAAGAAAAATAACAAATAACCATAAAAATTAATTACATAATTGTAATTAATTTTTATGGTTATTTGTTAAGACCAGTAAGTGAAAGTAAGTAATAGTAAAGTAAGCAAAGCGAATTAGTAACGCAATCCTATGAAGGACAAATCTAGAGTGTGGGACTTAGATCTCATGTCTGGGGGATGGTGGTAATCGTCTTGTGACATCCCTGGGCTCCGATAGACATTCAACCAGACTAGTCGTGAACTCGTCCGCTCAATAAAATAGAGCTAATTTTTTTCCCTAAGTCAAGAGGCATTAGCATAACGTGAGCAACGGTATATTGTTACGTGGCGGTTTCTATCAGGCCACCTCCTTCATTTGTCGGCTGAGGGCAGAAAATCGGACGCGATCTTTGCGAAAGGGGGTTATGCAGGCTTAATCGACTCACTCAAAAACTTACACGAACACAAGTAATTTTAATGAAAATATTATTTGTTTTTAAGAGTGTTAAACGCGCTGATTCATTGCGCTCTTCTGTGGTAAAATACTCTTACAAACCAACAGACCACAATTTTGCATTCATTCATATAGTCATAAATAATAAATTCGAGTGACGTTAATAAATGAGACCCAAATTAAAATCGGCGAGCATTGAATCGCAACGACCTTATATTTAAAGTGTACCCATTAACAAAGGGTCATAAAGGTGGCTTCTTAATGGCGAAGGCGTATCTAGTCGACTGTATTAAGATGCGAGTATTGAAGCTTCGTGGACTATATGCATTAAAGATGAGCTCGCTCTAAAATATATTGTCCTTCGAGGTTAGAGTAGTGTGAAGATAAAGTCGAAGACAATTCTGTTAAGCTGTATTCGATATTGAAACATTTATCTTATACCTTTAAACGAGCAATTCTTGTATAGTTATTATATATATATGTTGGCACACGTCAGGGATGGCTGAGCGGTAGTTTCCGTCATCACTCGTATTTGGTTGAACTCAGTTTATAAAAAGTCAATAAAACCTTTTGAATAATAATTATTGAAACTCAACACACACATCTTTCACAATGACAGGATAAACCGACAGTTTCGTTGCACATACCGACAGACCGACTGACTGACTGACTGACTGCCAGAGACTCACTGACTGAGGCGGACGGAATGACTGTCTGACACGGAATGCCACGACTCTGTCCACGTACCGCCATTTTATACTGTGGCGTTACGGAGTCTACCCTTCATTTTGTGATATTTATCAAAACAACATTTCATCATTTAAAATAATAATCAAAACCACCGTCTTAATATTACTAAAAGTCGTTATCCACGACATATATATATATATAATCTGAATCTCGGAAACGGCTCCAACGATTTTCATAAAATTTAGTATATGGGGATTTCGGGGGCGATAAATCGATCTAGCTACGATTTATTTTCAGAAAATGTTGTTTTATTCGTGTTTTCAATAATCAACTTTATGACTCTTCCCGACATCTATTAGCGAATAATAATACTATTTTTACTGCTTTAAAGACACAACAAGATGGCGTTATAAAAAAAAAAGCCGAACAAAGCTCGGTCATCATCTAGTAGCATATTAAATGTTTACAATTTTATTTTTGTTTTATTAGTATAGTTACTTAGTACAGTAGGATGAGAAACGTGAGAGATAAATAGCCATAGGTTGTGGAGTAAAGTAGTTGTAGTAAAGCGGTTGTTAAAGTGGTTTGTGTTAGGGAGTGCTTGGTTGGGGGATAACGACAAAGGCAAGATCTTCCTCGGAGCAGATGAAATTGCTCCTCAGATCTTGGGGATAATGACAAAGGCAAGATCTTCCACGGAGCGGATGAAATTGCTCTTCAGATCTTTCCACTGGTCACAATTGCAACATTTCCTTCTTCATCATTAATCTGCTAGTTTCTGCTAGATTCTTTCAAAAATGTTTCGGGCATACTTTCGTTTCACATTAATTGCTCTTCTTTCCTTACTATGTTGACGAGATCGTAAATTACAAGCATACTTGTGATATACATAAAACATATTATGAAGGTTGAAGCGTCAACATCTATCTGTCAACTGTCAACAGCATAACCTCGAGAGTGGGATGTTAACGAGACAACATCCGCTTCCGTCAGTTAGATCAAGATTTAATTCGAAAACGTACCGTGGCCGTATAACGTTCTCGATAGCGTAAAAGTTAAGTCAAATTTGTATGCAGTTGACATAGAGCCCCAGTGGTAAACGTAGGCAAACGTTCCGACACCATACAAATTTGAGTTAACTTTTATGCTATCTAGAGCGTTAAAAAACTCGCATAAGCACACAGGCCGCTGATTGCATTAAAACCATTGATTGTGCAGTCCCATAAGTTTTATTTTAAACCAATTTATTTATTTATTTTATATTATTTAAATTTGTTCGAAGTCATCGTGGCCTAAAGGATAAGACGTCATTCGTGTTGAGCGATGCATCGGTGTTTGAATCTCAGGCGGGCACCAATTTTTCTAATGAAATATTATACGTACTCAACAAATGTTCATGATTGACATCCACGGTGAAGGAATAACACCGTGTAATAAAAATCAAACCTGCAAAATTATAATTCGCGTAATTACTGGTGGTAGGACCTCTTGAGAGTCCGCGCGGGTACGTACCACCGCCCTGCCTATTTCTGCCTATAAAGCAGTAATGCGTTTCGATTTGAAGGGTTGGGCAGCCGTTGTAACTATACTTGAGACCTTAGAACTTATGGCGCATTTACGTTGTAGATGTCTATGGGCTCCAGTAACCACTTAACACCAGGTGGGCTGCGAGCACGTCAACCCATCTAAGCAATAAAAAAAAAGTTTTATTAATCATTCAGTGTTCTCTAAAATAAACGGTAAACACACAACATAGAAGATTTTAAAATTCACACCTACTTCCACTGCTACTGCTCATCTGTTTCTATTAAGAATATAATAATATGTATTTGCCTACCTAACTTCATGATTTTAACTCTCCTCCTTCAAGAACTGGTGTACGGCATTCTGCAAACCAGCTCGGATAGATAGCGTCACCTTATTTATTTCATAAGCAATCATTGGTGCTACTTCGATAGTAAGATTGCCATTAACACAGGCCATTGTTCTCGTGGAGTTCATCGAATTCGACGAAGAGTTTGAGACGACGTGTACTTTAACCCACGGATAACACCGACTGAGTGTCCTGCCGGATTTTCTCAGTTGATCGCGATTCCGATCCGGTAGTAGATTCGGCCAAGCACTGCTCTTGCTAGGGCTGGTATTAGCATGTTATTTCAGGCTAAGCTGCGTGAGCTCCCTTATCAGTTCGGTTGAATTTCAAAGTATGTTTTCATTAGGTATTCTTTTTTTCTTTAATTATTGTATTCTATCTTCGAGCCGATGAATTGCCAATGTTATGTACGCCATTATTGTCACATGCATCAGGCCCTAAATTAAATTGTTTAAGTTATTTTCAATGTTAAATGTTTGTGATGTGGCAGTACTTTTTAAAATAAATAAACCAGAATAGCTCCTATAGGCTACTAGCAATTAAGTAGGAAATAAGCCGCTAAAAGTAGAAAACTGAATTCTGAATGGCATTGTCAATCTCAACATAATGCCTATTATTGTTGGGTTTTGGTAACTGCTTACCAGATTAAAGAGTCACAAATTTAAGAATATCACGTAGCAAGCCAAGCTACTTCTTAGGCTCGAGTCCAGTAAACAGGAAGGCAATACATTTTAAATAAATTATTGCAGTCAATAGAGTGCATTGATTTCATTCTACGTGTTTTCGCATAGCTCGCCTCCAAGCTCTCAGTGGTCATTCTCATTATATTATTTCGTTTGTGGTCACCACACATTCGACTTCAATAATCAATAATGTTATTTTTGTTGGACGTGATACTGTAAAAACGAAATTTAAAAACAAAACCTATTTATTCCAATTGTATTCTTAAAAAATGTAGCTGTTGTAAAATTAAAAACTATATTGGATTATTAGAAAATACCGTTGTAGAATAAATGTACAATGGATAAGTGGAAATGACAAGTACGGGATTCGTGAGAGAAACGGTAGCGGCCTTAGCAGCCTTACTCTGAGTATTATATCGTACTGTGATCTCCATGCGGGATTTTAGGTTCGCATGCAGAGGTACAGCCGTTCTGATTATATTAGCCGTATTGTGAAGAAATCACGCGTTTCTGTTCGAAGGAGAGCAGAGGGGGACAGGGTGGGGGTCATGGTGTCATGTAACACATTTGATTTTATGCCTGAAGACACGTTTTGTGAAGCTAGCATAAGGCTTTGAGGCTACAAGCAATGGGTAGGCAAAAACCAAGTCTCAAGATGGGTGGCTGCATTAATTGATGTCCATGCGCTCCAAGCATCCATTAACACCGGGTGGACCGTGAGATCGTCTACCGTTCTAAATTAATAATGGAATATCTTCGAATTTGAGTTGGATATTTAACGGGGCAGTTTGGTAAGCAAATCTGAACATCAAATTCACTTTTGTTGATAATTGTACTTGGTTTGCAAGCACCTAGAGAAGGTGTCAAATCAATTTGAATACATATAAGAATTGAAATCTGCTTGCTAATTATCTACGAGTACTTTATTAGAGAATTAGACAATCTATGCATTGAAGTAATTTATAACGATGATTATGTTAAGAATATCTTTCTGCATAAGTTTCAATTTGTCTTAGATATTTAATTTAAAAAAAAAACAATGGCGTCTATACTTTGTGTTGCTGTTTTTACATTTTACAGTTTTAACATAACATTTTATCGATACTGTATTCGAATTAAAGTATGCTTGTCGCTTTTATGGACACACCAGGCTTTAGGTAAGTCGGGGAGCATCAACCAATTACCCAGCGCGAAGGGCCCGCTGATAATAATTGAATATATGGTTTATGGTCTGAAGACGGGTTGAAAAGGCAACCAATAAAACCTTTGAACACGGACCATTTCTCACTCTGTATTGTGGTCGAGCGCAATGAGAACTGGATTGGAGATTATAGTTTAGTATTCGCCCTTTGAAGAGCCGATGCTTCGTTTATTTAGAGCTAGTGGCCCGCTCCGGCCCCGCTCGGGTCTTCAACAAAAATTTCAATGATATGTGACGTTATTTTATTTAAAAAAATAAAGGAACACTTATTGCGGCTTAACTGTAATAGTTAGACATATGCTGTCGCGACTCTTTTTGTAAGTAATAATGTGTTCTACAAAGTCGTAATACATTGTTTTATTCTATCGTCAATAGTTTTCGCAGCGCACGCGATGTAAATAATATTTTAGGTAATTTTTTTACACCTTGGGTTACATTATTGGAGTTTTAGTAAGGATCCCTAATATTTTTCTAAGGAATAGTGTAGCTTCCAAACAGTGAAAGAATTTTTCAAATCGGTTCAGTAGTTTCAGAGCCTATTCAATACAAACAAACAAATCTTTCCTCTATATAATATTAGTATAGATATGCAATTTCGAAAAGGGCACAAATCTCTGAAAATGTAAAATGTTCAGGAAATGAAAAAAAACTGATTATTTTCTAAAGCAGTGTAAAATTTCAAATATTAACTTTTGAGATATAATAATATTTTAGTGTTAATTAGCAATTGAAAATTACTGGAATTATTATAAAATGGGTGCAGGTAAGCCTCAAAACTACATGTATATGAAAAAACGTATTTGACAAAATATGCGACATGTGCCCTTTTCGAAATTGCTTATTCATATAATATTAGAGTTTTTGAACTATGATAATATTAAATTTTTAATGTTGTCATATTGATTTTACCAGGTTGTTTGGCTTTGTTTTAGGGCAGAGATTCTACGTGCGCTTTTAAACTCTTTTGTTTTAGGTATTTAAATGAAATGTTTTATGACGATCGGACGAGTAGCTCACAGTCCAAAGGTGTGAAGTGGTGGCTGGATCCTATAAATATAGCTGTGATAACACCCACCCTGAACCTAGGGGTCTGTTTTAATTGTATAGGATAACGGATCGCCCAACCCTTCAAACTGGAATGGATGATTGGTTCACGTCAGAAATAGACTGGAGAATAGTGGTACCTATCAGTTCGGTCTTACAATATGCAATTAAAAAAATTGGGTTATGCTTATCTAGGCTACTAGTTTTTTTTTGCTCGTAGTAATTGTCTACATTTCCTATTCACTAATATACAATTTTGAATAATTTCTAGTCGATTCTATTAATAAATATAATTTTAATAATACTAATTAATTTTCAAACATTGGTCGCGCTATTAAAATCGATTGAATCGTCATAGAAGTATGGTTTACCATGGTGTACCAAGTATGGTGTACCATACTTCTATTTATTTTCTCTGTTTCATGAAAGAATTTCATAGCATTAAATATTTACGCTATACATCAACTTTGAGTAGTCACTTTTCTCTCGCGTCAACTTCAGAGAGAATCGTGACATTATGAATGTAATGGAAATCACGTTCTAGTCTGAAAGAGGACGTAAATCAAATATTTGTTTTGTGAATAATGGTGATCCCACCAGAATATTTAGGTACACCACGAATGGAATTCATTGTCTGTTACTATTCACTGTCTTCTAAGATTCCTTGAGATCTGTATTTCGTATTATACGATTGATGGTTCTATTGAAGTAGACTTGCTCGAAGAAAGAACAAAAGGAAAGTCCATTTTCGCAGTAGATTAAAATTTATCTTATGATGTTTAATGTTATAGCTGAAATTGATTCAACACTTAACGGTAGGCAGTGGCTTGGCTTTGCCTCTGGCATTGTTGAAGTCCATGGGCGACGGTAACCACTCACGTCTGCCTACAAGGGCAATAAAAAAAAACAAGGACGATCTTGTATGTTAGTTATGAAAGAGGTGTTTTGAAGCAATAACAAGAAAAAAACGCAAGAGAAAAACCGTAGAAGAGGTGAATTGTCTGAGAAACTTGAACAATAAAAAGTAGTATCGCGATGGCGAAAAAGCGCGGCGCGTGGCGAGCGCGTGCCGAAGCACCAATTACACATCTCAGCCTTTATTACATGAGCCCTCATTAGAGGCGAATACCACGATGTACTAGAACGTGGATGTGGCTTTTCTATATCTATCAATGTTAAGCTTAAGCAGTTTACTACATCAATTTATTTATTGTATAAGTTAGTATGTACAGTTTTATACTCATAGAAATTGTTCGAGGAATTGCTAATTTAAGTTTGCTTCAACAATGTTTGCGAATACCCCAGTCAATTTTCTTTGACGTGCGTTTCACATTGTTTAAGTTGTGTGGACAATTTACATTGTACCAGTCGTTAAACTAAGTAAGAGATTTTTCATGACGATTCTGAAATGTCGTAAAAAAGCATAAAGTCAAGAAAAATAGGTTGGATTCTTAAATGAAAGGAACACATTTCATTCTTAATCTAAAGGCGCTGGCAAACTATTGTCAGATTCTTCGATCTTTAAGATCTCTTGTGTTTGAAATACAGCCATTATTAAAATACAGTACAAAATTTTAACAAAGGAGAAAACGGACTCCTGCATAATGAAATGAGAAAATGATTAAGTCAATAAAATTTACATAATTAAGAATAACTCAAACAATTGGGTAGATTTTGTTAAATTTGAAATGCGTCCACATGAGAAGCGTCAACTGTCAAATAAAAAAGAATCTTCAGAATCTGCTTACTTAGAAAAAAGTACTGAAGTCTTCTCTTCTTATTTATCCCTTATCCCATTAGCTGGGGTCAGCACAGCGATTTTTTTTATTCCATTCTCCTCTATCAGCCGTCATTCAAACACTCCATCTATGTCTTCTTCGGTCGACCTCTTCTCCCTCTGCTACCCCCCCCCCCTACTCTGACTCTACCTTGCACTACCTAACTACTATCACGCTAAAAAAAAGACTGAAGTAGCACGCAAAAAACCCAGTCGACTTGACAACCTCTTCTTTTCTTTCAAGTCAGCTTATATTTTGTAGCGCTAAGTGCAGTTTTTTGAAATTTCGGGCGAGAAACGAACTAAAACAGTTGTAGCATATCCACATGTATTCGCACATCGCGTGTCATGATTGGGTATGCGCAGCCGAGTGTGGCGGCAGCTAGGTCACCGTCGTCGGTTTTTACATCGAAACTAACTACATCTAGCGGGTTCGCTCGCTTTTTGTACGTCAATGATCGTTCAGGTCGATACGGATGCTAATTCTCTTTGATTAATTACGGCACAGTGATTAATATTGTTCTTTTCTCTGCTTTCTCTAAAATCAAACTAGAATCAGTGCTATTGATATTACGATTCTTTCATTAGCGTACAGTTTTTTAAATGCGAAATGAGTTGTTACTGATTACCATTTCAATCCCGTGTTGGATGTTGCTGTTGTTGAATGCGACAAAGAGTTTGTCGTCCAATTTAAGCCATTGACACAAGCCACTGAGTTTTTCACCAAATATTAATAGATCGCATATCCCGGTAACCGTACTCGTTGGACTCGACAAAAAGTTCGCCGTGCAACCTAACCCATAAATCAGCGCGCTGAGTTTCTCGCCGGATCTTCTAAGCGGGTCGCGATTCCGATCCGGTAGTATATTCATTCGCGAAGCAGTTGCTCTTGAGTTGTTAGGTCTCCTTCGGAGCTCCTTCAGACGCTCGGGCAGCTGTTAGCGAATCCGACCCCTCCTGGCTGAGCCTTTGCTCGCCCACCTGTCCCGGTGAAACTGGAAAGGCCTCCGGTCACAAGTAATACTTCAAACCTAAAAAAAAAAATTATCGCCGCGATCCCGGTCCAGTGGTAGATTCAGCGAAGCCAGAATAGTCTCTGAGGGCAATTGATGATTAGATGGATAAAAAAAATCAGCTTTAGTGTTAGACAACTAATTACCCATTTTAACCCAATAAACTGACAGACATGGCGCACGTAATTCTTCATCATTCCTTGCCAAGTATGACAGCGAACTATCTACTTATATGCAATGATTGGCGGTTGACAAAAAATTATAAGTACGCTGTGATCACCGACCCGAGGCAAATAGTGGTTACGAAGCCGGCGGGGCGCGCATCCGGCGAAGAACTGAGGGTGATTTACTGAACCGCTTTTTACTATTACTAATTTGTCTATGTTTGCAAACGGGAGAAAACAAAACGGGGACGTTGTTAACTTGTGACAGCTGTTAATGCCGTCTGGTAGATTTCTGTAGGATTCTTCAGAAGAGAAGAAGAGAAGAAGGGTCGTCGTACCCCCTTACGGGGGCACGGAACGGGCCTCGGGGCGAACCCCATTGCCCGGCAGAAGCTCCCTGCCAGGATTCTTCAAAAGAAAAGCCTTAGACTTAGGCCCAAAATGAATTGGGTGACAGGGGATTTATTGTGTAAAAAATATAATGTAAAAGCATCTGACTCCTTTTTGAAACAAGTTCTCAGTGGCAATGGATTGGTTTTAGTCCTGGTATTGCTGACGTTATTGATCATTAGGAACGTTGATGAGCTTTGAGCTTGTCTATCCACTGTTTCTGTTTGGTGTGCGTCAAAAAAGCTATGTATCCGATTTCTTGGACATTTTTATAAATCATTTAACCGTATTATTGCTCTTATCCTACATTATTTTCGGTCGGCGAAGCAAGTCTGCTTATAATGTTGCATAGGTATTTGGCTTGACTTTTTTACTGGTATTTATATTTGCAACGTGCCACAGGGGGCGACTTTTCCTGTTTCTTCTTTTGGTGTTTCTTTTACTCCATCCTTTATCGGTTCTATGATTTGTATTTTACCATTATGGACATTTACACTGAAATTTAAATTTTCAAACAACAAAATGATAACAAAAATATTAAATTTTAGGCCATTTCCTGTATTTTCATAAAAAAAATGTTAAAGTTACAAATATGAATCATCTAACCCAAGTAAAATGTATGCCACAATTATGTGGCATCAAATTGGTGTCTCAATGTGGGTGAATTCGTTGTGATGTCTATTGGCTCCAGTAGCCGCTTAAATGTCAGTTTTAAGCGAGCTACCCGTAATCGAGAGCTTTGTGCCTACTGAGTTTCTTGTCGGATCTTCTCAGTGGGTTGCGTTTTCCATCGGGTGGTAGATTCTGCGAAGCACTGTTATTGATAGGGCTAGTGTCAGCAACGCCTCCTGGTTTGGGCCCCGAGAGCTCACCTACACCGTAGGATAACGCTGAAATAGCCTCTCAAGGCTATCAGCTTAGGTAGGAAAAAAAAAGAAAGCTTTGGTTAAAACGTTAAACCTAACACGGGTGACAACCATGTAAATGCATATACAGCTCATATTTAAACAGACGGTTGATGGTGGTTATGAACACGCTTCAGTCGAGCTATTTGTGCCGCGAAGCAGTTACTAGTTGATAAATCAGGACACTTCAACCCCCTGGCTCATAGTCCTTGGGCGCTATTACCACTAACAGGATCTATTAGAAAAACTGGTTATCGTTACTTAACGTAACCTCATGAATTGTTATTAGTAAAGCAACAGGTTGAAACCAGATTTTAATTTACCAACGCTTACATGTAATAGGGCACCTTTTCCAAATGTAAACAGTGAACATAACTTGATAGCATAGATTAAACTTAATGAGTGAGCACACGAACAAAACGATATAAAATTGTATTAAAAAAAACTTGCCCGTTTTTGTAAGATAATATTGCTAATCTAATTAATCACGGCTTTTCTATACTAATATTATAAAGAGGAAAGATTTGTTTGTTTGTTTGTTTCGAATAGGCTCCGAAACTACTGGACCGATTTGAAAAATTCTTTTGCCATTAGAAGCCGACATTGTCCCTGATGAACATAGGCAACTTTTTTTTATTTTTTTTTATTTATTTTTTTTGGTTTCATGTGTGTTTTAATGTTTCCGAAGCGAAGCGAGGGCGGGTCGCTAGTTAGAGATAAAGCGACTCGTTCTCACTTTGTTCTCTTCGGAAGTATTAGATTAAATTATAATTGTATTTTTGTTATTATGTTGGAATTTTGTTGTCATTATTGGCTATGTTTCACAAAAAAGACTTTTCCGGTTCGTGAATGAGCACATACCAGCAACTTTTCCCGACAGTCAATAGGCATTTATAATAAAAACACATGAGTGAGTATGTTATAGTAGTATTTTATTCCCAAATTAATAATAATATTATCAACTAATATTTCTACGGATACTAATACTGAATGCTACGAAGCTAATAACAAAATTGCAACATGGGGCTCTGTAATCGCAAAACGTATTTTAATAACAGCTGTTCCTAAATTAATAAAAAATACACCCGCATTTCAAACATGCGCCTTTTGTTCTAATAAAACAAATCGAACGAATAAACTAGTATACGTACTCGTGCCTAATCAGAACTACTGACACAAACAGCTTCATAACAGAGCTGTCATGACATACGCCGCTTGCAATTTATTTTGACATATTGGGATGTCTATGTGTGGTCCCGTTCGTAATACAGTAATGTTTGACGATGTAACTTAGTTTCGTAATGGTACGGACTTAGCATTCAACTGGGCTGTTTGGTACCCGGTTTGTTCTGGTGGAGTGATCGTCTGGGTTTCATATGAAAATACGAAGTTTGGCAAGGATCGTTTTTATTCAAACGGCGATACACATTTGTGTCAGTGGTCATTGACTACGCAATCAGAAAAAAGGGACGACCACTACAATTGACATTGACACATATTAGGCGAGTGACAGCTGTCAGTTGGCATTGATATAAAGATTCGTTTAGGAATTACACAATTCACCGGTCACCGTCCTCGTCGAACCCGTCGCTTGCGACGAAGGGCTCGACGAGCGAACTAACCCATAGACACAGCCCACTGAGTTTCTCGCCGGATCTTCTCAGTGGGTCGCGTTTCCGATCCGGTGGTAGATTCTGCGAAGCACTGCTCTTGCTAGGGTCAGTGTTAGCAACTCTCCAGTTGAGCCCCGCGAGCTCACCTACAAACGCTAGGGTTACGCTGAAATAGCCTCTCAAGGCTATCAGCATAGGTAGGAAAAAAAAAAAAAAACAATTCTAACATGTTCCGCCCTCGGCTCATCTCGTAAGTTAATAGGTAGCAGTTGAAGTCGTAGTCATGGCTGACTGCTTCGCGGTAGATTGGCAGGGTGGTGTTCGGTACCTACACGTGCGGGCTTCCAATACGCCCTAACACTAACGCAAATGAAGTAGAAACTATATTAGAATAACCGGCCATTCTACGATTCAATGAGCCGTTATACCTTGTGGGGGAAATGAGACGATCCTGTACCTTACTAAAACTGATGCCTTGATAAATGAGACGTGACTAGTTCTCTCAACATTATTGCTGTTTCCATTGACACAGCCCACTGAGTTTCTAGCCAGATCTTCTCAGTGGACCGCAATTTCGATCCTGTGATAGATTCTGCGAAGCAATGCTTTTGCTAAGGCCGGTGCTCACAAATTCTCTCGGGCTTAGCCCATGAGTTCATCGTCCGGGCATATCTGTAATAGCCCTTTAGGCTACCAGCGAATAGGTAGGAAGAAACATCGATGTTAATATGAACAGATGACATTTAATGCCATTATAACATGGCTCACATTGAAAATAATAAATAAAGTGTAGAAGTAGGTAGGTCAGAAGGTTGCGTGTTCAGATTACGTCGGGGTCACCGGTTTGTAGGTTTTTTTTATTTTTTTTTTATTGCCCTTGTACGCAGACGAGCATACGGCCCACCTGATGGACTTCAGCAATGGACTTCAGCAATGCCAGGGGCAGAGCCAAGCCGCTGCCTACCAATGAAGGAAAGATCTTCTACCGAGCGAGTGTTATTGCTCGGTAAACCGACGGTCTGAATGTTGTTGTTGGGAACTTGTATATATGCAGGCTTATCTTGAAGATGTCGTAAGCGAGATTCAGGCATCTGTCAAATATCTTGTGTTCTGTGATGGTGACCGCCACAAAAGTTTATTTATCTATTATTTAGTAATTTGAATAGTTTGCTCGTTTGTTTTGAAGCACAAAGTGTTGACCGCAGAATTCCCCTACCTTGCCCGGGTGCTCCGTCGGGGAGTGGACGTCGGACGAGAGTCCAAGGAAGTCATTTAGTGGATGAGCCTTAAGCTTCTTTGGCCCGGACCTTTAATAACATCGGCCACAGAGTTCCACATATCCCGCGGGCACCTTAGACGCGGGAACTTCGAAGGGTGTTCGACTCCCGACCGAAAAAAAAACCTACAACAAATACCTAAATTTGAGCTGCCTTATTCTTTTTTTTTTCTTTTTTTTTTATTGCTTAGATGGGTGGACGAGCTCACAGCCCACCTGGTGTTAAGTGGTCACTGGAGCCCATTGACATCTACAATGTAAATGCGCCACTCACCTTGAGATATAAGTTCTAAGGTCTCATGTATAGTTACAACGGCTACCCCACCCTTCAAACCGAAATGCATTACTGCTTCATGGCAGAAATAGGCGGGGTGGTGGTACCTACCCGTGCGGACTCACAAGAGGTCCTACCACCAGTGAAACAAAACAAAATACAAATTTAATTCTAGAGAATTCCCTATCCTGCGTACGGCTCTTTCAATAAGCGAAGACAAACGGCTATGTGGCCCCGGCGTATGGTAATTTAGATATTTGGCTTATTCAAGATCAGCGAACCGTGATGACGTAGATTTATGAATGAAAAGAGAATGTGGATATGTGTTTTATTTCATGAATTATAATAAGGTATTTCCTAAGTTATTCTCGAAGTTTGTTAATGAAGAATCTTTTAGATGGCATCACTAATAATTTTTGTGTGAGTTTTATCCATTTTCTCGTTTTAGCTACTGCACTACGATCATAAAATTTTCGATTCACTTTCTTACGTTTATAAAAAGGACATAGGTTCGTTTCATTCGAAGTCGCGTGTAAAATCTAGTACTAAATAAAGGTCTCTTGAAGAAAACAATCGATTTATTAATGACATTTTAACCCATGGACCTACTCAGATGACCCAACTCCGATCTGGTGATAAATTTAGCGGAGCACTGGTCTTGCTAGGGCCTAACATCTACCCTACAATTTCTTTTAGGATTGAGGCTACTGACGTATTATTAAGTGGCATTTTTGAAAAGCGCAAACTAGAATTCGCCGAATGTTTGAGATTCGACCATAATTACTAACGCATCAAGATACAGATTGGTCTTTAACCTTGTTAAAAAAAAGGAGGAGGTTCTCAATTCGATCAGTTTTTTTATATAAAGTATTTTTTTTTTAAGCTAGTGCTTCCAGTGTTCAATTGTAACAAGTTAATAATTAAATCTAAACATTAAAAAGCTGCGATTAAACCGTAAAAGTGGTCTCCTCTGTGTTTGTTTGTGTTTATTTGTTTGTTGTAAATTATTTTAAATTTATTATTTTGTTGTAAATTTTGAAGTCGTCGGGCCTAAAGGATAAATTTCGCAGGCGGGTAACAGTTTTTCTAATGAAATACATACTCAACAAATGTTCACGAATGACTTCCACGGTGAAGGAATAACATCGTGTAATAAAAATCAAACCCGCAAAATTATAATTTGCATAATCACTGGTGGTAGGACCTCTTGGGAGTCTACATGGGTAGGTACCACCACCCCGCCTATTTCCACCGTGAAGCAGTAATGCGTTTCGGTTCGAAGGGTGGGGTAGCCGTTGTAACTATACTGAGACCTTAGAACTTATATCTCGAGGTGGGTGGCGCATTTACGTTGTAGATGTCTATGGGTTCCAGTAACCACTTAACATCAGGTGGGTTGTGAGCTAGCCCATCCATCTAAGCAATAAAAAAAATGTATTTCAGACATTGAACCAACCACAGCGTGATTAGGAATTCACCGTTGTATTTTTGCATACTTACGCTACGCACAATCCGGTTATTGTTTAAAATGAATTAAAATCCGTTAATCATTAATTACCAACTAACCCAACTAAAACTAACTTTAAATTTGATATTTATTCAAATTTCGCTTAACACGTAAACACTTGGGAGAAGTTAAATTTAAAAGCCGCTTCGCCATCTGTGTTCCCACCAAAATGGTATAGTCTAGAATTGCTGCATAATTTTACTTAACCAGCGCTGTGTACGCGTAATGAAGTTTCCCAGGGAAGAAGGTATTTTTGCAGAGCGCAGTTTTCTGTGGCAATTACTGGTTGCATATATCACACTGGGGGCGGTAGTGGGAAGGGACAAAAATTGTGCTTTTCCATTTGTATACATTTTTCTAGACATATTTGTGACTTTATTGTTAAACTAGCGGCCCGCTCCGGCTCCGCTCGGGTCTTTAACAAAAATTTCAACGATATTTGACGTTGTTTATTATTTAAATACAAGAACACTTATTGCATCATAACTATAATAGTTAGTCATATGCGCGACACTTTTTGTAAATAATAATGTGTTCTACTAAGTCGTAGTACATTATTTTATTCTATCACCAATAGTTTTCGTAGGGCACGCGATGTAAAGAATATTTTAGGTAATTTTTTTACACCTTTTATTGGAGTTTTAGTTTAAGGATCCCTAATTTTTTTCAAAAAAGATTATAGCCTATGTTACTCGGGAATACTGTAGCTTCCAAGCAGTGAAAGAATTTTTCAAATCGGTTCAGTAGTTTCGGAGCCTATTCAATACAAACAAACAAACAAATCTTTCCTCTTTATAATATTATTAGTATATTAGTATTATTATTATTATTTTTTTTTTTTTTATTGCTTAGATGGGTGGACGAGCTCACAGCCCACCTGATGTTAAGTGGTTACTGGAGCCCATAGACATCCACAACGTAAATGCGCCACCCACCTTGAGATACAAGTTCTAAGGTCTCAAGTATAGTAACGACGGCTGCCCCACCCTTCAAACCGAAACGCATTACTGCTTCACGGCAGAAATAGGCAGGGTGGTGGTACCCACCCGCGCGGACTCACAAGAGGTCCTACCACCAGTAATTACGCAAATTATAATTTTGCGGGTTTCATTTTTATTACACGATGTTATTCCTTCACCGTGGAAGTCAATCGTGAACATTTGTTGAGTACTTATTTCATTTGAAAAATTGGTACCCGCCTGCGGGATTCGAACACCGGTGCATCGCTCAACACGAATGCACCGGACTTCTTATCCGTTAGGCCACGACGACTACGTATTAGTATTGATATAGATAAAATCTGCACCATAGTGCGCATTTACTGCAACTTGTACTTTTTTTTTAAATAAGTAAGTGATTTGTTGTAATTAAAATTTCTTCGCGATTTTTTTTTGAACGACTTGACTAGTTTATCTGAAACAGATCATTACGCCGGTTCTACACAGCGGAGACTCGGACATCTGACATCCCAATGCACTCAACGGAGCCGATGTTTACGAGTACGTTGTCGACACGCGGATACAATGGACAACGACGCGTGAGAACGACGCTGGACTAGACTTTCCCGTCTGGTACATATATTTTAATGAGTATGTGCATCGAGAGTAAAGGCATTTTTATAGTGTATTAATATAAGACCTCGTAAATTCACTATAAAGAGAATGTTTTGCGGTAGGCAGCGACTTGGCTCTGCCCCTGGCGTTGCTGAAGTCCATGGGCGACGGTAACCACTCACCATCAGGTGGGCCGTATGCTCGTCTGCCTACATGGACAATACAAAAAAAAAAAAGAATGTCGAAATAATTTCCCGATGAAAATCGAGAAAATTTTAAAATGCGTTTACAACTGTATTCGATAGATGGCGTTATTCGTTTTTATGAATTATTCAATGGTTATATTATATTACATGTGCTTATTTAAGAATATTTCGTATTTGTGGTATGGTAGTGGATACACTAGAGACACAGTTGCCATCAGTTTGTATGGTTTCATCTGATGAAGCTCTGGAATTTGTTAGCTCACCTTCCCCACCTCTCGGAGCCCTGGAACTTACTCATTGTCCTGTCTTATCAGCAAGAACAAGCACGATCCTTCCATTAAAAAAAAAGACATAAAAATCCACATGTTAAAGTCGCGGACATAGCTATGTCAACGATATAATGTCGTAGCGTTTCTTTGCACGACAAAGTTTATTAGTAATTTTATAGTATATACCACAACAATACCCCAATTAAGCGAATTTTCACCACAGATCATAATGATTTTAATTGTCTTTATTTATTTTTAAGCTTTTGTACTCAATGGTAAATGGCTACTGTCGCTCATGGATTTTAGCTCAACCAAGTCGCTACCAACCACTAAGTAGGATGCTATGATTTTCCAGGGGCCCTGTACAATCCGGAGACGAAACAGTATAGGTATGGTACAAAAGAAGTACTAAAGAAATGGTACTAAAGAGTTATTTCCAAACGCATTGTCCGTTTATTATCAACTAGCTTTTGCTCGCGACTCCGTCCGCGTGGAATAGTTGCTTTGGCATAACGCTAAATTTTACCCCCACCTCATTTACGTAGAAAGTGAAAATATTTATAAATTATAGAATGTTAAGGAGCTATTTAAACCCCTATTTTGAAACATTCTTTATTGGTGCTCCACTTGTATTGGCCTTACCGTGATATACTCTTTAATTGTAATAAAAGAATAGCAAATCGAGTGCCTCCTCAGCTTTTATGAAAAAAATTAAAAGTTGCATTTGTCGAGAATTGTAAAATAGTGTCATTACCGTTATTAGGATCGTTTCAATTCTTTCTTTATTGCTAGTTGTGGTTTATGGTCCCGTGGCCACGCGTCTGCGCGGTCTCCCATGACGCGTCTTGTAGTTTTGGGCGGGAAAACGTAACTACGTAATGAACGTGTTCCTTTTTCAATTGCACTTGTATTTTTTTTATAACTATTAATTTTAATACACGCGTAACAGGATTTTGAACAAAAAAACCTTATAATAATATATCTGAAGATAAATTTATGCTCGATTTTAGTAGAATTTAAAAAATACGAGCTTAGCGCTATAAATCTCTTTTGTTTTTCAAGATTATAATATTTCACACACCTACTATGACAACGCACTAGCACTAGTATCGTGCTCGGCTGATTGCGCGGCTACAAGGCGAATCGGCGGGAGATTTAAAATTGGAACCCTTAAATCGAACATTGTTACAAAGAAATTAAATGTATACTAGATCAACCCGTGCTTTTGTTCTGATTAATATAACGTTACATGGGCACAATGTGTTGTGTTCTTTTTCGATCCAGATATGTATGTAACTTTTAATTCTATCTGTGATAAGGCTATGTGTCATGATAATCGCTTTATCATTGCCGCCGTTGACTACTCCCCGAATCCTGATCACGCAGAAGCCAGTCACCGTCGACGCCCTAGACACATCCTTACGGATCCATCAGATCCAATTACCTTTGCATTAGATGCCTTCAGCTCTAATACTAGGAGCAGGTTTAGGGACCTCGGTAATTATACTCGTCGAACTCGACAAAGAGGTCGACATGCAACCTAATCCATGCATCAGCCCGCTGAGTTTCTCGCCGGATCTTCTCAGCGGGTCGCGATTCCGATCCGGTAGTGGATTCATTCGCGAAGCAGTTTCTCTTGAGTTGTTAAGTCTCCGGAGGCGCTCTGGCAGCTGTTAGCAAATCCCACCCCTCTTCGCTGAGCCTTTACTCGCCCTCCTGTCCTGGTGAAACTGGAAAGGTCTCCGGGCGACCAGTAATCCTTCAATCATAAAAAAAAGCTGACAGCATTATTTTAAATCATTGATGGATATAAATGTTAACGTTTCCTGTTATTCGCTAACCATTGTTTATAAACAGAACGAAGGATACATAAAGATGTTTGCGTAGAAGACAATTTCCCCAATCACAGACCGTGCTATGGCAAATCATAGCCTGCGCTCGTCAGGCTCTCGGGCAACTTTGCACTACACGACTCGACAATTGTTTTTGTAATGGAATACTAAAATCTAAGTACTTTCTTTTTTATTAGTACTTAGATTGGTTCACAGCCCACCTGGTGCTAAGTGGTTACTGGATCCCACGACGTAAATGCACCACCCACCTTGAGATATCAGTTCTAAGGTCTCAGTATAGTTACAACGGCTGCCCCATCCTTCGAACCGAAACGCATTACTGCTTCACGGCAGAAATAGGTAGGGTGGTGGTACCTTTTTTTTATTGCTTAGATAGGTGAACGAGCTCACAGCCCACCTGGTGTTAAGTGGTTACTGGAGCCCATAGACATCTACAACGTAAATGCGCCACCCACCTGGAGATATAAGTTCTAAGGGTCTCAGTATAGTTACAACGGCTGCCCCGCCCTTCAAACCGAAACGCATTACTGCTTCACGGCAGAAATAGGCAGGGTGGTGGTACCTACCCACGCGATCTCACAAGAGGTTCTACCAGTAAAACTTTGATCAAATTGCTAGTAAGCGGATTTATCGGAAGAATGTCACTGTCATGACGTCGCGTGTGCACAGTATGATGTTTGCGGACGGTAAGGTCCTCTCCATATCCCACGTTGTCGCAACGGTGCTCACCCGTTAACGCACACTGCTCGAGTTAACTGCCACCTATTGTGGGTTTCCATTGTGTTACGACTGTTCCACTGATAAGTATGTTGGTATTTATTGTTGATGTTGTTGTAGCAAGGTATTTATTTTAAACGTCGAAAATGAGATAATCGGGGGAAATTCTGTAATTTTTTTGTTCTTAAGCCCTGCCTTAATGAGCTTCGGCAATGCCATGGGCATATGGCCACCGCTGGGTTGCCAGTGCTCTCCTTACTTCTGGGGTATTCCCATTTAATGGTTGGTGTAGTCTTTGTTCACCATTACAGCCTTCATTATCATAGCCCACTTGCTGACGGTTTCATTGGTACGCATTGTAATCTTTACAGATTTTGTAGTTGGGCGTAAACGAGCTACCATCCTATTTTTGCCAAAAATAGGCTTTGCGATTCGTTTGCGGATAGGAAGGCCGTTGTGTAATAAAAATGAAGATGACTAGTCGGATTTAGGTTTCAGGCTCCGATGCCCACTTTAGATCGGGTGGATTATGAGCTTACGCACATATCATAGAATTTACAAATATGAAGTAAGTTGGTATTAACTATCGAAATATTTATACAGGTAAATCCGTCAAAGTGGCGAATCTGCAACAATAAACAAAACTATGAAAGTGGTCTGGAAACATGAGGCCTTTGCAATGAAAAAAGAAGGTATAATTTTAATGAGAAGATGTTTGGCTCTTAATTAAAATCCGAGATTCTCTGAATGTGAACATCCAAGTCAAACTTCAGATCCCAAGATATTGTACCTTCTTATTGTGTACAAGAAAACGTAAAGGTCACTTAGTACTGTTTTGTTAAAAAATAAGAAAACCCTTTCCGATTTGACAGTGGCTGATAGCATGAAAATATTTCTGCGAACCTTCCTTTGCTTTTCATTCATCTAATACCTTGTTCTTACAATGAAAAACGGAACAAAAAGAAGCCAGACTAATCGGCAGTCGGAATAATAGCAGTTTTATAAACACCCCTTTATATACATAACACAATATATTAAATTTCGACGGCAATATATTCAATTTTTTTGCCTACCTTATTCGCTTAGGGGCTATTCCAAATGCTAGCGGACGGATGTTTCGTCAACACTAACCTTTCGTAACAACGAAAACTGTGACCTATTTAGACCCTCCTAAAGATTAAATTAAAATTTTAGACCGTGCGCTGCGGATTTAATTTGCGATTCCGATCCGAAAGTAGATTCATTCGCGAAGCAGTTGCTCTTGAGTTGTTAGGTCTTCCTTTGTGGGCGCTCGGGCAGCTGTAAGCAAATCCCGCCCCTCCTGGCTGAGCATTTCATAAAAATAAAAGGTTTTAATTTGAAAAAATGCCCCATGCGATTGAGCGATAATGAAAACGTACCTGAACGTAAAACACCGCAACTGGTAGTGGACTGTTTGTATCGACATCAGAGCGCTTGGCACGCGACCCGGAACGGGGTTCGCGCGGTGTCACTACACCCACATATACCAAACTGCTGACGTGAAGAAGATAACAGACTAAAATCGCTCCTAATTGTATGACGGTTCGGTTCATAAATCCAGTTTCTACTGGTATTAGGGGACCTTGTGAGCCGACTAGGGCGCGATAACTACTTCTGCCGCGAAACCTCTACGACCGTAGGCCGTAACACCTCTTGTGAGTCCGCACGGCTAGGTCCCACTACCTTGCCTATTTCTGCCGTGAAGCAGTAATGCGTTTCGGTTTAAAGGGTGGGACAGTCGTTGTAACTATACATGAGACCTTAGAACTTATATCTCAAGGTGGGCGGCGGCCCTTACGTTGTAGATGTCTATAGGCTCCAGTAACTACTTAACACCAGGTGGGCTGTGAGCTCGTCCACCCATCAAAGCAATAAATAAAAAATAAAATTAATTACATAAGCAATAAAAAAAATTACAGAACTGATACTTAGAACTCATGTCTCTAGGTCTAGGTCGTATTTTCATTGTCTATGGGCTCAGGTAACCGCTTAAGATGGGCTGTGAGTTTTATGACCGATTATGTTAGCTTTATGACCCCCTATATAACTGCTTGGACGTTAGTCGATAATACTTTTATATGGACAGCGCCTATCAAACTCTTCGTGGGGAAGACGAATTCTAAGGATCTTGGTACAGCTCATTTCTCGGTGGACTCTGAATGTCAATTTACCCGTTTTGTTAAACGACAAAATAAAAAAATCAAACGACCCTCGCTAATTTCTAGAAATTATAGTGAAACAAAAAAAAGTTTAAAGGAAATTGTCCATCAGAACGACATCTTCGTGCCATATAGACCTGTAATTATTACACCTCACCGGATACGCGACAAAAACTGACCACTTCTAACTAGTTTATGTATCATTGAGAAAGTGACTCAGTGCTGGGAAAATTCTATGGAGACAAGTTCTTTGTGAAAATCGATTTTATTAGCATCATGAGGACGTTCAATATCAATGACTCGGCTGTGCCGTAGTTGACGTCTCTAGCTGCTGGGCCTACAATATATAAATATGTGTACATCAGTCTGTGGATCCCACAATAAAGAGAACACTGGTTTAAGACCAGGCGACAGTGTGCGAATTGCTTAATAAAATTAAACCATTAAATTATTGTTATTGCTGTTTAAAAAAATCCATCTGCTTACATACATTGTTAATATTTAAACTTTCGAAAGACACATACGTACATTTCCGTGATCGATTTAACGTCAAGTTATTGAAAAAAATAAACATGAGACGTTTTGGGAAAAAACGATCTATAAGTGGGTGCATGTAATGATTTAATCGATTTTACTATCTAATCGATTACTACAGTCGATACTCGATTCCCATCACTACGCCGGTGCACGGTTAACTGATGCCCAGCACGAGACACGGTTTAGATTGAATGTTTACGATCAACGAGCTCATGCACTCACCGATGTTCATCAGAACGTCTAATTTCCGTTATAAATTTCGCATGTTCATACCAATGCATACATGTGTTATTTCATTAGCTGCATAATGTTTTCTGTTTGTTGTCTATTTATGTTTTTTTTTCTTTTTCAAATTAAACTAGAATTAAGTCTTTAGGTCATTTACTTACTTTTTACTAAAAGAACAAAGAAATAAAAGGTTTTCTGTTGCATCCGGCATTACTGGTTCGCTAGCTTAGGAAATTAACATGATATTTGATTTCGAATGCTATTATCAATTTAATTTAATTGTAAACTAGTGAAAGCTGGTCATGTTCCGCTGTGATTATCGTTAATTATAAGAAAGCAAGGAAATTATCGTGATAGATTTGTAACTCCAGGGTTCTGACTGGCACCCTTCTTAAGGTTGGGGGTTGACATGGGTGGTCTTCCGTGACGACGAAATCCTATTAGTGCTATAAGAAGCGCGATACAAACGCGTCAGAGCAGGTGTGAGCTGAGAGGCGCACGGTTTTAAAACCACTGCGGAGATCTGTAATCTGGTCCACTTGACTTATGTCTAGGAGCCAAAACTCCCGCTTGCTTACACACCTTGTGGAGCGGATCTCCGCCAGGGAGACCCTGGGGTATATTGGGTGTCGCAGCTCCTCTGTCATAGTCGAGTCCGAGGTGAATAGTTTGGCCAGTGTGCTTAATGCAAGTTTTTCAGCGTTCTCGATAGCGTAAAAGTTAACTTAAATATGTATGCAGTCGGAACAGCGCCCCTAGCGGCAAACGTAGGCAAACGTTTCAACTCCATACAAAATTGAATTAACTTTTACGCTATCGAAAACGTTAAAAAACTCGCATTAAGCACGCAGACGTCTTCTCTTTCGCACTATGGGCTAGATTGCTATCGGACTTGCGCAGTGGTTGGAGATTGAATAATTGTGCGTTGAATTATCGAGAATGACCAAAAGTGACAGCTGGATTTTGACATTGTCACTGGGCTCTGACGCAAACCGAGCGCTTGTACAACGCAGCAAGGGACAACGGTGGTCATCAAGCGAAAAAAATGTAATAAGTTCACATCGCAAAATTTGTACCACACGTTTCGTAGGTTGTAATTACAATCAAATTTGATTCACATAATAATAATGATCAACTGTTGGATGGTCCAGGACTAACTTTGCGTCAATCATTAATTAATTATTTTTTTATTTATTTTATTTATAACTTCTTATACTAGAAAGTATAAAGGCGGACTTAATGCCATAGGCATTCTCTAACAGTCTACCTTAGGGGAGTGCAGATATGAAGCTTGGTAGGTGTAGTGTGAAGGGGATGTTACTTAAACATATATTATGTGTATATATAACATACATAATACATAGTACTGAAATAAATACATATACATAAATATATAGATATATATAAATATATACATATAAAAACATATATAAACAAATATTATCAATTAGACGACTCTGCTAACTCTCTGAGAAACAGTTCTCGAACCTTCATCTTAAACGCTTCACGTGTAGTGGCCGACCTTATTTTGAGTGGGAGCGCATTCCATAGAAGAATAGACTGAATTGTGAATGAAGAATGTAAAAAGTCAGAACTATGTGGAGGACAGCGAAGAAGAAGATTGTGAGATGAACGAAGATTTCGGCTGTGGTCAGACCCTAAGTATTGAAAGGAATTAGTTAAATAAGCAGGTGGATTTGGGGAGTGCAACAAAGAGTAAAGAGTACTGAGAGCACGCAAGCTACGGCGTTGACGAATGGGGAGCCATTTGAGTTGGGAGCGATAAGAAGATACGTGATCGTATTTCCGAAGATTATAAATAAATCGAATGCAGTTATTGAGAAGCCGGTTAAGTTTATTGAGTAGATCTGCATTCAGGTCAAAGTAGCACACATCACCATAGTCGATCATGGGGAAGACCAAAGTTTGAACGAGCATTGTCTTGGTCTCGGGCGGAAGGAAATTCTTCAGGCGGTAAAGCATACGGAGTGTAAGTGTAACTCGCTGACACACGGAAATGACCTGGGCTCGCCAACTCAGGCTGGAGTCAATAAGTAGGCCTAGGTCCTTTACAACTGAACACCAGTTGATGGTTGAGCCATCATATATAACCGATGGGACATATGCCATATCCAACCGATACAACAAGCGTTGACTTCCAACAATAATAGCCTGACATTTGGCGGGATTCACGCTTATGCCGAAACTGTCAGACCAGGATTTAATGTAGGACAGGTCGTTATTTATTTTACCAACTGCCGAAGACACACTATCGACTCCAGCCTGAGCATAAAGCTGCAAATCATCGGCATATAGATGGTACGCACATTGAAGATTATCGGTAATGAGATTAATAAAAATTGAAAATAGTAGAGGAGAAAGAATGCCGCCTTGAGGAACGCCAGAGTGCAGATCACACCAACTAGACGAAGACTCGTCCATGTGTATCGAATGCTGACGACCTCGAAGATAGGACGAGAACCAATCCAAAGCTCCAGATGACATCCTAAGATGGGAGAGAATAGATAAGAGGATGTCGTGATTGACGTTATTAAAAGCGTTTGAGAAGTCTATCAGAACCAATACCGTAACCTTTGTGTCCTCCATACCTGCTCCAATATCGCCAATCACTTTAAGGAGTGCGGTAGTAGTGCTGTGGCAAGGTCTGAAACCGGACTGCAATGTACTCAACAAATGTTGTGAATGAATAAAGTTGGACAGTTTTTTGTGCGCACAAGCTTCTAAAACCTTAGATAGGAAAGGAAGTATGGATATAGGTCGGAAGTGAGTAACAAGGGTAGGATTCGGTATTTTAGGAAGAGGAATGACATAAGCCTTACGCCATTGGGACGGAAACATGTTGGTACTAAAGGAGAAATTAATGATGTGGGTTATGGTGAGAATAAGATGGTCTAAAGCTGTGGTAATCATGCGACGGGTGATTTTGTCATAACCAACAGCATTAGATCTAATGGATAGGATAATTTTACTAATATCATCTGAAGTCATTAGAGAAAATTGGAAGGGGTCAATGTCTGGTTTAGGTAACCCAGCTATAAATTCAATAGTGAGACTTTTGACTTGATGATCAATACCTAATTACTAGATGATGACCGAGTTTTGCTCGGTTTTTTTTTTGATAACGCCATCTTGTTGTGTCTTTAAAGCGGTTAGTTGCCCTCAATTAAGAAAAATAGTATTATTATTTGCCAATAGATGTCGGGGAGAGTTGATTATTGAAAACACGAATAAAACAACATTTTCTGAAAATAAATCGTAGCTAGATCGATTGATAGCCTCCGAAATCCGAAATTTTATGAAAATCGTTGGAGCCGTTTCCGTGATTCAGATTATATACATACACATTAATATACAAGAATTGCTCGTTTAAAGGTATAATATTAATAACGGAACACCTAAAGTTATGTTTCAATATTCTCGGCGCCCGATTAGTTAGGCCTGTGCCCTCTGTTTTGCTTTCATATACATGAATGAATTTGAGAATAACAGTAATTAATGTCATTTTGATTTTGCAAAACACATTCACAACGTACTCGCCCATAATTGGCTGTCAGTGACGTCGGCCGCTAATTATTATTCAACAGCAGAACAACGCATCAAATAATAATATGTGATTAATGGTTACATTAAATGAAAGTTACATAAAACAAATCGTTCAAAGCAAATCATAACACATAAATAAACACCAACACCGGCTATTGATTCGGAACTCAATACATTATCTATTCGTATTCATATGAAGCGAATTCGTTTAACGCTTCCAAAAACTGTGCCGGCGCTCATTTATTATCTCGTAGATTTCACCCGACACCGAGGCTGGTAGAATAAATAAATAAAAGAACGAATACCGATGCCGATGCGAGTTTAAATGTAAATAAGATGGCCTATACGATTTGTTCGTTCGTGTGTGAAAAATTAATGTTTATATGCACGCTAGGCGAATCGCTCGAGGCCTAATGACCCGAGCTCATCTTAAGATTTCAGAATACAAACTCGAAATATGACTAGGAGATGTATGGAAAACGGAAACGGTAGTGCAAGGTAGAGGGGATGTGGTCGACCGAAAAAGACACGGATGGATAGTGTGAATGACGATATGAGAGAAAGAGGAGTGAGTGTTGAGATGACGGCTGATAGAGAAGAATGGAATAGAAAAATTCGCTGTGCCGACCCCATCTAGTGGAATAAGGTGGAGAGACAAAGAAGAAGAATACAAATTCGAAATGTGAGTAGGAGATGTATGGAAATGGTAGTGCAAGGTAGAGGGGGAAGAGGTGGATCGAAGAAGACGTGGAAGTGTGTGAATGACGACATGACTTCTGATAGAGTAGAATGGAACAGAAAAATTCGCTGTCCTTACGAAGTGGGATAAGGCGGAGACAAAGAACTAGAATTCAAATTCGGAATGCAAAAATTTATTGTTTTCTTATGTATTTTTTTAATGTCGTACAGAGATGAGCATGCAGCCCATCTGATCTAGGCTAGGCTAGTGATCACGTCTTAATCAATAGCCATCGCAGTGGAGATTCAAAGCTGGATACAAATGACATTCTGAAAATTTTATTATCATCTATCTCTACATTATAAATACATTAAATTCGAATTATTAAAGACGCATAACTAAATGCCTACTATTCAGATACGTCGACTGTAAATTCTTAACAGAATTGAGCCAGCTATAGCTTATCCTTGCTCTGGGACAGAATTAATAGCTTATAATGGGTAGGTCGCGAGACTCGAGTCAATTAAATTGATTAACCGTAGACTATGTTCGTCCGTCTCGATTCCTTTAATAACTGTTCGGTTTCACGCTGCGATTTCAAATTCCGTAATTCAAAGTACGACCAAAGTTTTGGATCCATTAAAATCAGATTTAGACTTATGGAAAACTGTAACACAAAATAGTAGTGTGTATTTGAATAATTTATAGCAATCGGTTTCCTTAATCTGTATTTTTTCCCCGTTATTAATAAGAAGATAACTTAGAGAAGCTGATGGTAGTTGGTCAGTTTGATGGGAGAAGATCACGGGGACGCTCACCTGCCCGCTGGTCTGATCTGGTAAAGACGCTCACCGGCCTACCAAATACCCGAGGTTATAAAGACCGCCGAGGACAGGAAGACGTGGGGAAATATCAAACCAGCAAAATTATAATTTGTGTAATTACTGGTGGTAGGACCTCTTGTAAGTCCGCACGGGTAGGTACCACCACTCTGCCTATTTCTGCCGTGAAGCAGTAATGCGATTCGGTTTGAAGGGTGGGACAACCGTTGTAACTATACCGAGACCTTAGAACTTATATCTCAAGGTAGTGGGGAGTGCTCTGAGGAATTGTTCGAGATGATACCAACGTCCCGTTTTTACCATCGCACCGCCCGCCACCGGAGTAGAGTTCATCCATACTACCTGGAGCCACTGCGGTCATCCACAGTGCGTTTCCAGAGATCTTTTTTGCCACGTACCATCCGGCTATGGAATGAGCTCCCCTCCACGGTGTTTCCCGAACGCTATGACATGTCCTTCTTCAAACGAGGCTTGTGGAGAGTATTGAGCAGTAGGCAGCGGCTTGGCTCTGCTCCTGGCATTGCTGAAGTCCATGGGCGACGGTAACCACTTACCATCAGGTGGGCCGTATGCTCGTCTGCCTACAAAGGCAATAAAAAAAAAAAATAGTGCATCGAGTGGTCAACATTTCAAACTAGACACTACCTTCAGCAATGAAGAGAGCGACTCCGAAGAAGAAGGAGAATAAAAAGATACGGTCTTTTCGAGTAATTAGTACTACTCATCTTTTTTTTTTTTTTTTGTGCCCTTGTAGGCAGACGAGCATACGGCCCACCTGATGGTGAGTGGTTACCGTCGCCCATGGACTTCAGCAATGCCAGGGGCAGAGCCAAGCCGCTGCTCATCTTGTTTTAAACTACCGTTTCTTTCTAAATAAAAGATAATTTAGACAATATTTTAATTATAACTTCTACTTAACTTAACGTAGGCATTGGTTCTGGTTGTGGTATGTACATCTATTCGAATGAAAGACCGTACTTGTGATCAACTTACGGGCTACCGCTAGAGGGGCTGTACTAATGGCAGCGGCGAGCGATAAATATTCATCGTGGTAAAAACACGGGCCGCGCACGCGCCTGTCTCTGATGCCAGCTGGCGCGCTTTCTTTCTCTCTCAATAAAAAAATATATTGGATACGGTAGTTAAATTTAATGATAGTTGTATAAAAGAAAATTTAGCTCTCGAAATTTTTATGTAAGTGTGTCTCGTTCTTTGGATTGTGTTCTATTAACGTAACAGTTTACTGATCTCACAAAAAACGGGGTTTACCTATTTTCTTAAAATAGTCTTAGGACTATGATATTAATAAAATTAGCATTAATTTGAAGACCACTGCTTTTGAAAACGTTCGGCTTAAAAACGTAAAGCAGTTAACGTTAATTTATAAAAAGAAATCTGCCACCGCCATGTTACTATGTATTATTGTCTTCTATAGGAATTGTAAGCTTTCTGAAATTACGAATTTTTTTTCCGTCGTTTTCCAGCCAGTGAACTGAAACTGCGATTATGAAATGCGGTTTCAGTTATAGAGCAAAATATAGAGGCATAGGAAAAGTTTTTTGTAAATTTTCATTTGAAAATATTTTAATATTTGAATCAGGGGCGTAGTTTTGAAGGTGGAAATAGTAAAATCCGAAATGACGATTTTAACTCTAGTATTTTCATTCCGAACAAAAATTGGTATTTTAGAGAAATATTATTAAATTGCCGTATCCACGTCTAACGTGCGTTGTACATAGCGCTAAATCTCGGAATGCTCTCGATCAGTGCGGGTCAGCTCGCGGAAAAACTTACGCGGGGATACGCTTCGTCGTTCGCGCACTTCACTACCAGGGTTGATGGTTGCACTATTCTCATTTTATTTTAATTTATTTTTATGAATAGTTTCCAATGCTCTCTTTATTAGTTCGTTCGTTATTGGAGCAATTATAAAAAGGAACGCTGTAACGTGTGCTGTAAAATAGTACATTGTGGTGGTATCTCAAGTTGCGATAAAAAAAAAAATCTAGCTAGGCTGATAGCCTTGAGAGGCTGTCAACGGGGCTCAAACCGGGAGTGTTACCAACACTGGCCCTAGCAAGAGCAGTGCTTCGCAGAATCTACCATTGGATCAAAAACGCGGCCCACTGAGAAGGTCCGGCGAGAAACTCAGTGGGCTAAATGGTGAATGTTGATTGAGCTGTGAAATATGAGTCACGATGTAATTTTTGTTTGTAAAACAATGCGTCGTTTAACTAACGGCTCGCTTAACTTTCAGTGATAATATAATTATTAATGAGATAAGGTATTTGCTTTCTCAGCCCTATCGCACTAACTGGGACGGCCTCATTTCTATATTCGGTCAGGACAACCGACGACAATATAGTGAACGTGTAGTTTCTGAAGAAAAATGTTGGCTACTACGCTTAGTGAGTGCCTACGGTATTTATTGACCTTGGTTGTAACTTCAAGACTTACATTAAGAAGACTTGTGGTCACCAGCAATCGAACGCTTGGAGGGATTAAAAAATCAGTATAAATAACATTCAAACATGATCTTCTGATTTTTTCCCTACCCAATCATTTTTAGTTTAAAGGGCTTTTCCAACGACTCACAAAGCGGTAGGTAACCCCACGCGCTCAACCTGAATGAATTGGTAATACTGACCCTAGCAAGACCATTACTTCGCTGAATCTACTAATTTACTGGTGGTGGTATGAATATCTATAGAGAGGTAGCGTCTACGAATGGTGTCGTCAGTGGAGAAGAATGCGGTGTAATGGGTGAAGAACTTCATTAATACAATAAATTCAAAATCTAGCCAAATTTGTTTTTCTTCACCAACATGGCCTTATGTGAAGTGTCACGGCATTTTACTTAGCAATGGTGCAGTTTGAACACATCAATGTCCAACAAACAATATATAAAAAACTGGGTCTGAGTAGAGATTTATTACTAGTAGTAGGACCACTTGTGAGTCTGCACTGGTAGGTACTACCGACCCTCCTATTTCTGCCGTGAAGCAGTAATGCGTTTCGGTTTGAAGGGTGGGGTAGCCGTTGTAACTATACCTTATACCTTAGAACTTATATCTCAAGATGGGTGGCGCATTTACGTTGTAGATGTCTATGGGCTCCAGTAACCACTTAACACCAGGTGGGCTGTGTGCTCGTCCACCCATCAAAGCAATAAAAAAAAATCTACCATCGGATCGGAATCGCGACTCATTGAGAAAATCGGGCGAGAAATTCAGCGGGCTGTGTCTATGAGAAAGAGTCAGAGTTGATCTTTGAGTTGCAAGAACTAATGTCAGTTTTGATAAGGCACTAGATTTATATTAAAAATTTAGTTGGTGAAGAATTATTTTTTCATTCTAAGTTCACCGACAAGATATATATGTCAATGGCAAATAGATACGGCACACTCTGGTTAAGCTTATCAGTGAGCTTAATATCACAAGGGACACTACTGGCAAGTGACTTTTGAAAATTGCCGGTACTTGGACGATATAAAGCGGTAGTCACGGAAACAGTAGAGCTTTGGCGTACCATACTTTTCTTCTGCGAGATGACGCACTTATAGTAAGAGTCGAGCATTTCACGTTCGACATTCGGTAGCGGCAGATAAGGTCTGTATGAACAATGGGATTGCATTAGACGCCTTCAATTGTAACGCTAGGAATAGGCTTAGGGACCCCGGTAACCCTAGTCGTCGAACTCGGCAGAGAGTTCGACGTACAACTTAACCTATTCATCAGCCCGCTGAGTTTCTCGTCGGATCTTCTCAATGGGCCGCGATTCCAATCTGATAGTAGATTCATTCGCGAAGCAGCTGCTCTTGAGTTGCTAGGTCTGTTTTGGAGGTGCTCGGGCAGCTGTTAGCAAATTCTTCCCCTCCTGGCTGAGCCTTTGCTTGCCCACCTGTTCTGGTGAAACTGGAAAGACGTATGGGCCACCAGTAATCCCTCATCCATAAAAATAAAATGAGCGATGGAGAGAACGCGCTACGATACTGTGTTCGAGAGGTGCTCCGGCGTGTCCTCGCTGTCGCAGTGACTGTCATCATCTCACTCCTTTTCGATATCTTAGGTACCTATCGTAACAGCCCCTTAATCAGGAGTGGGGCAAATTTACTCTCTATGTTTATTGATTCTGGGATCTAAGATTGACAACTGAATTTGGTTCCCGCGTCTTTCATATCGGACACGAAAGTTACATCGCCACTAGTAATCGATTTAATTTACAGTACAAATTCGAATCGATTCAAATATTTTTAAGAATATAGTTTTCATACGAACTCAAGAGGAGGGGGCATGTTAACAACATACATTTAAATAGTGCGATAAAAGTTCACGTGAGTACTTTAAAATTTTCAAGGTCGTCCTAAATTATTATGGCTGTATGAATCTAAAAGAGTAAGGTGTATTTAAGCTATACGATTTTACTGGAATGCTGTAAATAGCTGCATGTAAACTGTGAAGTGCCAACGAACCAACTATTAATGAATATTGAACTCGCATCACGCGTACGAAAACACCTAATCTATTCAAGTGGCCAGGGGTCGCGACACGCCCGACAAGGACAGAACGCCAACAAAACCCAAGTCGAAAAAGGACAGAGAAACGTGGCTCGGGTCATATGTCGACCGATATGTCATAACCTGTGTGAGTAGGACGGTCTTATTAGTAATTTAGGAGGCAAGAAAAGGAGGGAACTGACAATGACGTACAGGGTTAAATGTCAAGCGACGCCGTGCCCTGTGCGAATGAGACATGTGTATGTTTTTATTGGCTGTTTCGTAGTGGATGGAATCGAGGGTCAAAAGACGAGCATCAGCAACCCTGACCTGTCCAGACGTACAGGGGACGGACTCGTGAATTCTGATATTTTCTTTACTGACCTTGTAGATATACGATCATACCGCGTATCTGCAGTCAGCAATTCAAGGGGCAGAGCTAAGCCGCTGCCTACCGCTTAATACTCCCCATGAGCCTCGTTTGAAGAAGGACATGCCATAACGTTCGGGAAACACCGTAGAGGACGTCATTCCAAAGCCGGATGGTATAATACGTGGCAAAAAATATCTCCAGAAGCGCACTGTAGATAAACGCAGTGGTTCTAGATAAAATAGATGAAATCTACTCCGATGAAGATCTATCAAAAGGGTCGTCCTGAAATACTAACCAGTATTAGTCTTAGGCATATTTAAAACTACTTTTGCCGTTTGATCTCGCTTTTTTATTGTCAGTATGCCCAAACTTAATCTTAAAGTTGGGGTTAAGTCAATAGTTTTTCTGTGGAGTGCGATTCACGCAGTCCCGCCCGTCTTTCTTAAGGCGTAGTCATATTAGTATTAGAGTCGTAGTAGTATTAGAAGGCGGCGGAGTCCAACATAATTCGGTAGTTTAATACAGCTATTTAAATAAACAACGCATTTGTGTCTTTACTATAGATAGTAACAAAAACTATGTTGGCTTCAATAAATAAGAATAGCCTTTGAATTCAGAAAATGAATTAATTCTATGTAAGTATTCTACTTTTCCTTGATACATAATGTCGAAGTCACGACTGTGCTGGGGGTAGATGATTTTTTTGCGGCAGAATTTTTTTATTGCTTAGATGGGTGGACGAGCCTGGTTTTAAGTGGTTACTGGAGCCCATAGACATCTATAACGTAAATGCGCCACCCATCTTGAGATATAAGTTCTAAGGTCTCAGTATAGTTACAACGGCTGCACCACCCTTCAAACCGAAACGCATTACTGCTTCACGGCAGAAATAGGCAAGGTGGTCGTACCTACTCTTCGCTACACAAGAGGTCCTGCCACCAGTAAGAAGTGCTAATTTGGGCATTACCAATTTTATAATATTATACGGTTAAAATATGTGTTAATACCTTAATTCGACCCTGCAGTCCGGGTTCACTAATGAATCGGAACAGCCGGCATAATTAAACGGCTGGCGACAATCGTCCTCTGACGCGGCCCCACAAATATTTTATATATCATTCATTATACATAGTATAGAATAAAAAACAAAAAAAATAATTTAAAAATCACAGTTAAGTGTTGACCCGAAGTGTTTTTGAATTAATGCAGTAATTATTTGAAATATCGATTTTCGATTAAATTTTTAATGTTGTTCGATAATGGCGGTACGGATTTTTCCGGATTGAGATAAAATCAATTTGTTTTCAGTGTTAATACAATTTTAAAAACAGTGAGTGACAGTGAGCGGTAGTTAAAGTTGCAATACTAACTAGAAAAACTATTGGTTCGTAAAGTACTTAACGAATAAGAAGTTTTAAGTCAAACGTGTATGAAATTCGATAAAAAATAATATGTCTATACCAGAGTATCACTTTTCAAGCAAATTACTTGAAATTTTAACAAGAGGTAAACACTAAGATTTTACGAGTATAGATATCCGAAGTCGACTGACAGAAATAATCACGTAAAGAAAAAGCGTTATGCCCCCTTGATGTTACTTTCTCTCTCTTTTTCTCTTTCATTGTTTTCTTCTATTATAAAGGAGTTCGCGTGTGCTTTATGCGTATCGAAACTATATAAATAGATATATAACTTGAAAATTTTATTTAGCATTTTGCGTATAATCCTTAATTCGTTATTTATTCCAGTCTAATTTTTTATTCAACTCAATTCGATTCAAATGATTTATTTGCCAGAGACATAGTACATAAATAATGATTGATATATTTTTAATTATGAAACGTATGAAAATTTTAGGTTACATTTGTGACAGTAAGGTACTTCTTTCCTCACGAGAGTCTGCGACTGAGCACGCATTTTGCGTTATATTTGTAACTACGATACTTTTTTGCGACTAAAGATAGGTGTCATTGGAGCCCCATAGATTCCACAACGAAAATGTGCTGCTCCCTTTGATAGATAAAAATGTCTCGATTTCATTATTGATGATATAGAGGTTAATTTTTCCGATGAATTTGATGCAGAAAATGCAAATTTTCATAATTCGAATGTAAATTAATAACTTTTTAAATTTATTTTCAGGGAGCTCCCAGAGAGACAATATGATCTTCACGTCAAATAATGGTGAGTAATAGTCATATTACGAGTATATTGAATTAACGAGAAATTTTATTAACTTAATTATAATGTTTGTCATATATATATAATATATACTATAACCTGCCTTACTACTACTGTCTAGATTTTCCTGGATTTCATTGACTAGATAGCCCGACTAGTAGTTTTTTTTTTGGGCAGGGGCCCAATTGCTCTAACCGCTGGCCCAATAGGCCCTAATAGGACCCTGTCCACGAAATGATTCCTCTTGCACTCTCTCCTCACTCATGTTCGATCTCCGCCTTGAGTTAGAACCCAAGCAGAGTAGAGAGGTTACCGCGGTTAACACTACAACCAGACTCGTGCGACACCGGTCTCTGCGGTATGGCCCTGCAGTATAGCCTGCCGCTAGTGTTCCGGAATACCCTGCTGGGTCAGAACCAGCCTGCCGAATCGGGACGATGCACCACCAACCGAATTGCTCTTCCAGATTAAGTCCAGGAGACGACGATGACTTCGATTACAGACCGCGGTCACCGCCGACAGACCTTTCCTCATGGTGTCAGTGCACTAGAGTAACGGTAGCGTGCGGCACAGCCTTAACCTCCATTAGGTCGCCCCGTGACCATAATCTGGAGAAATTGTCTCTTTATAGCCAGAGTAGGTTCTTACCTGTTTCTGCCGTGAACCAGGAATGCGTTACAGCTTGAAGCCTGGACAGTCGTTGTACTCTAAAACTGAGAGCTACAGCTCATGTCTCTAGATGGGGGGTAGCATTTACTTTGTTGATCTCTATTGGCTCCAGTAACTATTTAGTACTGATCGTAGAGCTGATCCACCCATCTAAGCAATAAAAAAAATGTGTGGCTACATTCAATTATTGGTCTCTGTGAGTTCTAAGAACCACCCAAAACCAGAAGGGCTGCAAACTCGTTGACTAGTCTCTAAAATAAAAAAAATATTCCACCCTACTATTTTTTTTTTTTTTTTTTTTATTGCTTAGATGGGTGGACGAGCTCACAGCCCACCTGATGTTAAGTGGTTACTGGAGCCCATAGACATCTACAACGTAGACGCGCCACCCACCTTGAGATACAAGTTCTAAAGTCTCATTATAGTTACAACGGCTACCCCACCCTTCAAACCGAAACGCATTACTGCTTCACGGCAGAAATAAGCAGGGCGGTGGTACCTATCCGCGCGGACTCACAAGAGGTCCTACCACCAGTAATCACAAGAGGTCCTACCACCAGTAAGTTACCACTAGTTAGTTTCTTTCGATAATTTGTAAAGCTCATTTTCGACGAAAAACATATAAAGCGGAATCACTACCGCTCTGTAAGATTTATTCGAAATTCCGAACTACTTAATTAAATGTAGTGCAGTCTTCAAATAATCCGCAAAAAAATTGTTTAAATAACACGTAAATTTTGACTTAAAGCCCTGTTACAAATCCCTTATATTCCGTTTCGTATCTTCGATTAATATTAATTCAAAATATTCAGGAACGAAATCGTGTTAATTGAGTAACGCAATCGTGTTTGATACTCAGATCTAGATACAAGTTGTACCGGGTTAACAGGTGAAAGGTATCTTTGTTGTGTCAGTCGAATTACCACCGACAAGTGGATAAAACAACCAACACGAAATGTTCTGATTGCCTCGTTCGCTGAGCGTTTAATCATATTACTGTACCGAATATTAATCATCTATATACCAAATACCAAACTATTTTGTTTTCAAAATACCGGGTATCTTTTAATTTTCTCAAAATCGGTTCAATGGTTTGAACGTGAAAACGTGACAATCATAATACTTTTTATAGTATATTTATATATTTTTTTATTTCTTAGATGGGTGCATGAGCTCACAGTCCACCTGGTGTTAAGTGGTTACTGGAGCCCATAGACATTCACAATGTAAATGCGCCACCCACCCTGAGATATAAGTTCTAAGGTCTCATATATAGTTACAACGGCTGCCCTCACCCTTCAAACCGAAACGCATTACTGCTTCACGGCAGAAATAGGGCAGGGTGGTGGTACCTACCCGCGCGGACTCACAAAAGGTTCTACCACCAGTATCAACTTTACTTGTGAAATCTAAAATTTGTGTTTATCAAAACTCGAGCGATTGGTGGATTATTATACTATAGCTGTGACTTTAGTGTATTTGAACGAGCTCCAAGATACAATTGTAGATTAGAATAATTATGTTTAGCATGCTACTTATTGCTTAACTGTCGAAGTCGATTTGAACTCAGCGTTTTCGTTAAAAGCTGTTCGAAATGAATTAACACGTTTTCGGTGCTGCGAATAATAATATCCACTTTTAATTATAATTAAATTATTAATTGATAAATATATATTTTTTTATGATTAGATGGGTGGACGAACTCACGACCTAGTGTTAGGTGGTTACCGGAGCCCATAGACATCTACAACGGAAATGCTGCCACCCACTTCGGGACATGAGTTCTAAGGTCTCGGTGTTTATGGCTGCCCCGCCCTTCAAACCGAAACGCATTACTGCTTCACGGCAGAATTAGGTTGGGTGGTGGTAGCTACCGGTGGGGACTCACAAGACTTCTTTGAGAGTATCAAAGTGAGAAGTTCATGATTTTATTTGAAACGTTTTTCTACAAAATATACACGTCACGCTTGACGAAGATTTAATAAAGAATTTAGCTTTAATTTGCTTGAAGAAGCTTTAGTTTGAAGATTTAATAAAACAAAACACATGAATAAACGGAAAAGTGCTCAAAACAACTAAATTGTAGTTTAAAATGCATATAATTTCGTGAATGTAACGCGTCTTGTCTCCCATGGCTTCTGGTTATGTGAGCTGACACGTGGCCTGCGGTACGTGGAAATACGTGAAACATGAGATCTTTCTTATAACAGCGACGCAGAGTTCAGATGTCTCAAACTGTTCACTTGAGCAGCGGAATTGTTATTAAATGAAGTTATTTTTCTCGAATAGCTCGCCTTTTACTTTTAATTAGTATTTTAGTATAACCGTTATTAGCGACACAATCTTAAAGTAATTGTTGATAAGTGACCACTCGTGAGCATTTCGTATCTACTTTACGAAGAAGCTTTAACAGCCCCTACCGATAAACAACCCAGAAGTAACTCATGTGGATCGGTTTGTTCATTGAACATTAACAAACGATTTTTGGAAATTCAAGATTCTATTTAGGTACGGCTGTACGTTCAGAAAAAAAAAAATACGACAGAGAAAGTGTCCGTAAGAGAACGTTTCAGATGCACTTCTGATATTAATTACGCATAAATGTGAATTATAAAATTAAGGTATTAAATAGATTTTACTGGTAATAAGTCGTGTTGTCCCGCCCGCGCGGGTAGGTACCGCCACCCCGCCTATTTCTGCCGTGAAGCAGTAATGCGTTTGGATTTGAAGGGCGGGGCAGCCGTTGTAACTATATTTATTTATTTATTTATTTATTTGGGAAACAAACAGTACAATACAAACATACAATATTTAAAAAAAATATAGCTAAAACAATAACCAAATATGTTTCCACAATCAAAATCACATATAAGTAGACAGTGAACAAGAAGAGAAATTTAGAAATTTAAATTACAAAAAAACAAAAACAACACAATACGCACATATCATTTTATACATTAACTTACACTATAAAACTACAATATGTACTTATCGGGCCAAATCACCTTATAAACACTCCAAAACAGCTTTTCTATATGCTACAAGTGACAAGCAAAAGATATCAGCATTAGAGAACTTACTGAGACCTTATAACTTATATTTCAAGGCACATTTACGTTGTAGATGTCTATGGGCTCCAGTAACCACTTAACACCAGGTCGGCTATGAGGTCGTCCACCCGTCTAAGCAAAGAAAATAAAAAAATTCTTCAGCTGTCGCGATCCGTAGACATTATTAAAACGAATTGTCTGATTTGTTCTCACGATTGTTTATTCTTCTTATCAGTCTACAGACGTCCACTGCTGGACATAGGCCTCCCCTAACCCTTTATTATTATTTATTAGTTATTTTAGTGTTTTATTATCATCATATTATTTCCGACGTTTCCGAAACCTTACAATTTTACGAAAGTTGGACAAAAAAAGATGCGTAGTGTCGTGGGACACCGGATAGGAACGAAGTTCTTTATTATAAAAATATTAATTTAAAGTTCTATTCGAGCTATAAAGAAAATAAAACTGGAGGTTTCGCAACAACCCACGGTCATTCGGTAACGTGCTAACTTATTGTGGTACACTTCATTCACGGTTGTTTGCACAAGAGTTAGTGTATTGCGCAAACGAACGCTCTGAGATCGTGGTCAATGAATGATAAAAAAATATGTTAATTTTTGTACGTTGTTACAAAGTTAAGTCGTACACTGTGTGCATTATGAATAAAAATCTTACGTTACGGACGTTTTTTCCCGGTTAGAGTACCCCTCCACATCGTTCCATAACGAACTTCGTTCCAAAAATATGTAAAACAATTTTTTTATTTTCAAATTAATGTTTAAAATTGCCCTTTCTGTTGTAAATCGTTCAAAATATAATGTTTTAAAGAGATTAAAAACTGCATTCTTAACTACAAAAATAATGGAGACGGGTTCTCGCGTTCACGATTCAAGAGGTCACCTGACATTTCACATGACAGCCGCCTCGGCTACGCGAATTAATTCACATGGACTATCTTCATTGGGCATCTTTACTGGAATGAGTTAAAAAACACACGGTTTTTTTTTAACGAAACAAAAAAAACCTCATTTTAGATACGTTTTCTTGGAAAGCAATGATTTTATGAAACGCGAAGGTCAACAGTTGCTTTTGTAGCTTAAACATTACGTCCGAGCTCCGCGATATAAGGCTTACGTTAGTATTACTGATCTTTTTGACATTGTTCTTTTATTGATGTCTGTTTGTTAATTTTCATAGCCGACTAGCTGACCCGGCAGACTTCGTAGTGCCTCAATCGATAAATAAAGGACCTAAACTTTTGTATAAAATAAACATAAAACAAACAAAAGGAATCCGTCCGAAGGGGGACACATCAAAGGAAAAACAAAATAGTTATTTTTATTTAATTCCGAGCATTTTCATATTTATCTACCTTTTGAACCTTCTCTGGACTTCCACAAATAATTCAAGATCGAAATTAGCCAAATCGGTCCAGCCTAGCCGTTCTCGAGTTTTAGCGAGACTATCGAACAGCAATTCATTTTTATATAGATAGATAGATAGATAGATGTGTTTAATGCTAAATGAACATTGATTAAAGTTTACGGCCCACCTGGTGTTAAGAGGTATCGGGAGCCCATAGACATCAACAACGTAAATGCCCCGTCCAACCTTGAGACCACTTTTTTTATTGCTTAGATCGGTGGACGAGTTCACGGTCTGCCTAGTGTTAAGTGGTTACCGGAGCCCATAGACATCTACAACGTAAATGCCGCTACACACCTTGATACCTTGAGATATAAGTTTTAATGTCTCCGTTTTTAAAGTACAACGGCTGCCCCACCCTTCGATCCGAAATGCATTACTGTTTCACGGCAGAAGTAGGGAAGGTGGTGGTACCTACCCGTGCGGGCTGACAAGAGGTCCTACCACCAGTAATTACGCAAATTATAATTTTGCGGGTTTGATTTCTATTACACAATGTTATTCATTCACCGTGGCAGTCAATCATAAACAAATTGTTGAGTAAGTATTTTGTTAGAAAAATTGGTACCTGCCTGCGGGATTCGAACACCGGTTACATCGCTAGATACGAATGTACCGGATGTCTTATCCTTTAGGCCACGACGACTTCAAATGAGTAAAAACTCATAAGTCTCAGTTTTACAGTACAACGCTTGCCCAATTCCTCAGAAACGCAATAAATTCGCAAATTATAATTTTTGCGTGTTTGATTTGTATTCCACGATGTTATCCCTCCTGTTCATCGTGGTAGTATTTCTTGAACATTTATTAAGTACCTATGTATTTCAATAGCAATATTCCTACCTGCCTAATTATGCAATAATTACCGATATTAATTATGCAAGTTTACCTACTTGTAGTTTTCATTTTGAGATTAATGAGGGAAATTATTTAGGATATGGTTTTGTTCTTAGCTGAACATAATAAGCCTAGAAAGAGAGGGAGACAGATCATTGAAGCCTTCACATTTCAGAAGATCCTATCCAATGTTTGCCGCAAAATTATGTCAAAGATAACAAACAAATCAGATGTATATATTTGATAAGCTAAAGTGAAAATATATAGTCCATTCATAGTAGACACCATTTCAATACAATCAGGACTATCTTGTTGGTATACGCATTCTCGGACCTTACTAGATGTATCGGCGCCATTAAGTACACTGTTAGGTTAACTATGACCAAATTTAGAAGACAGACCACGCTTAGTGCCAAATTCATAGTTCACACTTTCTATTTTTTATTATTGTCGTCCAGACAGAGGAGCAGTATTAGGCGATCACGCCACGGCCCTATGCACTCGCGATCAAAAAACCGCGACGGAACCGCCTAGCTGCGTCCTGTGTCAAACACAGGGTCACCCCGCAAATTACCGCGGATGCCCCCGAGCCCCGAAAATAAATCGCCGCGTCGCCCGCCAAAACCGCCTCCGAGCTTCCGGCGTCGCAGGCTAAGCCAGCGTTCGTTCCGGCGCCGGTGTGTCTCGGCTTGGGCGAAACCGCTGCCGTACACGAACACGGTTACAACTCCCTCCTCCGCGATTCGTTCCGCCCCCGCAACTCGTCCCTCTCCCGCGACTTGCCCTCCGACCGCGTCCGACAATCTCGCTTTAGCGATCGACTTCTTTCAGTCGATCAACTTTGAGCGCGTTAACGTTTTGGGCGACGCCATTCGCGCTCTCTCCACTGCACAACACTTTATCGCCGTTGTGCAAGAATACGCCGACGTATACGCGTCATTAAATACGTACGTCCTCCCCTCACTCCGCCGGTAATCAATGGCGTATATAAGTAGAATAAAGCCCCTATCCGTAACGATAGGATTTTTTAACGCTTACGGTCTCGCAAATCAACGTGATCAGGTTTCTGACTTTTTGCGTGACCATCAAATTGATATCTTTTTAGTGCAGGAGACCCTACTTAAGCCCGCGCGCCGTGACCCTAAAATCGCGAACTATAACATGGTCAGAAACGACAGGCTCTCTGCTCATGGTGGTGGTACCGTCATTTACTATAGAAGAGCCCTGCATTGCGTCCCGCTCGATCCTCTCGCGCTCGCTAATATCGAAGCATCAGTGTGCCGAATCTCACTGACGGGACACGCGCCGATCGTTATCGCGTCCGTTTATCTTCCACCGGATAAGATCGTTCTAAGCAGTGATATCGAGGCGCTGCTCGGCATGGGGAACTCTGTCATTCTGGCGGGCGACCTAAATTGTAAGCATATCAGGTGGAACTCACACACCACAACCCCGAATGGCAGGCGGCTTGACGTGTTAATCGATGATCTCGCCTTCGATATCGTCGCTCCGCTAGCCCCAACTCACTACCCGCTAAATATCGCGCATCGCCCGGATATACTTGACATAGCGTTATTAAAAAACGTAACTCTGCGCTTACACTCGATCGAAGTAGTTTCAGAGTTAGATTCAGACCACCGTCCCGTCGTTATGAAACTCGGTCACGCTCCGGATTCCGTTCCCGTCACGAGGACTGTGGTGGATTGGCACACGCTGGGCATCAGCCTGGCTGAATCTGATCCACCATCGCTCCCGTTTAACCCGGACTCTACCCCGTCTCCTCAGGATACCGCTGAAGCCATAGACATCTTAACGTCACACATCACCTCGACATTAGATAGATCATCGAAACAAATTGTAGCGGAGGACTTCCTTCACCGCTTCAAATTGTCCGACGATATTAGGGAACTCCTTAGAGCTAAGAACGCCTCGATACGCGCCTACGACAGGTATCCTACCGCGGAAAATCGTATTCGAATGCGTGCCCTACAACGCGACGTAAAGTCTCGCATCGCCGAAGTCCGAGATGCCAGATGGTCTGATTTCTTAGAAGGACTCGCGCCCTCCCAAAGGTCTTACTACCGCTTAGCTCGTACTCTCAAATCGGATACGGTAGTAACTATGCCCCCCCTCGTAGGTCCCTCAGGTCGACTCGCGGCGTTTGATGATGACGAAAAAGCAGAGCTCCTGGCCGATACATTGCAAACCCAGTGCACGCCCAGCACTCAATCCGTGGACCCTGTTCATGTAGAATTAGTAGACAGTGAGGTAGAACGCAGAGCCTCCTTGCCACCCTCGGATGCGTTACCACCCGTCACCCCGATGGAAGTTAAAGACTTGATCAAAGACCTACGTCCTCGCAAGGCTCCCGGTTCCGACGGTATATCCAACCGCGTTATTAAACTTCTACCCGTCCAACTCATCGTGATGTTGGCATCTATTTTCAATGCCGCTATGGCGAACTGTATCTTTCCTGCGGTGTGGAAAGAAGCGGACGTTATCGGCATACATAAACCCGGTAAACCAAAAAATCATCCGACGAACTACCGCCCGATTAGCCTCCTCATGTCTCTAGGCAAACTGTATGAGCGTCTGCTCTACAAACGCCTCAGAGACTTCGTCTCATCCAAGGGCATTCTCATCGATGAATAATTCGGGTTCCGTACAAATCACTCATGCGTTCAACAGGTGCACCGCCTCACGGAGCACATTCTTGTGGGGCTTAATCGACCAAAACCGTTATACACGGGAGCTCTCTTCTTCGACGTCGCAAAAGCGTTCGACAAAGTCTGGCACAACGGTTTGATTTTCAAACTATTCAACATGGGCGTGCCGGATAGTCTCGTGCTCATCATACGGGACTTCTTGTCGAACCGCTCTTTTCGATATCGAGTCGAGGGAACCCGCTCCTCCCCACGACCTCTCACAGCTGGAGTCCCGCAAGGCTCTGTCCTCTCACCCCTCCTATTTAGCTTATTCGTTAACGATATTCCCCGGTCGCCGCCGACCCATTTAGCTTTATTCGCCGACGACACGACTGTTTACTATTCCAGTAGAAACAAGTCCCTAATCGCGAAGAAGCTTCAGAGCGCAGCCCTAGCCCTAGGACAGTGGTTCCGAAAATGGCGCATAGACATCAACCCAGCGAAAAGTACTGCGGTGCTATTTCAGAGGGGAAGCTCCACACGGATTTCCTCCCGGATTAGGAGGAGGAATCTCACACCCCCGATTACTCTCTTTAGACAACCCATACCCTGGGCCAGGAAGGTCAAGTACCTGGGCGTTACCCTGGATGCATCGATGACATTCTGCCCGCATATAAAATCAGTCCGTGACCGTGCCGCGTTTATTCTCGGTAGACTCTACCCCATGATCTGTAAGCGGAGTAAAATGTCCCTTCGGAACAAGGTGACACTTTACAAAACTTGCATAAGGCCCGTCATGACTTACGCGAGTGTGGTGTTCGCTCACGCGGCCCGCACACACATAGACACCCTCCAATCTCTACAATCCCGCTTTTGCAGGTTAGCCGTCGGAGCTCCGTGGTTCGTGAGGAACGTTGACCTACACGACGACCTGGGCCTCGAATCTATCCAGAAATACATGAAGTCAGCGTCGGAACGGTACTTCGATAAGGCTATGCGTCATGATAATCGCCTTATCGTTGCCGCCGCTGACTACTCCCCGAATCCTGATCACGCAGGAGCCAGTCACCGTCGACGCCCTAGACACGTCCTTACGGATCCATCAGATCCAATAACCTTTGCATTAGACGCCTTCAGCTCTAACACTAGGAGCAGGCTTAGGGACCCCGGTAACCGTACTCGTCCACCTCGACAAAGAGTTCGCCGTGCAACCTAACCCATGAATCAGCTCGCTAAGTTTCTCGCCGGATCTTCTCAGCGGGTCGCGATTCCGATCCGGTAGTAGATTCATTCGCGAAGCAGCTGCTCTTGAGCTGTTAGGTCTCCTTCGGAGGCAAAAAGTGAAGCCTTAGAACGTATTATCAATGGCCGCAGCGGCTACAATTTCTAATTGCTCTTTCCATTAAAATGCTGTAGAAAATACGGGTCAGTACAATGGTATTTTTTATTGCTTTGATGGATGGACGAGTTCACGCACCACCTGATGTTAAGTAGTTACTAGAGCCCATAAACATCTACAACGTAAATGCCGCCACCCACCTTGAGATAAGAGTTCTAAGGTCTCAGTATAGTTACAACGGCTGCCCCACCCTTCAAACCGAAACGCATTCAACTGCTTCGTGGTAGAAATAGGCAGGGTGATGGTACCTAGCCGTGCGGACTCACAAGAGGTCCTACCACCAGTAATAAATCTCTCCGCAGACCCAGTTTTTTATATAATGTTGGGTATTGATGTGTTCAAAGTCCACCATTACTAAGTAAAATGGCGTGAAAATTCATATAAAGCCATATTGGTGAAGAAAAATAAATTTGACTAGATTTAGAATTTATTTTATTAAAGAAATTTCTTTACCCATTACACCGCATTCTTCTCCACTGACGACACCAATCGTAGACGCTACCTCTCTATAGATATTCATACCTTAAAGCCGATACAGTACACAATTTGTATTGAACGACCCGCGGTAGTTACGGCTTCGGATCGCGATAACAGAGCTGCAGCGATTTTATCGTCGGCAATTCATGTCGTATACCTGACTTATGTTTGAGAGATTTCGGTATTGGCTAAGTTTATAACACTTAATTGTATCAGTTAAGAAGGTTAGCTTAGGTTATCAATTAAATTGTAACGTACACTAAGGTTATTAATGGTCTATAGCGAACGAATATCGGTTTAGAATCTTACTTATGAACACTAGAAAGGGTTTTTTAATTGTTCATTTAGGCAAGAGAGTTCACGGAGCGTGGACATTTCATTAACTGTTGCCCATGGACTTTAGCAATGCCAGGGGCAGAGCCAAGTCACTGATTACCAAGCCTCGTTTAAAGAAGGGCATGTCATAGCCCTAGAGAAACAGCGTGGAGGGGAGCTCATTCCAAAACCGGTAGGTACGTGGCAAAAAGATCTCTGGAATATCTGTGTATGGACGCAGTGGATCCAAATAGTATGAATGAACTCTACATCGGCAGTGTAGATGTCTTATCATCATCACTTATGATATGATGAAAGCCAGAAAATAGGGTTTTAAGTAGGTTTTATGTGAGAATATTACTGCTATCGACGAGTGATAGAGAAATGGCAGTAGCTTGAGAAGAGGAACTCATTAGTCATACTTGTCATTTTAGAATTAGTAAACCTGCAGATTAATATCTTTGAGATTCTCTGACGAAATAGCGATAAGTAGTGGTTCAGTTGTGCTCCCGGCGTTACTGTCGTCCAGGAGAATCGGTGACCACTCATCATCAGCTGAACTTGACTGAACTGACTTTCATTCGACAATTTAAGCCAAAAAATTATAAACTATTTTAAAGAATCTTTCTTGTATATGAATTTTAATCTCAAATAATGTCTTCATTAAAATACGATATTTTTTTCCTACGTATCTGTATGCCTCTCGTGGGACTATCCTGGCTTCACAATGACTGGTAAGCCGAGTACTGCTTCGCCCAGATAGTTTTTTATTTAAAAATAATGTTATTATTTTAACAAAACCTTAATTTAATAATTAATGAAATTCATCGGGACAGTTTTGTTGACCTGTCAATCAGTATAAAAAACCGTGTAATTATCGACCAAAAAAAAATCGAGATAAAAACTTAAACTGACAATCTTTGATCTTGTTTCGCCCGAAACCGCGTATGACCGGTCGTCTTATTGACCTGGGACTCTTATTCTCGAAGCTTCGATATAATGTTTTCATTAAAATAAATTGGATATTGGACATATACTTTCAGTACTGTAGTCATAAACGTTTACCTGTTATGTACATTTATTATGTTGTTAATTCAAACAAAACTAATCCGTAATCTTTAGATTTAATCGCTTCGTAAATCCACGTATTAAAACTTTAACGTTGCCTACAGACTAAATAAAATATCGTACAGACAACTAATTAATTTCGGTATTACCCAATACGCTGTCTATAGACTTTGTAATCTGAATATACTGATGCACCTTCAAACTAGCAATTCAAATCTCAATTGCACTAGAATATTCCGCGTTTTCTGCTTTAACTGACTGCTTTGCGGCAGATACACGACGGTCGTGGCCACACATGCAGACTCACAACGTCACATTATATGACCGATGAACGAATTTTCTCCGTGGGTCGCGTTTTCGATCCGGTGGTAGATTCTGCGAAGCACTGCTCTTGCTAGGGTCACGGTTAGCCACACCTCCGGCTTGAGCTCCGAGAACTCTCACCTACACGATAGCCTGTCAAGACTATCAGCATATTTGAGGAAATAAAAAATTATGAACGGCTGAAAAAAATTATGGCCGGCCACCAAACCGTTGGTCAGATCAGATAGCTGCGCTCACTGGACTCTGTTGCGACCGCCCTGAGAGAAGCCGAAAGCCGAAGGAAATGGAAGCTGATGGTACAAAGAGGCACGAAGGGCTTTGAAGTATGCGACTAAGAAGAGAAGAGAGACAGTCTAGGTATGTATCAAATTATAGGAGACTAAACAGAATACGCCTATTAGTCTAAACTAACAATGTAAAAGTTAAGTAGATGTTTCAGAGGCTCACAAATAAGCCCCCTGTATAATTTTAGCTATAAATCATTGAAGTCGTTTCCCCGAAGTAGCGCGGAGGCGAGCGCCCCCGACCGGTCTCTGAGTCGCCTCATTTAAACTGTAGCACATTCCGATGATTATTCGTGTATTCATAGTCTGGTTTTGATGTTGGGTTTTCATTTTAATGTTTAATAAAAAAAAAAAAAAGAATTTTGTTTTTAAAATTAGAATTAGTAAAATATTGCAAAACATTCAAGAGTGGAAAAGTAAGTTAATACGGGGAATAAGCCAAGTCAAGTAGACATGATTTGACTTGTTTTCTACCATGTGAAATATTTTATTGTTCTCTTCCATAATTTTCTCTGTTATTATAATTAAAAATTATCTAACACTTTTTTTACAGCTTGCTCATTCAACTGTCTTCGCCATCTTGTTTTTCTCTGTCATTAACGCTCCATACCACACTCTCGTCATACGTTCCGTTCTTACTAATCGTACATATATTTACAAATTCTTTTTAAAAATAGCTCGTCCACACAAATTAGGTCGTAATCGATTGCTTCGCGTCTTGTCTTGCTTCACCATCTTTAATACTATATATAATAGAGATAATTTTCGTCTAATATCTACGGGATGTAGTTTATTGCATGGCACTAGAGACAGTTAAAATCATTTTTAGTTTTATTTCTATTTGCCGAAATACAAGATATAATTTTAATGCCAACAACAGCCACCCGTGTACATATTTTTAAAGTGCAAATTTTTTTTTTAAATTAATCTTATACTCATGATCCACCGGCGACCATTGCGCGACTAACATGCCAAAGTTCACAGATCAAGACTTACCCACCACCACTATGTTTTACATTTTTATTGAACGTACAATTCAACTGTTTACTTTATTAATTTCCATTAACAAAAGACCAACACAAGATGTCTCTAACAATCAACTGTTTTTTTCGTTACAAACTATCACAGTTTGGGTCAAGGCGATTGTGAAAAATGTAATTCAATGAAACTCGACTATAGATACGAAAGGTCGGGTAAGTGCAGGTCCCACTTTATCTCTCGACCGGCACTGTCATAATAATAACACGTATCTTATGTGTTTTTATCGATAAATATCCTTTCTCATAATTACGTTTCTTCAAGATAATAATCATAAATCTGATTTTTACTGTTACACATATTAATATTATAAAAAAGTAATGAATAATGAATGGTTTTTAAATGTAAGTTTTTTTTTCATAAATTCATTGGAGTGTTGCTGATGGTAGGACGTCTTGTGAGTCCATGCGGGTAGGTACCACCATCCCGCCTATTTCTGCCGTGAAGCAGTAATGCATTTCAGTTTGCTATGCTATGCTGAGAGCTTAGAACTCATTCTCAGGGTGGGTGGCGGCATTTACGTTGTAGATGTCTATGGGCTTCGGTAACCACTTAACACCAGGTGGGCCGTGAGCTCGTCCACCCATCTAAGCAATAAAAAATAAAGATAATACCATTACCGTAGAAAGAAAATAGCAAATACTTTTCATATTTATATTTATTTTCATATTTATTTAAGAGTTATTTTTTAAACCGAGACATCGGAACTTTTGACTGTCCGTTGTTCAACTTACTTCATGTACGTACTCCATGATTCGTACTAACGTAAATCCGACCAACATTAAAATCTATACTAATATTATAAAGAGGAAAGATTTGTTTGTTTGTTTGTTTCGAATAGGCTCCGAAACTACTGGACCGATTTGAAAAATTCTTTTTCCATTAGAAGCCGACATTGTCCTTGATGAACATAGGCTACTTTTTTTTATTTTTATTTTTTTTATTTTTTTGGTTTCATGTGTGTTTTAATGTTTCCGAAGCGAAGCGAGGGCGGGTCGCTAGTATAAAGATAAAAGGTTTTCTCAGACCCGTTATCGCCTTCAAATCTGAAATGAAATTAAATCAGCAAGATAATTCCAAACGATCCGGCTCCGGCTGCAAAGTCTCTCGGGAAGCTTTAAAGCGAATTGTTATTAAAAGAAAAAATAGTTTAATAAAACTAAAAAAATACGCTTTTATAGAAAAGCCAATTGAAAAATTTATAATAAATTTCAATTAAAAATAGTGTAAAAAAAAGTTATTTTACTGTAAAAAAGCGTGGGTTGCTTTTCAGGATTTTATCAAAATAACCCTTCTACTCATATCTGTTCATAAAATATTTATAACTACTGATACCATTTTATTTTCAATTTTTCAGTTCTATTTTCTATAAAAGCGTATTTTGTTAGTTTTTTTAAACTATTATTAATTTTAATTTTTTAGTTGAATTTCAATATTTTCAATATATTTTTTTAATGCTGAATTGTCATCGATCCTTAATGAGTATACCAAATTTCGATTTAATCCGACCTTTTGAAGGAGGTCAAAATCATGTTCAAAGATTCCGTTATATACTAACATATATTACATACGCCTGAAGCTAATAAAAGCGTATTAAAAACAACATAAATTTACCTTTAAAACAATATGCTTTATCGAGTCCGCGTCGAACGGTAGCCGTGTCGTTACTCCTGCCGCAAAAGCGACTGGTTGTGACACACGATACACGACAGCGCTGTTACAGATTGTATTTTTCGATAAATACACTTACTACCGTTCCGTGTTACATAAAATTATTACAAACTAGCGACCCGCCCTCGTTTCGCTTCGGAAACATTAAAACACACATGAAACCAAATAAAAAAAATAACATTTTTTTAAAGAAAAGTGGCCTATGTTCATCAGGGACAATGTCGGCTTCTAATGGAAAAAGAATTTTTCAAATCGGTCCAGTAGTTTCGGAGCCTATTCGAAACAAACAAACAAACAAATCTTTCCTCTTTATAATATTAGTATAGACAACAAAGTTCACTTTACTAGTTCGAAACAAGGAGAAGTAAACACGCGAATATCTTTGAGATACTTTTTACTGGTGCTAGGACCTCTTGTGAGTCCGCACGGGTAGGTACCACCCTGTCCATTTCTGCCGTGAAGCAGTAATACGTTTCGGTTTGAAGGGCGGGGCAGCCGCTGTAACTATACTTGAGACCTTAGAACTTATATCTCAAGGTGGGTGGTGCATTTACGCTATAGATGTCTGTGGGCTCCAGTAACCACTTAACACCAGGTGGGCTGTGAGCTCGTCCACCCATCTAAGCAATAAAAAAAAGATTCTTACCCACCTGTAGCTGCAAAGTCAGTGTCAATTACTTTTTTTTTTTTTTTTGTAACCTGATGTTAAGATACCTGTGCCCATGTACAAATCAAAACGTAAACTATTTAGCTGCTGTAACATTTCTCTTCGGAAATAGTCAGTTCCGTTGTTGCAAAATAAAAATATCCATTTGTCGTTATGAATAAGATACGGCGAGAAATATCACAAATGCAATTAAAAATACCCTACTACCGTTCCGAGCTACGTAAAATTATTACAAATACCTAACAAAGTTTATTTTACGAGTAACGCGCATTAAAATTTATTGTTTCATTACAATGTTGCGAATATCACACTTATTACAAAGTTTAATTTCCGTTTTCTTATAACTTAATGCTTTTAATTAATTTATTAAATTTACAAAATTCCATTTTAGTTTGATAGCGGTTTCAGTCCTTAAATCATTCTAATATTTGTAAATTAATTATTAATTTTTAGATCATTATTAATTAAATTATTAGATTTTCTTTATTATTATTTTATTTTAGGTTTTTGATTTTTATGTCTTTGCTAATATCTGTCTGCAAACCGATCTTTTTGAGAGAGTTCTACAACTGCACTAACTTTTAACTATAGGTGATTTAAATCTGTTAGTTCACACACTAATCGGGTGTCATAAAGATGTTTTTGCGTATGTCAAGTGTTGACGACTGTGGTTATTTAGAATTGAGGAGAACTAGAAATGTTACTGCCTCTTTAATTGAATACGTACACTTTTGTTAATGTCAATGCACTATTGTATGCTTAGAATATATTAAAAAAAAGATGTGTGGTGTCGTGGGACACCGGATAGGAACGAAGCTCCTTATTATAAGAATACTAATTTTAAATTCTATTCGAGGTATAAAGAAAATAAAACTGGAGGTTTCGCAACAACCCACGGTCATTCGGTAACGTGCGAACTTATTGTGGTCCACTTAATTCACGGTTGTTTGCATAAGAGTTAGTGTATTGCGCAAACGAACGCTTTGAGATCGTCAATGAATGATAAAAAAAATGTTATTTTTTGTACGTTATTACAAAGTTAAGTCGTACACTGTGTGCATTACTAATTTGTACGATATTACAAAGTTAAGTCGTACACTGTGTGCATTACTAATAAAAATCTTACGTTACGGACGTTTTATCCCGGTTCGGGTACCCCTCCGCATCGTCCCTTAAGGAGCTTCGTTCCAACAAGGGCGTTAAAGAATTTTCAATTTTCAAAATTATACAAATTTGATTTAAATATTCATTGAACTTTTACCATCCAAGTCGAATAACAGCGTAGGGAATTTTCTAACGCAAAATTAAGGGAATTAAAATTATGCGCACAGATTTAGTTTACAGTATAAACGCCTACAGACACGCCGTATACATGCTTCTTCAATTAGCCGGGTTATGTACTTCATTCGCTTCCTAGGCCGGCCTTAATAAAGGCAACTTAAAATTTAGTTGTCTATAAAGTAGATAAGGCAATAGCTGTCTTAAAATTAATTGAAACTTATAGCTATCGCCATGAGTTAACTAAATTGGATCTATCTTAGAAAGTATACATATTTTTTATTATTTATATTGTGCATTGTTTTCGATATCAGTTTTGGGGGGATAAGTCGAAAGTCGAAGTTGAATTTGATTCCATTTTTAAGTGTTCATTTAATAATCGAAGAGGTTGCGAATACTAATATATATATAAATGAATTGCTGTTCGTTAGTCTCGCTAAAACTCGAGAACGGCTGGACCGATTTGCCTAATTTTGGCCTTGAATTATTGAATTATTTTTGGAAGTCAAAAGAAGGTTAAAAAGGTAGATAAATATGAAAATGCTCGGCATTAAATAAAAATAACAATTTTGTTTTCCCTTTGATATGTCCCCCGTCGGACGGATTCCTTTTGTTTGTTTTAACTTTATTTTATACAAAAGTTTAGATCTTTTATTTATCGACTGAGGCACCACGAAGTCTGCCGGGTCAGCTAGTTCGATAATAAAAAAGACTCGCCACTAATTATAAGTCCCGCCCCACTTTAGTTTTGACCAAGCAAGGAAGCTTCAATCTCGGCCTGCCGGGTACGTGGTTTACGCCGGTCTCTGTATTGTCGGTGCACTTTGACTGAGGATGTCTCGTTTTTCTGGTGAGGTAGTTGTTGACGAGTCACGGCTTTTTATTTACCTGCACCAAGAGACCGCGATGGGGGATATCGTTTTCAGCAACGACTTACTCTGTCAAGCGTCCTTGAGGTGGCCGTGTGTGGTCTCCAAACCTTCTTCTTCTCTGAGGCTTCGTTAGGGGTGGAGTTCGGACGTTTGGAGAGTCATTTTGTCGGTAGCTTCGATAGCTCTAGATACACAGCGTGCCGCCTCGCAACTAGAATCTCACTAATGCTTCAAGATTAATTTCATTGGCTGTTTGTAATATTTTCATTTTTGTTTTGGTGTTTTATCTTTAAGAGATGTAAGAAAGCCTCGGTACTGATTTTTTAATTATTTTATATAAAATAAAGTATATGGATAAAAAACCGAAAACCGGCCAACAAATAGACGAGACAGAGCTGGTGAAGCGTTTGGTCTTTGCTTATTTTGATGTAGACTAGGTTTCAGGCGTGGTTTCGCTCGCATAATTGAACTGGTTTTGTCATCAATCAATTCAGCTGTACAACATACATTTTTATAGGACGCTGTTGTAAAGTATGCTGAAGGTATTTCCATTTGCGCATGCGCAAACATTCTAGGTATTTTAAGTCATGCGATAGTCATGTTTGTGGTGGCGCTTTCATTAGACTCCCGCCACCGGAGCAGAGTTCATCTCTACTGTTTTCACTCGCAGTGCATTTCGACTATCCGTCTCGGCAATAAACTCTTGTTATTTTTTTTCCTTTTTTATTGCATAGATGTGTGGACGAGCTCACAGCTCACCTGGTGTTAAGTAGTTAATGGAGCCCATAGACATTTACAACGTAAATGCGCCACTTACCTTGAGATATGAGTTCTAAGGTCTCAGTATAGTTACAACGGCTGCCCCACCCTTCAAACCGAAACGCATTACTGCTTCACGGCAGAAATAGGTAGGGTGCCCGTGCGGACTCACAAGAGGTCCTACCATCAGTCTTGTGGTATTTGCAAATTTTTTTGACTTGTTCTTTTTCAGATCAAATTTAAATAAGACCTTGGCGATAGTGCCTTGATTGTCTCCTTGAGATTGTTAATATTCGTGAGCAACGGTGATCGTTCAGTACAGAGATGAGGTGTACGCTAGCCTGCTTTGAAGGCAATAAAAAATAAATTGAAACTTCAAGTAGAGAATTTATAATAATGTATGTTTTCGACTTTGGATTCGCATTTATATTATATTATTGTCTCTAATAAGATTTAAACTTGTAACCAGTTAAAAGAAACAATTTTAAGAAACTTATGAATATTTAATTATATAAAAAACTAATCATGAATGATAATGTTTTAATTCCTGTGGCGTCGCAATTATCTTAATCCGAAGGAAGTGACGTAACAGCTGATTTGAGATCGGAAATGTGACCTCTTACGGCCGGATGTATCACTATTACAGACGACTAATACGAAATATCGATTACGAAGGCGCATGATATTTAGCAATAAGCAAGCACATTACAAATAATCGATTTTATTTCAATGCGTAGCTTTAATGATTTTGAATTACAATTATCCGTTTTGAGATATTCAAGTATTTATCACGATGTATTTTGCAGTTAAAATATTTATCTACGTGTGCTACTTAAAATGACGAATGTATATTTTTAGTTCGCCACAAACTAGCGAAGCTACCTTGCCTTCTGGATTGAAGGATAGAACAGAAGCGAAATATGGTATTCACATTTTGATATCCATGCCCAAAAAAAGGAATTGCGACTTTGACTTTGCAGATCTTTTAAGGTGCGTAAGATCTCAAAGATATTCGCGTATTATACTTCTCTTTTTTTTTTTCTACCTGTGCTGATAGTCTTGAGAGGCTGTATCAGCTTCGCCCTAACGTGTAGGTGAGCTCACGGGGCTAAAACCGGAATGTTGCTAACACTGGCCCTAGCAAGGCGGTACCCACAAGACAGGAAAGGGGTCTAAGGGTCTTATAATATTTACTATTATTATTATTCTTTTTTATTGCTTAGATGAGTGGACGAGCTCACAGCCCACCTTGTTTTAAGTGGTCACTGGAGCCAATAGACACTTGCAACGTAAATGCGCCACTTACCTTGAGATATAAGTTCTAAGGTCTCAGTATAGTTACAACGGCTACCCCACCCTTCAAGTCGAAACGCATCACTGCTTCACGGCAGAAATGGGCGGGGTGGTGGTACCTACCCGTGCGGACTCACATGAGGTCCTACCACCAGGAAATATTATATAATTTTTAGGTTTATTGTTTTGGAGCTGCGCTCCCCACAGCAACAGCAGTGAACCAATCTTTGGTCAGTATTCCAGTAAAGTAGATTACTTCTAATTCCAGTTATGTTAATTGTTGATATCTGGATCTGATATTGGAAATCTTTGTGTAGCAACGTAAACCCTTAGTTACTTGCGGATTCCTCAACCTGATTAAACTGTGTTCCGAATCTTGCAATAGCGTTTGATGAAAAGAGCCCATTAATGTTTTTGTCAAAGTAATTATTGCCTAGAATGCTAATTATATTCACAAATAATGGTATGCATAATTCCGACCGCTTCCATGCTGCAATGTCAGTTAGTTTTTTTAGGTGTTTGCCAATTGAAGAATGTCTTGGTCGACTTCTACAACCCGATTTTTTCTACGACTTTATTTTTAGTAGTTTCATTTAAAAACTCTTTGGTGTGTCTTAACTCCGCGATGTCGAGATTTGGTGTAGTCTATGGTCGTATTAGGAACCATCTTCTTTACGGAGAATTATTTTTTGATGGCAAAATATTTTTTACGTTTAAAAATCTTGTTTCAGAGCATAGCCACGGTATGTGACTACACTGGGCGCTGTATGCGTCATGCGACGTAGCACTAAGTAAAACAATAACGTTTCCAAAAGTATTTTTTGCACAAATAATGTGAATTTCTCATATTTAATTACAATGATGAAACTCCTTAAGAAGCAAAAAAAGAAAAATCGAAAGTCGCTTTACAATGTTCCGAATCTCGAATGTTTTCACACAAACATCTCTAACATTGCGAATCTAAAAGCATTTTAAGAGTCAGTGTTTGACCAACTTTCGGAACTGTCGCGTTTTATTGATACCATTATCGATAAAAAGTCTGGTTCGCGTCGTCACCGCACGTCGATGGTTCGTCGATATCGGCGTACACAATTAGTGCTGTACTATCGGTAATTACAATCGGTAGCCGACCTGCCGACGATCGATAGTTGGGATCATCGATACGTCACACCGTTGCCACAAGTTCAGAAACTATTGTTTTATTTCTTTACGGTCATATCTCCATGTTTGAATATTCGAAAATAATTCCCGGTAGTCGTGGTATTATTATTTTGCTGAAAATAAATAAAATAACATTCAACTTACATAAAGACACACCTTTTGCACAGATTAAAGCATAGAATGTCTCCACGTTGCCCAAAACACGTCATTACGGATCCTCCCGATCCATTAACGGTGCTCTTAGGTACCACAAGCACCGGTCACCGTCCTCGTCAAACTCGTCGCTTGGGACGAAGGGCTCGACGAGCGAATTAACCCACAGACACAGCCCACTGAGTTTCTCGGCGGATCTTCTCAGTGGGTCGCGTTTCCGGTCCGGTGGTAGATTCTGCGAAGCACTGCTTTTGGCTAGGGCCAGTGGATAGCATCACTCCGATTTGAGCCCCGCGAGCTCACATACTAGTTAAGGTTACGCTGAGACAAAAAAAAAGAATGTCAGTTCACATTTAATGTTTTTTTTTTAAATTAGAATTTTTATTTTTGTATTTAGTAAATACGTTACAATGTAGTCAAGTTGCGAGCCACGCGGAGTACGTTTTAAAAAATAGAAATTATATTTTATGAACGTTTATTCCGTACCAAATCTGACTTAAGACTAACTTATTACTAATCTTAATCTAACGGGAAGGGCATCGGACCACCGGTCCAGCGGATGCCGTCGTCTGCGAATTCCACAATTCAGCAGTTGAGTTCGCCGAAGATCTGCCTTTGCAGACATGAGTCAGCAGAGGTGCCCGATGTAACCATGTAGGTATGGATTCAATAAACGAATAAACAAACAACAGTTAATGTTTTCAAGGAAGACTAAAAAAGCAGAAAGTTATAATAATAAATATGATTAAAGTCAATTTTACCTTCGTTGCTCTCTTTTTCCATTGGAACAGGAAATATAAATATTTTTGGGCGTTCGGAACTTCAGTTTAGTTTATTAGTCCTTACAGTACAGTGTGAGCGGCAGACGTTCGCATACGTAGATCGACTAGGATCCGTTCCATGACAGTGGGTGTAATTTAAGGGCCGGCTTATTATTTACAAGCGTTCGATAAATTGTTGTAACCAAGTTTTTGTTTATTTTCATCCGGCTTGAGGTGTTTCGCTTCTGTGTTCTGCTCCGATGTTTATGAAGTCGATATTCCGGTTGTATGTTTTGTTCTGACGTTGACTGGATTACAACACAGCTTTGTGCCTGTCTTGTCTATTGGTTTCGTGTTGTTTGTTTTATGACAAGAAAAATTGAAGTGTGATTTAATATTTTTTTTAATTTAGAACTTCGTCTCCGTGTTTATAACGTGTAAATGACCTTTTTTTTTTGTTGGGAAATTTAAGGAAATTCAAGAAAGCTTTATGTTTTGTGGTAATCTTAATAAGATCCTCTCCCTGGGAGGGCGCACAACTGGTCATAAGTCAGGTTTGTTGTGATGTCGATGCTCTTTGATATCCGCTGATATCAGACAGGCGATGGAATTGGTTGCTACGCTAAATAAACAATGCAATTTTACGGTCCACTTCGTGTGCAATTCAATTTGAAATATCTAATGTATATTTTGATATTAATATCCATGGCATGCTTTCAAACAATGCATGGATTAATCGTTATCTTTCTTTTGACATGATTACGTCTTATAAATCGATGAACACCGGCTGCACGCACAAAAAAGTGTCACGTTCCGCGTGAGTCTGAGCGCGCAAGCGAGAGCGCGGAAAAAGCGATAGAGAGGCACGATCGGCCCAAGCGTTGTCTTGTAACATATTTATCTCTCTTCTCCGGTGCCGTCAGAGCTAGCAGCTCGAAGAGTTTGCCTACTAGCGCTATCGCGTAAAACTATTATTCGTAAACCGACTTTACAGAGAATCTATTATTATTTTTATCTATATATATAAAAATGAATTGCTGTTCGTTAGTCTCGCTAAAACTCGAGAACGGCTGGACCGATTTGGCTAATTTTGGTCTTAAATTATTTGTGGAAGTCCAGAGAAGGTTTAAAAGGTACCTAGATAAATATAAAAATGCTCGGAATTAAATAAAAATAACAAATTTGTGTTTCCTTTGATGTGTCCCTCGTCGGACGGATTCCTTTTGTTTGTTTTATGTTTGTTTTATACAAAAGTTTAGGTCTTTTATTTATCGATTGAGGCACTACGAAGTCTGCCGGGTCGGCTAGTCTTTAATATAGCAGGTTGAATAGTAAGTAATGTGACGTAAAAATATAGAAACGCCTACAAATTTACGAGCTGTAAGCAAGGACTTTCTTCTGTGTGATTGATGCCGCAAACACTGACACGTTGTAAAAACATTTAGACCCCGAATGACAAATATCTCTCACAAATAATGCAAATTTTTTACTGGTGGTAGGACCTCTTGTGAGTCCGCACGGGTAGGTACCACTGCTCTGCCTATTTCTGTCATGAAGCAGTAATGCGTTTCGGTTTGAAGGCTGGGGCAGCCGTTGTAACTATAGGTATTAAGACCTTAGAACTTATATCTCAAGGTGGGTGGCGGCATTTCCGTTATAGATGTCTATGGGCTCCAGTAACCACCTAACACTAAGTGGGCTGTGAGCTCGTCCACACATCTGAGCAACAAAAAATAAAAAATAAACAAAAAATGATTTCGATCGTAAGCAGAAATGTCTATTGACTGCACATTTAATCTCGTAAGAGTTATAAAAAACATTTCATAATAATAATGTCCGATATTCATAACATTAGGTAAAAACATTTTATCATAATTTTAATGAAGCAGCATCTAAAATGCCAGATGTTTAAAAAAAAAACATCGGCGACCGTTAACATCATTATACTCGTAATTATTCAGAAATAAACTGATAATATTATCGCTACAAATCAAACTTTCAAACACCGTTACGATGCTTCACTTTAAAATACATTCTGAACGAGTTATTGATTGTTATAATTATAAAATAAACAAAATAAATAACGTGCTAATTAACATAAAATTCTAGTTTACGTTGCCGTTGTACGAAGTCGCGGCATCCAAACACGAGTGCTGAAGGTCGTTTGGCTTAAAATTTTAAGCGCTCAAACGCTTAAAGCGCTTAAAACAGTTACATCGTTATTTAAATTCGCGTTCCTTCTGCTATCCTTTGACGTCACTCAAATACCCTTAAATATTATAGACTAGCGACACGCCCTCGCTTCGCTTCGGAAACATTAAATTTCATTATTGATAGCTGAGTCCGGCGATGTTACCCGCGGTTATTGTCGTACCGCGGTCGAAGCCGCGGGGCAAAGCTAGTCTAAAAGAAGTAGCCTAAGTTACTCCTTATATCATTAGCTACCTTTCAGTGAAAGTCCCGTCAAAATCGGTCCAGCCGTTCCAGAGATTAGCCGGAACAAACAGACAGACAGACAAAAATTGTAAAAAATGTTATTTTGGTGTATGTACCGTATATATAATAATATATTCATATGCATGTAGTAAAAAGAAGCTATTTCAATATTACAAACAGACACTCCAATTTTATTTATATCTATAGATAACTTGTGCTGCTAATATGTTGAGGTGAATATTTCTCTAAACAGATACCGGATAAATAAAATAAAAATATCGACTTTTATATGAGATTTCAAGAAAATGATAAATAGCTTTTTTTTATTGGTTTGATTGGTGGCCGAGTTCACGACCCACCTGGTGTTAAGTGGTTACCGGAGCACATAGACATCTAGAACGTAAATACCATCACCTACCTTGAGGCATCAGTTCTAAGGTCTCAGTATAGGGACGACTACAGCCCCATCCTTCAAACCGAAACGCATTACTACTTCACGACAGAAACAGGCAGGATGGTGGTACCTACCTGTGCGGACTCACAAGAGGTCCTACCACCAGTAAATTTATTTATTGTTTAGAAGGGCGAACGAGTTTACGGTCCAGTGTTATTTATGTGTTTCACGGAGCCTATAGATATCAAAAATAGTAATGTCATCTCAATCGTCGCAAATCCTGAAGCTTATGGCTTTCAATAGTTCGTATGCATGACTGCTTCGCAGCTGAAAAGATAGTGGGAGATTCTGTGTGGGCTTACAATGTGACCTACCTCTAGTGAATACAACATCAACGACAGTTTTTTTTAAAGTAGATCCACTGTAAACAACTGGTAGTCTTTTGGAGTTTCACTCGCATTTTTAATAATTATAAAATCGTGGATTTACGATTTGAAATTCTCATGAGCACATAGCATATTGCTAATCGCCGAATGGGCTCGACGAGTAAATTAACTTATAGACACAGCCCACTGAGTTTCTCGCCGGATCTTCTCAGTGGGTCGTGTTTCCGATCCGGTGGTAGATTCTGCGAAGCACTGCTCATGCTAGGGTCAATGTTAGCAACCTTAGAGTGTACATAAGCAAGCTATATAATGCATAAGCTAGCTTGTTTATATATAGTTACTCTAAGTTAGCAACACTCCCGGTTTGAGCACCGTGAGCTCAACTGCTCGCCCGGTAACGCTGATATGGTCTCTCAAGACCATCAGCTTAGGTAGGAAAAAAAAAGCTAATTGCGACTACATTTGAATGATATGTTACATCATATTATTTATGTCTTGATCTCTTTTTTTCTTGTTTTCTCTTGTTGAGCAGTAAAAATTACACTATGTTTTTTTTTTTATATAATCTTAACTCTAAAAACTCCGTAACTCTAATAAACTCAATCAATAATAGCGGATAATTTTTTTTTGTATTTATTTTAGGGCTCTTTATAGAGTTGTAGATTCACGCGTGAAGATTGATGAAGATTTTTATGGGCCTAGTTTTCTCTGTGTGGATGGACTCGGCACTGAGCTGGTCTGTTAGATTTTATTCTGGACCGCTCTTAGAATCTTCCGCAAAATTCACAACTAAGATTTCGTAATTGATGACCGCGTGATGACTAGCTGATGTCGTCAGTGTATTCGTTCATCTTTGTAATTTGTATAGCATCATTGTCACGACAATATAATGACACATGTTGTACTATTGCTTTATTTAAACAATAGCCTTATTTTTAAAGGTATTCAGCCCGCTGAGTTCCTCGCCGAATCTTCTCAGTGGGTCGCGTTTCCGATCCGGTGGTAGATTCTGTGAAGCACTGCTCTTGCTAGGGTCAGTGTTAGCATCACTCCCGTTTGCGCCCCGCGAGCTCACCTACTAGTTAAGGTTACGCTTAAATTGCCTTTCATGGCTCTCATTTTAGGTACGAAAAAACAAAAAAAGTTGAATGATAAGTTGCCCGTTTTATTGTGTGTAAAGCTACGAATTATTTATTGTAAACATACATATGTCAGTATTTCCTCGAGCTAAATATTTTTAAAATCGACTCTCAACTATATTTTTGTGAACATAGTACGTCCTGTCAAAAAACCTGGATCGCTCAGTTGGTGGGTAACAGATCACTATGCCATCATGCTTTCTTCATGACGTTTTGCAACGATAGTTATCACAGAATAGAACTTTATTTATTTATTTTTTATTGCTTAGATGGTTGGGCGATCTCATAGCCCACCTGGTGTTAAGTGGTTACCGGAGCCCATAGACATCTACAACGTAAATGCCGCCACCCACCTTGAGATATGAGTTCTAAGTTCTCTGTATAGCTACAACGGCTGTCCGACCCTTCAAACCGAAACGCATTACTGCTTCACGGCAGAAACAGGTAGGGGTACCTACCCGTGCGGACTCACAAGAGGTCCTACCACCAGTAAGCCTCCACATATTTCAAACTTTAAACGAATTGAAACGGAATGGATGGATTGGAAGAAGATTTGGCGTCCTATTTGGTGCTATACAGCAGTTGGAACCTATTGAGGTAACACTGGAAATCCACTAGTTCATCACTTCATAGTATAAAACAAAGTCGCTTTCTCTGTCCCTATATCTGTCTGTCCCTATGTATGCTTAAATCTTTAAAACTACGCAACGGATTTTGATGCGGTTTTTTTAATAGATAGAGTGATTGAAGAGAAAGGTTTATATGTATAATAACATCCATTAAATAGTGGAGAAATCATAATAAGTTACAGTTTCCGAAGCGAAGCGAGGGCGGGTTGCTAGTCTAAAATAAATGACACTCAAAATACTTCCTTATAAAAATTAAACAACAATAAACATAAACAATTTGAATGATAAAATGAATTATATCAAAGTTCTTTATATTAGAAGTGCTCGTAGTTCAGTATCGTAACTTTGAAAGCGCATTTATTACGGGGGCACACCACTAAATCTGGAGCCTTAAAATGACGCTTGGCTAATTAAGATGCTTTGGAGAATTAATATACTTAATATATTTGATTGTTATGTGTTTTATTAGTTGTTGTGCTGTTGTTATTAGGTAAATATTTAATAAAATACTTTGTCTCTTTTAAATACTAACACAGATAAATATATTTTTTGAATAGTTTATTCGTAATTACGTACAGGCATTGTAAGCTTTGCGTCTTTAATAAAATTTGGGTTCAGTTTCAAATCAGCTACTTAGGAAAACTAATCATACGATGACGCGTTTTCTTATACATTCACTGTATATTTTAAATGAATTTTATCCGTTAGTTATTACAAAATATTTTAATCTACAAACAATTTAACAACGAGTAACATTTTAGTGAAATAGTTAAGTAGCCGCGGGCACTGCGCACGCGCCACTCCCGCCATCTTGTTTAATCTAGTGCCGTTGATCGCGGAAAAGCGCGCGCAACCTTCAACGACCTTCGCTCTCCGACCACTCTAACCGAGCCCTTACGGTATAAGCAACCTTACAGCCCACAACACTCATACGCCATTAAGACTATTTTCGCCTGTACTTCTCTTAGTCGCTTAATGTTTTTTTTGTATTAAAAACGTCCCTGCTCGTGTATTAGTGTTCTACAAACTTAAGTAGGTACATTAAATTCATGGTCTGGTCCTATAAATCGATCGATAAGTAGATTTATATTGTATAGATACTTTGTCACATTAATTGAAATTATTTTAATGTGAGACGGGAGCCTGATTTGTAAAGATAAGATAATTATTGTACTGCGTAAATGAAATGGCGACGCGAGTAGGTATTTATTACAACGTAAAGTGTAAAACTGTTATTTATTGAGCTATTTACGTGCATACAAATTGTGTAGCATTTTTTTTAATCAACATGATTTTAAGAATTACTAATACGTTAATAATTTTTACCCTCAGCCAATTTTTTTACAGCACATTATTTTACATTTAGGCTAGTGATATCGTCATTAAAATAATTTTAGATGTTAGGAGAATGAAGACTTTTACATACAAAATCGCGTAGTCAAATACTTGAATTAAGGATTTGCGACCTTATGCCACAATTGTCGTGCCTCTATAAGGGCACACAAGGGTCAGTTCTTGGGGCGAAGTCTGGATCTCCTTCCTACTCAATGGGGTTGGGATGATGAGTTGCCGGTATGCGATCTATATGTGTGTGACATGACTTCATTAAATAGACATGGTTAAATGTATATATATAGACATCATCTTTTTGTTGCTCCAGCTGCTCCATCCTCTTCTTCTTGCTTCTTTTCACTCTATCTTCTTCCTTTTCTCTTTAATTCAATTCTCGCAAACAGCCAACTTTATGGCGGGAAGGCGTAATTTCAGTCTGCGTATACAACCATTACCCAATTACCCGACAGTTACCCAAACTGCCTGCCAATAACCGATGCTATAAATACTGCAGAGGGCAGGAAGACATGAAGAACCATGGTGTATCGAGTGATCGACACTTCAAACTAGACACGACCTTCAGTAATGCAGGTACTTTCAGGACCAAAGAAGAGCATTCTAATGTGCTTAATGACAATTAAGACGTAGAACCCAAGTCTCAAGTCAGTTGACAGTATTCACGGATTTCGGTAGCCACTTAACACGTGGTTAGCTCGTGCATGACATGACACCTTTGTTACCAACTCGCGCTCTATCACTCATCGATGGGCATTGAATTATAATTATAATAAGTCGTCGTGGCCTAAAGGATAAGACGTCCGGTGCATTCGATGCAACGGTGTTCGAATCCCGCAAGCGGGTACCAATTTTTCTAATGAAATACGTACTTAACAAATGTTCACGATTGACTTCCACGATGAAGGAATAACACCGTGTGATAAAAAACAAACCCGTAAAATTATAATTTGCGTAATTACTGGTGATAAGATCTCTTGTGAGTCCGCACTGATAGGTACCACCACCCCTACTTTTAGCGTGAAGCAGTAATGCGTTTCGGTTTGAAGGGTGGGGCAACCGTTGTAACTATACCGAGACCTTAGAATTCATGTCTCGAGGTAGGTGGCGGCATTTACGTTGTAGATATCTATAGGCTCCGGTGACAACTTAACAGCAGGTGGGCCCAGAGCTCGTTCACCTATACAAGCATTAAAAAAAGTAAAAAAAAAATACATTAAGTTCCCAGACAAAACCTGTCAATAAGGCGCATAGGTGGAATGCACGAAAAATAAGACAAAGTTTTACAACAGACAGACAGACTAGTATTTATTTTCATTAATAATCTACATTGGGTGTATACATTTTACATTTATACTGATTGTTTTCAACTAATTGCCGGTTCGATCATAAATCGTTGTAGCTTTATTATTATTGACATACATACCGTGTCTTGAAATGTCTTGATTTGATTAATTAATTAATTAAATTACAATATTTCCATGAAGTTCTTTTTTTATTGGTAGTTACTAAAAAAGTGGATAGAGGATCATAAGCTTAGCAAGGTTCCGGATGTATTCCCACGGTGATCGTATTTTGAACAGTTATAAATTTTTTAAGTAATGACGTGTCACGACACAGATAATAACATTGTTTAACAAACTGGAATTTAAAAATAGCTTGGTTTGCAATTAAAACTATTTTTCTATACTAATATCATAAAGAGGAAATATTTGTTTGTTTGTTTGTATTGAATAGGCTCCGAAGCTACTGAACCGATTTGAAAGTTCTTTCACTGTTTGGAAGCTAAACTATTCCCAAGTGACATAGGCTATAATCTTTTTGAAAAAAATTAAGGATCCTTACTAAAACTTCAATAATGTAATCTAAAGTGTAAAAAAATACCTAAAATATTCTTTATATCGCGTGCCCTGCGAAAACTATTGACGATAGAATAAAATAATGTACTACGACTTTATAGAACACATTATTATTTACAAAAAGAGTCGCGGCAGCATATTATGTCTAACTATTATAGTTATTCCGTGATAAGTTTGTGTCAAATATCATTGAAATTTTTGTTAAAGACCCGAGCGGAGCCGGTGCGGGCCGCTAGTAAGTTATAATTTCACCCGCAAAAACCCAAAAATAATCAACTTGAGCGTTTACCGTAGGTTCTTCTGAATTAATCTTTTGGATTAATTATTAAATAACTCAAAGAATATTTTTCCTTTTAAACCGATTTGCGGTTGTTTTTTGAGTTAGACTTAGCGTTTTAAGTCGTACAGGCAATTATTGTACGTTTTAGCAATGGAAGGTACACGGAAATGCTACCATGCTGCCATTGTTAGCACGGAAGACCTTGAAATCTAAGTGACCGGGCAAACAGAAGATTTGTTGGATTAAACAAATTCTCTAAGCCAATACTAGTTAGGCACGCATGTAAAAACAAATAGGATTATGCGCGGACAACAGCAAACAGCTTTTTAATTCGCCCAAAGCCGATAGCGTTGGACAGGTCGCGGCCTGTCGCGATTCCAGATAGCCCAGTTTGTGAGCACAATTGCCGCATCTGCGCCCGCGAGCCCATTGTGCTAGTGGGAACATGCCCTTAATTGCGCGCCGGTATAAATTAAAATGAGAATGCTATCTTATGCGCTGGTGTGGTTCTAGAGTTACAAATGTAGAACGCTAGAAAGTGTGTCGATGAATTATTAGCGTGTTTTGTTGATTATGTTGACATTACGACAAATCTGTTTGGTTTTTTTGGAAAACTAATTAAGAGAATAAAAGTTGTTACATGTAGTTTTTAGAAGATATTGCTTATCTTCTGTCAGCTCATAAATAGCTTTATACTTTGAGTTAGGATAACAGCTATGTGGTATAATAGACGGCTTTGTGCATAAATCACATAGAATTGAACTAATTAATAGATCATTATCACTGCCTCTTATTAGCTAACAAGACGACAATCCTTGACTTTTCCTTCACCGCGCCTTCTGCAACTTAGTCCTCCCAAGGAACATCTTTCCAACATCATACATATCTTTGGTCATCACACCCAAGTTCGTTTCCAGTAACTATAGCCACTGCTTTCGGTCAATATGAATTTCTAAAGACTATTTCTATATCGTACCATCCAGCTACGTAGCGTCGGATCCGTTCTCTTTAAAAAAACTTTTTGGCTTCAACAGCGGCACGTTCGGACGCTATGCGAGAGATGTAGTCGGTATTTAATTGCCTTATCCATAATTAGTATACTCTATGTTTAAGCGCATAAGCGATGAAAATAGGCTGCTACTCCACATGTTTGTTAATTGAAATGCATGTAAATATTTGTGGCGTTGGTTGTGCTTATGAAATACGCTTATTAAGGTAGTACGATGCTTTGTGTTTGTTACAAATTTAATGTAGGAATGCTTAGGACATTATGAGGCAGCGTGAATTTTATACGTACTCAATTAGGGCAAGTCACTTTAAGTACCTTAACGTTTGTAGTTAATAAAGAAACAACAATTATTTTTGCAAATCCGATTGATTTATTTACGTTATGGGGTAATTGTGTTTTTCTTTGCATTAAACGGGTTTTTTTTTTTTTTATTATTGCCCTTGTAGGCAGACAAGCATACGGCCCACCTGATGGTGAGTGGTTACCGTCGCCCATGGACTTCAGCAAAGCCAGGGGCAGAGCCAAGCCGCTGCCTACCGGGTGGATATTCACAGGCCTACAGGTTTTAAGTAGGTCTCCTTCGGAGGCGCTCGGGCGGTTGTTAGTAAATCCCACCCCTCCTGGCTGAGCCTTTGCTCGGTCACCTGTCCTGGTGAAACTGGAAAGGCCTCCGGGCCACCAGTAATCTTTCAATCATAAAAAAAAGGTTTAAAGTGGTTACCTAAGCCTAAAGATATCAAAATCTAGATGACAAACGGTAGGCAGCGGCTTGGCTGTATCCCTGGCATTACTGACGTCCATAACGACGGTAATCACTCATCATCAGGTGGGCCGCCTGCTCGTTTGCCTACAAAGGTAATTAAAAAAATTTAGGCGCCAATCATCTTGTGACACGCTGTTGAAGGCTCTATAGTGTGACGTAATTGCAGTCCTACAGTTTCCACTTGGTGACGTCATTGCTTCGTGGCAGAATTAGGCTGAATGCTAATTACCCATAATGGGCTCACATTTTTTTTCTCCATTTGTGCCTTTTTTATTGCAGGCATGTGTATGGCTGTTAATCACGGAATACAGATTTACGACCTGACTACTTCGAGTCATTTTGGCGGTCGCTGTCGTTTAAGACAAGATATTTGACAGATGCCTGAATCTCGCTCACGACATTTTCAAGATATGTTTGCACGTGTAGAAGTTTCGAACAATAACATTGGGGCCTGCCTACGCGGCGAGAAATCAGACTCTCATAATTCAGTAAACCATACCGTTTAATTTCGCCCTTAAAATCTATAAGCTTTGATCGTTATATTAAACATACCTACGAATAGATGGATATGTAGACTATGACACGCAACAGCGATCCTATAGACACAGCCCACTGAGTTTCTCGCCGGATCGTTTCAGTGGGTCGCGATTCCGATCCGGTGGCAGATTCAGCGAAGCACTGCTCTGGCTAGGGCTAAACTGTTAGCAAATTCTCTCAGGTCGAGCCCGTGAGTTCACCTATCGTCTAAGTGTAGCTGGAATGTTTGCTTTTATGTGCCCAATTTAATTTTGAAGTAATCCTAGCATAATAAACTATAAAAAAAACACTGTTATGTAAGATACGTAATGTCCATTGTAACAATTATTACGTAGATAACAAATATTGATCTCAACTTGTCGACTTCTTTTTCCTACGTAATCGTTAGTAGCGTCGTTGGAATACCCCCTAAGGGGGACACGCGGAAGGGTTGGTGAGCTCACGGGAAATTCTGAGCGGTGAGCTCACTAAACCCAAGGGAATTGCTAACATTGGCTCTAGCAAGAGCAGTGCTTCACTAAACCTACCACCACATTGGAATCGCGACCCACTGCGAAGATCCGACGAGAGACTCAAATATTTGTGTCTATGGGATTGTCAGCAATAAACAGAATTGTCTCCTTTAATATTAAAGGGGCATCTAAATCTACGAGCATCTACTCTTTAGAACTTCATACAGTGAATAATCAATCTTGTTTTAAATTTGATCAGGTGCAAATTACAACACAAATCTACTAGTCACGATTGAAAAAAAATGTCATTATAAATTGTCGTAAAACTCTAAATTTCGAACTGGAAAAAATGAGCTTTATCTCTATTACTTTATAGTTCATTATTTCTGATTAGTTATTAAATAAGAACTGTTCGATATTTACATCTGAGTCCTCTGAAACGTCGTTTTTTTTCTACCGAGAAGAGTGATTATTAGCCCTAAGGTTAAAGGTTTTAGGTTCAATTAGTTAAAATCGCTTACGGTTCGTTCGGACCTTTTGTTTCGGTCAAGCGACAATGCCTTTACGCTTACGTCAAGGTGACATGAGATGTTAATATCTATTGTATTAGTGCTAAACATCCGTGACCTTACACTGTACAAAGTTCACTAAGTGCATGAGGCACGATTCACTCACACAAACGCGATTACGAAGCTAGGCGACCAATTTGAACAGTCCGAAAACTGTAGGAAAATTCTCTGCAGTAACCCAACTCTTTCAGTCGGTCGTATTACAGCATCTGTTTGTAGGTTAACGCTGATAATGAGAGTAATTAACAGAGAGGTCGAATTTAGACGCGAACACAAAAACGCTTGGGCGGCTTAGTTCAAAACGGGAACAAAGCGGCGGTCTACAAGGCACTTTTTCCGCGACGACCCTAAAGGAGCTAAAGCGACAAGTCGCAAAACAGGTAGGCGGCGTGTATATATATGCGCTTGACATGTGACCGCCCGTGATACGCACCAATACAAAAGATATCACCTGTGGAACCTCACGCACACAGCCGACCGATAAATCGTGCCGCGAACAAAATGGTCCACGCACACACGCGCGCGCTCCGTCCACCTCCGTAACCTCCACACAAGGGTCGTACGCGAGTTCATTTTGATACCACACTGTTGCGTTTTCACCTGTTGCGAGTGTGGTTGTGAGTACGCTGTTTCAGTCGTTTAGTTTGTTTGGCGCGATCTGGTCGTACCCGTCCGGCGGTCTCGCTGCCTCCGTACCCACGTGTGCTGCATGAATGCTAATTGACTTTATTGATAAGTGCGCCGCTGACGTACGCCCGCCGATAACATTGTGCCGGCGAAACGCGTTGTATTCAAAAAAAATTTTTTTCTTTCTACATAGTGCTTAGTGGCCAGTGTTCAGTGCAAAATTTTCTTTCGACTTTCCCCGCGAATTTCCTTTGAGTTCGCCAAACTGAGGAATATTTCGGCAAACGATCATATCTGGAAGTACGTGAAAGGTGAGTTTTTTTTTTTTAATTTAAGTAAATTTAATTCACAATAAGCCGTTTTGACATGATACAATATATGCGAATGGTTTCCAAATATGTTATATTAATTCGCTCAAGAATTCATTTGGAACTTCAATTATTTATAAACAAACTAGAGGTCCCGCAGTAGTCGAAATTCGACTATAATTAATTGGAATTGTAAGTTTGTACACTATTATGATTGTATTTTATAATTCTATTATCACAAATTTCGCCAAAACTACACTATAAAAAATATTAACAACGACAAACCATATTCTATTCTCAATTTGACAACAGATGTCAAGAACAAAAGTTTGACAATAAATAGTATGCATGCGTGTGTGCGTCAAATACATGGTATGTAGTGTGTGTAATGTTTTCTTTATTGATTTCATGTATCTTTTATGCATTATTTTAAAAAAATATTAGCATTGCGCACTTCTTCTCTATATTCTCTATAGGTAAGTGTGGAAATTTTCATACTCCTCCGTCCGCGCAATTTTCGTAAAAAGGGATACAAAGTTTTTGCTTCACGTATTAATATATAGATACAGGTATACAATAGGTTCTTTTACTTTGCGTTACGTGCTATGCGCATTGATAAGGTTACGAAACTAAACAAGAATTCGCACAATTTTAAAATTAAACAATATCGTAATTGCCTGCTCATTGTCAATGATCCTTAATTGAATTGGACTCATATAGAGGTCTTTTACTTCTATGTTTATTGTCTATAGGTGTATTTATATCGTTATAATTGCTTTGAGCGGCAAAATTACTACTTTTACTTGCCAAAAAGGGTGGAAAGAAAGCCTGAGTAGAGGGATTGTCTCAAGGACCGAAGCGATGTAATCACCCATCATATCAAGTGTCATTTGTTTATAGAGCAATTTTTTATTTATTAGCTCTGCTTATGTCTAGTCATTTAGAATATAAAAAGGTTTTAAACTAAACTAAGGGATACTAAGCCGCATGCAGAGTGATTGAAATAAAATCCTATTTATGAGCCGAATAGCCGAACAATCTTCTGTAATAAGGTTGATTTTTCGACACAAATTGTAGTATCTAAAATCAAATGAATTTACTTACCAATGACCATCAATGAATGTGGAGTATTTTGATATTATTCATATTATCACATTTTGACCATCAGTATCTAAGACAATGCGAAAGATATTTGACATGCATGTATTTGTCATAACTAGTGGTCCCGCAGTAGTTAAAATTCGATTTTAATCAATTGAAATTTTATGTTTATACATTATTATGGTTCTATTGTCAAATACTATTATACTTATATAATATAATCACAGATTTCGCCAAAACTACACTATACATAAATAATAATAAAGGCAAACAATATTCATCAATTTGACCACAGACTTTAAACACTAACAAAAGTTTCACAATTGAGAATCCACAAAGAGTATATTTATACGTATGTGTTGTGTCAAATACATGGTAGTGTGTGTAACGTTTTCTTTATTGATTTAATGTATCTTTTATGCATTATTTAAAAAAAATATTAGCATTGTGCACTTCTTCTCTATATTCTCTATAAGTGTGGAAAATATCATACTCCTCCGTCAGCGCAATTTTCGTAAAGAGGGATACAAAGTTTTTGCTTCACGTATTAATATATAGATACCTTATGTATAAGCTTCAAGCCAAATCCTAGCTTGAGGCCTTTGAATGTGGGATCTATCCATTTATTTTGTTGGTAAGTTATAAATAAATAAACGGCTTACAAGCGTGGCTTTAAACTCCAAATAGAATTGCCAAGATTAAGAAAACAACGCGCGTGGTTACTCAGTTTTCCGCATAAAAACTCTAGCTTACACGCCTAGTAATTCAGGCAGTATTTTTCCCTCCAAATAAATAAAATCTAAACTATTTTATTATCTGAGAAATAATCGTCAAACTTCATTATTATCTGTTACCAATAATAATAATTGTCTAAAATCGTTCCGTTGCATTTGAATTATAGAATAACGCATCATATGGATACGTCACAGGCGTGTGAAAATAGTGAATGCTTGTCATTATAATTAATTGGACTTCATAAATTATTTGCATACACAATCACACACTATTGATAATTGTTTTGTAATAAATAATAATAGAGCGGTAATATCTCTGTGGCTATGGTTGTTTGTAGACACAAAACCAAATAAATGATAACCGATAACTATAAAACTAAAACTGATAACTATCAAATGATAATGTTAGCGATCGAATTTTAAAACAGTCGCTTACGAATTTAGTGGATGGATACATATATCACAGTTTGTTTTTACAAATTATCGATTGTGTTGTGTAGTTGGCTTTTCCAGGTTTCGTATTACAAGCCATGATTAATTAATTGCGCGGCAGAAACAGCCGCGATGGTGATACGTGTGCGGACTTATACTACACTGTGGCACAAGAAAATGCCGCTTGGCGATCTCAGTACGTTGATACTCAGAGAAATCTGGTCATTCTCCGATGAATTCATTCGTTGATATGACACGCGGGGAGATATAGGTATATTTTCTCCCTATCTATTCACTGGTAGCCTAAGGGGCTATTCTAGCTTCAAATGAACGGATAGGTGAGCTCACGGACTCAAGCTGAGAGGATTTGTCAACACTAGCCCTAGCAAGAGCCCGCGTGTAGATAAGAAAGGGGGATGATAACGAAACGACACCTTTATATCAATTTTCATATTACATAACTTATTTTGATTTATGTTTGAAGAAAAAACTTAGAATTTCCAAAAATACGCTGAAGCTCGCAACTAGGCTACTACAAAAGCAAAACAAATTAGTTGACAAACAAATGTGGAAAATAATTGCATTTAACTGTTTTATCTTTGCGTATTTATATATGTATAATAACTTATTACTTTCAATTATTTCGTATATACGTGGCATCCCTAATAACAGCTTAAGTACTGTGTGACGTAATAATTAATATTTCCTTAATTCAATTATTAATCTATTTTTTTAAGCTGTCTTAAAACATGATCCTTCAAACATCGTTCAAGTACACTAAGCAAACTCATATGTAAATCGACTATGTTTAAGTGTGACCCAACCGGAAATCGAACCCGTGACCTCCGGTGCTCGAGACAATAGTCGACCTGACTTCACAAATAGATGGGCTGTTTTGTATATATTTAAATCATTTCTATGTTTAACGCATAGTTTTTGTTAAGCGTTTCTTTCTTGTAGCACAGTTTCAAATTTAAATTAGTACTTAACCTGGAATTTGGATTTTTGCTTCTGTTATCTATGCGTGCTTATGGCTGTGTGCTGATAAAGTGGTTTAGCTGATAGTACTCATAGAATCAAAGAATCGAAGAAAGACTCGTAGAATCAAAACTTGAATTCAAATTCTTTTTTTTATTTTTTATTGCTTAGATGGTTGGACGAGCTCACGGCCCACCTGGTGTAAAGTGGTTACTGGAGCCCATAGACATCTACAGCGTAAATGCGCCACTCATCTTGAGATATAAGTTCTAAGATCTCAGTATAGTTACAACGGCTGCCCCACCCTTCAAACCGAAACGCATTACTGTTTCACGGCAGAAATAGGCAGGGTGGTGGTACCTACCCGCGCGGACACATAAGAGGTCCTATTACCAGTAGAAATTCAAATTCAAAATCATTTATTTCAACCTACTTGTTGAATGTCAAAATATAAATAACAATGTTAACTCTACCACCGGTTCCAAAAAAAGCCACAGTCCTGAGAAGAACCGGCGAAACAAACTCAGTGGGCTTTTTTTTGTTTTTTCTCAAATCTTTTTTTTTAATGCCACCGCTTCGCTGCAGAACTTTGTGAAACTGTCATATATTCTTATGCGCACTCATTATACGACAAGCAACAACTGGTGCTATCCACCGCCATTTGTTTACCAAACTTAAACAAAATCAGCGTATTACTAAATGTTTATTGAAAATTAAATGGTTTTTTATATTGCTTACGTGATAAATGTAGGTCAGGTATAATACAATGACTACAGAAATTATACATTTACATTTCAACATTTCAAGGTGGGTGGCGCATTTACGTTGTAGATGTCTATGGGCTCCTGTAACCACTTAACACCAGGTGGGCTGTGAGCTCGTTTACCCATCTAAGCAATAAAAAAAAGGAATACAGAGTCGTACGAAATGAAGTTGTGTTGGTCTGTGTGCTTAGTGCGAGTTTTTTAACGTTGTCGATAGCGTAAAAGTTAACTACAATTTATATGGAGTTGGAACGTTTGCGTACGTTTGCCTCTAGGAGCGCTGTTCCAATTACATACAAATTTGTGTTAACTTTTACGCTATCGAGATCGTTGAAAAACTCCCACTAAGCACACTGAAGGATAAAAGTTCGGGTGCATTCGTATTGAACGATGCGGCTGTTTCAGTGTTCGAATCCCACCGACACCATCGACACCACCATCGCGTTTTTACAATCGCACCGCCCGCCACCGGAGTAGAGTTCATCCATACTACCTGGAGCCACTGCGGTCATCGACAGTGCGTTTCCAGAGATCATTTTTGCCACGTACCTTCCAGCTGTGGAACAAGCTCTCCTCCACGGTGTTTCCCGAGCGCTATGACATGTCCTTCTTCAAACGAGGCTTGTGGAGAGTATTAAGCGGTAGGCAGCAGCTTGGCTCTGCCCCTGGTATTGCTGACGTCCATGAGCGACGGTGCCCACTTACTATCAGGTGGGCCGTAATAAAAAAATTAAATTGCACGGGCAATAAAAAAATCTGGATTCGTTTCTGACGATTTCAGCAACTTTGAAGACTAAATGTTGATAAATCTATTGAGTGTTTTTGTTATTGTTTCGCATTTAATGTAATTTAGGATATCAATTAAATTAATTTAAATAGAATTTTCCCAGCTGAACGTAAAATTTGCTTGACTGATGAAACATTTTTGCGGTTCTTATTAGCACTTCTTAGTAGCGGGTTAGCTATTATTGGAACATCAGATATTTGACAGATTCCTGTGTTCAATCAAAATATGAACATTAGAATTTTATTGTAAAATTGTAATGGTAACACTTAAGTCATAATTAAGTTGCTAATTTTAAGATTTGCTCATAGCAACCCTCTCTTCCGTTCCAGCCTTTTAGCCCAGTGCATGGCAAGCTGTAATTAAATTACAATTAAATTAGAATAAACGCGAATGTTCATTTTACAAGCCTGTATTTTATTTACACGCCCTGAATCTCGTCAACAACATTTTCAAGTTAAGTTTGAATATTTACAAGCTCCGTACAAAAACAACAGGACTGTCGTCTACCGGACAATTTCACTAGCTCGGTGGAAGAGCTTTCTTTTGTCATCAACCCCCAAACACTTCAAGGTTTTTATCAATAGTGTTTTTCATATGTTTAGGGATGAGAATAAAGAGCGGACGGTTAGTGTGATATGGACATGTGATGCGTAGAGAGAAGATGCACGTGACTAGGAGATGTATGGAAATGATAGTGCAAGGTGGAGGGGAAGAGGTCGACCGAAGAAGACATGGATGAAGTGTGTCAATGACGATATGAGAGAGAGGAGAGTGAGTGTTGAGATGACGGCTGATAAAAGAGAATGGAAGAGAAAAATTAGCTGTGCCGACTCCACCTAGTGGGACAAGGTGGAGAAAAAGAAGAAGATATGTTTAGGGATGAGCTCAACGAGATGTGACCGTATTTTGTTTTCGCAATGAATATTCTAAATTTTTAAGCTCTTACAAAAACATAATAACGTAGTCAATTTTGTTTAAGTAGCCCTACACAGCTCATTAACAGACAAGTCTCGACAATGACACATATGACACACTTTAAATATTCACGTCTGTGTGGTGTCCAAGGCCTAGCCATCCATGGTCAGATTCGGGAGAAACTTTTTTAAACACTTAAACTATACACACCGATAAACACTTAAAATTAGGCGGGCCGTGAGTTCGTCCATCCATATACGCAATTAAAAAAAAACACCATGTGGTACATGAACTCGTCCAACCATCTAAACAATAAAAAAATAAAGAGGGAAAATTATTTTAAATACGGTGAATATTGAGTTAGATCCATTCGTACAAACTTAATTATGTATGTTTTATAATATTTATATGTTTTTTTAGTAATTGAATTTAAAGTGTTTTAAATAATATACATATTATTTAGGTCACTGTTTAAAAACATAACGTAACATACATGCTAATGCCAGAATAGCATTAGTTTTATTATTGACTAGCTGACCCGGCAGACTTCGTAGTGCCTCAGACGATAAATAAAAGACCTAAACTTTTGTAAAAAGTAAACTTAAAACAAACAAAAGGAATCCGTCCGACGGGGGGGGACATCAAAGGAAAAACAAATTGTTATTTTCATTCATATTCCGAACATTTTCATATTTATCTATCTTTTAAACCTTCTCTGGACTTCCACAAATAATTCAAGACTAAAATGAGCCAAATCGGTCCAGCAGCTCTCGAATTTTAGCGAGACTAACAAACAGCAATTCATTTTTATGTATAGAGAAGAAGAAGATAGAAGATAGATTTAAAAGGAATAGTACTACTTTAACCTATTAAAAGGTTCAGTGTCACAAATATGCCCAAAATAATATATTATGTAGGTAATATGAGTAACAGTTTTTCGAATAGAGTTGGAGTTAATTAGAAAGAGTTTACAGTCCGTGACCAGAAAAACTGTAAAATATTTGAAACTTCGCAAAATATAAATATAAAATAAAATAAAAAATACACACACACACACAATAATTAAACTGTAATATTTAGTTTTAATTATATCTACGACTCGTAAAAACCGAAAGACTAATACTACATATTAAGTTACAAGTGTGTATTAATAATATTAATATTATACCTATATACGAGCATAATTATGCATATTTGCTTAAACGGACCTCACCTAATCCAGTTTGTAATTATGCTTCTTGTGTGACCTCTGTGTGCGTCAGTCCGCACGTGTAGGTACCACCACCCTGCCTATTTCTGCGGTAAGCAGTAATGCGTTTCGGTTTTTAGGGTGGAGCAGCCGTTGTAACTATATTTGCGACCTTAGAACTTATATCTCAAGGTAGGTGGCGCATTTACGTTGTAGATGTCTGTGGGGTCCAGAAACCACTTGACACCAGGTGGGCTGTGAGCTCGTCCAACCATCTAAGCAATAAAAAAGCAAAAGTTCATAGATAAGAAATAGTCAAAAGAGCAAAGAAAATTGACGTTCGTTTTCCATCGACAATTTCTTTACTATGACTATACATCATTTTAGTATATCTTAATAGAATAGAGTAGAGGTCAGCGACCTTGTCATCCAAAAGAGGCAAATATAGTTAATAGACACTTGAAATATATTCAAAGAGCCATGTATTTAACATACAAATGCTTGCTTCGTAAGAAACTAAGTGGAAAAGCTTAAATAGGAAAACGAGCCCTGAAACTAGACCGGGAAATCGCTAGAAAGAAGAAGAAGACGTATTTTTCGTGTTTAGCTTAAAATTGTATGCGATTGTTGGAATTTGAACCAATTAGCTTCATTAGTCAAAAGAGATAAGTTCATCAGATGTCGTGATGATTGATCGAAGTCTAAGCACGGTTCCTGGATATTTGGCTTGTTCCCTTCAAAAGAGCAGCACAGGAGAGAATTCTAGCTTGATGCCTTTTTTTTCCTACCCGTGAGGAGCTATGTCAGCGTAACCGAGCGTGTAGGTGAGCTCACTGGGCTCAAACTGGGAGTGTTACTAACACGGATCGGAAATGCAACCACTAAGAAGATCCAGCGAGAAACTCAGTGGACTGTGTCTATGGATTAATTTTACTCGTCGAGCTCTTCGTGGCAAGCGATGGGTTGGGCGAGGACGGTGAGCTTGAGGTACCTAAAAGCACCGTTAATGGATCGGAAGGATCCGTAATGACGTGCTTAGGGCGACGACTGTTTAACAGTCGGTCCACAGGATCGGGAAAATTACTATTTCGGAGGTTTTACGACTCAGGGAAGATCTTCCACCGAGCGTATGATATTGCTCAGTAGATGAACGGGCCGGTGCCTTTCAATGGCGAATGATTATTGTTATTGCAATTTGAAAATTTGTTAACTTGTATATTCGACCTTCGACCTCTATTGTCTAGAGTATTCATTTGTATAATTATAACTACAGTGTAGTAGTTCAATTATTTATTGAATTGTGGTCGTTATTGGATCTCCCGCGGTTCGAACTCGCGACCGACGTTCGCCTAGTCGTATATCATGTTCACTGACATATCAGCTGGTGCTGTGAAACTTTTCATAATATAATGAAAATTTTAACAAAAGAGCCGTTAAAATACTATTGAGATGTCAAAACTCATGTTTTTATTTATTTTTTGCTCTAGGAGGGCTAAGAAAGTGACAAACCAGTTGATAATAAGCAGTTACTGAAACGCATAGATATTTCGATATGTAGACTGCTACTTTGAGTTATAAGATTCTTTATCTAGTATTTAACATCAATTTGTTATTTGAGAAACAAAACATTTTGCCAGTGCCAGAATAATGAATAAAAATAACAAAGCGAACGGCTTAAGAATTTCAGTGCGGTGTTGCAGTAATTTGAAACACGAGGATTGTTCGCCACACACGTCACGTAAACATGTATGTACGTAATACGGATACACGTCACGTAAATACGTTTAAGAAGTGATCTTGAAGTGTAGTACATGTAAAAAGAGAACAAGGTTACTGGAGCCCATAGACATCTACAACGTAAATGCGCCACCCACTTTGAGATGTAAGTTCTAAGGTCTCAAGTATAGTTACAACGGCTGCCCCACCCTTCAAACCGAAACGCATTACTGCTTCACGGCTGAAATAGGCAGGAAGGTGGTACCTACCCGTGCGGACTCACAAGAGGTCCTACCACCAGTAATAACGCAAATTATAATTTTGCGGGTTTAATTTTTATTACACGATGTTATTCCTTCACCGTGGAAGTCAATCGTGAACATTTGTTAAGTACGTATTTCATTACAAAATTGGTACTCGCCTGCGGGATACGAACACCGGTGCATCGCTACATACGAATGCATCGGACGTCTTATCCTTTAGGCCACGACGACTTCAGATTTTAATCAGAATCTAATCTTGTGATATGTGAAAAATAAAAAAAATAACACGAAGGTTTAAGGTTAAAGGTTTAATATTATAATATTTTATTATCGTCCAGCTGTCAAATTTCCCGCTAAAACCCTCAAGACGTCATCTGACGTTGATTACGTCATACTATATCATATTATTCTATCTTGGCATAAAGATAGCGCAGTAGAAATGAATAGAACAGTTGCACCAGTTGACATAACTCGTGGCAGATGAGGTGATTACGGTAAAAAGTAACTCAGAGATGAAGTGTACCATCATGTGGCGTGTAAAAGCTGTTAAACTTTCAGCGCTAACATCTCTCATCATGTCATGTCATGTCATCATCTCATCTAACATCTCATCGCTCATTCAAATTAAAACTATTTTCTTTTCTCATAGACAACTTTTTTCGAAATTTTATGAGTGAGATATTTCTTACTCATAAAATTACTTTGACAGTTGAGGGAGGACAGTTGAGGAATATTGTAATGGTCGACTAAAAATACCAAACTCGAGTAAGTTTGGGAGGAATGCTCGAGCGTCATCGGATGAGTTAAGAGTGGAGGACTATTTGACGAAACGTCTAAAGATACGGGCATATATCTTCCTACACTTCATATCAATTCCACTTCCTACACTTGCGCTCTTTCGATAAATTTTCCAAAAAAAATTAGATGTTTACATGTGGAAACTTTTTCCCTAAACTGAAAGAATCAAAAAGAAGATAGTGCTCATTACCTCTTCCCTCCATAGAGAGAGTCACAACGTACGCCTTCCGTGTATTCGAAATCATTGAAATTAATAATAACACTGCATAGTGCAACATAGAAATACATAACTACATTATACTTTGAATATCTAAGTAAACTGGGGACTAACAAATACATAAATTATAAATCTAAGCGACACGTGGAACATTATTCAGTTGACACACTGCTAATTGTCTTTGTAAGCTTACTAAACGTATTTATCCGTAATGGATTTTTAATTTAAATAATTACATTGTACATTGACATTTGTTTGATTTAGTGTTATAGGTGTGTGACCAAGAAAAATGTTTGTCAAGTTTTAGTTTTCAATTTTTTGTGTAAAGCCTGATTTGATATAATAGAATATTATGTCTGATTTTTTCTATGTTTTTCAATGATACATAGTTGTTACATTTCGATTATATTAAGGTTTTATTTGAATTTTATTTTATTTGAACCTTATAATTTTAGAGGTTTTATTACTGCTTTTGTACTTATATTCTTAATACGGAATGCACAATGAAAAAAAAAATTACTTAGAATAAATTGTATACGTCTCTATTCTTCTATCACATTTCTTACTAAAATGTAAAATGAATGTTTCGAGTAGTAAATAGTGTACAATTGTCTTAAGAATCTTTCTTTATCTTCTTAATCTGTCTTTTTTACTGGTGGTAGGACCTCTTGTTAGTCCGCGCGGGTGGGTAACACCGCCCTGCCTATTCTGCCGTGAAGCAGTTATGCGTTTCGGTTTGAAGGGTGGGGCAGCCGTTGTAACTATACTGAGACCTTAGAACTTATATCTCAAGGTGGGTGGCGCATTTACGTTGTGGATGTCTATGGGCTCCAGTAAGCACTTAACACCAGGTGAGCTGTGAGCTCGTCCACCCATCTAAGCAATAAAAAAAAAAGACTTTGTTCATTTATTTCTCACATTTCAGAAATGAGCCCAGTCCTCGTCCTTGTCAAACTCTTCAATTATGAAAAAGAGGCACATCAGGCACATATGTGTATACAGGCAAACTATACACAGCCCACTGGGTTTCTCGCCGGATCTTCTCAGTGGGTCGTCATTGCGATCTGATGGTCGAATCAACGAAGCACTGCTGTTGATAGAGTCAGTGTTAGCAATTCTCTCAGATTGAGCCCGTGAGCTCACCTACCGAACCCCGCGTGGTTAGACCACCCCTTAGGCTACTACCGATTAGATAGCATTATAAAAAAATTAAAGAAATTGCTCGGAGCATCAATCAGCTTAGGGTTGTGCAAAACTTGTTTTAACTAATAGATATACTCCATACTATGTTTTTTTTGGATTGTCATTCTAATTCAACAGTAAACTACTAATATAATCTTAAAACGAATCAACTTAAGATCATTTTTGATTTGTGAAATGAACGTGTGTTTTATTTTTATTTTTTTATTGGGTACCAACATGTTATACATCAGCACAGAACATTACAGGTATCATATACATTGATTTCACATTAAATGTTAACACAATTACAGGTACCGACTACATGCATAAAAAAAAAGCGGTTCATTATATAAAAAAACAAAAGAAAAACTATATATAACATTATATGAAGACCTTACATTATTACACATTTACTACCAAATACGCTATTACTTAATTGAAAAAAAAAAAAACTTAATTGAAAAACTAATTGAGCAAGGCTAAAGGCTTCTTGTCTAAAAAAATGTTCGCTTCCATCTGGAAATTAAATAAATTCAATTATTTTTTAATCTAAAATTTTAACTTACAATCGCTTTATAGCTTTCGTAATAATATTATTAATGTTTATCATTATGTTAATATGAAAAATGGAAAATTACAAACACATAAACAGGAAAACGTAGGAAAATGTTTGCTTCTTATACAAACATCTACGCTCGCTAGATATTACATGTTACTTGAAAAATATCTTGTAGAAAGAATTAAGGAGAATTAGATTTTTTTTCTAAATTAATGGCCAGTGTTTTCACTCGCCTAAATTGGAATTTTAAAGGGATCTGCTTTCTTTCACTGTTGCTTGTTCCGTTTAATGTTAAAGAATTAATCTATGACCAAATACGTGCTATTTATTTATGACATTAATATATATTTATTAAAATTATTTAAGATCGTTTGACATAGTCGATATGATGAAAAAACAGATCTACTTAATCAGTCGTAGATTTTATAGAAAAAAAAAACAGTACGTTTTAAATTTAGAACGTCGACAACAATTTTCGAATAAGTGAGCACACAGAATTAGCTATAAATCCTTTCTGATTCTATAATCAAATTCAAACGTTCAGAGTTCAACGATCCCACGCGCACGCATATATTTTGCGTAGAAAATGTCAATTTTCACTGCCGTCCCATCGCATAAATATGTAAGGCATTCCTCCGGGCATAGGTTTGACCTCGGGCCCTGCTTGTGCAGTCCGCACACGCGCCGGCGCGACCATCCGCATAACCTTACACGACGTACACTGTCCTGCGACTTTTTGCCTTTATAAAAACATGTTATCAAGAATAATTGATAGCATTGGGTTTAAAAAACAAAAAAAAAACATGAACAGTCTTTGAATTTGATTTGAAAAACCTTAATATTTGCTGCGGTCGAATAAAAACTATAAGAATTCCTATAGGCATGTTCGACCTCGGACCTCGGTTGTGTAGTCTGTGCACGCACCGACTCGGGCATCCGCATAACCTGCACAGAGTATATTGTTTTTTATTTGTGTATGAGGTTTTATTTTTAATACGATTTCGAAATCGAAAACGGTAGCAAGGTTTTCAAGGAGTTTTTATTGTTGCGAGAAGAAGATATTGTAATTTCACTTGTGGTCTGTGTGTGGTTCATGAACGCGAGTGATCCAGTGAATAATAATATATATTTTATCTGTGAACAACTAAATAAATAGTTTTGCTGTTATCATCTCATCTCATTTCAACATTTTCATAAAAATAAGAATATAAATTAAAATAAGACATGACTTAAAGGTCTTAGTTACCAGGTCACAAAATCCCTTAAAAAAATAGTTTTGCTGTTTTCATAATCTGTGATTTCAAATAGACAACCGCTTTAAATAAACAACCAACAAAATGAAAAATGATTGAAGTAATCGGCATTTTGTTTTTGTTTTAAACAAAATTTTTCAACCAATTTCTCGAAAATTTGGTGCCTCCGACAAAACCTCGCATCGAATAATTTACGCTACGGGTAACAACGCGGTTTTTTTTCAATATATAGTTTTTTTGCATCGAAAAAGGCTTCTTGCGACCATAATACCGTAGTTGATGAACTGTCTCGATGTAAAAATAAAAAGTAGGTATCGACGATGAGAAGTGGTAACCCGAGATCACGAATGGTTTTTTGTTGTCGTTCCGCGCGGTCGGGCAGCAGGTGGCGCGGAGGTCGCGACCGGGTTCCGATTCTCAAACTTTCGACATTTCTTGAAAGTGATTTTGAGTCGATCTCCCAAAATTACCAAAATGTTGATAGATTATGATTACATCATACTCATATTCGCAAGGGAAGGAAGGAATTATTTGAAGAATTATGATCGGAAAACAAGCTAGATCACCGCAATATACGCAGTAAATATATTTAAGCAATGTGTTGATTAAAATCGCGAACTAACTTTATTAGGCAATGGCTTGGCCACTTGGTAACCACTCATCATTAGGTGGTTCGTATGCTCTTTTTTTTTATGGCCTTTGTAGGCAGACGACCATACGGCCCACCTGATGGTGAGTGGTTACCGTCGCCCATGGACTTCAGCAATGCCAAGGGCAGAGCCAAGCCGTTGCCTCTTCTGCCTACAAGGACAAAAAAAATAATTAGAATAAATGTAATTAGAAAAAATTAACAGAATTTACAGTATGGTCTACGTTTAGATAATAATAATTGTTTCGCTTGATAATGATGTAGACTTTTAGTGACAATTTGGACACTTAAGTTACTGTACGTTGTCTGTTTGTTTTGTGACAATAATTGTGTTAAATTTAAGGGTACCCGAAACTCTGTCATTTGAAATTTTCTTAAGTGATATAAATTTTTAATCCACTATGAATTTAAACCGTTCAGAATGATAGTTTATACGTAACATTCCAACCGTGAAATTGTAGTTCTAAAATAATTATATTTTCTTCGAGCCGGCCCATAAACTCTTATTTATCTCTGCAAAAAATACTGTCGCTTCGTTGCTATGGAGTAAGACCATAGAACACACTTTCGCGTATTTAAAATTGTTTATTATAACTGTTTTATATTAAATTTTACTTTAATTATATTTTGAAGTAGACCTACAATCAAATATTTTCCATGTTTATTTTTAAGTGTGACGAGATTTTAATTAAATGAGTAATAGTTAAAAATGCAAATTCTATATGTTAAATGGAATTCGTTAGCTTATTATTTTGCGCAGCTATCACCATAATAATTTTATAATGTTTGATTAAAATTTGAAATTTACCATGAAAACACAGAAAATAAGGCGAGATTAAGAGCATGCAAAACTCATAACAAAAAATATTATGAAATATTTGACGTCATAAAATTGTAATGATGTTATTTTTCCTTAATACTTTTAATCTGTATAGCTGCAGAACTATCTCGAGATGATATTGAATGAAGTGTTCCTCGAAGCTCACAAAACTCACAGTTTAAGACATAATTATATTAAAATTTAAATCTTACTGCAAAGAACCTGGTTCCACCTCTGAAACCGACTGAAATAGGCATGATAGTTAAACTTTGATGTCGTCGGATAAGACGTCCGGCGCATTCGTGTTGAGCGATGCACCGGTATTCGAATCTCAGGCGGGTACCAATTTTTCTAATGAAATACGTACTCAACAAATGTCCACGCTTGACTTCCATGGTGAAGGAATAACATCGTGTAATAAAAATCAAACCCGCTTAACGCCACTTAACACCAGATAGGCTGTGAGCTCGTCCACTGATCTCAGTAATAAAAAAAAAGTAAATCTATAACATTTTATTTTAAATTTAAACATATTTCGAATGCTAACATTTTGAACTCGCTGAGAAATGTCGATTGCTTCGAAGATCGTCTCCAATATAAGCTGAGACCGCGACTCCGCCTGACCGCAAGACGTGACAAACAGATGGGAACGCGTGCTAGGATGCACCAGATGATGACTTCCTGGTCACTGTCTTATACACCAATTTAAGGTTTCGTGGCTTTAAATTGGTGAAGTAAAGTAACTTGTGGCTTCTTTGTTAGCTGAAGACTGATTTCGACGATGGACTATTACGTAGGTTTTTACTGTAAGTTTTGAGATCATTCGAAAATTATACACAGCTTGAATGAAGGTGCCACATTCTAATATCTCATAAAGAGAAACGAAGAATCAATTTTTGTTTTGTTTGCTAAATAGATGATGTTTACTAAATAGATTTTACTGATGGTAGGACATCTTGTGAGTCCGCACGGGTAGGTACTACCACCCTGCCTATTTCTGCCGTGAAGCAGTAATACGTGCTGGTTTGAAGGGCGGGGCAGCCGTTGTAACTATACTGAGACCTTAGAACTTATATCTCAAGGTGGGTGGCGCTTTTACGTTGTAGATTTCTATGGGCTCCAGTAACTACTTAGCACCAGGTAGGCTGTGAGCTCGTCCACCTACATAAGCAATAAAAAAAAGATGGGTGATAGGGTTAATGCAGTCCACAGAGACGAGAACGTGACTGCTATCTACCAGTTTGAAACATGAAGTTAAAATATCAATTGCGTTTCATATTGTAGGTTTTTTTATTACCTTAAATCACTGCGATATCTATCACAACATGTTTAGTATATTAATATTAAAACATTAGACTTTAGAATAAATAAGAATAGCATTTCATTGACAATTATGTGACGGAGATAGCGGGATTTTGGCTAAAAAGTCATAAAAGTTGTATAATAACTGCTACAAGAAAGAACGATTGCCGACACGTATATCGATATTAAGATATGATAATTTCAATACATAAAACACTATTGTAAGATTTTATTAATAAATAATTCAACATTTCGACAGTTAAAAATATTAATTTTAAATAATATTAGTATTAATGAAAAAAAAATTGTTACGCTTATACAGAAATCGAAATTGACCTTTAAATGAGAAGCATATAGAGGAGGCTATTTCGTTTTAGCGACATTTTTGCAACTTTACAGGAGATCCAATTAAAGTTTAAATTTTGAAAAAAATATACCGGAACAAAATAACTTCTTGTGTTATTTGAGTGGACTAAACTTAATTGAAGTTCAATTAAAAATATCGAGCTGTTGATGTTAATACCAAATGAAACGCATCTTTCATTACAATTAAAAACAATTAATGTTCAATTAATAAGTTAATTTAAATGTCCCGTATTAAGTGATGTGACGCTTAAGCCAAATAGTTTTTCCTCCCTCAATTTACATTGTATATATCCATGGGAATATTATCAGAAACTACCCGCCCGCTTCGCTGGGCATTTAAAATTAACATTATTATTTCTTACCCCCATAAAGATTCTCATCATTAACGCCCCCGCAACTGGTGTAGGGAGACCAAAACTCATATAAATATTAGCCTATCCATTAGGTACATGTATTTTCTACATGGATACCAAATTTCAAGTCAATCATGGTTTAGTAGTTATAACGGAACATCCGTAAAAACCACTGTAGATTTATATATTAGTATATAATAGATGTGAATGGTTATGAAATTGGAAACTCGCATGATTTTTGGGGGTAGAACGCGTATTAAGTTGACACGGGAGGCATTACCATCCTGCGTATTTTATTGCGAAGTATTCATGAGTTCCAGTTGGAAAGGGTGTACCAGCAGTCCTACAATAAAATTGGAACTTAGATCTCAGAGACTCAAGAGGAGACAGCATTCACGATGTGATGTCTATGTTTTTTTTTTTTTTTTTATTGCTTAGATGAGTGGACGAGCTCACAGCCCACCTGGTGTTAAGTGGTTACTGGAGCCCATAGACATCTACAACGTAAATGCGCCACCCATCTTGAGATATAAGTTCTAAGGTCTCAATTATAGTTACAACGGCTGCCCCGCCCTTCAAACCGAAACGCATTACTGCTTCACGGCAGAAATAGGCAGGGTGGTGGTACCTACCCGTGCGGACTCACAAGAGGTCCTACCACCAGTACACGTGTCTACACTTCGATATCAGGCACCGTGAATTCGTTAACTCGTTCCACGCAATTAAATAAGATTATGTATTGAGTTTTTGTCGATTGACATATTTCAGTGTCCGTAATACGGGTCACGTCGAGGCAAGATACCGGCCTGTCATCGATCGGAGATGCTTCTCGGTTTTTGTGAGGTGAAAAGACATTTTTCGGCGATTAGACTCGGTTACAGGTGGAGGTCGGCAAGTGGAGTCACGAACGTTTCTGTAATGACTACGGCTTAGGGTTGCGCATGTCGATTTAACGTTAATAATTTTCATTCGACAAATTTATGAATCGTAATTTGGTGTTTGAAATAAATTTGCTTTCTTTTAAATTCTAATCAACAACCATCTATTTATTTTCTGATGCAAAATCGAAAAACGACTTATAAGTTTTGTTAATATAATGAAGTTAATACAATTAGGTAATAACAATAAGGCAGAAAAGGCCAAATTAATAAAATATTTAGACCTGGCCTACGAGACTACCGTCATGTGGCATGTTGATTCAACCATCATTGTTCCAATAGTTGTGTCGGTACGCGGTTTGATAGCGAAAAGTTTCGATCAACACCATAAGAAACTTTTCGTTATCCAGCTGGGTAGGGGCCTAATACAGAAGGCAGTTATCCTCGATATTGCGCGTATTGTGATGAGTTTTCTCATTCTGGAGTCCTCCTAACCACTGGTGTGTTGTGTCGTAGACACCGCCATCAGCGGCAATCTATTTTAATATAGTGTTTTTAAAAAAATGTATTTTTAATACCTTTTAATAAAAATATAGTGTAATTAATAAGATTTTCAATAAATATAAATTACAATAATAAATAATATAATAATAATAAATAAGTCAAAGGATTCAAAGATATATATGTTTTAATCATATTACTTACTAGCGACCTGCCCTCGCTTCGCTTCGGAAACATTAAAACACACATGAAACCAAAAAAAAAAATAAACAAAAATTTAAAAAAAGTAGCCTATGTTCATCAGGGACAATGTCGGCATCTAATGGAAAAAGAATTTTTCAAATCGGTCCAGTAGTTTCGGAGCCTATTCGAAACAAACAAACAAACAAATCTTTCCTCTTTATAATATTAGTATAGATTACTAGCGACCCGCCCTCGCTTCGCTTCGGAAACATTAAAACACACATGAAACAAAAAAAATAAAAAAAAAATAAAAAAAAAGTAGCCTATGTTCATCAGGGACAATGTCGGCTTCTAATGGAAAAATAATTTTTCAAATCGATCCAGTAGTTTCGGAGCCTATTCGAAACAAACAAACAAATCTTTCCTCTTTATAATATTAGTTTAGATATAGATATAGGTAAAACGTCTGTGTTCAAGTGTCTTGTGAGAAGGGTACAAGGGCTGTAGATACTCATACTCTGATATTTACGGGGGCTGGAGTTCAACGCATAATCTAGATGGTTTAGATCTTTGAAACATGCTGTTCGCTTTGAAAGTTTGAGCATCACTGTCCAAATAATTATCTAATTGTTTTTCAACAAAGAAAAAATATTACTTATGTAATATAACACAGGTATAACAGTATAATTAATCTTCCAAACAAAGCCAATATTTTATAGAATATTTTACTAATACGAAGTTTAATGAAAATCTTTGAAATTGACAATTACCGAACAAATTCTGGTAATGTTACAAATGACAATACTGAGTTTAATTAATTAATTCAAATATATTTTAATGTTCACGATTTAAATTAAATACACTGAAAGTTTGAATTTGTGTAGGCGTAGAACTTCAGTTTCCTGTAGTAAGTATATGCCCGCGGGAGTTACTGGACTTCTACCGGGCGCGTCCGTAGGTGGCGGATAACGGGCCTCTGGGCTCTATTCCCAGGGGTATCGTCCGGTCTCTCTCGTTCTGTTACAACGAGAGAGACCGAACGACGTGGACCAAAACCAGCTCCGGGGGTTCCAAGCTCTCCTCCCCCTTCACTTGTTGAAGGGTGGTCCTCCTGGAGATGCGTGGGCCTCCACCTTTTATCCTTTTCCCTTTGATTATTTCGTTGATTTATTTACTGTCTTTTTGTTATCTTCATTTGTTTTATTTATATTTTGATTTGTAATCTGTAACTTTCTTCGTTTTACTGTTTGGTTTATCATTTTGTGTTATTCTCTATCTGTCTTTCTTCGCCTTTGGTTTTTATTTTTGGTTTTATTTGTTTTATTTTCTTCTTCTTTTCATTTCAATCCTAATCCTAAGCTTTGACACCCGGTGAGAGGATGCATGGCCGGTGGGCGACCGGTCGCTAGGGTGTCCCAGGGGATCGCACCCCGGGCAAAAAACAAAGGGAAACCAATGAAGATGTCCAGTTTGCAAAGAGTAATACCCCAGGAGGGTACCCGCCAAGCGGGAGAATCCCTCCGTACTACTGACTCGTCGGTAGTGCGCAGCCCCTCGTATTCTGGGGGGGGCACAAACTGCACTGAGATAAGGTCCGGGAAGGACGGCGTCAAAAAAGGAGCAGGGTCCGGGAAGGACATAAGTAGGAAGAACGAGTCCGCGAAGGACGTAGTAGCTATAGGGTCCGTTAAGGACAATGAAGGGAGATCGTCCGGAACCGCTCTCGTGTCGGACGATAGCATGGCCACAGCTGGGTCGGCCCATTCGTCGGCTCGCTCTTCGCCGACTCGCAGACAGCGAAAAAGAGTACTGACGATCAGTAGTGACGAGCTTGGAAGCAGTTCCGGCTCTGACGGAGCAGCCTCTACTGGCAAAGGTGGTGTCATGCCGCAATCAAAGAGAGGGCGTGGTCGTCTGCCGACCACTGGTCTGACTGCGGACAAACAGACGTGTCTTAAAACTCAGCGCTCTGAGATAAAGGCCACCGGTAGCATGAGTAGTATGCGCGAAGTAAGAAGCGCAAAAGCCACGGAAGGGAGCCCTAAAAAGGATCCTGAGTGTCGTCTGAAGGAGAGTGCCGCGATGGCCCTGAAGGTATGCAGTAAGCCCGGCAACCTGAAGAGTACGTATCAACGTGCCCTAAAGGAATTGGCGGTGACAATAATGGAGGTCACAGAAGAGCTGGCGAACCGTCCCGCGGCCCAAGAGACGGAAAGGCTGCGAGCGGTAAACGCCGGTCAGCAGGAGGAGATTTTACAGCTCCGACAGGAGCTGCAGGAGGTACGCAAGGAGCTGGCGCGCATCTCACGGGCTTTGACGTTGTCCAACCCAGTCGAAACCCCAGCCCCAGCTTCAACCACCACGACAGAGGACCAGGAGGAGCTACGTGTCCAACGCATTATGCGTGCCGTCGGCACCATGGTTGACGCTCGCTTTGCGAGTCTGGAGATGCGGCTGCCTCCGGAGCCTCGCATCACGCCACCCCTGGCGGCGGATAGACGGAAGACCTGTGAGAAATCGCCAGACCCTCCTCTCATCGTTGATGCTACGCTGGAATCAACATCGGTACAAGCAGCATTGCCGCCCTCCGCGAATAAGAAGACACAAAGCCCTAGACGCAAGACCACGGTGCTAGCACCCCTGTCCGAACTGGGTGCCTTCCCTCCGGCTCCAGTTGTTTTAACCGAAAGCTGGTCCACGGTCACCCGTAGGGGTGCTAAGTCAAGGGGGGAGGCCGTGAGAACAGTCGCAGCTTTTCCACCGGAGGAGAAAGCACCGTCTTCAAAGAAGAGGACGAAGAAGCGGCTTCGAGCTCCGCGTTCTCAGGCTGTGGTATTAAAACTACAGCCAGAAGCCGCAAGCCGCGGCCTTACATATCGGTCCGTCCTTGCGGAAGCGAGGGCAAAGATCGACCTAGAATCGTTAGGCATCCCGGTCCAGAGGATTCGGTCCTCTTTAACCGGTGCCAAGGTCCTGGTGGTAGATGGAGGCGATCAAGTGGAGAAGGCCGATCTCCTGGCGAATAGGCTGAAAGAAATTCTGCCCACGGAGGGCGTCGAGATCTCCAGGCCATCGGTGACTGCAGCGATGCGCATCAGTGGCCTCGACGACTCGGTGTCGCGTGAGGAGATCGCCGATGAGCTCGCCAAAATCGGGGGGTGCCCGCCTGAGAGTATCAAGGTCGGGGAAATAAAGTCCGGTCCAGGCGGGATGGGCCAAGTCTTAGTTCGATGCCCGGTCTCAACAGCTGCGAAAATCGCAGCAGTCCCCAAGCTGAGGATTGGCTGGAGCGTACTCCGCGCTCATTTGTTGGAGGCCAGGAGGCTGCAGTGCTTTCGGTGCCACGAGCTGGGCCACGTGAGCGCACGTTGCCCGTCGTCAGTTGACCGCAGCCGGGATTGCTACCGGTGCGGCCAGGCCGGTCACGTGGCCTCAGGCTGCTCGCTGGCGCCGCACTGCACCGTTTGTGTCTCTGCTGGCAGACCGGCGGACCACGTCTCCGGGGGCAAGGCTTGCGCCAAGCCCCCGAGACAGAGACAACGACGGCAGGATTTCGCCACGCTTGAGAGCGCGCGGAGTCGGCCCGGTATGGCCTCGGCGACACCGATGGACGCCCAGTCATGACAGACGTCCTTCGTGTTCTCCAGGGGAATCTCAATCACTCCGCCAGGGCTCAAGACCTTTTGTTTCAGAGCATGGTGGAGGGATTGACCCACCTTGCGGTGGTTGCAGAGCCATACCGGGTCCTTACGGGTCCCGATTGGGCAGCTGACCTTGACGGCCGGGTTGCCATTATTCGTCGTGGTTGTGTGGGCGCTCCGCCCGAGTTCGCCGTCGTTGAGAGGGGTCGCAGCTTCGTCGCCGTCCTCTGGGCCGAGATGATCGTGGTGGGAGTATACTTCTCCCCCAACAGGACACTTGCTGAGTTTGAAGGCCTCCTCCTTGAGCTCAGCCGCGTCACTAGGAGGTCGCACTCCCGGCAGATGCTTGTTCTCGGGGACCTCAATGCCAAATCATCGGCTTGGGGTTCCTCGAGGACGTGCCCCAGAGGAAGGGCGGTGGAGGAGTGGCTGGTCGAAAGCGGTCTCGTCATACTCAACCGCGGCACGGAATTCACATGCGTGAGACGTTTAGGCGGGTCCGTGGTGGATGTCACGTTCGCATCGCCGGACGTCGCGTGTCGCATCCGCGGTTGGGCGGTGATGGTTGGTGAGGAGACGCTTTCCGACCACCGCTACATCCGTTTCAGCATCGTTGTGACCCCAGGAGCGGTGTCAACGTCTTCATTCTTCGGTGGAGGCACGGAGGGTCCTCGTTGGGCTCAGAAGCGCCTAGATGTCGAGCGGCTGCACGAGGCGGCTGTCGTCCAGGCATGGCGCCTCGACTCACTTGGCGAGCCGATGGACGTACGAGTGGGGGCGGAGCGTATACGCGAGGCCATGTCGCGGGTGTGTGATGCTGCCATGCCACGCATCAGAGCTCTCGCCCCTAAGCGCCGCGTACATTGGTGGACTGAGGAAATCGCCAACCTGCGCCAGTCGTGCAACGTCAGTCGTCGTGCGTACCAACGGAGCCGAAGTCGAAGGATGCATCGAGACCCGGAGGAGCAAGACCGCCTTTACGTAGTGTACAGGACAGCGGTGAGGGCCCTTTGCGTGGCCATCAGAATGGCAAAGGAAGCCGCCTGGAACGATCTACTCGCCTCGCTCGATCGCGATCCATGGGGGCGGCCCTACAGGCTGGCGCGCAATGCGCTTCGACCTTGGGCTCCCCCTACGACCAGCACACTGCCGCCCGAGACTTTGCACCGGGTGGTCGGGGGTCTATTTCCGGACTCATCCGGAACGGCTTTCGTCCCTCCTGTAATGGCAGCGGTGCAGGTCGCTGACGGCGGAGAGCTGGAAGGTGTGTCCCAGGCGGAATTCAAGGCGGTGGTGGCGAAGATGCGCTCGAAGCGCACAGCGCCCGGCCCTGATGGTCTGTCGAGCAGGGCATGGGCTCTGGCCCTAACTGAAGATGGTTTGGGACCTGCACTTCGAAGGCTTTTTAGCAAATGCCTCCGAGAGGGCAGGTTCCCGGAGCCGTGGCGTACGGGCCGGCTGGTGCTCATCCCGAAGGACGGTCGCCCTAGAGATGAGCCCTCCGGGTATCGCCCGATAGTCGTGTTGGACGAGGCCGGTAAGCTCCTTGAGCGTATCGTTGCCGAGCGTCTTGTTCAGCACCTGGAGAATATTGGGCCGAATCTAGCGTCCAACCAATTTGGCTTCCGGAGAGGTCGGTCGACCGTGGACGCGGTCTTGCGCGTCCGTGACCTTACCGACCAGGCGTGCTCTGGGGGGGGCGTGCTATTGGCTGTGTCAATAGATATAGCCAACGCCTTCAACACGATCCCCTGGAGTACGATCATGGAGTCATTGCGATTTCACCGCGTGCCCACCGGTCTCCGCAATCTGATCGAAAATTATCTCTCAGGGCGGGCTGTAATCTTCCCCGAGCGGAGTGGGTGGGGACGGAAAACAGTGTCGCGGGGAGTTCCACAGGGGTCGGTACTGGGTCCGCTCCTGTGGGATATAGGCTTCGACTGGGTCCTCCGTGGGGCTAACCTGCGTGGCGTCGAAGTGGTTTGCTACGCTGACGACACGCTGGTGACGGCCCGCGGAGACGACTACCGGTCAGCAGCCATCCTGGCTGTAGCAGGTGTAGCGACTGTGGTGAGTCGAATAAAGAGACTCGGCCTCGAGGTGGCCCTTCATAAATCCGAAGCAGTGTGCTTCCACTCGGCTCGGGAGGGGCCGCCTCAAGGCGCGAATCTCGTAGTCGGGGGTGTCACCATTGCTGTCCAGCCGAAGCTCAAGTATTTGGGCCTTGTGTTGGACAGCAAATGGAGATTCGACCACCATTTCAAAATGCTGGTTCCAAGGCTGATGGGGACGGCGGGTGCGCTGACCCGTCTTCTTCCCAACACCGGTGGATGCAGCGCCGGAATCCGGCGACTGTACCTGGGGGTGGTGCGCAGTATGGCCCTGTACGGTGCTCCCGTGTGGTCGCCCGCACTTACCGCGCGAAACGTGGCTCTGCTGCTCAGAGCTCAGCGGGCGCTCGCGGTGAGGGTCATCAGGGGGTACCGTACCATCTCTCAGGATGTGGCCTGTGCCCTCGCCGGATCCTTACCGTGGGACCTCGAGGCCGAAATCTTGGCTGCGACATACCGACGGAGAACACAGTCCTCGACTCGGGAACGGACACCCGGCCCGTCGGTTGTGGATCGATGGAGGCGTGCTGCGCGTGGTCTGGCGTATGCCAAATGGAGAGAACGCTTGCTGGAGGAGCTCGGCCGAACTTCGGCCACTCGTCAGCGCACGCTCGAGGCACTGGTGCCTGTGCTGGAGGCATGGTCGGACCGGCGACACGGTGAGCTCTCCTTTCGCCTCACCCAGGTCCTTTCGGGGCATGGATGCTTCGGGAGGTATCTGTGGAGAGTCTGCGGAAGGGAGCCACATCCGGGCTGCCACCAGTGCGGGCACCCGAACGATGACGCCCAGCACGCGCTAGAAGCGTGCCCACGGTGGGAGCACCCGCGGCGAAACCTCGTCGCGGTGTTGGGGCAGGACCTCTCTTTGAGGGCTATCGTCGCCCGTATGGTAGAGGACCGGAGTTCGTGGGAGGCCATGGCTGGGTTCTGTGACTTGGTCATGGCGCTTCGTGAGGCTGAGGAGCGCGAAAGGGAATGGGATCCCTCTTCGGCTCCTCAGCGCAGAAGGCGGGGTGGACGGCGCGTGCGAGAGGCCGCCGCTCAGCCCTCGTAGGGACTATGGAGTGCCGGGTGCGGGGGCGCCCGGCACTCGACTGTTTGTCCGGTGGTGAAGCGGTGCAAGGTGGCTCCTGTGCGCCGCTCACGGTGTGTCTCCCGAGACGAGGTTCTACGGGATTTTCCCGGGGATGAAATCCCGTCTTAACATCAGTACGGGTACCGCCTAAGGCGAGTCTTTCGGCGCGCATCGCGGTACCGTAAGTTTCGTGTAGTCGGTGTGGTGGAGCTCGATGGGGTTTAGTCGGTAGTCGTTCTGCGGGGCAAGTGCTTCGCGCGCCTTTTTCAAGGCGTAGTCTCCTGTGAGAAATTGGGGGAGGTGAAGGACCTCGGTCCTTCTCTTCTCCCCTTCTTCCTCTCAGGAGGCGCCGGAGTCCGACATAACCCGGTCCGTTACCCCCCTCGACCGGGTAACCGTAAATGGATTCCCCAGCGTTAAAAAAAAAAAAAAAAAGTAAGTATATGCTAATGTAGTATATTCTAATATGTGATGACACCAATTCAACAGTAACATAAGTCTTATAATAAATGTGTATTGAACGCATTGGTCACCAAATATTAGTGCAAAACTGAAATGTTTCCAGATACATGTACCATTAACTTTTTAATTATGATAAATATAAATGAAATACGTACTCAACAAATGCTCGCGATAGACTTCCACGTTGAAGGAATAACATCGTGTAATAAAAATTAAAACCCGCAAAATTATAATTTGCCTATTTACTGGTGGTGGGACCTCATGTGAGTTCACGCGGGTAGGTACCACCACCCTGCCTATTTGTGCCGTGAAGCAGTATTGCGTTTCGGTTTGAAGGGTAGGGAAGCCGTTGTGATTATACTTGAGACCTTAGAACTTATAACTCAAGGTGGGTGGCGCATTTACGTTGTAAATGTCTATGGGCTCCAGTAACCACTTAACACCAGGTGGGCTGTGAGCTCGTCCACCCATTTAAGCAATAAAAAAAAAGATTTGTGGGAGCTGTCATAAAGTTGCGTGCTGCGCAATCTCATGGTACGACACTCACCATACGCCCAATATGTCAAAAATAATGAAGATATCGGCTTTTTTGCGACATGTAAAAAGGAAACATGAAATCTTAAAACGACAACGCTCACCAAAACAACAAGATTCTACTAAAATAATTAAATTCAAAATTATTATCTCAATTAGCGCTTTTATTGGCCAATACAGAACCCGAATGATCGACAACTTAATAATTTTTTTTTACGTTCGTTCGAATTTCGTTTGCTCTCCGAACTGGTTTTGATCGAAATTTAAAAAAAAATGTATATCGGTGAGTCGAGACATACCTTCAGATCGCGTGTTCTGGACCATCGATTCTCGACGTACCTAACGTTTCACAGCCCGAGAATAAATACATTGTAGCGTTTAAAAATAGAATATTGCTTCGCGGTTTGATTAAAATGTTTCTATATAGGCATTAGTGTTTTGTGAGTCTATGGTTTTGCTTAAAATAAAACAGTGATAGGGATAAATTCAGTATAATTATGAATTTGTGTCACTAATTTATTGGTAGTCGCAATAATATTATATTAACAGCTGCCCCACCCTTCAAATCGGACTGGCTTGACCGTCTCACGGCTGTAATGGATAATGGTACCTAGTCGTCGTGGCCTAAAGGATAAGACGTCCGGTGCATTCGTGTTGAAGCGATGCACCGGTGTTCGAATCTCAGGCGGGTACCAATTTTTCTAATGAAATACGTACTCAACAAATGTTCACGATTGACTTCCACGGTGAAGGAATAACATCGTGTAATAAAAATCAAACCCGCAAAATTATAATTTGCATAATTACTGGTGGTAGGACCTCTTGTGAGTCCGCGCGGGTGGGTACCACCGCCCTGCCTATTTCTGCCGTGAAGCAGTAATGCGTTTCGGTTTGAAGGGTGGGGCAGCCATCTAAGCAATAAAAAAAAATAAAAAAATTTAATTAATCTACAATAAATTTTGATCGAAATTATATAAATACAACAGATTTTTGTTTTATTTTTATTGCTTAGATGGGTGAACGAGCTCACAGCCCACCTGGTGTTAAGTGGTTACTGGAGCCCATAGACATCTACAACGTAAATGCGCCACCCACCTTGAGATATAAGTTCTAAGATCTCAGTATAGTTACAACGGCTGCCCTACCCTTCAGACCGAAACGCATTACTGCTTCACGGCAAAAATAAGCAGGGTGGTGGTACTTACCCGCGCGGACTCACAAGATGTCCTACCACCAGTAAAACAGAGAGAGAACGAGAACAATAAATTCATTTCCTCAATCCGATATCCAGGTCTAGGTGTCATTTTACTCGGTACAAACAAGGTAAGAAAACATCAAACCCTTCCGCGTTTAATTAAGTGAATGTATTAACGTTTAAATATTGACGTGTTTCTCGGAGTTGTCGATGGTCGCTTTTTGAAAGTGCACCGCGAAACAAGAGCATTACGAGCATAAGTACGCCGATACGACACCGCTTATAGAAGTCGTGAAAAATCAGAGCGAAAGTAATGTGAACTGTACCACCAGGGTTGTATTCGGGAGCACAATTATAATAATAATAACTAGTGGTCCCTCAGTAGTCGAAATTCGATTATAATTCATTGAAATTATAAGTTTGAACATTACTATAGTTTTTTTGTCCAAGACTATACGTACTTCCATAATCACAGATTTCGCCAAGGCTACACTATAGACAAATAATTTTAAAAACAAACAATAATAATCTATTTTAAATTTGAGCATGGAATTTAAACAATAACTATAGTTTGATAATATACAAAGGGTTTAAAATAATATATGTGTTGTGTCAAATACATGGTAGTGTACGTAATGTTTTTTTATTGATTAATGTATTTTAATGCATAATAAAAAAAAATATTAACATTCTGCACTCCTTCTCTACATTCTCTATAAGTGTGGGAGATTTCATACTCCTCCGTTTGCGCAATTTACGTAAAAAGGGGTACAAAGTTTTTGCTTCACGTATTAATATATGGATAAGCTAACATTGTCCATCAAGAATTTGCTCTAAAATATTGTTTTCATGATTATTCTGTACCTTCTTACCAATACCAACCTTAAGTAGTTTTCAAAAATGCTCATTTTACGCTCTACTGGGACTATTGTTGCCAATAAGCCAGGTATTGTGATAATAGATCGATCTACGCGTCGAGCAGTATTGGTTGATATCACCACTCTTCATGACGAGAACCTCGTGAAGGCAGAAAAGGATAAATTAATAAAATATTTAGACCTGCCCACGAGACTATCGGAATGTTGATTCAACCATAATTGTTCCAATACTTGTGTCGGTACACGGTTTGATATTGAAAAGTTTCTACCAACACCTTAAAAAACTTTCGGTATCGGGCTGGGTTAGAGGCCTGGTACAGAAAGCAGATATCCTTGATACGGCGTGTATTGTGAGGATAATTGTCACTCTGGAGTCCCAACCACTGATGGCTTGTCGTTAGACACTGCTATCAGCGGCAATCTATATTTATATAGTGATTTTTGAGCATTCCGTTCTTAATATTCTTGTTTTAAATATAACTAATAAGTTTTTTAATAAACATTTTATAATATATTCGTCGCAGTTCGCCACCACCGAACGAGCTTAAAGGGCTTTGACCCGTCCACGCTAAAACGATTTGTTTACTAAGCTAATGTATATATAAGAAATCAGTAAAATTATATAATATGACTCGAAGAGCTTGAATTCAAATCGAAGATGGTTTTGTTTTAATCAAAGTGATATTTACCGAGATTTATCAGACAATTCAAATATTTCAATTAAATTTATTTTTTTCGTTGACAGGTTTCTTAAACTATACATTTTTAATTACGATAATGCTATTTACATATTTATAAAGTGACTAGCAACCCGCCCTCGCTTCGCTTCGGAAACATTAAAACACACATGAAACCAAAAAATAAAATAAAAAAATTTAAAAAAAAAGTAGCCTATGTTCATCAGGGACAATGTCGGCTTCTAATGGCAAAAGAATTTTTCAAATCGGTCCAGTAGTTTCGGAGCCTATTCGAAACAAACAAACAAACAAATCTTTCCTCTTTATAATATTAGTATAGATTGATTAACGCGAACCTTCATACCTCTACTAATAATAAAATTAAAATAAATATTTAGGTGCTAATCAAATTTAGTGTTACTTTCAAAGTTCAACATTGAGAAACTTTGATTTGTTTTTCTATTTGGTGTTTACGAGTGGATCTTTTTTTTTTTTTTTTTTAAGTCCTATATACTGTGTCTTGGCCATATTAGAGTTAAATGATAACCTATTAGATAACCTAAAACAGTTTGATTTTTATTGCCCTTGTAGGTATGCGAGCCGACGGTCTACCTGATGATAAGCACATAGCACCGTTTACGGAAATCAACAATATTGCAGGTAAATTTCTTATCGTACAAATGCTTTGCAAGAAAACGAGACGAAGGTCTTTGACGACCAAGGAAGATCACCTTGCCTATTGCAGCCGTTTTTAGAATCGAGTCTCTGACGTCATATCTCTAGGCCGATAGCACCAGTTGCGTTGTTCAACACCATGTTGGACATAAACTCGTCCATCTATGTAAGTGACAAAGAATAAAGTCTTGATACAACGATAGGCAGCGGCTTGGCTCTGCCCCTGGCATTGCTGAAATCCATGGGCGACGGTAGCCATTCACCATCAGATGGGCCGTATGTTCGTCTGCCTACAAGGGCAATAAAAAAAAACTCGTTGCAATTTAATTTGTTAAAGATTTTGAGAGATTATCCACTAACAACTAAGTGATTTTAAAAAATGTGTATTCTAGCTTTGTTTGGGGGGCTTAATAGTAGCCGAATCCCTGAGTGCGGCCCACGTACTTTGATTGGCCGAATCGAACCCGCCGACCGAAGTTACGAACCCGAAATGTATGACATACAAAACGGGTCGTTAAATGTAACGGTATTGCATCACTTAATCAAGGTCCGCAATTATAATTATAATTTATTTATTTATCGGATCAAAATTAATGGGGCCAATCTCGTAATTATATCAAAACGATTATTTTGTTTGTACTCGAAAGTACATTGTATTTCCATTTTATTATAGCACTAAAGTATACAGAATTTAAAAAAAAAAATCTTAAAAAATGTATATAGGACATAAATGGCAATACCGCTGTTATCAAACGAATAATTCGATCTCTATGATTCGATTTTAAAATACAGATTTTGGAGAAAAATCAGCTGTAGATGTTGGTCTTACGGATTACACATCCTTTTCGACTTAAATAATTATACCTTTGATTATATATAATCAAAGAATTATACATATAAGTTCAAAGATTATCGAAGTCAATCGCGCAAGAAAACAGCCAATGCATTTCACAATTCGCTTTGATGTCAAAATGGACAAATTTTATTTAGTTCGTATTGTCACTATGCATATTTGTCAAGTTATCGTTTTTGACAGTTCTATATAATTTCGATATTTAATCATAACTAGATGATGACCGAGCTCTGCTTGGTTTTTTTTTGATAACGCCATTTTGTCGCGTCTCTAAAGCGGTTAGTTGCCCTCAATTAAGAAAAATAGTATTATTCTTCGCCAATAGATGTCGGGAAGAGTTCATTATTGAAAACATGAATAAAACAACATTTTCTGAAAATAAATCGTAGCTAGATCGATTTATCGCCCCCGAAATCCCCTGTATACTAAATTTTATGAAAATCGTTGGAGCCGTTTCCGAGATTCAGATCATATATATATATACAAGAATTGCTCGTTTAAAGGTATAAGAATTGCCAGACAAACTGTGATCTCGTCTGATAATTAAATGTTTTTGGCGCACTACGAGTTTAAGGGTTTTTTGTTTGTATGACACCACAGTACTTTTTATTGGTGTATATTATTCAATGTTATATAAAACTCTAGTTACGAATTAATATTTTCGACAAAAAAAACACACACACAAACAGACTTTAAACTTAACCATTGCTTAAAAACATTTTGCCGGTAACTTTAACTTTAAATATTCCGTTTCCCCTTTCGAAAAGTCAATAACACCAAAGTTCAAAGGCAAAGAAGTCATAGAGCGATGCTATCTAAGAGTATTTAAAAAAATATGTAATTTCACGGGACTGGTGCCCAATTCTATTGTCAACTGTAATGAGCTACAGTTACGTGTGTGCCCGTCCGTACTTACGTTGTAACAATGTATACATACGAGACAATATCTAATTCTAGAAATGTTTTTTTTTTTATATTTTTTTTATTGCTTAGATGGGTGGACGAGCTCACAGCCCACCTGGTATTAAGTGATTACTGGAGCCCATAGACATCTACAACGTAAATGCGCCACCCACCCCGAGACAAGTTCTAAGGTCTCAAGTACAACGGCTGCCCCACCCTTCAAAACGAAACGCATTACTGCTTCACGGTAGAAATAGGCAGGGTGGTGGTACCCACCCGCGCGGACACACAAGAGGTCCTACCACCAGTACGAAAGTGTGTTATTTAGGGCTACGTTTCCAAAGTTTAAATGAACAAAAATAATAAAAATTAACCACAATAACCGAAAAATGGTTACAGTTTGACCAAATTTCTAGGTTTTTCTTAAATGCTCATAATTTTCAAACTGCATAGGATAGATTTTTTTCTGATTTTTCTCATGATGGTTACAATCAATCCTGTCACCCCGTTTCGGCTTGACGTCGAGTTCTGGGACACCCTGTATATTAAAAAATAACCCGTGTTGTTAAGTTGCTTAAGTCCCTGTTTTCGCTTCTGACGCGCTTTTCCACTTTCTTAATTTAGTTGTGGATTTCAGTGTAGAAAAATCGATACTGCCATTCTCTTCTACTCGGATATAAATATTGTAGCATTTTCCTTTAAGCTACCGTTAAGTCACTGGTTGTAGGGCATTTTCTAAGCCCTTAGATACTACTCTGTGGTACATTTTTGCCAAGCAGTCAAGCATTACGGTCTAAAGGATAAAACTACTTTTACGGTTTGAGATAGTTTGAAAAACGCGAAATTAATCCGTAAAAGTACTTTTAACTAAGTCTATACCTCGCGAAAACCGTAAAAATAAGACTAATCTTAGTTCACAGAGTCGGCACCAGCATACACGTTGCAGTAGTTATGATCTATTTATTGTAAATCGGAATATATCAGTATTGTATTACCCACCTGTGTAGATTCGAAACATGAGTCAATAAATATATTAAATAATTTTGATGAATTATTTTTAAATCTCATTCGATTTCAAATTAAATAGTTCTCAATTAAAGTTGTTTTTTATTTATTAGATTTCGAAAAAAAATGATTAGAAGTTTTAAATTTAAATACATAGTTTAATCCTTACTTACTCTTCGACTCCCGTTAATGCCTCCGGATTAGAGAGCATTCCACATTCACAATTGCTATTCCAAGACGGTCGTCCATACAAATGGTATTGCTCCATATTTATACGCAGGTCATTTACCTAACTGCAGGCACAGGTCAGATCGAGGTCAGTAAGTGTCAGCACTTGTCACTGACCAGAATGCCTAAGCAACCTTCGGCGGGTTGCACAAAAGTGCGTGTGTGTCAAGTCGGTGAACTCATTTCGTGTTTTATAAGCAGTTATATTTCGCTTTTTATTGTGAAAATGTAAGAAAAAAAAAGCTAGGCTTAAAACAATCGTGTAAATCGATTGGCTTAATAGTCAATTGCATATCAGTTACGACATGCAGAAAATGCGAATAAAAGATTATTCTGAAAGATCATCATCGAGGTGATATTAGCCAGATATTTTTGTGGTGCGTTCTTACTTCGAAAGTCAAATTATCCGCATAAAATATTAAAATCGAATCCGCGTTCCATTCATTTACGAGGAGCGATGTAAATGAGACGTAAGTTCTCTCCGCTTAAGGGCGCCATGTGTCATGATGGCGTCGAACACGATGTCGTTAGCGCGATTTATGAAACTGGATCAATCCGGCTATATCTAGTTAGACCGTTCGGTTATTTATGACCCCTTGCGACATTAATCTAATTGACGTTTAATCGCGACGAACTCACGGAGCTGTTGCGATTAAGACTGAAGTTAAATTGAAGACAACGAAATGACAACATCGCATTTATGTATGTATGATGTGTGGTGTCGTGGGACACTGGATAGGAACGAAGTTCCTTATTATAAAAATATTAATTTTAAGTTCTATTCGAGGTATAAAGAAAATAAAACTGGAGGTTTCGCAACAACCCACGGTCATTCGGTAACGGGCGAACTTATTGTGGTACACTTCGTTCACGGTTGTTTGCATAAGAGTTAGTGTATTGCGCAAACGAACGCTCTGAGATCGTGGACAATGAATGATAAAAAAATATGTTATTTTTTATACGTTATTACAAAGTTAAGTCGTACACTGTGTGCATTACTAATTTGTGCGTTATTACAAAGCTAAGTCGTACGTACACTGTGTGCATTACTAATAAAAATCTTACGTTACGGAACTTTTTTTCTAGGTTAGGGTACCCCTCTGCATCGTCCGCATAAGGAACTTCGTTCCATTTTTTTTTTATTCCTACCTAAGCTATATATAGGCTAGCCTTAGGGGCTATTTCAGCGTAACCCTAACGTTTGCAGGTGAGCTCACGGGGCTCAAACCTGATGACGTTGCTAACACGAACCCTAGCAAGAGCCGTGCTTCGCAGAATCTACCACCGGATCGGAAACGCGACCCACTGAGAAGATCCGGCGAGAAACTCAGTGGGCTGAGTCTGTGTGTGTGTGATGACGTGTTTTGGGCGACGTCGACTGCTTTCCATTCTGTCCGCAGGATCGGGAATGTAGTTACCGGCGGCCACGATGAGAGGGTTCTCGTGTCGTGCCGCTTTATCGAAGTGGCGCATCGACGCCGACTGAAGATACTTACTGATGGACTCTAAGTCCAGGTCGTCATGGAGGTCGACGTTCCTGACGAACCACGGGGCTCTGACGGCTATCCTGCAAAAACGGGATTGAATAATTTGGAAGGATTTTAAGTGAGTGCGGGCCGCGTGAGCGAACACTACACTTGCATAGGTCATGACGGGGTGTATGCAAGTTTTGTAAAGTGTCACCTTATTTCTAAGGGACATTTTACTTCGCCTTCGTTCCAAAAAACTGTGTGGCTCATAATCACTAAAAGACAACTTCGTCTTTTTGAACTTGGCCTATTACTTAAGATCCCTGCTACAGTGATCAATTACTAAACCGTTCCTATTGAAACGTTAACCTTAAAACTGTCATTGACGAATTCGTATAATACGAGATGTGATTTGCTTAGCGGAAATCATTACGAGCAGGACGCATAAACTATATTTCACTATGTGTGTTCGACAGTTCGAGACATCAAAACGAAACGAGTTTATATTATGTTAATCACACGTGATGGCCGAGCGTAACTACTCGTGATCAAAATTAGGCTTTTCCGAGGCGGCAAAGCGAAATATCAAAAGAGCTCCAGACGTATTTGTTGTTAGAAAATCGTTTGTAAAGCGATAAAGCGACAAATGAAAGAGTTCTGGATTTAAAGGTTGTAAAAGAATCGTTGGAGAGATCGAAGTTAAATTGGAGTGATATTTATTTATTTATTTAATACAAGGAGAACCAACAGCCAACTAACAAAGTATAATAATATAACAAATAATAGAAACAAAAAGCCAATTAAAGGTCCTAACCAAAATAAACAAATTAAAAACACTAGAGAAACAAAAGCATAGAAAAAAAAAAAAAAATCAGAAACAATCAGCAAGCATGAAACAACATAAGGAATGGAGGAAAACACCAGACTAATTTAAATGTACACTTATGTATAAATGACACAAATTAATAAAAAACTGTTGTGCTACACATCACCGGCACATGGCGCCGCACCCTCTGCCCCCTCATCGCCCACGAATAATCGTGCACTAAGGCTGACGTCTAAGTCCTGTAATAGAGTAATAAAATGGGTCAATATCTAAGTAAGACATCGAAAAGTGCTCCGATAAATTCTTTAATTTATCTCATCGTAATTTTTTAAGTACATCTTTAAGTTTGAAAATTAAGACGGTTACGTTGAGAAGCTTTAGTTCATTATTTTTGTTAGTATTGGGACAGCACATAATGTGAACTACGTTCTAAGTGCATGAAAAAGATATAGATAACAGAATATTTAAATGAAAAATATACTAACAAATTGGAGTCGATGGTTAGGAAAAAAAAAAGTAATAAACACGACTTAATACGCAATTAATATGGAAATTAAATATTATTTTATGCATAAACAGAAATGTATTTGCTACATATTATATATTATTCCTAGAGATATTAGATAGGTTAATTATTATATTAATTCATGTGTAAATTAATTGGTTTTGGCTTCGTTTTGTAGATTAGTACAACCGCATCTCTCTTTCCGTGGGTATCCTAAAAAAAATCCCCATTTCTTTGTTTTTACCTAAACATTGTAACCATAATCTTCACTTCGTTACAACATTTCAATGTTTTATTGCTCGAATTTTATTTTTATTTTAGATAAGTGTTTGTATCATCTCACGTCCCACTAAGAAATTACCGGAAACAAAGATATCAGAACGGTAAATGTCGCCCCTCATCTTGAGAAGTGAATACTCAATAGTCTACGTTGTCAGTAAAAGCACCACTGATAGATTTTCTCCAATTTTAATAACAATTAAAGTCGTAAGATAATAATAAACATTTTGAACCTGTGCACGTATTCTAACAGGTAAAACCGTATTTTTTTTTTTTTTTAAAACACATATTCGCCTTTGGTTTGATCATAAGCAAATGAATATAATCTTCACTTTATTTAAAATGTAAATTATAAAAATTAATGTCTCGAATAGCAGCTTCTTCAAATGATTGATACGCTAATTAAAAAAAAATATACCCGTTTAATGCAACATTTTTTTTTTTTTAAATACCTAACATAGAACAGATGTTTCAGATAAATGCAAAAAGAAACGAATTTATCTTATCATATATTAAAACCAGCGACGGTAAACTAGAATATGATATTTGTTTCTTAATTAGAATATATCAAAAGGTCATTGAAATATGTTAACAGTAGTGCTTGATAATGAAATATTTATGTACATATTATTATTTTTTGGGAACATTGGGACAATTAAAATTTGGAAGTAATTATCTTAAGGTAGCTCGTTGTAACTGCATGGTGAGTACTGGTAATAATTTGACAGGCGAGCCGTGAGTCTTCTAGGGCAATGGCCCTCAACCTTCTTTACTCAGCGACGCATTAAAAATTAAATACTCTCCACAAATTCGCGACACCATTACATACTTAGATGCCATTTTTTTAATAATTGAAGTGATGATAGGTAGGTTCATCAAATTACACACTATTAAACATGGTCGTATAGTTAATATCTAGTAAACACTTGCATATATATCGACGCTTGAAAGGCAAACGTGACTAAGCGATAATGCGTGAACTTTACAGTAGACTAATTTAAAGTTGAAATACCTGAAAAAAAATATATTTTAACGAATCTAGCTGTAGGATTGAAATGATTTTAATAGACCTAGAAATATATTTTTTTTCATCGAATATGCTTATTGCCTATCATTTATGTATAAAGCAGCTATAGTCGCTTAGTCACGTTTGCCTTTCAAGCATCGATATATATGTGTATTGTATATGTTTTATATGTATTTTTTATTTTTATTTTATTAATATATGTATTATATATACTTTTTGTATATCCTAGAAATTCAATTCTCTTAGGCCACGAGCTATATAAAAACACCGTATTTCTTAATCTCGCAAAACACATAAGAACCGCTGGTCTAGCGACATTAAAAACATTGCTCCGATCTGTTTCGATTTCTGTGCACTTTTAAATGTGACATCGAAGTCTCATTTTTATTTTAACTAGTGGTCCCGCAATAGTCGAAATTCGACTAAAATAAATTAAAATTATATTTTGAAATTTTATTATTAAGCTTCTATTTTCAAAGACTATTTACTATACTTCTTTATTCACAGATTTCGTCAAGACCACACTATAGACAAATAATCTTAAAGATAAATAATATTAGCATTTTAACTTATTATAAAATTATTTAAAACTATTATAAAATTTTCGCATTCCGTACTCCTTCTCTATCTATACTAATATTATAAAGAGGAAAGATTTGTTTGTTTGTTTGTTTCGAATAGGCTCCGAAACTACTGGACCGATTTGAAAAATTCTTTTTCCATTAGAAGCCGACATTGTCCCTGATGAACATAGGCTACTTTTTTTAATTTTTTTTTAATTTTGTTTTTTGGTTTCATGTGTGTTTTAATGTTTCCGAAACGAAGCGAGGGCGGGTCGCTAGTATTCTATACAAGTGTGAGAAATTTCATACTCCTCCGTCCGCGCAATTTTCGTAAAAAGGGGTACAAAGTTTCTGCTTCACGTGTTAATATATAGATTATAACTGACCTATCCCCAAAAATCCCATATATTACAGACTGATCGTGATGAAAATATACAAAACGGTACCTACCCGCGCGCGTTGACAATACCCCCAAACTGACTATGGTGCTTTATAGTTTTCATAGGTGCAGTTTGATTCGTAGTCAGTGGCTTTTGAGTATCCACAACATATATAAATCTCATGCATAATGAGCTGGAGTGGGCTGGATATATGTATGTGCGGCAGAACTGACAATCGCTGAAGCATAGGCGTTCTTGAGTGGGCTGTTTAAGAGTGGCAAGCAATAAATCGGGATAGACCTATGACCAGTAGTGGAAGACTGGGGATTTTTTCCTTCCTATGCTGATAGCCTTGAGAGGCTATTTCAGCTTCACCCTAACGTGTGTAGGTGAGCTCACGGGGCTCAAAGCGTAGTGTTGCTAACACTGACCCTAGCAAGAGCAGTGCTTCGCAGAATCTACCACCGGATCGGAAACGCGACCCACTGAGAAGACCCGGCGAGAAACTCAGTGGGCTCTGCGGATTAATGATGATGATGCATTGCAAGAAGCCTTCGTAAAAATATTTAAAACAGCACGAGAACGCCTCGATTTCTTAAGCAATGTTTCCACAACTTTTTATACAGGGTGTATTTTACTAAATGTTCCTTCAAGTGCCAATCTCTACAGTACGAAATTTCAATTCTGTCGGGTGCACACCAACAGAAATTTTAATGTCTACCCACAAAAATACGATTATGGTAAGTTAAATTTATCGGCAGACAGTCAGTAGTGTATTGACACTGTTAACGGCAATTCCATAAATGGCATATAATTCTTAATGTAAAAGAATAACTGTTAAGTATTTACTAAATCAATCAATTAATTTAAATTCGCTTTTTACCTACGCTTTATTTGATTATGGATTTAAATATTTACGATTCGAAACTTGATTTGAAAAAATTTACAATTCACATATCAATCTAGATTGTAAATTGTGAAAATTTAAAAAGAGCAGAGTTCATCAGAACTGACCTCGAACTAATGCCGGTCGAACGTTTTCTAGTTTTTGCATACGTGGCCTCATCTAATTGCTATCAACAATTCTTTATCAGTACCAATGGTATTAACACGATATATCTATCTTCTATCTCTATATATAAAAATGTATTGCTGTTCGTTAGTCTCGCCAAAACTCGAGCACGGCTGGTCCGATTTGGCTAATTTTGGTTTTGAATTATTCGTGGAAGTCCAGGGAAGGTTTAAAAGGTGAGAAAATATAAAAAAGCTCGGAATTATATAAAAACAAACAATTTTGTTTTTCCTTTGATGTGTCCCCTTGATGTGTCTTTTATTTATCGATTGAGGCACTACGAAGTCTGCCGGGTTAGCTAGTAATAGTCTATATCTATATCTATACTCTATACTAATATTATAAAGAGGAAAGATTTGTTTGTTTGTTTGTTTCGAATAGGCTCCGAAACTACTGGACCGATTTGAAAAATTCTTTTTCCATTAGAAGCCGACATTGTCCCTGATGAACATAGGCTACATTTTTTTTATTTTTTTATTATTTTATTTTTTATTTTATGTGTGTTTTAATGTTTCCGAAGCGAAGCGAGGGCGGGTCGCTAGTATATTATATTTATATTAATCATTTTTTGACTCGTTTACCTATTTTCCTTGTATCAAGTGAGTTGCGGGATCTAAAAAAAATACTTTTACTATTGCTTAGACGAGTGAACCTGCCCACCGATTGTTAAGTGGTTACCGGAGCCCATAAGTGTCGATAGCAAATAAGTCGAACTATAAACATATTTATTGCTTAAAGCTTAAACTGTTTCCTCACTGATTTAGATTAGCAATTCGATTTGTTGTTATTTATTTACATTCTAAACATATAAATTAAAGAGCGGACGATTAGCGTGGTATGGACATGTGATGCGTAGAGAGAAGATGCATGTGTCTATGGAGATGTATGGAAATGGTGGTGCAAGGTAGAGGAGGAAGAAAGAGGTCGACTGAAGAAGACATGGATGGAGTGTGTAAATGACGATATAAGAGAGAGAGTAGTGACAGTTGAGATGACGGCTGATAGAAGAGAATAGAAGAGAAAATTAGCTGTGTCGACCTCACCTACTGGGATAAGGAGGAGAAAAAGAAGAAGAAGTACTATTGTGGCGGTAGCCATCACAGAACACAAGATATTTGACAGATGCCTGAATCTCGCTTACGACATTTTCAAGATAAGCTTGCATATATGTGTCCAAGCTCTGAACAGCAACATTCGGACCGTCGGTCTACCGAGCAATATCACCCGCTCGGTGGAAGATCTTGCCTTTCGTCAGAGTACCTATACTATACATGGTAGGCAGTGACTTGGTTATGGTAGGCAGCGGCTTGGCTTTGCCCCTGGCATTGCTGACGTCCATGAGCGACGGTGACCACTTACCATCAGGTGGGCCGTATGCTCGTCTGCCTACAAAGGCAATAAAAAAAACTCTATTGGTCTACGAAGCCATTCAAGATTCTGTAATCTATTTTTACATTATTAAGGGTTGCAGTGTTATTGGTTGGTCTACATTCTTACATCCATAAAAAAATGTAATAAAAACCCGAAATAAAAGTTATTACATTTTAATACTCATAAATTTATAACACACATAATAGCGTTATGCACTTATTTGCAATATCGAATGCAGGATACAAAAATAAATAGCATTTATTATTGGCTATAAATCATTCCTAACGTTTCTTTAATTTGCAATTAATAAAAATGAATTAGTGTCTACATCTATTTTGTAGGTTTGTAGAATTTCTTATGATTATTTATCATGTCCACATTGATTAAACATCGATTTATACATTAAAAGGTTATATATAATATTTTGTTAACTCAAATACTAAGTAGTAGGAGATTAATAACCATTCGTAATTAACGTGTGTACAAAGACGTACTCAGAGCTGAAACGGGATTTTTTTTTGTCTAAATCAAAAATATATTCAATCACTGAACACAAATACTATTATTTTATGCTTTTTCTAGTAGTTTATTATTTAGAACTTATTTCAGATATGTATTTTTTTTAATGATAGATTGTTTACTTGTGGTCCGGGGGCCATTCAAGTTTCACAAGAACAGGTAGACGAGCAAGGGCTCAGCCAATATATGTAATAGCTTTTGCCCGCGACTCCGTCCGCGTGGAATAGTTACTTTGGTATAACGCTAAATTTTACACCCTCACTTCATTTACGTAGAAAGTGAAAATATTTTTGAATTATAGAATGTTAAGGAGCTATTTAAACCCCTATTTTGAAACATTATTTATTGGTGCTTCGCTTGTATTGGCCTTACCGTGTTGTTATAGCCTATAGCCTTCCTCAATAAATGGGATATCTAACACTGAAATAATTTTTCAAATCAGACTAGTAGTTCCTGAGATTAGCGCGTTCAAGCAAACAAACTCTTCAACTTTATAATATTAGTATAGATAATGTGCTTGGTAGTAAATGTAGTAATCTGTAATTCTTCTTCTTAGCCGTACAGTCTTGATAGAGTGGTCATGGTCATGCATCATTTGAATCCTGTGACACCGATGCTCTCGCGATGCGACGCCATATGGCACGGTATTTCGCAGAGTGAGAGCAATCATTTATATTGGAGTGAGTCACAGATTTTATGAGGTCGATCCATCGTGTTGGAGATCGTCCGCGAGAGATCTTTTGCTCTAAACTTTCCCTTGCATCACAAAATGTGTAATAATAATGTTAAATTATCAATTTTAGGTATATTCTTATTTTTCTAGTGCCTTACAATGAACCGTTTGTTTTACCAATGCATTATACCGAAAATTCCCGGAATAAGATCAGCTTTAGGTGGCTAAGTACACTTGATGCTTCGATCGAATCAGGATAGATAAGATTGGTAGAATACGATTCGCAGAGCTTGTGATGTGGAAGGAATGCAAGGCAGATAAGCAACGACCATTGAGGGCAAAAGGCTCATACATTAAAGACGCCCACAAACTAATTAAATTTAATTTTATTACAAACTAGCTGACCCGGCAGACTTCGTAGTGCCTTAATCGATAAATCAAAAGACCTAAACTTTTGTATAAAATAAACTTAAAACAAACAAAAATAATCCGTCCGACACATCAAAGGAAAAACAAAATTGTTATTTTTATTTATTTCCGAGCATTTTCATATTTAAACCTTCCCTGGACTTCCACAAATAATTCAAGACCAAAATTAGCCAAATCGGTCCAGCCGTTCTCGAGTTTTAGCGAGACTAACGAACAGCAATTCATTTTTATTAATATAGATTTGTGCTGACAAACGTAATAATGGTTCACCTAATTTAAAGCTGTTACTGGAGTGTATAAATACAGCTTCATATTGGCACGGGACCTTTCAAATGGGTTGATATAAGGGCTATTTTACACGTCGGAACACTTGATCATTTCAGTGACAGACTATCGAATCAGATACATCAAGCCAAGTCCGTGCCTATAAAGATCCATGAGAACATAACTTCCTCGCGGAACTCGATTAAGATGTTATCTTAATTTTATAGATCCATCATCATTTTCACATGTAATGTTTCGATACATCTAAACAAACACCAGTAACTATGTGATATTTAAAATGATAATTAAAATGTCCGCTAGGAGTGCTCAATTAAAATGAATCGTAAATGAAGTTGTTTCGTTAATAATTATAATCTGCAATTTCCTTTGAACAAGTAATTGCTCTTAACGTATCTAAGTCTAAATTAGTTTAAATGCTCAACGATAAAAATATCACCGGACATTGGTTTATTTTACAAGGTCATAATTGCCCTAAATACGTCATTACGGATCCTCCCGATCCATTAACGGTCACCGTCCTCACCGAACCCGTCGTTCACGCCGAAGGGCTCTACAAGTAAATTAACCCATAGACACAGTCCACTGAGTTTCTCGCCGGATCTTCTCAGTGGGTCGCGTTTCCGATCCGGTGGTAGATTCTGCGAAGCACTGCTCTTGCTAGGGCCAGTGTTAACAACACTCCCGGCTTGAGTCCCGTGAGTTCACCTACTAGTTCAGTGAATCTAAAATAACCCCTCAAGGTTACTAGAATAGGTAGGAAAAAAAAGGTCATAAAAAAACCACAAGAACTTTTATTAAGCTATAATGCAACCCACTATGAATCTCGCTGAGTGTACACATCACTCAATAAGTTCCACTTTATTCATTAACAGTTCAAGTGTTACTTACGTTGCAAGGGTCCACGTCCATGATCACGTAGACTATATAGTATTCGTAAAGTTGAAAATAATGTAATTACAATAATATACGAGAGATTACATAGTAAAAGTAATATTAAATACTAGCTGACCCGGCAAACGTTGTTTTGCCATATAAATTATATCTTGGAAAGATAAATAATGATGATGGCTGATTTATAAATCTAAACCATTCTCGAATACACCTGAAGGTACACAGAAAATTTCATTAAAATCGGTCCAGCCGTTTAGGAGGAGCTCAGTGACAAACACACGCACAGAAGAAATATATTATATACAGTATAAATATATCTACGACTGACTGAAACTAAAGAAAATACTAAAATATAGTTAGTGGCTTACAGAATTCAAACAAATTAATAATTAGTTTCGTATATATATACCTAGTCAGGTCATAAGTATTGTCACACAGTAAAAACTTTTCTTTTAGAATGCTGGCCACAAAAAAGTTTATTGAATTCGAATTTCGAATTGTTCATGAAAATAAAAATGTATACTTTTAGAATTTTACTCCTTTTTTAAATATGGAGTGGACGCTTAAAGAAGACCGTGTTGCAGTTATTGCGTTGCATCGTTGCGGTTACGCGCCAATTCAAATTTTTTACATACTGAAAAATTTGAATATAACCAAAAGATTCGTTTATCGTACCATCAAACGATACAATGAAGACTCTAGTGTAGATGACAGGTCAAGAAATGGTCGCCCTCGGTCTGTTAGGACTCCAGCAGTGATAAAAGCTGTGAAGGCGCGAATTCAAAGAAATCCCAAACGTAAGCAGAAACTGTTGGCCCTTCAGATGGGGTTAAGCAGAACCACGGTGAAAAGGGTGTTAAATGAAGACTTAGGGCTTCGGGCATTCGGAAAAAAACAGGACATCGTTTGAATGCTCGTCTAATGGACCTGAGACTGAAGAGATGCCGCGCTTTGTTGAAGCGGTACGCGGGAAAAATATATCGGGAAATTCTTTTTTCGGATGAAAAAATTTTTACCGTAGAAGAGAGCTACAACAAACAAAATGATAAGGTGTACGCACACAGTAGTGAAGAAGCGAGCAACCGTATTCCGCGTGTCCAACGAGGTCATTTTCCATCCTCGCTCATGGTATGGTTGGGAGTTTCTTATTTGGGCTTAACAGAGGTACATTTTTGTGAGAAAGATGTAAAAACGAATGCAGTTGTGTATCAAAATACAGTCCTGACGAACCTTATGGAACCTGTTTCTCATACCATGTTCAATAACAGGCACTGGGTATTCCAACAAGATTCGGCGCCAGCTCATAGAGCGAAGAGCACACAAGACTGGCTGGCGGCGCGTGAAATCGACTTCATCCGGCACGAAGACTGGCCCTCCTCCAGTCCAGATTAGAATCCGTTAGATTACAAGATATGGCAACACTTGGAGGAAAAGGCGTGCTCAAAGCCTCATCCCAATTTGGAGTCACTCAAGACATCCTTGATTAAGGCAGCCGCCGATATTGACATGGACCTCGTTCGTGCTGCGATAGACGACTGGCCGCGCAGATTGAAGGCCTGTATTCAAAATCACGGAGGTCATTTTGAATAAACTTTAGTGTCATAACAATCTATGTTTTGTTAAGTTCATTTTGGTATATGAATGGTTACATAATGAATAAACTTTTTTCAATTATTTTACATTAAACATGTGACAGAATTTATGACCTGACTAGGTATATCAACTTTTTCAAAACTATGTTCTGCGCGTTTGTACACGCTCGCCTAAATAAAGACATTCAGATTTGTATTTTCAATGATTTATTGAGACTAGACGTCCCGCAGTAGTCGAAATTCGACTATAATTAATTGGAATTGTAAGTTTGTACACATTATTGTATTTTATACTTCTATAATCACAAATTTCGCCAAGACTACACTATAAAAAATATTAATAAAGACAAACAATATTTAATCTATTCTCAATTTGACCACAGACGTCAAGAACAAAAGTTTGACAATAAATAGTATGCATGCGTGTGTGCGTCAAATACATGGTATGTAGTGTGTGTAATGTTTTCTTTATTGATTTAATGTATCTTTTATGCATAATTAAAAAAAAAATATCAGCATTGTGCACTTCTTCTCTATATTCTCTATCCACACAATTTCATACTCCTCCGTCCGCGCAATTTTCGTAAAAAGGGATACAAAGTTTTTGCTTCACGTATTAATATATAGATAATTCAATTTCCAGTTGACAGAGGACGTTACGATTTCGAAGCGCTAACATTCTCGTTTACAAAATTCCTATAGACAAGTAGAGATCGTAAAGATTCACTGTGGCCCCTTAGTAACATTTTTGCATACGAGCTGAAAAAAAAAACAAAAATTCAAAGCGAACGTTAATTCATTCTAGAAGCACGAAACGTTTCTCATCATTCCATATAACGCGTCCAAAGCATTACACGTACGGATAGCAAAAACAAAACGTTTTTTTTTTACATTTGAACGAAATAATCTGCATAACAACAGTACTTGGACAATAGCGTGTACATGTAAACAAGACGAACTCGAATTTCAATACGTGTCTGAGAAAAGCGTGCAGATCGTGTGTCAAACGTTTTTGCGACCTTACGTCATGCGGGCGTGACCCGAGTGACTGATGTGACCTTTGAAGTTTAGTTTCAATTTGCTGTGTCCTAAAACACCTACAGTGTCAAAGTTGCTGGTTTTTTTTTTGGCAATCAATCTACTGCAATGTTTATTTGTAAAAATGATTAATACTTTTTTTTTTTTTTTATTGCCCTTGTAGGCAGACGAGCATACGGCCCACCTGATGGTGAGTGGTTACCTTCGCCCATGGACTTCAGCAATGCCAGGGGCAGAGCCAAGCCGCTGCCTACATATATATGTCCACTATGTGACACGACGTATAAATATAAATTGTATGGTGAAACGACTCTTCGATCCCTTCGAGAAGCACTGGCTATTTCGCGGCAAACATGGGGCACTTACAGGTGTGGGCTTACAAAATGCCCAAACTCCGTGAGAAGTCGTCGTGGCCTAAAGGATAAGACGTCCGGTGCATTCGTATTAAGCGATGCACCGGTGTTCGAATCCCGCAGGCGGGTACCAATTTTTCTAATGAAATACATACTCAACAAACGTTCACGATTGACTTCCACGATGAAGGAATGATATCGTCTAATAAAAATCAAACCCGCAAAATTATAATTTGCGTAATTACTGGTGGTAGGACATCTTGTGAGTGCGCACGGCAGGTACCACCACCGTGCCTATTTCTGCCGTGAAGCTGTAATGCGTTTCGGTTTGAAGGGTAGGGCAGCCGTTGTAACTATACTGAGACCTTAGAACTAATATCTTAAGGTGGGTGGCGGTATTTACGTTGTAGATGTCTATAGGCTCCGGTAACCACTTAACACCGAGGGCCGTAAGTTGTATAAAAAAACTGTAAATTAAAACGGCATGAAGGAATTACATGCAACTTAAATTGAAACCAAGCAAAAGCGAAGACACGAAGTGATATTCTGATAAAAATGATAATTTATAGATAGGCTTAGGAAATGTATTTGCATGAATGCATGACCTATATCCTATATCCTAATGACCTATATACCTGTGTCCAAGATTTAATATTAAAGGGTAACATCACTTTAATTATACAAACCTTATGCTTTGTTTGTCCGCTAAACCAATAAAGCTCATTGAGAAATTATTAACTTCTGTATAAAATTTAGTACGTAATAAAAGAAAATTTCTCCCTACCCAATCGCTCGTAGCTTAATGAGCTATTCCAGCTACTGATAGACCGCTAGGTGAAACTTCTGCTTTACAAAGCAGAAGTTTTGATATTCAGCGAAAAGACGTGATTATATAAAATACTAGTCAAAACCGGCTCGCTTTACTGGCCATTGTTTGATTTGAATTTGATTCGATTGATACTAAACTTCACAGAATTGCTGGGACAATTTGAAGATTTTCTGAGTTTAACATTGGAATAAGGTACAGCCGTTTAGGAATAGCGGACATACACGCCTTTATATATAAAGACAAAATACGCTTAGGTCAAAAGGTTTCATTTCCCACGAATATTCCGCGCCAACGTCACTTAACGCCAATGTCGTGAATCGCTAATTCTAGCTTAGTTGTCAACTGGTCTGACACCAGCATTTTATATAGCTAACGTAGTGTATGTTGTTCACAACAAATCCTATTACTTAACTTGTTTAATGTTTTCGCGGCTGTGTAACAATTTCGAACCTCTAGGTGCTGTTTAGATTTAAATCACTTATTGTGGACGCTTCTTAAACTTGATACTTGTTATTGGGCGATATTCGTTTGAATTTTATGTGTTTAATTGCATATTGAACATTTTTGTCACAAAGCCTCTAAGTTGCACTGTTGCTTTAAGATACTAACGAGAGTTGAAAATTGGCATTGCTCATTAGGCAAGATGTATGATCTTTTGCTTGCAACGGCAAAAAACACAACTACAAGTTATCACACTAACTCATTGCATGTCTGTGGAAATTCACAGCGTCAACTATGACAATTAAAAAAAACATAATGAAATAAAATTTTAAATAAATACCAACTAATTCACAAAAAATCAGCGGTTATCTAATAATGTAATTATCGATTAAAATTTACGCAGTTTTCCTTGTTAATTTACCCAGCTACCTTTTTCCTTTTAGGTACGAATAGTTTGTTCATTACGTTTTAATACTCATTAAAATGTCTAAGTTATCCCAAATCGAAAACTGACACTCAAACATTAATAGCCAAGAAAAAAATTCTGTTCCTAAGGGTAGTTGAAAAACACGCACCATAAGCCTACTCTGGCCTATTACAAGCATGCTTCCACTACCCTTTTTGTCTTCCCTTTAACTATGACATGTTAAGTCATTTCAAAGAATATATTCCTTGACTGGAACAAAGGAACAACCCTAAAAGAATAAACGTCCCTACGCATCGAATAATACTCTTAATTCAGAAATGTAACGAACAATTGGTACAACATAGAGTTATAAATATAATTGACATAATATAAATTTCGAAATTAGAAACGTAAATTTTGTTTAACTAATTCCGACAACGTTCAGAAAAGCTAATATAATAACTATAACAAATTTATGGTGACACAATAGCCAATAGCATCTATTGTGTCACATTTAGCTTTATATTCTGACCTTGCTACGAAGGTCGTGTTTCATCTCGAGTTATTTACCAAGCCTTCATCTTGTTGAGTTGTTTGTTCATAGCATGATTTACTACTTCATTTTTGTCGTTTTCTGATCTTTATACCTACATATCTATAGGTAAGCATTGATAAAAGATCTCTTTGCACCAAATTTTGGAAGTTTTAATTGGTTGAAATAGGCTTTTATGCTGTGATGGTATTTCTGTTATAGCTAATGATTTTGCGTAAATTGAAGTACGATGGTGAAACATATTATGGGCACTGACAATATCAGTAAAATTAAGCAGAAATTGAGACGAAGGCTTCTGAGGAATTCGGGAAGTTATTTCTGTTACGAACGAATTGAAGTACTGAAGTAGCAGTGCTTGGAGATGGCTGGCGTAGCAAACCCGTAACTTAAACAAGAGTCGATCACACTATTACCAGGTTTTGACCTGCGTGCTTTTTGGCCGGTAAATATATAAAAAATTCCATTATCATAAAACAATGAAGTGTCTGATGTCTGTCTTTTTTTTGTGATTGAAAGATTACTAGTGGCCCGGAGGCCTTTCCAGTTTCACCAGGACAGGTGGGCGAGCAAAGGCTCAGCCAGGAGGGGTGGGAAATTGTATATATAAAATAAATAAGCGATCTACTAATCAAGTGATTCCGATGAACGAACAAACAATGTGCATAAGATCTAAGTTATCACGATATTTATTCCGCAGCGCTCTTCAAAAAACCATCCTCTCCCTAAGCACGTCATTACGGATCCTCCCGATCCATTAACGGTGCTTTTAGCAAGCTCAAGCACCGGTCACCGTCCTCGCCGAATCTGTCCCTTGCGACCAGGGGCTCGGCGAGTAAATTAACCCATAGACACAGCCCACTGAGTTTCTCGCCGGATCTTCTCAGTGGGTCGCTTTTCGCATCTGGTGGTAGATTCTGTGAAGCACTATTTTTGGTAGGGCCAGTGTTAGCAAACACCTCCGGTTTGAGCCCCGAGAGCTCACCTACACGCTAGGGTAGCGCTGATATAGCCTCTCAAGGCTATCAGCATAGGTTATATCACATATTATCACTGGTGGTAGGACCTCTTGGGAGTCCGCACGGGTAGGTACCACCACCCCGCCTATTTCCGCCGTGAAGCAGCAATTCGTTTCGGTTCGAAGGGTGGGGTAGCCGTTGTAACTATACTAAGATCTTAGAACTTATATCTCGAGGTGGGTGGCGCATTTACGTTGTAGATATCTATGGGCTCCAGTAACCACTTAACAGCAGGTGGGCTGTGAGCTCGTCGTAGATGGATATCTAAGCAATAAAAAAAAAAGGCAGGAAAAAAAACCACTTCGACTATGCAATAACATCAGCAGCTTGCTAAAGTCATGGCAGCCCGATGAAATAATAGCTGCTATTGTGACTTAAGTAGCTTTATGTTCCGACCTTGCTCCCGCGATGAAGGCTGCGCACAAATGACATTTTTGTTATGTTAATATGCAATAACCAATCAGTTACGGCTCAAATAGAGATGTCACCCATGCTCTTTTTACTTTAAAAAAAAATACATTATGCTTAAAATTTGTTAGCGTTTGGTAAGATATAACGAAACGCTTAGAATGGAAATTGAAAAAAAAACAATGTTGGTATCTGTAGACGAAATCCCAAAATATGTTAGATAAAGAACAAACAAGACTATAGATAATAAGCGACAGTTTATAGTTTCACGGCGCGCCTTGGTGCTTTGAAAGACGTAATGGGTGACATTGCTCCTCTGAGGCCAACGTTCTTGCGACCTTCTCGTGTAACTAATTGTAACTGCATTGTTTTATAAATAATAATTTTATACTCATCACAAAGTATTTAACGCTAGGTTAAATTTTAAATTTTGAGTAAATTAACTAATTTCTACGCTTAGCGCATTCAAGGGCATTTTAGGTCAATCAGCCATAATTATTTCATAAATCCGAATACAACTAATGCTTTTTTTTAAGTGGAAAAAAAAACACGATGCTACATTCAATACATAAGTGAGTTTTTCTATTTTTCACGTGACCTCCACTTGTAACCGCCTTATCACACGACCTCTTTACAAATCCCCAATTAAATAACAAAACAGCTTATATCCATAAACGATTTCACACGAAAACGAACTCTAAACATAACACATACATACGTCCACATGTGACCTCAATGTGAATCACTTTCCTGATACTAAAATAGCTTATGATACCTAAACCGTAATGCATTCCGAAAGGAACTGTAAAATTGAGTGCAAAGGTCGTTATTCGTATGAAATACTACGGGTTATAATTTTCCGTTGTTATCGTTTCGTTACGCGCTTAGAGCATTTCGGTTCACGAGTTTCTAAGCAATGTTAAATTGTGTGAATTTGTATATTGAACTACGTAATATCGAAATGGAGTTTTGTGGTATTTGATGTAACATACTCGCCAAAATATTACATTGTTTTATTATTGATGTTTTTATTGGTAGCCTAAGGAGCTATATCGAGTACACGCGGACCGGTAGGTGAGCTCACGGGCTCAACTTGAGAGTTTGTAAACACTGGCCCTAGCAAGAGCCCGAAGAAGAATCTACCACCGGATCGGAATCGGCTTGAAGAGCCTAAAAGCACCGATAGTGGATCCGGGGCATCCCACAAGAAACTATTTGTTATATGAGTGGCGCGATAATGTAGTGATAGACATTTTTTTCGTCCCCAGTCAGGCGTACTCAAGGCGACCTAACCTTGACTTCTGATCGAAGCTCCGTCCTTCAACTCCATGTCCACCCAATGCTGAGTGTAGGTCTCTTTACATACACTCCGTTCCCTTTGGTCGCTTGCCTTTCTTATCCGTTCCCTACCAACTATTCTGACCAGGTCATCGGCCCAACCCATTGATTGTTTGTCTATGTTACGACGTCCAGTTTGAGGAGTCCACTCCAGCACTTTTATGCTCCATTGATTGTCAGTGCCACTGCATATGTGGCCGGAACGAAGCTGATGAATTCACAGCGTGAATTCCGATGTCTATCTTGACTGACTATCCTCCCACAAGCCTGGAACACTTTATTTACTTAGCGACAGCCATTTTGATTTTTCAAACCCTCGAGAATTCTCAATGCGAATTGATGACAAATATTCACAAATTAAAACTACTTTTACGGTTTAAATACATAGTAATATATATAAGTTGATTAATATGAAACATGGCATGAAATGAGATAATATGGGATAAAATATAATCTCAGTAAAATGGTGGTCATTTACTATAATTTTTCCAGTGGGCATTTTGGACGATCCCGAGAAGTTACGTCCAGTGGCTTTGTTTCATTTTCTCACATTTGCGCACTTTCACAGCTACTAAACAGTTAAAAATCTGCCGTTATTACGCATTTAAACCTGAAGAAACACTAAATAGACAAAATAAAACAAATCACACAACTTCACTCCTCGCGTTCCCGCCAAAAAGTCTCTTGTAAATATCCGACGTTTCCAATAGTTAACATTTTCGTGTACACCGCGTCGCCCACAGTAAAATTGTCTATGTCTCGCGAAAACCGAAATAAATACTCATTAAGCTTTAATTCTTTTTTTTGTTTTGGCGCCGGCAGCGTGTTTTTGCTTAAGCCGCCATTTTTATTTTTATTTTTTTTCTTGAGGCACACGTAGTTTCACTTGTGCCGTCAACAGATGGCGCGGATAGAGGATTGAGGAAACAATTCGGAAATTGTAATCCAGTAACAGTATTTGTCAGTTTCAATGAACCTGACTATTTTAGCAGGTGCTTACTATAATAAAAATAGAGCTGTCTGCCATAAAGTTATCAATGTTAAAGTTAATCGTTTAAATTTATTATTAGAATTATTTAGAGAGCTTACTGCACGACCGGTTTTGATTAATTAGTGAAATCCTGTTCCGTTTTATGTGCATTCCAAATTTCATTGCGAAAAATAGAGTGGAACCGTATTTTGTTACCATAATTAATGCTGCTTAAGATATTTCATGAATAGTAATAATTGGAAGATGTGAATGAAATATTTCATTCCAAATTTTACATTTTTCATTACCTATGACTAGAGGAGCTGATGGCCCATCTGTTCTTAAGCGGTTACAACCTTGCCTTAATAACGGCTGTCCCATCCGCCAACCCGAAAAGCACGACTACTTATCGGCAGAAGTAAGCAGTGCCTGCAAAGGTGAACTTAAACTATGCCCTTTTTTTAACTCTGGGGAGTCCTTTTACGGAGTTTACCCGGTCGAGAGGGGTAACAGACCGGGTTATGTCAGACTCCGGCGCCTACAGAGAAGAAGAGGGAGAAGAGGAAGACCAAAGTCCTCCTCTTCTTCTAATTCCTACCGGGAGACTACGCCTTGAGAAAAACTTATGCCCTACCTTCAATATAACATTATGCAGCGCAATGTATAGTGAAGCCTTTCAACGCGCTTCAAGCTTTTCAGCATTGTGACGCGACGTCATCAGGTTTGAGCACCGTGAGCTCACCTACTAGTTAAGGTTACGCTGAAATAGCCTTTCAAGGCTCTCAGCTTAGGTAGGAAAAGTGTGATGCGGCAAAGCGTCCCTAAACTATTTTAGCATCTATACTAATATATAAATCTACAGTGGTTTTTACGGATGTTCCGTTATACTGAATTATGCAACCGATTGACTTGAAACTTGGTATCCATGTAGAAAATACATGTACTTAATGGATAGGCTAATATTTATATGAGTGTTGGACTCCCTACACCAGTTGCGGGGCAACACCAGGGCGTTAATGATGAGAATCTTTGTGGGGGTGAGAAATAATAATGTTTATTTTAAATGCCCAGCGAAGCGAACGGGTACAACTAGTCGTTTAATAGTTCCACTAATATAATGATGTAGGGTGTTATTACCTATATAATGTATAGGTACGTATGTAAAAAAAAAAAAATATTTTAGATATATAAATAAATAGTAAGACTCGTAAAGATATGCACTTAAATAACGGGACCAAATCTCGCATGCATTTTTTTTTTTTTTTTTTTTTTTTCCACAGGAGAAAATCGCCGGATCCCCACCCGCACAGCAGGTGGGGTATATGGGAGTCGAACCTCACTAAAAACTCCTGCCGCTCACAGCCGGCGCCCTACCCCGGACCGGGTGGGAACCCAGTCGGAGCTATTGAGACGGCGGGACAGGGTTTACGCAGTGCACATTACATCCATCCCGCCGTCCCCCAGACGCCGGACCGGCGGCCGCCAGCAACACGACCGCCGGTTCCCTCGGTCGACGGGCCAAGAGCCCGATTGATAGCGCCGCGCTACACCTTCCCCCGGAGCGGTCGGGGGAACGCGACCTACCACGCCGCCCCACGCCTAGGTTGCTCCCCGCACAAAGCGGGTGGAGCCCGAAGCCCTTAGGGGGCCGGGTTACGGACGGGACCCCGGTCCCGACCCCCTGCTCGGCGGCGGCGGGTTTCTGCGTAGTGAGGAGAGCTTTGCCTCACTCGCCCCGCCGCCTCCTTCTGCGAGATGGTGCACTCGCAGAAGTCGAGCATAGCCTTCCAAGACTCGTCGCCGCCAAGCATCGACGCCACGACGCCAGGCAGCGACAAGTCTGGTCCTATCTTTGCGACAAGGACACGGCGCTGCACCTCCCATGCGGGGCAGACAGCGAGCGTATGCTCCGCCGTGTCCAGGTCGTGTCCACAATGGTGGCACCTCGTCGTCGGCTCAGCTCCTATCCGGTGCAGGTACTTTCCGAAGCATCCGTGCCCAGTCAGCACCTGCACCAGACGGAAGGTGAGGCGTCCTCGGCCACGATTCACCCAGTCATAAAACACTGGGTAAACCGCCTCGACGGTCCGTAGACCCCACGTGGGGTTGGCCAACCGCCTCGACCACGATTCGAGCACGGACCGCCGAGAATGGGCCTTCCGCGCCCGCAGCTCACTTTTGGAGGGACGCGCCACGCCCAGAGCACGAAGCTCACTGCGCCACCGATAGTCGGCAGCGAGCGACTCCGCCTCCAACTCCCATGGCGGCGTCCCCGCCAACACACACGCCGCCTCGAATGAGACGGTGCGATATCCACGGATGACCCTGATAGCAACGGTGCGCTGCGGCCGGCGCAGGAACCGAGCCATAGTAGCCCGATTGCGCGGCTCAGCCCATACAGGCGCACCGTACAGGGCCATCGATCGCACCACCCCAGCGTAGAGGCGGCGTACAACCTGATCCGGCCCCCCGATATTTGGGAGCAGTCGGTTCAAAGAACCGGCCGTCCTCATTAACCGGGGGACCAGCTCCGCAAAGTGAGCACGAAAAGCCCACCGGCCGTCCAACACGAGGCCGAGGTACCTTAACTGCACCCCAACCCCTATCCGGACGCCCCCAACCACGATGTGGAATCTCGCATGCTTATCCAACATTTAAAGCCCTTAATCTCTTTTTAAATTAATACATATTTTAAACATAATTATTTTATTACGCAAAAACCTTTTTTTTAAACTAAAGAGTTTTAAACCTTTTACATGATATAGGTTTTTCTTTACACGTATACTTTTAAACTTACATAAGTACCTATGTATAACAATGTCTGGTTGTCAAAGTATAAGTTGTCATAAGTACAAATAATTTTTGGATTAGTCTCCGGCTACTTTTTTATTAATGGGTGTGTATGAATTAACAGGTTGATCTCGTAATAAACACATATTTTAATTTAATATACATATAATATAATCCCGTATACATAAATTAAAGTTTTAATGTGGCGCTAATTTATTTCACACTATTTATTACTTAGATGGGTAGACGAGCTCATAGCCCACCTGGTGTTTAGTTGTCACTGGAGCCCATAGACATCTACAACGTAAAATTGCTTATGTCTCGCGCCAACCACCTTGAGATATAGTTCGAAGGTCTCAGTATAGTTACAACGGCTACCCATCCTTCAAACCGAAACCCATTGCTGCTTCACGGTAATTTTCACCAGGGGTGGTGGTACTTATCCGTGCGGACTCATAAGAAGTCCTACCACCAATATTAAAATCAAACTTATCAAAGAATAATAAGGCAGGCATTAAAAATGACAACGAGTGTTACAATTTTATAAGAATAACCGTTATGAACTTTTTTTCTGAACGAATCAAATTTATTAAGACTTTTTCACGTTTAATTTATCTCGTACTGTATACTACAAATCTCAATGGGCTAGTCAGAATGAATTTAGATTACTATATTAGCATTGTTTATCGTTCTATACTGTGTGGAAAATGTGTGAAGTGCTTGTGGTTTGTGGTCCAATTTTAAGTTTTTTTTACTGCCCTTGTAGGCAGACGAGCATACGGCTCGCCTGATGGATACGTCGCCCATGGACTTCAGCAAAGCCAGGGGCAGAGCCTAGCCGCTGTCTACCGTTAAGTACTCTCCACAAGCCTCGTTTGAAGAAGGATATGTCATAGCGCTCGGGAAACACCGTGGAGGGGAGCTCTTTACATAGCCGGATGGTACGTGGCAAAAAAGCTCTCTGGAAACGCACTGTGTATGAACGTAGTGGCTCCAGGTAATATGGATGAGCTCTACTCCGGTGGCGGGCGGTGCAATGGTAAAAACGAGATGATGGTATCATCTCAAACAATTCCTCAGAACACTCCCCAGGGAAGTGGAATGGAGATTATTAGAGAAGAAACTTGTAATACAAACTTTGCCCCCGGTATCATTTGATGTCTGTCCAGTGGGCCGGAAACTCATTTACCTGCCAAGATAAAATACTTTGACTTTCTATTAGGGCGTTTTCTTTTTGATTTAAGTTTGCATTTGAGACTTTCGTTTCATATATCTTATTGTGCTTGGCGGCGTTAACGTTGTAATATCTACTGGTTCCGGTAACCACTTAATGCCATTTGGGATGTGAGCGTGTCCACCCGTCTTTTGCCACAAATAATATATAATATAGTAATATTTGAATCACATTTATTTTATCTATCAATTAATTTCAATCATAATTATGTTATTTAATTTTGTACCTAGTCGGTAGCAGCTCGGCTTTGGCCCTGGCATTAGCTACTTACCGTTAGATAAGCCGTATGCTGGTCTATCTACAGAGATAATAATTTAATTAGTATTTTAGCTCTCATGAGCAACCAACAGTATCTAAAAATTAGATCACAATCATTTTTTTTATTAATGCTTGGATTTCTAATACAATAATGTCACGTATCTATAAAAATAAACACCAACACCTGCTTATAATAATATGTTTGGCCTTTCATTTGCTTCTGATGAATTCTGATGAATCTTCCGATTGTGGAAGAATCTTCACATCATTATTGTTAGGGGACACCCCATTGAAGATTTCAGTCACATTACCATCAATGCACGATAAGTGGCACGCGCATAGTTTCAAGAAATCGTTTTTTTTTGTACACAATCAGATTTTTGGGGTTTCACTAGTCCTTCATAATAAAGAAGGCTTTTGAATAAAAATATAATCCATTAAAAGAGCCGATCAATGATTGCCATTAACAATCTAAAACATAAATTTATAAATTTCTTTTTCCGTTTGAACCTAAATGTGTCTTTCATTAAAAACGCTGTATCTTTTGCCGTGGATCAATGGTTGGCACGGGCCGCGCGTGGGGCAACCACGTGGGCGTCCAAATAAACATGTCTATATAACGAGCGAGCCTCGTAAACTTTGGCTCGGCCTATCGTTCCGGGAACCGTGGACGAAGGGTTCAATGTCTTTATTGTTCGATTCTTCAGGCCTCACACCTAGGACGCCAATCGACATGGCCACTAAAGTATAGGACTTGTAATACATTGGTAACCGTACTCGTCGAACTCGACAAAGAGTTCGCCGTGCAACCTAACCCATGAATCAGCTCGCTGAGTTTCTCGTCGGATCTTCTCAGCGGGTCGCGATTCCGATCCGGTAGTAGATTCATTCGCGAAGCAGCTGCTCTTGAGCTGTTAGGTCTCCTTCGGAGGCGCTCGGGCAGCTGTTAGCAAATCCCACCCCTCCTGGCTGAGCCTTTGCTCGCCCACCTGTCCTGGTGAAACTGGAAAGGCCTCCGGGCCACCAGTAATCCTTCAATCATAAAAAAAAAAAAAAAAAACTTGTAATACAGCAAAATTATTTCATTTTTGAGTGCTTACGGGTCATTACTCTTACCAGATAAGGTGAGTATCCCGGTTTGGTGTCAAGTGGTGTTCAATATGAAACAATTGAACTTGTGGTAGGACCTCTTGTGAGTCCGCGTGGGTAGGTACCACCCTGCCTATTTCTGCCGTGAAGCAGTATTGCGTTTCGGTTTGAAGGGTGGGGCAGCCGCTGTAACTATATTTGAGACGTTAGAACTTATATCTCAAGGTGGGTGGCGCATTTACGTCGTAGATGTCTATGGACTCCAGTAACCACTTAACACCAGGTGGGCTGTGAGGTCGTCAACCCTTATAAGCAATAAATAAAAAAACTTTTATAAATTTCCGTGAATACTGCAGATCGGTACCTGCTTATTTAAGACGTGAAGTGTTCATACAAGCTCTTGCACTTATCCAAAGTTTGGAAAAAATATCTAAACATAATTAAGTGTATTTTACGTACAGTTTATAGTATACGGTAGTACAGTATATAGTTGTACTATACAATATACAATTATAGTCAAGCAATAGTGTAATTTAGATCTTAATACAATTCATTTAGATATATTTTGTCTTTAGTTATCGTCAGACTACTAATTTTTTTTATATATAATTCACATATCGTCTTCTCGCATTAAAACTGTATAATCTCAAAACTTACTAATTTTACAGGAGAGTGTTTTAAAGGTTTAACATGTGATATTTTTAATATTAATAATTTTTGCAGCATTTATTTTTTATTTTTTACCAGTTACATTATCTGTCTTTTAAAGTAAGATAAATTTATGTATTAGTTTTGATAGTAGTCAAAATATAGGTTAACTAAAAAAAAAAACTAAAACTAAACTACGCTCTTCTGACAGTATTTATGAGAAAAATACTGGTGATACCAAATGATTCCGCATATTAACTCGAATTTCGAATATTTTTGGAAATTGTACACTTTAAATGCGAAAAGACGATATGTGATCTTGTGCTTAAATAAATCGAAGACTAACTCTTTCTATACGAAACCGGCAATAACTTTACGTATCTCCTCAACTACTACTAACAAACAATAACTTGCACACATTACCTGTGTAGGAACCGTCTTAAGCGGCTTAAAACCTATCTTTAAAGCTGAATTTTAATCCGCAATGCTACTTAAAATACGCTCAGATGGAGGCTAAAGTATCGGACATCATTATTGTTCAGTCAACGTTACATTGATAATGTATAACGTATGCATTTAATCTCTTTGTTGCTTAAAGTCGACGAAGAGGTAAACTTTACACAGCTCAAACATTGTATAATTCATATTAGCTTATGCCCGCGACTTGGTCCGCGTGGAATAGTTCACAAATAATGCTTTATTTTAGAACAAATTTAAAAATAAAAAACGTTATAGTGAGCCCACCTTAACATATAGATATATGCTAGTGCGGACTTTTTTTTTAGATCATTTAAGGGGAACAATTCTGTCATACATTATTTTAGCGAAACTTTAACCGTTACTGCAGCAGCGCACGCAGCGGAGGCTCTCAAAAGGTAAAAATAACCAAGATTTTGAAACATTCTTTATTGGTGCTCCGCTTGTATTGATCTTAGCGTGATGTTATATAGCCCATAGCATTCCTCGATAAATGGGCTATCTAACACTGAAAGATTTTTTTTAAATCGGACCAGTAGTTCCTGAGATTAGCGCGTTCAAACAAACAAAATCTTCAACTTTATAATATTAGTATAGATTTTAGGTTTGGGAAGCCACTATTATGTTACCAGGCTCGAAAGATAAACAAATAAAATAAACTCGGTGAAAGATATTTTCTTTTCCTCTATTATAAATAATACTAACATTAGTAACAGATAAGATACTAGCATTATTATAGTATTAGCGCTTACATCGAGCTGTCTCGCTACTTAATGGCTTAGTAGCTTACGGGTATATTCTACGACAATTTGCGGCTATCCATAGCCTTTTGTAACTTAAAGATAAGCTACCGTCAGCTCCGAAACAATTTTTTTTATTACTTATATGGGTGGACGAGCTCACAGCCCACCTGGTGTTAAGTGGTCACTGGAACCCAAAGACATCTATGACGTAAATACGCCACCCACCTTGAGATATAAGTTCTAACGTCTCAGTATAGTTAGTTTTAGTTTATCTGTTTTGTGTTAATTAAATAAATAATTTTCATCTGGCTCTATAGATATAACGTGAATTTCTGCGTAGATTCATAAATACAAGGTATTACCTTACAATACACCTTATAACAAACAATTTTCGTTAAAAATTTGTGTCCTTTCTCAAGGCATTTCAGAAAGTAAAAGTGAAATATCAGTTTTGTTCTATCTAACGCTTTGTACTTACTACCTATGTCTTTTAACCAAGAAATAGCAACGCTTCGCATGAACTTCAGTGCGTAGCATACAGAGCAACATAAGCATACCTAGTTAACAGCGAACGATTCCTTAAATCATATTGAAGTCGATACCACTTGTACAACTGCTGTTTAAACTGTGATTAGTTTATTTCTATGTTTTAGGTTTTAGTAGGTGTTTTAGGTTTTAGAACATGAGGTCGTAGCCTTAATTGTACAGTGTAACGACTGCCCTATCTTTCAAACAGGAATGCGTGATTGCTTCACACGAGAAATAGGCAGGTACCCTTTTCTACTCCCATACCTACCCAAACAGAATTCGCCCTGTCGTCATTAAATACCGATTGGCTATCACGGCATGCTCATAAAGCACTCAAAGAATGCTGTTGTATCCAGACGAATTTCAAACAATTAGGAAAATGAATGTGAATCGGATATCGTGACTATACTGAGACCTTACAACTTATATCTCAAGGTGTGTGGCGCATTTACGTTGTAGATGTCTATGGGCTCCAGTAACCACTTTCGACCAGGTGGGCTCGTCCAAACACCAAAGCAATAAAAAAAAAAATTGTACTTTTACTAGTAAAATTCATTTCGCGCTTACCACTGGCATTTGCTCAGAAATATTAACGTAAAAATAGTCTCGAAGTTCATTTGTAACTCAATTAAGACTTAAACATGCTCAATCTTTAGGTATTAAGTCGTCGATTAAACGCATTGTTCTTATTTGTTTGTTGTTTATCTCTAGCAATTAGTTTAGTTTCTATTAAGCAGTCGGGGTCTTAGTGCGATTCCAACGGACGTTTTCTTTGGTCGAATAAAGACTCAATAATCTCCGTGAGCAAAGGATGAATAAGTCACTTCAACGTGCGGCGTACAGGATACTGCTGACGTTGGAAAACGTTCGGAGAAAGTCAAGTTGTTAGACACAATTATTTAGTTTAATAGGACTCGCTGATGGTGAAGTGCCTATTGTTTAGTTGAATGTTTGAAAATATTAAAACAAATGAGTTCGAAGCTCACGATCCATCTGCTGTTAAATGTTCTAAATTGAATCAAATAAATATTATAAATTCAATTTAATAAATGTTTTTTATTTTACGTTGTCAGGTTTTTTTTTTTTTTTTTCAGGTAGAAATAAATCTATATTAAATTTAAAATAAGGGGTCCGTTTCTTACACATTAGGCTTTAATAATACTTATTTCTTTTTTCGACCTTAGAATCTTTCGAAACTTATAATCTTTTGTGTCATAGACCTGTTCTCAGCTCCTCACCTGCAAACACCGCTTGAAAAGAGTCTGTAAATATCTTGACTTGAATAACTGTTGTCTAATATAGTCGACCTTGCTTGTTCTTGTCACAGACTAGGTATGCGGTAGAAGGCTTAGAGGCAGAAGTCCAACGCGCTTGTCAGACCAAATACAAGACAGGACTAACAATGGCAGGATAATCCAGGAGAAAGTTATTAAGAGAGGCCATGACACTCAGCATTGAGGATTATCGACGCAAGGAGGAGGAGTCCTTGATTATTCTTCTGCTCTTTCTTCTTCCTAGCGTTTTCCCGGTCTAGTGGCAGGATCCGCTTTCCTACTTAAGCTCCTTCACTATCGTGTTCCTATTATACTACTATTTCTAGAAAGAAAGAAGGAAGTTATTTTGTTTCGTATACATTAACGTGAAACTGGTCACGAATCTGTTAACAATATTACGAGCAGTAAATGACGTGGACGACTTCTCTGAGTCACTTGTTGGTTTTTCCAGCAGAAATCGCCAATACCTACAAATTTTAAATTACTATAAACAGTCTTAGACAGAACATCGCTGTCTCCCAGGGTCGATCAGCCAGTAGACGTCTTCCAAAAGGATTGCCAATGCAAGAATCGGTATTACGATAAAACTTTAGACGCCTTGGTGTAGCTGAGGTCAAACAAGTGTTCCTAAGTGCGTGATCACGATCGTCCGTGAACCAAGAGTGAGGTTTATTGAGGTGTAAACAGGAGGAAAATGTGAGACGCGCGCGACCCACCGCGACCTGTGGGCTAAGGTCGTCCCGCGTCATTATAAGTGGACTTAGAGTGCGCGGTCTTATTGACGCCCTGAAGCGGATTCACAGATATTTTTTTTAGTTACTAGCTGACCCGGCAGACTTTGTAGTGCCTCAATCGATAAATAAAAGACCTAAACTTTTGTATAAAATAAACTTAAGCAAATGGAATCCGTCCGACGGAGGACACATCAAAGGGAAAACAAAATTGTTATTCTTATTTAATTTTGAGCATTTTCATATTTATCTACCTTTTAAACTTTCGAGTTTTAGCGAGACTAACGAGCGGCAATTCATTTGTAGGTGTATATATATATGTATAGTTATTACTAAATAACGAAAGAGATATTTAAACGCAACCATTAGGCACCAATACTGTTATTAATTCCAAGAATAATGTGGTAAAAATGTGAGAGACAGATGATATTATGCTAATATACGCACCATACTACAATCCGTTTTGATTCGTAATACCACTTACTGTTAGGTTATTTCGTAAACCTCATTCACTATTGTTCACATGATCAAGAAACAACAACTGCCCCAGAAGCCGCTCCGCGAATTCTTTTCCCGCCAGATCGGAATCGCGACCAGCTGACAAGATCCGGCGAAAAACTCAATAGACTGACGCTATGGGCTAAGTTTCACGTCCACCGTTTTGACAAATTCGACGAGTGGGATGACCTGAGCTTTGGTTACTGCTACTGCTAGATGTGAGCGAGCATCTTCTTTGATAGATAATAAAGGCCTATGCACATCATTTCAAAATTCACAAATCGGGTACATATTCGACACCACAATGTATCAATTAAATTTTGATCCCACATGTTTTCTGCTTATAGTAGCTCTGTTTCTGTTTACTTTGACGACCTTGAGGTGTCTTTGCGTGAGGTGATTTTGCGACACTTTTGCGTGATCTCGTAACAAGAATTTAGAAAAAAATATGTAAATTTTGACATTCATAATATTAGTTTAGAATACATTTATTTACTTTGCTTGGGTTCCAAGGAAAGGATCCGTAACGGACCAAACGAATGTAATTAAAAAAATCCAACTTCAACGAAATAAAGTCAGAATATCATTAACGTAATAGAGTCATTTAAATATTCACTATATCACAGATACTACTGATCACATCTTGATGAGATTGAAACATGAAAAACATCAGCTTTCAAATTAATAAAAGGAATCATCCGAACTGATTCACATAGAAAAATATATCTGAGGTAACACACATAAAAAAATACAGTCAAACTGAAATCCTCCCCCTTATTTGAAGTCCGTAACGTTCTTGATGTCTATCAACTCCCGTAAACACTTAATTCCAAGTGGGCCGCGAGCTCTGCTATCTATCGAATAAATAAATAAATAAATAATAAAAAAGTACTCCTCAAAAACTGACGCAGCTCATGTCGTGAGTGGTCCGACATTAGCTACTTGGTCAGCAATGCACTCAAAAAAAAGATAAGTTGAACGCGGTGCCTTAAGCTTATAACTTAGACCGTGCTATCTGCTGATGCACAGGCCTACATGCGGCTTATATAATCTGTTAATATACATGTCAATGGCTATACAAGTTAGCACTCGACCTTAACCAAATGCGTCGATCAAGTTAGAATGTCAACATAATGGTTTGACATGTAAAGGAAAACTATTTGAATACTCTTGAAGATTCGAATAGATTTTAAATTAATTCCGAAGTACGTTACTGGATTTCAGAAGCACAAAATAGTTATTTCAAATGTAACACTTCTAATTGTAATTATAAACTATATTTAAATAAGTATGCGACCATTTTAAAGACAGTGTTTAATTTAATAATTGATCCAAGACGATAAGTAAATAATATACAAATTTATTTAATTAATTACTAGCTTTAAGTACTTTTTTTTGGGTTATAAACTATGCATCTGATTTTAAGTGATGACAACATTCCACGGAACCATAACCTAAATGCCATCCATACACATGAGATCGCAAACTATATATTTATGTTCCTAGTCTGCCTTCTAAATAATTAATTGTAGTGACAAATTAATATTTTCTTAATTTTCTAATCAACAATGATACAGATTTGTCCATGTCCCAAGTATTTAAGTTGTCTTTAAAACTTTTTTGCGAGTAATGCGACTTGTAAGGATAAATAAAGACGCAATGAATTTTGAACTTTCCTAATATAACATCGGCTCCAACTCATTGTTTAAACTATATTTATTAAAAGTTTTCTACTTTATCTTTAAAGTAGTTGATGCATTAACCAATAGTTCCGCGATTATAAGTTGTGGACATTTTCAATTTGCAGAGTAAATCGTCATTGTACTAGTAATAAGAGAGTGCGTCACGTCAAAATTCATAATATTTACATAGAGTTTAGATACCATATGTACATAATAATATGCAAGTTGTCCAAATTTAAAACAAGTATTTTACCAGTGTTCGCCGGTATACAAGAAATCTGTATCGAATCAAATGTCTGAACTGCATTACAAAAACGAACCACACACGGACGGTAAAATGACGCTTGGAATAAATCTATACATATAAATAAAATTGGAGTGTCTGTTTGTAATATTGAAATAACCGCTTTTTACTACATGTAGACGAATATATTGCGCTACATACACCAAATTAATATTTTTACAATTTTTATCTGTCTGTCCGTCTAGCCCATGTTTTCATACATACTTATATACTTTCATACATACTCATTGCATTACTTACGATAAAGGAAAGGAAAGATTTAAGAAAGAAAGTGCTTAAGGGACAGGTAAACATCGTTTTTTTTTTTTTATTCTTTATTAGAGCCATACACCTATTAGGTTAAGTCGGCTAAAAATATTTTAAGATTTATCAATAATACTTATTGTATATTCTTAGGGATATCGGAAAGAACAAGTTAAAGGATATATATGAAAACATGGGTTTTCACTGTGAATGTTATTTTTTTAGGATGGAAGCCGTTTTTGAGGACTTGATTATTATTATTATCGCTTACTCAATTGGCAAAATGTCCGGTGCTTCGTTTATGAAATCGTAAGCACAGGATTATCACACATAAAACATACATAAAATACACACATAAAAATCAAACCCGCAGAATTATATTTTGGGTAATTACTGGTGGTAGGACCTCTTGTGAATCCACGCGGGTAGGTAGCACCACCCTGCTTATTTCAGCCGTGAAGTAATAATGCGTTTCGGTTTGAAGGGTGGGGCAGCCGTTGTAACTATACCGTACCGTGCAAGCGGTTTGAGTTCAATTCAATTAAGTGACTAATTATATACTAACTTAATCTACATCTTTACTGGTGGTAGGACCTTATTTGACTCCGCACGGGTAGCTATCACCGCCCTGCTTATTTCAGCCGTGAAGTAATAATGCGTTTCGGTTTGAAGGGTGGGGCAGCCGTTGTAACTATACTTGAGACCTTAGAACTTATATCTCAAGGTGGGTGGCGCATTTACATTGTAGATGTCTATGGGCTCCAGTAACCACTTAACACCAGGTGGGCTGTGAGCTCGTTCCGCCATCTAAGAAATAAAAATAAAAAATATGTTTTCTTAGCAGCATTTTACGGCTGATACATTGGCGTACGTCAAGTCTATTCATGGCGGTTGCTTTGTCTGTATGCTAATGTTGTTGGACGGTCACCGTCGCGACCGCACCAGGTTCGAAGGTCGAATGTAGGACGACCACTGAATTGTGTAAACCTAAAAACAAGAACATTAAGATTGGTTTTTGTTTAAACTTTATCGGTTTGTTGTTGTGGACACAAATTCTTTATGGTATTTCGAAGATGTTTTCAGTGATAATCTTTACAGTTTTGTATCTTTCTTACTTCTTTGCTATTTTCATAATTTTTTCTACCAAACACGGTGATTCCAATCGTTTTATCACTCCATCGGAGACTTAACTTGCGTCTCGAGTTGGATAACAGTATTCACGATGTCTCCTACAAACTAGGCGCTTACCGTTAGATAGACCGTAAGCTCGTCAGCCTATCATTGCCAATAAACAATTTTGATTGCCAATTTAGAAGCTGGGTTCGAATCTTGTCTCATGACCAACTAATAGAATTAAACAAAATAGAATATTTACAAAAAGCTTAAAAATCATGTAAGCTTACCATATTTAAAAAGGAAATGATAAGCCATTCAGTTTTCTTTTAATTTAGGTTTCAATAACTTTTTTGTATATGAGTCGCAATTATGTGATATTATAATTGCAATTAGCTCATACATTATTTGGTAATTAAAACAATTCTAACACTATATTAAGTATCGAGTTAACAATGAATACAAAAACAGAAGAATCGTCTATACCAAATTTATAATTTAATTTAATGAAATTTTAACCTACAAAATTCAAGATTTTCCAAAAAATTAATAAATATTAGCTTTTTTTGACAAATTACGGACCTCATTTTCGATAAGCCATTATCCTGAGCTGTCGCTGTCGCTTTTCCCAACAATAAATAAAATTGGTACAACACTAAATTGACCACCATTCACTTCTAAATTTAAACAATAGCAATTTAAGTACGTCGATATTGTAAAATAAACTATTTAACAGGCAATAAGATTATGCTGTACGTTCTAATACAATAAACTAAAATGAATAAGATTTTAAATTAATCTGATTAATCATTAAAACAAATGAACTAGGGAATAGGTGCACCTACTTATATACTCATGAAGATACAATATAAACATGATCACCGAAATGAAAATTAAACGAATCTACCTTTAAGAATACCACCAGTGTAGTTTGAGTAATAAATATACTCTAGTCAGTTGTTAATTGTAATCAAAATTTAAGGAAATATGTTATTTTTATTCCAACATCAATCTTCAACGTTCATAATCTAGTTGCGAGCGAACAAAAGGCTCAGACTATTATTGAACCTTGGCCCGACCTCCGCGCATCCTCGCTCCACATGTACAATTGTTCCGTCCGTGCCATCTATCAATATTCTAAGCTAATTATTTATCATCGATAAGCAGATGCTGCAAGCCCGCACGGATGCGTCCCACCCGAGTGGTTATTTCTCCCGTAATGCAATCTCGCGGATAACGACTTAAGTAATATTAAGACATTGTTTTTATTATTACTTTAAACTAGCTGAGTCCCGCGATGCTACCGGCGGTTATTGTTGTGGCGCGGGTGAGGCCGCGGGGCGAAGCTAGTCTAAAAAAAATAGCCTAAGTTACACCTTATAACATCAGCTACCTATCAGTGAAAGTCACGTCAAAATCGGTACGGCTGTTCCACAGATGAGCCGGAACAAACAGGCAGACAGACAAACAGACACGCAGACAAAATAAGAAAAAAATGTTATTTCGGTATTATATTATTATTTGGTATTATTATATGTACTGTGTATACACACTCACGCATTTAGTAAAAATTGTTTATTTTATTATTACAAACAGACACTCCAATTTTATTTATTTGTATAGATGATAAAATGCTATTTTGATAAATATCACAAAAATGTAGAGTCGACGCCGTAAATCCAGAGTATAAAAAGGTGGTATGTGGACAGAGTCAGCCCGTAATTGCATCGGCGACTCCAGATCGCAGTAACCACCATGGAATAGTGGTTCCGGAAGTGGCGCATCAACCCCACGAAAAGCACAGCGCTGCTCTTCAAAAGGGGTCGCCTTCCGAATACCACTTCGAGCATCCCACTCTCTAATAGGCGCGTTAACCGGTGACCGGTGCTTGAGGTACCTAAAAGCATAGTTAACGCAATAGCGACTTCTTCCTACACGAGTAGTAGATAACCGTGTCATCAACGAAGGGCGCTAGATGCGGAAGATTAAGTATATTTTATTATTTATATCATTAGTTTTCGGAACTAGACAATCATGTTTCGCAATTTAATATCCCCAATTTGAAATAATAGAAGTCTCGGCCTACGGAGAGTCCCTACTGTGTTCCGTTTGCGCGGTTAGATCTTAGATAGTGTCGAGTATTAAGAATTTAATGGCCAAGTTCATATTGCATTAAGATATCATCGCCTTTCGCTTATGATTAGTTTACCGAAGACTTCACAGATATGGATTTAGGTTTTCTATTGATCGTCAATGGTATTATAATGCACACAATACCTAACGGAGTCACGTTAAAATATCAGTTTAAGTTAAAGTGTATATTAATTAAAAGAAAATTAAATTGTCTCAATATTCGGTTGCAACAAAACATTTTTGTTACAAAACCACGTCGCAATGTCATAAAATAACTAGTGGGATCTGTTTGTCATATATTTTAAATTTCAGATATTTAAAATGATATTTTAGCAGTCTCGACTGACGCGGTTTTGGCAATTGAACTAGTTTTTCAATCATGATATGGCGAATAGAAAAAACACCATTTGTAAGAATCCAAGTAATTTTTATGCACTTTGCATCGTAATTTTTTTTTTATTGCTTAGATGTGCGGACGAGCTCACAGCCCACCTGGTGTTAAGCGGTTACTGGAGCCCATAGACATCTACAACGTAAATGCGCCACCCACCTTGCGATGTAAGTTCTAAGGTCTCAGTATAGTTACAACGGCTGCGTCACCCTTCAAGCCGAAACGCATTACTGCTTCACGGCACCCGTGCGGTCTCACAAGAGGTCCTACCCCAGTAAAAGTTATTTATTTATATAAGTTACCCATTTAAATCTCAAATAGGATCTCTCGAGCAATTACCGAATCCGCGCCTTTAATTTTCCAACCAGCGGACACTCTCGGAACTCTATTTATTGTCTACATCCAACGGTACCTAATATAATTGAAATTTAATAACAAACGCAAAATATTTAGGTCGTCGAATAATAAAACGGTGATGCGCAGACCTTTCGACCCAATAATTGCATATAAATGACCGTCCGCTTCTTAATAATCCCTGGCTTCTGCGTATTTTAACAGAAATACTCGCGAAGATTCCATTGTTATGGTAATTTGATTTGTCGTCCTCCAAACGTGGTACGAAAAACATTTAACGGTTAGTTGTACTCTGCTGTGGTCGTTGCCAGTTGAAAAGAAGCCGTGAGCTTAGAACATCTGGTACATTTTAGCGTGGTACATATTTATGTGCGTTAGCTATTAAAACTGAAAAGTTCATGTTGTTAGGATATTGCAAAACGCACGGGTAGGTACCACCACCCCGCATATTTCTGCCGTGAAGCAGTAATGCGTTTCGGTTTGAACGGCGGGGTAGCCGTTGTAACTATACTGAGACCTTAGTACTTATATCTCAAGTTGGGTGACGCATTTACGTTGTAGATGTCTATGGGCTCCAGTAACCACTTAGCACCAGGTGGGCTGTGAGCTCGTCTACCCATCTGAGCAATAAATAAATAAATAAATAAAAATATGACGTCATATTTTTAACCGAACTGAAAAGTGCCGTTCAATTCAAACAGTACGTTGTTTTGTGTTTATTTTCCCAATGGCTTGCAAAGGATTAATAAATCATCAAAGTTTTAGAATAGTATGTTAACTGTATATAGAATTTGATTGTTAATTTTCAACAGTACATTGTGTTGTGTAATTCTTTCATTAGTTGTTTTTTTTTTCTAGAATTCTCTGTCATGCTTTATTAGCTCGTTAGCAATAAAAGTACTTTGACTCATGTACAGGGCTATTATAGATTATGCGCCTTTCAAATTGTGTGTGTTAGCTTAAGGCGAATGTTTACTTTACCCAAAAATTATAAAGTTAGAGTTTTGGATCACTTAGTTTGACGCACAGATATTCTTATTGCTTATTAATTCATAAAGTACTTGTGTATTTACTTATTCGAGCAATTTTCAGTTTGGTAATTCAATATACTTATATACTATTTACTTCATTTCAATTCAAATATTAATCTAGGGTTTTGTTGATGTGTTATGCAAAAAAATAGCTTAGACTTCTTTTTTGCATTGACCTAAGATAGCATTGTAAAAATTTCACATTTTATTTACCTTCCTAATATATCAGAGATGTTTTTTTTTTAAATAATCATTTAAGATACTATTTTCGATATTTATATATTCCATGCAATATAATATGTACTAGTGGTCCCGCAGTAGTCGAAATTCGACTATAATTAATTGGAATTGTAAGTTTGTACACTATTATGATTGTATTTTATACTTCTATAATCACAAATTTCGCCAAGACTACACTATAAAAAATATTAACAAAGACAAACAATATTTAATCTATTCTCAATTTGACAACAGACGTCAACAACAAAAGTTTGACAATAAATAGTATGCATGCATGTGTGCGTCAAATACATGGTATGTAGTGTGTGTAATGTTTTCTTTATTGATTTAATGTATCTTTTATGCATTATTTAAAAAAAATTTTTAGCATTGTGCACTTCTTCTCTATATTCCCTATAAGTATGGAAAATTTCATACTCCTCCGTATGCGCAATTTTCGTAAAAAGGGATACAAAGTTTTCGCTTCACGTATTAATATATATAGATATTTTTAAACATCAAAACGTGAATCGTCGTCTTAATAATACTGTCATGCTTTCTTCTCATTAATGATCTGCATTAGATATCATTATTAATTGGACTGAGAGTGATTAAAGTGCCTCCTTTCGTTGTTGTGGATGGGCATCAATCAATAATGACAGTTACATACCTATCTCTTCTTGATGCGCATAACCAGATGTACTATTAACACCTGATGTTCCAAATGTTTTTTTTGTTGTTGTTGTTGTTGTGACTACGAATAAGTTTTATCTAAAAATGTGTGTGTAATTAGACAGTCGTACGAGTAAGACAATTGAAGTCGTCGTGGCCTAAAAGATAAGACGTACGGTGCATTCGTGTTCAAGCGATGCACCGGTGTTCGAATCCCGCAGGCGGGTACCAATTTTTCTAATGAAATACGTACTCAACAAATGCTCACGATTGACTTCCACGGTGAAGGAATAACATCGTGTAATAAAAGTGAAACCCGCAAAATTATAATTTGCGTAATATTACTGGTGGTAGGACCTGTTGTGAGTCCGCGCGGGTGGGTACCACCACCCTGCCCATTTCTGCCGTGAAGCAGTAATGCGTTTCGGTTTGAAGGGTGGGGCAGCCGTTGTAACTATACTGAGACCTTACAACTTATATCTCAAGGTGGGTGGCGCATTTACGTTGTAGATGTCTATGGGCTCCATTAACCACTTAACAACAGGTGGGCTGTGAGCTCGTCCACCCATGTAAGCAATAAACAAAAAATCGCCCGCAACCAAACCATCACGCATTGCTACATTGACTTCATTCGTAAGCAATAAAAATTCGAATCTACAAAGACGTAACATGCTTTAAATCATCGATAACGCAATTAATTAATGATCTATAATTAATTGAATTAAAGCTATGGACATCTCATTCTGTACATCATAAGCGTACCGCGTGGACTCTTTGAAACGCCGCCTTACCTTCGACCCGTCTTCGAGCACAGCTATAAATTAATGCGAGGTCGTTAATTACGTGTTCTAAGTACTTACATAACGTAAGTATAATCTACTAGCGACCCGCCCTCGCTTCGCTTCGGAAACATTAAAACACAAATGAAAAAAAAAAAATTAAAAAAAGTAGCCTATGTTCATCAGGGACAATGTCGGCTTCTAATGGAAAAATAATTTTTCAAATCGGTCCAGTAGTTTCGGAGCCTATTCGAAACAAACAAACAAACAAATCTTTCCTCTTTATAATATGTATTAGTATAGATATAGACTAGCGACCCGCCCTCGCTTCGCTTCGGAAACTGTAATTTATTATTGATTTCTCCACTATTTAATGGAGGTTATTATACATATAAACCTTCCTCTTCAATCATTCTATCTATTAAAAAAAACCGTATCAAAGTCCGTTGCGTAGTTTTAAAGATTTAAGCATACATAGGGACAGACAGATATAGGGACAGAGAAAGCGACTTTGTTTTATACTATGTTGTAGTGATAATGAATGGATGGCCCATGGACATCAGAAGGCGAATGCCGTCACCCGCCTGAAGACTAAGTCAATGTTTCAATGATATAAAGGTTTATGAGGCTCATTTTCGGAAAAAAATTAAAAAATTTCTAGATTTATACAGAGCATAATGGAATACAATCAAAATCAGTTACTACACAATTTCCATGGTTTTTCGCGTAGCAAAATGGCGATTATTAATCAGCTTCGCTTTAGATTACTACTGCATTACATTCTTATCATTACAAACGGATTCCATCTGTTAAGTCAATGCATTCCTTTTCTCCCTTCAGAACCTGTCCCGCACCTACTAAGTCTCACAACTCTTCATAGTAGCAAAAGTATATCCATAATAGCATTCTAGTAGTTTTAAATACTAGTAACACTTTTCTAGGAAAATAGGCGGCACGGAATTTTCCAGAACATCTTTTCGTGTAAAGTCACCGTCAGCGCACCGTTGGATTACCTTCCGCGTAGATGGTTTTTTGTGGATTCATTTAAATAGACCTTTACATTATTGTCACTGGTCCATCAGTGGATATCTCTATGTACCCACTTTTAACTAACATGCGTAAGTTATAAAAATTGTGGCCATTACTAAAATCGATTTAAATATGTTAAAAACATTAGCGTTGCCACACGAGCTAAAATTAATTATAGGTAAGTCAGTTAATTAGTTTGTTTAAGACGTGTTTTTTTTTTTTATATTGAATTATATTAAATGTGACGAAATCCAATAATTTGTTCGGTTTTTGTTGAGTTGTAAGACATAATTTGAATTACTCTTAGGATTTAGTTGAGAATACGAATAATATTGTAATTTCGGCAAATAACATCTTAAAACTGTAAAGTATTCTAAGAGTCAAGAAATGAAATGAAATAATGTTTGCTTATTTCTACGCGACGCAGCTTCAACCAGCAATCGTATGACCGCTAGTTAGTCAATCCACGTCCTTACGGATCCATTAGATCCAATAACCTTTGCATTAGATGCCTTCAGCAAGGCGCAGGCTTAGGGACCCCGGTAACCGTACTCGTCGAACTCAACAAAGAGTTCGACGTGCAACTTAGCCCATGAATCAGCTCGCTGAGTTTCTCGCCGGATCTTCTCAGCGGGTCGCGATTCCGATCCGATAGTAGATTCATTCGTGAAGCAGCTGCTCTTGAGCTGTTAGGTATCCTTCGGAAGTGCTCGGGCAGCTGTTAGCAAATCCCACCCCTCCTGGCTGAGCCTTTGCTCGCCTACCTGTCCTGGTGAAACTAGAAAGGCCTCAGGGCTACCAATAATCCTTCAATCATAAAAAAGCCTGGAGATCAGTAATGCAGGTCTTTGAACCTGGTACAGACTTCAGCTCTTTCAAAGGTTTACAAAATAAATTATAAGGTTGAGATAAATTATTATTCTCCAAACAGAATGCCAATAATCGATAATGTTATTTCTAAACAAGGATTGCTCAGAATTTATATTTGTTAGAGTCAATATATTAAGAATGTGTATAAATTATGTGAATTTGCTCAACAGAACTAATCAACAAAACAGTAAAGCGGTCGAAATAAAATTCAAATTTAACACATTCACATGTTAATTTATGTGACAAATTAAAATTCAAATTTAATTTAGTGTCTTATAACGCTTTCAATTGAACGACCTATTTATTGTTGTTTATTTTTATATTGTTACTTTAATAACTGTTATTTTAATAACGATGTTCGAATTTAATAATCGATTGTTTGTTTTGCATGACTGCAAAAGCAGTAAAGTTTAAAATCCCGATGGTAGGGCGAATTGTAAGCCTGTCTGGGAGAGATACCAGCATCTTGCCCATTAGCCTACATGCTTGAAGCATGAGCCCGCCGTTATGCAACGGAGGCTACGATTTTTTTTTATTACTGGCATAGGTGGACGAACTCTCAGCCCTCCCACCTGCGGGATTCGCGGGTAGGTACCACCACCCTTCCTATTTCTGCCGTGAAGCAGTAATGCGTTTCGGTTTGAAGGGTGGGGCAGGTATTTTAGAACTCGTATCTCAAGGTGGGTGGCGCATTTACGTTGTAGATGTCTATGGGCTCCAGTAACCACTTAACAACAGGTGGGCTGTGAGCTCGTCCACCCATCTAAGCATTAAAAAAAAAGATTTATTTATAGTCGAGTGGCACAGAACGTCAATGGACATATGTCCAGCACATATTATCGACTAACACACCTAACAACCTAACCTAACAACCTAAACTTGCAATAACAAGAAAAGCTTAATTTAAATGTCCGATAATAATATACTACTGCAACGGAGAATTCTTTCATAAATATCTTATTGTGTGTACAAGACATTATCCTTGGGTATCGAATGTTTGATTTTAACGATCCCTTGTTATCAGATAAATAAATTATGCTTCTATAAATATTTGTCATTTTGGGATTAGCTTACTTTAGATTATTTTGAAATAGGTGTGATAAAAATCAATCCATAGAACCGATGTCGATATAAACGAAAACTGTTATTGTGGATTAAGGAGGTCAAAAAACGAACCCTATTAATTTTTTTTGTTAATTAGTTATTATGTTCTTTTTTGAAACTTTGAAGATACTGTAATAAGAAGTTTTTTTTTTTTTCATAAAATATTTACGTGCTTATTTTTAAGTAATTTTGATTAACCAATTATGTAAGCTAAGACTGCTTTATAGACTTCAGCTATCACAGAATACCAGATTACCAGCGAGGATATCTTCCAATCTACTTACTATGTAGTGCATTTTTTATACATACATTTAACCCCGCGTGCATATGTATGGCGTTTTTACAATAATCTGTGTTTGTCTATGCCACTTAAGTCGCGTGTATTTTTCATTAACAATTATGTAATCCAAGACTGCTTTACAGGTAATATAGGCTTCAGTTATCCCAGGATACCAGATTAGCAACGAGGTTATCTCCTGATATTATGTCTAGCAATATATTTAACTCCGCGTGCATATGAGTCGTTTATTATCAAAGGTGGTAATCTGTGCATTTGGACAAAAAATGTTATTGATATGTCAATACAGATTGATTTGAATATAATCGTCTCCTTCAAATAATACGGTTCAAAACCTGCATTAAATAAAGGTTAATACTTAACCTGTTATTTATCTAAGATGTCGTTCAGAAGAGTTTTGTGACTGCCAATGGAATACAAAGTCAATAATTCGTTTTTCTGATTTACCAATTATTGTCCAAAAGTCACATTGCCGGCTTTGATAATAATCGACTCATATGTATGGCACTGTTATAATGATCTGTGGTTGTCTTTGTCACTTAAGTCGCGTGCAATTGTCATTAACAATTATGTAATCCAATACTGCTTTATAAGTAATATAGGCTTCAGTTATCATAGGATACCAGATTAGCAGCGAGGTTATCTCCTGATATTATGTCTAGCATTATATTTAACTCCGCGTGATATGTATGTCGTTGTTACAATGATCTGTGGTTGTCTTTGTCACTTAAGTCGCGTGCAATTGTCATTAACAATTATGTAATCCAATACTGCTTTATAAGTAATATAGGCTTCAGTTATCACAGGATACCAGATTAGCAGCGAGGTTATCTCCTGATATTATGTCTAGCATTATATTTAACTCCGCGTGATATGTATGTCGTTGTTACAATGATCTGTGGTTGTCTTTGTCACTTAAGTCGCGCGCAATTGTCATTAACAATTATGCAATCCAAGACTGCTTTATAGGCAATATAGGCTTCAGCTATCACAGATTACCAGATTAGCAGCGAGGTTATCTCCTGATACTATGTCTAGCAATATATCTTTTATATATTAACTCCGCGTGCATATGTATGGCCTCACGTCATTACGGATCCTCTTGATCCATTAACGGTGCTTTTAGGCACCACAAGCACCGGTCACCGTCCTCGTCGAACCCGTCGCTTGCGACGAAGGGCTCGACGAGCGAACTAACCCATAGACACAGCCCACTGAGTTTCTCGCCGGATCTTCTCAGTGGGTCGCGTTTCCGATCCGGTGGTAGATTCTGCGAAGTACTGCTCTTGCTAGGGTCAGTGTTAGCAACTCTCCGGTTGAGCCCCGCGAGCTCACCTACAAACGTTAGGGCGAAGCTGAAATAGCCTCTCAAGGCTATCAGCATAGGTAGGGAAAAAAATAAAAAAAAAGTATGGCGTTGTTACAATAATCTATGGTTGTCTATGCCACTTAAGTTGCGGGTAATTTTGTCAATAAACAATTATGTAATCCAAGACTGCTTTATAGGTAATATAGGCTTCAGTTTTCACAGAATATCAGATTAGCGGCGAGGATATCTTCCAATCTACTACGTAATGCATTTTTTATATACATTTAACTCCGCGTGCATATGTATGGCGTTGTTACAATAATCTGTGGTCGTCTGTGCCACTTAAGTCGCGTGTCTCCTAACGGGGATCGTTAGAAAAAAAGCTAGCAATTGCGAGTAATAGGTGAATGCAACCGAGCTTACTGTGCACGATCGCAGCACCTGGCGCGAACTTAAGGTTGTCACTTCGTTTATTTTGACACGTTTTTATAATGTACTAGCTGTACCAGTTCACTTCGCTGTCCATTTAAAATTAACATTATTATTTCTCACCCCCACAAAGATTCTCATCATTAACACCCCCGCAACTGATGTAGGGAGTCCAAAACTCATGTAAATATTAGCCTATCCATTAAGTACATGTATTTTCTACATGGATACCAAGTTTCAAGTCAAAAGGATGCATGTCTCAGTAGTTATTATGGAACATCCGTAAAAACCACTGTAGATTTATATATTAGTATAGATGTATCTTTTGTTTATAACGTAATCCTTGAACATCATATTAACCGACGGCGAGATTAACTTGACAACTAGCAGACGCGTCAGGGTTCAATGCCAATATAATTATTTTATGACTACGTGCTAATATTCTAACTAGGGACAACAGAATAAAAAAGAAGATTAAATTAATTAATGATTCATTTTTATATTTAGGTGTGTTTTTATTTAGTTTTTAATCTGCATAATTAAACATGATTTCTTTCGAAATTATACATCAGCTTTTGATTAAAAAACGATAAAACTTATCGTAATCAATCATTTAAAATGTAGAAGAAATTTGTTTTTTGAAATGTCTGTTTTTATTTTAAAGGACACATCGCGAGTAATATATTTTATTTATAAGTAGAATTCGAAAACATGTTCCGTGAGGTACTCAACTAGTTTTGAGCTATCATTTAGTTGATGTTTTTGTTGATAAATTGACAATAAATTCAATTTCAACTTGAGAAAAATAAATCATGAATCCAGTTGACAGTAAAATCAAAGTATATGAAAAACTAAACCTTTGACAACCCTACGTCAGAAAGCAGAGCCTGGGGGCAAAGCGTGCTCCAAACACACCTAGATTCAAATTGTATCTTTAGTTCACTGTTTGAAGTCCGTTATCACGAACCCTCGCCACTTTAAATTGAGTTCATTTGTTTTAGTAATGGATGAACGCCAGCCGTATTTAGATGTGTTTTTGAAACATTCTTCTTTTCAATTCGATTTTTAAATCTGAAGATTGTTAATTTAGGAGATCGTTACTTTTTGAAGTGAAACTTCTTTAGGCGCATGAGGGTAAAATTTTTACAGAACGTCACGCAGGTATGCAACGGAAGTGACATCAAACTACTATTGAAATTAAGTACTTGTCAAATGTCAGTAGTAGTTGTTGTATTTTTCCAACTGGAAAGGCAAATGTATCATACCATACAGCCTAATATTTTATAAATTTTTTGTGAAAAATGTTAATTTAAGTTGAAATGAAATGAAAAGAATTTGGAACATTAATCAAATAGCATGAAATAAAATTAGTCAATTCAATTGGCAAAATATTAGTCATTTACAATTTAGAAATCTAAACATAATGTGACTGTCAACACTGAGGTTTGAGATTGACATTTGACAGACTTTTGGCGGGAACATATCTTCCTTTTTCCCTTCCTCTAAGTCTCGGAAATCTAAAGTTTTAGATTTGTATAAATATAAGCAAGACTTATAAATTAGTTTGCCAAAAAAGTTTCACTTCTGACATGTGTACTTTGTACGCTCGCACTTTTTTTTTTACACACAGTCAATAGACAAGGTTCTAAATTCAATCGAGGGAAAATTGAAGGTTTTGTTGGGACAACACGCTGCATTAGTATTGTACAACACAGTCCAGTTCTGTTGCGAAACAGTTTGTTTGTATTAAATTTAAAATAAATTCCATCAGGTCCTCTTGGTCTCGTACGGGACACGGATCGATCCCCGGGACTACCCCCACTGCCCGGGATTGATCCCCCTACCTAGCAGGACCGGAATGATTTTCGAGTAGATTGATGATAGACATCAAATTAAAAGACAATCCACACATTTAATAATGAGAGATGATGGTGATTATTTGATATGCGCTGTGATTTGATTGAGACGATAAATAATTGATGGTGGTATGGCTTTTAATGTGGTATGAGAAGCGAGGTCAATGTTCCTCCGCAGACTTCAGATATTTATTAATTATTTTGCTCTTGCATTCATTCATTGTTTAATATATTTTAACTAATTATCTATTCTAGTATAGATGTCTAAATTAATAATAATAATAATTGAGAACAAATTACGTATGGTAATCCAGTCCCAATTTAAGATTCCCTGTGTTATGGGTACCAACCAGGGACTGAGATAAATATTTTTTTTTTTAATTAATACATAGAGAGATAGTAAGCATCTAGACAAAGAGCAAATAAATCTGTTGTTTTCCTTAAGTCCCGAAACCGCAATCAAGCCCACGACCTTCGGCACAACAATCAGAAGCGCTAAGTATTGCACCACCCGATCAGTCAAAGTAAATTATAAAAAAATTATAACATTTATAAAAGGTACTTCAATAATGACAGACATTCTATGATGTTGTTCGCCATGTTATTTTATCCAATTATTATTGGTTTTCATGTAGTACTTACCAATCACACTAGTACATGAGGTCGTATATCCGTAGGACCATGACGCGGGCAAGTCGAGCTGCAATGATGCTAGCTTCGCTCAGCACGCGCCGCGAGCTGGACGCGGATGGAGCCGTCGTTTGGCCTGCATGGTGCTATTCAGGTATCTTTTTATCAGCCCACAGACGTCCACTGCTGGACATAGGCCTCTCCCAAGCCCCGCCACAAAGACCGGTCCTGCGCTGCCTGCGTCCAGCAAATCCCCGCGAACCTCAATAGATCGTCGGTCCATCTTGTGAGAGGCCTACCCACGCTACGTCTTCCGGTACGCGGTCGCCACTCAAGAACTTTCTGGCCCCAACGGCCATCCGTTCTACGAGCAATGTGTCCTGCCCACTGCCACTTCAATGGCGCAATCCTTTGGGCTATGTCGGTTGCCATGGTTTTCCTGCGAATCTCCTCATTTCTGATTTGATTTCGCAGGGAAACTCCGAGCATAGCCTTCTCTATTGCTCTTTGAGTATAAAATTAAACGACACTACTTTTCGCACATCCACAATGCGATCCGGTCTAAAAGCTCCAAATTAAATCCGCGATCTCTGGTTTTCCCTATTTAAAATTTTTATTATCAGATTTCAGTTTATTACGTATTTTAATGAGCTTCATAAATCGACATAATAATATGTCCGTTAAAATTAGATTTTAAATTGCCTAATCACCCCGATGGCTAACGACAGCATCGTGGCCCGGTATTACCAGTAAATGACAGACAATGTACTTACATTTATGAATACATACGTTGCATCTAGACGTCCTAAATTCATGTATACCTACATAGCAAAAATATTGAATAGCATTAATGCCAAACATTCACTTAATTGTTCAGCGACGCGATTATCCCTAGATCATCTTTCTTTAAAAGAAGTTCAAGCTGGAACTAAACGTAGCTATTCTGTTAACATTGGACACGTTGTCTTCAATAGACCTCAATCATAAAGAGAAGAATATTTAGAACAACAAAACAGCTTATTGCAACGAGTATTGTTTTCCGGTTAATAAAAGTTTACGGTTCATTTCTTTCTCAGTTCAAAAGTTAAATTCCGTGTCAAATCATCGGAGATTGAAATGAAATCGGTTTGGCGTTAAGGATTTTTTTTACGTCTTTGACAATTAATCTTCTTATTTCAGATGATATTTATTTGATAAAATTTAGACTTGAAAATGTTGTTAATGCCGTAAATACTGGTTATGCGAAAGAAAATATATTATGAACACCCTAAATATTTATTCCTCGTTCAGTCAGTAACTGCCTTAACTTTTTTCGAAGTTAACTTTTCGCACCGTCGCGAGGCGTTTTATAAAATTGACCTATTTTCCTGATATTATCTATACTAATATTATAAAGCTGAATAGTTTGTTTGTTTGAACGCGCCAATCTTAGGAACTACTGGTCCGATTTGAAAAATTCTTTCAGTGTGAGATATCTCATTTATTGAGCAAGGCTATAGGTTATATAACATCACGCTAAGACCAATAGAACCAACAGGACCAAGCGAAGCACCAATAAAGAATGTTTCAAAATCGGGGTATTTTTCCCTTTTGAGAGCTTACGTTATATGATGATGCCCCAAAGTAATTATTCCACGCTGACGAAGTCGCGTCCAAAAGCTAGTTCATAAATAAATGTACATAGCATAACATAATATATCGAGCCGTATATACGGTTTAATATTTCAAGGATATATGAGTCGTCTATTATCAAAGGTGGCAATCTGTGCATTTGGACAAAAAAATGTTATTGATATGTCAATACAGATTGATTTGAATATAATCGTCTCCTTCAAAGAATACGGTTCAAAACCTGCATTAAATAAAGGTTAATAGTTAACCTGTTATTTATCTAAGATGTCGTTCCGAAGTTTATTGTGACTGCCAATGGAATACAAAGTCAATAATTCGTTTTTCTGATTTACCAATAATTATCCAAAAGTCAGATTGCCGGCTTTGATAATAGTCGACTCATATATAGTAATAAATCCATTCAAATATACTCAATAATACTTTCAACACAGGATCATATTTTCGATTTCACGATATTACGCACGCTATATATGCTTCGACAAGGCCAACAACGGTTAGGAAAATATTGTTAAGTCATTCTGTGCAGTTTATTTACAAATAAGATTAAAATTAAATAATCTTTTAATCTTTTGTGTTTGAAAGCTTGTTCAACTGGACTGGACTGGAAAAGTATATTATTCATTCTCTTTTATTAAAACAATAAAAATTATTTTGTTTAAATAAAAAATAGAAACTTAGCAAAAGCCGCGTTTTCATTGGATTTCGAACATATGTATACTTATTATATTATTTTTTATTGCTTAGATGGGTGGATGAGCCCACCTGTTGTTAGGTGGCTACTGGAGTCCACAGACATCTAGAACGTAAATGCGCCACACAACTTGAGATATGAGTTCCAAGGCCTCAATATAGTTATAACAGCTGCACTACCCTTCAACCCAAAACGCATTACTGTTTCACGGCTGAAGTAGGCAGTGGTACCTACCCGTGCCGATACACAAGAGGTCCTACCACCAGTAATTACGCGAATTATAATTTTGCGGGTTTGATTTTTATTACACGATGTTACTTTTCCTTCACCGTGAAAACCGTTCGAACACCGTTGCATCGCTAGATACGAATGCACCGGACGTCTTATCCTTTAGGCCACGACGACTTCTAAAAGAGTTTCATTCCGTTTTTTTTTTAATTCTGCTACGGAACCCTATAATAATCTTATTTTAGTTGAGCATATGTTTGGCATCACTAATATGCCGCTCACACGATTCCAACTAAAGGCCTTTTAAGTAATCTTAATTATCAATTAGAGGGAAATTCGTCACGTAAAATAGATCAAGAGTAAAACTTGCAATCAACAGTTTCACGTCGGAAGTAAACGGTACTTCATGCTCGTTAATCTGATCGTGGTGGGTGGCAGGTGGTAACATTACCATATGTCTGCGCTTATGCTGATTGATACGATTCATCTTATCGCAATGGCAATAAGGGCGAAAGTGGCCTAACGTTTACGATGAAATATGATTCTTAATACTAAATCGGTTATTCGCGAAAAGTTGGATAGAACAAGCAATTGCCTAGTGAGAAATTTTTCTTTATGGGTAATTGTAAAATGTACGAAATAAAACGTTCTTTTACCTTAATACTTTAGCGGTTTAATATTGTCTACGCTACACACGAACGCCATGTAAGATTTTTGTATTATTTTTGCCAAAAATTTTGCAAACTTATTCACACAATTAAAATACGAATAATTCATCAATCATACAACTATTTTAGTTTTGAAATTATTTAAATGTCATGTTCATTAGTTTCGTAATTCTCTGGTTCCGTACAATGTGTACAATGTCTTAATCTGAAATCGCAATCTAATTAACCTAATTAACTTCAATTGATAGAAACACTAAGCGAGACGGTAAAACACACTCTAAACGAGAAACAAAATAGTCGTGAATTGTTTTCGTGACAATTAGTCTTAACACCTTTTTTCAGTAAGTACCAAGTTATTAAGTACAGTTATCAGAATTGTTAGATACAGGGTTATCGTTTTATTTACCAAATTTATATTACGACTGTAATATTATTATTTGTAATTTGCATTGTAATAGTAACTAAAGCTAAAACTAAACAATCTACAAGTGAGAAAATGTATTAGGAAAGACAAAGAAAGTGCAGTGAAAAAGATTTGTATAAATAATTAAATCAATATTGTAACACGAAAAATTGTTTAACGTTTTTTTAAAAGCTTAAAAAGTGTCTTAATATAAAACTAATAAATAAAACTGTAGGTACATTAGAAATAAAATAAAATATAGATTTAATTGTCGCTTTATTTAACGCTGTCTTCTCAAATATCCGAAACCTTCCTTGAATTTTTATTCCGACTTTGATAATATTTACTTCAATGAATAAATGGGTGAATAATCTGACAGCCCGCGTGGAGTTAAGTAGTTTCAGAAGCTGTGAATGCTGTTACCTTAAGACACAAGGTCAAAGCCATCCATCGACTATAATTATTCGTGCTTCATTTCTTAAGTCCGTCTCTAGTTTGAAGACTGTTCTCTGACCGCTCGTTGCAAAATTCTTCTCAACGCACTTGTATATTTAGTTAGTTATTAAATATTATTTAAGAATAACTTTTAAGCTTCCCTTCGAGCCACCTATTTGAAACAAATTCCAGATTATCATAATCGGGATAGAATCGTGGTAATGTACCAATTGTATTCAAATATTTTATATCCCTCTCTCTTTTTAGTTCTTGTTAGTTCTTATTTTGAAGGGTGTAGCAGCCGTTGTAACTATACTGAGATCTTAGTACTTATATCTCAAGGTGGGTGGCGCATTTACGTTATGGATGTCCATGGGCTCCAGTAACCACTTAACAACAGGTGGGCTGTGAGCTCGTCCAACCATCTAAGCAATAAAAATAAAATTGGTTTTAGTACAAGCTTACTAAAATAAAAATATTGCGCCAATCGTATTAATATAATACCAAAACGTATTTGACACGCAGTAAAAGCGAACTGCGAACACAAACTTGACTGTTATTAACTGACGGACTTGTCGGTGAAATAGTTAGCGGCCCTGAGTGTTACGCCAAAAGCCTCCAGTTTCACCAGGACAGGTGGGCGAGCAAAGGCTCAGCCAGGAGGGGTGGGGCTTGCTAACAGCTGCTCAAGCGCCTCCGAAGGAGACCTAACAACTCAGGAGCAACTGATTCGCGAATGAATCTACTACCGGATCGGAATCGCGATCCGCTGAGAAAATCCGGCGAGAAACTCAGCGGGCTGATGCATGTGTTAGGTTGCACGTCGACCTGTTTTTTGAGTTTGACGAGTACGGCTACCGGAGTCAGGAGTCCCTAAGCCTGCTCCTACTGTTAGAGCTGAAGGCGTCTAATGCAAAAGTTATTGGATCTTACGGATCCGTAAGTACGTGTAGTAGTACTAGGGCAGCCAACATTGTGTGATAAACAGATTTGTTTGCTCTTTGTTTGGGTGTTTATATGTACGTATTTAAAGGTATATAAATATGTTTATCATCCACTGGTACCCATAACACAGGGCATCCTAAATTGGGGCCCCATGGCCGTGCGTGATTTGTTGTTAATTATTTATTTATTATTCTTATTGAATGACAAATTTAGTTAATCTACCGTATGTAATTTCACTATAACATTTCAAGACAACAGTAGTACCGGTAAAATTTTAAAATTTTGTAGTTAAAAAAAGAAAGAAATTGTCGTGCTTACGGTACAAATATTTCCGCGGTAACCGTAAAGCTATAATTCGTCAATTACGATATAAATTGGCACCATCACGCTGTCACACTCGAGAGGAACCCGCCTAATAGCTTGAACTTTTAACGATCAATCTTTCCCACGGACCTTAAATTTTTTGTACCGATCAATATAATATTAAAACTCAGAGCTGCTGTAATGGCGTTGTAACGTTGACATGGTAGATTTAATTGTAGCCTTGTTTGTCTATTCGTTTTCATGATTGAATAATTTTGTTTATTTTTTTAATTTGCTATTAGGAAGAGCTCGTTTTTAGAAATAATATCGCCTATTGCACAAGTAGTCCAACCTATTACATAAAATAATTATTGTCCGCATAAATATAAGTCCACATATAGAAATTTTTGTTTATTTAAGTATTGCGTTGACGGGTGAGCGAATTCGCGGCTCATCAGACGTAAATTTTTTTTTTATTGCTTAGATTGGTGGACGAGCTCACAGCCCACCTGGTGTTAAGTGGTTACTGGAGCCCTTGGACATCTACAACGTAAATGCGCCACCCACCTTGAGATTTCTAAGATCTCGGAATAGTTACAACGGCTGCTCCACCCTTCAAACCGAAACGCATTACTGCTTCACGGCAGAAATAGGCAGGGCGGTGGTACCTACCCGCGCGGACTCACAAGAGGTCCTACCACCAGTAAATGGTTACGGTTTCCAAGTTGAAACTTGAGGTATATGTCCATTAATCCATACGAGTACCAACACATTATGCTTTAGGTCGCGACGACTTGTTCCCCAATATCAGGAAAATTTAAATTAATTACTACGACGGGTAGGATGCTTCTTGTTGACCGTACAATTTAAAATCAACTGTATAAGTCAAGTGCTATCCGCGACAGTCGCCAGTTGATTTACTGGCAACACCGAGACAGCTGTTCTATATTTATAAAGGGAACCGGCTTTAAAGCAGCGTACAGACGTGAAAGAAACTTTTCGCGTTTTTTTTTTCTTAGAAGCAATTTTTTTTTAAGGGGTTTTATGACCTGGTAACTAAGACCTTTAAGTCATATCTTATTTTAATTTATATTCTTAATTTTATTAAAAATGATAATATGAAGGGAAATGAAATGAAAGAAAATGAAGATGATTAATTTGAGATCAACTGGGATGAAATTAAATGAGATGAGATGATATGGGATGAAATATAATCTCAGTAAAATGGTGGTCATTTACTGACATTTTTTCAGTGGACTTTTTGGAGGATCCCGAGAAGTTACGTCCAGCGGCTTTGTTTCATTTTCCCACATTTGTGCACTTTCACAGATATTAAACAGTTAATAAACCACCGTTATTACACATTTAAACCTGAATAAACACTAAACAGACAAAATAAAACAAATCACACAACTTCACTCCTCGTGTTCCCGCCAAAAAGTCCTTAGAAACTAAAGAGAGTATTCTACAGATTATTTAAAAAAATTGACATTTAAACCTTAACCTAACGCGTTTAGAATTTGATTTCATTTGAAATTAGTCGCGTTATTTTAGTATGGATTTTAGCGGCTTAGGTAACATACTTCCGTAACGTCAATAATGAAAGTTTTGGTGTGATGATAGCAGAATGATGCCACCATGCTGATTTTTTCAAATGCTTTGACAAAATAGCAACCTTGAATTAAACAAATACTGAACTCGTATTTATGAACGATATCCACAATTAACAAATAGAATCGTGTAACAAACTCGAAAACTACAGTTTTTTTTAAATGTCTGTAAATAGGGAAATGTCTTATCCCTAACCTACTTAGACTTTTTACGGTTTGCTGCCTGTTTCTGCCGCGAAACAGTAACGTTTTCTGATTTGTCACACCTTAGAGGTGGGCCGATGTATATTTGATGAAAATAAAAAAAAACACCCTAAATAGTAATCCGAAAAATTAATTAATCATCATCATCATTCTCCTGTCCACTTCCCAGTCACCTGGGGTCGGCGCAACAGGTTTTTTCCTTTCATACTCCTCTATCATATACCATTTCTTCGTTCACACCCCTCTTACACATATCGTCTTTCACGCAATGCATCCACGAACAAACAATTAATATCATCTTTGTTTTTAACTGTTGATACTAGTCAAGATATTTGAGCGAAATTATAAAATGATTGTATTGTCATCGGTTATTGATGCGCGTGCAGATATTTAAGTCAATCGAACGTCTTAAAGTCGGTGTAAAAGTCCTTCAAAGCTTGAGTGTTATGCAAACATACACACACATACCAAGCTAATAAAAGCGTGTTAAAATGGTTCATTCTTGAATCTTGAACTTGTAAAAACTATGTAACAGTTTAAATTTAATAATTCATTAATAGCTTTTGTGAGGTTAAGCAATATCTGTGTGAATGATTCCGAATGTTGTTGTTCGGAACTTGTATATTTTCAAGCTTATCTTGAAAACCTCATTAGCGAGATTCAGGCATCTGTCAAATCTTCTGTGTTCTATATATTTAATTTCGCTATATTTTTTTAGAAAGCCCAAATTTTCTTACAACAGGACAGATGTTTGTACACATGCTGAACAATGCAATTCTAAACCAATCCTTGGCACTTCAAAATACGGAGAAGAAAATTACATACAAACCCCATTGTAAACAATGAGCGAAGGCTTGCTGTGGATATTGTTTATATTTCCGGATCTTCATTGTTTATATATTTACAGCTCGGCTCGATCAGCTTATATAGTAAATAAAAAATCGAGAGTGAAAATATGTTAGAAGACATTGAATTAGCCATAATCGAACGATAATGTCCTTTCGTGACGTTTTTCTTCCCATACCTATTCGCTGGTAGGTTAAAGGGCTATTCCTGTTATGCCCGGTATGTGAGCTCACCAACCTGAGAGAATTTGCTAACACTAGCTCTAGGAGGGACGTGCTTCGCAAAATCTACCACCGGATCGGAATCGCGACCCACTGAGAAGATCCGGCGAGAAACTCAGTGGGCTGTGTCTATGGATTAGTTCACTCGTCGACGAGTTTGACGAGGACGGTGACCGGTTCGTATCGCTATTCAATTGTTCGAAACATGTCCCTTACGTTCGTTGTTTTTGTGTAAGTTGTGTTTTAAATTTTACGACACCCAAACTGTCCACGTCGAATTCGTAATGCCACAGGCGTTACGCACAAAAAAATTAAACAAAAAACAAATCGCCTACGAATGTGGGAAAATAAGATTAACTTTTTTTATTCTTATTGCTTAAGCGGTGGACGAGCTCACGGCCCACCTGGTGTTAAGTGGTTACCGGAGCCCATAGGCATCTACAACGTAAATGCGCCACCCACCTTGAGATATAGGTTCTAAGATCTCAGTATAGTTACAACGGCTGCCCTACCCCTCAAACCGAAACGTATTACTGCTTCACGGCAGAAATAGGCAAGGCGGCGGTATCTACCCGTGCGGACTCACAAGAGGTACCACCAGTATAATTACGCAAATTATAATTTTGCGGGTTTGATTTTTATTACACGATGTTATTCCTTCACCGTGGAAGTCAATCGTGAACATTTGTCAAGTACGTATTTCATTAGAAAAATTGATACCCGCCTGCGGGATTCGAACACCGGTGCATCGCTAGACACGAATGCACCGGACGTCTTATCCTTTAGGCCGCGACAACTTTTACCTCCATTGAAGCTAGACTCGGGTGACATTAGACAAAGCATTCGAACGAGCGAGGCTTCTTAAAATATATTAATCATTTTCATAGAAGGTTAATTGTCTTAATGAACTTATATGGACAATGCTACAACACGTTCTACAATAAATCATAAATGTCAACAAGATTTGGTCGTAGAAGTGAATTTAATTGCTAAATAACATGTAACAATTACACTCGCATAACTGTAGTCGTCGGTTGTAGGTTAATTTATCTATTATCAACTACACGTGGACGGCGTTTTTGCCTGCATCAGATTGTAATAGGAGGAATTAGGCATTAGCATAATGACTCTCTTGTCCATTAATTACCAATTGATTTCTAGAGGCATTCTTACTTGAATGAAATCACGGACCAGACATACTGTTCTATATAAATATTATTTATGCCTGGCGTGTCTGAATCATGCTTATTTTATGACAATGGTAAAGTATAAGTTTTGCCTTTTTGCTTGATTAAGTAACAAAAATCCAAAAGTACAAACTTTTACATTAAATACATTAATCTACATAATCGCCATTGATTAATTACGGGCGTGTTTTACGGGCAGCATCGAATGCTCATTACCCTGACTGCCAAAAAAGGAAAGTAATATTTTTCGTTTATGTATTTATTGTGGTGTTTTTTTCGGTTTTCGTGATACATAGATATAATTAAAAGTATGTAAAATACTTTTACGATTTAATATCGCATTTCTATTGTCATGATATTATTTCTGAAGTCTCTCTCGTCTGTGATGACGAAAACTGTAAAGTATTGTAAACGTCGGATATAATAATAACTAGACGATGACCGAGCTTTGCCCGGTTTTTTTTTTTTTTGATAACGCCATCTTGTTTTGTCTTTAAAGCGGTTAGTTGCCCTCAGTTAAGGGAAATAGTATTATTAGTCGCCAATAGATGTCGGGAAGAGTTGATTATTGAAAACACGAATAAACAACATTTTCTGAAAATAAATCGTAGCTAGATCGATTTATCGCCCCCGAAATCCCCTGTATACTAAATTTTATGAAAATCGTTGGAGCCGTTTCCGAGATTCAGATCATATATATATTAATATACAAGAATTGCTCGTTTAAAGGTATAAGATGAGATATAACAACAATAAAAAATGCATGATTAAACCCTAAAATTGGTGTTAATTGTATGTTCATTGTGTTGTATTCGTATGTCGTAAACACACCTGACCGATTTTACGGGTTCCGGATACAATTCTCATTCGCAGCTAGTCTAGCTAGAGTCTACATTCGTATTCGGAAACCGAATGTCATATATGCACAGCATTACTGTTTTGAATTTACTGTTATGAATTTAATTAAATTAAAATTATTTATCTCATTTTTATATTTAACATTCGAACTTTCAACGTTTGATTAATTTATTTGGCGACTGAATGTAATTATAATAACTTGCATAGAGAGCTTTTTAATACCGCCATCTATAGACAAAAATTGTGATTACGAAAATCAATATTCTAGAAAATCCCAACGTTAAGGCAAATCAAACGAAGTATGCGGCGCATAATACTGCAGTTAGTTAGTACAGAAAACTAACGAAGCTAGACATTGTGTATTTGCATACGACCTCACAGCTCTGTAATGCCGAGAATCTATGTTGACATTAACATGAAAAATTTACATTTCAACGACCGTGAAATATTCGGTGTGATTAAAACGAAATAGGTCATTAAATTGAAATTGCAGTGATTTTTGAAGTGAAACTTCTTTAGGCGCGTGAGGGTAAAATTTTTACAGAACGTCATGCAGGTATGCAACGGAAGTAACATCAAATACTATTGAAATTAAGTACTTGTCAAATGTCAGTAGTAGTAGTTGTTGTATTTTTCCAACTGGAAAGGCATATGTGTCATACCATACAGCCTAATATTTTATAATTTTTTTGTGAAAAATGTTAATAGGAATTGAAATGAAATGAAAGAATTTGGAACATTAATCAAATAGCATGAAATTAAACTAGTCAATTAAATTGGCAAAATATTAGTCATTTACAATTTAGAAATCTAAACATAATGTGACTGTCAACACTGAGGTTTGAGATTGACATTTGACAGACTTTTGGCGGGAACATATCTTCCTTTTTCCCTTCCTCTAAGTCTCGGAAATCTAAAGTTTTAGATTTGTATAAATATAAGCAAGACTTATAAATTAGTTCGCCAAAAAAGTTTCACTTCTGACATGTGTACTTTGTACGCACGCACTTTTTTTTATTTCATTTTTGTCCTTCTTTTTGGCTCGTTGTTAAAAAGGACATACGATAAGGTTTAAGCGTCTGTGCTCTCATAAGCAAGACCCTAGACAGCGTCTTCTTCACTCGTCGAGTCACGTGACTTTGCTGTGTCTCGAATCTAGGTATATAATGACAGACTTCACTGAATGGCATTCAAGAAAAATCCTTTTTGGAAAACAAAAGAGTTTTAATCAATAAAGGTTTTTCTTTACAGGTATAAAGATTCTTATTACGTGGAGGGGTTTCCTACCTATTCTGGTATCCTGGAGGAGTTATGCTAGATTCATCGAATTTCTTTCATGAAAATTCGTTCATCATTCATCTGTAACAAACTGCCTTAAAATAAAAGGGTTTGACAAAATAGTCGAGAAACAATTTAAACGGCTTAATCTCGGGATTATTATTTTTGATTATATTATAGAGCTTGAGATGATTGAATGAAAGTGGATTTAATTATGACTGATGAAACGAAATCTAAGAAAACTTCAAATTATAGTAATTCCGTGAATAGGATGTAATTGTTGTTGTAAATATCAAAAATCATCGAATAATTTATGTGGCTAATAATTTTATGTGTCCTTAAAAGACTTCGCTTTAGTATTTTGAAATAATAATTTAACCGTTAGAGTTAAGAATGTTTCGGTAATATCAAGTTGTATAAAACGGTAATTGTTCAAAATAACCATTATAATTACATAAATGTAACTTTAGTTCAAACCGGAGCACTACATGTAATTAAATGAAAGTGCACAGCGCGCAATACCAATAAAATAATTACGTCTAATTGAATCTATAGGTGCTTCTAAACGTGTTGTTACATCAAAATGAGAATTTTTTGGTTTTCTTTTTAACAAATCGTAACTTAAATTCAGCACGAGATAACAAACAACATCTCAAATTACGAAATGTTAGCTTTGAGCGGTTTTTTATTTAATTTAAATATCAAATAAACAGCCATCGGTCATTTGAGAGCGGAGATTACACATTCTTTTATAATATTAATTACTTAATATCATTCCGATATCGTATGAGAATTTCTTTCATTAAATTCGGAATAAAAAAACACTACGTAATGAGATGTATTCGTGAACTGGTTCGTGGTAAAAGCCTCGCACAGTATAACCGATTCTTTTTATGTAGATATATCGTTTTTTCGCATTAAAAGTGTACAATTTCCAAAAATATTCGAAATTGAGTTAATTAATATGCGGGGTCATTTGGTATCACCCGTAGTTTTCTCATGAATACTGTCAAAAGGGCGTAGTTTCGTTTTTTTTTTTTTTTGGTTTACTTATGTTTTGACTACTACTGTAACTATACTTGAGACCTTAGAACTTGTATCTCAAGGTGGGTGGCGCATTTACGTTGTGGATGTCTATGGGCTCCAGTAACCACTTAACACCAGGTGGGCTGTGAGATCGTCCACCCATCTAAGCAATAAAAAAAAATACTATTAAGAAAATTAGTACATAATTTTATCTTACTTTAAAAGACAGACAAAGTAACTGGTAAAAAAAAATATTGCAAATACGATTAATATTAAAAACTAGCTGACGCGACAGACTTCGTAGTGCCTCAATCGATTAATAAAAGAGCTAAACTATTGTATAAAATAAACTTAAATAAAAGGAATCCGTCCGACGGGGGACACATCAAATGAAAAACAAAATTGTTATTTTTGTTTATATCCGAGCATTTTCATATTTATCTGCCTTTTAAACCTTCTTTGGACTTACACAAATAATTCAAGACCAAAATTAACCAAATCAGTCCAGCCGTTCTCGAGTTTTAGCGAGACTAACGAACAGCAATTAATTTTTATATATTATATAGAACTGTAAAAAATAAATGTTGCAAAGATGATAAATATTAAAAATATCACACTTTAAAACACTCTCCTGTAAAATTAGTAAGTTTTGAGATTATACAGTTTTAATGCGAGAAGACGATATTAGAAGGAACGCTCCGGGGCAGATGCGAGCGTCCGAACACGGAACGGGTTCCGTAGAGGTCCCGAGGTTACGTACGGATTATTTCAAGATAAAACGTATTATTTATGTCAGTAGCCGGAACGTATTCGACGTGTTGATTAAATTAGTTAGTTTTAATAAAACAACACTCCGCTTCGAAACGGGTTAGAAAACTTTTTTTGCAACTTCTTATTTTATTCTAGGCCATGTTATCTCTCATTTATTACTCATCATTTCTCTATTAGTTAGCCGGACGGAAGAAAAACAAAAGGAAGGAAACGTTTCGGATTATCGTGGCCGTTGATTGGACACAAACGGTGGTAGAAAGTGGTGGTAGCGGTAGGCAGTGACTTGGCTCTGCCCCTGGCATTGCTGAAGTCCATGGGCGCCGGTAACCACTCACCGTCAGGTGGGCCGTGGGCTCGTCTACCTACAAGGGCAATAAAAAAAAATTGAAAGAGGGAAGTACCACTCTCCTACCTACTTTGAATGGTGGGACGACCGTTATTAATTATGAGCAATGGGCCCCCAGAACTACTGAACACCAGGTGGTTCGTGAACTCCTTCACTAATCTATGTACCGAAGAAGTTAATTTTAGAATTATGGTGTCTAATTTTTAATCCTGCCATCAGCAGAATTAGGAGACCCCCAGGTGGATAAATATAGTAGACAGTATTTGAGGAGACAACTTCTATGGATGTGGCCGAGGATGCTACCCTTATCGCGGGGAATATCCAAACAGACGCGTACGCTCTCGAGCCCAAAATAAAAAATAAAAAATTTATTATTATTTCGGAATAAAGGCAACCCGTGAAATTCTTCGACGGTACTTCTATGGGGAGTGACAGCATAGTCATAAATTAAATATATATGTCGGAGGAGAAAACGCTGAAGGAATGTTTTTAAAAAGTGTGACGTCACCATTGCTGACGTCACGGTCATTAATTCTCGACGATGACTCATGTTTGGGCTTCCGAAACAAAACTTCACGAGAACTTTGTGCGTGGCGTATATTTCACGAGAAGCGTAACAACGTTCCAGAGAGATCCGTACTGTACGACGGCTCGGACACGAATGAATCAGCGCTTTTTTTTTTTTCCCTACCTATGCTGATAGCCTTGAGAGGCTATTTCAGCTTCACCCTAACGTTTGTAGGTGAGCTCGCGGGGCTCAACCGGAGAGTTGCTAACACTGACCCTAGCAAGAGCAGTGCTTCGCAGAATCTACCACCGGATCGGAAACGCGACCCACTGAGAAGATCCGGCGAGAAACTCAGTGGGCTGTGTCTATGGGTTAGTTCGCTCGTCGAGCCCTTCGTCGCAAGCGACGGGTTCGACGAGGACGGTGACCGGTGCTTGTGGTGCCTAAAAGCACCGTTAATGGATCAGGAGGATCCGTAATGACGTGCTTTGGGCGACGTCGACGGTTTACCATTCGGTCTACTGGGTCGGGTATGTAATTTCCAGCGGCTACGATGAGAGGGTTCTCATGTCGTGCAGCCTTCTCAAAATGGCGCAGCGATGCCGACTGTAGATACTTACTAAATGAGTCGAGCTCCAGGTCATCGTGGAGATCCACATTCCTAAGGAACCATGGCGCTCCGACGGCTATCCTGCAGAATCGTGATAGAATAACCTGAAGGGATTTCAAGTGGGTGCGGGCTGAGTGAGCGAACACTACGCTTGCATACGTCATGACGGGGCGTATACAAGTTTTGTAGAGAGTTACCTTATTGCGGAGGGACAGTTTGCTTCGACTACAAAGCATTGGATAGAGTCGTCCTAGTATAAACGCGGCGCGGTCGCGTACCGTTTTTATATGGGGACGGAATGTCATCCCTCTGTCGAGGGTGACGCCTAGATATTTGACCTTCGAGACCCACGGTATGGGCTGGCCAAAGAGAGTGATGGGACTAACGGCGGAGGTGTTTGCGCGCCTACTACGGAGTGGGATGCTCGAAGTGATGTTCGGAGGGCGACCCCTTTTGAAGAGCACCGCTGCGCTTTTCGTGGGGTTGATGTCAATTCGCCACTTCCGGAACCACTGTCCCATGGTGGCTACTGCGATCTGGAGTCGCCGATGAAGCAGCGACATCTTCCTACACGAGTAGTAGATAGCCGTGTCATCGGCGAAGAGCGCTAGATGGGTCTCCGGAGACCGGGGTATATCATTGATATACAAACTAAATAATAGCGGGGAGAGCGCGGAGCCTTGCGGGACTCCGGCAGTCAGTTGACGGGGACGAGAACGAGTTCCCTCTACTCGATATCGAAACGAACGGTTCGACAAGAAGTCTCGTATGATGAGCACGAGTCTGTCTGGCACTCCCATGTTGTACAGTTTGTAAATTAAACCGTTGTGCCAGACAGAAGAAGAGGGCGCCGGTCGGGATTTGTTTACGCCTATTTAGTCCTATCAGAATGTGCTCCTTGAGGCGGTGCACTTGTTGTACGCACGAGTGTTTTGAGCGGAATCCGAACTGTTCGTCTATGAGAATTTTGTTCGCGGTAACAAAATCCCAGAGGCGTTTCCTAAGGAGACGTTCGTAAATTTTTCCTATCGTCGAGAGGAGACTAATCGGACGGTAACTAGAGGTTTCGTTTCTCGGTTTGCCCGGCTTATGTATACCGATAACGTCCGCTTCTTTCCACACCGCGGGAAAGATGCAGTGCGTCATAGCGGCATTTAAAATTGTAGCCAACATTGCTATCAGTTGGACTGGCAAAAATTTTAGCGCGCGGTTGTGGATGCCGTCGGAGCCTGGTGCCTTCCTAGGTTGGAGGTTGTGGATCGCGTCTCTAACTTCGTCAGTGGTAATGGGGGGTAAAGCGTCCGAGGGCGGCAGGGAAGCTCTGCGCTCGACCTCCCTGTCGACTAACTCGGTGTGTTCGGGGTCCGCGTGTTGAGTGCTGGTGGTGCACTGCTCTTGCAGTGCATCGGCCAGCAGCTCAGCCTTGTCATCAATCAGCGCTAGACAGCACGGCCGTATTTATAGGACTCTGTACACGTCACTTTGACGTTTGTGTATCGTTGATATTCCGAACTATTGATCCGGATGCGACATATATATATTTTATTTTTATTAAAATAAATTAATAATAAGTGATCAGTGGGCCGGCCATAAGATAATAACCACGAAAGCTCTCGGTCTAATTACTAACAAGTCAACATCAAATAAGAACTTTCGCTGCTTACGCCAATTCGAAGAGTACCGAAAGTTTTGTGATTCGTTTCAAACAATAATTACGGCGCTCTCGTTATAAAAATAATTTATAATGATTTTTAGCTCTAAACAATTGAACCTTATTTTAAATTTTATTGTATTTTTTCTACTAATCAAGTATCTTTTTTGCATTATGCTTACTATAAAGTCAATGATTATCTAGAAGATTGCACAAAGTGGGAATGAGTTGCTCGCTCCGGGCATTTCAATATTGTAATAATTGTTATGTTATAATTACTTATTGTAAAAATGAATATTTAAAAAAATCTAATATTAAAAAAATAATCTAATATTTCAAGCAAAAAAAAGACATGCCCGCTGAGTTTCTTGCCAATTCTTCTCAGGACGGAGGCTAATTCTTGTGAATTGGCGGTAGTTCTTTTGACGTTCAACAAGTATGTACTTTCATTTATGTTGAATAAAACTTTTTTGATTTGATTTGATTGATTTGATTTGATTTGATTTTTATCATATTTATTGGCAACAACGATGCAAAATTTTACTAGAAGACTATTCACACTGTTACAGACACACCAATCACGACTTTTTTATTGATGATTTGGATTAACGAACGAGCGCGTGCGGAAGGTTTCATCTTCCGACTATCTCTGGTGCGAACTGGTCAGGCATTCTCGTCTTTTTATTTTTATTGCTTTGATGGGTGGACGAGCTCACAGCCCACCTGGTGTTAAGTGGTTACTGGAGCCCAAAGACATTTACAACGTAAATGCGCCACCCACCTTGAGATATAAGTTCTAAGATCTCAGTATAGTTACAACGGCTGCCCTACCCTTCAAACCGAAATGCATTACTGCTTCACGGCAGAAATAGGCAGGTACCTACCCATGCGGACTCACAAGAGGTCCTACCACCAGTAATTACGCAAATTATAATTTTGCGGGTTTGATTTCTATTACACGATGTTATTCCTTCACCGTGGAAGTCAATCGTGAACATTTGTTAAGTACGTATTTCATAAGAAAAGCGGGATTCGAACACCGGTGCATCGCTAGATACGAATGCACCGGACGTCTTATCCTTTAGGCCACGACGACTTCAAAAGACGTTTTCTTAAGCCACCTATCTTAATTTAAATATGAGTTGGAAACCTTAATTGTTGGTTGTGTACAAATGCTTCGTACAAGCAGGCTGCCTTCCGAACAATTCGAATTAACAATCACTCGAATTCATTTTATAATATGACATTTTTCCTATAATATTATGAAAGTGATTTTCGAACAAATGGAATGGCTGAGCCATTGCTCACCCACTTGTCCTGGTGTAACCGGAAAGGCCCCTGGGCCACCATGGATTCATGAAATTCATGAAAAAAGGTAGGAAACAAAAGGAAAACAATGTTCAAATCAAACATAACCCTTTAAGCTAGTGAAACAGTCGCCAGAGAGTAATTCAAATTACATTGACCCCGTTGCTACTGCAAAAAGATAAACAAAAAAAAAATCGTTTTAGATAATTATTCCGAAGGGACATTAATAAAAAAAAACGGGTTCGCGCGACAAGTTACTTACCAAAATTAAGAGCTTATCGTGTCAGTTACGAGGCGCGTATTGAGAATATCGATAAAAAAGCATTTATATCGACTTTTATGTCGAGCCCTAACAGCGACCGTAAATCCTACATATTACTGCCCGTTGGAGCACATCTTTATTATCGAGCTAGTGTACGCCCGTGACTTTGTGCGTTTGAAAAATCACTATTCATTGTACGGATTCGAACAATTCTTAGTTTTAAAAACGATTCGCGCGGAAACTACAAAACGCGGCTGAACGCAACGTCATCATGTGTGACGTCATTTGAAGCTAAAATACCTGAACACGGAAAAGATTCTATAATACATTAATAGAATAGGAATGTTTTAAAATAAATTGTTAGAATTATTGTTTTTCTTTTTAAATTAAAATCTAGATTATTTTCGTTCCAAACAAAATGATGATTCATTTATTTATCGAGCGATAATAAACAACAACAACATAACACATCAAGCAAATTAATTACAAATTCTAAAAGGTAATCTTGCTAGGTTATAAGCTGATGCGAAGCAATGAATGATCGCTTCAATTAAATTAAGATCTCTTTTAATTACTTTTAGATTGTTTTCTTATTGCAGACCGGTTGCGTATTAGGTATTACTCTATATTGAACTGAGTCCAAGTTTGAACATTGTGACTTCTTGCTCCATTGCTGGCTAAGATCGCTGGTAGCAAAGAGATCATCGGTGAAGTTGATTAAAATTAAGTTTTTATAGTATAATATGTACCTACGTGTTTCATAACTCATTGAAATCTCTGAACAAATCCTATCGTCTGCTATTACAGCTTACAAAACAATTGTTAAGATTTTTTAGTTATTGAATACGTGGACTACAAATACTTTTTTGGTGGGTAGATTTAAATAAAAGTGTTTGTAGATTTCACAATAAAATCGCCGGTATTCAAATGCAATTGATCTGATGCCTCAATATAGATGCTTGCATTCTTATTATGTTGTCAGTGGACTCCTCTAGCCACGTCACTCCCTACTAACCAAAAAATCTCATTCCCGATTTGAGCTGTGCATGTTTAAAACTGTTTATTGCCTTCGTTCTACATATACGCTGCTAGACATTTTATCTATTGTATAAATATTTTCCGTCGCCTTAATTATTGAATCATTGATAAACATTTATAATTTTATGTGTAAAATAGTATCGGCGTTAATTTATTAAAAAGTTTATGTATTTTTTTTTCAGTTAACATGTGAATATATATTTTTTATCTTGACAACTTTCTCCCCTCGTAAGACTCAATTTTCACTGCCCCCATTTTTTTTTGTTTTTTTTTAGAGAATTGAGTTAGGCTTTTTACGTAATTTGCTTTTGTTCATTCCTGTATACACAGATGCGCGAGTAAACAAAAAGACGATCTTACATAAATATTCCTGGAATGTTCTAAACTATTTTGAAACAAACAACATTTTGACAGTGATCGTTTCATTATTGGTATGGGCGCGTGACAAGTTTTGTTTGCGCTGTAACGATTATTACTATGCTCAGATAACTCGAGGGATATAAAATTTCGAATAAATTCCCGATTTTAGATACTTGTTTAAGGTTTCATAGGTTTTACATCGCTCGACGATGACTCTATTTTAGTGTTGTCGAGATAGTGAATTGATATATCGACATTTATCCACCATTGAAGAGTGAAGTATATCGTAATAACTTCAAGTATATTTTCTATTGCGACACAACATTTATTTATTGTCGTCGTGGCCTAAAGGATAAGACGTCCGGTGCATTCGTATGTAGCGATGCACCGGTGTACGAATCCCGCAGGCGGGTAGCAATTTTTCTAATGAAATACGTACTCAACAAATGTTCACGATTGACTTCCACGGTGAAGGAATAGCATCGTGTAATAAAAACCAAACCCGCAAAATTGTAATTTGCGTAATCACTGGTGGTAGGATCTCTTGTGAGTCCGCACGGGTAGGTACCACCACCCCGCCTATTTCCGCCGTGAAGCAGTAATGCGTTTCGGTTCGAAGGGTGGGGTAGCCGTTGTAACTATACTGAGACCTTAGAACTTATATCTCGAGGTGGGTGGCGCATTTACGTTGTAGATGTCTATGGGCTCCAGTAACCACTTAACACCAGGTGGGCTGTGAGCTCGTCCATCCATCTAAGCAATAAAAAAAAAAAAAAAAATAAAAAAAAAATATCATATTAATACTATGGACCTCGTGTCGTTAGTTAATCGAATAAGCCACTCGTGTATATGTTACTAGAAATGCATTAGATATAATTTAATATGAATGTAATAAGAACAAATTTAAATTCAACGCCGACTTTGAGACAAAAGCGCGAATTAACAACCCAGATGAGTACTCACTTGACGGCATAATTGTGATATAGGTACAACTGTGATAGTAAGCCGTGGGCGCTCACTCTATTTAGTTCAAAATCATGGATTTCCAATGGAACGTCATTGTAATTATAGACAGAACAATATTAACTCTGATTTCAAAAAGATTCCTGATGGTTAATCCTTTTGCGGACCCATAAAACCTCCGCCCACTGAGTTTCTCGCTGGATCTTCTGAGTGGGTCGCGACTCCGATCCGTTGGTAGATTCTGCGAAGCACTGCTCTTGCTAGTGTTAGCAAATTCGTCAGCTTAGAGCCCCGTGAGCTCACCCATTGACGACCCGGTTACTTGGTCGCATTTTACTAGTGACTAGAAAAAAAGACGTGTAGCACTCGGGGACTGCCGCGGTAAAGCTATTGCAAAGCATTTTTTATCAACTTATGCATTTACATTAACTGCCCCCTTCACATTCATAAGCTAGACCACGTGAGAGAGAGAGATGGGCAGACTTTTCATGATGCTCAAGCAGTGCGACGTCACGCCGCGCGCTTATTCACAAACACTACACCAGCGCAACGTGTGAATGTGTTGAACGCGAGCTACATAGTAGGCGTAGTGGGTGTGTCAGGTTATTTTCGTTACGGAATTTCTTGATTCAGTCGCCGCACTCAAGGCCCGCGATAGAAGCTATGCAATAGTTTAAAAAGGGCCTAAAAAAACGCAACGCATTTGTACGCTTATTACCCAAGCGATACTTTCGCAAAGACCATGATGTGTTTGTAATTTAATAGCGAATCGGACACACGTTTCTGAGTCACACGAGAGACCCAATTACAAACTGAAACGCATGCTTCTCGTGACAATCTCGTGTCATACAAATTATGTATGCACGGCCCTTTAATGATATAATTAAATAGCGCGCTTTTGTTGGCACGAAGCGATGCTATCATTTCGGGTGAGCGTAATTTAATAATGATGGAAAGGCTTTTTCTATTTTATTTATTGATAATCTATATACATATATAAAAAGGAATTGCTGTTCGTTTGTCTCGCTAAAACTCGAGAACGGCTGGACCGATTTGGCTAATTTTGGACTTAAATTATTCATGGAAGTCCAGAGAAGGTTTAAAAGGTGAATAAACATAAAAATGCTCGAAATTAAATGAAAATAACAATTTTGTTTTTTCTTCGATGTGCCCCCCCGTTGGACGGATTCCTTTTGTTTGTTTTAAGTTTATTTTATACAAAAGTTTAGGTATTTTATTTATCGATTAAGGCACTACGAAGTCTGCCGGGTCAGCTAGTAATAACTAAAAACAAATTACGCACCGAAATCCGGCCCCAAATTAGTATTCCCTGTGTTATGGGTAACAGAGACTGACATACATACTTATATACGTTCAAATAATCACTTAGAAAAAAGCAAACAAACCTGTTCATCACACGAATGTTTGCCCGACGTGGAAATCGAACCCACGAATCTCGGTGCAACATTCAGGAGTGCTAGCTACTGCACCATTTGGTCAGTCAGTATTTCAAGAACACTTATTGCTTTAAAGCAATCCATTCAGTGTCCAGATAAATTTACTGATTTAGGCATAAAGTAAGGCAATTTTGATACCTTTAATGGTATACATCTCGTGAATATACGTCTTGAGTTATTTTAATGCGACTAATTCAAAAATACAGCTTAAAGATTCCCAAGAAATAACGTTTTTCTTTTTCATTGATGGGTGGACGAACTCACAGCTCACCTAGTGTTAAGTGTTTACCGGAGCCAATAAACGTCTTTTATTTTTTTATTGCTTTTATTGCTTAAATGGGTGGACGAGCTCACAGCCCACCTAGTGTTATGTGGTTACCGGAGCCCATAGACATCTACAACGTAAATGAAGATTTCAGTATAGTCACAACGGCTGCCCCACCCTTCAAACCGAAACGCATTACTACTTCACGGCTGAAATAAGCAGGGTGGTGGTAGCTACCCGTACGGACTTACAAGACGTCCTACCTACCACCAGTAAAGATGTAGATTAAGTTAATATATAATTAGTTACTTCATTGAATTCAACTCAAACCGCTTGCACAATACGAAGCAAAATACTGAAGTTTTAATATGACGGATATTTTGACTTACCTGTTTTCCCCGAACGCGTTAATAAAAACACGTAAATTAATTACCCTCTATATATTATTATTATTTATGGAATCTTGACTTTTTATATGTTGAAGTTTAACTGTAACCGTTCGAACGCTGTAAACGATTCTCAACTTTTATTAATCTCGTAAAGTCTCGAATTGAATTTGAATAAATTATTTGCGATTTTATTTATCAATGCTTTTTGCAACAACACAACTTATTTTAAGCGAAACTAGAGCCCCTAGACCTTTGTCTTCGTGACCATAAAAACTATGAAGTATTATTCTAGACGACTAAAGTGATATGAAAAAAATTTACGTGATATTAAGTAAAACTAGTTTTAATTGTTAGTGGTGGTAGGACCTTTTGTGAATCCACACGGGTAGGTACCACCACCCCGCCTATTTCAGCTGTAAAGCAGTAATGTGTTTCGGTTTAAATAGTGGGGCAGCCGTTTTAACTATATTGAGACCTTAGAACTTATATCTCGAGATGGGTGGCGCATTTACGTTGTAGATGTCTATGGGCTCCAGTAACCACTTAACACCAGGTGGGCTCTAGCTCGTCCACCCATCTAAGCAATAAAAAAAGCCGAAGAAAATAATAATATTAAAAGTCCTGTATAATATGGTAGATCTATTTAAAAAAATATAAAAGTTGCTATGAGTAAATAGCTTAGTGAGTTTCACCATTGCATATCTAATTTTATGAAGCCGTGTCCACATTATCATTGAAAAGGCGATTTGCATCGACCGCGCTTCGCCGTTCGCAACACGTGATTACCGTCACGTCAGCACGCGACCTAGTCATCGTCCGTGACGGAAACTTCGCTTAGAAGATTTCCTATCATTAATCTCGTTTATAAATCACACGTGATACACAAATAACCCTAATGATTTTGTATATATATTTTTCACTATAAAACTTTCATTAGTAGATTTTGAATTGAATTTATTTGTAAAAAAGACGTAATTTTGTATGAATAAAAGATTTAAGTTACAATAGTAAGTCGATTTGTTACATAGAATTGTTACAAAGTCGAAAAAGTGATAGGCTTACGCGATTCGGAAGTGATTTTACTTTCAAAAGCTAAATAATGTCAACGATAAAATGTCAAACTACCCTAGAATCTAGATGTATCTAATTGTTTGTTTGTTCTTCAATTTTAACTAGGCGATGACCGAGTTTTGCTCGGTATTTTATTTTTTGATAAATTGTTTTTTTTTTAGAAATTATATTTAAATACGAATTACATATTGATAAAATGATGAAATATTCCAAGATCGTTTGGGCATTTTTAAGTGAACACGTGAGTTAAAAAGACACAAATAATATAAATAAACAATTCATTTTCTTGATCTAACCTTAAACCAAACACTCATTGGCTTCGGGTGGCTTAACAACGCCATCTGCTGAAATAGCCTTAGTGTTATTGTGTCTTTAAAGCAGCTAGTTGCACTCAATTATAAAAAACTATATCATTATTAGATAGTATTATTAGTAGCCAATAGAGGTCGGGAAGAGTCATAAAGTTGATTTTCGATAAAGTTGATTATTGAAAAGACGAATAAAACAAAATTTTCTGAAAATAAATCGTAGCTAGATCGATTTATAGCCCCCGAAATCCCCTGTATACCAAATTTATAAAAATCGTCGGAGCCGTTTCCGAGTTTCAGATTATATATATACAAGAATTGCTCGTTTAATGGTATAAGATGTGTAACTTAAATAAATCTATACTAAAATTATCGAATTACGTGAATAATAATCCAAATAGCTCATTGTACTTTCTAGTCTCACAAACATTTACGCGTAAAATCTGAAATTCAATTCATGGCTGGGTCGTTTGCAAAGCAGTGCTATGCGTCGGCCGTGCGATGAGGCGAGGCTAATTCGCGATAACAAGCCACCCGCCAACGCGCATTAGTGCGGTCACACCTTTATTGTATAACTAGCGGCCCGCTCCGGCTCCGCTCGGGTCTTTAACAAAAATTTCAACGATATTTGTCGTTGTTTTATTTTTTTAACAAAAGAAAACTTATCGCGGCATAACTATAATAGTTAGACATATGCTGTCGCGACACTTTTTGTAAATAATAATGTGTTCTACAAAGTCGTAGTACATTATTTTATTCTATCATCAATAGTTTTCGCGGGGCACGCCATGTAAAGAATTCATTTTAGGTAATTTTTTTACACCTTTGGTTACATTATTGGAGTTTTCAGTAAGAATCCCTAATTAAAAAAATATATATTATAGCTTATGTCACTCGGAAATAGTGTAGCTTCCAAACATTGAAAGATTTTTTTTAAATTGGTTCAGTAGTTTCGGGGCCTATTCAATACAAACAAACAAACAAACAAACAAATCTTTCCTCTTTATAATATTAGTATAGATAATACAAATCATTCTAGAACTTGTAAAAGTGTGCGTCATCAGTTAAAGTAATACAAAAAACTACTGTATGTCTGTTGGTAAGAATGTTAAGCTAGTTTTAGGGTTTTGTAAGAAAGCCACAAAGTTGCAGAAAAAAATATTAAAAAATTCTGCTAATAATAACTCTTTTTAATGTTTGTAATTGATTTATACATTTTTAATTACATCTATGACTCAAATGTCTTGGACGCGCCAGATAGGTGGTAATACTGTATTTTGGTTTATCTCTTAAAACATTGATTTATGTTTATTATTGCATGTAGAGACCACCTTAAGGCCCGTCTGGAGTCCATTGGTTCCTGGACCCAGTAGACTCCCCAAAGAAAGCGCTGCGGTGGGTCTTGAGACATGAAATGAAAATTTCAAAGTAGTGCATTCAGAACAGTATGTATTGTTTTAAGACAGAAATAAGTGGACTCTTGCAATAGGCACTATTAGTAGTTAATTATAGCTCAATCAAATCAAAGGACCTTTTCCTTATTACCGAGAAGAGAACAGTTTCACTAAGAACGGTTAATTTTGTTTATTTAAAGCCTCTATTCAAACGCAAAAAGGATATTTACAAATAACCAACTTAAGCTACGACTCCACCGAGTCGATCACATTGACATTGACAACATTTCCCAATATCCTTTAAAAAACCATAAGCCTTGCTCCTTAAATAATCTCCAAGAACGTTTGAAAGCAGTATCTAAAATGCGAAGTCGGGTTTATCCTTGGCGTAATGAATAGCCGGACAGACTCCTTCAAAAATCTAATTCAGAAAGATAAGTAGTATAGCAGTTACAGTTTAGAATTAACGCTTCAATTCCTATGACCCCGAAACCTTTTCTTGTCGAATAAAACCCAAAAGAAAATAACCACAAAACAATCGACCCAACACACTTATTTCAACAGCAGCAATGATTAGAAACAACCATTCCCCTATTATCAGACACACGCAATTTGAAACAAAAATAAATAAATCATTAATAAGCCCATCGAAATGACCATGTCTGGGCACCCGCAATGACCTAGTTCAGGAACTTAATCACCGTCATTATCGTTCGTCTCTTTGACTATGTCTGTTCGGGACAGTTATCTGCGTGCTTCGAAAGCAATTCGCATTGTTGATATTTCTAATGTAATTTCACTAATATTTTCCCGGTCGTGAAATTGATTACGAATAAGCGCGATACCTTTTTATTGGAACGAAGTTCCTCATGGGACAATGCGGAGGGGTACCCACCCTAACCGGGAAGAAACGTCCGTAACGTAAGATTTTTTCTATTTAGTTTGTTATCAACTTTGCAATGTAGTTCTTTTTTATCAATAAAAAAGTCATAATAAACAATGTATGTAATTATTTTCTTTATACCTCGAATAGAACTTAAAATTAATATTTTTATAATAAGGAACTTCGTTCCTATCCGGTGACCCACGACACCACACATCTTTTTTATCTAAGGATACAGTCGAGTCTTCGATTTCACGTTTGAAATGGTTTCCCATTTTATTAAAAATTAAACCACCGAGTTAGTATCGTAACAACACACATGGGCCAGTGACTGTTTTGACAAATAAGTAACTGGAAACAATTCACGCCCGGTCATCCGGCCCCAAATTAAGAATCCCTTTGTGTGTTATGAGTACCAAATACTGACACACATACTTACATATATAGGTTCAAATAAGCATAGAGAAAAACAAACCTATTCATCACACGAATATTTGCCCGATGTGGGGCTCGAACCCACGACCCTCGTCGCAACAGTCAGGGGCACTAACTACTGCATCACCGAGTTTCTGAATAATACATACCTTATAAATGTATTATTCAAAAACTTTCAGCGGATGTTTTAAAATACGTTTTCTCACGTTCGAACTGCGTCTGACGATATGAAACAGGTCACATTTGCTCTTTATACACTTTCGCGGTGAAAGATAAAGCAAGCCAAAAAAATAATAATATATAAATCGGCGAACTCGAGAAATTGTACTTTGTTTTTAATTAGTTTGGAAAGCGCGTAATAAAAGCACGGTATTAAAATGCAGTTTATGTCCGATCTTAAAAGGTGCTTAATTGGGTTACACTGACTTTACGAGGTTGGTACGTTTCCCTACAATATTTATACAATCATTTTTAAAAGGTACTTTAATAATTTAATTAATAATCTAATTTGGATTTAGAAAGTCACAAGATTTCTAGTAGTACAAAAGATTATTGGGCTTCGGAGTTACCGTGATTCGCGGGTTCCGTCATCCATTTTTCGGATCGGCGAGATTTTTTTTTATTGCCCTTGTAGACAGACGAGCATACGACCCACCTAATGGTGAGTGGTTACCGTCGCCCATGGTCTTCAGCAATGCCAGGGACAGAGCAAAGCCGTTGCTTACCGGCCAAGCCGCTGCCTACCGACCAAGCCGCTGCCTACCGGCCAAGCCGCAGCCTACGTTTACAGACTTTAAGTCTTGAAGTCTTCGTTTGTGGGCAGGAGGCTGTACTAGCCCCTGTCGTTCAACCACGAGCCTTGGATGAAATAAAATTCAACCGAGGCAGGATAGGGGGAAGGTGGTTTTTCGTGCCACCCTAGCTCTACTGTACCCAGCGCTAGTGGCCACCGCGATCATTGGAGTAGCCACCACGGTAACGTCAGAACCAACTGAAAATGCATACAACGGTCGCCCGGGCACTTTTATGCAAGACGTGTGAAGAGGGTGAGGGGGTTAGTGATGAAGTGGGACTAAGACGTCATCTTCTGCTATTATTATTACGATCTCACAACCAACCTGGTATAAAGTGCTAACTATAGACCTCAGGTTTCCCTCGCCGGGGTTCCATTAGGGCGATTCATTTCTGTCATTAGACATTCGTGCGTGCCGCTACGAATCATAGGACAGTTGTATTAAAATAAAATTGAGAGTGTCAATCAAGTCTCAAGGTAGACGGTGGCATGGCATTCTATGATCAGCTAACAGTAGCTGGGCCGTGGTTATTTACCTTTAATTACATCAAAACTTTAATTGCAGAAGGTTTGAAGGGACGGGCAGCCGTAGTAACTGTACTTGAGACCTTAGAACTTATATCTCAAGGTGGGTGGCGCATTTACGTCGTAGATGTCTATGAGCTCCACTAACCACTTAATACCAGGCTGTAAGCTCGTCCACCCATCTAAGCAATAAAAAAAGAACAGATTAGAGTACAGATTATAGCCGACAGTGGGCACTTACCCAAGTCAAGGCGCTTGTCTCAAGCCGTATTATTTGCCAACAAATATTCTTTCTTCATGAAAACTGATCGATAATCGAAATGTTTGGTGTATAATTATTATTAGAGCTGACTCAATGCTTAATCTATAAAGCTGAAAAGTTTGTTTGTTTGAACGCGGTAATCTCAGGAACTACTGGTCCGATTTGAAAAATTCTTTCAGTATTAGATAGCCCCTTTATTGAGGAAGGCTATATGTAGAATATCACGGTAAGACCAATACAAGTGGAGCACCAATAAAAAATGTTTCACAGTCGGGGTGTAAATAGCTCCTTAACATTATTTTTAATTATTTTTTTGACTTTCTACGTAAATGAAGTGGGGGTACAATTTAGCGTTATGCCAAAATAGCTATTCCACACGGACGGAGTCGCGGGCAAAAGCTAGTTGCTTGGATAAATATACAGAACGACTTACAAAACAGGTCATGAATGTTTTAATCAACTATTTAAACAATCCTTTCCTCTTTACAGGTACGTAATCATTAACCTAATTGAGATTGGACGGATTCGAATTTTGTGAGTATTTTTTAAAATTGAATTTAAGTATTTTAAATCACCAGTTTTATAAAGGAAGCAATAAACATATAATTTGGTTCTTATTACCGTAGTAAATCTTGTGTCAAATATTTCAGTGACTTTGTAGCGCAGTATTTAGCATCCCCGGCCGCTGTGCCAGGATATATATTCGATTTACATTAATTATAGTTATACGTATATATAGCTTGTATAAGTGTCTATATCAGTATGTGATGCTTAGGTATAGCATAAGAAATCCCAAATCAAACCTCTGTTTTTTTTTTGTTTTTTTAACAATTTCAATTCTACAAATATTTCCAGTATATTTCGAAACCAATCGGAAGCCGTAGTGCAATTTTACATATAATAATTAATTGTACTTAAACTAGATTATTATTTTCCTACAGGAAAACGCTGACAGTTGGTTTACGTAAAAAACATGGCGTTCGTTTTAATTAAAAATATATGTACGCATTTAAGCCTAATTTTGAAATACATTGAGGCGAATTCTGATTCAACAAAAAAGGTATCGTGGAAACTATTAGCCTAGATGGAATCATATTCTAACAATAGAAGAACATAAGGATATAAATTCTGATGAAATTTTTTCCAAAATAAATCATGTTTAGTTTTAATAAGTAATGAATTACATAAAACCTAAGACAGTTTATTTATGAACATTATACAATCTACAAAGTGAACCGATCTGAAACTATTTGCATATTATCTGTTGTCCAATTAATTTTACAATAAATTTGTATTAATTGTGGATGTCTACCTTGCTAGTTGTGTGCGTATTGGAATTTCAATAAGTGAATCAGTGTGCTTAGTGCGAGTTTTGTAACGTTCTCACTAGCGAGCCAGTTTGCTCAAATTTGTATGCAATTGGAACAGCGCCCCTAGCGGCAAACGTACTCGGTGTTATTTTGTGAGTGCGAGTTCATATTAACGTTGTGATCTCGTAACCGAGTAATTTTACCGAAATGAGTACTACGAATGACATTTGTGCGAGTGCGTGTTACAAATTAGTGGATTTTAACGTTTCGATCGAGTATTTCTTTAGTAGTTTTATTTTTCCAACTAGAGAGGCAAAAATATCATGCCATAGAACCTAATTTTTTTTTATGAAAAATGATAATATGGAGTGAAATGGATTTGATTAATTTGAAGCATTAATCAATGGGGTTGGCCGGTTAAAGCTTTTCTCAGATGTCGCCAGCGTAGCTTGTTCCCTTGTCACAGAGAGCCGCCATTTTGTGTGTTTTGCGTTAGTGATATTTCTGCATTTTGTGACTTTGATACGGTTCTTATTACTTTCTAAGTAGTGCTAAACAGTTTTACAACATGTATTCCAACTGGATAGTTAAAGAATTAAAGGAGGAGTTGAGAAAACGTGTTGCATCTTTACGAAGAAAAAAAAGTGGATTTTGTCGAAAGGTACAATGTTGATGTTTTATTTTAACTTAGAAAACTTCTCTCAAACTGTTTCCGGTAGCTATTATAATAATAATATTAAATTGTGTACCTTAGGAACTTTATTCCTTGTAGCATGTGCAAAAAGAATTGCTCATATTACACACATTACCAACCAACTAATGTATTATTTTGCTTTTTTTCAGATTAGAGCTACATGACCAAAATTTTAATTTTGAAACAAAACGAAAAAAAATGCTCTAGCAAAATATGCTAATATATATGATTTGCTAGTGGAACCATGTGGCATTTTCAATAGCCAAGAGCGCCCATATCTTGCTGCATCTCCTGATGGTGTGTTGGGCGAAGAAGCTATAATTGAAGTGAAATGTCCATACGCTAGCAGAAAACATGAAATAAATATAACAACGGTGCCTTACTTAGAACAATGTAACGGGATATTGTCTCAAAAAAAAACCTGCCCATATTATTATCAAATCCAAGGACAGTTATACTGCTCAGGAAAAACATACTGCAACTTGGTCATTTACACCTACAAGGACATCAAAGTGATTTATGTTGAAAAAGACAATAATTTTATAAATAATATGTTAAATAAATTAGATATCTTTTATGAAAATATTTTCAAAGAAGCATTGTATGAAAAACATCTGTATTATAACTATACACACTTGTCGAAATAAAAAATCAGGAATATTTTTAATTATTTTTATTGACAATTCCTTCTCTAATATTACTTATGTAACTTCTCTACTTTTTGTTTCTTCAGAAACTGGTTTCATATTCCATGAAAATATAGATGGTACAGCACCTTTCTTCAGATATTTATGTTAATGTTTGACACCTACAACACAAAGAATAACATTTAAATATACTATCACAAGGAAACCTGACCATAGTTTCAAAATATTTGTTATTGCAATGGATGCAGCGATTTAGATAGAACTTTCAATAGTAACAGCTGATAATGAACAACAGCTCATGAGGAATGTGTTTCCTCCAGTCTGATTTTGTGTTTGTTAAAAGGTTCCTTACAGCATAAATCTACTTGCAAAATTTGTTAGCAACTAATAGTATGCCTAACTAATTATTATTGGATTTTTGGAGTTTACTCCTTTAGAATCGATTTACATATATAGGCCCGGGGTATGAAAATTATGGGGACCAAAATCGTACTAGCATGTCACACGAAATGCGTTATGCGCATGTCACACGAAATGCGCGCCGGGCTGCTGCGCCGGCAGTCCGCCACAAAGCCTCGTACTGATCGCGCGTTTCTCTCATTATTGTATTTTCATATATTTGTTAGTCGTTTGTTTTGTGTCTCGTTAATTTGTTAATAATCTGTAGTGTATCGTGTTGTCGTAATATAGAACTATTTCTCGTATTGTTTCGTTTAATTTTTTATATCCAGTAAACTCCAGTCGTGCGTCGGAGCGGACACACACACTTTTTTTTAATAAGAGAACAAAGATGTGTGCTACACCTAGTCATGCATTATAAATATTTGACAGAAAGAAGCATACCTGTGTATTTACTAATGTTTTCATAGTCAGATTCCACAAAGTGTTTACGACATAACCTCGAACTTTGTGGGAGTACTTTTTACGCGTCAAATGGCCTTTAACAACAGTCTTCTAATTTTCTTGTCCTTCGGGAATTGATGTACTCCAATTTCTGAGCATACTGGTACAAAACAACGCGTCATTATGCTTAAAATAATTTTTAATCAAAAATTCCAATACAAATATTGAATGTTATGGGAACAATGCACACCAGCGCCACTTTGACAGTTGCCAACCCCATTGGCATGGAATGAAATGAAATGAGATCAGATAATATGGGATAAAATATAATCTCTGCAAAATGCTGATTATATACTGAGATTTTTTTCAGTGGACCTTTTCGAAGACTTCGAGAAGCTACGTCCAGCGGTTTTGTTTAATTTTTTTAAATTTTCGCACTTTCACAGATACTAAACAGTTAATAAACCCACGTTACTTTGTTATTGCACAGATGGGTGGACGAGCTCCCGGCCCACCTAATCTTAAGTGGTTACCGGAGCCCATAGACATCTACAACGCAAATGCCGCCTCCCACCTTGAGATATTAGTTCTAAGGTCTCAGTATAGTTACAACGGTTGTCCCACCCTTCAAACCGAAACGCATTACTGCTTCACGGCAAAAATAGGTAGGGTGGTGATACCTACCCGTGCGGACTCACAAGACGTCCTACCACCAGTAATTACAAAAATTAATTTTGCGGGTTTGATTTTTATTACATGATGCTATTCCTTTACAGTGAAAGTCAATCGTAAACATTTGATAAGTACGTATTTCATTAGAAAAATTTATACCCGCCGGCGGGATTAGAACACCGGTGCATTGCAAGATACGAATACACCGGACGCCTTAACCTTTAAGCCAGGACGGTCTCAAAATTACACTTATACACGAAGAAATATTAAATACGCATTAACTAAGAAACATTAAATAGACAAAATAAAACAATTCACACAATTTAGCTCCTCGCGGTCCCTCCAAAATGTCTTTTCACCTTTTTTTCCTAGTTGTTCAATTGTAAATGAATAAATCAAAATCAAATCGAGTTTACGTTCTATACGGTGAAAAATGAAGAATTGTGAGTGTGAGTTGAGATATGCTACTCGCTTCGCAGGGCGTTTATTCACCGAGAGCAGCAATAATATTATTTCTCGTATATTGGTAGCACGTGATGTTTTGGCATTAGACCGCCTAAATGAAATACAACGCATTTTAACAGCATTTTAATGAGAACCACCCACTTTCAAAATTATTCGGGTAATGTCACGTGTTCAATACTATTTTGTACCTTTAGAATTAAAGTGGCTCAACCCAAAATTCTTAGTTTCTGGTAAACTTCAATATTGTAATACAATAATTGTATTTTTTTAGTTTTTCGGTTTAAACACTTTAAGGCATGCCATTTTATTTGAAAAAGACAGAAAGAGTACTTTGTCCTTTTCTAGACTAAAAGAGACTGTTTAATTTTATAAGCTGATAGAATAATATAGAAAAGAATAATAGGATACCCTCTAATCGTCACATTGGAAAAAGGTATGGCTTTATCATTTTATCATTTAAATTATTTTTTATTGCACTTATAAAACTAATTTAATTTACAATATGTAACTACATATATCTATAACTAATCCGTACTTGTCAAATTCCTCATAAATTGTCAATATTCTTAATAAAATTCCTATTAATAATATACAAGTGCAAATGTTGAGCTGCTTGCTAGAAATGATATAATAGTGTTTTGTTTTTTTGTTGTTTCCTTGTAGGCTGCCTGTAATAATCTAAATCTGTGTGAAAGGCAATAAATGATTTTATTATTATCTACTAATGGTAGTCCAGTGGTCGAAATTTGACCATAATTTATTTAAATTTTAAGTTTGAACATTATTATAGTTCTATTGTCACCTTTCTATTATCATCATTTCTATAATAATCATTGCTCTATGTCGCCAAGGCTACATTATAGAAAAATAATATTAAAGACAAAAAATCTATTCTCAATTTGACCACAGATTGATAAATCAATAAACAAAAAAAGTATAAATGCATGTGTGTGTGTGTCTGTCAAATACATGGTAATGTGTGTAAGGTTTTTTTATTCATTTAGTTTATTTTTTTATTGTTTATGCACAATAATAAAAAATATATTAGCAAACATGCACTACTTCTTTATATTTTCTATAAGTGTGGGAAATTTCATACTTCTCCGTCCGCGCAATTTTCGTAAAAAGGAGTACAACATTTTTGCTTCACGTATTACTTAAAATGTAGGTTCTTAATAATAATACATAAGTGTTTTGAAATATAAAACGAATCTTAAATTTTTTAGTTATACCACTTCCATTCTAAGGGTGCAATTTCGTAAACAAACTTTGCCGTAATGGCGTAACCTTTAAAATACACGAAAACTGCCCAGCATAAACATATTTTTTTAGTAACTTTAATAGAAGTATTAGAATTAGAAGTTTATTATAGAAGTTTATTATAGAATTTATTTAATTGTAATTACATATTTAGACAACCTTAACATAATTAATCTTGGAATAGGTAATTATTTCAGCTTTTTTTAATTAAGATATTATGTTTTACATAGGTTTAATCATTTACCCGTTGAACGTTTATAAAATGATTGTATTTACGGTAATAGTGTTGATGATCTTCATTAGGTGGCCCAAATATGCTAAAATTATTACGAGCATCCATCCTTATTTATAAATGTGTAAAGAAGCAAAATTATTATTACATTGTTCAAATTTCTATATAATTTATAAATATAAATCTGTACGTATGTACCTGTGAATATGTATATTGCGCGCGCGTGTGTGTGTGTGTGCGCGTGTGTATGTGCGTGTGTGTATATATTTCTATAATAGATAGGTACACAGTGTGCAATTCATTTCGAAATTATTCTTGCCCATCTAATGGTTGTCTGGAAGAGATCACTCTTAGCGATAAGACCAAGAAAGAATGTTTCACAATATTTATTCATTTTGTGTACAATAAAGAATACCTACTCTTTCACTGGTGGTAGGACCTCTTGGGAGTCCACACGGGTAGGTACCACCACCCCGCCTATTTCCGCCGTGAAGCAGTAATGCGTTTCGGTTCGAAGGGTGGGGTAGCCGTTGTAACTATACTGAGACCTTAGAACTTATATCTCGAGGTGGGTGGCGCATTTACGTTGTAGATGTCTATGGGCTCCAGTAACCACTTAACATCAGGTGGGCTGTGAGCTCGTCCATCCATCTAAGCAATAAAAAAAAACAACTCTATCTCACTCTCTCTCTCTCTCATCAAACAACTCTTTAAAAAAAAGCAATGATTTAATAAGAATTAAATGAAAAAGCAAAGAATTAATATGTACATATTTACAACTAGCTAGACGTCTATAAAATTTTCTAACCGAAAAAAGATATGTGTATAAACCATTAGAATAGATAAAACCTTCAAAAACAACATTATTATTAAAAACGAAAGAAAAAATCTTGATATTGTATTGGTTTCACGGCAAAATTTTTAGTGACTACTTAACTTGCTTGAAAGTGAAGAAATACTCTCAAAATCCATTAATTTGCAACTCGCACTCGCACATACAATAATCGAGAGGCTCACTTCGGTAAAGCTATTCGATACATGAGACAGCAACATAACAAACCTTCTCTCTCCCACAAAATGAGATTCATAAGCTTACCACTAGGTGGCACTGATACAACCTCACACAAATTAAACATATCATTAACATCGACTGAGTAATTAAAAAAACTCGCACTAAGCACAGGTACATTACCCATTACTCGAATAATTATAAATATCGTTAGAAAGCTTGGCATTTCAATTAAACGCCTTAAAAAAACCCTTGCGTGCTACCAATATAAAAGAAAAAATTATCGCTTCTCAAGATGAATAAGCGTCCTGCAAATCAAGTAACTCGCACTCAGAGCTCCGCACGTTTCACCGTGAAGAGCGTACACTCGATGCGAGTCATTCGATTCGATTTTTGAAACTCGCACTAAGCCTACTGATGTTTATTTAAATATTCGAAAACCATATAAAGATGATCGCATTCAACACAATGGATTTCAGACTCTACATTAAAACTATTCACGTTCTGTCTTATTCAGAATTTACTAGCTATTACCCGCGGCTTCAACCGCACGGTCAAGGAAAAGTGCCAACGCAGTTTCCGGTGGGAGTGTTTTTTTGTGATAAAAGGTAACCTATGTGGATCAAAAACGGTCACTTTAAAAAAAAAACATGTCAATCTATAGCTTCGTTTCGACGAGAAAGAATGACAAACAAACCAACAAACAAACTCACTTTCATATATTTAATATTAAGTATCTATGGAAATGGACAAGAATTTTATACAGCCGTAAGAGACAATATTATACTTTCTAAGCTTATAATTCAAATGATAAAATTAATACAAATTGTTCGTTGTAAACAAATAGATAAATCTAAGTAGGAAATTTCGGACTTAAACATTAAATCAATCCGAAATAGACTGTACCAGTATTAAAGAGTAAGTTAAGTACAAAACACTTTGCTAAAATTTGAAATTAAATCTCGACAAAACTGATAATAATTCCGTCGGCTAAATCGTTATCTAACTAACAAATGACAGAAATTAACAATTGTAATCCGAGAATACTCGTTATGTTAATATCTGATTAAACAGCATAAGAACAGTTCAAAAGCTATTTGTACAACTTTGAGATCGTGGTACAGATTAGACTTGTATAAATACTAGGTACAAAACTACGATATAGTTTCCATCTGCGTCCTATTTGAAGATTTAGGTCCTTGAAGAAGCTGCCCGTCCTGGTAGCCAAATTAAATTTCTAAATTAAACATAAATATTATTATTTTTATGTTTGAGAGATTACGGGTGGCCCGAAGGCCTTTTCAGTTTTACCAGAACAAGTGAGCGACCAAGGGCTCAACCTGGAGGGGTGGGATTTGATAACAGCTACCCGAGCGCCTCCAAAGGAGACCTAACAACTCAAGAGTAGCTGCTTCACGAATGAATCTACTACCGGATCGGAATCGCGACCCGCTGATAAGATCCGGCGAGAAACTCAGCGGGCTGACGAGTACGGTTACAGGGGTCTCTCCACCTAGTTTTAGAGCTAAAGATGTCTAATGCAAGGGTTATTGGGTCTGATGGATCCGTAAAGATAAGATAAGATAAATACTTACCGTTTTCGCAGGTTCGTTTTTTATAAGAGTGAGGGTAGCTTATATTTTATATCACCGCATCACACGAGTTCACTGACCGCGCGCGGCTTCAAGCTTTTATGCAGAAGCAATGTACAACGCGATTAAAATAAAATACATAAATCTCAATTCCAGAGTCACCGTTTTAGCGAAAGTTCATTGTCATCGGGTAAGGCGTTTTAAAATACCTTTATTTCCTCATAAAACCCTTCCTGTAAAAAGGCATAGCAAGCAAGCCTAGCATCGTTTATTTTAAATTATACCCGCGTCCGTTTCAATTATACCAATAATTCGCTTTGTATAGAAAATCTTGGGATGCCGTGCGTTTGAGGTAAATTGCAATAGTTTTGTTGTCAATACTGGTATTCGATTGTATTAGGTTTTCTCCGGTCGAATATTAATCAGTGAACGATTACTTGAGGAGACTTTTGCTTAGAATTAATTTGTTGCAAACATAAGGTTGTTATTCGTTTTTTTAGTTTTTTTATTGCTTATATGGGTGGACGATCTCACAGCCCACCTGGTGTTAAGTGGTTACTGGAGCCCATAGACATCTACAACGTAAATGCGCCACTCATCTTGAGATATAAGTCCTAAGGTCTCAGTATAGTTACAACGGCTGCCCCACCCTTCAAGCCGAAACGCATTACTGCTTCACGGCAGAAATAGGCGGGGTGGTGGTACCTACCCGTGCAGACTCATAAGAGGTCCCACCACAAGTGAAAAAATTCAAATTACATTCAAGCTCTCAAGATGTGGTTGATTTTTTAATCGATTCACTTATTACACGCATTCTGAATTTTTGTTTAAAACGCATTTATTGGTCTTACTTGTAACGGACTCACTCAACGTATTTTATAATGTCTCACTTTGGATATATGATTAGCTGAAACCGAAGGCTCAGAAAACTAAATAGCTTGGAAAACAATAGACCTAAATTACTACTAGTTAACTAATACGAAAGACTAATACTTCAAGAACAAGTCTTAATTTTATTGTTCGCCGTAACATTCGACAAGCGGGTAGGCAGGAAAACGTTTGATTTAATCGTTTTTCTACTGAACACATTGTATTCATCAAGATTTAGGATCGCTTTTATTAAGTACATATAAGCTTGAGGGTAGACATTATCTTGCTGAACACCAAGTAAAACGAAGTCACTTTTTGATTCCTGATTTAATCAACAATATGTTATCTTAAAAATTCACTTTAACACTTGTCCAACTTTAACCAGTACGTACAACAGTCACTGAATCACACAACGTAACAAGGATATAGTAAGTGCACCAGGCAAACGCAGTCCAACGAATGTCCATTTCGTTTTTTTTTTTTTTTTTTTTCCTACCTACGCTGAGAGCCTTGAGAGGCTATATCAGCGTAACCCTAACTTTAGTAGGTGAGCTCACGGGGCTCAAACCTGATGACGTTGCTAACACGAACCCTAGCAAGAGTCGTGCTTCGCAGAATCTACCACCGGATCGGAAACGCGACCCACTGAGAAGATCCGGCGAGAAACTCAGTGGGCTGTGTCTGAGAGTTAATTTACTCGTCGAGCCCTTCGTCGCAAGCGACGGGTTCGACGAGAACGGTGACCGGTGCTTGAATTACCTAAAAGCACCGTTAGTGGATCGGGTGGATCCGAGATGACGTGTTTTGGGCGACGTCGACTGCTTTCCATTCTGTCCGCAGGATCGGGAATGTAGTTACCGGCGGCCACGATGAGAGGGTTCTCGTGTCGTGCCGCTTTATCGAAGTGGCGCATGGACGCCGACTGCAGAGATACTTACTGATGGACTCTAAGTCCAGGTCGTCATGGAGGTCGACGTTCCTGACGAACCACGGGGCTCCGACGGCTATCCTGCAAAAACGGGATTGAATGATTTGAAAGGATTTTAAGTGTATGCGGGCCGCGTGAGCGAACACTACACTTGCATAGGTCATGACGGGGCGTATGCAAGTTTTGTAGAGTGTCACCTTATTTCTAAGGGACATTTTACTTCGCCTACATATCATCGGGTAGGTCCATTTCGAGGCACGTACCGCCTTTTTATACTGGCCGGCGCAGTTGGCTTATTTATGAGTCACTTCTGTTGCAGCTGTTGTTTACGAGTGGAACGACACGTCGGCGCACCTGGCCTGTGTGAGTCACTCCTATTGCACGTGCTATATAACATAAATATCGTTAACGCCGTCATACACATTTGTTTTGTGATCGAAAAGAAATAGTTTTAAAAGATAGGTTTGGTATTTTATAAGATTATTTTTTAAAAATCGTGATGCGAATTGTCTATATATTAATACGTGAAGGAAAAACTTTGTATCCCTTTTTACGAAAATTGCGCGGATGGAGAAGTATGAAATTTTCCACACTTATAGAGAAGAAGTGCACAATGTTAATATATATATATATATATTTTTTTTTTTTTTTTTTTTTTTTTTTTTTTTTTTTTTTTTTTTTTTTTTTTTTTTTTTTTTTTTTTTTTTTTTTTTTTTTTTTTTAAATAATGCACAAAAGGTGCATTAAATCAATACAGAAAACATTACACACACTACATACCATGTATTTGACGCATACACGCATGCATACTATTTATTGTCAAACTTTTATTCTTGACGTCTGGTCAAATTGAGAATAGATTAAATATTGTTTGTCTTTGTTATTATTTTTTATAGTGCAGTCTTGGCGAAATTTGTGATTATAGAAGTATAAAATACAGTCATAATAGTGTACAAACTTACAATTCCAATTAATTACAGTCGAATTTCGACTACTGCGGGACCTCTAGTTACTGTTATTGCACTGCACACTATGCTACCGAATCTAAAACTACTAACGCTCGAGGTCAATGCACTTGAATGATGAGGGGACTTGCAACGCCAGAATTCGTTTTACACTGCCGGCTCACAAAATATAGACTTTTGGAGTTTATGTTTGTCTTAGAGCTAAATAATAATAAATAAAAAATCGACTGATTGGCGTATTCTGAACTCGTCTGAGCTCGCAAGGATACCATCTTGCCGCGAAGTAGTCATTCATTGTTGGTAATTGTCAAAGTGCTTACGTTGATATGTATATAGCGGCTAATTACTACTAAACACCAGATAGGCTAGAAAATTATAAACCCAGTTAATGCGATAAATAAAAAAGACAAAAACGCTTTTTTTAATGTCACCAAAACTGACCGGCGATTTTAGTTTATCAGAAAACGTTTTTCAAAATATATTACAAGTCAATCACAAACCGATGCCTTAAAAACTCATTTAAGAACGAAAATGTTTTTCGCGTCACCTGTCTTTTTTTTTTAAATATAGTTATAGTTCGAAATATTATTGGATCAAAGTTCCTTATGGGACGATGCGGAAGGGTACCCTAACCGGGAAAAAACGTCCGTAACGTAAGATTCTTATGAGTAATGCACACAGTGTACGACTTAACTTTGTAATAACGTACAAAAAAGATTTTTTCTTATCATTCATTGACCACGATCTCAGAGCGTTCGTTTTGCGCAATACACGAACTCTTATGCAAACAACCGTGAACGAAGTGTACCACAATAAGTTCGCACGTTACCGAATGACCGTGGGTTGTTGCGAAACTTCCAGTTTTATTTTCTTTACACCTCGAATAGAACTTAAAATTCTTATTTTTATAGTAAGGAACTTCATTCCTATCCAGTGTCCCACGACACCACACATCTTTTTTATATATATATTTCATATTTATTTTATTTATTCTTAGTCTGCCTTAATCGTTCATGGACGTTGTAAGATGAACAAACTAACCAAGAGAGTAAACCGATAAACTTTTTAATAGATAAACTCTGTGATTCTCAAATATTTCATAGTTTTCAATTGTTTTAACAAATAATATAAACAGCACACATGACAAAGATGTTTCTATTATTATACAAAGGTTTTTGTAAACACACAGACTGCGATAGCGCATAATAGTGTTAGCAGTAAGTAGCTTACCTGGATTTTAGCTTCAACAATTCAATCTATATACGGGGAAAAGATATTAGAATAGCTTGTTCGCCATTGTGAGCTCGCACAAAAGGATGGAAGCACACCGAACGAGAAAGCTTTGTAAATACAATATTTGTTATTGACAGCGGCGACCATAACAACAAAAATAATGAAACACTTTATGAAGTTAAATCTATAAAGTTTATAAAAGCTCTCATAAAAACTAGTATTGATATTAACGTGATCGAACTTACACATTATATGATCTTTTTTTTATTGCTTAGATGGGTGGACGAGCTCACAGCCCACCTGGTGTTAAGTGGTAACTGGAGCCCATAAACATCTATAACTTAAATGCGCCACCCACCTTGAGATATAAGTTCTAAGGTCTCAAGTATAGTTAAAACGGCTGCCTCACCCTTCAAACCGAAACACATTACTGCTTCACGGCAGAAATAGGCAGGATGGTGGTACCTACCCGTGCGGACTCACAAGTCCTCCACTCCTACCACCAGTAACCACCACCTACCATCGAACTTGTAAAAACTCCTTTTACGACATCAGTAATACAAGAAAGACAGTCAGTCCGCTGCTCACTGCTGATTGCTCTCCTCTGTTTGAAGTAAGACAATAATATGTCATAGCGGTCATCGCGGAGCAATGGATGAAGTGCTCTGCGCTCGAACACGACTCGCGGAAAAGTCCCATTCTTTCTAAGAAATACGTAATTACCACGTGCTCACGCACTTCTTCCACGATGAGGGAATGATATAAGGCACGCACGAGCAGAAACCAGCGGTTTTACCATACTGTAGAAACTTCCTCATCATTTCTCAAGGATCAGTCACAATTTTAGTCAAAATTATTAGTCGCAATAAGTAGTTGCAATGTCTAACTCCCGGATTATGAGGTCGATTTCTCATTTAGCTTTTTTTTTAAAAAGAGCTGGTGATAAGAGATGGTGGGGGAGGAAAGTCCTCGAATGGAGGCCACGGATGGGTACCAGGAGCGTGGGGCATCCTCCAACCAAGTGGCCGACGACTAAGTGCGTACAGCGGGAAGTCGTTGGATGCGGAAGGCGGAGGACCGCATTCTGTGGAAGGCATTGGGGAAGACCTATGTCCAGCAGTGGGCAGATAAAAGCTGATGATGATGATGATACCTAAAACTATCCTACTAAACAATCGTGTTCTACATTTTCGAATTCAGCTCTTGAATGAACTGCCGCTGTTTCCGAAGCAACATAACTTAGGCTTTTTAACGATAGTCAGCATGAGCTGCGCCGTATATTTCATCTACGTAATAATCATCATCATCATCATCAACAGCCCACAGTCGTCCACTGCTGGACATAGGCCTCTCCCAATCTACGTAATAAGGCAACATAAAAATCTAAATACAATTAATATGTGGAACTGGATAAAAGGGAAAATTTAATTCTTCTGTATCGTATAAATTAGTGTAAAAATTAGCTACATAATTACATTTACTTTTTTTTTTCCTAAATGCATTATCCTTGCCTCTTTGTGTAATTTCATGAGGCAATCTATTATAATTTTATCTGTTATAACAATATTCGAACATTATTCTCTAAAAATCAAGCTATGTTACGAAATACTACGAAATTCAAATTTTCTTGTATTTTATGTAATATTGAAGGTTATCTAGCCACATTCGTTCTTGGAATGCAATTCGGAGAATCTGACCTCATAAAAAAATAACAAGTTATGTAAGTTTTAATATCTAAGCGCTACTACATTAACCGCTCAAAAGACATAATTCCAGGGCCACAAAAAAAAAACCCACTAGAATACTTGATCTTATTTGTATGTCAACAAAAACGTTGGAATATAAACAAAAAATGCTTCTCATTAAGATACGCTGGTGTTGTTTTAATTAAAATAAGAATATGTTGGAGCTTATTAAGTAAATCAAAGCCTAAAAGCTACTTGAGTGGCGTCGGAGGGCAGGCCAACGTACCTTTGGCTTCGGTAGCGGCTCCACAAAACAGACGCGCACTAAAAATACGTTATTAACGTGTATACTTTTATTTTTAATGCCCCGATAGCCGCGAGCTAAAGGTTACGTACAGGGACGGATTGAAGAAGAGATTAGATGGTGTTTTTATTGATTGTTGAGTTGTGGAACTTTTGACATATCCGCCTTTTTTTATTGCTAGATGGTAGGACGAGCTCACAGCCCACCAGGTGTTAAGTGGTTACTGGAGCCCATAGACATTTACGACGTAAATGCGCCACCCACCTTGATATATAAGTTCTAAGGTCTCAAGTATAGTTACAACGGCTGCCCCATCCTTCAAACCGAAACGCATTACTGCTTCACGGCAGAAATAGGCAGGGTGGTGGTACCCACCCGCGCGGGCTCACAAGTGGTCCTACCACCAGTACCGCCTCTACGTTTCTTCTAGATTCTAGACGAACACATTTTCCGTCCTCATATTCTATCTCCGGCTTAGCGAATGAGACAGTCATTATACAATTGAATTGAGACTTCATCCTCTAATCCCGAGGTAGTAGTGAGTTTCTTTTTATGATGTTTATAGCTTCGATAATGACTAGGCCAAGAACCTTAGTCAGGATAAATTCATGTAGCACAATTAAATACGAAATGCCAGTCTAAATGTAACGTTGTTAATTGTGTGACATATGAATGATTAGCAGCGTAGCTAGAATAGCCCCCTAGGCTACCAGTGAATAAGTAGGGCTTGACTTAAAGGTCTTAGTTACCAGGTCATAAAATCAATAAAAAAAAAAAGAATAAATAGGTAGGGAGGAAATAATTAGTCTGGGTTGATATGTTTTGTGATTTGACCATAAATTAAAATCTGAACGCGGATATTTACCATGACTAAACATAACAAAGACAACTAATTATAATGGTATTGTTTGACTATATCACTGTCAACCGCGGAATCTTAAATTTATTTAACCGGCTTTCATAATGGGCAATTCTAAATTCATGTCGTTTTAAAGTTAATCATTGTTTATAATAACACGAAAGTTTAATTTTTTTTAAGAAAAACATCAAGTTTTTCCTAATTCATGTCTGATTACGTCCCCGTCTGACATCTTTCGGCATCTGGCCGGTCGGAGGCTGCGATCTCGGAGATAGCCGGGTCACTGTCCTCACAGCCTCACACGTACACTGCGCGACACCACAGAACTGGAGCGGCAAAGTCAGCTGTATCGTTACATCTAAGAAATGCTTCATATAAAAAAAATGTGTTATAGCATTCCTTGGATCACGTGTCAAAGTGCAATTGCACATAACTTTATGTTCTACTTTGCTTTAGTTAGTGTATACTAGAAAATATTGTTCTTGTCACTTAAAGAAATCGTTTTTCCTATCAGCTACTTGTATACGGTATTTGGCTATACAGCGTGACTTGTAATTCGACGCATTCCTCTTGGGATGTGATAATACATCTAATTTCCAACAAAATTAACCCTAATGTCCCTAACACCAAAGTGTCTCGTTATCGAGATATTCAATATTTTTCGTTTTGTTTAAAAAAAATCTCGAATTAACTGCAAAAAAATCATTAAATAAAATGCTAGTGTTTTGAATTAAGTAGTTTGAATTTTTATCAGTTACCAATACATCAACTAACATTTATTAACACTAATACTGGCATATTGGCGATATTTTTAAAACTGCTCCTGCCTCACGATTAGTAAGTGAACCAGTGTGCTTAGTGCGAGTTTTTTAACGTTCTCGATAGCGTAAAAGTTAACTCAAGTTTGTATGGAGTTGGAACAGCGCCCCTAGCGGCAAACGTAGGCAAACGTTCCAACTCAATATGAGTTTGAGTTAACTTTAACGCTATCGAGAACGTTAAAAAACTCGCACTAAGCTCACAGATCGTTTAATAAAAATATTTAACTCGATCGGGTGTACGACATAAGAACGCACGAAGCACAACTAACACAAACAAATACAGAATTATCTTTTTTATATTGAACGCTATGCCCCTAAATACAATTACCAAATATGCTACCCGTTTCAATATTTTGTCTCACACACAGTAACCAATCCACATAAGTAACATATCTTTTGATATAGGCGTAATGACTGTACATTGAGCCAAAGCCTCAGCATCTAATTAGGGTTGCCAGCCTCTCAATTTAATATTCTTATTTTTTTAAATTCCAGATTAGAACTAGATAGAGAAAATTCTCTTAATTAAAAAAATACAAGCTAGTTTTTCCTTCGGTTTTCATCACTCGTAGACGTAATTAAATTAAAATTTACGATTTAACTCGCCTTTTTTAATTTTCATTTCATTTTTTTTGCGTTAGTCCGAATACTCTGAAGTCGAGAATACTCTACAGTTTTCGTTTTCATATATAACAAAGGTGTTAATTAAAAGTATTGATAAATACCGTTTAATTAAAAAATTAACTCATTCGCATTTACACTCTTTTGCTCAGCGAAGAACAGTATATTAAAGTCTGGCAGTTTGTTCGACTAGGGTTTTTATCGGCTGAAATATAAAAATTGATAAACAAATATTGGTAAACTAATAAGTGTCAACCCTACATCTAATGCGTGTCTCTCATGCTACGCGCCGCGGCATTTCATTAATAGCAGTTTTCTGTCTCTAATTATTGTCTCAGTAGCGCTTTCTCTGCGTCACTTTTTTTTCTTTTCTTACATCCATTCAACTTACTCCAGAAGTGAACAAATGTTTTACGTAATGTATTTTGATTCGAAGTGTCAGTGGCCTTATTGAAATGCAGAAGTGGCGTATTGAAATTCATTATTATTGATTCGGTTGTTGGATATTTGGGGTATCAATACCGTAAATTGCTTTTTAAGTTAGCTATCTTCTTGTTATCAGAGGCTAGGTTAGTGCTTGTTGGATATTTGGGGTATCAATACCTTATTGTAATTTACTTTTTAGTTTTAGTTAGTTAGTTACTTTAGTACTAACTACTAGTTACTATCTAGTTTAGTTTACTTTTAGTTAGCTATCTTCTTGTTATCAGAGGCTGGGTCAGCGCATTCAATACCGGAATTGTAATTTGATTTAATTTTAGCGTTGCGTTTGACTGACTATGCTTATTTAATATTTTTCAGTAATCTTACGTAAATAGTTCTTATTGAGGAATTAATTTTCTGTAATCGAATGTCTAGGTCAGCTTTAATATTTTTTCTCTTAAAACGATATATTTGTACAGTACAAGGTTATCCAGTAGGCATATTAGTGGGTAAGACGTCCGGTGCATTCTTATCTAGCGTTGCACCAGTGCAACCAATTTTCCTAATGAAATACGTACTTAACAGATGCTCACGATTGCCTTCCACGGTGAAGGAATAATATCGTGTAACAAAAATCAAACCCGCAAAAAATATTATTTGCCTAATTACTGGTGGTGAGAGACCTCTTGTGAGTCCGCATGAGTAGGTACCACCACCCTGCCTATTTCTGTCGTGAAGCAGTAATGCGTTTCGGTTTGAAGTTGTTGCATTGTTGTGTGCATTGTTGATTTCTATGGACTTTGGTAACCACTTAACACTAAGTGGTACAGGGTAATTAAAATGCAAAAATTGTTGTTTTTTTTTCGACGGTACCATTTCGGACAACGCAAACAGCAAAGTCACGCGTTTAAGGAAATCGATATATAAATATAAAATCTTTTTGCTAGGTATTACTTTACATACTTACGTTTAAATAGCTTTGTTAAAGGCACGGGTTGGAAGGAGCAAAAAAACTCAATTGGTCGTACGCGTAGGCGCATGGCTGTTCGACAAAAAGCGACCGCCAGAACATGAGCAATTTTCTAGGGTGACCAAACATACTGAACGGATACAGTATGTTTGGACATTTTGATATGTCGCAGAATAGGCCGGAAATCTTCATTATTTCTTGACATAGTGGGCTTATGGTGGGTAATCGTGCAAAATCCCACAGACACAGCCCACTGAATTTCTCGCTGGATGTTCTCAATGGGTCGCGTTTCCGATTCGGTGGTAGATTCTGCGAAACACGGCTCTCAAGCTTGACTTCGTTTTTCGTGTCCGGATGCGACATATTATATTATTTTTATAGAAACTCGGAACACTTGGCACTGAAAATTGAAGTCTTAATTTTATTGATGGATAGCGGCATCCACTATTGCTCAGTGGCTCGTATGTATTATCATCTGTAAATGCCAGTCGACGATCGCAGTCGCACTCAAAGGACGCATCTGCCAGTTTTTTGTGAATGCCTTAGTCGCCTTAATGACAATCACAGGAGGAGATTTGATACCAATATTCCGTGATAAGTTTGAGAGGAAAATTAAGGGAAAATTAGAGTATAGGTTATAAACGCGCTTTCTATTGTCATTGACGGATAGAAGCTACGTCTAAGTGCCTAAACGAGAAATACTTTTTTATCCTAACGAATCTACAAAAATTTGGTAGTCCTAGTATCAGAAGTAATCTGGTTTTTGTGAACGCTCACCTCTGAACGACACCGGCGCGGCGAGGTCGCAAATGGCATAACTCAATAACACACAGGTGCAGAAAAAAAGCTTCCGTCGACAATCGACTCGACATACAGAAACGAAACATAAGAATCTACGAGTCAAACAAACAAACGTTCTGATTAACAATGAACTAGAGGTCCCGCAGTAGTCGAAATTCGACTATAATTAATTGGAATTGTAAGTTTGTACACTATTATGATTGTATTCTATACTTCTATAATCACAAATTTCGCCAAGATTACACTATAAAAAATATTAACAAAGACAAACAATATTTCATCTATTCTTAATTTGACAACAGATGTTAAGAACAAAAGTTTGACAATAAATAGTATGCATGCGTGTGTGCGTCAAATACATGGTATTTAGTGTGTGTAATGTTTTCTTTATCGATTTAATGTATCTTTTATGCATTATTTAAAAAATATATTAGCATTGTGAAGTGCACACTTCTCTATATATTCTATAAGTGTGGAAAGTTTCATACTCCTCCGTCCGCGCAATTTTCGTAAAAAGGGATACAAAGTTTTTGCTTCACGTATTAATATATAGTGGTTCCTTCTAATAATGCATCTGTGTGCTTAGTGCGAGTTTTTTAACGTTCTCGATAGCGTAAAAGTTAGCTCACGTTTGTATGGAATGGGATGGATTGCGTGCGTTTGCCGCTAGGGGCGCTGTTCTAACTGCATACACAATTAGGTTAACTTTTACGCTATCGAGAATGTTAAGACACTCGCACTAAGCACTCTGAAACCTAAAAAATCGAAAAAAAATTGAGAACATAAGACACAATTAAGAATGCTTAAACCAGGCATAAACAAAGCAGTCAGATATGATCTTTAATTTTGCAGTAAAGTGATTATAATAGGTTGATGAAAAAGTTTCTTCGCAATTTTTAAGAAAATTCACAACATTTTTCAATATATAATAGTATTAAAAATCAGAAGAAGAACCATTTAAAAAAATTACAGTTGGGACACGTTTACAGAGACTTAAAACAATGACTCACGCACACCATGTCCACGACTACCTTCTCTCACGAACGCCACCGATCGAATGAATGTTTCGAGCAAAGGCGTTGCTATTTATAGGCACTGTACCCTCAACATTATTATAAAATTCGTGTTTCCTAAATTAACACTTAAAGTCTTTGAACGATGTTTTCTCGACGAATGTCAACCGACAAATGAGCGGGTGACGGAGCTGCACGCCGGTTTTATACCCTTTTTGTAGGGTATTCCTTACACGGCCTCTCCTGACTGTGGTTCGTCCTCGACCACATAACTGGGGTCCACTCGTAACGATGATGCGGAAGCGTGCGAAAGATCTTGTTAGATCCGCGCCTCCCGAGAGTTCGGCAGGGCAGCCATCCCAGCTCCAGTCTGCAACCACGATGTGAGGCTGCACCACGTGTGGCGGGCGTCCCGCTCGACCATCCTGATAGATAATCCTGAAAATGCAGGCGGAGCGCATAAGTAGCTCAGCAGGACTGCAAACGAACTACTCACCAAAGGCATTATAGTCCCCAACGAGTGAAGCAGCAGGCCGCAGATTGAGCGACATCGCCCTCTGCGTCACTGCCAGTCGTACGGCACCGGAAGTCGGCGGCTCGCGAGCATCACGTGCCGTGTGCACACGAGCAGCACGTGCGGTATGCACGCCAGAAACAGGCGAACGCGCACAGTTACGGCACGCGAGCAACACGTGCAGTATGCACGCCAAAAGTAGATGGGCGCGCGTAGGCAACGGCACGTCGCTTGCGTGCTACTGCCGCAGGAACCATTGAGGGGCCCGAGCTGGCGACAATGCCCGTGAGGCACCATCCTCACCATTGGGTAAGGTCCACGGATTGAGAAAAGTATGAAAGCATCAAAGTAAGCAGTAATTGTAAAACAAAACAAAGTTCAGAGTTTTACTCTACTGTGGGCTATTTGAGTCCTTTATCCCACTTCTGATATTAAAAATCAGAAGAAGAACCATTTAAAAAAATTACAGTTGGGACACGTTTACAGAGACTTAAAACAATGACTCACGCACACCATGTCCACGACTACCTTCTCTCACGAACGCCACCGATCGAATGAATGTTTCGAGCAAAGGCGTTGCTATTTATAGGCACTGTACCCTCAACATTATTATAAAATTCGTGTTTCCTAAATTAACACTTAAAGTCTTTGAACGATGTTTTCTCGACGAATGTCAACCGACAAATGAGCGGGTGACGGAGCTGCACGCCGGTTTTATACCCTTTTTGTAGGGTATTCCTTACAATAGTTTATTTACATTTAACTAAGGTACCATTTTGTTCGATAACTTTTTGCCATCTTGTAGGTATGGAAATGATCCCATTGCTATAGAAATTTTGGGGTTTCTGATCAAAATACCGCGACAATTGGTTTTGGCAGTCCTCTTGTGATGTTAACCTGACACTGCCTAAAGAATTCTGAAGAGACCGAACCAGGTGGAAATCCATTTCTAATATGTATTCCTTTTTTTTTTTTTTTTTTGTTGATTTTAAATGGATTGACTAATCAACTGACGCATTTTAAGCATATTTATTTCTTATAAGGTATTTTGGTAAGCAATAAATATTCAATACAAATACAAGCAGTACTACCTGAATGAAACAAATAAATCTTTAGAAGCTTACTTACTATAATAAGTCTAATTATAACTACATACTTATACGATATAATCTTGCGTTGTTTTTTTAAATATTGTGCTAATCACAGTGCACAGTATTCAAATGTCGACGAATAACACACGCACGGCAGGAAGTCGTTGGATGCGGAAGGCGGAGGACCGCATTATGTGAAAGGCATTGTGGAAGGCCTATGTCCAGCAGTGGGCAGATAAAGGCTGATGATGATGATGATGAATAGCACTTTTTTTTTTTTTTTTTTGCTTTGCTGTGTGGACGAGCTCACAGCCCACCTGATGTTAAGTGGTTACTGGAGCCCATAGACATCTACAACGTAAATGCGCCACACACCTTGAGATATAGTTCTAAGGTCTCATATAGTCACAACGGCTGCCCCACCCTTCAAACCGAAACGCATTACTGCTTCACGGCAGAAATAGGCGGGGCGGTGGTACCTACCCGTGCGGACTCACAAGAGGTCCTACCACCAGTAATTACGCAAATTATAATTTTGCGGGTTTCATTTTTATTACACGATGTTATTCCTTCACCGTGGAAGTCAATCGTGAACATTTGTTGAGTACGTATTTCATTAGAAAAATTGGTACCCGCCTGCGGGATTCGAACACCGGTGCATCGCTTCAACACGAATGCACCGGACATCTTATCCGTTAGGCCACGACGACCACAAAAGTTAAGTCATCCGTGACCACAAATTTATGTATCTATCTTTCAGCCCACAGAAGTCCACTGCTAGAAATAAGCCTCCCAAGGGCCTCACCACTCACTTCTGTAAATCATCGATCGGTCCACCTGTGGAATTTGTGAAAACAAAAAAAAAACAAAGTATTTGAAACGTCGCAAGCAATAATGTAATTACAATAAAAAAAATCTAGATTAAGTCGTAACAGCTGTTTTAATTATGCATATATGTTTCTCGAAAACCTAAGAAAACACTATATTAGGTCTATAATATAATTTACTGTTTTTCAATTTCTCAGTAGCATCTTGTTTTGCCCTAAATTTAGTACCAGGTCAACATTTAGCGTGTTCATGTTGCATAAAGCGACGTGCTATTTAGCATTTTCTTATCTAAGGACTTACAGCATTCCTAATAGGACTCATTAAATTTCCGCGCCAATCTGCGATCGTGAGATTTACAAACACATTCTGCCAAACCACATTGACAGTGTTACTTGCACAAAAACTAAATATATTTATTTTTATTTATTACTTAGATTGGTAGACGAGCTCACAGGCCAACTGATATTAAGTGGTTACTGGAGCCCATAGAAATTTACAACGTAAATGCGCCACCCGCCTTGAGATATAAGTTCTAAGGTCTCAGTATAGTTACATCGGCTACCTCACCCTTCAAACCGAAACGCATTACTGCTTCACGGCAGAAATAGGCAGGGTGGTGGTACCTACCCGTGCGGACTCACAAGAGGTCCTACCACCAGTAATTGCGCAAATTATAATTTTGCGGATTTGATTTTTATTACACGATGTTGTTCCTTCAACGTGGAAGTAAATCGTGAACAATTGTTAAGTACGCATTTCATTAGAAAAATTGGTACCCGCCTGCGGTATTCGAACACCTTTGTCTGAACCTTTAGGTCACGACGACGTCAATTATGTAAAATCACAGTATCATTTTTAAACTATCGCATTTTTTAATAACGTACACGGAAAAATAATTTTGTCTCTTCGAAAACAATTCCATTTTCGCGATTTTAAATGCGGCCCATAAATCATGCGAAGTATACGACATCCTTGGCTTGTACAATAATTTGCGCCTCACTGAAATCCGGTGTATTTAGAATTTCAAATCGAAATATAAATAGTTACTTTGATCGTTATCCGGACAGTTTGTGAGGGAAAGTGTAGGGGACCGTCCCATTAACAACGAATAATTATACGCTTTAAACTGTTTTATAGCATTAGAATGAATCCACGCGTTTATATTATTACGGCTTGCAGTAAAGTGATAATATATTACTTTTTTTTTTTACTTTTGTTGTATTAAGTGGTAATCGCAACTCATAATTATTATTTCAATTACTTCAGATATAACAGCCATATTACATTAAAAATAACATTTGACATAGAATACAAAAAAAATATACCAACAACAATTTCGGATTAAAATTAAAACAAAACTGCCTAAACCTATAGGCCGGTTTGGATCCAGAGTGCTTGCTCAACATGCACACTGGTCCATTATTGGGAAGTCCAGACGTGTATCTATACATACATACATATATATTGTGTATCCAAACATCACAGGTCAAGGTTTCAATCCTCTGCAGCCTGCAAGGCCTACTTGTTTCGCATAACAAGTCTTGCCTGATGATACCAAGTCACGTGGGCCTAGAGCACTCCTTACTTCTAAATTTATATTAATTTTAAGTTAAATTTGTAATTAATTATAAAAGGGATTAATCCCTCTTCAATACCTCAATTTTATTTTTCACGAATTTTGAATTGTGATTATTAGTTAATCATCATAATTCAAAATCTGACACGATTCGATGCTTGGGCGTTGATTTTTATAAACCAAACTGTGCGAAATAACAAAAGTGCATTTTCAATTATCAATAACGCTAACGATTAATGATGTTAAGGCGTTGTCTATACTAATATTATAAAGAGGAAAGATTTGTTTGTTTGTTTGTTTCGAATAGGCTCCGAAACTACTGGACCGATTTGAAAAATTCTTTTTCCATTAGAAGCCGACATTGTCCCTGATGAACATAGGCTACTTTTTTTTTTCTTTTTTTTTTTTTTTTCTTGTATGTTTTAATGTTTCCGAAGCGAAGCGAGGGCGGGTCGCTAGTATGAAATAAAGTTATTATGGTTTTGTTTGGACTAGCACCAAATGTATTGGTTTTTTTTTTTTAAATAGTGTACCTAACAAACGTTAACCTAATCGCTAGTTTTTATTATTATTGGCGCACAACAACAAACTTCTTTGTGCTTTATTTAAAAAAAATCCGTATGTACATAGAATATCAGGTAATTTAATCGACTGGCTTCCCCGTAAGGTGGGTTTTGACCGCCGAAGTTTTCAAGGATCGTGTAGCAGGTCAAAGTATCCTGGCTGAAATATCTTAATGCTGAAACTAATGTATGTTTGTTTGTATGTAGCGGTTTCTTTGAAAATCATTTTACTTTGAGCCCTTCGATTAACTTGAAATTTTGCACATACATAAAAAATCGATGACAAAACAATAATTTTATAAAATAACTTCGCTCTAATGTCCTGACCGGTATCAGCAGAATGAAATAGTGTATTTTTAAGCTATTGCATAGCTTTTATCGCGGGCCTTGAGCGCGGCGACCGAATCATGAAATTCCGTAACGAAAAAAACCTTACACCCCTCACTCCGCCTACCATGTAGCTCGCGTTCAACACATTCACACGTTGCGCTTGTGTAGTGTTTGTGAATAAGCACGTGGCGTGACGTCACACTGCATGCGCATCATGAAAAGTCTGCCCATCTCTCTCTCGCGCGGTCTAGCTTATGAGTGTGAAGGGAACAGTTAAGGTTTTGCTTTTATTAATGTTTAATATAGCGTGGTCTTGTTTTATTATTGTTTTAATATTAAATTATCATTGTCTAATTATAATTGCATAAGTTGATAAAAAATGCTATGCAATAGCTTTACCGCAGCAGTTCTCGAGTGCCACACGTTTGTTTTTTCTTGTTATTTCAACTACATAATAAATAATTTTTCTAATACGTTAAGGAATATTCCCGTTCTAATATCTTTACATTTCACAACTTTTATCGTGCGTAGTGTGACCGACACAGTACCGATCTATCCGTGAAATCTTACATAAAACTATCATAATTTAGCACTAGATTCCACAATAGCCGGTTCTATCTATTAGATAAAGGTGCCCTCGACCGTACACAGAGTCAATTCAAAGTTCAGATCTGGCAACATTAGTGGCGTCCTAATAAATAATTTAAATTAACGTTAGAAATAAACTTTAAGTAGCCAAGTTAAGTGGCTATAATAAGCGCCTCAGTGGAATTTTAAGAGCGTTGGTGACGATCATGTTTTCACTTAAGTTCACGATCAAACAGGGAAACATTCGTGAAATACGATCACAGTTAAATACCTAATTACATTTGAATTAATTTAAAAAAAGCGTCGACTGTTATCATTACAAAGTATCATCAAAGAATATTATAATTTTTTTAAGCTATTGCATAGCTTTTATCGCGGGCTTTGACTGCGGTGACCGAATCAAGAAATTACGTAACGAAAATTAAACCGAACACCTCCCACTACGCCTACCATGTAGCTCGCGTTCAACACAATCACACGTTGCGCTTAGTGTTTGTGAATAAGCACGCGGCATGATGTCGCACTGCATGCGCATCATGAAAAGTCTGCCCATCTCTTTTTCGCGCGGTCTAGCTTATGAGTGTGAAAGGGACAGTAAATATTTTGCTTTTGTTAATGTTCATAAATATAGTATGGTCTTCTTTTATTATTGTTTTAATATTAAATTATTAATGTATAATTATAATTGCATAAGTTGATAAAAAATGCTATGCAATAGCTTTACCGCGGCAGTCCCCGAGTGCCACACGTGTTATTTTTATTGCCCTTATAGGCAGACGAGCATACAGCTCACCTAATGCTGTGTGTTTACCGACACCCATGGACTTCAGCAATGCCAGGGACAGAGTCAAGCCCCTGCCTACCGTTAAGTACTCTCCACAAGCCTCGTTTGAAGAAGGACATGTCATAGAGCACGGAAACACCGTGGAGGGGACTCATTCTAAAGCCCGATGGTAAGTACTTATCAAATGTTCACGATTGACTTCCACGGTGAAGGAATAACATCGTGTAATAAAAAATTAAACCCGCAAAAATGTAATTTGCGTAATTACTGGTGGCTGGACCTCATGTGAGTTCGCACGGGTAGGTACCTCCACCCCGCCTATTTCTGCCGTGAAGCAGTAATGCGTTTCGGCTTGAAGGGTGGGGCAGTCGTTGTAACTATACTGAGACTTTAGAACTTATATCTCAAGGTGGATGGCGCATTTACGTTGTAGATGTCTATGGGCTCCAGTAACCACTTAACATCAGGTGGGCTGTGAGCTCGTCCAACCACCTAAACAATAAATAAAATAAAAAAAGTTGTTAACCAATGCCCTTTTTAATAATTCGTAAATATTCATAACTGTCAGTGTGACGTGTCTTTTAAATACACCGATTGGGTCCGAGCTAGCCCTTTGAGCTATAAAGGGCCCAAGGAAAGCGATATCTTTTAGCAACTGACTCTTTGATTACTCGACGGCAACTAGGGTTGATGGAAATGCAATATCGTCTTCTCGCATTAAAACTGTATAATCTCAAAACTTATTAATTTACAGGAGAGTTTTTTAAAGGTTTAACATGTGATATTTTTAATATTAATCATCTTTGCAACATTTTTTTTTTTACCATTATATGTCTTATAAAGTAAGATAAAATTATGTATTAATTTTCTTAATAGTAGTCAAAACATAGGTAAACTAAAAAAAAAAACTAAAACTAAATTACACTCTTTTGAGAGTATTTATGAGAAAAATGACCGCAAATTAACTTAATTTCGAATATTTTTGATAATTGTATACTTTTAATGCGAAAAGACGATATCAGTTTTACGATTATTCTAGTTTTATCTAAACGTAGCATATAAATTGCATCTATTTCTGCTGGGAAGCATTCGTCTTTTGCGGACCGAAAGATGGAACAGCATCAAATAATACAATTAAAATTTCGATCTTAGAATTCGTGTCTCCATTTCGATAAAGGCGTTCACGCTGCGCTTTGGCTCTGGTTAGCGCTTAATATCAGGTAGACCATAACCTAGTCCACAAATCTAAGAAATAATCTTGTTGTCAGGAAGTTAGCCCGCAATGCACAGCAAAGACACGACAGACGCTCTTCCAATCCGACTTAGAATTCGTGTCGAAGTTGATAGAGGCGTTCACGCTGCGCTCTGGCTCTGGTTAGCGCTTAATATCAGATAGACCTAGTCCACAAATCTAAGCAATAAACTTGATGTTAATAGGAAGTTAACCCGCAATGTACACCAAAGGCACGACAGACGCTTTTCCAATCCTACCCAATAATTGTATTGCTCGCTGATGACTGTGAAGCAACTACCTTTAATTACAGACTTACAGGGTAGTGTGTTTCATTCCCACTTTGTGAAAGCATTCGTGAGATGAATAACTTTATATGCTCTGTCTGAGAGCCTATAATCTAAATATATAAGTATGTTTATTTTTGAAACCTATATAAAAAAATTAAATCTGTCTCTTTTTTCCCTGTTACAGAGAGTTCTAGTTGAATGGGAAATGACCGCATTTAATTATATCTTTTATAGACCTAATTTCGTTAAATTTCATTTTCATGTACATTCACATCAAAAACTACACGACAAAATCGTGTTGTATTGAGTTTTCGTCGATTCTATCGGAGGCGCCGTTCGTTAGTTTTGCGAATCGCCACTAATAGAAGACCACTACTTGAAGAACGACTACGCGAAGAACGACTACGCGAAGAACGACTAGGCGAAGAATGACTACGCGAAGAACGACTCTCGTCATTCCAGACGCCCGCAATAACAGTCTAGCAGCCCTGACCGTGTCTGCCGCCCACGCCACTTGTCGCGACCGCGGCCGACACGTAAATATAGCGCGCGGAATTAGAACTTCTCGATGTTATTTATCACTGGGGCTTTGAAATCGACGCTTCGGACACTTCCTGCTCGTTCGTAATGCTGTTACGCGCCGCTCCGCAAACAAGTGGACGCCGTCGGAACGAGGCTCCGTTTTTACTGTGCGCGCTACGGCAGATATCTTCGCGTCAACTCACACCACAAGCCTGTATTCTTAATGCGAGTTTTTTAACGCTCTCGATAGCGTAAAGGTTAACTCAAGGCTCCGTTTTTACTGTGCACGCTACGGCAGATATCTTTGCGTCAACTCACACAACAAGCCTGTATTCTTAATGCGAGTTTTTTAACGCTCTCGATAGCGTAAAGGTTAACTCAAGGCTCCGTTTTTACTGTGCACGCTACGGCAGATATCTTTGCGTCAACTCACACCACAAGCCTGTATTCTTAATGCGAGTTTTTTAACGCTCTCGATAGCGTAAAGGTTAACTCAAGGCTCCGTTTTTACTGTGCACGCTACGGCAGATATCTTTGCGTCAACTCACACCACAAGCCTGTATTCTTAATGCGAGTTTTTTAACGCTCTCTATAGCGTAATGGGTTAACTCAAGGCTCCGTTTTTACTGTACACGCTACGGCAGATATCTCTGCGTCAACACGCACTTCAAGCCTGTGTGCTTAGTGCGAGTTTTTTAACGTTCTCGATAGCGTAAAAGTTTGTATGGACAACTTGTATAGGGTTGGAACGTTTGCCTACGTTTGCCGCTAGGGGCGCTGTTTCAACTGCATACAAATTTAAGTTAACTTTTACGCTATCGAGAATGTTTAAAAACTCACACTAAGCACACTGAAGTATCAGACTTGACTTGAATTATAGACTGGTACAGAGACTTCAGGTACGTTATTATTACCATGCTAAGTACATTCCTTATATTTAAGATTACGTGAACTCGAAGGGTTGTTGCAAATCTGAATTGTCAAATCGAGAGTTTCGTTTCACTTACATTCTTTTTTTTATTGCTTAGATGGGTGTACGAGCTCACAGCCCACCTGGTGTTAAGTGGTTACTGGAGCCCATAGACCATCCACCTTGAAATATATGCACCACCATAAATGCACCATCCACCTTGAAATATAAGTTATAAGGTCTCAATTATAGTTACAACGGCTGCCCCACCCTTCAAACCGAAACGCATTACCGCTTCACGGCAGAAATAGGCAGGATGGTGGTACATACCCGCGCGGACTCACAAGAGGTTCTACCACCAGTAACTATTCGTAAAGTTTATCGCTAAAACATTAAAATAAACTTCTTGAGTAAAGAATCAATTCCCATAACGTAAGTTTAAGTTTAAACCCACGCGATGATCGGACCAAATTCGATCTTCTTTGAACTTCAAGTCCCACGACGCTCTTCAAGAAGCCAAGGATCGCGGCAGATGGAAGGAAATCGTACGTGAGAAAATGATGAAGCATGATGGGGAGTCACGACTCTCAGTAACGAGCAAAGCAACGTCAGGATGAGAAGGAAGTTTAAAAATGTTAATAATAAACAAAAATATCCAACTCACCGACCAACTTCGATCTGTAATCTATATACAAATAACTGACCCGGCAGACTTCGTAGTGCCTCAATCGATAAATAAAATACCTAAAGTTTTGTATAATATAAACTTAAAACAAACAAAAGGAATCCGTCCGACGAGGGACACAATAAGGGAAAAACAAAATTGTAATTTTTATTTCATTCCGAGCATTTTCATATTTATCTACCTTTTAAACTTTCTCTGGACTTCCACGAATAATTCAAGACCAAAATTAGCCAAATCGGTCCAGCCGTTCTAGAGTTTTAGCGAGACTAACGAACAGCAATTCATTTTTATATATACTAGAGGTCCCGCAGGAGTCGAAATTCAACTATAATTAATTGGAATTGTAAGTTTGTACATTATGATTGTATTTTATACTTCTATAATCGCAAATTTCGCCAAGACTACACTATAAAAAATATTAACAAAGACAAACAATATTTAATCTCAATTTGACAACAGACGTCAAGAACAAAAGTTTGACAATAAATAGTATGCATGCGTGTGTGCGTCAAATACATGGTACGTAGTGTGTGTAATGTTTTCTATATTGATTTAATGTATCATTTATGCATTATTTAAAATATATATTAACATTGTGCACTTCTTCTCTATATACTCTATAAGTGTGGAAAATTTCATACTCCTCCGTATGCGCAATTTTCGTAAAAAGGGATACAAAGTTTTTGCTTCACGTATTAATATATAGATAGATAGATAGATAGATAGATTACGCAACCGCGATCCGTGGAGAGAATATCTTCGAGCGGCACACAAGAACCACCATCAGTTTATGTGAACCAATAAAACTGTATCAGTGAATCTAGAACTACGAATGTGATCGCTTATCTACAACGTTTCGGATACTTAAAATTCACAGTAACGTATTAAGGTGAATTGTTTGTGTCTTTACTGCTGAATAGTCATTAGAACTCAGACCGATCAGAGTGCTTAGTGCAGTTTCTTAACGCGCTCGATAGCGTAAAAGTTAAGCCAATTTTGTATGCAGTCGGAACAGCGCCCCTAGCGGCTAACGTACGCAAACGATCCCATTCCTTAACAAATATGAGCTAACTTTCACGCTATCGAGAACGTTAAAAAAACTCGCACTAAGCACACTGGTTTTAATTACCGGAGTTTCTAAACGCGACAACGAGTATGTTGGTGTTACTCACCTCAAGACATGAGTAACTATACTGAGACCTTAGAACTTATATCTCAAGGTGGGTGGCGCATTTTACGTTGTAGATGTCTATGGGCTCCAGTAACCACTTAACACCGGGTGGGCTGTGAGCTCGTCCACCCATCTAAGTAATAAAAAAAAGATGTGTGGTGCCGTGGGACACCGGATAGGAACGAAGTTCCATAATATAAATATATTAATTTTAAGTTCTATTCGAGGTATAAAGAAAATAATTATTCGGGTATACATTTTCTATTTTGATTTTTTTTGTGATAAAAAAAAACTACTTTACAAAGTTATCAACTTTATTTTATTCACAATGATTTATAAAAAATATACAATAATAATATACAAAGAAACAGCTATTTATATGAATAATAATTATAACCGTCATCACATAGACTATACATTAGATACTGTATAGCCATCATACTAAGACTATACATAAATAATAATAATCTTACGTTACGGACGTTTTTTCCCAGTTAGGGTACCTCTCCGCATCGTCCCCTAAGGAACCTTGTTCCAAAAAAAAAGTTCCAAGATTCAATAGTATTACAACTACGGCTTTGTCTACTAATGGATTGTTTTGTCTTTCTAGTAAAAATTAAAACTTTTTTTTTTGTTATATTAGACAGATACTTCTAAATCGCTATGACTCTGAGAAGAACCAGCAAGTAAGTTAAGTTTTTTTTCCAAACCTTTGTAAGTACAATGCAACACAGAATATTTATAAAATACTTTAAAATAGTACATTACAATAATAAATATAACCATGAGTATTGCCGAATATTGATCAACCATTGCTCTGATTTGAAACTCCTTGTTGTTTCCCTACCTATGCTGATAGCCTTGAGAGGCTATTTCAGCTTCTCCTTGACGTGTAGGTGAGCTCACGAGGCTCTAACCGGGAGTGTTGCTAACACTGGCCCTAACAAGAGCAGTGCTTCGCAGAATCTACCACTGGATCGGAAACGCGACCCACTGAGAAGATCCGGCGAGAAACTCAGTGGGCTGTTACGATGGGTTAATTCACTCTTCGAGCCCTTCGTCGCAAGCGATGGGTTCGACGAGGACGATGACCGGTGCTTGTGGTGCCTAAAAGCACTGTTAATGGATCGTGAAAAAGCAAAAATTATCTCGAACAATTGCGTTGACGTATTGTCGAATCCGGTACTGTGATCGAAACGCATTCCTAAACGGCTGCACAGTGAATGCGATCGCGTTATGCAACACGTAACAATCTGCGTAATGACGCAATGAAACGCTTTCCTATGCGAAATCCTGGAATTTATCAAAGTTTATTATTCACTGAGTTTGGTCAAGGACTGTATTTAGAATGAACAAAATATTTACTTCTTGTTTTTTTATCTTGAAAATTTCTTGTATGAAAATGTATGAAAATTGTTTGTATGAAAATGTTTTGTAACGCAGTATTCTTGAAAATGTTGAAAACGTTCTAATAACCATTTTATGATGAACGGAAAAATTTCAGAATATTTGTTCAAATTAAAAACAGAAATAATAGAATAAAATCAAATATTTCTCTTGGAGAGGAGAAACTCGACCGTGTTGTGCGAAATGCATTTATTCAAAAGACTATCACTCTTTATATCGCAAATTTCGTTAAATTCGAAGGCAAATAAGCAGATAGCCCCTCATTAACAGTCGTTCTCGGATATCAGCAATACCAGAGACACAGTCCAGCTACTGCCTACCAGTCGGGACTTCTGAAACCTTTCTTGAAGAAGGATATGTCATAGCGCTCAGAAAGATCAGAACTTCGAAGCCGGATTATACGTGATTAGTCTTTGAAGGCGCACTGTGGTTGAATACACTCGTCCCAACTAGTAAGGCTTTAGTTGCAGATAATGCAATAATAAAAGAAGACAATAAGAAGAATCATTTCAAACAATCTCTTCTTCAATCAGATCTTATAAGACACAGACACGACTAATCCCTCTAAAAAGTCAGCTCAAAACATTTTGCTAAAATCTTCTCTGATACACAAAAAACGACTTTAATGTTTTCATATCAACAGCTGTAGAAATTGAACAATCAGTGGACGCCAAAAACAAGAAGAATATACTAGCAAATTTTCTTACAAATAAAATCGTTATATACTTAAATATCGGGTTATTTAACATTAATAGTTCCTAAAAACTAAATTAAATACGTTATTTTATATACCTCGACCTCACAGATATCTGTTTACTTAACCAGACATTCGATGTTCGGGTTACGATCGCACTAAATTTCTCGTACATTGTAATATCCTTGTTGAGTAATAACACCATAAAATATGGTCAAGCTATCCGTTCATTGAATATTAGGTAATCTAACTGCGCGATAAATTGTCGCAGCGGCCAACTGCGGAAGTCACTAGCTAGAATTTACCATGAAACATGGCCGCGATTTGGTTTCAAAATAAGATGATTGCTTGGTGTTCGAAAATTGAGTATCATTCAGTGCGGGGTAGAAAGAAATAATTCTCAAAAACTGAGATTGGGACGTTAATATAAATTGGTATAAAAAATACAGTTTGAATTGAGAACCTTCGAATCCTAGGAAGTCGTTTAAAAATGGATTGTACTAACTGTTTTTTTAATGCAATAGAGTTCATTAACAATTGAAATTCAGTTGATGCGCGAGGTCAATAGCCTCGTGCGACCCAGGGCAGCGTCCGCCTACCTCCACATTAGGTAAAAGATTCACGAATTACGAAGCGAAGCAAATTGTCCCTTCGAAATAAGGCGACACTCTACAAAACTTGCATACGCCCCGTCAGGACCTATACAAGTGTAGTGTTGACTTGAAAGCCCTTCAAGTTATTTAATACCGTTTTTGCAGGAAAGCCGTCGGAGCACCGTGGTTTCTAAGGAACGTGGATCTTCATGATGACCTGGAGCTTGACTCAGTCAGTAAGTATCTACAGTCGGCATCATTGCGCTACCTTAAGAAGGCGGCACGACATAAAAACCTCCTTATCGTGGTCGCTGGGAATTACATACCCAATCCTGTAGACCTAATGTTAAATAGTCGACGTCGCCCAAAACACGTTATTACGGAACCTCCCGATCCATTCTCGGTGCTTTTAGGTACCGGTCACCGTCTTAAGCAAATTAACCCATAGACGTTCGCCACGTTTGCCACGTACCATCCGGCTATCGAATGAGCTCCCCTCCACGGTGTTTCCCGAGCTCTATGACATGTCCTTCTTCAAACGAGGCTTGTGGAGAGTATTTAACGGTAGGCAGCGGCTTGGCTCTGCCCCTGGCATTGCTGAAGTCCATGGGCGACGGTAACCACTCACCATCAGGTGGGCCGTATGCTCGTCCACCTACAAGGGCAATAAAAAAAAAAAAAAAAAAATACACAGCTCACTGAGCTACTCGCCGGATTTTCGTTCTTGGTTCAAGATTTTTTATTACGGTCGAGATTATTTTTATTGTCCTTGTAGGCAAACGAGCACACGGTCCACGTGATGGTGAGTGCTTACCGTCGCCCACAGACGTCAGCAATATCAGAGACAAAGTCAAGCCGCTGCCTACTATTAAGTACTCTACATAAGCTGCGTTTGAAGAAGGACACGTACGTTAGAAAAAAATATCTGGAAAACGCACTGTGAATGAACGCAGTGGTTCTAGATACTATAGACGAACTATACTCCGGTGGCGTTCCGTGCAATTTTGAAAATAATTCAGAGCTTCAAAACTCCCATCATAAATTCAAATACAATTTTTAACACTTAACAAATGTTGCTCCAAAAGTAAGTTATTTAGACAAATAATTTTGATTTCGACTTTTTAAACTGCGAACTAGTTACCTACAGCTCGACACGCAACTGACATTTACTCGACATTTGACATTACTGTCGTCATCACTCTAATTATTGCTCGTGGGTGTGGGCTGTCAATAAACGCATAACTATTTTAAATCGATTCGAGTATTAATCACGATTACCGATCGAGTTCTAATCGAATGCAAATAGAGAACACTATACTGTAATACAAAAACAATTTATACGTCAAATATAACAACGATACAAATTCGTACGCGATAAACGGTATTAATGAAGAAGGGTGCTGACAAATTCAACTAGACTTAGTGAATTGTCTTCAAGACGAATTTTTTTTAGAGTACATATTTGGAATCTCACTGTTAGCATAGAAGCTTGACTGTACCCGTGCATAGTTGACGTTGTTAAGCGATGGTGAGCAGTCACCATCAAATAGACCATACACATAATCTGCTTATAGCAGAAATAAACATATAAAGGCGTTTTTTGTCAAAAACGTTTTTTAAGTAATATATATTAGTTTTAACACTGTGTAATAAACCAAAAAATAGCTTGAAATAACCAATTTACATGTAGGGAAATTTTTATTTCGTAAAAATACTTTATTCTTTAGTAATTCGAGAACAAAAAGTAATGGTCATTGTATATAGCGGTGATGAATAAACCCGTCGACGGACCGGTCCAGAGATTAACGCATTAACCGAATGTCGTTATATTTTGCCCTAATTAATATGCTCTTTCTTTGTTTTTATATTTGACATTTAATAGAGTCGGAAATCGAGTCGACTTCCTTGTTTCTAATCGGTGATACGTCGATATGTTACCAGTGATTTATTATGTGGTTTTGATATGATATTAAATACTTGGTATCGTTTGGAAGCTAAATATTATGTATTATTTAGAAAGTACAGTACACACAATAGTTGTTCGATTTTTATTGTTTTAGAGTATTGAAAAAAATTTTTTTTTTTTTACTTAAATTATTTCTTTAACTTTTTTTATTCCGTAACTTTAAAAATACGATGATATATCCCTGTGATATCGTAACCAGATATTAATATACTTGCTTATGTACGTTTGTATATATGGAAAATATACACCCAGACAAAGAACAAACAGACCTATTCACGGTTGTCTGGAAGAGATCGCTTTTAGCTATAAGACTGCCTATTGTACAAATGTATCTGCTTTTTGAATGTTTTTGAATGTAAATTGTGTTTTGGTGTGCAATAAAGTGTATTCTCTACCTCTTTCTCTATATTCATCTCAGGAGTTTTTGCCCTATGTGGGAATCGAACTGACGACTACTACACCACCGAGTCAGTATTATATATATACATATAATTGAGTTATCATAAAATAGGGGGCATCATTCACATTGTGGGCCCCCATTACTACATAACACGAAATGCTCATATACTGGTGCTAGGTCGTGAGTCCGCAGGGGTAGGTACCACCACCCTATTTCTGCCGTGAAACAGTAATGCGTTTCGGTTTAAAGGTGGGGCAACCGTTTTACTATACTGAGACCTTAGAACTCATATCTCAAGGATATAAGTTGTAGCATATACCACGGCATATACGCTGTAGATGTCTATAGGCTCCGGTAACCGCTTAACATCAGATGGGCCTTGAGCTCGTCTAACCAACCACGCAATAAATAAATAAAAACTAGCTATTTATCTAGAAATAAAATTAAAATTAAAAACATTACGATTCCGATAGTGTGGGATCTCGAGCGAGCAAAGAATTTAAGAATTTTTTTTAACATTTCCTCATTACTTTGCACGTAAATGAACATTGAATTGAAGATCCATAATAAAGGCCCACCAGACCCCTTATCATGGTAAACGCCTTCCAGCTTCCGCCCAACAAGGAACAGGCGTTTTCGCAATACATTTTACCGTGAAACATATTATATTTCGGAGTCAGTCAGAAATTGATATCCAAGATGAACAATTTTGATAATACTGGACACATAGAATTTTAATACCGTGGTCACTCTCCGATTTCGATTAAGTTATCAACGTTATATAATATACATCAAAATGCCTATTAGAGCCCGCATTTAGCTATTAGAATCCTACCTATTTTTAACTTATGGCATTGTATTTATTATTCAAAACAATTGAGATTTGGACATAGTGTCTCAAGGTGGGACGGTATTCGCCTATTTAGCAGCAGCAGAAAAAAATGTCTATAGGCTAAAAAGAAAAATATGCCTGATCCTATTTTTAAAAAAACCTGCTTTGGATGCCTTCAATAACACGAAAACAACCAAAATTGAATAATATCGTTTGGTAAACGAAGCATTTTATTTACCGCTAAGATTACACATTAAAATTTACCGACTGATTAGGCCGGCTTATCTTAAGTTGGCACTAGAATTCATTGGGTTATTTCATAAATTAACGTGCACAAACGCAGAGATAAAAGTAAAAAGTCAAAGAGGTAATTTTATCGAGAGGCACATATTCAAACTATCCGGTGAACGAGAACCCTCCCCGCCAGTTTTTAAGTAATTACCGGAAACCATAGACAACGTTAACAGCACGACCTACCTTAAGATACGACGTCTACGTCTCAAACGGGTACGGCTGTTTCATCCCTGCCAATGGGAACGCATGACTACTACGCGGCAAAAATAGGCCAAGTACCTCCGCGGGAACCTCCCTACCCTAGTTCTGACTCCGCACGGAGATCGGACGTCAATTGAGAGAGAGCAAAGAGAGTCGTTTCGTGGGTTGAGGTAATACCTGGATAGATAAGGTCAGGACGCTCGGGTATACGAGCTTACTTACAATACGCCTTAATAGCACAAAGCTTGCGCTTCATAAAAGCTATATCCCCAGCACCACTACAGTGTACTTCTTGTGTTGTTAAAAGTAATTCTGAATTCGATACATGCGCAAACTCGTAAAGTTACATGTTAATAATTATAAAGTAATTGCTTATATTATAGTGACGTAAAGTATAGCGTAATCCGCCTCTATTAAAATATACTCTTAGAAAACACAAGAAAGCATTTAGAGTTTTCATTAATCTTTGACTTTTATGGTTTTCTATTTTACAATTAAAATTTTATCGCGCTAGTGCAAAGAAATAATGAGGTGCATTTTTTTTGTATAATATAAAAATTATTTACCGATTTTTATACGCTAGACCGAGATATGGTTTTTGTGAATTAATTAGAAATACAACATAATATATGCTTCGTTTATGTATTGCAATAAATGTTTTTTTAACCGTTTTTTATTTAGTTATTTAATTATATAATAATAATTAATGAAAACAGTTCATCGTCATTGCGTTCGTTCCTAATAGTGAATATTTTAATTTGAATTTTGTATAAATGTTTCCCTTCACTCCCCTTATTTATCAGTCTGAAGTCTGAACTGTCACTGGTACTAACTACTGCTAAACAGAAACCAGATCTAAACGCTACACAAGCCACTCCAGTTGTCCCTTTAATCGCAACTGGGCATACCTAAAATTGGCCCTAAAATTACGACTATCGAAATCTGTGGTACGCCAACCGGTAGACTGGAGTATACGAAACTAACAAACAGATCAGTGTGCTTAGTGCGAGTTTTTTTAACGTTCTCGATAGCGTAAAAGTTAACTCAAATTCGTATAGAGTTGGAACGTTTGCCTATGCGGATTCACGTTGCCTATGAACTCTGAATATATCCTTGACCAAACATTGCGGGCCATGAGGTTCGTTCGGCTTATCTATATATTAATACGTGAAGCAAAAACTTTGTATCCCTTTTTAAATAATGCATAAAAGATACATTAAATCAATAAAGAAAACATTACACACACTACATACCATGTATTTGACGCACACACGCATGCATACTATTTATTGTCAAACTTTTGTTCTTGACGTCTGTTGTCAAATAGAGAATACATGAAATATTGTTTGTCTTTGTTAATATTTTTTATAGTGTGGTCTTGGCGAAATTTGTGATTATAGAAGTATAAAATACAATCATAATAGTGTACATACTTACAATTCCAATTAATTATAGTCGAATTTTGACTACTGCGGGACCACTAGTACTGTATTAATAGACCTAAGACAAACATTAAAATCTAATCTTTCTTTGAATCACAACGATTGAAATATTTAAAGGTATTGATATATCACAACGATTGAAGTAAGGAAAGGTATTGAAATATCTATTTATAAAAATGCGGTATAATACTCGCTCATTCGAATGAAAATAAATAAAAATGAGTAATCAAAAACCAAAAAACACTTTTAGTATTTCCTCAAATTTGAAGTAACAATGACGTTGAAATACACGATCCAATACACGAACTTGTTTTGAATCGTGTGAAATTTTATTACGTAAAGAACTGTTGTACTGCCCGCTATATTTACGTCGCCAACAATTTTAATACTTACTACATAATGGTGCAAATTTCTCTTATCCGGAGCAAAACTCAGTGAAAGGTCCCCAGATCGTATCATTCTGGCTTTCGTCCAGACTCGGACATAAACGTTATTATGAATTTACGAGACACGAGGAAATAGCACAGTAAATGTGAATTTATTGTATGAAATTACGAGATTTTAGTGGGCTCCGTGATTTGTGAACTCTGTGATTCGAATGAATATATTTTATTTATGGCAACACCTCCCGTTTCTATTCGATAACAACGACTTGCTTAATAGATTCGAATAGATGATCCCTTTGCTTTTGTAATGTGTAATGATCACATTGACATTTATATGTGGATATGATTAGAGTGATAACAAAAATAGCGAAGTTTTCTGAACTTTATTTATTTATTTTGTTATTGCCCCTCTAGGCAATACCAAAATAGTCTCGCAGCCAACGTGTTAGTTAGATGGTTTATTTATACGTCTAAATAAACATTTATTAAACACTAATTCCGTAAATTTATATTTTTATATTTATTTAAATTTGTTTTATATTTAACACAAACACAAATTGATCAAACAATTAATAATAATTAAAGTTAAATCGACAACATATCGCATGACAGTACCAAGCAGTAGGTATGCAATTTGGGTGTAAACTTTGTACGACCAACGTTTGGATCCAACATTACAAAACCTTATCGTCTTCATAACTCTCAAGAACTAGTTTCATATCATCAGACGTTACAGAAACAAATGATGTGTAATGTTATACTAAACAATGGTCCGTAGGCGAACTGGTAGAAGCTGAACTATATGCTAATATCTAAACGAGTCTCGTTAAAGTAAAAATGTTCGCTCCGACTTTATGTGGGACGGTTATAACAGAATGTACAAATCAAGAAGGTTTTTTTTTGTTGGCCCAACGTTAGATAATATAAAACATTATTTGCAGTATTTTAATGTTTATGCATATATATTTTTTTACTTTATTTGAATACTAGTGACCCTTCCTCGCTTCGCTTCGGAAACATTAAATTTTATTATTGATAGCCGAGTCTCGCGATGTTACCCGCGGTTATTGTCGTATCGCGGGTGACACCGCGGGGCAAAGTTAGTCTAAAAAAAGTAGCCTAAGTTGTTTCTTGTATCATCAGCTACCTATCAGTGAAAGTCTCGTCAAAATCGGTCCAGCCGTTCCAGAGATATCTCGTAGCGTTCAGCCTGCGTTTGCAATGTAAGCGGAAAAAATGTAATTATTTACGACATCACATTAGAAACCTCAAAAATAATCGTACTTCTCCACTATTTAATGGATGTTATTATACATATAAACCTTCCTCTTCAATCACTCTATCTATTAAAAAAAACGCATCAAAATCCGTTGCGCAGTTTTAAATATTTAAGCATACATAGGGATATAGGGACAGAGAAAGCGACTTTGTTTTGTATCATGTAGTGATACTGTTAGTAATTATAGAAATGGAAAATCCTGATTGCAATAAAATCGGTATGGTACGCAGTCGTAGCGTCCAAATAAGATAGATATCGCCGATAAAACATAAAACCATACCACACATAGTACATTGTCAATCCATTCTGGAGATATATTAGAAGGGCATCAAGTGCTTCAATCGGTGGTTCCATCTTAAACCGATACGACGACTCGATCGCATGATCGAAGAACGACCTCATTTATTATTTACCTGACGCTACTCGTACCCCCGCATTGTAATCCCACGAGCCGAAAATAAATTAATATTTAATTGCTCCGATAGTATCTCGCGCTCCGTAAGACCATCAAAATGTCATCCTGGCATAAAAATGTCAAAGCCAAGTGACATTTCGGATTCTAATCCGGTCCGGAAAGCGATCGGCTTTGGACCTTGCTATGATGTGTTACTGGCACAGTCTTCGGGGCCATAGATTGATGATAAGTCTAACCATTGTTGCAGCCTCGACAGTGTGGGTGAGTTGGTGGCTTTAATTTATCGTGGCGATGCGTAAAGCCTAACGTATACCCGTGAAGCGCTACGGGAAAGTGTGTTGTAATTCGAGCGATGAATACTGGTTCCGGACAATTGATTTAGCTAATACGCTCGCGTTTAAATTTGGACCATATGAAAACGATTTGTTGCACATTTGGTTTTTGTTTTGTGAATTTTTTCTGATGATTTTTTAATGCATAGTCGGGAGAAAAATAGCACGGACCACTTGATATCGTCACGTGAATTCGCAGGAGAAATAGGTAAGGTTGTGGTGCCTACAATGGCGGACTCAAACGATGCAACACTCAACCTATAAGATCAACCTAAAAGATTTTGCTAACACCGGCCCCAGCAGAAACTGCTTCGCAGAATCTATCATAGAATCGGTATCGCGGCCTACTGAGAAAATCAGGCCAGAAACTCAGTGGATTTTGTCTATGGGGACTACATGCAGAAATAATACCTATTTGTATGCCTGTCATTTCTCTTCTTTTCATTTTGTTTGAAGCTGTTGAAGGCACACTGGCTTTTAAATGAAGTATCCGCTTAGGTTCTAAGAAGTAGCCGCTGCCCGTGGATAATGGCAATTCCAGACCATTGGCCACCGTAAAGCTAATGCCCGTTAAACCTAGTTTCAACGGGCTCATGCCATAGTGCTAAATTAGTACTTTAATTTATACAATATATATAGTCGTAGCCTAAAAACTAAAAATACAGAAAAAAATACAAACTGAAACAAAAATTAATTTAATTTATTTTTTATTCTCTTGATATTAGTATTCAGGATGTTAGAGCGAAGTTAGAAAATTATTGTATTGTCAATCTTAAAGTAGGTAAAATTACGTACAATAAATACCGTTAAAAAATACATATATACATATCAAACGGCTTAAAGAGAATAAGCCCGCTAAGCTTACTTCACCGACCCTTCTCTAGAATTGTTAAGTTTTTCAGAGGCCTCAGTCTTAGAGATAACTTATTTTGACATTCAACAAATAATATCATTTGTATTGACAAAAATGACTACAATACAACAACAAAAAACATTGAAACCAAATAATGGTTTTTTTTTATTATGTTACTTTAATAACCATAGATTTGCAACGAAAGAAAGAAACATACACAGCGCATAAAAAAATACCATGATCTTATTACCCTCTACTTAGTTACTAGATCTTTCTTATGAAAATTATACGTTTGAAGTCTTCATATTTACAATTTCCCGTAACTATATCAATTTGATTATCCATAAATAAAACAGGGCATCAGTGATATCAGCAAGCCAGCCGTCACCTCGCGATGGCGTGGACTTAATTATTAAATCCAATTGTAACAGGGATCGTTTTTGATTTTATAAATAATTACGAACATATTTTAATTAATAACACGTAGACATAAAACTTTTACTCCAAAAAGCAACCGTCGTGACATTAAATTTACTGGCATATTTTTAAAAATCCATACCCACATGATTCTACACTAAATTATTCCTCATATATTCCCCCAGAAAATTATTTAAATACCTACTGCAAAATATCAATAATAATTTACGGTAGGCAGCGGCTTGGCTCTGCTCCTGGCATTGCTGAAGTCCATGGGCGACGGTAACCACTTACCATCAGGTAGACCGTATGCCTACAATAGCATTAAAAAAAATCAGGATTAACACAGGAAAATTTTATTTTTAACATCCTCCTGGTACATGTGACCATTTTAACAATGACGTAACGTGAAGTGTCAAAATGAAAGCGATCACGCTAACTAACACGTATGACAATTAGCCCCCAGTGCTGATTTGAATAGGACACGAGTATCGATAGATCATAAATCAGAGTTGAACAACCTCGGTTGTCACATCGCCTGCGCTCCATCATCGTTTGAGCATTGTTGCGCAGAGTAAATATGTTATAGGTGTGTAACCTTTGGGTCCTGCGCCGTGTGGGCGGATGACAGCCCTGGGCGTGACCTGGTCACAGATTACACGACGCAGATAAGACTCTCACGACAACAAAAGTTACTTGATGACGTCTTCTTTTTTTTTTGTAGTTAAAATACGTCATATTTAATGCCATATTTTTGTTTATGTATGTATGGTATGTATGTATCTATGTATGTGTGTATTCCTCCTCCTTGCGTCGAAAATCCTCAGTGCTGAGGGTCGTGGCCTCCTCTAATAACTTTCTCCTGTATTATCTTGTGCCATTCCTGCCTGTCCTCGGCTGTGTGTATGATAGCAACGTGGACTGAACTATTGAGAGTGGAGCGTATCTGACCCGACCAGCGCATGTATGTATTATGTATGTATTATTTAATGTCATAATAAAAAAATAAAAAAAAATATTTAATGCATAGTTATTTGGTATGCTTAAAGGGAATTTATGGATACTGCACTGAATGAAGTAATAAAAAATATTGTATTTAATGTTGAGTTCGTTCACAATGAAAAACTTGCATTATACATAATTATTATACACGCATAATTATTTTTTACTAAAACCCAGGGTCAAGTCACTACGAAAATAATATAATGTGATATTAATTACTATTTGAATTCAAAGATTCGAATATGCTTTCGAAGATTAGATTAATTGTGTAATTAAATAACAAATGGGTATTTCTAAATTTTAGATGAGTGCTTTAAATTGCAGTATTACGATGCTCGCGACCCTGACCTAATCACAGACTAATAGATATAGATTAGAATTTGCTGGTTCTGCTCTCGTTTTGCATAAGACTTTTAATTCGTCTACGGTTTCACAATGGTATTTTCATGTTAAATGATTTTTTTACGATTCTTAGAGAGAGAGAGAGAGAGAGAGAGAATACACTTTATTGCACACCAACACAATTTACATTTAAAAAAAACAGTCAAAAAGCACATATGTACAATAGGCGGTCTTATCGCTAAAAGCGATCTCTTCCAGACAACCGTTTAATTTACAGAAATTCTGTAAAATATAAAAAATATAGCAGGTATGTTGCGGTGTACCATATACAATACATTGGGACGCTGGTGCTTGTGGCGTCCTTGACAATGTCCATCCACCTGGTTGGCAATCTTCCTCGACTTCTCTTTCCTTCCACGTGAACTACAACTATTAGTTTTTCCAAGTTGTCAGGATTTCGACGGGTCACGTGCCATAGTTATTAAAATCACAAAATACAATTCAGTACTATCACACTTTTAACACATGAATAATAAATCGATATTCAATTGTGAATACTCTATGACGCTTAGAACCAGTAAGTCGCGTGGGCAGAATAATGAAGACATTTGTCGCGCCGTGTGTTATCCCTTATGTATCCTAGCCGTAAGCTGTTCGTTCGTTTAAAGCTTTCGACCTACGATAATACGGTGCTCGGAGCTTAATCGTGCTTTTTTTACCGATCAAATCAGATTCAAGTGGTTATTATGAGTTTTAAATAAAGTCGTGCATAAGTAGAATCGTCTTTGTGATAATCTATTTAAAAATATACTAAGAGTTTGTTCGGGGTTCAGTGTTTTTGGTCATTGGCGGTGAAAGAAATCTGCCGAGCATTGAGTTTGGAATGTTTGTAAGATGGGTAGCCTCAGTTCCAAATTTTTGCGGTTAAATCCTATTTTAGCACTCGTGCTAATAATGCTTACTGTAAAACTCACGAAGCTTTCAAATTTAAAAAGAGAAAAAAAAAGAAAATCGCTAAAAGCTTTGAATATATGTATAAACATTTTCGATTTCAAATTTATGATCTACTAGCTGACCCGGCAGACTTCGTACTGCCTCAATCGATAAATTAAAGACCTAAACTTTATTTCATATTTATCTACCTTTTAAACCTTCCCTGGACTTCCACAAATAATTCAAGACCAAAATTAGCCAAATCGGTCCAGCTGTTCTCGAGTTTTAGCGAGCCTAACGAACAGCAATTCATTTTTATATATATAGTTATAGATATATGTAGATTATACTAAATGTATATTCCATATTTTCGTAATGTTAATATGTTGATCCAATCTAGTTCTAATAATTAAAAAAAAAAACAAATTAAACAAATACCAGAAGGGTTTATTTGTAAGCATTTCAATTGTTTAATGATCTCGTTACATCACAGTTGTTTGTTGTTTTTGGGCAATTTGTTTTGGTATTCGGGCACAGTTGCGGTCACAAAACAATTATGTCAACACGTAACGACGTCAAACGTCAAACACCGAGATTTATTTACATTCCGAATTCCGGTCCTGCTTTTATTCGATGCGTCGCGGCGTCGTGATTCTAAAGGCCGATAATGAAAATCGATAATTTAAATGTCGCCTCGAGATATCCTCGAAGTCAGCATCTTTAGTTGTAACTCTAAGTTTTCATCAAGGCATTCCTCGTAGCTAGATATCAACTATCAGTCTTTCACCTCGCATCGTGTTCCTCAGTGGGTCGTGACCTTTACGGAGCATTTTTTTTGAACTATGCTCCCACATTCATTCCTGTACTCTGCGCAGTATAGCGACACTGTCCAATATCCTTTTAATTTGATAGGACTAGAACATGGGACTACGCTCCCTCAGCCTCTTTTCTTCCACTTTGCCGGTAATGACCAGCATTTCGAAATAGTCAACCTTCTTTCTCGCAACGTAAGCGAACAACTCAAAAATCATACGTACTACTACTACTGCTAAAGGCAAAAGTGTTGAATACACTTTCATCCCTTAAAATTGTACATCTTAGATTTTACACTTTATATTGGACTTTGAGTAAAGAAAAATGGTGAGTAAACTCCAAATGGAGGTATTAGCACCTTAAGAATACTGATCTCCTTGAATTTGGTTGATTGTACATATTTGATGGAGTTTTCAGGTGACGTCTTCGAATACGAGTGTTTTAATTTTTATATCCAATAAATACCATGATACTCATAAAACGCGCAACCTTCACCTAAAACCAATAAACATTAATTAATAAAGAAAAAATATCATCTAAAACACAAACATACAACCGTTTTCCCACGCTTTTAACTTATTATAACATCATAATTGATTCACTAGTTAATTCATTAACATTCATTAACGAAATTTTTGTCACATGTTTACATTTAATATTAGAAATCTGGTATAATTAACGTTTGTGACAGAGGTTTTTATTGGCGGATGAATTAACGGTCCGTCTGGTCATCGGCAGTAACCATCGCGGCATCGCCCATTAAATCTTTAAACGTAATGAAGAAATATCATCGTAAAATTAAGATCTGCAGAATTATAAGGCATTAACTTCCTGGCGGCCACCTTTGTATTTAGCCTTTAGCGATGGAACACCGGTCAGTTGTTCGAACGCTACCAAAGCCCATAGAGTTTTGTCGATGTAAGTTCTCTCTCGATCTACTCCCGGGAGTGCCGTTACAGGTAGCCCAGCTGAACATCGCATTGTATTACTGTCGTTTCAAATCCTTAAGATTCAACAAAAACCGCTTTAAGCCGTTACAAAAATAGTTAGTTTGCGACAACTGCATAGTCTTTCCCTTAGAAAAAAAAACAAAACACTAGTATCTCAGTAAAAAAAATATATATTACAAAAAAAAAAACAGGCAGTTGAGCACACAAATTTGTAGGGCGTGGTTGTACGGCCGATCTGACTCTCCCTCTGTAGGTTACCCTCCTGAATTCCGGCAGCCAACGGACGTGGGTTGACCCGCTGAAGCACCACGTCTGGACTCCTGGAGGTTTCCTGGGCTGACTAGATCACCAGGGTACGGGTTACTGGGCGGAGATGACCTTTTCAGCACAGACGCAGTTATCGGGTGAAGCAATAAGCAAGAAGCGTGAAAAAGCAGCTAGGCATGAACCCTGGAAGCGATAAGACCAATTTCACAAACTGGTTTATCTACCTTCCGATCTGGTTGACCAACGAGAACTCGAGCAAGGTACCCACATCTTGTGGCGAGATTATCGTGGTAGTGGTCAACCAGAACGGAGTAAATGCACAATAAAAAAAATTAAAGCAATAAAACAAGTGAAGTATAGCTGTGCATGATTAGCAAAAAATAAAAAAGAAGTAATGCGTTAAAAAATAATATGCCATTTCCAACTCACCCTAAAAGCGGGGTCGAATCCGGTTATTTTAATCGTGTTAATATTAAACAGCACACGATATTGCTGTACTAAATATATTTTTTAAATAAATTATTTGTAGGTAAGTCGTCTAGGTTTGAAAACGAACTTTAACTGAACTCGAATACAAACGTAAGACTAATAAGGAAGTCTAGTGACGACTGCCGGCGGCTGCGCAGTGTCTGCGCCAGCCGAACCTACGTCTCGGGGGGAGGTGGGAACTATTGTTCTCACCTCAGCGGTACAGTCGATAAAATAACTGCTTTGAACATAAATACTTTTGTTTTAAGGTTTTTTTTTTTATCTTTTTATTTTGCAGACGATTTCAGTTGTAACATTACGTTACAAGTTATAGCCGTTACAAACTTAACTTAAAGGGGGAAGAGGTCGAGCGTAGAAGACATGCTTGGAGTGTGTGGACGATATGAGAGAAATAGGGCTTAAAGAATAGAATAGAAAAATTCACTGTGCCGACCCGACCTAGTGGGATAAGGTGGAAACAAAGAAGAAGAGTCTATTCGTTAACCGAAGTCCCGTCAGGACTTCTGTTAGAGGACGGTATGTCATTAACTATGTTCATGCGCGCAGCGATATCAGGAGTAAATTAAAATCGCTGCCTTCACTAATCTTGCTTAAAACCTTTCGAGAAGAATTCGGGGAACACCGTGAACAGGAGTTCATTTCAAACTGGATGATAAGTGACAAAATAATGTTTCAAACTTAGGTTGAACTCTGTACGTGTGGTGCGATGGTAAAATTCAATAACTATGTTATTTGAACACAATGCCTCAATAGACCCAGTTGACCCAGGACTCTGGTTTCCTTTCCTTTGTTGTAACGCTCTTGTCAGAGCAGTCGCGGTCGTCATTCAGTATTATTCTTCTTCTTCTTCCTAGTCGTACACACTTGACAGAGTGGTAGTGGTCATGCACTAGTCGGATCCTGCGATACCGATGCTCTCGCTATGCGACATCATGTGGCACGCTGTGTATTCAGTATTATTGCTGTGGGCAGATGCTATCTATGCGCCTCACGAGAAATCGCGACTTCTCCCGGTTTGTGGTGAGCCTGGTACACTCATGCAAACAACCGCCAACTGCCGACTTGACTTGGTTGGTCCATCGCATGGGCAACCTTCCACGCGTTCTGGTGCCTTCTACGTATCAGCGGTCAAATTAAATGCTTTTATCAATACAATAAATTTAGTCAAAAATATTGCTCAGAACGCACACGCGTCCTTGACCAAAGCATGATTTGCTGCTTTCGGTTACAACACTGTGTGCACCAGGATCAAGGTCAGAAGGTCAAGATTCAGAGAATGGTCGCGGCCTCGTTCGTAGGGTAAATGGTCGCCCGGAATAGTTTTGCGTAGACCATATTGCTGCAGAAGATGTATTGCGTAAAAGCAATTCTACACTTTCAATCGACAAGCACACGTCGCTGTAGTAACTAAAGGCATAGTGACACTTACCCACGCATTAAAAAATATTATATCCTTTTTGTTTTACGAATCCACAGTTCCCTAAGCCTATCATAATTTTCTTGAAACCGCTTGAATTTCAACAAAGGCCTCCTTTAAAGATTTCCACGCTGCCCTATCCTTTTTGAACGCTAGATCAAAACGACCCATCTAGCGCTTCGTTTATTTGCCTCCATTTTACAGTTCAAAAGTAACGGGCAAACCCGTCTAATTTATTTGTATACGTGAAGCCAAAACTTTGTGCCCCTTTTTACGAAAATTTCGCGGACGGAGGAGTATACAATTTCCTACACTTATAGAGAATATAGAGGAGTGCAGAATGTTAATATTTTTTTTAAATTATGCATAAAAAATACATTAAATCAATAAAAAAAGCATTACACACACTTCCATGTATTTCACACACACACGCATGCATACTTTATGTTTATTGTCAAACTTTTCTTACCTATTGCTTATAGTCTGTGGTCAAATTGAGAATAGGTCAAATATTGTTTGTCTTCTATACTATAATAATATTATAAAGAGGAAAGATTTGTTTGTTTGTTTGTTTCGAATAGGCTCCGAAACTACTGGACCGATTTGAAAAATTCTTTTTCCATTAGAAGCCGACATTGTCCCTGATGAACATAGGCTACTTTTTTTAAAAAAAAATTTAATTTAATTTTTTGGTTTCATGTTTGTTTTAATGTTTCCGAAGCGAAGCGAGGGTGGGTCGCTAGTTATTAATATTTGTCTAAAGTGTAGTCTTGGCGAAATATGTGATTATAGAAGTATTATTGTCTTTGACAATAGAATCATAATGGTGTACAAACCTATAATTTCAATTCATTATTATAGTCGAATTTCAACTACCGGTGGACCACTAGTATTTTTAAATGCGCAAATCTATTAATTACAAGCGGCCCGCTCCGGCTCCGCTCGGGTCTTTAACAAAAATTTCAACAGTATTTGACGGTGTTTTTTTTTTAAATAAAAGAACATTTCTTTTGGCATAACTATAATAGTTAGACATATGCTGTCGCGACACTTTTTGTAAATAGTAATATGTTCTACAAAGTCGTGGTACATTATTTTAGTCTATCATCAATAGTTTTCTGTAATAAATATTTTAGGTATTTTTTTTACACCTTGGGTTACAGTAAAGAATCTAACTTTTTCGAAAAAAATTATAGCCTATGTCACTCGGGAATAGTGTAGCTTCCAAACAGTAAAATAATTTTTCAAATCGGTTCAGTAGTTTCGGAGCCTATTTAATACAAACAAATAAACAAATCTTTCCTTTTTATAATATTAGTATAGAAGTATAGACAAGTCACAAGTTTGCAATTCATTGGGCGCGCATAAAAACTGGTGGAGTTTCTCATTCCTTCAAAAACATATTTAAGCCGCGACATTTAATTCAGTTTTTACAGTTTCAACATTTGAAACTTTAATTGCTTTTTAATGTGTTACTGATATATATTTGATCGTTTGAAGATAAGATTTATTACACAACATCCGCTCTAAGAATAACAATCTCGAAAAATGAAGAACCAAAAAAAAGCTTGGATTACACACGATTACGTATTTAAAGTGCATTTTATTTGTTACTATCTGATCCGGCAGACTTCGTAGTGCCTCAATCGATAAATAAAAGACCTAAGCTTTTGTAATGGATAAACTTAAAACAAACAAAAGGAATCCTCCCAACGGGGCACACCTCAAAGGAAAAACAAAATTGTTATTTTTATTTGATTCCGAGCATTTTCATTCATTTATCCACCTTTTAAGCCTTCTCTGGACTTCCACAAATAATTCAAGACAAAAAAACTACCAAACCCGTCCAGCCGTTTTCGAGTTTTAGCGAGACTAACGAACAGCAATAAATTTTTATATATATAGATTTTTAGGGATTATTAAACAATTCTCCCAAAATCATTTCTTGCACTTACACTTCTTTACGTCCGACCTGTCGATTTGACATAAACACACTTCTTATCGGATAGGCAGTGTGGTCTCATATCTTCGAACGTTAACAAAAACTTATTTTTCGACCTTACACACAATTTAATCATGAAGTAAAAACTGGTTCACCTTTTAGCAAAGTTCGTTTATAATACTTCCTAAATATTTTACTGACAATTTACGCTCTTGTATCGCGATAATTGTCATTAAGCTCGACCGGTTTAGCTGTTGATTTAATTGAAATATGCGTATCAATCTAAAAATAAAATGATTTTTTTATTCGATTCATTTCGCTGACATTGTTAATGTCCATGAGAGGTCGTAAGTAACCAATTTCGTGGCTCGTTCGACTGTCGATCGACTGTCTTCATCTGATTACGATTTAGTAGATATAAAGTGTTGACACTAACGATACAGTTTGCATAAAAAAGTAATTGTGATAAAATATCATTTTTAAATCCAAAGAAAATTTGATTACCTAATAAATCAGAAATAAATAATTAGTAATAATATCAGAAACGGGCTATCAAAGACGATCCTAAGCCTATCTTTTAACACTCAATCTTAACCGACTGCGACGGGGCAAGGTAAAGCCGCCATCGCCCGAAACATGTCTTGTCGGATCCCCCGGATTCACTCTCGGTGCTTTTAGGCCTCTCAAGCACCGGTCACCGTCCTCATCGAACTCGTAGATTACGACGAAGAGCTCGACCATAGACATTGACCATAGACCAAGAGTTCGACCATAGACATTGACCATAGACCAAGAGTTCGATGATAGACATTAACCATAGAATTGACATTGACCCATAGACACAGCCCACTGAGTTTCTCGCCGGATCTTTTAGTGGGTCGCGACTCCAATCCGGTGGTAGATTCTGCGAAGCACTACTTTTGCTAGGGCTAGGTCTTAGCAAATTCTCTCAGGTTGAGCCGGTGAGCTCACCTAGCCTCTTAGGCTACCAGCGAATAGGTAGGAAAAAAGTAATAAGACTTCTTGGAATTGATTTTCAAAGATTCGGTTATAAAGAACTAATCTGATAAAAAGCAAGTTAATTATGAGATTGAATGTCTTAGACTACCAGCGGATAAGTAAAAAAAAAAAAAACATGAATATAATTTCCAAATATAAAGTAAAAATTTCCTTAAGCGTAAACCCACGTTTATCAAAACACTTAAACTCGTTATCACAGATCTTTTCGAATATCTCTCTTGAATAATAAGACACCGTCTTTTTAAAAAAAGGCTAAAATATGAAGGTCAATGAAAGTAACGTCCACTCAGCCCTTTGATCTCGAAATAAAACAAAACAAAACTCGCCGATAATCTGTAGTGAACTATCACGCATGCCGGTTCAACGACCCGTTGACATTTGACACATGGAATGTCAAGGTGCGAGCATCAGTTCCCCGAATGCTTCTGTATCATGTCGTGGAATGTACAGCCAGTACAGTGAATAATTACTTTCGAAGTATTGATTTTAGTGCGCTCGTCTCGTAGATGTAACAAGAGTGTTTTTTTTAAATAAATGTTCTTAAAGCTAACACTGAACACATATTGATATTATCGTCAAATTTTTTTCTAATCTCTTTTCAACTTTGGTAAACTTAGCTATGGCTTATCAATGGACATCGGCCATAGATATCAGCAAAGTGTTCACTGCGCATACGCACTACTCAATAAAAAACGCTATGGGATTGTAGACAAATGGCAAAAATATGTTTTTTTTATTGCATATTGCATAGACAAATCAACGAGCTCACCACGGCCTAGCTGGCGTTGAGTTATTACCAAAACCCCATGGACATCATAACATAAATCCCACACCTACTTTTAAGACCTTAGGTCTTTGTCATAATTGTACGCTAATAACGCAGAATACAATTATTTTTCAGATTTTTTTTTAATTTTCACCATGAATCATTAAAAAAATTGGTACTTAGTAACGGGATTCAAATATCGGCAAAGTCGCATCACTTGATACCAATACGTCAGACGTCATATACTTTAGGCCACGACGACGTATTATATTTTATACTTATATCACTGTCATCGTCGTGAACGGTAGGTATAATTACATAAAATATAATTATTATTTTAAATTGTATCAGCGTAGGTGTTTAAATAATTTATTTTAAAGGACACGTTGACCTTTGTGGACGGCTCATATCAAAACAGTCACCGATCGAAGTCAAAATGTTCGGAATCATAAGTTGTTCGTTACGCTTGTTCACGAAGCACTCACGAGTTCTTTAATCGAACCGTTAATTGATTTTGGAATGAGTACATTTATTTTTTTTAAATCACAATTTCGAAATCAAAATTATTCCAATGCAATTTACTGTGGCAGCTCTGGGCTCCGTAAACAGTTCCTATGCGATTGTTTTCAAAGGAAAACAACATGATTGCAAGTAAGTGTTGCCAACAATGGAAAATTGCGATGGAAGCCGCCTGATACGAAATTGTCGTTATTGGATAAATATTGTCAGTCAAACCTGTTGTAACTAGTGACTGTTGGTTTAGATATAGATGACCCCGGTAGCCGGTAGTGAAAAATAAACATGCTTGTATTATAAGTCAGGGTATCGCTGTAATATTTGATACAGTATACAATAGGTACATTGAAACCTTTCAATTCACATTTCCTAACAATCGAAACGCCATTTTTTCTCTGTTTCGTTAATTCCATTTTTGAAGTCGTCGTGGCCTAAAGGATAAGACGTCCGGTGCATTCGTGTTGAAGCGATGCACCGGTGTTCGAATCCCGCAGGCGGGTACCAATTTTTCTAATGAAATATGTACTCAACAAATGTTCACGATTGACTTCCACGGTGAAGGAATAACATCGTGTAATAAAAATCAAACCCGCAAAATTATAATTTGCGTAATTACTGGTGGTAGGACCTCTTGTGAGTCCGCGCGGATAGGTACCACCGCCCTGCTTATTTCTGCCGTGAAGCAGTAATGCGTTTCGGTTTGAAGGGTGGGGTAGCCGTTGTAACTATACTGAGATTTTAGAACTTGTATCTCAAGGTGGGTGGCGCGTCTACGTTGTAGATGTCTATGGGCTCCAGTAACCACTTAACATCAGGTGGGCTGTGAGCTCGTCCACCCATCTACGCAATAAAAAAAAAAAAAAAAAAAAAAAAATTCTTTACTTTCATTTCTATGTTTATGAACACTTCGTAAGACATACGAATTCATGATAAAAAAAACTGCTGCTGGAGTCGCTTTTTATTATAACATGCAACATTTGAAGCATGGGGTCATACTTTCAATTGTATTCGTGTTTTAAATGTATATTACTCAGTATATTGAGACCTTTAAGTTTTGAACGCGAATAATATTGAAAATGTAGAGAAACAGGGATGACTTAATAAGTTTTTATATTATTTTATTATGTACATTTTATGATTAAAACTGTTTATTAAATTGTTTACTAACTACCAAGATAAAGCCATGAATATTTCAAAGTGTCATTAAGGGGCTACTTGTTTAAAAAAAAATCATTTTGACAAATCTTCTAACCCGATTAGTCCATTTACGCCAATAAAAAAATCCGTCAACCCTATTTTTCAACCGCTAACACTGTAATATTTAATTGGGTGGGAAAAAAACACGTTTATCTCATTTACAACCACAGAAACAAATTTATTGTGTATTAGTGTACGTAATCTATGGACAAATGTATCAACCATGTAATATGGACTTTTTGGCGGGAACGCGAGGATTGAAGTTGTGTGATTTGTTCTATTTTGTCTATTTAGTGCTTCTTCAGGTTTAAATGTGTAATAACGGTGGTTTATTAACTGTTTAATATCTGTGAAAGTGCACAAAATGGGAAAATGAAACAAAGCTGCTGGACTTAACTTCTCGGGATCCTCCGAAAGTCCACTGAAAAAATCTCAACAAAAATTAAATGACCACCATTTTACTGAGATTACATTTCATCCCATATCATCTCATCTCATTTCATTTCATTTCACTCCTATCATTTTTCAAAAAAATAAGAATATAAATTAAAATAAGACATGACCTAAAGGTCTTAGTTACCATGTCATAAAATACCTTAAAAAAACCCAACTAATATCTTTGTTATTGAACATGCAACATAATCATTTTATGAAAACAGCTACATAAATGACTCACGTATTAGTCACTAATGTCAAAGGCAATCAGCAAAACACATCAATTGCCATGTTCTGAGCCTACACTGCACGCGAAAAAGGCGCGGCGGTGGATGTCAAGGCGCGCACGTGGGCCGCGGGCGTGACCTTTGCTCCGATAGGGCGCGTGTGACGTCACACTCAATCGAACCTCTGTCTTTGATGACATCATAAGATTAACTATAATTTAAAAAGAGAATTACAGAATATACTTAGAAATATCTAATTTAGATGTTTCTAATAGAGGATTTGTTCTACATTCAAAATTTTGTGTGAAGTTAAATTTCGATATCCGATAGATTCTACTACAGGATCCGAGGGGAATTCTTGAATTTTCTTACTCAATATCAAGGATTAAAACCTTCCAAACTAGTAGCTAGCTTCCAAAGTACTACACCAATTAAAATGCTTTTTTTTTCTTCACAAAATGTCATTTTAGTGAATCGAAAATAGTTTGCTGTATCAACTACGTCCTACACTACTCACTATGTACCAGTCATACGAGTATATTAATATTGTTTGTAAAAAAAAGAAGAAAAAAGAACTACAACTTAAGCAAATCCATATTTCAGCTTACACTGGGATAAATTGTTAAGCGCGATTATCAAAAGACACGTTGTGCATTTACGAATGAATAAAAAAAAAAACAACTCGTTGCACATACTCGTTTAGATTCTATGACAAATACAATAAATCAAAGTCGGTACCTAGTATTCGGAATTGCGAAACGAAAGTACAGTCAAACAGAAATCCTTACGAGCCTCAAATCGGACCTAACAAGTTGCGGAGGGCCATAAATAGCGTGACCTACAAAGGTTGAAAGCCATTCAGTCAGATTAGGTGACATTTACACGACTCTAAAGCGAACCTGACCGTGTCCGGACACAGACGCGTGGGCGTGGGTCGCATGCACTTTATTATGTGTAAAATTACGAACGATTCCTATTATTACCGTCGACATTAGCTAATTCCCAGAACGGATAACGCGAATAGGTGATTTAGTCGAAAAAACAGGAATGTGTGCGAACATATCTGGGAATTACTTAATGTTTTTTTTTATTGCTTTGTTGGATGGACGAGCTCACAGCCCACCTGGTGTTAAGTGGTTACTGGAGCCCATGGACATCTACAACGTAAATGGCCACACACTTTGAGATATAAGTTCTAAAGATCTCAGTATAGTTACAACGGCTGCCCCACCCTTCAGACCGAAACGCATTACTGCTTCACGGCAGAAATAGGCAGGGCGGTGGTACCTACCCGCGCAGACTCATAAGAGGTCCTACCACCAGTAATTACGCAAATTATAATTTCGCGGGTTCGATACGCATCGAAAGATTTTATGCACACAAATAGAACATAAAGGGTTAATAACAGACCTATTACAATTAAAGTTTAAAAATGTGTTTTTTTAATCTATTCAAATTTCGTATTCATAAAACCTCAACTGCGAAGACAAGTCTGTTCTCGTTCAACAATTTATGAAACAATAAATTTGATTCGCTAAAAAAGGTTAACTTAACAAATTTGATAACACCAATAATTATTGTGTAGGTCTTTCTTCTTCTTGGTGACTAATGGTATTATTGTTAGATAAAAAAACAAATTTAGATGTGATTTGCATTCTGACCTGCACGTGTGTGGGCGCAGGTTGTGAATACCCGGTATCCATTTTTGGGCAGTAAAATTTATAAAAAACAATAAAATTTTCATCGTATCCATTTGTTACCCACGCATTCGTGAAATCGCTAGATTCACATTGATGTTACGAACAAATTAACTTATTGATTGGATACAAGTGATGCGTTGACTTGCGAAGGGTGACCGACAAGAAATTGATAAGGAAATCCGAAGGCTTCCTGGTATAAATTGGGCATAAGCCAGCAGTGGACTACTGTGGGCTGATGATTTATTTATCTCTCTCTCTCTATCTCTCTCGCTCTCTCTGTTTCTCTCCCTTCCTCTCTCTCTTTTTCTCTCCCTCCCTCCCTCACTAACTCCCTCACCCCCTGAGGTACCTAAAAGCACCGTTAATGGATCGGGAGGATCCGTAATGACGTGTTAAGGGTGACGTTGACTGTTTACCATTCGGTATTTAATTTCCGGCGGCCACAACAAGAGGGTTTTCGTGTCGCGCCGCCTTCTCAGAGCGGCGCATTAATGTCGACTGTATACACTTACTGATTGAGGCAAGCTCCAGGTCATCATGGAGATCCACATTCCTTAAGAACCACGGTGCTCTAACGGCTATCCTGCCAAAACGGGATTGAATTACTTGAAGAGTCTTCAAATTAGTGCGGGCCGCGTGGGCAGACACTACACTTGCATAGGTCATGACCGGGCGTATACAATTGAAGGGACAATTTACTTCCCGTAACGCGGTCCGGTGTGAAGGACGGATGAGCAATTAAGCAACACAATTGAGATTTTGACTTCATGCACCGAGATCGGGCGATGGCATTGGCGTTGTGGTGCTTATCAACTTCTGTATCCAATTAACATCATTTGGCCCGCGGGCTCATTCACTTATCTACGCAATAACAAATATTTTTCATACAGTCTTTAAGATTCATTAGATAACAGATAAGAAGTTGGCGTTCATGACTTCTAGGACCTGGGATCCACATATAGAACGTTCTAGAAGTATCTGAGTACCTCACGTGTCCGATACACACCAGCTTCGGGTCGTTGAAACATTATTTCGATTTTTTAAATTTTATTACGTCAATGTAACTTCTTTTTGAGAGTAGTACGATTTTGATTTGATCGTTTTTGAATGTAACTGTCAAAATATATTGTGACATTTAAAACAAAACGACATTACACCAGCAAGCTTTATCGTAAGTTGAGTAAATATTCTCATAGATTAGGAAGCTTAGATATTGCGAGACAGCATATTTATTTATTTTAACACAAGACATAACGCGTTGTTATATGGCTCCTTGGTCACACCATGTTTATTCATAAAGCGGGTATCAATAAAAACAATTATATCAATAAAAAGACACTAAATTCTGTAATTTATATACATTAAGTCAATTGGTGACTTTTACCTTACACGTGGCTTTTAGAATCGTTTCTTGTAGGCGTTAATCTTATGATGACTCATGCTTTGAGAATGAAGTATTCTAATTAAAACGAACACTTAAAAAAAACTATAAATATATTCTAGTATCTTCGATATAAAAGTCGAGCGCTAAATTCCTTGATTAGGGCTCCAGAATTGCTAACGCTTTTAGAAGAGCACAAACAATTTAAACGTCACCCATACACACGCAATAAGTGCGTTTTTTTTATTATTGCTTATGTGGAGGGACGAGCTCACAGCCCACCTGGTTTTAAGTGGTTACCGGAGCCCATAGACATCTACAACGTAAACGCCGCCAACCACCTTGAGATATAAGTTCTAAAGGAAACTTTCATTATCCAGGTTCCAGGTCTAAAGGCCTGCTGCACAAAGCAGTCATTCTCAAAACGAGGTGTGTGATGAGGCTACTGACTAGGGACTTGTGTCGTAAGCACCGCCATCATGGGCAATATATTTTTTGTATTGTATTCTTTATTCCTCTTTTATACAATATTGTGTAATTTCTCCTCCTTCAAACAAACAAACAAACGTAGGCACTATCGTAACGTTCCAACTCCATACAAATTTGAGTTAACTTTTACGCTATCGAGAATGTTAAAAAACTCGCACTAAGCACACAGATGCTCGGACACCTGGTCCCTCCAATGTTTTTGGCTCCAACCTAATTTAAATAGTCCTTATAACTTGATAGTATAGCATGCTAAAAACGCGATTTGGTGCATCGATTTGGGGTCTCGAACGCGTTAAATCGAAACAAAATTAAGGAACTTATACAACTGTACCACATTTCTTAAGATCGTTAAACTATTTACCCTTATCGTAGTCAACCCACACCAGCATACACATGTCCTTATTACATTTAAATATACACACAAACATAAACACATTATGCAGTCATCGAAAACACAAAACAAGCGCCGACGGTCTAGGGTTGTGACACAACAAAATAATGAAAATAATGTAATCGGAAAACAGCACTGTTGTGAAAATAACGAAACGAATTTGAAATTTAATCTGATTGTTTTTGATGTTTATAGATATATAGGTATGTGTCGGAGACGGTCGTTAGTTTAGTAGCTAAAAAAAACTTCAGAGGTGTCAAGGGACACCCGGATGGAACGAAGTTCCTTTCGATTAATTAGTGAAGGAATTGTAATTTTTTTTTAAGTTAAAATAATAAATTACGGCATTATGAAGAAGAAAAAAAACAATACTATGAACTAAATTATAATAGCCGGCAAACTTCTTGAGCATTTGTTGACGTAGTGGGGGTAAGTTTGCGCATTGGTACACTCACGTGCAAAAATATTATTTACTCTGCGTCATAATGCAATTAAATTATTAAAATCAACATATGTATTTATTTATATATTTATTAGAACATCAACAAAAAATATAGGTTAATAATTGTAACAATTTAATCTTGGGGTAAAATAGATATTCCTTCTATTAAGTCAAAACTAGAGCTGTTGCCAGGTCTTCGTTCAGTTGAAGCGAAGCTGGTATTTGTAATTTTTTTTTCGTTATCATAATCTTGACCATTATCATCATCACTGTTTTCATCACCCGAGTCGCCATCATCGTGTTAAGTCGACATAGGGCTCATCGGTGTAGTTTACGACTCGGTCGGTTCGATCTTCTTTTTTTGTCTATAATTAATTATTTTTTGAAGATATTCGATTCGTAGTAATCGAATGTTACTTTTTTCAATTACCAGCTTCCGATTATTTTCTGTTTTTTTTTTTCCATCTGAAGCCTAGCTCTTTCATAATTCGTCGTAAACTTCATTCCGAGCCATTAAAATGTAATTCGTTAAAATTTTCGAAGCCTTTTTATTACAGATTGAACGAAACTATCCATTCCGGTAACTTTCTTCTTCCCTGATCTTTTCTTACCCGGAGTCCCAAGCACGATGAGCAAGCCAGAGCCTTTAGCTTCGTTAATAATGCACCTAACAGTACTCACTGATGTTTTTGTTGCTTCCGAAGTCTGTTTTACTTTTTCCATAATATCATTCTTCCCCTGTTTTATAATGAAGCAATATACGTCGTACACAATTTTTCTACCCTTTCTTTTGAATACTCCACCAGTTTGTCGCGGCATAGTGTATTTTTTATAAAAAATCAACAAACACTCAACAAATAGCAATGGCAACAAAGTCAACAAGCAATTATAATAAAATATAACTTAACGATTAATAACGATAGATTTTTCACTGTACGCAAGCGTACTTTACGCAAGGTTCGACTGATCTACCAATAACGCGCTCGATACGATTTCCCCTGCCGTCGCGCCTCACCCTCACCACCAAAGTGATCTAAAATTCGGTTCTGCGCAGCCAAGGTCATTTGCTCACGATGTTTGCCGGTTACTATACTATTGTTGAAACGCTATCTCGAGAAACTGTACTCATTACGCGGACCAGTCGGATACGAGCAATGTCACGCGATAAGCGCCTACACGTTGATTGGTCAGAATGACGGATCTAAAAAGTGTCGTGACAACTTTTCGTAAGAATTTTTTCCGTCTAGCCCCCTTTCACAACGCGCGATAAGGAACTTCGTTCCAAAAAAACGCAGCACAATTCCCGAGAGATAGCACGATTGCGGTATCATTAGAACTCGGCTAACTTCGTGCTACGACAGAGCCTAGCCGATGGAGGCGCGTAGACGTCATCACACTTACCAACTAGCCTTCTTGAAGAGCGGTACCTCTGCCCTAAGGACTGTCATTCGTTTTCGTTTGCTAACATCAAGAGAATATTTCTAAATTGTTCTAAGACAACAAACGTGATTGGTGTACTCAATAGTTCTCTTAGCTCGATCACCCCTACGATGTCTGACGATGTGTTAATAATTGTAGCTTCTCCGACATATGGATATTAATATCAAATTTAATAATAATTAATTTAATATATTTATTAAGTTAATAACGTTCCCAATACATACAAAGGCAAAAAAAAATTACCAAGCTAAAATAGACTTTATTTTGCCTGAAGTTTCGGCTTCTCTCTCTATTAGTGGTTAAAGAAACGAAGCATGACTTCTTATCTTTTGGAAATTAATATTTCCAGAAACCAACCAACTAAAACTAAAACAGACATCCCGCGCTGCTTGTATGATTTTAATTCAAACATTAAGCGGTTTTTTTTATTACGTCGCATTACGTGCATCATAAAAATACCGTAACAAAACGAAGACATTCAATCTCATAATTAACATGCTTTTTACCAGCTTGGCTGTTTATAACGGAATCATTGAAAATCAATTCCAAAACGTCCTATTACCTTGAAAATTTGCACACGTATCGAGGACAGTATAATAATTTTATAACTTTGAATCTGAAAATTTGAACCAGTTATTAATCCAATAAAAAAGAAGAAATTCATTGTTAGTTCAGTTTCCTAAGCAAGAAGCGTTTTCTTTTAGCTTTTAAACTACATGAACTTAATCAATTTTTATTATTGTATTACTAAAGCGATATAATTTTTAGGCGTAATAGCAATGTGAATGTATCTCCCATTTCTAGATACGAAATCGAAGTCTCACTTGAATGAATAACGGCTGTTCAATTCCTTCAATCTAGAGCGTATGACTGCTTCTAAGTAAAAATAAGTAAGGTTTTTTTCCCCTACCTATGCTGAGAGCCTATTTCAGCTTCTCGTTGAGGCTTATGTGAGCTCACGGGGCTCAAACCGGAGTGCTGTTAATACCGGCCCTAGCAAGAGCAATGCTCGCAGAATCTAACACCTGATCGGAGACGCGACCCACTGAGAAGATCGGGCGAGAAACTCAGTGGGCTGTGTCTATGGGTTAATTTACTCGTCGAGCCCTTCGTCACAAGCGACGGACTCGGCGAGGACGGTGACCGGAAAATAAGACACCGTTTTGACTTACAATACCTACAAGTACTACCACCAGTATTCCTGAAACTTTTCGGATATTTTTTTTTATTGAAATTTTACTATGTCGACAATCCTTGCTAAAATCCCACACAGCTACCTTTTGACCGCTCGCCCACGCGTCAGTATCACTGATAAGTAAAGTAAACACGGTTTTAAATGATTTAACACATTTGTATGGCGTTTACGTACATCGCTTTCCTGTGCCTACGCACAAGTTATTTTTATTGCTTACAGCTTTGCAGATCCTGATGTTTTTGCTACGATTTTGTGCACGATTGAACTGTTGATAAGGATAATCTATACTAATATATAAATCTACAGTTGTCAGTCATTATTCTAGTGTTTGGTGTGACAGAGATAACGCTTTACGAAGTTAGTCGATTGTCTCTTTCCAAAAGTCGATGTGGAACATTTATCGCCGGGTACTGTAACACTAAATAAATTCAAAACCACTTGAATCGTTTCTTGAATCGTTTACGAAAAAAACATTACACTCGTTTGGCAAAAATCATCTCCTCGTGTTGGTTTCCCAATATAATCCTTATATTCAGTTTCATAAAAGGATTTCTCGATTTTATCTATTAATTCAACCCTTTGTTCTAACTTTCAACACTTCTCAGGGTGGCTTACTGGTGGTAGGACCTCTTCTGAGTCCGCGCGGGTAGGTACCACCGACCTGCCTATTTCTGCCGTGAAGCAGTAATGCGTTTCGGTTTGAAGGGTGAGGCAGTCGCTGTAACTATACTTGAGCCCTTAGAGCTTATATCTCAAGGTTGGTGGCGCATTTACGTGATGTTTATAGGCTCCAGTAACCACTTAACACCAGGTGAGCTATGAGATCGTCCACCGATCTAAGCAATAAAAAATTTTTTTTGAAACAACAACAACAAAAAAATGTGGTCCCCTCCCAATGCCTCGCCAAATATAAACGCACATAACATTCAGTACAAAGTGCTACCGTTCGATATGACCTTTGGTTATCATCTCGCTAATGGACCGACTCAGTACCTCTGATACTGAATTTACATAATCCTTAAAAGCCGCAACGACTTTCTTTTGATTTGTCATTTAGATTATAACGGACTTTGAATATTGTCATTTTACTTATCTCGTTCTCTAGTCGGTTGTATTATTTCCAAGTTTTAATATAATAGGCACTGTATAAGATCAGATTCAATGTTCTGTTTCAACTAGCGTTTATTTCTATAAGTACGTTCGATATAAGCAAGTCCCTGGTGCTGTTTTCTGTAATTTGATAGTAAACTAGCTTTTGCTCGCGACTTCGTCCGCGTGGTTCACAAATAATGCTTTATTTTAGAACAAATTTGGTTAGCTTAAAAAGCGTTATAGTGAGCCAACCTTAACATATGCTGTCTGGACTTTTTTTTAGATCTTTTAATGGGGAACAATTTTGTCATACATTATTTTAGCGAAACTTTAACCGTTTCTACAGCGCACGCAGCGGAGGCTTTCAAAACCCGATTTTGAAACATTATTTATTGGTGCTCTGCTTGTGTTGATCTTAGCGTGATGTTATATGTATGTATGTAACCCTATAGCCTTCCTCAACAAATGGGCTATCTAACACTGAAATAATTTTTCAAATCGGACCAGTAGTTCCTGAGATTAGCGCGTTCAAACAAACAACCTCTTCAGCTTTATAAAATTAGTATAGATGATGCAAGCGTGGCAGGAGCAGCGGCTTTGCTCTGCCCCTGGCATTGCTGAGGTCCATGAGCGACGGTGACCACCACCGTCAGCTGGGCCGTATGCTTGTCTACCTCCTTCTTCTCCTCGCGTCGCTTACCTCATTACCGACCTATTCCAAGACGCAAAAATCAATTTACAGTTCTAATAGAATGCTCTGAAAACATCCTAGTCAATTGAAGTGATTATTTATTGGGTACTAACTGATCCGGCAGACTTCGTAGTGCCTCAATCGATAAATAAAAGACCTTAATTTTTGTATAAAATAAACTTAAAACAAACAAAAGAAATCCGTCCGACGGGGGACACATCAAAGGAAAAACAAAACTGTTATTTTTATTTAATTCCGAGCATTTTCATATTTATCTACCTTTTAAACCTTCTCTGGACTAACACAAATAATTCAAGACCAAAATTAGCCAAATCGGTCCAGCCGTTCTCGAGTTTTAGCGAGACTAACGAACGGCAATTCATTTTTATATGTATAGATGAAAAAAATTAAGAACCGCGAAAATTAACTGTAAATATAATTATCGATAACTTAATTTATTTAAAATTGGGTAATTTTGGTAAAAACTTTGTTACTGTAAACTAAACTTAATGTAATTTTAAGTAATGACACATTTCGATCACTATGTAAACTGGATCACATGCGATAATGAGATTACATTGCCGTTGTAGAAGTACTTGTTCAATTTAGAACGTTATTTTAATTATTTTTTTTCTTCCAGGTAATTATTCAAGCAATCAACGTATCATCATGTACTGAGAGATCATTACTACACTTATAATGGCATTAAAGCGTAAGTAGAATATTCAAATGACCGAATCCAGGCAGCAGTTTCACAGACCGAATCTGGAATATTGGAGATTTTTTAATGCACGAAGTGACGGCATAACTCATAGTGAGAAGAGCCAATGGGCGTAATAATGTTATAATGATACCCGAAATCATGAAGTCAAAGCATTGTATATCGCACGATTTGAACCTTTTTTCCCCACCTAATCCTTAAAGCCTAAGAGTATATTTATTCCAACTGCGCGCGGACCGGTAGGTGAGCTCACGGGGCTCAACCTGAGAGACTAGCCCTATCAAGAGGAATTATATTTCCTTATATTCCCTTTTTTTATTGCTTATATGGGTAGATCAGCTCACAGCCCACCTGGTGTTATGTGGTTACTGGAGCCCATAGACATCTACAACGTAAATGCGCCACCCACCTTGAGATATCAGTTCTAAGGTCTGAGTATAATTTCGTTGAATCTACCACCGGAGCGGTATCGCGACCCACTAAGAAGACCCGGCGAGAAACTCACTGTGGTCTCAGTGCTCAGTGAGGATTTGAACCGAATGAATTAATTCCGCAGAATTTGACAGAACTAGAGAGATAGTTATACAAAAAGCCCGATAAAATGTGATATTTTTATGTTTGAAAATCTCAATTTTACTATAAATAGTCATCATAATAATGAAATGCAAATCATAGAACCAAAAACGGATAAAGTAAAAGAAACGACAAGAGAATAAACAGAAGAAGTTTGTCCCTATGGCGCGTTTAGATGGATATGGAAATTTTGCTTAAAGAGAGTTAGTAAATCCATATGCAGAACGAAAAGAAGATATGTTGGGCCAACCTCACATAAAATGGGACAAGAGCAACACGAAAAAGAAGAAAAGCAGTTTACGGAAACTAATATAGAGTGATTGATTTTTGTTACACAATGCTATTATCTATATATTATTATTAATACGTGAAGCAAAAACTTTGTACCCCTTTTTGCGAAAATTGCGCAGACGGAGGAGTATGAAATTTCCCACACTTATAGAGAATATAGAGAAGAGAATTTTTTTAAAAGTATGTATTAAAAATACATTAAATAAATAAATAAAACATTACACACACTACCATGTATTTGACACACACGTATATACTCTTACATACACGCATACTATTTGTTTACCGTCAAACTTTTGTTATTGCTTAGAGTCTGTGGTCAAATTGAGAATAGGTTACTTAATATTGTTTATCTTTAATTTTATTTGTATAGTGTAGTCTTGGCGAAATCTGTGATTATAGAAATATAATAGTCTTTGTCTCTTTGACAATATAACCATAATAATGTTCAAACTTATAATTTCAGTGAATTATAGTCGAATTTCAACTACTGCGGGACCACTAGTTATTACAAATACAAAAGTAGTAAGTAGAACATTAGGTTCTAGTTTTAAAAGTATTTTGTACGTGCTAATGATTATAGCATCTAGAAGGCCGCGAAGCTAGGCGCGTTCAAGAATGTCGGCTCAGTGACATTTCAACTTCCTTATATAGATTACATTCATAAAAGATTCAAATTAAAATGTTTGTGAAAACGGAAAAAAAAAATGAGTGGGTTTTTCTGTGGGAACATCGACCGATAGTTGAATTGTTCGATTTTGTTTTCGTCAGAACTAGATTCACTTTTGAAATTTTTAAGAACCAGATCGTATAATTTAGTACTGGCTTCTTTGAATGTATCGACAATCACTCAACACTTATTTAAATGCTAATAAGTAACGCGTATGTATGTATAAAATATAATTAACCGATAAGGCTTATTACGAAGTCGCATTTTTTTTATTGCTTATATGGGTGAACGAGCTCACAGCCCACCTGGTGTTAAGTGGTTACTGGAGCCCATAGACATCTACAACGTAAATGCGTCCCCCACCTTGAAATATATGTTCTAAGATCTCAGTATAGTTACAACGGCTGCCCCACCCTTCAAACCGAAACGCATTACTGCTTCACGGCAGAAATAAGCAGAGCAGTGGTACCTACCTACTACTATGTGCGAGCTCACAAGAGGTCCTACCACCAGTAAATGAAAAGAATAGCAACGCCGCCTATTTCTGCGGCAGTAATAAGATACAATCTAGACTTCAACCTGATTCCTAAATTTCCAGCTTCCAGCTAAATAACACTCAAAACAGTATATGAACAATCCAAATTGTAAAATGAAAATTTATGGAAAATGTTATTCAAACTTGTACAATTCAACTGCATTAGCTAACGCCTTCATAATTGTAACTATAAAACAGATTGAACACATTGAAACACATTCACGAAAACAACATCTAAATATCGACGCTGAACTATTAATGTCGGATCAAATGGATAAGGTGAAACAGCGTTTTTGTTATAGGTGTATCCGCGATAACCTGTAGAATTCTTGATTCGCCCACGCCACTACTTCATACAAAAATTTACCTCAATTGTGTTCCACTCATATTGTTCAAGAGCTAGTAATGTTATGCGATACGTTTGAAGCATTGCTCTTAAGTAACCAGGTGGGTAGTGGAATTCTCATTATGAAGCTCCGATATCCATTTAAAAACTGAAAGGCTGTGAGCTCGTTCGCTTATTTATACGAAGCATTTATAAAAATGGGGTGATGTATTTTTTTGTTATTATAGCTCTCAAATGGGCTCATAATCCGCCTCAAATGACCTTGAGACATGAGTTCTAAGTCTAAAACGTATTGTATAAAAACATCCCACCCTTTAAACTGGAACACATGGTGATAAGTAGACGAGATAATCGTGTACCACCCCCCCTTGTGGGCTCATAACTCGCACCACTACTAAAACACTACTAAGAGCCGACCTTCGGGCTGTGATCCCCATCCATTTTTATCTCGTAAATGTCTGTCAAAAAGCAGCTTTGTGTTTGGGTTGGAAGGGTAGGTAGTTGAAGGGATATTCCTTAGACCAATTCCGTTTAGAATTAAATATTATGCCCCTGTTACCAATTAAGTGACGACCTAAATAAATTTAAGCCACTTACAATAACAATAACATCAAATAATTTGATTGAAAAAAAAAACCATAAATATTTTTGTACACATACACAATGCTCCTATCAAATCTAGATAACGAAATAGAGAACATTGCTGTCTCGTGAACAAAAAATGTTGTAACACGGTAGCAACATCACTATAAATAACTTTTGAATAAAATATCGACCTTATCACAATATAAAGAAGATTCATCTACAAACTAACTATTTTATTCCAATTAATGATGCTCTAACTGATTCGACTTTGAAATATAAACCTTTATTTGTCACATTCGCATCGTTAATAGACGAAAATGCATAATAAAGTAGTGGAAGTTATCTATAACAACATATTTAATGACCATTCAAATCTAAGCGAAGAACTCGCTTCCTAATTTTTTTAATTGAAAGATATTGAAACGGTATATCCAATAATTAATATTCTACGGGAACGGTCAATTAAGAATTAGTTATCCTTAAAATCATCTGTCACGGGTCTAACTTCGAATACAAGCATTAGTTGCGCGGCAGTTTTGAGATAAAAGGACGCAGACATCTTTCGTATAGCCAGCATCTAAAATACTAATACCTACAAATTGGAACTGCGCTCTGCCTGTTTCTGCCGCAAAGCATTATCAAGTTCCAATTTCAAAGGATTAAGACAGTCCATGGACATCTTCTAAATTCTAATTCTTACAAATCTTCTTCTTCTTAGATTTTAACAAATTCTTTCACGCTCAGTCCCTTGAACTCGTCCACCGTTAAAGACGAAGACATAATGTCACCAAAAAACCTTCGCCCATATTGACACTGGAAGCCAAAGTCTTGCATTTAAGCACCTAATAGCTAAACAAAAGGACGGAAACTAATTTAAAACAATTTGGATGCTTCTTATCCACACAGCGTGTGCTTATGAAAATTTAATAATTAACAAACTAATGAATCATAAATTTGTAACAAATCACTCGGCTTAGTATTAAATGAGTGTCCGTAAAACCATAAATCGCCACCCCGCTGACGCCAAATACGATTGAATTAAACAAGCCCGTGCACCGGTATTGCCGGGTATTAATTGAAAATTTAAATATGTATTTTCAATTAACGACAAACGGATATCCTCAATGACTTTAAAATATTTTTTCTTAATTGAGGCATCATCGAACACGTCTTCAACCAGAATAATGAGACAATATTTTATTACTAGCTAGAACTAGGGTCGCTTGAGCCGCGCGTGTGAGTACCTACCAACATTCTACCTATTTCTGCCGCGAAGAAGTAATTCGTTTTGAAAGAGACGCGGCCGTTAAAACATAGTCTAGACCTCATGGACCTCAAGTCAACGGGCATTCACGTCGTGGAGACCACTTAACCAGACGTGCCGTGCTGCCTCACCAATGCATAAAGATGCAATAAGAAATAATTAAATAAAAATATGGATATCAGAACTATGTACAGAAAAGACAAAGCAGTATATTCTAATTCTTAGGTAAGGTTGTGATATGTATGTCCTCCTACAGCGGCTGTACCCATGGCATTGCCAACGTCAATGAGCGACGGTAACCACTCACCACTAGGTTTGTCGTATCGTCGGCATTGAAAAACCTATTACAATTATGTTGAAATAGCTTATTGTGATCAAAGCTGTTTGTTTAGACAATATTAATGAAATACTAATTTAACGAGAGACCATTCCACAAATAGATCCAATATTTTCTTTATCTATCTTTTTATAAATTTTATAGAAACTACTTATATTTCAATTTAATATCAGCCGATATTTCATTCATTACGATCTCTTGCACACAGCGCGTAAACAAATCCAAACAAAATAAAGGGCATTTCTTAAATAAAACATTGTAAAAAAATATTCAAATTTCCGGCCACGCGATTGTAAATAAAAATAAAAAATGTAATGCCTAAATAAAATATTATATCAAAAATCAGATGCTTCCGAGCGAGTGACGTCATCGAACATTGGATATTTATTTACATGCGACGCACACAGTGAGTGTGTTTATCACTCGCAGCCGGCGCGGCGTTGGGCAGGTCCACTTTTCTTACACATGTAAATTCACTGCCAATATTTATATTCTCTATAGATGTCTTCTATTCTAAGACCACTCTCCCGCATATGATTTAGCAATATCCAGATACAACGACATGTGTATTATACGTATTTTTTATTTCAAATCGATTTTCGTTTATTCCCATTTTGCAAATACGTCACTGCATCGCAAAACACCACGTGCATGGAAGCCGCACTCAACGCTTACCTGTGCGTTTTTTTTTTTTTTTCCTTTTGTCAAAGGTCCGATAAACTCGGGTCGTGGGGCAGTGCGGGCGCGAGGCTCGGTACAGACGCGCGCGTCAGGTGCAACCTCCCGCCGATACGATCACGCGTCATTTCGAAATTGGAATATCGTGATGGTGTGATTGAATTCTGTTCGTACCTACGTGATCGACCGTGATCATCACACGCTGTGATAAGCGTATCGAACGTGACACTGATTTTGCGTTCGCGTTATGAATTTTTGACGTTTCGTCTGATTCCGAAAAGTTGTTTTCGGTTTAATCTAATTGTTTTGTTGTTAGATGCGCGTGTGTCAAACAAATTTGTTTTTTTTATATTATAGTAATTCTTTTTTTGAATTTACGTCCAGTATAACTTTACGCTGAGTGCCCGATTTGGAATGTATCTAAATATGTATATTAAGACGGAGAGATTCTATCAGCCCGAGAACCTGAAGGACGCCAAATGCTTTTCTGACTACGATGAAGAAATAGACGATCGTAAGTAGAAATTTTAATGTAAAAGCTTCTGAATTGATACGACAGTTCAAAAGCTTTCTTATAACATTGATATGGATTGTAGAACGTTTCTGTTTTTAAATCAAACATAAGTTAAACAATTAAATAAAAATCTTTAGCTACTATTCTAGATCATGTAGTTAGTGACAGCTTAAACACAAGAATAAGATATATTTAAATTACCTTTGATCCAAAGTACATCATCGTTGTAAGTCTGTTAAAATTACAAAACAAACAAACAAAAACCGTGTATTTTAAAGAAATCACGCTGTAACTTTTAAGTTTCATTCATAGGTAAAAAACATTTGTAAAATGTTGTGTACAGAAAAACAGCGCACGCGTTGATGTCTTTTGTAAAATGGCAGATTTACCGTCGGGCGAATATGAAGCTTCGCGCTGTGTCTATTGTAACTTATATTTTGACATCTTTCTTTAATGTACCGACGCGTTCGATAAGTTTTTTAAATATATTTGTTTTTTGATTTATTTCTACAATTTTTACTACGAAAACTTTTAATCATAAAATGTTGTAGGTTAGTTTAATGATAGTTGTTTTGTAGGTTTAGGGATTGTTGATTGTTTTATTATTATATAAAAACTATACGTAAATTAAAGTGAATTCGTTTTAAACAAAAACCTATATTGTTTTAGATTCAAAGTGCTCCAAACTAACTCACAATGATAATGGACGAGTCTAATTTAAATCTTGCGATTGTAATTCTTAAATTTAAGGCTATAACAAGTATTTCAGAATGAACTCAATAATTGTTAACTTTCTTTTTGCACCCGGGCACAGTATATAAGTCCCTTAACAATACTTTTAACTCAAATAAGGTACGAACAGGTAATAAAGGAAACGGACAACTGAAACGTGCGACAGAAAACGTACATTAACCACTTCAAAATATGACACATAATGCCGTGTACTATTATTTCATGTTCGCCAATTGAAGTTGGGACCAGATGCTCTTAAAGTGCAAAGCTTGAACGTGTCCTTATTTGTTATCGACAAATTTCCGAGAACTTTTCCGATCTTCTTAACTTAGTAGCTTCATATTAAGAAATTAACTGAATTCATTCGATATCATTAGGAATTTATCTCACAGCGCTATTCGTTTTGAAATATGGCTTAGAAGTTTCAAAGATTTAGGATAAGAGCTATATTTCGAACCGCGATCCATGACGCTTGGTGGAAGGAATAGACCTGTCCTCCTTAGAATGAACCTTTTTTTTCCTACCATTTTTTTTTTTCTTTTTCCTACCTATGCTGATAGCCTAGAGAGGCTATATCAGCTTCGCCCTAACGTTTAGATAAGCTTACGGGGCTCAAATCGGAGTGTTGTTAATACTGGCCCTAGCAAGAGCCGTGTTTCGCAGAATCTACCACCGGATCGGAAACGCGACCCACTGAGAAGATTCGGCGAGAAACTCAGTGGGCTATATATATAGCTATATAGTATTTGCTGGTAGCCTAAGGGATTAATTCCAGCAACGCCCGGACCGAAGACCAGAACGTAATGCCACCGAATAGTGATTAGTCTGTACCTAATAGACCAGACGACTGGTGTATCGTATCAAACGACCACGGGTCTCTGACCCTATTGACCTAATATATATTGGCTGAGCCTTTGCTCGCCCACTAGTCCTGGTGAAACTGGAAAGGCCTCCGCGCCACCGGCAATCCCTCATAAAAAAAAACTCTTCTAGCCTTCGGTATATGCTATGGAAATAAATAAATACGTACGTCGTGCGTGTTCACAAATAGTTATTCCATGAAAGAACTAAGCGCAGTCAATGTGACCCGAAAAAAAACGTCGGTACTACTAGTAGGTAATCACACATCGTCTTTTCACATTAAAAGTGTACAATTTCCAAAAATATTCGTAATTGAGTTAATATGCGGAATCATTTGGTATCACCAGTATTTTTCTCATAAATACTGTCAAAAGAGCGTAGTTTAGTTTTAGTTTTTTTTTTTAATTTACCTATGTTTTGACTACTATTAACAAACTTAATACATAATTTTATCTTACTTTAAAAGAAAGATAATTTAACGGGTACAAAATCAAAAATAATAAATAATAATAAATGCAAAGATGATTAATATTAAAAATACTACATGTTAAACCTTTAAAACACTCCTGTAAAATTAGTAAGTTTTGAGATTATACAGTTTTAATGCGAGAAAACGACATGTCTTATCATCTTAAGAACTCATGCTTACTGTTTGTAAGGGCGGTACAGTCGTATACAGAACACCACGACTTCGTATCGGGCCGCAAGCTGTGAGGTCGATTCTGTGACCACGGAATACGGAGCGCAATCTACAGCAAAAAAATATAGCTTTGGGTATTTCCATCTTCTACCTTTGTATTAGAACGCTTCGGTAGAAACAAAAGGGCACAGCGAAGGTACTCGAAAGGTTTCAATGGATCTCTAACGTCGAGCGAAACAATGGGGTAGTTTGACCGCTTCCTGGTCAATTCTACCTGGCTCCGGTTTTCCCCAATAAAGGTTTCGCGCGTTTGAGCGAGATTGAAAAAAAATATCACGTATTTTTTAAATTACATGAAGCGTAAACTGTATTTACAAAAGCTATACTAAGTTGACGAACTCGCAAGCAGTCACCGTCGTCAAGTTTTGAAATAGTCGTGGCCTAAAGGATATGACGCCCGGTGTACACGTATCGAGCGATGCAAAAATGCCATTAAATAAAACTGCCAATATCTTCCTATCTTTCAAACTACAGAGAGAGACTCAATCAAACTCTTTATCCCGCAAAAATAACACATATTTCATTGTTTCTGAATTAAAAATTTAATGCAGCTCAAACCTAAGAGACACATCTTGTATACTTAATCATTATTACTAGTTACTGCTGGTAGGACTTTTTGTGAGTCCGCACGGGTAGGTACCACCGCCCTGCCTATTTCTGCCGTGAAGCAGTAACTATACTGAGACCTTAGAACTTATATGTCAAGGTGGGTTGCACATTTACGTTGTAGATGTCTATGGGCTTCAGTAACCACTTCACATAAGGTGGGCTGTGAGCTCGTCCACCCATCTAAGCAATAAAAAAAAAGTTGTGCAGTATTTTAAAACACGTACCTAATCATACTATAGGAACATTAGAATATTAATGTAATGGCATAATGTTACATCTAATTAAATTTCAGACAGTCTTACATACGAACAAGTCTTCAACAAAATTAAAACGTTCATATGGTCACAGCTATAACCAGACCGTGTTCGGACGAACGAAAACATCAAAACTAAACTCTATGCCTCTGACATAAAACCCTTTCATTTTGCTAAGTACCTACCGCACCAAATGAAATCTTGTGCCATTATATCGGTAGTACGATTTTTTTTTGGCGTTCCTAGAAAGGAGACAGCGCCTCGTACCTGACTCAAAAGTACCTGACCTTACCTGTTTTCAAAAGATTTTTTTCATCAGGAAATAGAAACGGTATTGACATAAAGTATAGAATGATCGCAGCAACGGACAAGCGCTTAACAATAGCCGAGACCAATTATTCAGCGATACCTACCAAACCTTTTAAACTAAACTTCTAATATTTAACTAACATTTTTAGTAACAATATGCTTAACCCCAAGAGGGTTGGAGAGCAGTGGCCTTTGTTTGTAACACATTTTGTATCCTCATAGCCCACTGAGTTTGTCGCCGGATCTTCTCAATGAGTCGCGATGTCCATTTGGTGGTAGATTCTGCGAAGCACTTCTCTTACCAGGGCTAGTGTTAGTAAATTGTCTCTGGTTGAATCCGCGAGCTCACCTACCCGTCTGCGCGTATCTGAAATATGCCCTTATACAACCAGAGAAGTTTTGGCATTGCTGAAGTCCATGGGCGACGGTAACCACTCACCATCAGGTGGGCCGTATGCTCGTCTGCCTACAAGGGCAATAAAAAAAAGAAAAATACAAAAACCGAGTAGGTAGAGAAAAAATAACTTGCATGTCTAAAATGGCCTATTGAGGCTTTACTTTACCTGAATAACCGTTAGATCTTATATTAATTTAAATTTGGATGATCCATTAAAAGCTTTTTTTATTTCACAAATTCATGTCTAGATCTCAGAATATTCATTTGTAATTAGTAACAAGTTTTTATTTTTTATTGCTGAGATGGGTGGACGAGCTCACAGCCCACCTGGTGTTAAGTGGTTACTGAAGCCCATAGACATCTACAACGTAAATGCGCCACCCACCTTGAGATATGAGTTCTAAGGTCTCAAGTATAGTTATAACGGCTGCCCCACCCTTCAAACCGAAACTCATCACTGCTTCACGGCAGAAATAGGCAGGGTGGTGTTACCTACCCGCGCGGACTCGCAAGAACTCCTACCACCAGTAATTACGCAAATTATATTTTTTGCGGGTTTGATTTTGACTTACTAAAAATAGTATCAATAAAAATAATATCAATTTGAAGATACACGTATGCAGCCACAAATCCTTTTGAATAGCATGCTATCCGTCTGTTAACTGAAGAGTTTTCCGTTTCCGAACAAGGCCTCGCCCACCTGTCCCTGTAAAACTGAAAAGGCCTCCGGGCCACCAGTAATCTCTAACTCCACTACAATGATGACCTATACTACAAAGCTCACTTCTAGTTCATAATTTGAAAACTGGCCCACGTAACTAGTAGTACCTTACCTATTTCTGACTGACAAATTAACCTCAACTACTGGTCTTTAAAGAAATGACGCAAATCCCTTTGCAGTCTCGGTGGCATGGGCCCACTGAGTTTCGCGCCGGATCTTCTCAGTGGGTCGTGTTTCCGATCCGGTGGTAGATTCTGCGAAGCACGGGTTCGTGTTAGCAACGTCGTCAGGTTTGAGACCCGTGAGCTCACCTGCTAGTTAAGGTTACGCTGAAATAGCCTCTCAAGGCTATCAGGTTAGGTAGGGAAAAAAAAGGTGCCATAGCACTAAAATATCTCTACAATGTAATAGTGACATTTTGAATAGTATTAGTAGTACCTAATTCCTATGCCATTAATCCTCTCGGCGCTTTAATTATTAACATTGAAATATTACAATCGTTATAATAGTTTTATCTTAACCCACCGAATTTAATAAATCGGTAGCATGTGCACCGGATAATTATTACTACGGAAATACGATACGACGTATAAAAATCATAGTAATCATTCAATGCCTTATTCAAACTTTAACAGTAACAATAGTTATCAAGTTAACGAAAATTATCAGAAGAACTTTTTCAACGTAACTTTAATATTAAGCTTGCTCGTTTGAAAAGTTAAATTTTTTGTTATTTTGTTTATTAAATGATTAAGAACACTAACAAAAAGTTATAGATGCCGTAAATATTCTAATAAATCAGAAATATGTCAGCTCCACAAAACTGAATAATTTAAATTAATATTACCTACATAGAAGGCATATCAATACAGAAACATGAATACAATGAGTCGTTTTAAACGTGTATCGTAAAAATTCGATGTCAAGTTCAAGGTTCGGGGTGAGTGAGGTCGTGAGACGCGGGTCGAGACGTCTCGTTGATTCACCAAAGGTTGAGCACCTCTGACATTTCACCCGAGCGCTTAACGCACTGCATGCGCACATAAAAACTCGTCAGACGGATTTTAAGGTATATACTTTTATTGCTTGGATTGTAGTTTATCTTGTTATAGGATTAATTCGTATACGCGGGTAAGAAGCGAAGGATTGTCTGGCACACATTTGTTGAAATTCCTCAAGCGCCATCTGCCGTACGCTGGCGGTAGTAGTACACAGAAAAGTTTAGTTTTAATACGCAAAGAAATGTAAACCACAAATAATAGCATGTTTGTTTTCTCAAACTTTTAGGAGCAACTTAATATTCGACTCAAAATCATTCAAATTATCATTATCGTCTCAAATTACTCATGCTATACAAGAGAATATAATCCTCAATTAACAATTACACTACGCAAGCGGAATAATAGATCCTATTATGAAGAAGTTAAAGTAAAAAATAATGGGCAATTAGTATTTTCTTCGGATTTCGAGAGTTTTAACATAATTAAGATTACTTTTACGGCTAAATATCGTGTTTACTATTTCTAAAGCTTCGTGTCATCAAAGCTTAATAATACATTAAAACCTGTTAATAACGCGAAATTAAGTTTGTGTCAACAAGTTTTGCTTCTTAAAACTTATTTTTATTAAATACCCACTTTTATTTTACCTGAATTCCATTTTGATACTAAACCAAATCAATAGTAATACATATATTAATCATATAGTAATTTTTTTTCTTTTACATATTACTCTCATATTATTAATTAATACGTGAAGCAAAAACTTTGTATCCCTTTTTACGAAAATTGCGTGGACGGAGGAGTATGAAATTTTCCACACTTATACAGTATATAGAGAAGAAGTACACAATGCTAATATTTTTTTAAATAATGCATAAAAGATACATTAAATCCCATCACGGGCGCTGCGCCTCGGGGCTGGATCTGCCCTAGTTGCTCAGCGAAAGTACCTCGTGGGGATAATACAGCAACTCCTGTACGAGGGTTGACAGCTGTCGGGGTGCATCACACTTCGAGCGAGGGAGATGTTGATGCAGATACGATGAATCGGTCGCTGGAGTCTCGTGTCGACCTTGGCTTAGAAATCCGATCTTTTAAGGATGAGCTGGTGGGCCTAAGAACTGACTTGAGAGAGTGCCGAAATGATATCGCTGAGTTTAAGGAGCTCCTCAAGTCTTGTCATGGACGCATCGACGCGGTGGAAGCCCGAGTGCTTGGTCTTGAGGCTCGTCTAGCAGAGATCGTCTCAACAGCAGCAGGTTCTGACTTGGATTCCACGGTGGCTGAACTTCGCATTCAGCTGCGTGAACGCGATCAGGACTTGCTCAGGAATGATATTGACATCATTGGTTTGCCGGAAGTTCGTGAAGAAAGCACTTGTCATTTAGTCCAGGTTGTGGCGGTAAAACTGGGAGTGAAACTTGACATGCGCGACATAGTTCACGCGGAGCGGATTGGTGCAGTAAGACGCAATTTCATTGAGGGCAACGACAATCGTCCTCGTATACTATCAGTACGACTGGCCCGTCGCTCGGTTCGCGATGCACTATTGAAGGGAGCCCGCGTGCGCCGTAACCTCTCCACTACTGATTTAGATGTACCTGGCCCCGTCCGTAATGTATATTTAAATGAACGTTTGTCCGCATATAACCGCAAGCTGTTTGGTACTACCCGTCAAAAGGGAAAGGATAAAGGTTGGAAGTATGTCTGGACCAAGGACGGACGAATTTATATTCGTCGTGGTGATGGTACTCCTGCGCTCAGAATCAGAGTTCAGGCCGATGTGGAGAAGCATTTTGGCTCGGATACAGTTTGATAAAAATTATTATGTACAATGTTTTTCCTATGTTTAAGTATAACTTTATTTCAGAAACTGATACTATGTGCTTTGCATTTTTTCTACTATTTATAAACATGTCAATGTTCCGATTTGTTTATTGTTATGGGTTGTATTTGCTATTACTTATTATTATCATTATTAATCGATATTTTAATTGTTTTTCAAATCATTACAACGCAATGATTTGTGGCTTATCTTTTGAGTTTATAAACGTTAATGATTATACTTCTACTGTGCGGAGTTATTGTGGTGTTCTCTGGTCTGGGTGGGTGTCTGGATTGAATTTGAATACTGATACCATTTCTTCTTTATCAGATTTTGATAGTTTGGTCTTGCTAAGCGTTTTGAATGAAAACTTTTTAAACAGTAATAGCATTAAAGCTGATAAATTAAAGGATTTTTTCCAGATACACCCACACATTCTGCGCACATTGTGCATGTCTCGTTCTGATTGCCTTACTTTTACTTTTATAAATGGTACGTAACCGGAAAGTAGTGTTTGGTCTATTGAATGCAGGCTCTTTGTCTACAAATCGGGACGAATTTCTTTTGGCCATGGCTCGCCATTCTGTTGACGTTATGGCTATAAACGAGACTTGGCTTAGGTTTGGGGAGGAGGGCCGTGCACCTTGTGTGCCAGGCTACAGGCTCAAGCATATTCCTCGACCAGTTAGTATAAGGGGTGGTCGTGGTGGCGGGGTGGCCTTTTATCTCAGAGCTGATATAAGTGCTCGAGTGTGTAAGCACCCCGGACATTTGGATGTTGAACAGTTGTGGATAACAGTGAATTTTTGCGGGAAAAAGCTATTAATAGGCACTGCATATCGCCCCCCTTGGTCTGATCTGGAAAATTTCCTAGAGGGATTGACCGAAAGTATTGGTGCTATGGCTCCTTATGACAATATAGTGCTTCTCGGAGATTTTAATGTAAACCTATTGGACTGTAATTGTTCTAGAACAAAAAAAATAAATGAATTTCTAAGCCACTTCAGTCTCTCGCAAATAGTAAGGACTGCAACACACTTTATGAGTGGTGGTAGTACTTTGTTGGATGTTATTTGTACTGACATTGGCGTTAATGATGTCGGGGTTGATTATATTCCCGAGCTTGGCCACCATGCTTTTGTCACATGTGAGACTTTGATCCGAAAGGAAAGACCAATGTCTAGAATGATAACTTCCCGTCAATTTAAAAATATCTTGGAGGAGTTCTTTACTCAGGATCTAAATATAATACCCTGGTCGAACATCGCCCTCCTGGATGACGTTGACACGATGGTTTACACCTTTTCTATGTTTATTCTGTACCTGTACGATCTCCATGCTCCTCTCAAAACCCTGAAATTCAAAACACGTTCTACTCCTTGGATTACTGATAATGTCCGATTATTGTTTAAATTGCGAGATGCTGCACGCTATAGATCACATGTAACTCAGGTTCATAGTCATAAGCAGTATTATTTAGACCTTAAGAAGCAGGCAGCTAGCATCTTAGCATCGGAAAAAAATTCCTACTACAACAATTATATTAATAGCAACTTCGGAAACCCTAAAAAGTTATGGAAAAATCTGAAATCTGATGTGATTCCGTCACATCAGGAGAAAGCATTGCCTGAACACCTTAATGACGCTAATGCTATCAATGAAGCTTTTATGGATGTACCCGGGGTCTGTAGTTCTGACGTTTCAGGATACTCATTCTTTGAGTATTCTAACACATCTCCAAAGTTTACGCTTAAAACTGTCAACCAGGATACGGTTCTTAAGATTATTAACAGCATTAAATCCAACGCTCAAGGCACTGACGGGATAAGCGGTGAGATGATATCGCTCTCACTGCCTTCAACATTGGAGGCGATTACTAGCATTATCAATAAGTCCATTGATACAAATACATTTCCTGCTCAGTGGCGATGTTCTGTGGTTAGCCCTATTCCGAAAGTCACGCACCCTCAAGCTTTTAAAGATCTTAGGCCTATTAGTGTGTTGCCTTTTCTGTCCAAGATCTTGGAGAAGGTAGTTTACTCACAGGTAGCGGCATATATTGAATCAAATAACATTCTTCCAGAGTTTCAATCGGGTTTCAGAAAAAGCCGAGGAACGGCCGCTGCTCTTACTGACATTGTGGGTAATATTCTCGAGGCTCGGGACAGGAGCCAGGGTACGATACTGACGCTGCTGGATTTCTCACGGGCTTTTGATACAATTAACACTGCCTTACTCTTAGCAAAATTAACTCACTACGGGTTCTCTGATAATGCTGTGGAATGGTTTAGCAGTTATATGTCGAGTAGAACGCAATTTGTACAAATACGGAAAGAAGATGGAACTAAACTAACCTCTACTTCTAAGCCGATTACTAGAGGCGTTCCCCAAGGTTCTGTCCTGGGACCATTGTTGTTTATTTTGTACAGTGCAGATATCGTTCAGTGTTTCAAGAATTGTAAATATCATGTTTATGCTGACGATGTACAATTAATTATACCATTCTTTTGATGTTGGAGATACCCCTTCTGCTGTCAGTTTTATCAATGAGGATCTGCAGAGGATTGTCTCTTGGTCTGAACAGAATTCCTTAGTACTGAACCCCTCTAAGTCTAAATACATGATACTAGGCAGTAAATCTCAGATAGCAAAGATTTTATCACTCGATCCTAAGGTGACTGTTTCTGGTAAGGAAATTGATCGGGTGGAGTTAGCATGCAGTTTGGGTTTGACAATTGATCCCGAATTGCGATTCGAGGCCCATATTACAAAGAACTTAACAGCTTGTTTTTACAGACTGAAGATTCTGTACTCGTTTAGACAGTACGTCAGTGTACCCATTAGGAAGTTGCTTATCGATAGTCTAGTTTTGTCGAAATTAAATTACTGTGATACTGTTTATGGTCCCTGTTTACTCTCGAGAACTGAAAAATTAATACAACGCATTCAAAATGCCTGTGCCAGGTATTGCTTTGACATTCCCGTGAGAGGACACATAACGCCCTATTTAAATGATCACAATATATTGAAAATGGCAGCTAGAAGAAGGTTGCACTTAGCAGTCTTACTATTTGGAGTGATTTCGACACATGAACCTAGGTACTTGTATGAGAAGTTGGATTGGAGAAGTACTCAGTACAGGTATGGCTCACGAGCTACTGTTAAGCCACTGTTGACGCCCAAATACAGAACAGCTGCTTTTCGGGGAGCGTTTAAATACGCAGCTACGCATTGCTGGAATGATCTCCCTCCACCTATTCGTCACATTGTAACAAAGCATGGCTTTATTAATCGTTTAAAAACATTTCTTTTGGACTCACAAAAACTAATCTAATTTATAGTATTTATAGTAACTAATTTAATCCTAGCTTGTGAAAACTTCCTTTTATTAAATTTTTATTTATTTTTATATTTTTTTTTTAAGCTGCCCACAGGTTGTTATTACTGTGTGCTTATTATGTTTTGTATTCGGGTTCACCATTTAATTTGATTTTTGTTTTGTTTTTTTTTCTTAAATTTTTGGTTTTGTTTTCGGTTTCACCATTTAATTTGATTTTTATTTTGTTTTTTCTTAAATTTTTATAATTTACTAATTTATATCACATTCTGAGTATGTACACGCGTACGGAGTCTTCATTCCCGCAAAGAACCAAAGGGAAACGGGGGTGACTGAAAATCAGCGCTGTTCAATTTATCAACCTTGAACAGCAATAGCTGAGCCACCTCCTTTTGCCTTTTTCTCTTTTTTTTGCTTTTCTTTTTTTGTATTTCATTTTATGATGTGAAAGGCAATAAATGATCTTTATTATTATTATTATTATTATTAAATCAATAAAGAAAACGTTACACACACTACATACCATGTATTTGACGCACACACGCATACATACTATTTATTGTCAAACTTTTGTTCTTGACGTCTGTTGTCAAATTGAGAATAGAATATGGTTTGTCTTTGTTAATATTTTTTATAGTGTAATCTTGGCGAAATTTGTGATTATGAAGTATAAAATACAATCATAATAGTGTACAAACTTACAATTCCAATTAATTATAGTCGAATTTCGACTACTGCGGGACCTCTAGTATTATTAATTCGACAAAGAAAGTATAGAACACTTTTTTTATGTAGGATGAAAGGAAAGTGACGCTACTTGTAATCTATGTGTATGCTTTGTTTCAAATGTGTGATCCTCACGTTTTGAGATAATCATCAAGAAACCCTTCGTGCGTAGACACCGAAAACAAAGTCATCTTAAAGACGAGATAAACAAAGAGATAACTCTTTAATTGCTATCTCCCACCTAGAGATTAAAATGAAACCGGTACTTAACATTTACGATCTTATCAATAAAAAAACATTAGGAAAGGAATTTTAGGACAGTCAAATTCCACTACAGATTTATCGTCTCAGTTGCAAATTCTTTATAACACCTGTTCCTAAGGTAGGCAGCGGCTTGGCTCTGCCCCTGGCATTGCTGAAGTCCATGGGCGACGGTAACCACTCACCATCAGGTGATAGTGATAGATAGTGACTCCGTCATAGCTTCAAGTGGCGGTATCAACGTTTGGGAGCTCGTATTTTTTTTGCTTAGATGGGTGGACGAGCTCACAGCCCACCTGGTGTTAAGTGGTTACTGGAGCCCATACACATCTACAACGTAAATGCGCCACGCACCTTGAGATATAAGTTCTAAGATCTCAGTATAGTTACAACGGCTGCCCTATCCTTCAGACCGAAACGTATTACTGCTTCACGGCAGAAATAGGCAGGGTGGTGGTTCCTACCCGCGCGGACTCACAAGAGGTCCTACCACCAGTAAAATCGTCTCGTCTCGAAATAAAAATCAATCCGCTTGTCTTCTATAACTCGGACCTCAAATCGAACTGGGGACGTAACCGCCAAGCTCGTCGGGTCGCCGGTTCGGATGCAAATGAGGGTTAATTGCGGATTCAGTGCGACCTCGGCTTTAGAAAACGAAGACAAGACGGGAATTTAAAACAATACCTTCATAGAAGTTCGTATTTCGCTTACAAATACGCACGGCAGTGTACGATTACATTTGGTGAGCGTGTGTGCAAATACGTTGAACTCGTGCGTTTTATTCATACAAATTGTTTTGAGTTTATTTTAAAATATAGACTTTGGTTTATAGTTGATGGTAGGGCGTATTGTGAGCCCGCATAGGCAAGTACCACCACTCTGTCCATTTCTGCCGTGAAGCAATAATGCGTTTCAGTTTGAATGGTGGCGCAGCCGTTGTACTGGGACTTGAACTCTTTTTTTCCTACTTAAGCTGATAGCCTTGAGAGGTTATATCAGCGTTACACTAGCGGGTAGGTGAGCTCTCGGGGCTCAAACCAGGAGGTCTTGCTAACACTGGCCCTAGCAAAAGCAGTGCTTCGATCGGAAACGCGACTCATTGAGAAGATGATGATGATTTTCATCGGTGGTAGGACCTCTTATGAGTCCGCACGGGTAGGTACCACCACCCCACCTATTTCTGCCGTGAAGCAGTAATGCGTTTCGGTTTGAAGGGCGGGGCAGCCGTTGTAACTATACTGAGACCTTAGAACTTATATATCAAGGTGGGTGGCGCATTTACATCGTAGATGTCTATGGGCTCCAGTAACCATTTAACACCAGGTAGGCTGTGAGCTCGTCCAACCGTCAAAGCAATAAAAAAAAAAGATCCAGCGAGAAACTCAGTGGGCTGTGTTTATGGGTTAGGTTACTCCGAACCCGTCGCTTGCGGTATAGGCGAGAACGACGGCGACGTGTGCTTGTGGTACCTAAAAGCACCATTAATGGATCGAGAGGATCCGTAATGACGTGAGAACTCAAGTTTCAATTTCGAATTTTTCGTTCTTCGGATTTCAATTTCAATTTTAGTCAGTGCGATAAAAACAGAAGAACATCGTCAATGTATAAAATTCAAGCAATTCATATAGCAAAAGTTTACGAATTTATTACAAAGACATCCTACCGTAAAATTAAAGTAAATAAGATGACAAATGGTTATCTATACTAATATTATAAAGAGGAAAGATTTGTTTGTTTGTTTGTTTCGAATAGGCTCCGAAACTACTGGACAGATTTGAAAAATTCTTTTTCCATTAGAAGCCGACATTGTCCCTGATGAACATAGGCTACTTTTTTTTTTTTTTTTTTTGTTTTTATGTGTGTTTTAATGTTTCCGAAGCGAAGCGAGGGCGGGTCGCTAGTACATAATAATATGTTGAAGAAAAAACAACTTTAAAAAAAAGGCCTTAGGTTCATAAATAGCTGTAATTAATATTTTGTCTACAATATCATTATAAATTTGATCTTTATGTCTCAAAGCAGAGAGTGGCATTCTTATCAAATCGCGCTATGTATCCTTCAAATGTAAAAATGGTGAAGCGATGGCGCTTTAAGCTTCCGATGTACCACCAGTGTTGTAGAAACCATAAATATGCTGCGTCATTTGAAATATAATTCGAAGCCCGCTATGCGACAAAAGAATCGCCCACGAACTGCAGGTGGCGAGCAGTGGGACATCTGTCGCTGCACTCATGTGGTCAAGGGGTCGTTGGTCACTCAAAATGTTTTCCTCCTAACACAAACGTTTGGAAACAGGTCGAGGGCACTCGGGCCACGCGTAAGGGCTTCCACAGATGCGCTGCGACAGTCCAAGTACCGTCAGAAAAAAACATACATCTATAAAATGGTTATTGTATTAAATTCGAGACAGATTACTGGTGGTAGGACCTCTTGTGAGTCCCCACGGGTAGGTACCACCGCCCCGCCTATTTCTGCCGTGAAGCAGTAATGCGTTTCGGTTCGAAGGGTGGGGTAGCCGTTGTAACTATATTCAGACCTTAGAACTTATATCTCGAGGTGGGTGGCGCATTTACGTTGTAGATGTCTATGGGCTCCAGTAACCACTTAACACCAGGTGGGCTGTGAGCTCGTCCATCCATCTAAGCAAAAAAAAAAAAAACAGATCTTTGAATGCGTATTTTCCCTGCAATTTTTTTTAGTTTACTATAATGATCTGAATATACTGCTTCAACACTTGCCTAAATAGAATCTCTTATGTATCTGTGGAATTCCTGATCATCCGTCTTCATTTCACTCAATCTCATCTTTGTCATGTTTATTTAGTTAGTGCTCTGGATCTGAGCGTATATGTTTTTGTAACGTTTGCGTATTTTAGCGTTCACAAGTTAGAAAAAAAATGCAAATTTAACTGAAATCATGTTCATTAGGATGCAAATATATGCGCTTGTATTGGAGCATTATGCTGAGGTCTCCACAAAACAATCAATACGGATCTTTTTTCTTCGGATTTCGCGAGTCGCAAATATAAATAAATATACTTTTATAATTTTATGGACGACTGCTGTCCGTCCGGTCGTATGTCGGAAATAATATAATAACGAATAAAATAATTAAACCGTAAAATTACTTTTAAATTAAATCAAGACCTAATTGGGATCTGGAGACTTTAATAACTCTACTATAAAATCGAAAGTTTATTTCCAAATTTCTTGGGTCAAACTTAATTTGTTCTCTGCTTAATTTGTAGCTGTATTGCCACAAATAAAATAAAAAAGTGAGGAACTATCCATTGCCTTTCTCATTTTTTAAACCAGCAAAACCGACTACCGACTAAACACCATCGAGCCCCACCACTCCGACTCCACGAAACCCACGGTACCGCATAGTGCGCGCCGAAGGCTCGCCGTCGCGCCGGTACCCGTCCTGATTATTTTTTTTTAACCCAGAAACGATGCATTGAAATTTGGCCTTGTAGTTTTACTCTTCTTTTTTTATTGCTTGGGTTGGTGGAGAAGCTCACGGCCCACCTGGTGTTAAGTGGTTTCTGAATCCCATAGACAATCGAGATATGAGTTCTAAGGTCTCAGTTTTTACATTACATCGGCTGCCCCGCCCTTCAAGCCGAAACGCATTAATGCTTCAAGGTAGAAATAGACAGGGCGGTAGCTCCTATCCGTGCGGACTCACAAGACGTCCTACCACCGGTAACTCGCACCGAAACCGCAGAGCTATTCGTAAGAATATAGTAGCGCGACGTATGACGCCGCTCTAGCCCGTCTCGGGCCCAAAGGAATTCAAGTTTACGACTTGTTAACTGTTTTCGTTAAGCAGGTGCTGTATTTGAGCCAAGTCAATGTTTGTATTCGTCTGCTACATGTTTGTTACGGTGTGGGTGCGCGCCTCGACAGTCGGTTGTCGCACTACCGCTATCAGGAAGGAGGATGCAGGATGCCTTAAGTATTCCGTGATTTTAGACGGAGCACGACGAAAAGCGGCCCTCAATAAACGTCATAACGATAAATTAATCGTAAACGTTATTGTGCCTTATGCTTGGGCGTTAAATTTTATAATCGATTGAGGCTGTTGTTCCTTTATTTTTGTTTTCTTTTCAAATCGTTAATCTATCCATATTAGTATTAGATAATCTATCCATATTAGTATTAGATGTCCTGTATTTCAAATATATGTATATTTTTTGCTTTCCTCTAATATATTTTATAATATCGTATTTATATAGGAGGTTTTGAATATCAAACAAATAAAAATAGTAACTTCCTATTTGAATAAAAAATATTTAGGTTATTTATTGAAGTTTTTTTTACATTTTTTTTTTTTTTTTATTGCCCTTGTAGGCAGACGAGCATACGGCCCACCTGATGGTGAGTGGTTACCGTCGCCCATGGACTTCAGCAATGCCAGGGGCAGAGCCAAGCCGCTGCCTATCGCTTAATACTCTCCACAAGCCTCTTTTAAAGAAGGACATGTCATAGCGCTCGGGAAACACCGTGGAGGGGAGCTCATTCCATAGCCGGATGGTACGTGGCAGAAAAGACCTCTGGAAACGCACTGTCGATGACCGCAGTGGCTCCAGGTAGTATGGATGAACTCTACTCCGGTGGCGGGCGGTGCGATGGTAAAAACGAGATGCCGGTATCATCTCGAACAATTCCTCAGAGCACTCCCCATGGAACATTCGGTACAAAATACAGAGGGAACCGAAGTCCCTCCGCAGACCCAAAGGTTCCAAACGATCCGCGAGAATGGGATTATCGACGACTCGAACGGCCCTCCTCTGTATGGAGTCAAATGGAAGAAGCTGGTATTTGGGAGCCCCGGCCCAGAGATGGGAACAGTACTCCACGCGAGACCGGACTTGTGCTTTATAAAGCAAAAGTCTTTGTCCAGGCGTGAAATACCGCTTCGCTCTGTTGAGGACTCCCAGCATTTTGGACGCCAACTTGGCTTTGCCTTCCAAATGACTCCGAAATTGGACATCACTCGAAATGTCGACCCCAAGTATCCCGATGCTCGCGGAAGGTTGCAGGGATACTCCTTGGAATTGCGGCGCCATGACAAAGGGGTCCTTCTTCGCAGTGAACGCGCAAACTTGTGTCTTCAACGGGTTGAATTGAACTAAGTTCGATTCACCCCACTCGGAGACTCGCCCCAGAGAGTTCTCCACTTCAGACACAAGTTTTGATCGTCTCTCTTGCACCACGCTCCGAGAAAGACTCTGATGGCCGATATATCGCGCATCCCCCGTGCTGTCATCCGCATAGCAATGCATGCCATCAATAGACAGCATGTCATTGATATACAGGATGAAAAGCGTGGGGGAGAGCACCGAACCTTGTGGAACGCCAGCATTAATGGTCATGGTATCAGAACAATCACCGTCTACAACGACCGTGATGCTCCGCCCATCCAGAAAGCTAGCGATCCACTTGCAGAGACCCTCGGGGATTCCGTACTGTCGGTCACTGATCAGCTGGCGATCTTCAAGATACTTCAGGAGTTGTGTGTTTATTATTCGCTCCATCACCTTGGAAAGCAAGGAAGTTATCGCGATAGGCCTATAGCTCGATGGGTCCGACCGGTCACCCTTCTTGGGGATAGGGTGGACGTGGGCGGTCTTCCATGAAGACGGAACCCTGTTAGTGCAATAAGAGAGGCGATACAAACGCGTTAGCGCAGGCGTCAGCTCAGGGGCGCACTTTTTCAGAACCACTGCGGGGATGCCGTCTGGCCCACTCGACTTATGGACGTCCAGGAGTCGGAGCTCCCGCCTGACTGCACACTGTGTGAAGCAGATATCCGGCAGGGAGCTATCACACCGGGGGATGTTCGGTGGTGTGGCACCCCCGTCGTCCACAGTCGAGTTCGAGGCAAAGAGTTTGACCAGAAGGTCAGCCTTCTCTTTCGCGCTGTGGGCCAGATTGTCATCGGACTTGCGTAGTGGTGGGAGACTAGACCTGCAAAAGTTTCCTTCTGCAGCTTTGGCGAGCGACCAAAAAGCACGGCTCCCAGAGGGATAGCTCTCTAGTCGCTTGCCAACTCTAGCAACGTGCTCCGACTTCGCCTTGGCAATTACCTTCTTGTAGGACCTGGAGGCGGCGTTATATTTCCGCCTTTCCTCTGAGATGTTAGGATCCCGACGCCTCCTGGCATCATCCCATGCCACGTATGCGGACCGCTTGAGGTGTGCAGCATCCCTGCTGGCATTGTTATACCAGGGTCTGCTGCGACCCCCAACGGGCACTTCAGAAGAGGGAACAAACAATTCCATCCCCTGGAGCACCACGTCTTTAAGACGGTCCGCACAGACGTCAGGATCAGCAGAGGAAAAGCAGAACCGCCCCCATGGGTAGGATGCGTAAAATTCACGCAATCCATCCCAATCTGCTGACATATACCGCCAAACTCTTCGATACCCGGTCGTCGTTCGACGACCAGGACGAGAGAGTGGTACGGCAGCACGGATAAGGCAGTGATCGGACGATCCAAGCGGAGCGTCGACCACCACACTGTATCCGGCCGGATCCGTGGTCAGCAGAAGGTCCAACAGAGAAGGCTCGTGCCCCTCGATATCTGGGACACGGGTGGGCTGTGTCACCAGCTGGGAGAAGCCGTAGGCCAAGGCGAAATCGTAGGCAGTCCGACCCGGGAGGTCAGTGGTTCTGGACCCCAACCACTCTTGGTGGTGAGCGTTAAAGTCTCCAAGAACCACCACCTCCGCAGATGGGTACTGCTCAAGCACGCGGTTAGTCCCCTCTTGCACATGCTCTATCAGAGCTGCACCTGCATCACTGCTGTGGGACCTGTACAGGCACGCGTAGACTCGGGTACAACCCCCGTGATCTACGCGCAGCCACAAGAGGGACAGGTCCCGTTGTTCGAGGCCTCGTAGACGGCGACAACAGACATCAGCCCGGACGAATACACACACCCCGGCTTTACGCAGGAAGTTGTGCTCCAATACGTAGCCGGGGTATTCAAGGTAAGAGGTATCATCCGGAGCAGATATCTGTGTCTCCGTCAGAAACAGTAGGGCAGGCTGCGCCGTCTCAAGGTGGTGGTGTACGGCGTCAAGGTTGCTATGTAGGCCCCTGACATTGCTGAAATCCACATTAAATGTGGAATAGGGGATCGCCGATATAGCCCTTTTTCTTTTTCTTATTTTCATTTTGTTTTTTGGAGAGTGGGATAAGGTGAGGTAGGATGTTCGGAGTGAAAACATGACAACACCTGAATAAAGCGCGGAACATAGTGTGCGGTTGATCACGGGTTCCGTGAGAGTCCGACGCAGGGCATGGAAGGGCCCCCAGTCCACCCTGCGTACGATCGCCGGGATCCACTCCGGTCTCCGACTCCGGCACGACGACCGCACGACAGGATTTTACACCGGTTGGCGGGACAGCTTCCCGGGGCGGAGTTTAGTAGTGACACCCGGGTTCAGGTCCCCTACTGACCGGCGGGCGGCGGCGAACACCGTTTCACTGGGTCTCCCTATACCCCTGTCAAACAATCACGTCCCGCAAGCTCGCGCGCACGTCTGATCCGCATGTTCCAGGTGTCATCAAGATTCACCCCCAACAAGGAAGAGGAAAGGAAAGGAATAAAACTGGCTCTCCAACCCACACACCGGAACACAGCTAGGCTATTTGGCGGCGGACTCTAGTTGGAGGGTGGTCGCCAGCCAGTCGGACTAGTCCTACCACCGATTATGTTTTCGGCTCCCGTTTAGCACCACCCAGGGGTCACTTGTAGGGAATCGCGGGTTAAACCTACGGAAGCGGGAAGCAATCGACCCCCAAAATATATACATAAATAAGAAATGCAAGACTTTCCTGAGATGAGCGATCTATATGATGAGCGATGCCTCGAAGTACAACCCTAAATTTGTATAATGCCCGAACGAAAAATCTACTGCTTTTATCTTTTAAACTATCAACTTCACATAAAATTACCGTATACCTTAATGACGAGTACAAAGTAAATACTTTACGTATTTACCCATCAACAGCGGCCAATACTCACATCGATTCCGTGAAGCGATGTAACTTTAGAGGCTCGGACCACGTTCCCGGCACTCGCCCGCTGTTTACCCTCCGCAGGGCTGTCAGACGGTGATCAGCCAAGAAATTCGAATGAAAAAAATAAGTTGTTTAGGTGGTAGGACCTCTTGTGAGTCCGCGCGGGTAGGTACCACCACCCTGCCTATTTGTGCCGTGAAGCAGTAATGCGTTTCGGTTTGAAAGGTGGGGCAACCGTTGTAACTTTATTTGAGACCTTAGAAATTATATCTCAAGGAGGGTGCGCATTTATGGTGTAGATGTCTATGGGATCCAGTAACCACTTAACACCAGGTGGGCTGTGAGCTCATCCACCAATCGAAGCAACAAGCATACAAGCTTGTATTTTATTTATACAAATGACTGCCACTATAAAAAACGGACGAAGAACGGACAGAGACAAGAAAGGAACGAACAGTTTTTTCTAAAGAATTTTAAATACTGTTCCTATTAGACGAGTAGTTAGTTAAAGGGTAAATGTTAATACAATACAAACTACGGCAAAAAAAAAACAAATTAATTTCAAATACTACATATTTTTGTAATTGTTTCCTTTAAGATTCGAAGTGCCAACCCTAAGGTCGCGTATATTCGGGCGGTCAAAGCGCAAACAAGACGTGTTTATGTTTACACACGAACCACCTGCATCGGCGTAACGATGCGCTCATTGTGGATGACTGACCTTTGTGACGTGTCAATTGAACTTGTGATGTAATTGTCGAACCTTACACCAGATTGCGTTACTGGTCCATCATCTTTTCCGCAGCTGGAAAATTCTGCGCTTTTTTTGCATACTTAGATCATACGATTTCACGGCCTGGTCTGCTGGAAACCACAGACATCACGTGAACAACCTTATTCGTTAAGTCACGGCATTCTGAAAAGGTGTCTTGAGATCATTTGCCAATTCTCTCTTCTTCTTTTTCTCCACCTTATCGCACTAGTCCATCCATGTCTTCTTCGGTCGACCTCTTCCCCCTCTATCTTCCACTACCATTTCCATACATCTGCTAGTCACATGCATCTTCTCTCTACGCATCACATGTCGATACCACGCTAACCATCCGCTCTTTAATTTGTAGATTACCGCGGCTACTTTCACACTTCCTCTCAAACTTCCATTCACTCTGCCAATTAAAAACTATTAAATCATTCTCTTTACGGCAAGCATTTGATAGTAGGGCCTGATGTAAGACCACAGCTATAGGCAGCACTACCCTGCTCATTTTGGTCTAAGACTACGCAACCTTATTGCTGAAGGTGAATAGAGGCATTCGGACTATGATGTCAATGAGCTCCGGTAATCAGAGGGGCAGTAAGATCATTCTGAAGAAACAGAAGAAAAATCCTGATATTTTAATGTAATATTTAGAATTCATGTGGCATAAAAGTGGCACTATAAGCCAAAACCATACACGGCCACTTTGTTATACGTTACAAATCGTTTTTTTTTTAAATCACTTCTTAAACAATTAACTTATTGATTTGACTTAAATTCAAGAGATCTGACCTCAAATCAAAAAACTTTATTTATAATTGTAACATGTAAGTATTGAGTTTAGCACGTGCCTCAAAACACATGCACATGATTAGTAAAAGTTAAAAATCCATGGTATATTAAAACTCATTCAATTTACCGGTTCTTAGTGAACAAACACGCGGTGCCAGGTTCAACGCCCAGCCCTTGACACGAGTCTAACCCGTAGTTTCCTAAATTCCATAAAACGCAAACACACTTCACATTTACAAAAACATTCATATAACCGACGATTTAATATTCAATATGTAAACGGCACAATTAGTTGATCAAATATTATTTCGAAAACAAATTATAGGAATCGCGCGCAATTAATTCCTTAGATGTGACAGAAGTGAAACTTCTATAATTTTGGTAAGAACGATACAGCAATTTGAGGCTTGGTGTAATAAATCTTAACACAGTGGCATTCCTTTCGAATTGTTCATTGAATCATTTGTTTTCGCGTCTAGAGAAGTTTCACTTCTGAGAGATACCTCTTAGTCAAAATCCGTTTCTATTATCAGTAAACGAAGAACAACAAAATATACGAAACGCTTTTTTTCTTCTTCAAGCTCATCTATCTAGTTTCATAGCGTTTCATTAAAGACAACTTCTCGCAGCTTCCAACGCTACGTTTACCTTAAGTATTCTGGAGTGTATGGAAAATGTAATCACGTACGGTCAGACACATATTTGTTAAAGCTATTGATCGGTCAGACATTCTGTTTAGTGGACGTGTTCTCCATCCGGGTCGGACGCCGACAACGGTACAACGCTTAAGGTTTGCGACCCTGTAGTATCCACGGCATAAGCTGAAGCGATTTAGATTTTTTCAAAAGCTATGAATTTTTATGCTCAATAGGTTAAATATAAACATTGTAACTCTTAGTAGCCTACATTACAGAGTTGATAGATTTATGAAAACTGACGCCAATTTAGCTAACAGTGTATACATAAGTAATACATCTTAGCCAAGCCAATGTTAGCAACACTCCGGTTTGAGCCCCATGAGCTCACCTACACACGTTAGGGTGAAGCTGAAATAACCTCTGAAGGCTATCAGCATAGGTAAGAAAAAAAAACTTCTAGCCAGTGATGAGAGCTACCCAAAAGTTGGCGAATATGTTTAGAAATTGACACATTATACCGCTCATATGTAGCAGACTTCAACACAGAACAATGTAAAAATGAATAAAAAAAAACTTCTATGATAGAAACCTATTAAATTATCTATAACAGTATAGTATTAGAAATATGTATCACAATTCTGGAAGTTTATTTAGAGAAACATGTCAGATGTTACATGACATGGAAACAATGTTATAAGATACTACTTTCTTCGGTTTTCGCGTGTCGTAGACCCAATTAAAATACTTTTACGGTTTAATCTCGGGTGCACTGTCCACCGTGACTAACCGTCGTAACAAAACCTGTAAGACATTCAAAATGTCCAAATAATGACAGTAAAAAAGGCGGGAATAAATCGTATAAAAGCTTTAATGGAGTTTTAATAATGTAACGAAAAAGGCTTTTTTTTTTAATTGTTTATTGAGTAGATGAGCTCACAGCCCACCTGATGTAAAGTGGTTACTGGAGCCCATAGACAACTACAACGTAAATGCGCCACCCACCTTGAGATATAAGTTCTAAGGTCTCAAGTATAGTTACAACGGCTGCCCCACCCTTCAAACCGAAACGCATTACTGCTTCACGGCAGAAATAAACAGGGTAGTGGTACCTACCCGTGCGGACTCACAAGAGGTCCTACTACCAGTAATTACGCAAATTATAATGTTGCAGGTTTGATTTTTATTACACGGTGTTATTCCTTCACCGTGGAAGTCAATCGTGAACAATTGTTGAGTATGTATTTCATTAGAAAAATTGGTACCCGCCTGAGATTCGAACATCGCTGCATCGCCTCAACACGTATGCACCAGACGTCTTATCCATTAGGCCACGACGACTTTTTAAATTCTATATTCTATTTCAGAGATTTTATTGTATCGAATTGCTCTAGTAGGTATTTCGATAAAACCATTAATGTTACTTCAATACAAACACAATAAACAAAACCAAACACTCTAATAGGGCATAGGTTAATTGAGATGAGCGCTATATTAACAATTTTATTATACAAATTTACACCCATGGATATAACTCATCGTAAATTATTCTATACTAACATTGACGATGCGTTCGAAGTACAATTTTGATGTCGCGTCCGGATAGAACGACTTCATTACTGATTGGAGGTGTCAGGCTTGAAACCATATTACACACGGTGAAAACGATTCTTATTTATGGCGCTGTGAAACTGTAAAGGTTTTAGTCTCTTCATTACATTATTAATTGAATTCAGTTTGTAATGGCTAAAGTAAAAGCAGCGTTGCAACAATGTTGGTTACATTGAAGCGTTAACATTTACTTTATGGGACATTTCGGTGTTGTAATCAATTATTTTTTCTATGTTTTATGTGTGTGTGTGTGTGTGTGCGTGTGTGTGTGTGTGTGTGTATTTGATAATCTTTAATGCTATGTAATTAACAAACATACAGAAATCGATTTTCAATGTTTTATTTTCCATAGTAAAAAAAAACTTAATTGGAAAATGTCTTCCTTAATTACCAAATAATACTTTTTCGTTCAAAAGAAGTCGCTCAAAACGATTGGACTGCCCATTGATACATTTATTCTTAAGACTTTACTCGTATTCCTTTTAGTTCTTTAATGATATCGGAAATATTTGTTATATAATAAGTAAAATAAGATCTTTATCATGTCAACTATCATGACAGTTGTCTCTTGTCAAAGATAAATTAATCGTAGATATTGTTAACGATTTCTTTAATTAACAAACAATTGTATCGTTGTATATACTAGTTTAATATTTTATTATTGTTACACTATTTTTGGACTTGTTATAACAATACAATGTATTTTACAATGTAATTTACGTTGTAGATGTCTATGGGCACCAGTTACCACTTAACACCAGGTGGGCTGTGAGCTCGTCCACACATATAAGTAATAAAAAATAAAAAATAACAGTTTTTCAAAAGCTTTGTAGTAAAAAAACGATGTATAATCAGAAGCCTTTATTCTTTAATATTTCGTGTGTTTTGATTTGATTGGATGCGCCACCCACCTTGAGATATCAGTTCTAGGGTCTCAGTATAGTTACAACGGCTGCCCCACCCTTCAAACTGAAACGCATTACTGCTTCACGGCAGAAATAGGCAGGGCGGTGGTACCTACCCGTGCCGACTCACAAAAAGTCCTACCACCAGCAATTACGCAAATTATAATTTTGCGGGTTTGGTTTTTATTACACGATGTTATAACTTCACCGTGGAAGTCAAGCGTGATGTTCAACCATCAACAACTAGGCGACTAGGCTATCCTATTTTTGCATGTAAATCAATCAGTAGTAGCAATGATGTCCATTAGAAACGATCAGGCGGTCCACAGTCCAATTAAAATATAGATAACCTTTAAACACTATGTCTAAGAACCACAGCCATCATATAAATTGACGGGTAACGCCTGAACACGAGTAAATTATAATTCCCAATTAAATCTACAAACAAAAAGAAAATTTTAGAACGAAGTGATAAAACGAACAACGCTGTAATAAAATCCCACTGTCTGAAATGTAAAAACTGTCTTAAATAAATAACAGATATCGTAAACCTCAGTTATTGCCAATCACATCACAACACACACACACACACACACAACAAAACATACGTCATGCATAATTGACTAGAAAATGCTATCGCTAAGGAAACTAGTTCTAGAAAATACTGGTTCAATCCGTTTATTGTGAAGATGTCATATCTGTTTCTTTAAAGCTATTTTTTTTTTTTTTTTTTTCTCGGGCCGGGGGCCGTACCTCCTACGAGGTCCCCGCGCCTAGGGGGGGCGCGCGGGGTATGTGAGACTCAACGATCTGCAGGTGTTGAGAGCAGATCGCGGGCCCAAGGATTTTAGGGCCCACCCACTAAACGACTCCCCTGCACTCTTACACCCGACGTCCGATCTCCGTCCGGGGTCAGAACCCGTTTATTGAGTCAACATAAGTCGTCCGTTCACGAAAACTGTAAAATATTCTAAATTATCCGAAATAATACATACTAGAGGTCCCGCAGTAGTCGAAATTCGACTATAATTAATTGGAATCGCAAGTTTGTACACTATTGTGATTGTATTTTTATACTTCTATAATCACAAATTTCGCTAAGGCTACACTATAAAAAAATATTAATAAAGACAAACAATATTTAATCTATTCCCAATTTGACCACAGACGTCAAGAACAAAAGTTTGACAATAAATAGTATGCATGTGTGTGTGCGTCAAATACATGGTATGTAGTGTGTGTAATGTTTTCTTTATTGATTTAATGTATCTTTTATTCATTATTTAAAAAAAAATTTGTGCACTTCTTCTCTATATTTTCTATAAATGTGGAAAATTTCATACTCCTCCGTCCGCGCAATTTTCGTAAAAAAGGATACAAAGTTTTTGCTTTACGTATTAATATATAGATAACAACAGTAAAGAATCGCGAGATTAAACCGTTAAAGAAATTTCAATTGAGGTAACATAAATTTTAAAAAATCAACGTAATCAAATAAACAGTTTATCGAATATTTGTCTTGTAGGGTTGCTCACTCATATCACAGTTCATTGGGAAGTCGTTTAAATAAAACTAACTTTGACCGAATTCAAAACAAAAGCAAGATTGTCAATGCTAAAGCTCTGTTGGAAAAACGTGTGGTTTTTACTGGCCCGTTTTTCCTCTTGTTTTAATATGAATATTATTATTATTTTTTAAATTGCATTTTTATGTGAACGAGCTCAAAGCTCACTTATTGCACTCAAACATCAAAGGCTAATACCGCCACCCAAGTACAACACATGAGCTCCAAGTGTCAATTGTATTTTAAAATAACTCTCCGACGCACCCTTAAAACTTGAAGGCATGCGATAGGTTGGTCCGGCGTGCCGTCCATGGAATTCGCAACATCCATCGCCAACACCACATTTCAAAAGCGTCGATCTATAATTCACTAAAACAACTTCAAAGAAAAACCAATATTCTGTTGTTCCAAATCATGGACTATATTACGACGTATCTATTCCACGAGCCCACTTCGATACGTTTCAGTGTCATAATGGAAAACGATAGCCTTTAAATTATGCAGATACATGCGGAGTACCGGAGTACACAGCGCACCTCCGCACTCCGATGCTGTCCTACACAACCTAAATTGAAATTCTCGATTGACTTCCACGGTGAACGAATAACATCGTGTAATAAAAATCAAGCCCGCAAAATTATAATTTGCGTAATCACTGGTGGTAGGACCTCTTGGGAGTCCTCACGGGTAGGTACCACCACCCCGCCTATTTCCGCCGTGAAGCAGTAATGCGTTTCGGTTCGAAGGGTGGGGTAGCCGTTGTAACTATACTGAGACCTTACAACTTATATCTCGAGGTGGGTGGCGCATTTACGTTGTAGTTGTATATGGGCTCCAGTAACCACTTAGCATCAGGTGGGCTGTGAGCTGGTCCATCCATCTAAGCAATAAAAAAAAACAAAAAAAAAAACATCTGTACCATAAAGTCTGACGGATCGCCGGCACACGATGCCTTATCTGCCTACCCAGTCTCGAACAAATCCTGAATTCGTCGTCTGTGGTCCAAACACAATCTAACTTTATCAATGAAAGTGAATATTTTTCTATCGTTTACATGAAATAAACGTATTCTGATCGCCCACGCGGCTCGCGTGCCCACCAACTAACATATTATATGTCCAAGCTTGAATGTATCAATTTATAATAATTTTCTCGTAATACAAAGCATTAGGCCAACATACATCGGTCCGGGTATTCAATGGAATAAAATATTAATAAATAAGTATTCACTTTTTGTTCCGACAATAGGGTTTTTTTTGATGCGCAAGATATTGTGTTAGTAATTTGATATTCTATTGTTTGGAAGGTGAATAGAATGATAGAATATGTTATACTTTTATCGATTGCTGATTTCGTTCGTGTTTAAAAAAACTAACAAATTTACTTTGCAATAATCGCTCTCACGTATTAAATATTTAATTATAATTATTATGCGAAGCTCATCGTATGATATTTTAGTATAACATTATTTCAGCGTTATTTGGATTAGATTTAACAGTACCTCGCATAGGATAGGTTTAAATTCTATCTTTAAAAAATATCTTTATATGTTTCAAATTAATTTATTATGACACACTAAAAACAAGACACACATTAAAACAATGTTTTTAAGGTCCGTCTACATTTGAAAGCTAGAAATATAAATCTTTATAGCCCAATTCAAGTAATAACATTAAGATTATCAACGTGCCCATTAACGGACACCTATTCCGATAAAAATACTAAATATAAAGTTACAACAGGTTATTTGTAACAGGTACAAATAAAAGTTTTGTTCACACAACATATCACTATGAGTTATTTGAGACAATTGTGACACTGACAGAACAGAGGTCAAATTTGCTTTTTAGTGTTACGCAGCCATTTTGGTACGAATCCTTTATATCGTCATCCAATCTGTCAGTCTTGCGCGACAATTAGCAAAAGGAAGGAATCTTGTCTATCTAAAAATTGAGTTTTAAATTTCAATTCGTATTTTTTTAGTCATTTAGGTTTAAAATCCTATAGTTCTCAACAAACACTACAGAAGCGAAATCGAAATTTATTTTCAACGTTGGGTTATTTTTATTTATAATATTTATACGTTTATTTACCCCATCAATGTACGTCTGCCGCCTTTGACTGGTTTTTAAATTATCCCTCGTTTTCTTTTTATTAAATTTAAAATATTATACCTGTATTTTGTAATTTAATCCAGGCATCCGGAATACTTTCAGTAATGTTTGAAAATAAGTTTAAGCTGAATCCAACGTGTATACATATTTTCACTTTATAAAAAATTTTAGGAACATGTAAATTGATTTATACTCATTTTTTCAACATTATTCAACTATAGTTCATTTTAAAAGCGCGGTTTAATCTACTCACGAAATTTATAATTCGAAGGCCAACTCTAGAATTCTAGTTTTTGTTTAATAGCCTCAATATCTTCAGTCGTCGGTGCTAATACATTTTAAAACATATAAAATAGCTATTACAACGATAACTATATCCAAAAGAATGATCACTTCATTGTTACGATCGACTGGTCTCTCAATCTACTCAATCAACCATCGAAGCGTAGGCTTATTTCTTTAATAATGTGATGTCTATATTTTTTGTGGTCCATCCGAATGGGTATTCTGTAATAAAACTGACATCGAGAATTATCTTTGACATTATACAAAAGTTGAATTAGATAGCGCCATGAAATGCGTTCGGAATAGCCTTTTTTTATTTGACAAGGAAAACGTAATGCGATTTTTACGATCTTTTATTTTACTCTATTAATAACTCTATTGTGTAAAGCAGTTACTTTTTTAATAATTTATATTGGCTTTCGTCAAATAGTCTATATAAATAATTGTTTATGTTTCTTTACAAGTGATTGCAATGTTCTAAAGAGGAAGGTCTCTTTAAAACGGAAAACTAAATCACAATCTATACTAATATTATAAAGCTGAAGAGTTTGTTTGTTTGAACGGGCTAATCTCAGGAACTACCGGTCCGATTTGAAAAGTTCTTTCAGTGTTGGATAGCCCATTTATTGAGGAAGGCCATAGGCTATATAACATCACGGTAAGACCGATACAATTGGAGCACCAATAAAGAATGTTTCAAAATATTTTCACTTTCTACGTAAATGAAGTGAGGGGTAAAATTTAGCGTTATGCCAAAGTAACTATTCCACGAGGACGGAGTCGCGGGCAAAAGCTAGTCAGATATATAGATTAAGATAACATTTTCAAATCGACTGTGACATTGTACTCGTGATCTACTTTGTGTTAATTGGTTACCGAAATCCATTACCACAGCTGGGCTGTCACCAAAAAGAGCTGAACAGTAAAATTTGTAGACCAATATCATAATTAGAAATTCAAAAAGTTGCGTAAATATAAATAAAGATCTTAGACTAAGTCAAAGTTTAACAGATATCAACTTTGAACAGAAACAGCAGCTAGAAACTAAAGCTATTTTTAATTTTCGACACGAAAATATTCAAAGCATTCGTTACGAAACAGCGTTATCTTAAGACATCTGATCTCGGAACGGTCAATGTATGCGAACGAGTTTTGTTTTTTTTTTAACTTAGTTACTGTCACCGCTACCAGAATGCGAAATACGCTTTTTTTTTTCTTCCTAACAGCAATGCTGTATAGTGCCCAGATCTTATCTAGTATAATTACGATGTGAAAATACTTTACACAAGCCGAGATTAACTAAAACATTCAGTTTGTAAAATCTTGCCATGTTTTATCTAAAGCGATTTGTCTAAATCTAAAATACTTTTATACGACGATATTTTATTTTCTAGTTTTTGGATCTCCATTTTAATCGTGGCAATATTCAAGTACAGCATACATTAATAGCATTGGTGATTATATTTGAATAGATTGGCAATGTAGTATGATCCAATCATGAAACTGCAACCTGTTTATGCCAGAATATGTTTTGTAAATAAGCTGTCAAATTATTAAAAATGAGGTATAATGAATTATTTCTGCCTATTTATGCCGCGAAAGCATTATTCTTTTTCTTCTGCGTCGCTATACTCTTGGTATAGGGGTTGTGGTCGTCCTTCTTTACAACCCAGCACCAATTTTCTCTGCCGGCTGCGCGTCTGGTACTTACGAGTAAGGGCAATCCATCGCAGTCTTTATGGGAAATCTGCCGCGCGGCCCGGCACCTCCTACCTTTCACGAAAACATTATATGAGTCGACTATTATCAAAGCCGGCAATGTGACTTTTGGACAATTACTGGTAAATCAGAAAAACGAATTATTGACTTTGTATTCCATTGGCAGTCACAAAACTCTTCTGAACGACATCTTAGATAATTGAAGTCGTCGTGGCCTAAAGGATAAGACGTCCGGTGCATTCGTATGTAGCGATGCACCGGTGTTCGAATCCCGCAGGCGGGTACCAATTTTTCTAATGAAATACGTACTCAACAAATGTTCACGATTGACTTCCACGATGAAGGAATAACACCGTGCAATAAAAATCAAACCCGCAAAATTATAATTTGCGTAATTACTGGTGGTAGGACCTCTTGTGAGTCCGCACGGGTAGGTACCACCGCCCCGCCTATTTCTGCCGTGAAGCAGTAATGCGTTTCGGTTTGAAGGGTGGGGCAGCCGTTGTGACTATACTGAGACCATAGAACTATATCTCAAGGTGTGTGGCGCATTTACGTTGTAGATGTCTATGGGCTCCAGTAACCACTTAACACCAGGTGGGCTGTGAGCTCGTCCACACATCTAAGCAATAAAAAAAAAAAAAAAAAAAAAAAAAAAAAAAAAATGACAGGTTAAGTATTAACCTTTATTTAATGCAGGTTTTGAACCGTATTCTTTGAAGGAGATGATTATATTCAAATCAATCTGTATTGACATATCAATAAATTTTTTTTGTCCAAATGCACAGATTGCCACCTTTGATAATAGACGACTCATATGCGCTCTTTTAAATGAATAAAATGGTTTATAAGTGTTTGGGAAACTTTGATGCTTACCGTGTCTACGGGGCAAAGGTAGTGGCGGTTAAGTAAGTGGTTAAGTGGAGTGTTATATTTTTTATTCGCCTGCCAGAAGGAAACATAAATCGTATGGGTAGGAACCCACCCATGCGTAACAGTCGAATGAAAAGTAGCCTATATTATATTTTAGTATTGAAAATATTTTAAACCTATTAATTTCATAACATTTTTAAAGTGATGATATTAAAATCGCACTCGTGGTTTCAATATGAAAACGTGACATACTTACTTTCATTCACATTTTTTGGTGCTTTTCTTCGATCACAGTAGTTCAATTTTTTCTTTTTAAAAAACGCAATACCACATAAACAAATTATATATATATATTATTGCTTAGATGGGCGAACGAGCTCACAGCCCACCTGGTGTTAAGTGGTTACTGGAGCCCATAGACATCTACAACGTAAATGCGTCACCCACCTTGAAATATAAGTTCTAATATCTCAGTATACTTACAACGGCTGCCCTACCCTTCAGACCGAAACGCATTACTGCTTCACGGCAGAAATAGGCGGGGCGGTGGTACCTACCCGCGCGGACTCACAAGAGGTCCTACCACCAGTAAAGATATTGTATAAAGAAACACGATTACGCTATAATTTTATTTTATGGATCTTTTGACATATGCGGCTACGTGTAATACATAATTTCTTGGGAGAGAGTGAGATCTGAGATTACTCTATATTGAACACCTGGACCGAAGGTTCGTTTTGTGGCTCTTTGACCACTGCTGAACGGCATCTTCAAAATAAAAACTAACTGCAAATAAATTTAATTAGTTAATTAGATAATTAGTAGCTCATCAATCAGCCTAAGTAAACTAATAAAAACGTGCGAAATAGGACACTCGGCTTTCGACATAGGACAGTTAATCATTTGCGCAATTTGTCACCAACGCAATATGTTACATACCCAGTGTCATCGTAAGTCTTAAAGCTGAAACACTTCACACCTCGGCAATTAATCGCTGAGATCTTGTCTCCGCTGGCTCGTGGGTTTCGCGGTAACCGCCAAGATCACAGGGACCGGCCGATGCTATCTCTGAATCGAGATGCCAGCTTGATTAACTCCAATATCTCGGATTTTCATAGGATTCCACGCGCGCTTTCTGACCGGATCTGAAACGTCAGCATTCCCGAAATGTATGTGTGCGTTTTGAAATGAGGACCAGTTTTTTTAATTTTTTTATTGCTTTGATGGATGGAAGAGCTCACAGCCCACCTGCTGTTAAGTGGTTACTGAAGCCCATAGACATCTGCAACGTAAATGCGCCACCCACCTTGAGATATAAGTTCTAAGGTCTCAAGTTTAGTTACAACGGCTGCCCCACCCTTCAAACCGAAACGCATTACTGCTTCACGGCAGAAGCAGGCGGGGTGGTGGTACCTATCCGTGCGGACACACAAGAGGTCCTACCACCAGTAAAATATTCCCCATATTCGCGCTAAAGAGACCCGACAACAGCAAATCGATGTCGAACTACAGGTTCTGACAAACCGTAAACTATGCGTATACCGGTGCGCGCATTTGAATTTTATTTGCCAATTTAAGAAGAACTGTGGGTGTCGCGGAATATGGAGATGGATTTTGAAAAATTCTATAGCCGTTTCCTCTTTCTAAATGCCCCGGATAGGGTATGAAAGGGACAACCGCAACAGAATTCAAATTGAATGTATCCAAGTAAAAAAGTTAAAATTAACTCATTTAAGTGTTTCCGTGTTCTCGCGTACAAATCTGAACAAAGTATAATATTTATCTTTGGAAAGTCTTAGCTAAGCTTTTTATCGGACTATCGAAGAAGTGTGGCAATTGTCAGAGTTACGATTTTTTGTTTCATTTAATTTATTCATTTCCTTTTTGTAAAGCACTTTTTATTAATTAATAACATTATCAATATAATTTATGATTTACATAGAATTAGTTCGTTTTACTTATGTCAATAATTATGTCAATAATCTTAACAAATCAAATTTCTTTTACTTATGTTTTACTCATAAAATCTATTTAACGGACTTTTGCAATGATGAAAAATAAAAACCATATTAAATTTCTGAAAAATAAAGATATGTCTCATAAATGGTCCATTCCGGCAGTGATTAGAGCTCTAAAGCAAAAATCCTTCACACAACACGTGCTATGTCAAAGATCGCATTCTATCGCGGTGTATTTAAATGTATTTAAATGTGGGTAGGTGTGAAAAAGTGTAGACGTGTTTTAAACATAAAATTTTATTGAAAATTAGAAACATAATCTTTTATCACTATTTTTTAACATCCAGTTTGTACACAAGTATTTGTGATTTGGTACTAACGTTTGCAGCAGCTCATGTGTCATAAATAAAGCTGCAAAGCGCCAGCCAGTACACCTTCAACCATTTAAGTGACATCTTGTTCCTCACACTCAAGCCCATCATGTCTCAACTTGCTGAAATATTAACTATTCAAAAGAACTTAGAAGAAAACTTCACACGGAAGATGGGTGAACTTGAAACACAGATTCAGTCTGCGGGACCTGCAAAGGAAACTGTAAATAAAGTTGCTGAAGAGTTCCGTACGTTCAGAGAGTTGGTCTTTAGCATACTTGGGCTGCTCCGGACACAAATCGGAGAGTGCATGAAGCAGATTGATAGTCTGGAGACTCGGCAGCGACGCAGGACTTTGCTTTTCCAGGGATGTACCGAGGTTGACGGAGAGGATTGCACTTCAGTCATCTTAAATGTGCTAAATAATAAGTTGGCCTTGAAAAATGTGTCTTCTTCTTCCATAAAAGAATGCCACAGACTTGGTGCGCGAAGTCAGGAGCATAACAGGCCCATTCTTGTGAGGTTCACTAATGAAAACATTAAATCCAATGTTTGGAGAGCAAAGTCTAACCTAAAGGGTTGTTCAATTTCATTGAAGGAGTTTTTGACAAAGCCCAGGCAGTCCATATTTATCAAGGCAAGAGCTCACTTCGGAATGCGATCCTGCTGGACCCAGGATGGAATCATAGTTATCAAGACAACTAATGGAACACGTCATAAGGTAACAGCTATGGAAGAGCTGAGCCCTTTGCTGTTGAAGTTTCCAAAAGCTTCAGTGGCATCTCATGTGAGTGGAAAGAGTGATGAGGCAGGAAATCTAAAACATAAAATTCGGAAGTAATGGTGCTTTAATGTTCTTTTGATAGGCAACTCGAAAACTACCATACCGATGTAGTAAAAGTGTGTGTGTATTTTTATTATGTCATTTATTTCATCTTTTTTTTTTTGTTTTTCTTTTTTTCTGTAGTATCTGTATATTACTTTTAGGTAAGTAGTTTTAAGTTTGTATAAATTAAGTTCTATTCCAATAATTTTATTGTTATTTGTTCTGTTTTCATTCAGTCCAATGAAGTTGGTGGTTAATGACATAGTTTAAAACATTCGTATTTTGTTATAAAATCAGTTACAGACTACTTAAACGTACCAGACGTAGTGTAGTTGTTCTATTGTTTTGTGTTTTGGATTTTGTTTATATTTTGTAATGCTTTCTAAATGTTTCTTGATGTTCACTGAATTTAATTTACATCTTCTATATTTTATATTGGTGTTAGCTGGCAGGTGGTGTTGAGATATACGCTTTATTCATTTTTGTTTGTTATTAATATTTTTTTTTTTTCTCTCTTTGGTTTTTAATGCATATAGATTGTATCTTACCAAATTGTTATTTATAATATTTTTAGATAGTTTTTTTTTTTTTTTTTATAGATTAGTTTTATATAGATTAGTATATATTAATATAGATTAGTATATATTAATATAGATTAGTATATATTTGTATAGATTAGTTTATTTATATAGATTAGTTTGTTTTACACATAGACACATTTTTTTTTTTTTTTGTTTTTCTTCTAATTTTATTATTTATGTCTTTTGTATCAGGTGTATCAGATACTGATGATGATTCTTTTTTTTCTGCAAACGAATCCAATACGTCTTCTGGAGAGGAAAGTTTTGGTTCAGCCACCGACACCCTGGGTGACTTCTTACGACATACTTTTGACCACAAATCTGGCTGCCAGTTCAACGTATGCCACATCAATGCACAGAGTGTAGCCAGTCATTATAGCGAACTGTATCATACATTTTACAATACCAACGTCGACGTCATCCTGATATCCGAAACGTGGCTCAAGCCTACTCTCCTGTCGACCTCTTTCTCTCTCCCAGGTTTTATTCTTATCCGTAATGATAGAACGGTCGGTAGAGGAGGTGGTGTGGCCATTTATCTCCGCAGCACGTTTCCATATAAAATATTGTCTTCTTCTTCTACCAACTCTAGTGCGGAGTTTCTTTTTCTTGAGGTTTGTGTTAAGAGAGTAAAAACTGTAATTGGTGTCACCTATTGTCCCCCTAATATTGATTACTTTACTGAGTTCGAAACAGTATTAGAATCTTTGGGCTCTGAGTACGCACATCTTATCATCATGGGTGACTTCAACACAAATATCCTTTCTGGTAATTCCCCTAGATCCCAGAAGCTTCTTCAAATCATTGAATCAGCTACTCTTCATCTAATGCAACTACAAGCTACGCACCTAAATACCGTCGGTGAAGACACCTGGCTCGATTTAATCCTTACCTCGAATCCTTCCTTAGTTTCCTCTCATGGTCAACATTCTGCTCCAGGGTTCTCTCATCATGACCTAATTTTTCTTACCTATATCCTTAAATCCCCAAAACCTATTCCCAAGACCCTGCACAGGCGCTGCTTTGCTCGCATGGATCTTGAAAAACTCAGAAATGATGCAGCCGAGATAAACTGGGATCCCCTAGTAGATGCTGCATCAGTTGATCACAAAGTCGAAATTTTCAATAATATCGTAATCAAATTATACGATATCCATGCCCCAATTAGAAAAGTAAAACTGAAACGAACGCCTGCACCGTGGATGACTGAAGGAGTTAAGATGGCCATGCGTCGCAGAGATCGCGCTTTTCGAAAATACAAAAAGAATCGCATCGAAGATAATTGGGTCCTTTTTAAGTCTGCTAGGAATAGGTGTAATCAAATGATACGCAATGCCAAGCGCCGCCACATTCTGGATAATATCGCTTCTTCTTCTCCTGCCGATGTTTGGAAATTTCTCGGAACTTTGGGTATCGGCAGATCGCGACGTTTGGACATTCCAAATATTATTCAATTAGATGATCTCAACCGACACTTCTCCACATCCTCCGTGATAGATCCCTTAACTAAAAATCAAACGTTAGCTTATTTGTCTGGCCTAAGGCGTCCAGATGTTGTCCCCTTTCAGCTCTTTCCAGTTGCCCCCTCTGAGATAAGAAAAGTGATACTTTCCATTAAATCTAATGCGGTGGGATATGACAACATATGTCGCCGCATGATTATAACTATCCTAGACTGTCTCCTACCTGCAATTTATCATATTATTAACTTCTCTCTTGACTCTGGAGAGTTTCCTTTCCTATGGCGCAGAGCTTATGTTCGTGCCCTACCTAAAATTCCTGACCCTTCTGTTCCTAATCACTTTCGCCCAATTTCAATCTTACCCTTCCTATCCAAAGTGCTCGAGATCTGTGTCCATAAGCAGCTTTCTCGATTTATATTTAATAATTCCCTAATTAGCCCTTTTCAATCTGGGTTTAGACCAGGCCACAGCACCATTTCCGCGCTTCTGAAAGTGACAGGTGATATCAGGGTGGGCTTGGAAGAATCCAAAATCACTATACTAGTTTTGGTTGATTTCTCAAACGCGTTTAACACCGTTTGTCACGATATCCTTCTTTCCATCCTCTCTCATCTCAACGTCTCAAAAGGGGCGTTGGATTGGTTCTCTTCCTATCTTCAGGAACGTCAGCAATCTGTTCGTAATGACGAACTCTCATCAAACTGGTGTAATCTTGAATCTGGCGTCCCACAAGGCGGTGTCCTCTCTCCTCTCTTGTTTTCAATTTTTATAAATTTTCTCACCCCTGAGCTACGGTGTGCATTTCATCTTTACGCCGATGATCTACAACTGTACGCACAAACCGATGTTGATCACATATCGGATGCTATTACCAAACTAAACAATGATTTAAAATCAATCAAAAATTGGTCCGATAGGTTTGGTCTGGCGGTGAATCCTACCAAATGCCAGGCGTTAATTGTTGGTAGCCATCGAAATATGAGTAAGATCAGTAATTTTAAGCTGCCGCCTGTTGTTTTCAATGACATAATCATCCCCTTTAGCCGAAACGTGAAAAATCTTGGATTACACATTGACACTACACTTGGTTGGAGAGCGCAAGTAACATCCATTAGTCAAAAAGTCATCAGGACCTTGCGATCTCTCTATCGGCTAAAAAATATGCTACCATCAAATGTAAAGGCCATGCTTGTGCAGACTTTAATTTTCCCTATGGTAGACTACGGTGATGTGTGTTACTATGACCTGAATGCAGATCTCCTCAACAAACTAGACCGCCTTCTCAATAATTGCATTCGATTCGTTTTCAATCTTAGAAAATATGACCATGTGTCCGCGCATCGAACTCGTCTGAAATGGTTACCGATCCGTCAGCGTAGAGAGGAGAGAGCGCTTACTACCTTGTTTTCTCTTTTGGACTCTGCCTCTTCACCCTCTTACTTAAAATCGCATTTTAAATACTTGAACGCAAGCCATGACAAAATTCTACGTTCTTCACATAATCGTCTCTTACAATGTCCTATCCATCGCTCAGATTTTTTACATTCTTCTTTCTTTGTACAGTCCATAATATTATGGAATTCGCTTCCCAAAGAAATCAGGATGATCAGCAATCGCTTTACTTTTAAACTCAAAGTTCGCGAACACATCCACAAAAAACTGGAAGAATCATCTCCAAACTAGTTTATTTCATTTTTCAATTATTATTATTATATTATATATATATATATATTTACTTTTAGCCATTCTTAACTATAATACTAAATTGTGTATTTTCATGTGTTATTGTGTGTAATTATGTGTATGTATTTATTTTACTATTTTGTACATAGGTATATTGAATTGTAGTATATGTATTCTATAATACTGAGATATTATTTTAAGGAAGATTTTTGTTTTGAGTTTGTTCTTTTTTTTTTTTGTTTTGTTGTTGTTGTTTGTTATTTTTTTTGTCAATGCACCTACCATGCATTATCTCTGCACCACCCTATGGTCGACTGGAAGAGAATGCCCATGGCATTAAGTCCGCCTGTGTACAAGTTTTGTTTTGTGCATAAAGTATAAATAAATAAATAAATATTTAGCGAATGCTTGTTCAAAGCCCTCGTCGAATCCTTTCAAACCGCGTACAAACAGACACAGCCAGTAATCATAGTCAAATCATCATGCCAAGCGATGGTAACCTCATCCTCCTCCTCCTCCTTCAGTCGATCGCTCATTGCTGCGCATTGTTATGCGCTCGCCTGTGACCTTTTTAATACGCTTTTATTAGCTTCAGACGTATTTAGGTTAGTATGTAACGAAATCTTTGAACATGATTTTGACCCACTTCAAAATGTCGGATTAACTCGAAATTTGGTATAATTATTAAGGACCGATGACAATTCAATATTAAAAAAAATACTGAAAAAATTGAAATTCAACTAAAAAATTACAATAAATTAATTTTTCCTTACACTATTCTTAATTCAAATTTATTAAAATTTATTTTCTATTTTTTAGTTGTATTTTCTATAAAAGCGTAGGTATTTTGTTAGGTTTTTTAAAACTATTATTTATTTTGTAATTTGTAGCCACTTATATCGGTCAGTGGCACAGTGAAGTGCATGGATCAGTCTCATGTCCAGATGCTTGGGTTTTTTTACTATTGTGTTTATTACATTCTATTCTTATGTTGTTGTTTAGGTGAAGGGGGGCGGGGGCGGGGGCGGAGGCGCGGCGCAACGGTGCGCGCGCGATGCTGCGGCGTCGCCTGCGCATGCGCCGACGCCGACGCCAGCGCCTCCCGCACACGCTCCCCACGTCAAGAGCGAGAGACTCAGCCCTCACGACTCCAACGCATCACGGTACGGATATATCAATCTAGGCATACTAATGCAAGCGGAAAACTGTATTCATTCAATGAGCCAAATATTAACCTGCTAAGACAGCTATCAGGTAGACGTGGATACCAGTGTAGGCGTGATAACATACCACATTTTTTTTTGTTAATGACCTTAATTACGTATTCGATATTGACAATTCTTGAATAACATTTTTGGCGTTTACCATAATACAAGGATTAAGCCACTTCAATTCTAAAGGTGCGATATCCTCTTTTCGCATTAAAAGAGCACAATTTCTAAAAATATTCGAAATTGAGTTAATATGCGGAATCATTTGGTATCACCAGTATTTTTCTCATAAATACTGTCAGAAGAGCGTAGTTTAGTTTTAGTTTTTTTTTTATTTTTATTTTACCAATTTTTTGACGACTGTTAACAAAATTAATACATAATTTTAACTTACTTTAAAAGACAAATAATGTAACTAGTAAAAAATAAATGTTGCAAAGATGATTAATATTAAAAATACGACATATTAAACCTTTAAAACACTCTCCTGTACAATTAGTAAGTTTTGAGATTATACAGTTTTAATGCGAGAAGACGAATATGTCTGATAATGAATGAATGAATGAATGAAAATTCTTTATTGTACAAAATAGTGTACAAAAGGCGAACTTAACGCCATGCAGGCATTCTCTTCCAGTTAACCCTCGTTGGTGAAGTAAAAGATTCAAGAAGTGCGTAGCTGTGATGAAGTTTTTTATTTTTTATTTCTTAGATGGGTGGACGAGCTCACAGCCCACCTGGTGTTAAGTGGTTACTGGAGCCCATAGACATCTACAACGTAAATGCGCCACCCACCTTGAGATATAAGTTCTAAGGTCTCAAGTATAGTTACAACGGCTGCCCCACCGTTCAAACCGAAACGCATTACTGCTTCGCGGCAGAAATAGGCAGGGTGGTGGTACCTACCCGCGCGGACTCTCAAGAGGTCCTACCACCAGTAAAAGTTAATAATGGTTTGTGTTTGTCTGAAACCAGGTCCCGGAGCGTGACGCCGTCGACTTCCTCGTATCCGGGCACACCACCCGAGCGGGGCAGCCCTCACGCTGCGCCGCAACCCTCGCCGGCGCACCCGCCCCGCAACTATTCGGACATCATGCGCTCGCTGGCCGCTAGGTACAACGCGCAGCCGAATAACGAGTGAGTACACGTGCTTTTTTTTATAGCCTACCCCTGCTGATAGGCTTGAGAGGCTATATCAGCGTTACCCTAGGCCCACGAGTTTCTCGCCGGATCATCTCAGTGGGTCGCATTTCCGATGCGGTGGTAGCTGCGAAACACTGCTCTTGCTTGGGCCAGTGTAAGCAACACTCCCGGTTTGAGCCCCGTGAGCTCACCTACACGTCAAGGAGAAGCTGAAATAGTCTCTCAAGGCTATCAGTATAGGTAGAAAAAAACCAGCTACCCTAGCATGTAGGTCAGCTCTCGAGGCTCAGGCCAGAGGTATTGCTAACACTGGCCCTAGCAAGAGCCGTGCTTCGCAGAATCTACCACCGGATCAGAAACGCGACCCACTGAGAAGATCCGGCGAGAAACTCGTCGGCTGTGTCTATGGGTTAATTTACTCGCGTCTTACGAGGACGGTGACCGGTACTTGAAGTACCTAAAAGCATAGTTAATGGATCGGGAGGATCCGTAATGACGTATTTAGGGCAACGTCGACAGTTTACCATTCGGTCCACAGGATCGGATATGTAATTTCCGGCGGCCACAAGAGGGTTTTCGTGTTGTGCCGAAGGCATCAATATGCCGATTATATATACTTACTGATTGAGTAAAGCTCCAGGTCATCATAGAGATCCACATTCCTTAAGAACCACGGTGCTGCGACGGCTATATAAAATATACAAAAAGGAATTCCATGAAACTAAAATTACTGCAACGTGTACAGGTCTCGTATAATCGATATAATTTCCGATTAAGAGTCACGGTAAATAATAAAAATCGATAACTTCATGTCGTCACACAGTACATCCATTAATTAAAGTTAAACGCTCCAGAGACAGCATTTTTAATTTACAAACGTCGAATAGTCAGGTTGCGTGTAAAATATTAAATCATTAGTATAGAAGGGAAGCAGTTTATCATTAAGAAGTTCGTTTCCGTCTAAAGATAAGATGTCCCGAAACAATATTTTTCACACGGTCCGTGTCACAATACCATGCGACCCGAGGTTCACCGACCGGCAGACTTAGTGATGCCCAAAGCAATTAGCATATTAATCGATTCGATAACTTACGTTTAGTCGACAAATTTACATGATTCGTGAGAACCCGATAGTCTCCGCGTGAACTTATGTTATATTAATGAATTGCTCATCTGCCGCAGTGCGGTCGGTGACCCATGCGTTTTGATTAGCGTCGCGACAGGCATCTCGGCGTCCCTTTGTCGACGACGAATCCAAAAACACGCCCGTAAACTACCTATATCATAGACAAAAGCAATGCTAACTTAACTAATACAATAAGCCGTCAAAACAATTTCGTAAAGCGTCATAATTAAAATTTTAATAAAATTAAAAAAACAAAAACATCCTCCTAATTTATATGACACATTGATGAACTGTGAATACGTTATCTTGTTAATAACTATGTAAGAAATAAAAAATTGAAGCGTTTTAATTTTTATCACATTATATCACATAAATCTCTTCGGAATTAATGCGTTACAATTCTGTAAACGAATATTTACCCTGCTGTTATCCTGTGAAACGTTGTTTTAATTTTGATTTATGTCATCAACGTATAATACTTTTTGCCGGCAGTTATTTTCATCGCATGAATGGCTACGGAGCGGAGGCCCGGGCTGCGACGCCGGCGCAAGCGGACACAATCGACGCGCCCCTCGGAGGCCTGTTCGCAAAATTGGCCAAACAACAGGGAGGCCCTCCAAGATTACCAGCATTCCCAGTCATGTTCGATATGAGCTCCACAAAGGTATGAATTCATATTTCTTTTACCATACAAGCTTTTACCTAAATTCTTAATATGACGTCAAATTTCATTAATTATACAATGTTTTTTTTTCCCTGAACAAGGATACGATTTGAAGATAAGTAATCAAATTAAAAAAAAAAACATAATAATCTCCGCTTCAAACTCTTTTTACGTTTATTACTTCATAATACGGTACGTTACTTAAGACAAGGCCACTGCCCCTCTGAAATAATTTACGGTCAGCTGAGTTTTCATTTCAAAATACCACATTTGAAATTCATATTAATTATAAAAACAAGTGCTCACTGACCTTCCTGTTTTAATTACACGCTATACAGTGCTTCATAGTTCACGGCTGTGATTAAAATGTCTCGGGCGATCGTAAAATTCATAACGCGTTATCACGGCTGGCATCTCTATCGAGCGTGCCTCGTTTGCGTTAATACGACCCTCTATTGAAATCATAATGCGCGATGAGATGCCGGCGCTTCGTTTCCTGTTATAATTAAATCCGATTACGTCGATGACCTTTAAACTTCCTGCGATATCCAAACGAGCCACGTACCATCCGGCTATGGAATGAGCTCCCCTCCACGCTGTTTCCTGAGCGCTATGACATGTCCTTCTTTAAAAGAGGCTTGTGGAGAGTATTAAGCGGTAGGCAGCGGCGTGGCTCTGCACCTGGCATTGCTGAAGTCCATGGGCGACGGTAACCACTCACCATCAGGTGGGCCGTAAGCTCGTCTGCCTACAAGGGCAATAAAAAAAAAACGAGGTGAAGTCGGTGTTGAGTTCGCTTCTTATCCTTCTGTGGGACACGTGCTGTGCCTCTTACCCTGTAACAACGCGAGCACGCCAGCGAACCGTCTCGTAGACTCTCCACTGTTAAGCCAACTAGAGCTGCACTAATTGGCAGAGGCACGCGCCGCGCATGCGCGCCGACTATCGCGCCCCACGATACGCTAGTGATGGGATGTGAAATCGAAACAGCTCTCGACTTTTAAATTAGCTGACTTTTTGCACACGACTGCAGTTTACAGTAAATTGCATCGTTACAGTTATTCGGCACCGGGTTTTTACTTTTTTTATTATTTGATGTATCAAATAGATTGCAGCCATTTAGTAATGGATAATTAAACGTATCTCGGACGAGAAACGCGAGTTCTGGTTTATTTTCTCCTATAAAGCGTAGCGAAGTTGAATATAAATCGTTTGATTTATGACAATCTCACAGTTTTAGCACTTACCGGGGGAACTGTGGGCGAGGCGATCGTCGGCACGCGCCCGCGCATGCCCCGACCGTGTCCGTTTCACGCGTGCACGCCTCCGTCTGTTTTTGTTTGGAATTACCTGCATTCGCCTTTTTAGTGCGCGCGGCAATTAAAAAAGATAGATTGCAATTTGACCCGCGGTCGGCGCGCGTGACGGCACCGAACGTTATTATGATGAATGCTCGGCACTTACGATCCGAGAGTGCTCTTGATCAGATAATGGCCCGCTGGCTCGCCTTTCGTGTTTGGTTAACGCCACTCCGCGAGCTGGGTAATTGAGTTCTTAAAAAATATCATACGCCCTCCGTTACCGCTGCCACAAAGTTCGATTGATACACAGAATGTTCCAGAATTGGAATTTGATGCAAAGAAAAAAAAAATTCATTTTTTTAACATCCTAGATGAGTGTTTGCTCACAGCCCACCTGGTGCTAAGTGGTTACCGGACCCCATAGACATCTACAATGTAAATGCGCCACCCACCTTGTGATATAAGTTCTAAGGTCTCAAGTTACAATGGCTGCCCCACCCTTCAAACCGAAACGCATTACTGCTTCACGGCCGAAATAGGCGGGGTGGTGGTACCTACCCGTGCGGGCACACAAGAGGTCCTACCACCAGTAATTACGCAAATTATATTTTGCGAGTTTTTTATTACACGATGTTATTTCTTCACCGTGGAAGTCAATCGAGAACGTATTTTGTTAAGTACGTACTTCATTAGAAAAAGTGGTAGCCGCCTGCGGGATTCGAACACCGCTTTATCGCTACACACGAATGCACCGGACGTCTTATCCTTTAGGCCACGACGACTTTATTATTTGCAAACTAGATATTTGCATTCATTGTGCCTGTAAAATGCATTGAATATTTTTCATTCGAGCTGTGAGACTAAAATTTGTGCGTTTTTTCTCAGACTTTATTAGCGATCTCGCGGATCAGTCGAAGCGGGAGGTCGCGTCGCAAACGCACAGGAGCGACCGGATCGACCGCGGAGCACAGTCCTCTGGACCTCTCCGCGGCTGGTGAGAGTGCCGCGAAAAGGGCTCGACTCTCGGCCAGCCCCAGCGCCAGGAGTGACAGCGACGACCGGGATAGAGTCTCCACTGATGGCAAGTAACAATGTACAATACCAATGCTCAGTTTTTTTTTTTTTTTTTATTGCTTAGATGGGTGGACGAGCTCACAGCCCACCTGGTGTTAAGTGGTTACTGGAGCCCATAGACATCTACAACGTAAATGCGACACCCACCTTGAGATATAAGTTCTAAGGTCTCAATTATATTTACAACGGCTGCCCCATCCTTCAAACCGAAACGCATTACTGCTTCACGACAGAAATAGGCAGGGTGGTACCTACCCGCGCGGACTCTCAAGAGGTCCTACGACCAAGAAATGTCTTATCAGCAACTTACGCACTTACGCTTACAGACGTGCTTGCAAATGTTAACCTCATCATCATCATATCCTGAGTGTCAGTTTGAGTTTATTATATGATAAGGGCGTAATCGTCTGTAAATCAGACGACATGACGATACGACGTCAATATTTTTGAGCAACTGTTACATCATTTTTGTTCTTCGTGGTATTTTCATCTATATCTATCATGACGGTATCTGTCGTGACCCGATATGAAATGATGCTACCATCCTGCTAGTTTCCACTGCAAAGTAATCATATGTTTTGGTTTGAAGGGCAAAATAGTCATATTTACACAATGCAATCGAAACTTTTTATAGCATGCCATAACATTTAAAAAAACAATTCAAAACACCATGCTAAAGACAATAATATAAGACTCCTAAACAAACCAAATAAAATAATATTACCCGCATTAGAATAGTAGTTAATTGCATCGTCAACGTAAGATTTACCTATCGCGAGCATTAATCAAACTATGTAAGTCGTCTTCAATAAAAAATTTATGATCTCGCCTTTAAGATAATGTTCGACGTAACGAAAGTCAATCACCAATTATTTTTCTACTTAAAATTAATTGCTATGAAATATGAACTGAAACTTTAATTGGACGGTACAAGGTGCACAAAATGTAATAAATGTAATTAATTTGTTTAATTGCTGTTTTTGCTCAGGTCGTAGCGAGCCCCGGGGGGAGTGTCTGTGCGCGGAAGCTAGAGCGCGTCTTTCGGCTTGGTCCGTCGATGACGTCTGCGATTTCGTCAATTCTATCGATATCTGCGCCGAATACGCATCGGTAAGTACACAACACTAATACGAAATACGAATTTGATTTTAATCTTTGTTTTGCGGTCAATACCATTTTTTTTTTTTTTTCTCATTTTAATAACAGTGAAAAAATTTTTTCATGTAGGGTGCAACGGATTTTTTACGCCGAAGCCATGAACTACGCATATTTATGTCATTTCAATGTAAACAATATATTTTTTCAAGGATACTGATATATTTTTAACATTTTTTTTTTATTGCCTTTCTAGGCAGACGAGCATACGGCCCACCTGATGGTGAGTGGTTACCGTCGCCCATGGACTTCAGCAATGCCAAGGGCAGAGCCAAGCCGCTGCCTACCGCTTAATACTCTCCACAAGCCTCGTTTGAATAAGGACATTTTTAATAATACTTTGCTTGGTTGAAGATTAGAAGGGAAAATAGTAATTAACTATTTTCTTAGATCTTTCCGAGTCACAGATATAATTGATACTACGAGTACTTATGCTGTTTGATCTCGCATTTGATATTGTCAGCATAATTAATGTTATTTCTGACGTTTCGGATACTTCAGAGTTTTCGTGATCACGAATGACAAAGTTCTTTTTCATCGAGATTTTTAATAATGTACTAACTTTGCATTTTCATTTACTATTATACGATAGAGTAGAATAACGAGATTTTTAACAGAAATAATTTTCTCTGGAAAAATAATTTACCATTCCTATTTTTTTTAATTACACTAAAGTTCATCATTAGAAAAAAAAAATGAGAATCTCTTTGACAAATCTAGAAAATCGTACTTAACTATTTCGTCTTTGCCTAATTGTAGAAAAAATAATAATAAAAAATTGTTTATTTAGCACTTACCACAAGCGACTTTCAAATGTGACATTCCTTTGAAAATCACAACGATACAAAACAAATTGATTTACGGGGACGGCTAACAATGAAGTCATGCGTCATCACAGCACGGGCGAGTCATTCCACTATAAATTGAGGCAGTCATTACCAGTAATCACTCTGTTTCTACACCTCACGATTGCACCACTTTATTTTGACACGCGCTCGCATGAAGCGCTTTTATTGTGTCAACCGTAAGTGCCGTGACGGGAGTGTCATTAAATAGTGGTTAGGTAAAGGTACGTTCAGTTATGTTACATGATTCCGTGATATGTTTTATTTGCTCGATGCGTGTACTATATAGTTGATTTTTCTTTTTTTTATTAATTTTAATTGCTTCTGCAGTGAAAGGGAGCGAAAAAATATGAAGTGTAATAATGATAGAAAAGAAAAGATTTGTTTAATTACATACCGACGCTAGATTACATCTGGGGTGATTAAGTAACTGCGTTACACGGAGTTATTTTACAAATTGAATTATTTCGAATATTTCTTGAATGTTCTCCTTTTGTAATATACCCATTGCGAATATTAATTAAAACTTTTCTAGTTAAAAAAACAGATCCGGGCAATTCCTTAACAACGTCTCGTTACCATACTCCTCTGAAACGGTTTGACCGATTTTTATGAAATTTTATATGCATGTTCAGTAGGCCTGAGAATCGGCTACTATCTATTTTTCATACCCCTAAGTGATAAGGGTTGTCCACACCTAACATTTATTTTTATTTTTGGACATTTTTTTTTGTTATAATGAGGCATTACCTAGGTATGTGGTTGAATGAGGTTTTGTTATTTTTATACTCCCTAATCGTTCACAGCGCTACATGCCTCTTTCACTCATTTACCATATCCTTACACACTCACAATAAGTTACTTTTTTTTCTACACTAGAAATTCCCTAGAAACCTTATATATGGCAAAACAACGTTTTCCGGGTCAGCTAGTTTTAATATATATAACATTAAATATACCACAATATAATTTCCATAATATTCACCGCTAGAGTAAATTAGACCTACGCATGAAATTTCTATTTCTCATTTAAATTAGACTTATCAAAGAAAATTAACATAGCAATTAAGATTAACAATTAAAACAGGTCTATAAGTTTTTATTTGACCGCACTGATTACTGTTTCTGTCACTTAAAATCAATGGGCGTGTCGTACAGTAAAGCTCTAAATGTTATTGACATAGACAGACCAACGCGAATGCCTCTTTGAAACAGGTTCGTGATCACAACAATGTATTGGATCGTATCAAAATATATTTCTTAATTACTTTCCAATATATAACTGGTGGTAGGACCTCTTGTGAGTCCGCACGGGTAGGTACCACCGCCCCGCCTATTTCTGCCGTGAAGCAGTAATGCGTTTCGGTTTGAAGGGTGGGGCAGCCGTTGTGACTATACTGAGACCTTAGAACTATATCTCAAGGTGTGTGGCGCATTTACGTTGTAGATGTCTATGGGCTCCAGTAACCACTTAACACCAGGTGGGCTGTGAGCTCGTCCACACATCTAAGCAATAAAAAAAAATTTATATATATATATATAATTCGAGTTACACAAATAATTTTCCATCGCTATGACTCTGAAGTTAATACAGTAATAAAATAAGTTCCGCGACAGGTAACAGTTATTAAGGACCCGTTCGCGTTCAAATATCTATTCACGAAATAATGGCTTTCTACGTAATTTCGAATTTATTACATAAACCCAAGTTTATACGGTACACATTAACTTGTACTTTGTTATTTGAAGACTTAAATTAGGTTTCATGAAAACGTCACATCGTTTGTCGACTAGCTGGTTTATATTATGCTACACGGGTATTATTTAAGATTATTACTTATGCTAGGAGCGGTTTTGTACTAAAAACAAGGTTTGTGCTTTGATAAATAGAATGCTTTTGCTATAATCATAGTTGGGCACTCGAAATAATAGTCAGGAATCGTGACAAAAAAAAATTTTTTTTTTGTTGCTTAGATGTGCGGACGATCTCACAGCCCACCTGGTGTTAAGTGGTCACTGGAGCCCATAGACATCTACAACGTAAATGCGCCACACATCTTGATATATAGTTCTATGGTCTCAGTATAGTCACAACGGCTGCCCCACTCTTCAAACCGAAACGCGTTACTGCTTCACGGCAGAAATAGGCGGGGCGGTGGTACCTACCCGTGCGGACTCACAAGAGGTCCTACCACCAGTAAAATATGGCTTAGACGCGTATTTTTTCCCGCCTGAAGCTCGCGTTTCGTTTCACGCAAAATGTTATACTTAATTTGCGTTTTTATCGATTTCATTTGACATTCTACTTAACCGTAGATTTCGTTTTGACTGGCGAAAACGAATTAGCGAGTGAGTATTTGTAAAATTATATGTACATATTTAAATATGTTTCATTTTCGTTATAAGCAACCGGGAAAATAACACAGAAATCACTTTCCGTTTCAAAATTAAATTATAAATCATATATAACCGATCGGAATGCTGTTATTTATGACAGGTGTCGCATACTTAGAATGTGTAATTGCATTTCTGTCAGTATTAATATTAATACTATTATTATATTTGACTTTAAAAATAAAATGCTATTTTCTATCCTTGGCATTATAAGAACACGCATACATCCATTTTCGTAATTGACAGATGTTGTCACATTACATTTCCTGGTCTAAATTCATCTGCAGATTTAATTGTTAGACTTTTAATACACAATATCAAACATAAATGAACACTACATTTAACTGCTGTCTGTGAAAGGATGACAGCGATGGGCTCTTGCGAAAACCCTCCTTGAAATTTGACACCTTGGAGTAAAATGACAAAACAAACCACTCATTGTATATGAAAACCACTCAACATATCAAATTTTATTGTGACTTAACATTTAAATGTGTGGATAATGAAGAGTATTTAATATTGAACTTCAAACGAATTAAGCATAGTTAAAAATCTAAATCACAAAATCCAAATTATTTGTAACGAATTTTCTCAGGTTTAATTTGTTTACTTATAAAATATAGTAAATAACTATTGATACATTGTTATACATATATTGTTGAGTTTTAATCGAACTAATGATGTGTGTTTATTCATTTTAATTCCTTTGTCTATTCCACTATATTGTAGCCTTATTCTATCTACTAATAGTCTACTAACATATTTCTACAATTAGAAATATTCGTAGATAATTCCACGAATGTCTTTGCACTTTGACTTAACAAAAATAAAATTAATAGACGTCTCCAATTAACTTAATACTTACATTATTATCAACTTATTAATATTAAAACAATTTAGGATATTATATAAAGAATTTCTTATAGTACAACACGAAGTAATTAGGCAAACTTTACGAACCGGAAGGTAATGATATTATATAAAAAAAAAAATCTTCACTGAATTTGCAATTGATGAAATTAGAAACTGCGATGAAATTATAAACTTTCTTTTAAAACACACTAACTAAATAGTTAGTCCTTGGTCAATGCGCACATACATATTTATTTATTTCAATATATATTTAAAGTTAAAAAGAAAAAAAAACAAATATACATATAAATACGCTGAACAATACTGAGATTATTATATTTTTATATATTTTTTTACATATTTTACATATATTATATTATGTGTTTCTACAATATATTTTTGGATAGACATCTGGATAAATGTTGGATTGTCAACATAGCCTCGATACATAGAAAATCGTGTACCTCGTGATCGCGACTGGCAATGATTTATATAAAATGATATACGTGCTATATATATATCGTCCACAAAGCTTAAATTAAACCAGGCTTGCGTCGACGTGTTACTGTACAATCAAGCACAAAAGTGTTAATAATGTAAAAATTTTGAAATTCAATACGCTTAGACTGTGGTTTAGAGGGTAGTTGAGGTTTTAAAAGAACAATTGATTCCAGCTTATAAAAACCTTTTCTAGTTGAAGTACTAATATTATAAATAGTTTTTATTTTTTTATTTAGGGTAGATGGAGAGTCTGTGATCGCAAATCCTGCAATGTTTCCCCCTGTATTATTTTATCTTTCCACAGCCAAAGCATCCAGCATTTTACGAAATAACATAAAGGTGACGATTGAATTTCCTAGACGCTTCTGTCACTGACAGTACATAGTGGCACTGATTATGAATGCAGATGAATTCGATCCGTCAATGAATGCACCGCCGCAATTAGCGAGCCTCTCCGTTAAGTGTGCGGTCACGAAATCACGAGAACGCAGAATTTGAGGCAATTTGTACATTGATACAGCATTGTCGAGTATAGATAAATCAATTCGACGTGTTGATTTGAAGTCACGATGGGTTTTCAGAAAACAGAAAGGTCTATTGCGTTTGGTATCGGTGTTTTTGTAAACAGTAGACAAAACGCTTTTTTTTTTTTTTGAAACTTCGTTACCTTGAATTGATTTAGGTTTGATTCTGAAATGGTAACTTGACAAAATACTACGACTTAGATTTGTTAATTTAAATTTAATTAAAGAGTCAATTCAATATTTAATTTAGCGTAAGCGTATAAATAAATTTTCGTACCAGTACACAGTTTTATCCTCAGGGAAATAAATAGAGTCCATTAATAGTTTCATTCATCGAATTTTATTTGAACCTTGTTCTTATGACGTGAAAAGAAGTAATTTAAAGGGATATATAATAAGGACTCTTATGTAGAATGAAATATACACAACCCATACCTTTTTTTTTTTTTCAAAAATATTAAATTGCACCAATCGATCTGCAATCCTGTAACTATCGAAGAGAGTGCTTCACCCAACTCAACCTAGGGAATATTTAGTTTTCTGTGCAACATAACATTCAAATCTTAATACTAAGCTCTTATCGCTCCGTCGCCATCTATTTTGAGCCCAATATATAAAACCACGAATGGTTTTTTTTTACTGCTTAGATGGGTGGACGAGGTCCCAGCCTACCTGGTGTTAAGTGGTTACTGGAGCCCATAGACATCTACAACGTAAATGCGGCATCCATCTTGAGAAATAAGTTCTAAGGTTTCAGTATAGTTAAAACGACTGCCCCGCCTTTCAAACCGAAACGTATTACTGCTTCACGGCAGAAATAGGCGGAGTGGTGGTACCTAGCCGTGCGGACTCACAAGAGGTCCTATCACCACTACAAAACCAGGTTCGCAACTTAGAAGAACCCTTGAGTAATGTGGTCTTTAGTTTCAACTGCTTCTCGTGAATTACTGAGATCTCTCATATAACGACCACGCAACTCTAAACGAGAGACGAAACCATTTTGTCTGCTAAGAAATTCATTTTACAACACACAACACTCTCGCAACACGTAAATCGTATCGTATAATTTAGTTCCACCTTTTCCTCGATTGTTTTGCGCTCATTGCCTTTACTTAGCCGGTGACCGTCAATATTTCTTCCTTCATAATAAAAACAGCAAGGTTCCTTTTCAATACATCAACAGGTCACGGTTAGTGATTTCACAAACGAGCACTCACAGAAATAAAATCATATAGGATCGTCCAATTATATTATTTTAAAAATACTCGCTGTAGCATCTGGTCTATAAAATCTTCGAATTGTATATCCATTTGTGTCTCATTTATAATCGATTAAAAACGAAATAACAATAACAATAAATACATTTTCTATCAAATTAACATCGTAACGTTACATAAAAAGGAAGAATCCACATCACCCCGAGGTAAACACGACTCACCCCAACTATTGTTAACGCAGCAACGTTACAAATGCACATGCCAAAATGACATATCCTTAGTAAACGTTCCGTGTAGTTCGAAAAGCGACAGCACATTCAAGTTTGTCGTGTATGATATATAATTACGGTAATGGTCTCTCGTGACCAGTCTTCGGACATATCGTTATGATTTTAGACATGAAATCGAAAAAGCCGGGTCATTCATTCCGCATGTGAGGCATTCGTTGCTCTCGTTGCGCAAAACGATCCCGTACTCAGTCGATTTCACTTCGCTAACAATTTTATTAGTCGTCTTGTTTATCAAGTTTTGTCACGACAGTGAAATGTGACCGCCGATGGTTACGTTTGAGATTAGATTGGCCGGGTGACTCGATCACAATTATAATTTTAATCCAATTATTGTGTGCATTAGTACACTCAACGCAACGACCTAATGCAGATTAGGACGTTTCTAGTAAAAGCGGCCGGCAGCTACGAAACACGTCCGATAATTATAATCGACTAAATCTAGATTACGTGCGAAATCAATTTAATAAATTACACAACCTTTAACATTAATTTTAATTAATTCCACCTATCAATCTTCCTTAATTGAAAAACGAAATAATAATAAACTACATACATACTTTTAAGTTTAAAAATAATAATTTATGCACCATTTATTTGTAGTACCTTGATTAGACGTGTTTACAAATCATGATGCCAAATAATGGAACAGCTACTTAAAAGATGTACATTCCACTTTCATACAGCGGCGTTCGTGAGGCGTTAATGGCCGCAATTTATCACCCTGTATTTCAAACGTGCCGATTACACAGTATAGATGCTTGAAGCAGGGCGACTCGGGGATTATTTGATGAGCCATTCTCTGAACGAGTTGTACGATATTTACAAGGATCCTAATATCATATCATCTATATATATAAAAATGAATTGCTGTTCGTTAGTCTCGCTAAAACTCGAGAACCGGCTGGACCGATTTGGCTAATTTTGGTCTTGAATTATTTGAGGAAGTCCAGATTAGGACTTTTATTTAGCGATTGAGGCACTACGAAGTTTGCTGGGTCAGCTAATAACAACTATAAAAATTGGACGCCTACGATGGGCAGGACATGTGGTTCGAATGGAGAAGACCAGAATGCCAAGACAACTGCTCTATGGCAAACCAGAGGGCCGCAGAAGTCGTGGCAGACCCAAACTTCGATGGTTGGAGGGCGTGGAGCGCGACCTCAAAGTTATCGGTGTCAGAAACTGGAAAGACATACTGGGCAAAGCTAAGGCCCACCCTGGCTATAAGGCCTAAGATGATGATGATGATGATTCTCTGAAACCAAAGCGATTGATAGTGTTGCGGATTCCTGACTAGATAACATAAAGAGTTGTTTTGCATTTTTACACCATAAATCAATTATAACATACAAAAGGTCATCTGAACTAAGTTTCCCTATACTACGGAAACAGACCACTGATGTAACCATATAAAGCAATATAGAATTAAAATGACTTTTATTATATAAAATACGAGATTTTTGTCATTACAATATTTCTGACGTTTCGAATACTTTTCTTGTTCACACGGACGACTAATCTATTATATTATTTCAATATTGAGCCAACTACCGTTTAAATGTCTAAATTTGTCTATAAAAATATTTCCAGACGTTTACGTTTCATTTAACTCATTAACGTTTCATTTAACTATGGTATGATTAATTAATGCAGATTTAGATATTTAAAATTTGTGTCGATCATTTTATTGCAGTAACAATAACTAAATCTACATTTAAATGAACATAACATAACAGTTGGGTTTTGAAGCTTACGATTTGTTTTTCTGTGTGCTTATAAACGAACCCTCTGCTATGGAAGCGACTACGTCCCATAGATTCGGCAGCATTCTCGCGCACACAACTATTTGACGTAATGTACTATTAACCTTATAAAATGTTGGAGTATTAAAATATTTGTACGTGTCGTGGATTTTACAATTTTATTTTAGTATAACATAAATGACATAACTTTAGCGACCAAACTCATAACCCGATATGACTAAAAACTAGTTTCTTTTTTTTTGCGATAATTCGTATCTTATACCTTTAAACGAGCAATTCTTGTATATTAATATACATATATATAATCTGAATCTCGGAAACGGTTCCAACGATTTTCATAAAATTTAGTATACAGGAGATTTCGGGGGCGATAAATCGATCTAGCTACGATTTATTTTCAGAAAATGTTGTTTTATTCGTATTTTCAATAATCAACTCTTCCCGACATCTATTGGCGAATAATAATACTATTTTTCTTAATTGAGGGCAACTAACCGCTTTAAAGACACAACAAGATGGCGTTATAAAAAAAAACCTCGTCATCGTCTAGTTTTTAATAATATTAGCACGTAACGCTTTTTTATAAACGCATATCTGAATTTAAATCATTCATTAGATTCATTAAAAAAGTAGCAAACGTTGAAACGACAAAAGATGTCACTGCCGTTGACATTGACATGTCCGGTGTACTTGGCAAATGGATATGGCCTACAGTGACCTCTTATCACCAGAGATATCGTCACGTCATTACGGATCCTCCCGATCCATTAACGGTGCTTTTAGGTATCACAAGCACCGATCACCGTCCTCGTCGAACCTGTATCTTGCGACGAAGGGCCCGACGAGTGAATTAACCCATAGACACAGACTGAGTTTCTCGCCGGATCTTCTCCGTGGGCCGCGTTTCCGATCCGGTAGTAGATTCTGCGAAGCACTGCTCTTGCTAGGGCCAGTGCAAGGCTATAACAGCCAGGTATGGAAAAAGAAAGCTCGCCTATTAATCTACTGTAAAAACAGAAGTTATCAATCACTATAACAGTAGGTATATACACCAAACTTCATATAATTTCGCTTTCGAAACACAATTTAAAAATAACACGTAAACCGTTAGTTTAAAAATCGTAAAATTCGTGAAACAAATCGATGTTCCAGTTCGTCTAGCCACCTAACGATGCACCGAGCGTCACCCGAATCATTTTATTAACGAGAAACATTACATTTCAAAACTACATCTATAAATCCTAGCTCTCTCTCTCTCTCTCGTTCGCTTAGCCACTGGCGATTCTAGGACGTTGCTTCTTGTGTTTTTTTTTTTCATCCACATCTAATGTTGTTTTAGATTTGTTGCGATCCAGTAAATTAGGTGATCGCAGATTACTCACCGACTGGAATGAATTGAATTACGGCTTTCTCCAAATGCGACCGGCCATGTTCTAAGTTTGACAGCCGATGAGATGATGACATTAAAACTGTCATATTGCGAAACAGCGTTGCCAAACCGATTATTCTGAAGCACCTGCATATTGCGTAACGCTCTGGTAATTAATAGTTGACTTTTGACTGTTGCTCTGATTACGACACGCGGTATCGGGTTTCGATTGAGTCGGACAAATCAATAACAACTATCATAGTGCAGGTTAACAATAAAATTAATTATTGCAACCCACGTGTGTGTGTGTGTGTGTTTTTTTATTTATTTTAATTTATCATTTCGATTTATAATGAAGGTATTTAATTGATTGATCAAAGTGCTATTAGAGATCAAGCCTTTGAGGTAAATTTTTTGTCTGCTATGTTTGCTATAACTTCGTGTAAAATATTACCGGCTAAGAATTCTGGCGGTACGAGATTCGTAGTTGTGTGCCAATTCAAAGTTCATGCGATGCGATCTTTATAGTGTCTTACGAGTATACATAGTTTGGACTAGGAACGAACAGAAAAAAACAGTCAAGTATTTAAATATTAACTTAAATCCTACATTCCTCTTTTTTTTATTGCTTATATGGGTGGACGAGCTCACAGCCCGCCTGGCGTTAAGTGGTTACTGGAGCCCATAGACATCTACAACGTAAATGCGCCACCCACCTTGAGATATATTAAGGTCTCAAATATAGCTATAACGGCTGCCCCACCCTTCAAACCGAAACGCAATACTGCTTTACGGCAGAAATAGACGGGGTAGTGGTACCTACCCGTGCGGACTCAAGAGGTCCTACCACCAGTAAATGTATAACTGGTAACAGTATAACTCGATGTATATATGTATAAAAAAAATCGGATATTTTTTCATAGATAAATGTGTATTATGTTTCATTCATTGTGAAACACAGACTGCGCGACACCGCTACTAAAAATATTGTACTCTCGCACTGTGTACATACACACATTCGTATTTTTTTTATTGTTGAACACACACTAAACTGTCTCGCGTTGCATTTCTTCTGTCGTCTGTCTACTCTGTGATTGTTAGAGCGGAACATTGCAGTACAGTGAGAGCGAATCGTGTACATTCGTTGGGGTTCGATATAAAACGGATAAGTCAGCTAATAGGACGGACCTCCAATGAAGCCGCATGCGGCAGTCACGTCGCGGACCGCACTGAGAAATTAGACTTATTCAATCTTGTCTAACTTAACTATTTCTGCATTTACATACGCTCGTAAAATTTAATGCGATTCGTAGGTTCGTGTCAATTATCTTCAAAATGTAAAAAAATACGTGATGTCATGGGACACCGGATAGGAACGAAGTTCCTTATTATAAAAATATTAATTTTAAGTACTATTCGAGGTATAAAGAAAATAATTATTCGGGTATAAATTTTTATTATGATTTTGTTTTATCAACTTTATTTTATTCACAATGATTTGTAAAAAATATATAATAGTAATATACAGAAAAACAGCTATTTATATGAATAATAATAATAACCGTCATCACGTAGACTATACATTAGACACTGTATAGCCATCATACTAAGACTATACATAAATAATAGAAATCTTACGTTACGGACGTTTTTTCCCGGTTAGGGTACCCCTCCGCGTCGTTCCACAAGGAACTTCGTTCCAAAAGCACCACGCTCTTTCTCTATCAAACATTGTTATTGGTGATCGAAGCTCAATATGGATGCTGCCATCCATCATGAGACGTGAGATCGAAAACCATCACAATCATAACAACATATAGTTTCGTAAAAAATACTCAGAATGAGTCCAACTCGCTTGCCTATCCTTTTTTTTAAGTACTATAGTGTATTGTTTGTTATGTTTATGTATGTGTTTATTATTAGCTACACTATAGTAGCTCAAAGATGGAAAAAAAAGTTCAAGCCATTTGTTAGAAATACTAAAATTCGCACTGCGGCTTAACAGTACATAACGCATCAAAATACGCTGTGCTGTTAACATTAGATATTTCAATTAAATTACAATTATCATAATTGTCATCGGCAGGTAGCACGAGCATGCATAGATTCCTAATCAACTAATAAAATCTAGATTATTATTACCGTGCTCAGACATAAGCTTATCTATAGTTGGACATACCGTTGCTGGACTTATTAATAAATTATTTATAGTTTTAAACTCTAGAAATCAGTTCTGAATCTCGAATAGTATTCGTAGATACATCAGCTCCAAGGAGTTACAATTCAAAAACGTGTTCCTACGAGATGATTAGGAAGTTATTTGATCCGTTTGCACTCGAGATTTTCTTTTATTTATTCTCTAAGTGCTATTTAATTATGAAATGTTTTAGTGTGATTAACAATTTCGTCATTTTGTGATCATTTTATTTCATTTCCCGGATTAATGTTTAAATACAGGGAAAGCTTTATTCGCGGGTTAATTTACATTGGGAATATAGAGGATACGTAACAGAATAAAAAAATAAGTACGTACATAAAAAAATTGGATCTGACAATGAGACTTATTCCTGGTAGTAGGACCTCTTGTGAGTCCGCACAGTTTGAAGGGTGGGGCAGCCGTAGTAACTATACTGAGACCTTAGAACTTATATCTCAAGGTGGGTGGCGCATTTAAGTTGTAGATGTCTATGGACTCCAGTAACCACTTAACACCAGGTGGGTTGTAACCTCGTCCACCTTTTTTAATGAAAAAATTATTTGATCTGTGCAAAATTGTCTTTCAACATAGAATTTTGGTTCTAGGGATTCTTGCCGTGATATTGTATTCCAATATCACCCAAAAATTCCTCTTGCTGAATCTGAAATAGCTTACTGGAAAGTTGATTTGACCTAAGTTGTATATTTTAAAGTGCCTCTATACAGCACTGAGTTAGTTTTAAGACAACCCGCGGCTCCTCTTACTTCAGCGATGAGTCATCCCGAGGGTCATGGACCAAAAACCACAGCCAGAGCTTCCACAGTCTCTCCTAAACCCAAACCGAAACAAGGCGACGCGAAAAAGTTTTCGGTGCCCCCCAAACGATTTCGGTTAGGAGGAGCATCGGGGAATGGGAGAAGGCTTCATATACATGCAAATTGGACGAAGCAACAGCATGCGCGGGCAGAGCAAAACAACAGCTCAACGCCGCACGCAACTTGAAAGGGGAGTTAAAAATTGAAGCCTTTAAAATGCTGGATAGGTTACTCGAAATTGTGAAAAAGTTGGAAATGCCCTCGAAAACAAAGGTAGAGAAGGAGGTCATGAAGCAGATGTACCGCGAAAATAGCAAGACAGAAATGGGCACGAGCAACCTGAAAAATATTATTGAGGAGCATAGTAAGGTTATGGGAGAGACTGTGAAAGAAATGGACCGACTACGCACGGTTATTAGGAGACACGAGGAGAAAATGGATGACACGGCACAAAACGCCGAAAAACGAGATGGGGGACATAGCGGTGGAGAGTTTCTGGCGGAAATCCGTGAGCTCAAGCGACTCACACAAGAGACCCGGGTACGGACCGACGAGGCGCAGGGGGTAATTCCCTCGTACGCGGAGGTCCTGTCTCGGCCACTAGCCGCTAGAGTGGACAAGCCGAAGTTCTCCGTCATCGTGGGTTCAAAAAACGTCATCGATACTAGTGCTGATGTCATAGAAAAGCTGAGAGGGGCGTTAGATGCACGGCGCAGCGGTCTAAAGATAGAGCGTCTCCGTAGGGTACGCGATGCGAAGGTGGTTTTGAGCTGCGCGAGTAAAGAGGAGATGGAAAAGTTGTCCGAGCAGCTAAAGAACGATAAGAACCTTACTGCAGAGGTGGCTAAGAACAAAAAGCCACTCGTCGTGTTTAAAAATCTCATGGCGTACAATACGGATGACGTCATCCGAACGGCACTCGCTGAGCAAAACCGGCACCTGCTGGAGGATCTTTCAGCCGACGAAACTGCCGTGGAGGTAAGGTACCGGAGGAGGGCGAGGAATCAACAGGAGTGCCACGCCGTCCTCCAGGTATCGCCCGAATTATGGCAAAGGCTAACGTCGGCTGGAAGAGTATACATTGACCTCCAGCATGTGAGGGTGCAGGACCAGTCACCACTGGTGCAGTGCACCAGATGCCTGGCGTATGGCCACGGCCGGAAGCAGTGCGCGGACGATGTGGATCTCTGCAATTACTGTGGCGGTCCGCATCTCAAAAGTTCGTGCACGCAACTGGCGGCCGCCCAGGCACCGAAGTGTATTAACTGCACCAGGGCCAAGCTGACTGAAACTGCCCATACGGCATTTGGTGACTGCTGCCCTGTTAGGAGAAAGTGGGATGCGCTGGCCAGGGCGGCAATAGCCTATGGCTAGGGCTGCTCTGGCTGGTGGCCCGCCGGACCCGATAGTGTGGCGGTCCGAAACGTCGTTAACCCTACTCGGCTCGAACTTTTGAACCTCGGGGTTACTCACGGCTGAAAAATATAAATAAAAATAAAATGAGTTTTGTAAACTCCATAGGATGGCTGATGACCATAGAATTTTGATGTAAAATCTATTTAGTTATTAAGTAAAACCCTCTGGAGTTTACAAAATGTATTTTCTTTTAAGAACATCTATGTAAAATAACTATACAATAATTATGAAAACTGTAAATAGTAAATAGAAGAAGAATAAAACCGTCATTTAGAAGTAATGGAAAGGAAATAGTAAGACATTAATACGATCTAAAAGATATACAATAAGTAGAATATAAAATAATGATGAAAATAGGTTAAAAATATTAGCTAGAATTAGATAAGTATATAAAAGTTAGACCAAGTTAAAATAGGTATATAATTACTGGTATAACTGTTATACTAGGTTATATGGTATTGTAGATACAAAATAAATAAAAAATTCCTGGTTCCGTTATTAATCCTACAATAAATAAACAAGGGCTCTGATTATGTCAGAGGAGTATTCGCGGGCCGGGCCTAAAGCGCCCGGACAAAAAAAAAAAAAAAAAACCTCGTCCACCTATCTAAGCAATAATAATAAAACAAATACTAATGGATTTCATTGAAGTTTTTGATCATATTGACCACGGCGTTGATTTTGTGACCACGGCGCTTGCAACAGCGCTGCAGTATCAGAAACTATTAAATATGAAAATCGTGATAAGAACTCGTCAAATAATAGCGCTTATAAAAGTCCACAACTTAGACTCTCATAACATTATAAAGCCATTTAATATTTAGGTCGGTCGCATTCCGGTGGGCTCACTTCAAGTTCAAAATATGTTGTGTGAATAAAATAAGATAATCCCTGGATCAAATCTACTATAAACCACTACTTATTACCTCACAATAAATGTAGGAGGTTGTATATTATGGAGGTTCTTACGCTTGTATAATTTACAGCCACTGTATTTTGGGTTAGTGTAAGCCGTATGTGTCGCAAATCATTATTTCATACACTTTAATAGTAAGCTTAATCACATCTTAGATACAAATACCAGTAATAATAGTAGATGTCTAAATAAGTATTATGTTACTGTACTTCTTGTTTTCTCATCTTTCTATCTTTTTCTTTCTTTTCCTTTCTATTTTCTTATATTAATTTAATAGTAATTTACTTTAGAAAATTTTTTTTTATAAATCTAATTCAGCCCAATACTAAATTCGAATTGAATGTAGATGCATTTCAACTTATAAAACAGTTTTAACTGTTTCAATTTATCCTTCATATACGCCCAGAGCCTTTTGGGTATCATAACTTGAAAGCCACCTACCACTTTAAGAAATAAGGTCCAAATCTCGAAGTCTTCTTATACTATCTTAGTCACAACGTAAACAGAAGATAATACTCATTTTCCAGCAAATTTGCCTCGGCAACACGACTTTTTAGTACGTGCCAAATTCACGACTTCTACAATTGAAAATTGGTATCAACTTGTTTCAATAAATTTGAGATACACTGCGTGCTGTTCTAAGTACATTAACAACTGGAGAAATTAAAAAAATGCATGTTGATTTTGTTATCTGGGTACGGGTACGCCAGTACTATATACTTTTTTTAAAAATCATACTTACGTAAGTCTGGGAATGTGTACATAAAGAGTGTATTAAGACACAGAAGAACGCAATGCTATAAATTTCGTTTCAAGTTTAATGAAAAACTCGTCCTCTATGAAATCATTGCCTTTTACCATTAAACCCACTGAAACCTCACAGAATAAAAATGAAAACTAATAAAAGGAATATATTAAATACGAAAAAATTATTTTCGACGTGCGAAAAAAAATCGTGTCCATCTAAAAAAAAACGGTGATTTTCTTAAAACCAGTCCCAATTCGTCAGCGTAAGTTCTAAGAATGATCTCTTAATTCTCCGAGAACCGATTTTATCCGCGAAGATTTTATCTAGATTCTCCTCGTCGCGGTTATGATCTGTCTTTCGCGAATTTTCACCAAAAACTAGATTGTTATCCATGTGCAATAAAACGGTGATAACGGTGAGATGAGAATTTACAAATGTAACTGATATTTTTTGTTTGTTACGTAACAGAGTCTGACTGGGAATTGAAACCACGTAACAGATTATTCAATCTCTATAGATCCTTGTTAATTAAGACGAAGAGTTCGATGGGCGAACTAACCTATAGACACAGCCCACTGAGTTTCTCGCCCGATCTTTTCAGTGGGGCGCGATTTCGACCGGCAGTAGATTCTGCGAAGCGCTGCTCTTGTTAAGGCTAGTGTTAGCAAATTCTCTCAGATTGAGCCTCTGAGCTCACCTACCCGTCGACGAAAAGCTGGAATAGCCCCTTAGGCTACCAGCGAACAGATAAAAATAAAACTACACCTTCGAAGCAATCGCCTGTCTGTGTGAGAACGATACGTTAAATTTTCCCGCCCTAAAAAACTTTTCAACCAAAACTTATATTTTCTTACAGAATGGCATATTTCACTGGTGACTAGAAATTAATTATGAAAATTAATAAAAAAGATACAATTTAAGCTCCTATAGACTAGTGTTCGCCCTAGACACTTCCTTACGGATCCATCAGATCCAGTAACCTTTGCCTTAGACGCCTTCAGCTTTAACACTAGGAGCAGGCTTAGGGACCCCGGTAACCGTACTCGTCGAACTCGACAAAGAGTTCGACGTGCAACTTAACCCATGCATCAGCCCGCTGACTTTCTCGCCGGATCTTCTCAGGGGATCGCGATTCCGATCCGGTAGTAGATTCATTCGCGAAGCAGCTGCTCTTGAGTTGTTAGGTCCTCCCCTCCTGGCTGAGTCTTTGCTCGCCCACGTATCCTTGCGAAACTGGAAAGGCCTCCAGGCCACCGGTAATCCTAGAATCCTAAAATATAAAAAAAAATACTAGAGTTCACAGAACGCAATGTAAAAGTTAAAGTAACGGTCGCTTTTGTTTATAATACAGTTTCAATTAGTCGTATTAAATAGAATTGTTCTGCGGGTGGATTTAATTAGTGTTGCCAGCAGCAATTATTTTAATGTACTAGTGCGCGTTCGTTTATTCGTTTTATTGTTGCCGTTCCGTAATCATGTAACAACCAATTTCATTGTTAAATTACTACTGATTTCGTAATTAGATTACTAATAAATTTCAGTGTTACATAATCGTTTATGCATTTTTTTTTAATTGTTTAGATGGGTGGACGAGCTCACAGCCCACCTAGTGTTAAGTGGTTACTGGAGCCCATAGACATCCACAACGTAAATGCGCCACCCACCTTGAGATATAAGTACTAAGGTCTCACGTATAGTTACAACGGCTGCCCCACCCTTCAAACCGAAACGCATTACTGCTTCGCGGCAGAAATAGGCAGGGTGGTGGTACCCACCCGCGCGGACTCACAAGAGGTCTTACCACCAGTAATTACGCAAATTATAATTTTGCGGGTTTCATTTTTATTACACGATGTTATTCCTTCACCGTGGAAATCAATCGTGAACATTTGTTGAGTACGTATTTCATTAGAAAAATTGGTACCCGCCTGAGATTCGAACACCGGTGCATCGCTCAACACGAATGCACCGGACGTCTTATCCGTTAGGCCACGACGACTTCAGAATTTTTTCCATTTCCTTTGAAATACGTCATTACCAAATTCGCTTCTTAAAAGCTCCAGTTTTCGATTGCTGTTCTGAGTCAATATCTTTGTCAATTATATGTGACAGGCACGGTCTAAGCATAAATATGCCAGTAATGTAAGTATGTAGTTGTCGCCCAGTACAAAACTCTGGGCCAGTTGAATGTGGGAATTAACAAACTTATTATTTCGATGGATGCCCCAGCTCACAACCCATCAGCTGGTAATCAAGTGCTTACCAGAGCACATAGACAACACCAAACGCTTTCTTTTTTATTGCCTTGATTTGTGGACGAGCTCAAATGTTAAGTGGTTACTGGAACCCATAGACATCTACAACGTAAATGTGCCACCCACCTTGAGATATAAGTTCTAAGATCTCATTATAGTCACAACGGCTTCCCCACCCTTCAAACCGAAACGTATTACTGCTTCACGGCAGATATAGACAGTATGGTAGTACCTACTTCCGCTCACAGCTCACAAGATGCCTTAGAGGAGTATTTACGCAAATCTATAATAATATTATATTTCGATATTAATAAACTTGGATTATCGATTACATTTAACCCAGCAATAGATTTCGTAATATCAATATGAAACAGTACAATGCTATACCGAAATTAGCCATTACTTTAAAACGTTGAGAAAGAATAATGATTCACTGTTTAATAAATAATAGTTTAAAAAAACTAACAAACAAACTAACAAAATAATTTATAGAAAATCCAACAAAAAAATAGAAAATAAATTTTAATAAATTAGAATTAAAAATAGTGTAAGAAAAAATGATTTTATTTTTAAAAAAATCGTTATTTATTTTTAATTTTTTAGTTGAATTGAAATTTTTTCAATTTTTTTTAAATATTGAATTGTCATTGGTCCTTAATAAGTATACCAAATTTCGAGTTAATCCAACGTTTTGAAGGGGGTCAAAATCATGTTCATAGATACCGTTACACACTAACATATTATGTATATACGTCTGAAGCTAATAAAAGCGTATTAAAAAAGAAGGATTATTACTTTAAACTCGTAACAAAGTTTTAAGCAATCATCCTTCACTAATATCAATAGCTTTTATCAACACGAAAACAGATGAGCGCCCATCACAAATAATGAACATACATACACCTTAATACGTACAGAACAAATTATTAAGTACAAAACGTTATATTGCTAACATAAATTTACAGTAACGAAATTCAAGTTTCATTGCGCACACGTTAAACCCGGGCAACTATCTCCGGGTGATTCGCAATCAAAGTCTTAATTAAAACTAACAAACCGGTCTCGAGCGGTCAAAAGCTATAAAGCCTTGTTCGGACTAGGCGAGTATTTTAGTCGAGCACCGAGTAATTTAGGGTTAAACTACTCGCTACTCGCCCGAAAAAATAGAACAAAATGTATTGACTTGACTAAATTATTTACTAACCTACTCGACTAAATTTTTGGTGCTCAGACACTTAGCTACTAAATTACTCGGTCCTCGACTAAGGGTGGATTCGACCAAACTTAAATTTATACACGAGTAACTATACGACGAATAACCTATTCCATGATTTTAATCTCGAGTAAATCCATAGTCGTTTTTCCACGTAAACGATAATATACTTGCGCTAGGAATAACAATACGCGAATAGCAGAGTGAATGGTGAACGAAAATAAAATCCGGCAAATAAATGTTGTTGTACAACGGCATAGTGTAAGAGCATACATAGCGTCAACTCGGTTTTGCCGTATTTTAGTGTGAAAAAGTAGCTGTAGTGTAAGATAGAGAGAGAGAGAGAGAGAGAGAGTATTATTTATTGTACACCAAAAAATAAATAAACAGTTCGATACATTATCAAGATATCTAGCTGTCAAACGTATTAATTTTATTTGTTGTTTGTTTGAGAGAATTGTCAAGTTTTGTCGTGTGGTTTTATCTTTTTTCGTTTAAACGTTGCATTATACAATGCCAGACTATTAATAATAATTTAGTGCATTGCGTTGACTTGAAATTAAAACAGAATAAATATTTATGAAATGATAGAAATCTGATGATTGGACTGACTGACGCCATTACTTTATTCTAGGAATAGCTCCGTTATTCCGTGCGAAACGGCGGTAAAGTAACAATTCCCGAATAGGCCCACTATTCTTAGAATTGTAGATGGTAAAACGTAAAATTGATTTACTCTCGATTAACTGACGAGTTATTCTAAGAATAAGATTTACTCTTGTTTAGTCGAATCGACCCTAATATGCTCGCCTAGTCCGAACAAGGCTTAAGGGACGTTTAATTTAGTTCGGTCGGTTTATTTAAATAGAGACGTCTAGATCCCGAGATAGGACGCCGCGGAGCTTCGAGCCAGATGCTATCTGGATTCGATGCCTCGTTTGTATATAGGTTGCTGCGTCGGACGTTCTCCGTGACGGTAGTAAGAAGCCAGGAGTCAATTACCGTTTTATTCGCTTTGTAAACGTCCCGGGATGTGGTATGCGATTGAGGAATACACGCGGAGCTCCAGAGCTCTGGTCTCGATGTGGGTGTTCGTTAAGACGCGGACATTTGAAACTGTCTTGTTTGAAACGTCTCTGTGAAAGTTCTTATAAAACTGGATTAAATTCTAACGGTTTTACTCTCGTCTATTTTTTGGTTATTGAAATTATCTTTGTCATTAAAGGTGCGTTTTATTTTTGGCATAAGCATCAACCGTTCGATGTTTTTAATTGAACTTCAATTTAGTTTACTCCGTTCCTTATAACTGATACTGAAGATTTTTTTTTATCAAATTTTAAACTTTAAAATTAAATGTACTCTTGTAAAGTTGCAAAAATTTCGCTTAAGCCAAACAACAGCCTTTGGGCCCACGCTATGAAAAAGTCATCGGAGTTGTCATTTTTCAATCACGTCATGCCAAGCTAATCTAAACCCTCCTTGAAACACGTAAAGTGTAATATCAAGTAACATCTATAGTTATTCCTTGCGCGATCCGCCGATGTAATTCCGATAAGTTTTACGGAGTCATTCCCTCAATCGATCACTCGGATCGCCACTCACGTGCGTCTCGTGGTTCAATCCAATGCAATTTCATCCTAATATATTGGTAATATACCTATATATATGCACTCATAAAACGCACACATAAACCGAAGCTACATATTATGATTTGAATATCAGAATATTTTTTTATTGCTTAGATGGGTGGTAGAGCTCACAGTCCACCTGGTGTTAAGTGGGTTACAGGAGCCCATAGACATCTACAACGTAAATGCGTCACCAACATTGAAATATAAGTTTTAAGGTCTCAGTATAGTTACAACGGCTGCCCCACCCTTCAAACCGAAACGCATTACTGCTTCACGGCAGAAATAGGCGGGATGGTGGTACTACCCGATCGGACTCACAGGAGGTCCTACCACCAGTAAAATAACTTTTCAAATTTTATTTTTAATTAACATGCGATATTTTTAATGTATTCATTCGTATCAATTTGTATAGTTAGCAAATTTTGTAGTACGTACACACATGCGCGTATAAAATTGCCAAACGCCTAGCCATTCATTGATATGGGTACCCCTTTTTAAAATTTAAACGGATAATACGATCATTTAAGTTCATTTTGTTTGATTGGTATCAATTTGTACAGTTAACACGTTTTCCTGCAATACATATTTTTGTATAACAAATTTCCAGTTCAACGCCCCTAGTCATAAACACAAAATCACTCAAGTGCTTCTCGAGAAGAATGCGCGGGATCGTGGTGCCTACCCGAACGAACTCACGATACTACCGATACCACCATTAACAAACTCAACGGCAGGCGCAATCGAAAACATTTACTAGTATGAATAACTAAACTTCAATCATATCAGGAGTGTCGCACAAGATTACATCACGTACATATCCAATCTCGTGACAAAATTTAGAAAATGGTTTGAAAAATATCTCGGTAAAGAAACGCGAGGAATACTTTGATTGTTTTTTTTTATTTATGCTTAGATGGGTGGATGAGCTCATAACCCACCTGGTGTTAAGTGGTTACTGGAGCCCATAGACAACTACAACGTAAATGCGCCACCCACCTTGAGATATAAGTTCTAAGGTCTCAGTATAGCTACAACGGCTACCCCACCCTTCAGACCCAAACGCGTTACTGCTTCACGGCAGAAATAGGCGGGGTGGAGGTACATACCCGTTAATATATTGGTACGATTTATTATATTTTGTATTTTAAATTACAATTTTGTCTGGAAGTTAAATAAACAAATTTCGCTTCGAAATAAAAATCGTTGATGCGGATACTTGATTACATATACGTAATTTATACTGTACTCTTTTGTTTTAATACTTTCTACATTCAGAAGTGTTTTTTTCTGCAAAAGTTTAGACATAATTAAAAAAAACATCACACAAACAAACATCACAGCACCGGCTAGTACCACCGGAGTTTCCTCCTAAAGAATGATAACTTCAGGATGTCCGTCTCTAAAAGCCAGTCATGTCACAGATCGAGCGCTTTCCAAAGTCAAAGTCGCCATTTCTCGCAGGCATCAATCTAAGCGAATTACCGACGGCGAACGGAAACCGAACGCGTGCTCGGTAATGATCGGTAATCTGTTGGCAGATGGTCGGAATGAGCGGCAATCTACGCGACCACTGCCGGCCGCCGCGGTAATAACCGAACCAGTTTGCGACCTTTCGATCCAGTAATGTCAACTCGAAGTCGCAGCGTCGCCCGAAGGCTTTTGAGCCCGCATTGCTATTAGCAGTTATACATTGGTGCAACTACTAACCAGCTATTAAATTAAAATAATTATTTGAAGTTGGGTAGAACGATTGTGGCAAGCAAGCGCGGTGTGGGACGGCTACCTACCAGATGGACCGAGGGTCTGGTGAAAATCGCTGGGTCACGTTGGATGCAGATGGCAATAGACCGGTTGCACTGGACATCAGTTGGAGAGGGCTATGAACATAGGTCTACTGTCCACTGCTGTTCAGCGTTCAGTGTAGACAGGCTGACATGAGGATGATGATGATGATGATGATGATGATGATGATGATGATGATTATGATTATGATGATGATGATGAGGAGGAGGAGAACGATCCAATTTATCCAACATGCAAATGTAAGAATAAATATTAATTGCAAAAAAAAACTTTTTTTCTATTTTAAGGAGCAATCTAATGAAACCGATCAATTTGCACAAATTCAAACATTTTCTTTTTATATCTTAATATCGCTTAATATTTCATTAGATCTAAGTATTTATATAAAAGTCGTCAAAATACAAATAAACGATAAGTTGAAATTAAATACATCTAAATTACAACAAATCGGATTGGGTAACCAGTGTTAATATCGACGCTTTAAAAAAATAAATAATGACAGTCATTCATTGAAATCAATAAGCAAAACCGGTAGTTGCATTCGATATGTTGAACTTACATACCCAAGACAGGTCAGTTCGGGTCCCCTATCATTTGTACGGGTCTCGCTTTGACATCTGTCGTCGCGACAACGAGTTTATCATCGACTATGTTCATTATTCAAAGCCTCAACCAATATTATTCGAACTAGAGGCCCCGCAGTAGTCGAAATTCGACTATAATTAATTGGAATTGTAACTTTGTACACTATTATGATTGTATTTTATACTTCTATAATCACAAATTTCGCCAAGACTACACTAAAAAAATATATTAATAAAGACAAACAATATTTAATCTATTCTCAATTTGACCGCAGACGTCAAGAACAAAAGTTTGACAATAAATAGTTTGCATGCGTGTGTGCGTCAAATACATGGTATGTAGTGTGTGTAATGTTTTCTTTATTGATTTAATGTATCTTTTATGCATTATTTAAAAAAAAAATTAGCATTGTGCACTTCTACTCTATATTCTCTATAAGTGTAGAAAATTTCATACTACTCCGTCCGCGCAATTTTCGTAAAAAGGGATACAAAGTTTTTGCTTCACGTATTAATATATTCGAATAAAAGCCGATAACGGCCAATAGCTATCCGCCTTTCACTAGCATTACACGTTACGACCTTACTGCGTTGTTTATTTTATTGTATGCTTTAATAAAATAATTTAATTAAAACAATTCATTAATTAATTCTAAAAGTGTGTTCGAAATTTTAATCATTGAACACGAAAACTTCGGCAGTTACGTGAGGCGCAAAAGGAAAATACATAATTGTAAATAGACATGCTTTAACAAAAACCGACTTCAAATAGAAAAAAAAAAAGATATTCCAAAACAAATTGATATACAATAAAAACAATAATCATCGAATCGTATATTTGTCGCGCACGTACCTACTTAATGCAAATTTAAGACTTATATGGTTTTCTCATGGATGCCATTATCAGAACAGGAATTAATGGGAATTAAGTAATGGGACGACACGGGAAGTGTCAGCATTCTAATAAAAAAAGAATCATCAAAATCCATTCACCCAGTCAAAAGTTATGAGGTAACAAGCAAAAAAAAACATACAGTCGAATTGAGAACCTCATCCTTTTTTGAAGTCGATTCAAAAGTCATATTACGCGCATTGTTTCTGTCCAAATTGCGTATAGATTGGCAACTGACAAACTTTCACACCTATGATTGAAAAATGCGAGAGCGAAACACATTTCGAGCTCTCATTCCTGGTGTAATTAGTTCGCACAGAACCATGAAATCGAAAGCGCGGTTATCGCGCCTCCTAACGTAACATCCACTCACAAGTCTTGATGAAACAGCAGCCTATCGTTTGCCTCGATCTTGACTTGATACGCAATTTTTCAGCGCGCCTCTCCACCATCTTTTAATCTTTTTACAGGCCAACAATACGTAAACGTTGATTTAAATACATTAAGTATCAAAATCATGCTTCGTTTAGATCTTACTTAAGTTACCCACCCACTTTTCTGGTGCCACCGCTTTTTGGTCTCATTAAATTATATCTTGTTTGGGAACTGCGTAAACTCTAATATTGATTAAAAGTCGCTTCAGGTCTAGCAGCAGCTTTATTTTTTCGCAACCAATTATTTTAAATTTAACATGGCAATCATAGTGCTAATGTGGCTTTTTCTTCTATCATACTTATCTGTATTGGTTAAAGGCTCATTTTTTTTAATACGAAACATAAGTACGTTTTGCGGACCTAAAATGCCAATATCTTTATTAAAGAAACATCCTCCGTCCGAGAATAAAGCGCGGTCCTATATTTTATACAAACGGTTAGACTGCTGTTTCTTTTTAAATAATATCGCTGGTAGTCTAAGGGTCTATTCTAGCTTTGCGCGGACGGATAGGTGAGCTCACGGGCTTAATCGGAGAGCATCTGCTAACGATAACCCTAGCAAGAGCGGTACTTCGCAAAATCTATCACCAGATCATAATCATGACCCACCGAGAAGATCCGCCGAGAAACTCCATGGATTTCTAGACTGACCTATCGTATGCACGCAATTAAAATTATAAATCCATTAGTTTTGTTCCTGTAACATCTAAATCGATTTAGAATCGAATATCAATCATGACATTATGCCTCACGTTGCATCTCGATATCTCGATTCATTAGTATTCAAGTACCGAATAAGCCTCGAGTGAGTTACCGGTTGCAGTTTCGCAGCTCAATTATTTGTAATTGCAATACGTCACAGACTAATGAAATCGTTTTATGGTAAGATTACGTGGTACGTACCTAAAAATTACGACTTAAATCGCTATTGTATTTCTAATTGAAGAAACTATTTATTATAGCAAATATAATACCATAAAGCAAATCACTGTTAACGTAAAAATTTAATCATATAAATGAACGAATAAATGATTGTATAGTTCAATATATAATTATTGTTAAGTTTGAAATAAACCGCGAATAGGAATCGAAATGTATCGCCGAAGACATTTTTCAAAGTTACCGTCATACCGTCTGTAGAATCTTCATCGATATGAACCGTTCATTCGTGTATTTCAATCGTCGTGGGTGGTTCGCCCGGCCTACGCCATGTCAGGCCATCTCTAAATATTCATAATGAAATAATACCTCACCTTACATTTCATAAATATTAGATCATTCGTTGAGATGCTGTAAGAATTTATGATAAAAATTGACCGTCTCAAAATAAACTCATCACTTGCGGTCTTTCTGCTTAACTCGAAGGTCTAATTTACAATTTTCACGTACAAAGCAATGAGAGAACCGAAAAAATTTTCAGACATTTAAAAAATTTAATATTTTTTAATATTTAAGTAGTACATTTATTTAAGACACTCTTGCAGCGAATTTTTTTTTGTCCGAAAACTTTTAACGATAATAATATTATTATGATTGTTTTGTTATTCCCAGGAGAAGCACTAGAATAAACTATTTATGTAAGTGGTTTACAGTCAGCTCTGAACTCCGACATCAGCAAAGCCCCCAAACAGTACTCAGCTAACAACAACAAATTTTATCCATGGTTAATACTTAATAGGCTAAATACCACGATTTTTATGTTTCATGAGCTCCGCAAAATTTCCCGATTAGCTCGTGGTAAAAGCCCGTTAAATAGTAGTGGGCATAATTTTAGCGTGAAAGTTTAAAGCAATTTGTAACTACATTGCTGATTGTGCAAAATAAAAATTATATCTTCTATTTTTTTTTTCTATACTGCAACTTAGCAACTCAAATTAGATAAGAGTTTTTGAAGAAACAGATTTTCTTCAAAAACTCTTATCTAATTTGATGTCAGATTTTTATCAGGAAAAGTCAAATTAGCTGAGTTGTGTCCTCAGTGGTGTCATTGCCATCTCCTACCTGCAAATCTTATGTCTAGATCTGGTATACTATTCATTTTTAGGCGAGAGTATCTTAGACTGCCATCCCCTTGTATTTTCGTATTGTCAAAACGCTAAAGCAAATATTTCTATAAAATCCCGAGCACTAACCACCCAAGAAGTAACAGTCGATCAGGTACACGGCGTACATAAAACATTACAATCGGAGAGCTGTAAAACATTCCGCTCTCGGCATCGGCCCTTCAATGATGGTCATTTGCCGTCGTATACGATCCACCGGGCCGAGATACCGCAGACCGTAATATCTTTGTCGCCAAGTGAAAGGTTGCTAAATCGGACTAGTTCTCTCGTATCCAAGGGTTTTAATGGCCGCTTTTAGTTATAAAAAAGAAAGTCGCTGCAAAACATTTACAAATGGACAAGCGTGATTTAGATTTTGAATTCGTTTAAAATTTTGAGGTTTGAAACAGCTAGATGTATGATGTTTTTTTTGAGTTATGATGACATTTTCATTTACAGATACATTCGACTATCACAAATACATTAATAGTTAATGTCAAAAAAAGTGTAACTGAGATATGTTTTTTCTTTGTCTTGGGTGTATTTGGCACGGCTTACTTAAAATATTATTGAAATTGCAAACTTTCCTGCATTTCAGTGTGCCTTTACATTAAAACTATATTCACAGTAACTACTAAAAGCCAGGCAGACTTTGAGCTCATTTGCCATCAAAATCACGATCAAAATCTCATCAAAATATGAAAAATTTACAATTATAGAATTCATTATAAATAAAAATCATTATCATAATTAAACATACAACTAAATAATCCGATTTTCTACAAGAGAATAACCTTTTAAATGTAAGTAAACCGAAGAAAGGTTTTTGAAACGGTCAACACTCAACAATCTCGTGGAAAGTAAATAAATTGTCTCTAACAACTGACCGCAGACCGCGCTGTGCTGATAACGTTTATTATTTGTTTGTTCCTGTTACCACTCCTCGACTATATTTATGTTAAAGCCGTAAGTAAAATCGCTTTTGTTTTTCTATTCTTTTTTTTCTTTTTTTTACACATTGATTAGGATATCATTATTTTATTTCGTCTTACATTTATGTATGGGAATAAAAAAAATAAGACACGCCAAAAATAATTTGTGCTATGCTAACTCTTTTCTCGAACGCTCAAATATAGAACTACAAAAAAAAATTAAAACAAAAACGAACAAAAAATTATTGATTGATGTTTAAAAAAAGTTTTATTATTAATGCGAATAAACAAATAAATACTCCTTAACGCTAATTCGATGCAATTATCAAATCTTAATTTTTTTTTATCGCTTAGATGGATGGACGAGCTCACAGCCCATCTGGTGTTAAGTGGTTACTGGAGCCCATAGACATCTACAACGTAAATGCGCCACCCACCTTGAGATATAGGTTCTAAGATCTCAGTATAGTTACAGTGGCTGCCCTACCCTTCAGACCGAAACGCATTACTGCTTCACGGCCGAAATAGGCAGGGCGCTACCCGTGCGGACTCCCAAGAGGTCCTACCGCCAATAAATAACGTCGTCCTACCTAAACTATTATTATTTAGCGAGCGTAAATCTCAAAATATTTAACTACGTATATTTTAGCTTTAATATTTTTATAATAAACAGAAACTTATAAGTATTGTCGTATGCGAAGATATATCGAAACCGGAGCAATAAATAAAGCGATTACTCTCACATTCTTCGATACGGAAACTACCTACAGTGATGTGTACAGAAAAGTTGTTTTGATTGCCGTCTGTTTATTGTTCGAACTAATAATTTTGGCATTAACGTGTATAGAACTAAAGCTACTTACATCCTACTAACTTTTTTTTTTTAACTAAACAAAACTACAGGATTCTCAACGTCGGCGGCCCGCACGGGAAAATGCAATAATCATGTCTATTTCTACCACGAAACAGCAGTGGAACAGTCGTAAAAAATTAAGAGAATTTGACCTCATATCTCAAGATGCAAAGATAACGGCCTTCGCGTTGCAATAGGAATCTATGAGGTCCGTGAGATCATCCACACGTCAGTACAATAATAATTAGAAAAAACCATAATTAGCAGTTTGCCGACTAACTATTATAAAAAATATATAAAAAATTGTTGTTTAAATTCAAAGAAAACCCGTACGATTAAGCTAGTTTGCTACGGACACAGTCAAAGATCTAGTTTATGTTGTACATGTGGGCGCGGCTGTGGGCCGTACACTAGACTCTTGTAGGAGTATCGTCGAAAATAAAGCAAAGGTCGATCGGGCTAAATGCCAGCCAGACAAATATGCGAGGTCATAAGCCCGCGGCAATTCTAAATCAATACGTACTGATTAACTGTTCAACGAGTTGGCTATTTAAAATAGGGATACGTTGACCATTTGGTTTTTTTTTAATTGTTTTTTTTTGTTCTGTAATTCATTTCATTAGTTATTGAATTTCGGAAATTAATTTGTGAAATAAATTAGTTAGGTATGTTAGCCAATTTGTTTGGCGCTTTAACATTTTTCTTGAACGTAAATTAGGGTCGTTACACTACATACGATCGTGATGTAATGGACAGAGCAGGTGTGCGTACGTTCGGACCACAAATATTTTGATGGATCTTAAAGTATACAGACTCTGTGGTCTTTTTATGATTCTTCTTTGGTTTGACGTTTTTAATGTGGTAAATTCTAAGCAGTTGTTTTTTTTTTTTTATTTACGCAAAGGAATTCTAATGTACATTGCTTCTAATTAATTCCATCGCTCTATACGTATAACAATTCGGCAGCACAAAAATAACAGCCATTTTTAAACAAACATGTTTTCATCTATAAAATTTAATAGCACAAACGATATTTAAGCATAATTTATATAAAATAGAAAATGTCATCCACATAATAAGCTCAAAACGGATATTTTACATGACAAAGGCCGTTAGCATTTTATTAGTTATAAGAAGTGACAAATCCACAGTTTATCCAAAATTTATTAATGTTAATGTTGTTTTTGGCAAACATAAGGAAATGTTTTGTTTTCACCTACTTATGTAAGACGCGTGTTTAAAAAAAAAAAAAAACTCGCTTACTTGTGCCGAATCCACACATACTCTAGATTGATCGATCGGATTATACTAACAGTAAAATATCAAAACGAAGGAAAATCAACTGTAAACCAATCTGTCTAGGTACCAAATACAAAGGTCGTGTAATGTGATTTAGAACATTTTTAGATAGACGCGCTCAGTTCATTAAGTCAGAAGACAAACGCTTTTTCTTACTTAAGATAATTTGTATCTAAAATAATCTAAATACGACGACAACTATAATTAATATTATAATTTATTTCACTATTCCATTTAGACGGAATATGGGTAATATTACAAATTACATTGTACATATTTTCTTGAAATTTCAGCAGTCATAGACAACTAAAAATACTTTTACGATTTAATCTCGCTTTTTTAAAGTTTTTTACATTATTTATGACGTTAACGAAATATCTCAAATATTTTTTAATAGTAATTAGTAGTAATGAATACACACCTTCGTAGTTCGCGACCACGAAAACTGTAAAATATTAGAAACCTCGGTACCAATATCTCATTAAAAAACGTAAAATTAAACCGTAAAATTTGTTTGAATTATATTACAAATGGCATATAAATATTTAGTTTATTTTGATCAATATTTATTCAAACTGTTTTAAACGAGAATCAATGATTGTATAGTCCATACCATTTTACCATCCGGCTTTGGAATGAGCTCCCCTCCGCGGAGTTTCCCGAGCGCTATGACATCTCCTTCTTCAAACGTGGCCTGTGGAGAGTACTTAATGGTAGGCAGCGGCTTGGCTCTGCCCCTGGCATTGCTGTGTTCCATGGGCGACGGTAACCACTCACCATCAGGTGGGCTGCATGCTCGTCTGCCTACAAGGGCAAAGAAAACAAAAGGTTAACAGATAGAGAATTGTCTGCAGCTATATTTTATTTTACAATAATTCAGAGTGCTCGCTTTTGATATCATCAATACAAATTAACCTTGTTTAAGGCAAAGTGACGGGTGCATTTTAGAAAGCCGGCTTTCGAACACAAGCCGCCGAAAATACTGAAATTACTTCCTAGAATTACCTAAGCAAAAGCCACATCGTTAAAACTAATCTCAATCTATCAAACGTTGTGAACGCCACTAGCGAATTCGTAAAGAAAAAAGTAGTTGACCTCGTAACACGGCAACACCACAATACAAATTCCCTAAATAATTCAAACATTGAATGCTCCAAATTACAAAAAGTAATCAAAGAGTCTTGTGCTATCTACTGTCTAATGATATTGACCGCCGGGCGAAACTTAGGGTTGCCTAACACTTGTTTTATGAGTTTGTTCGCCTCTAAAAAAACGCGTGCTTAACGCTTTCAATATGAGCTTTAGCCAAGAGCACTGAAGAACATGTTCAAATTGATTCTATCATTTATTAAATATATTGTATGAAGAAAACAATATATTGTGTATTATGGAATGGTTTCCTATTTTCTTCGTACATACACAAATATTTGTTGTAGTTTGGAGTAAAGAAGCAAATATTTTATACTGCCAACAGGCATCCCTGGGGCAGCGGCCTCCAAAAAGAATTCGATAAAACAGATATGAAAGGGGACTATTCACAGAGCGGCAGCCGGGTCTCATCTACAGATAATCTATTTGGTATAACCTCACGACCTCCCCGCCGTGTAACAATATAATTAAAGAGATATCGACTCTGTTCGATCGACTCGCCATATCAGTTGCCCACTTCGATGTATTAAGGCTGTATATCCATTACAGGAGCCAAGATATACCGGCGTCTCATTGATCGATGTATAGATTCGAATTATTAGTTTTCAGTCGTGTGTTATGTTTACAAATTTGTCATAGATTAGTCGTAGATTAGTCAAATACCACGCAGAAATTCTCTATGACTTTTCTTTATCTATCTTTAAGTGAATATTAAACCGGGTGTCGAAAAAATCTCTTGAAAAGGATAAGTACATGATTGCCGTCATTCGAACACGTAATAGATGTCATTATTTCTTCACTACGTACCGTTTGTTTGTTCGTGTGCCAGTAACTGCTTATTGGGACGATCTCGTATTCGGATAGGCAATTATTTTCTATATTATTTATAATAAATGTTGAATTTTTAAATTATAGCGTAACGATATCATCGTAGGTCTGTTTTGATGTTTACATCGATACAAAGCGGTCAAACTTTTTGTGCCTAACCTTTTATTATCTGTGCCCGCCGCCATCTTGAAAAGTTTACAAGGCGCATTCATTGGCATAATGTCGATTTAGAATTCCTAAATAGAATTTTGAAAATGTAATAATTATCTGGGTCCACAAATCTCGTTGCGACCGGCTACAGTTCATTTAGCAGTGGGACAGCACAAAGCGGACAGTGTCGCGATAGTATCTGGATCGCTGTGGGTGTACCGGTCAGATTTATCGACTGTTTAACCCGTAAAAGGTGATTTGTAATATTTCCCCGCCCCGTCTTCGTTCGGAGACAACGACGAGCATTTGTTACGTGTTTCAAATATGTTTTTTTTTTAAATCGTTTTTGACTTGATCCACGAAATCAATCGATCGCGTAACATAGTTATAACGCCCACGTAAACACTATGTTATTATTCGGGATTGCTTTTTTTTGGGTTATTGGCACTTTGACTAGAATACCGCCCCGCACCTTGAGATATGCGATTTAAAGTCTTAATTATATTATAATAGCGGCTACTTTCAAACGAGAATACTTCGTTGCAGAAATTACGCTTTAACCAATCGGCTTTAGGTTCGCAACCTCCGAGAATAAAATTTAGATTTGTGTAAAAATACGGTGAGAATAGGTTTACTTGAAAATACCACCCACCTGATGTATGGAAAAGATTTTGCTCAACGAAGGCACGGTCGCTTATCCGTTTCATCGAGCTTACAGCCTTTCAGGCTTGCAATAATCTTGAACCTTGAATCAATGACAATCATTAATTTAAAAAATCCAGCTGACTAACTAATATGATTATTCGATAATCTTTGTTGACTAGATAAATATTTGAAAACATTAAAATAATATTATTTTTATTATAGTGTTTATATAAATATAATTAAACATCAAATTTCTTAAAATTATATATTTTATGATTATAAATTCGTTCTTTTCAATGCATCTCGCGTTGTTAATCGATTTAATTGAAACTACGTGCAGTTTTATATATTATTAAAATTTAAAAAGTTACCGGGTACTTCCGGGCTTTGACATACTTTATAACATGCATAAACCTATCCACGAAATATACTATAATATTCAAATTACATGAACCCCTACAACAAAACAACATACAGTTAAAAACAACCTAACAGTGAGAGCGTAGAGAGACATAAATCAAAATGCACAATACTAATTCATAAGTCATAGATTATGCAATGTAGATGCGATAAGCGGCACTAATGCGTCGCCAGACAACGGTCGCAATGCATACTCATGCATATTCAACGTGTGTACAAACGTACGAGATAGCTTGTCGCGACGCCGGCCAGGAGATACTGCACTACACTGTGGGGTGACCAAGGATTTATAGCAAATAGCAACGTTTTTTCTTTAATCATTCTATATTACGCTATTCTATATAACGCTTCATACTTAATACTACTCGGGAGTGTCAGCCAAGCTAAGAAAAAAATTGGGCTACTGCCTCTATAGGCAAGGCCAAAAAAGCCCTACGTTATACTGTAAAAACTAGACCTTAGATATCATGTCTCGAGGTGGATGGTGGCATTTACGTTATGGGCTCCAATAACCACTTAACATCAGGTGAGCCATGAGCTTTTCACTTATCAAAGCAAGCAGAAAAAGCCATATTATAGACGTCAAGGGATACCAATGAGTATAGTTCGATCACAGACTTTGATATTACAGAGAAGAAAATCTGATACTAACAGACAACTACACAGCAGTCTTCCTATAGTTTATTGCAATGTCGATCATACGCGTTGCAATTTACTATCATTATTGTTCATTGTTAATTAAAAGGGACTCAAACATATTCCTAATCGTATATTGTGTTCACTTTCAAAACATTATTACTAACTACCATACATGACTGAGATATAACTCCTAATAAAGTGTGTGGTGTGACCCCCAATCTTGTATCTACCTTGACTAAAATATTCTTCTTGTTCATAATTAGTTACGGGAGTTTTATAACGGCATTATAAAAAGACTATAAAACTGTTTGTTAATCATATAGTCCAAATTGTTAGTCAAAATATAGTCACCCTCGTTCTAAGTCGGGTATAACAGCGAACCTGCCATATAAGGTGCACGAATTCTGCTACTGTACCAGTTATATCAGAGGAGAGCATTCTCGTATCGTTAATAACCGAACTAGTGTAATACCTACATGTAAGTGTACGTTCTACTGAATTAATTACTTGTAGTCTTTGGAGGTTATAATTCGGAATTCTTTATTCAAGAGTTCGTCCAGAACTAAATTTAAATTGTTTGAATATTGGCAATATTTGCCGCCGAAAATGCTTTACAAAAGCGAAAAGTATTGAAATAAATTGTTATTAAGTTTTTGTGTTATTTCATCACTATTATGTATTTTAATACATAACAAACAAACAAACTAAAGATTTCCTCATAACGAACAATGTGTTAAAATGTCAATTATTATGATAATTAGAGCACATTTATCGTGTTTGTAGTACAAAAATATAAAAAAAAAATTAGCTCATTAAAATAATAAACAGTACTTCTGATTCACTGGAAATAAATCAATTATCTACGGACTACATAATTCCGCGTAGCGTTTAATTGTTTTCAAGTAAATAATATGGATAATAGTTTTACAATAATGAATCGTACATATTAAGATGTACATATGTATATATGAACACGGTGTATAAAATACACAAATTGTCGGGATATCTACACCTACTTTTAAAAAAGATTTGTGGTATAATGCATGACATTACTAAATATGTACGTACTAATTCAATGATTATATTAACCCTCAGACACAGTGCACTGAGTTTCGCCGCATCTTCTCAGTGTTTTGCGAAACACTGCTCTAGCTAGAACTGATGTTAGCAAACTCTTCAGGTTAGAGGACCGTAAGGTCACCTACTCGCTTGGCGAAGCTGGCATAACGCCTTAAGATTGTCAACATATACTGCAATAATGACAAACTTATCTCTAGTGTAACAGTAAATTAATATTAGATGAATAAATTAAATTATCATATCTGAAACAATCGCATCTCCCTAAAAGGTTGCGTAACCTAGAAACTCATAAAAATATTACATAGTATTCTTGATTGACTAGCTGTACCCGTCCGCTTCACTGGGCATTTAAAATTAACATTATTATTTCTCAACCCCACAAAGATTCTCACCAATAACGCCCCCGCAACTGGTGTAGGGAGTCCAACACTCATATAAATATTAGCCTATCTATTAAGTACATGTATTTTCTACATGGATACCAAGTTTCAAGTCAATCGGATGCATGGTTCAGTAGCTATAACGGAACATCCGTAAAAACCACTGTAGATTTATATTATATACTAGCGACCCGCCCTCACTTCGCTTCGGAAACATTAAATTTTATTATTGATAGCTGAGTCCCGCGATATTACCCGCGGTTATTGTCGTACCGCGGGTGACGACGCGGGGCGAAGCCAGTCTAAAAAGCCTAAGTTACTCCTTATATCATCAGCTACTTATCAGTGAAAGTCCTGTCAAAATCGGTCCAGCCGTTCCAGAGATTGGCCGGAACAAACAGACAGACAGACAGACAGACAAAAATTGGAAAAGATGCTATTTTTGTGTATGTACCGTATATATATTCATATGCATGTAGTAAAAAGCGGTTATTTGAATATTACAAACAGACACTCCAATTTTATTTATATGTATAGATTCCTTAAAACCGCTAAAATTTATTTAACTGAATTTCGTTACATTTTCAAATAGATCATTAGTATAATTTATGTGTTCGCAGTAATGTAAGAATCCGATCGGAATCGAACGACCGCAGCGCCGACAAGCGCTCGGATATGGATTGTGCTTGTTAACATGTACAACATCCACCACTTACAACCACGGACCGTGCACAACCAAAGCACTTTGAAATGTTGCAAGGAAATCAATTGCAAAAGCTTTAAGTGCACGCAACTGCAAATTTATTAAAACCATTTTAAAAATGATTAATTGTATCAGCACAAAAAATATAGATAAACACAGATAAATAAATTTATGATTTTGTGACGAAACTCAAATTTTTATGTTGTTCCAATAAAATTTAAAATCTTTCTAATCAATTCGAAAGTCTGTGAAAGATTCTTGAAGTAATGTTATTTTTTCTATTGCCGTAGACGGGCAAAGAATCTCAGGGCTCACCTAAAACTAATAGATAGTTTATTGATAGTCTAGTGTCTATTGATAGTCTAGTGTCTATTGATAGTTTAGTGTATATTGATAGCCTAGTGTCTACTGATAGTCTAATGTCTATTGGTAGTCTATAAACAAAGTGAAACATGAGATTAAAATTGCTTTCCCACTTTGCGGCATACATAAGTTTTTTCTACCTACTTAACCGCCAGTAGCATCAAGGGCTATTCTGAGCTCATTCCTAAATGGTGCGCGATCTCACACGGCTCAGTCTTACAAATTTTGCTAACACTAACCCCAGCAAGAGCAGTGCTTCGCTGAATCTACCGTTGGATCGGAATCGTTACCCCTTGAGGAATGTGGCGTGAAACTCGGTGGACTAATAGATAAGTAGCACGATGACGATACGATACTCGCCAACATTAAAATTTATCCGACATCGGCGATAAAAAGAAGACTAAACATTTTGCTGTCATAAGTTTTCGAACCATTATAATGTAATTCGGTCAATACTGAGACCTTAGAACTTATATCACAAGGTAGGTGGCGCATTTACGTTTAGACGTCTATGGGCTTCAATAACCACTTAACATCAGGTGGGCTGTGAGCTCTTCCACCCATGTAAGCAACAACAAAAAAGTGGGCAGCGACTGTGATCTTGTATTGTTGATGTCCTTGAGCGACGGCCTGACTTCTCTTCAGGTGGGCTATATATTAATGATATAAAAATGTTAAGGTCAGTTAACATTCGTGGTGAGCGCTCGGTCATCGTTCTCGTCGAACCCGTCACTAGCGACGAAGGCATCGACGAGTAAATTAACCTACAGACACAGCCCACTGAGTTTCTCGCCGGATCTTCTCAGTGGGTGGCGTTTCCGATCCGGTGGTAGATTCTGCGAAGCACGGCTCTTGCTAGGGATCATGTTAGCAACGTCGTCAGGTTTGAACCCCGTGAGCTCACCTACTAGTTAAGGTTACGCTGAAATAGCCACTCAAGGCTATCAGCTTAGGTAGGAAAAAAAAGCTGAGCGTAAATATGAAACTGTGGAAAATAGATAATTATCATTGGATTTACTCATTTCGCTGTGAGTGTTCAAGCGGCGCACTTTCCTCGGATCACGTTGAGGGCGCGCCGGCACGCGACCGCTACTCGAACAGTGATGAGATAATATCGACATTCTATTTTATCGATAATCACTTTTTATTTTTCATAGCACTTTGTTATTTCATGTAAAGAAAACCCTTTAAGACCCGTTGGTTTTTTTCCACTTAAAACAATCGATTGTTCTTTATGCAAAATCGATTTTAAGTAATCTTCTTAACATTGTTCAAGTCGAGATAATATCAACATTCTATTGTATCGATAATCACGTTTTCTTTTTCAAAGCACGTTCCGTTATTCCATGAAAATAATACCCATTTAGAACTATTTCTTTGTTTTTTTTCGCTAGAAACAATCGATTATTCTTTATGCAAAATCGATTTTAGGTAATCTTCATAACACTGTTCAAGACTATTTATAATTAACTGTTCACTAAGCGCTTAATATTTTCCTTATAAATATTGTATAATTTTTATACAAATTAATACAAATCAGCTGGTGCATACCTGCATACAACGCAAAACGTAAAATTAAACACGATGTGTTTACGAATTTTTTAATTGCGAATAATAATCATAATAATCGATTAGTTCATATCGAGTGGCAGCACTACAAGTTTACAAGTGGCGCGAGCCGATTGTATCTCTAGCTATCCGATGATACAAGCAGATTGTTTCACCGGACCCGCGCCGCACCGATACCGAGAACTGTTTACTCGATTGTTGATGTTACCGTTTAATCGAAATATCGATTCACGTTTCGAAAGTCGAGCCAAACGAACTTTTGTGTCAATGATACATTATTTCCTTCTTTTTTTAAACTATCTCAAAAGAACATTTTTGAATTAAGATTATTGTCAATTCTTTATTCGTAAAAGTTGAATAGTCCATTCGTATCGAATGTCAATATTTTTCTTGCACGCAATATAATTGATAGCCATATAAATGTCGATTAATTGTTTTCAAGGTTAAAATATTCTATTTTCCGGTTTGCAATGTTATGCTATATTGCAATCTAAACAAAACGCAAGTGAATATTGCTTCTCATTTTTTCCTTTAAAATATTTGTATCGCTTCCTAAACTTTTCGAGAAATTTTCAATAATTTCGTCTCGATCACGAATCAGCCCATAGACTACTAATGATTCGTGTCGTTCGAATATATAATTCGTATGTCTATGGTACGTGATATGATTTGCGTAATACGTACCTACTATAGAACTTTCTGGATATTCAAAATAACATTAATACGATTAAACAATAGACAAAGTCCATGTACGCACGTGAACACGGCGAGCACGCTGGGCGGATTCGGGTCGATTGCTGTCGGAAATATTCGCCGCAGCTCGTATCTCCCCGCCCACCTGCTGCAGACGCTCATTACATCTCTGTCACCCAACAGCGTCACCCATAAGCTCGTCTCGTTTTACAGTCGCGAATAAGCCCCTCCCACGAATCAATGTTATTTTCTAATTATTTCGTGTAAGCTTTTTGCGGGCTCAGTTGCCGCGTTCCTCCGCTAAGAGCTTTCGAACAAACAATGAGGTAGCCTCAGTTTTAGTTTGATTATTCTCAAACATTTTTAGATAAATCGCTGTTTATGAGAAGCTACCATTGAACAACATTTTGAACCTCTAGATCTGCGTAGACACTCTGGCATTCTCTGAGTTTTGTACTTTATGCCCAATAGAGATACTATATCCCTGGTATCGACTTACCTTCATCGCATTTATCGCATCGCCTTTAAATTTTACTTTCATTTCTCTCGACGGGCAAACGATTTGCACTCTAATCTGTCCATGAATTACCATTTACGTTACCTATACCAGCCTTCAAATAAGATCGCACGAGCGGGTCTCAATTAAGGGGGACAGTGGTACTCAACTGGACCCACCTTTGGGGAACTGTCAACTGATTTAAATGAAACACTAACTATCAGCGCATTTTACTTCGCTGAAAACAGTAGGATCCAAATTGATTAGGCCTAGATGAGTATAAGTAAAAGAAAAAGCTACAGAGATTACTAATTGAGCATACGTGTAGGTACACGACGGAGAGAAGATCTTCCACCCTTCGGGTGTAATTGCTCGGTAGACCGACGGTTCTTTTGTTGTTGTTCGGAATTATGCAAGTATATATCCTATCTTGAAAATGTCGTAAGCGAGATTCAGGCATCTGTCAAATATATTGTGTTATATGATGGCTACCCGCTTAAAAGTTTATAATCAAATTTTAACTACGACAATCGAACCCAACAAAAACGTTTGACACGCTACAAGCGTATTTAAATAATTTATTTAACTAGAGGTCCCGCAGTAGTCGAAATTCGACTATAATTAATTGGAATTGTAAGTTTGTACACTATTATGATTGTATTCTATACTTCTATATTCACAAATTTCGCCAAGACTACACTATAGAAAAATATTAACAGACAAACAATATTTAATCTCAATTTGACAACAGACGTCAAGAACAAAAGTTTGACAATAAATAGTATGCATGCGTGTGTGCGTCAAGTACATGGTATGTAGTGTGTGTAATGTTTTCTTTATTGATTTAATGTATCTTTTAGGCATTATTTTAAAAAAAATATAGCTTTGTGCAGTTCTTCTCTATATTCTCTATAAGTGTGAGAAATTTCATACTCCTCCGTCCGCGCAATTTTCGTAAAAAGGGATACAAAGTTTTTGCTTCACGTATTAATATATGGATACTCTTCATTTTAATACTTTTTACGTTGTGATCATTTCATTAATGTAGCGAGAGGAACATGGTATTTAGAAAGAGAAGAAAAAAAGTTACGGACTCTAATCACACGAGAGTACAAGATTTAGAAAGTGCTGACATAACTCTGCAAAACGACAATTGATATAAAAACAAAAAACAAAACAAAAAAAAGTGACAAGCCCAACACAGACCTTACCATTCACTATACAACATGTTCGGAAAGATTTTTTTTTTTGTTTTTGTTTTTTTACTATATTTCCGAAGATCGATTCGAACATTAGTTGCCGTTTCAAAAGTATTCGAAATATTTTCCGAGTAAAACCGATTTTTCGTGTGCACCAAGAGTATTAGCTATCTATACTTCTATACTAATATTACAAAGAGGAAAGATTTGTTTGTTTGTTTGTATTGAATAGGCTCCGGAACTACTGAACCGATTTGAAAAATTATTTCACTGTTTGGAAGCTACATTATTCCCGAGTGACATAGGCGATAATATTTTTTGAAAAAAAAAATTGTATCCTTACTATACTCCTTGCTATACTATACTGCAATAATTTAACCCAGGGTGTAAAAAAATTACCTAAAATATTCTTAACATCGCGTGCCCTGAGAAAACTATTCATCTATACTAATATTATAAAGAGGAAAGATTTGTTTGTTTGTTTGTTTCGAATAGGCTCCGAAACTACTGGACCGATTTGAAAAATTATTTTGCCATTAGAAGCCGACATTGTCCCTGATGAACATAGGCTACTTTTTTTATTATTTTATTTATTTATTTTTTTGTTTCATGTGTGTTTTAATGTTTCCGAAGCGAAGCGAGGGCGGGTCGCTAGTGATAGAATAAAATAATGTACTACGACTTTAACTATTATAGTTATTCCGCAATAAGTGTTATTTTATTTAAAAAAAATTAAAACAATGTCAAATATCGTTGAAAGTTTTGTTAAAGACCCGAGCGGAGCCGGTCCGGGCCGCTTGTCTTTTATAAATTTAATTTAAATAATGCGTCTTAATCTCGCATTTTGTTATTGTCATTAATAATATTTCTGAGGATGCGAATAATTTTCATTTTTCTTGGTCACCTAACCTAGCCCAGTTATTAATTGACATTCCAAAATGGCGTTAAATACGGTCAATATACTTTAACCTTAAATAACTATTTTCTATAGAACTATTTCTGAACTTTTGCTTTTCATTTCACAAAGAACTAGCTATTATTATTTATCAGCGAGATTAAAACGTAAAAGTAGACCGAAGAGTTGAACGAATCAAGTTAAACAACATTTAAATTTTTATTCATAATATTAGTACTTTTAATACATTATAGTATAGTAACTAACTAACTAACTTCACTGGTAGTAGGACCTCTTGTGAGTCCGCGCGGGTAAGTACCGCCACCCTGCCTATTTCTGCCGTGAAGCAGTAATGCGTTTCGGTTTGAGGGGTGGGGCAGCCGTTGTAACTATACTTGAGACCTTAGAACTTATATCTCAAGGTGGGTGGCACATTAACGTTGGAGATGTCTATGGGTTCCAGTAACCATTTAACACCAGGTGGGCTGTGAGCTCGTCCATCCATCTAAGCAATAGAAAAAAAGAAAAAGGTATTTGAAATACGGAATTAAAAAAGTATTATATTCTATGTATAAATTATTATTATAATCATATGAATATTTGAACATGATAAATTACGACTCACATTATACCTACCTACTTGGTTTTAATAAAGTAGTAAATTCGCTCGTCATTAAACACGGGAAGGTATGAACGACTTGTCTTACATATCCGAAAATGAGTACATGGCTTTAAATCTAACATAAAAAAAAAACAAAGAAATGACCGTGCTCCAAGATAATAATTACGACGGAGCCCACAGCCGCACACCGTCAGCAGTAAATATAAGCCAGTGCGTACCACGCTTTAAACTTAATTCCAATCTTTATAGTGTAATGCGGGCCTCACAATAGTGATGTTATCGGAACATCTATTATCGATATCGATACACCGTTATTAGGTGATAGGAAAATTGCATGTTGTGACCGCTTTGTTCTATTTAATATTTATTTATAATAATTGTGCGTCAATCGACGCAATTATCTCACGGTGTTTTGGTTTTTATTTGAAGAGATTGCGATTGGCTGTCGAAATATCATTGTTTAATTTTCTTGAACTGATTATTTTTTGTAATATTAGCAGCGATGCTTAAATTAAGTTGGATGCAAGATGTACTTACAAGTCAATCTGATCATAAGTTGGAACACAATCTATTTACACAGCTCCAAGCTTAGAGTTTCTCTTGTGAATCCATACGAGAGTAGAGCATGTGCTCCAAATGTCAAATATGTTCACAGACTACAGTTCGCTTTCCTTTTGGTAAATTATTACAACCTTTATTATATTAAAGATACCAAAAAATTAAGTGTACTGTTATATGAATTAAAATTTTAACATTACTCGTCGATTCAGACTTAGGACTGCTCATAGCAACATTCTTAAAACAATAAGCATAAAAAAAAAACAACGTCCTAACAGCACGCTTATAACTCACCGAGCTCCACCGCGAGCGCGCAAATAATTATCGTACGATAAACGGCCATAATTCCATGGTGCGGGAACGCGGCTGTCACTATTTATCGACTGCGGGCATCACTAGCCGGGAGCAAAGGTTCGACGCGGGGCAGGCATCAATTTGCGCGCGGTAGCGGCCCGAGGCGCCGCGCAGCCCCTGTCATTAACCCCCTCCCCGCTCTGTGCCGGCCCCTCGACCCTTAAGGAACATACTTTAACCTTTTTTGCTCCCCCACAACCTGTCGGGACGGCTGCAGCCCGCAATTTAGTGTTTGTACACTTGAAACTGCGCGCGCAAGAAACAGCGGCGATTATGCGTCGTGTGTCATCGCTCTTATAATGTCAATGTTTCGAATTCAATATTGGTGTATATGTTTTTGCTCGTTATGTACTACTAAAAATAAATAGCTTATTAGTAATTGAATTCATACCGCGAATGTTGCTTATGAGGTATAACTAAAATAAATTATTCACCCAACTTTTTTTACATAAGAAAGCTATGAAACATAATTTTTACGTTTAGTACGTATTAATACGAATGTAATGGAATCTCTCATTAAAACTGAAACATTTCTAGAAATTTCCCAGAATTTTCATGTGTACTGGTGACAACAATAATGTCATCTAGCTGATCTCTTAATGAATCTGGAAGGTAGACAGAAAAACATGTCAATTACATTAATTTAGTCTATGCATGAAATTAAGCTCAGTGGATTCATTTTAATAACAAATATTGTTCACAATATCCCTTTTATATTATTGCTCTCTCAGAGATCTCATGCTCGAGCCACTAATGATGTCAATGGACCACATTTATTAATTATTAATTTGTATACAAACAACCCCAGCTGAGCTATAAGAACAATAATCAAATTCTTCCAAAATTTATTTAATTTCGGGAAAAAATATATTTTCACAACCGCAGCGTTTTTTAAATACTGTGTGTACGCATCTTAATCCACAGTTCATGGCCACAGGCTACACAGCATCTGAACTCGACTTTGTACCTTCATACGCGTAGGTACTCATAATAACATATAGTTGAACGTTATCAATTTACATTAGTTCTGAGCGAGGTCGAAATATCATCATGGGATTTAGCATACTAGTTTATTCATTATATATATTCTTCTTCTTCTTCCTAGCGTTTTTCCAGTTTATTGCCAGTGTCCATTATCCTATACAAACTCCTCCACTTTACCCGGTCCTTAGCATCCTTCTGAATGAGGTTATTCTCTTCAAAAAAAATATATAATAAAAAAACTTATGTCAAAAACAAAAATAAAAAAATTATTATTAATAAAACGGTAATTGGCGCTAATTGACCGATAACTAAAGAGGATTCGGATCACTTCGGATATTGATAGTGACGTCACCGTTAAAGGTGCGCGAAAGAGATGGCGAGCCTTTATTCTTCTTCTTCGTCGCTTTCTTCATTACTGAAGGTCGTGTCCCTGAAACTTGACCGTGGCCTGTCTCGTGAGCTGTTTCCATCTCGTCCGGTCCTCAGCTTCTCGAATGGCGGTTGCGACTGGCAACCCAGTTAGAGCGGTTATTTGGTCACACCAACGGCTAGGTAATCGGCCGCGGGATCTCTTTCCTTCTACTTTGCCCGCCACAATCACTTTATACTCTTCTTTAAATATACGTCATTTTAAATTAGAATTCGATGTTGTATTAACTTTAATAACTATGTTAACTATGAATGTGGAAGGATTTAGGGGAGGTAGACCTAAGAAGAAATGGATGGATTGTGTGAAAGACGATATGGGTAGGAGGGGAGTGAGCGAAGAAATGGTATATGATAGAAGAGTATGGAAGGAGAAAACATGTTGCGCCGACCCCAGGTGACTGGGAGAAGGGCAGGATAATGATGATGCTGTTGTATTAATTTGATGATATCGTTGTATATATTGGTTGGTAAGTACCTACCCAGTAGAAATGAAAATTTGTAGCAAATGATGAAATATAAACTCGTATTTTGAAGAAGAAGATAAAACATTTTTTTCTAATAAATTTTACCACCCAATCAGAGCTTACAATAAGTTAGTAATGACTAGACTTTTTTTGGAACAAATATAGACAAATGGATTATTTAAAGAACGTATTTACATTTTATAACAATACGTAAATGCTGGAGAATTTGTATTCGGAAATACCTACACACATACAAATACATGTCCATATAACAAATTCTGAGGTTTTTTTTTCATATAGGTACATATTTCAAAAATAGCATTAATTCTTTTGAAATAAATATTCAGATTTGCGGATATTTTAAGCGAATTATATTCAATACACAACAAATGCTAATAATGTTAAGCTTTTACTTCTAAATAAATAAAAATATTATATACAAAAAAAAAAGACCGAATACTCAGAATACATATGAGATGATACTTAATAAGAAACCAGTCTAATTCTTTCAACAAAAAAGGTCAAACTAAACTAAACCAGTCTGTGGGCGCTCTCCGAACCCGTAATTTGACCCCCAATTAAACAATTTTCTCGAATATCATTCGAGGTTCGTTTATAGTGGGCGCGAGTGACTCCCGACCCCCGGGGGCAACCGCATCACTAACCCGAGCCGCGTCTAACCCCCATTAAACTTAACTATGCCCTCGAAGCGAAACGTCCGAAGGTCGTTCGGGTCACTTGGACCCTTCACTTCGAATTCCGGTATTCCATTTAACCGCGACCAGTTTTCTAATCTCCGCTCTCGAGCGAAATGGTTATTAATTTGCATAAAAGTAGATTTGCTGCCGAGCGCGGGATAACGCTAATGGCGATCTCGGAGGGAACAAAACGAGCCCCGCAAATTGACCTGTCGTACGGCGACGTGCCGGCGGACCGTCGCCGCGAGGTCCGTTCCCATCATCTAGCCGGTAGCCATCTCGGTTTAATTATTCATAGAGCCTTTTTTATAACGTTTTTTTAGACGCGCGAACGCACCGAAGCCTCGTAAAATTAAAAAAAAAAGAACAAATCGAACGCCGCCGCAATTTAAAAAAGAAATACGTCGGATGACACGGATCGAACTCCGGGCAAATGTCGCACGGTAAAAAGTGGTCGGTGTGAGGTGAGCGCGGCCCGGCGAGGGGCGGGGAGGGGGGCACGTCAAGTAGGCGGCGCGGTTTTTGTCAACGTTCCCGCGCAGATGACAGGTCGCAGCGTCCAGCGACCCGACAGAGACGAGACGCGAACCATCTTGATACTTTCCCGTTTAAATCCGATTCCGCGACGCCGCGACGATCGACCGCTTATTAGATATTCGTATTACACATTTCATCGACTTTAATCGACCTCTTCGTGAACTGAACTACTCTACAGTAGACGTTTCGAATTAAGCTAAGATCAGAAGTTATCTAGTCTCGTTGCTAACGTCGATTATTTACATGCAAATGGCGGAATTACTTCACTTATTTTATTGCCTTACATGCATATGAAATCAAAACTTAATCACAATAAGAAACGCAACAATGTATACGACGTATCAGAGCTGAAAATCGTAATGCTATGCATAGGCGATGTTACTTTATTTTTAAATTATTAATTTATAATTATCGTCTCGTCGCACACAGCCCACTAAGTTTCTCGTCCGATCTTCTCACTGGGTCGCGTTATTATTTTATTAATTTTTTATTGCTTAGATGAGTGGACGAGCTCACAGCCCACCTTGTGTTAAGTGGTTACCGGAGCCCATAGACATCTACAACGTAAATGCGCCACCCACCTTGAGATATAAGTTCTAAAGTATATATAGGTATATATAGGTATAGTTACAACGGCTGCCCCACCCCTCAAACCGAAACGCATTACTGCTTTACGGCAGAAATAGGCAGGGTGGTGGTACCCACCCGCGCGGACTCACAAGAGGTCCTACCACCAGTACAAAATTCCGATCCGGAGATAGATTCTGCACTGCTCTTGCTAGGACCAGTGTTAGAAACACTCCGGTTTAAGCCCGTTAGCTCACCTACACGTTAGGGTGACGCTGAAATAGCCTCTCAAGGCTATCAGCCAAGGTAGCAAAAATAAATAATTAATTACGTCGTCTCAAATATGTAGATCGTTCGGGCGCTGTACAAATTTACAGCATCGAGTCAGGTGCGCGGCAAACCGACCGCGTTCACGTCTAATTACGTTCCACCTCCATTTTACGACAGTCATTCCCGACGATAACAGTCGTTTTTCTTTACAGAACTTCCGGGAACAGAGGATCGACGGCGCTGGCCTCCCGCTGCTGACCGAGGACCACTTGACGGGAATGCTGCAGATGAAGCTGGGGCCGGCGTTGAAAATGAAAGCGGTGTTGGCGAGACGATTGGAGCCGTGCGCCCAATGCCAGGCCAATGCTCCAATAGCCAGCGCCCAAACGTCACCCACCAGTATTGCATCGAAAGTCAATGGAACTTCAGTGAAATCCGAACCAAGGAGCAACACGACCAGTCCCAGTTAGAAAAAAAAAACACTGTATAATAATTTAACTGTACTTAGTCTTAGAAATAATTTTGTTCCTCTTGCGATTTGTTTGTTGATTAATTAATTTGTTTATTTCTTCGGAATGTTACGTATCGAACCAATAGATGTGGATAGGTTCGTCTTAAAATTGAATCGTACTGTGTACTTACTACTTATGTTTCATACTAATGAAATGCATAATGACGTAATATAGCCAATCAGTAATAATATAAATGTATCCTTCTTAGTTACAATAAGATCTCAATAAAAGCGATTATTGATTTTTTTTTAATTGAGACGAAATATGAAAATACTTAAGTTACTTGTGGCCAGTGAAACAATTTTGTTTGATAAAACAATCGTTTTGAAATTTAATTCATATGTAATTTTATTAACATTTTAGACTTCCATATCACAATTTTAGCGTTTCAAAGTTGAAACTATGATTATTGCCAAACTCCCTTTTTAAAATAAAAATGATAAAACTACTCGCGCATCGCTTGTACATTGAAGCTCTAATTTTTTTTTTTTTTTTTTTATTGCTTAGATGCGTGGACGAGCTCACATCCCACGTGGTGTTAAGTGGTTACTGGAGCCCATAGACATCTACAATGTAAATGCGCCACCCACCTTGAGATATGTTCTAAGATCTCATTATAGTTACAACGGCTGCTCCACCATTCAAACCGAAACGCATTACTGCTTCACGGCAGAAATAAGCAGGGTGGTGGTACCTACCCGCACGGACTCAGAAGAGGTTCTACCACCAGTACATAAGTTAATGACAAAAGCTTGCTCTGAAAAGCCACCAACAACTTTATAAAGTTTAAATTCAAACGGAAAAAGGATGCGCGAGTGACATCCTATGTACAATCACCGTATCACCAACAAACATACAAACACTCATTTAAAATAAACACATCGTCGGCATTCGCTTGATTAAAATTTGAAGGTGTAAACAACAAATTGATCTACTTAAAAACTTTTTACAATATTATATTGGCAACTCAGATCAAAATAGTACGAGTATATTATTTGACTTGAATACAACGTATTTTCCATTGGTCAGGTCAAACATGGCCATAATGTCGGAAATGCCAATTTCATGAACACAAAAAAATACTATGTAGTCTGAGCCATAAAGATCAGGATCCTATGGAACGGAAAACACGAACGACATTGAGGCGACTGACTTGATGCGATTGCTACCTTATTTACCACTGGCCAATAATCTATATATTAATACGTGACGCAAAAACTTTGTATCCCTTTTTACGAAAATTGCGCGGACGGAGGAGTATGAAATTTTCCACACTTATAGAGAATATAGAGAGGAAGTGCACAGTGTTAACATTTTTTTTAAATAATGCATAAAAGATACATTAAATCAATAAAGAAAACATTACACATACTACATACCACCTATTTGACGCACACACGCGTGCATACTATTTATTGTCAAACTTTTGTTCTTGACGTCTCTGGTCAAATAGAGAATAGATTAAATACTGTTTGTCTTTTTTAATATTTTTTTATAGTGTGGCCTTGGCGAAATTTGTGATTATAGAAGTATAAAATACAATCATAATAGTGTACACACTTACAATTCCAATTATAGTCGGATTTCGACTACTGCGGGACCTTTAGTAATTTTTAGATTGTTCATTAAAATTACATATGACATTAAATCGTTTCTTAATCAAAATCACGGTCTTCCTTTTTCATAGTTTTCTTTGTGCATTTAGTTAAATTGTAGATTACATATTTTGTTTTTGTTTTTTTAGTAAATCCATTAGTTAAGTCGAACGTGTATACATGTGTTTGTATGATAGATTAATGCCGTCCAAAACGTAGACGATGTATTAGTAGTTAAGTTTGCAATTTTTGTATGTCTGCTTTGTTCTAGAACTTAGTAAGAACTGGATTAATACGAATTGTCGTAGCGTAACTTCTCTGTATTGATGTTTTCTGTTCATAATCATAAAGGATGTCAACAGACCGTAACATAAAACAATTGTAATTTACTTAATTTAATGAATGACATGTATTATTAGTGTGTCCCATAACTCAAAGTGGGTGACGGCATTTTCGTTCTAGATGTCTATGGGCTCCGGTAACCACTTAACACTAGGTGAACAGTGAGTTCGTGCACCCAACAATGCAATAAAAATAAAATTCGTAAAACGTTAATGTATCGCGAAATTATCTGAAACTAGCGCTCTGGATTCCCCTGAGATCTTACACCCGAAGTAGGGCTGTCACCTCCTTAATTAAGTAATAAAATATATAATGTTATATTTTGTACCAAACGTGAAGTAGATTGCCTCGGATATAAAAAATAATAGATATTGACGCAGTATAAAATATGTTAAATCTACTGACAGCCTTAAGCGCGGGCACTACTTGATTATTTATTACATTACATTTCATTCAACACATAATTGAGTAAACACGATTGAAGACCTATTAAATATATCTGTTATATCTGTCTATAAACTATTTATGCTAATACCTACTAAACAATAACGCGACTTTAATTACAAAAAAATATGTCGTGTGTTAATCGAAATGTTTCTCAAACCAAATACGTATCAGCCCTCGGTATACAATACAAAACTAAATTTCGTTATTGTTCATCAGTCGCATCCAGTGCCTAACTAAAGGGACGTACAACAATTGGTAAACATTTTGTTAATTTAATGCTTAGATGGGTGTACAAGCTCACAGCCCACCTGTTATTAAGTGGTTACTGGAGCTCATAGACATCTACAACGCGCCTCCCCCCTAAATGCACCACCCACCTTGAGATATAAGTTCTAAGGTCTCGAGTATAGTTACAACGGCTGCCCCACCCTTCAAGTACATTACATACATTACATATGTAATGTTTCGGTGCTAATCGGTCTTGCAAATGAGCAACTAGTTTTGATAATTATGTAAATAAATTACCAGTATCGTAATAAATCATAACACGAGGCTACTAATATAACAGGGTCACAAACTGTTTGTATATAACGTAATACATATATATAATACGTTTAGGTACATTTCATTTTATGTAGCATTTACTAATGTTGATCACACCTGATAAACGCTCAGATTTATACATAACTACACAGTGTATGTAGTACATAGAGATATATGTAGTGTGTATTTAGTGAAATCCGTTTATATTGTTACGTGATTATATTGTGTATTTTTGATGCACGCTCGGTTAGATATAGCGCTGAATGATATAAGAGAACTTTATTTAGAATTTTAAAACTAAACTTCTTAATGTGATCTAAATAAAAAAAGTTTTACAACCAATTTCTTTTACGAAATTTACGGCTACTTAACGAATAAAAACAATAAAACCATTTTACGGGACGCTTAAAACAAAAAAAAATCCAGTAATCTAGTCCTTAATAAAGTTAGACAAAATCAAAATTATAAAGCTACTTAATATTTTCGGATGAAACTTTAAACACCGTTCTCTTTTTAATAATCTAAGCATTTATATGTGCATGTAATTTATTGACCTGTGGTACTCTCCTTAGTTGCCAAAATAGCGATAAAACAGCGCCGAAGCTTATTTAGTGAATGATTTTTAATAAATTGTGTAATGGCTTAATGTAGTGTAAAATGAAAGCGTTTGTCTTGCAATCGACACAATTACTAATGTAACATACGCATTGAAATTCATTAAACCTAAATCAAAACAAGACTATGTGAAATTTTTAATAAACAAATAAGGTTATAAAGATTTTTTATAGCAACCTAAAAACCTGCTTTCTGTCTTCTTAATGTCGGATGAATTTTGCTACAGGGCGTGCAGAAGTCGATATAGGTATCTTAAATGAAAAAGGGTTGCCATTCTTAGAATATTTTACAGATAAATCCTTTTTTGAAAAATACAGTGAATTGAACTGATATTTTCATATGTTATTGTGGTAATCTAAAACAAAGAACAAAACACGTCCTTTATCGAAATTACTTTTAAAATTATAAAAATTTCAAATTTCCGGGGGCCATGACTTGAAAAGAAATGAAGCAAACTCTAAAAAAAACCATAAAAAAAATTAAAATTTGCTTAAGTAGCAACATCTTAAGGAAACCTATATATTTACAATAACTTTATCAAAGACATAAATCAGGACCAATATCATTGTCAATGCCAATATCGTATTTACTTTTTATCGACTATAGAATGTCCGCTGTTCAACAAACATTTCCTTATTAGTTTTACAATAACCTAACAAAAATTGTGCGCGTGCAACTTGGTGCACGTGAAAGAAGTCAAACTTCTTTTGCGGTGTGTAGTATTATGCATTTCTTCATTTTTCATCCCTATAAATTTATCTTGTAATAGAGAATGATGTGTATCAGAGAAACGAGCTAGCTCGATTTGTCTTTTCCCACTCTCCACGGTCGAGTAGTTTGCGAGACGCTGTCTATTATCTCAGTCTCGCTCTTCCAAAATTGCATCTTTTATCTCTAGCCGTAACGAATCTGTCACGAGTTAAATTTTACTCTGAAAGCGCCTAAAGAAGTTTCACTTCAAAAAAGTGACAACTTGAAATATGAGTGTTGATTGTTGGTTCTAAAATAGCGGACACACGCCAAAATACTACTTAATATAAAATTTGATAGTGAAGACAAAAGCTGTTTATAACTTCTTATTTTCGAAAATTTCTGTCTTAAAGTTAAAATCCTGGTGTTTTACAGATTCTATATTATACATTATTGTCAATTTCTTAAGGTGCTATTTCGATTGTAAATAATATGTAATTAAAGCCTGTAACGTGTCTTCCTTAAACTTTAAATATAGAATACATTTTAAGAAAAGTATTAAATTCGTCACAGATTGATTTGAAATTTATATCGAAATTCAATAATACTTAATACTAATATATTAGCTATTGAACAAGCATCGATTATGAAGTGACAATTGGACGTTTACTTAATAAACTTTTGGTTGTAACTACAATTAAACATAGGATAGAAATCACTTAGCAACAAAATGGCAGCAAGCTTTTACCAAGCGAAACTATTTCATTCGAAATCTAAATATTAAAATTGTGACTAGATTATAACTAACGAACGATAATAAATAATTATGTTTATTTTAATATGTGATTCACTTAATTTAATTATGATTAATAATACGGACGTTATTTACGATAAGTATGTATATTCATATAGTTTATTCATAAACTCTTAGTAAACCTATTTTGGTTGAAATTATTAAATAAAATTTGTGTTCGAAAATTAAAGATTTGAAAGAAAAGATAAAGAAAGCTCTTAACAAGGAATTTGTTGCATTTTGAATGTGGATTCGAGACGAAATAGAAACAGCAATGGAATTCAAAATCTTTTTTTTTTAAATCTACAACATATGCCCACTAAACAGGTTTAATGGTTTATGAATAAAACCTTTGTAAGACTTTGTATATTTTTATTAATAACATTTTGATTGTATTATAAATGTTTATAATGATTCAGTCACATTATATAAACGCGTACTTAGTTATTTAGTTAAGTTTGATCCGAAGTCGAGTATTTATGTGGTGAAAATAAAGCAGTGTTTTATTGAGAATAAGAACGTGTTTGAATTAATTATAATGAATTCCCTCTTTGCGTTGCCGTGACCAACTGTGCTACTAAGGCAACCGAATAAACGACGCATGCATATAACATGGATATATGAACAGAAAATGAAACGATTTTTTTATAATATTATAATTGGACTGACGACTTAGTGCGCACGGCGGGAAGTCATTGGATGCGGAAGGCGGAGGACCGCATTATGTGGAAGGCATTGGGGAAGGCCTATGTCCAGCAGTGGGCAAATAAAGGCTGATGATAATGACGATGATGAAAACAAACCAACCTAATAATTTTGGCATCATTAAAAGTCTCCGAACAAATGTCCAGAGTGACTATAATGGAATATTCTCATAAACCAAAACACATAGGCACTGGTACATGTTCCATAGAACATTTAACTAGTTTATACCTATTTTTACCATTTTTAATGTAAAGAATATATGAACAGGCAATGTAGGAGACGTAACAGGATGTAAAGTGCCACTGAGATATTTTATTATAGCACTATCATACAAGTTAATACATTTTAAAGGATTCTTACAAAGGACCGAGCTTGCTACTTACCGAGTAGGTGTAATTGTTCGATATACCAACTGTGTCTGTGGTTTTTATATTAATAAAGAATAAAAGGATAACTGGTGATCCGAAGGTTTCTTCAGCTTCCCCGGGAGTGGTGGTGGAGTGGTAGCTGAGCACGGGCTCAATTAGAAGGGATGCGGTCCGTACATTATCGTTCGAAGCTTTTATATACATAAACTTATTTTATAAACAGTGTCTATCATACTGGTGGTAGGACCTCTTGTGAGTCCGCACGGGTAGGTACCATCACCCTGCCTATTTCTGCCGTGAAGCAGTAATACATTTCGGCTTGAAGGGCGGGGCAGCCGCTGTAACTATACTGAGACTTTAGAACTTATATCTTGAGGTGGGTGGCGCATTTACGTTGTACGTATCTATGGACTCCAGTAACCACTTAACATCAGGTGGACTGTGAGCTCGTCCACCCAACTAAGCAATAAAAAAATAAATCAGTAAAGGCAATAAAAACTCAATAAACAGTCATTTAAAACGCATTTCAAAATCAATATTTTATTTGCCATAATTATACTATTATGATACATTGAAAACATAGCATTAAAGAGAGCTGCTAAATTTGTAACTTAATATTAAAATGGTCCCAGATCTTCTTTTTTGTCGACCAGTTCGAAATTCCTCTCGGGGTGGTGCGCCCTTTTCACTCTATACTCCATCAGCTCTATTATCGTGTAACCAGTGAAGCCGACTATTAATAGACCGAGCAATATTTGCAATCTGTAAATCAAAAGACAATTTGATTTCTCTACAACCCTATTACCTTCTGTTATTTAACGGTAAGTAGTAGCTTGGGTCTGCTACTCTGCAGCGTATCATTACTGCTATGGTCACCTATAAAATTGCTTTTGTTTTCTCTGCCTGCCTAGTGCTCAATAAGAGACCATAGAAATGATGATACGCTGTCACCCACCTTGATACATGAAGTTGAATTGTCAAATTATATTTAACTAGCGACCCGCCCTCGCTTCGCTTCGGAAACTGTAATTTATTATTGATTTCTCCACTATTTAATGGATGTTATTATGCATATAAACCTTCCTCTTCAATCACTCTATCTATTAAAAAAAACCGCATCAAAATCCGTTGCGTAGTTTTAAAGGTTTAAGCATACATAGGGACAGACAGATATAGGGACAGAGAAAGCGATTTTGTTTTATACTATGTAGTGATGATTATATTTTATTATAATTTATAATTTGAGACCATTAGCGCAAAAATGGCCTAACCCACAACTTTTTATAATAACGCTTACATGTATATTGCAATATATTTCAAATATAATAAATTTTGATGAAAAACCAGCCTAACCATAGTTTCACCCATAGATAACAGACGGCTTTGTAAACATTATTTGCGTGTATTGTTTTTTTGCCTACTTAAATTCCAATTCAAGAAAACTTAAGCCTCATTGCTCCATAATAACTATGGTAAGCTTAGGCCACTTTTGCGCTGACGGCCTCATTTATGATAAGAAGTGGATGGAGAGCCGAACACCATTAATCATTCATTTAACGTGGAAAAATTTATACCTGCCTGCGGGATTCGAACACCAACACAAACGCGTCACTCGACACGAGCACACTCGCCGTCTTATCCTTTAGGCCACGACGACTCTAAATGCTACCTGACTACATACAACTTAGAAATCTTTAGGTTAAACAATTTTACCTGGTTCTAACGCAAAGGTACGGAGCGCTGCCGTAAGCCAGAACACTACCGGTCGCTTCCCACAATCTGAAGTTAGAATATGCAGCTTCCTCGTGACCGGGAAATAGGATGCCGGATAGAGCTGAAAGCAAAGTATATGCTCGCATCGATAAGTACCTCCCTCCTGCTTATATCTACATAGCAGTCTTTTGGGTCTGAAGGGCGGGATCCTTCGACATTATATCTTAATTAAAGAAGCCGACGTACCTACATAATACAGACTTGCCGTGAACAACTATAAACAAATGAAGGTTCAAATTTTATTAAGAAAAGTAAATTTTAAAAAGCACACGATAATTTTTCCATGAAAATTTTCCGTACCCTACCTTTTATAATTATTACATTAATATGATTTCGTTAAATCATACATATTATTCGATAATCGTGGGTTCGCTTCCCTTGGGCAAATATTCATGAACGGGTACCGAGCAGTACCTGATCTCTTTTTCCCCTACCTAATCATCGATAGCCTAAAGGGCTAATTCTAACTATGCGCGGACTAGTAAGTGAAGTCACAGGAGTCAACCTGAGAAGATTCACTGACACTAAGCAAGAGCAGTTTTTCGCTGAATCTACCACTGAATCAGACCCATGGAAAGCACCGGCGAAACACTCAGTAAATTAAAAACCCCGTGAGTTAGTCTTACCATTAACTTGCACGAGCCAAACAGCATCAGCGGCTCCCCACACGGCAGCGAGGCCGTAGAACACCAGCCACTGATCAGGGTTCGGTCTCCAGAGCAGCAGCACGGTTAAGGTACACAGATTTAAAACCTTCAAAAGAAAACTGCACTCTATCATCCACTCTAGTATATATCTAACTTATATCCACTTGAAACTCATAGTCTAAAGGCCTTTGGGTGTTTGATCACAAAAATCAAAAAAAGACTCCTTGAAGTTTTTCTATTCATATTTTTAAAAACGGGTACAAATGGATGGGACTGCGTAGAAAAAAATGTTTATCTTTCGAGCACCTCTGTGACAATGATGTCCTAACCCAACATTTTGCATATTAGGTAATTCCATTATTATCTAGTACTTCATAGCATCAGAAGCGGTTCGATGTTGTATTGACAAGGAACTCTTTTTAAACGGATTCGTCAGTAATTATTTTACGTCCTTGTGTTTAATCTGGAGACTTCTACTTACCAGAGCAGTGACCATGACCGGATACCGGCCTGTCGTCTTGACGAGTGCTCCGGCTAAGGGCGCGGCTATTGCATTCCAAGCTCCGAAGCAGATCATCACGAATCCAATGTTACTAATACCGTAGGCACAGCCCACATAAGCCTGTCGCATACAAATTCTATTTTATTATATGTAGTAATGAAACATCTTATTTATTTATTAAACAATCTAATTCATAATAAAAATAACTATAGTAGAATTATTTTGTCCGTGCAGCTTGGGTCATAAAACATAGCCCGGCTAGGGCGGTGAGCATGTTGCGCGGACGCAACGCCATTATCGATAAACACAAAAATCGATCGACATTATCAATAAAAACGGGGTGGTATACGAAGGGTGGTGAGACATTGCTATGTTATGAGTCATTTGTTGTACCTACCTGCAAATTATAGTACATATGTCGAAGAGAAATGTGATTTTGTGCATTCGCTCTCTGAATTTCTTTAGTGACACAATGGCTACTCCTTTGTTTTGTACCAAAACGGCAGAATTTATTCAAATATTTTGCTTTTTAGCATCAACAATGTGTTAAATATTTTCACTGAAATGAGAATAGATCCCGAAAAGTTACAAAGTGTTAATTTCTGCCGTTCTCGTTAACTTGCTGCGGCGATATGTGGTGTAAGTGTTCGATTAGTGATTTTTTCTTTCATTTTTATCACTAACCCGCAAAATGACAAAACTAAATACACTATCGACAACGCCTATCGACAACAATAATGCGCTACACTATGCCCGTCCATAAGGCTTGTGAGTGGAAGAGAGAGCGAAATACTCGCTGCACCGCTCCGATTTTTTATGACCCAAACTGCACGAACAAAATAATTCTACTATAGTGTTCCCGCAGTAGTCGAAATTCGACTATAATTAATTAAAATCTATAGTCACAGATTTCGCCAAGACTACACTATAGACAAATACTCGTAATATTCAAGATAAAAGAACATTAACCTATTCTCAATTTGACTACACACTTTAAGCAATAAGAAAAGTTTGACAATAAACAAGAGTACTTATATGTGTGTGTGTCAAATACATGGTAGTGTGTGTAATGTTGTCTTTATTGATTGAATGTATTTTTACGCATAATTTTAAAAAAATGTTAGCATTCTACACTTCTTCTCTATATTCTTTATAAGTGGGAAATTTCATACTTCTCCGTCCGCGCAATTTTCGTAAAAAGGGGTACAAAGTTTTTGCTTCACGTATTAAATTATAGATTAATGTATGTTTGTGCTTAAACTGTTATTAGATCGAGCGGTATCGAAGACAGCCACAAAGCATACCAAAGCCCGCACCACATCGTTTATACCCCACCTCCAATCATGAAGTCGAAATCTCGACTGTTTTGTATAACGTCTGTTCATCCTAGCAAGCCAGAACACATGACCTCATCGCCATAGAAAAATTCAAGATGGTCGTATTAGCGACCGTTGCGAAATGCTCTTTTTCTAAGTTTAAAAGTCTTCAACGGCAAGCAGTGACTTAGCTGTGGTCTTGGCATTATCTATGCTCATAAGCAGCACTACTCAACTAAAAAATGAAAAATAAATAATAGTTTAAAAAACTAACAAAATATACCAAACTAACGCTTTTATAAATAATATATTTTTTTTTTAAATTCAATTAAAAATAGTATAAGAAAAAATGATTTTATTGTAAAAAAGCGTGGGGTGCTTTTCAGGATATTATCAGAATAACCCTTTTACTCATATCTGTTCATATTATAAAATATTTATAACTACTGATACCGTGCACCTCACGCTTTTTTTTACAAAAAAAAATCACTTTTTTCTACACACTTCACACTATTTTTTATTCAAATTTATTAAATTTTTATTTTTTATAAAAGCGTATTTTGTTAGTTTTTTAAACTATTATTTATTACTTGAGGATGCTATCTATATCTTACCTGTGTAAAGTCCGCAGCCATGAAAGCTTGTTCGGCTCCGATGTACCCTATGACGGGCAGCAACAGAAGCTGGTACTTGTGCCTGAGCTGACGCAGCGTTACCGCCAGAAGTTGGAGACCGGACTTACCGCGACTTGCGGGAGTACGACCTGATGTGTACCTAGGTATTAGATTTTAATATTAACTTGATTGCTACTAATATTGTAAAAATAGGTTCCAAACGGTATATTATTTATTAAAAAAAATCACGAAATATCAGCTCTTTTTCTCGTTTGTCCGACAAATGAGCTCACCGTTCATATCACAACAAATGGATACTAAGGGCCATAGACTTTTTTTTAGATGGGTGACGAGCTCGCAGCCCACCTAATGTTAGGTGGTCACTGGGGCCCATAGACATCTACAACGTAAATGCGCCACCCACCTTGAGATATAAGTTCTAAGGTCTCAGTATAGTTACAACGGCTGCCCCGTCCTTCAAACCAAAACGCATTGCTGCTTCACGGCAGAAATAGGCAGGGCGGTGGTACCTATCAGTGCGGACTCACAAGAGCTCCTCATCTTAGGCCTTACAGCCCAGGGTGGGCCTTCGCCTGGTCCAGTATGTCTCTCCAGACTGCTCTGTTCAGGGCTTTTTCCTTCCAGTTCTTGACGCCGATATTTTTGAGGTCGCGCTCCACGCCATCCAACCATCGGAGTTTGGGTCTGCCATGACTTCTGCGGCCCTCTGGTTTGCCATAGAGAAATTTTCTCGGCATTCTGGTACTCTCCATTCGAACCACATGTCCTGCCCATCGTAGGCGTCCAATTTTTATAGTTGTTATAATATTAGGATCTTTGTAAATATCATACAACTCTTGGTTATAGCGCGTCCTCATATCTCGTTTTCCTGCACAGCACCGAATATCCGTCTTAGAGTCTAACGCTCGAACACAAGTAAGTAGACGGTTCACAAGAGCTCCTACCACCAGCAATACTTTTGGAAAACGGTAAAGAGAATATCTTCCACAAATTAGAAGTTTTGGTCTGTTTTAATAATGTTATTCTGTACTAGCAGGTTTATTTAGAAAATGGTTAGAAAAAATTATTTCGAAAAATTACTTTCTAATCTATGATAGTTGTCGCCACAATATTGTCCATATTGAACCTATATAAAACGATTTTAAGTGTATATGTGTTGAGTTATAACCTGGTTAGTGCGTCGACTCCTACAGCAACTAGAAGAACAGCAATGGCCATGCACGCGAGATACACGCCGGCTATCAAGTTGATCTTCGCAGTGGAAGGTGGCTTGAGGTTACTGTTACCCTGAATAAAGTCCAGCCATAATGTTTATAAAAAGCTCCAAAATTTAGGTTCACATCAGTAGAGAGATTGTTTAATAAAAAACAAGTGAGCTGTGGTAGGAGCATTCTATCTCCTACTCACAAGCTATATCTTGTAGATGTATATTTCCATCTCTTTTTAGTGTCGCTTTTTTCGTTTCACCGAACCAAGTCCCAAATGTGTAAATAATATTAATTTGGATCTAGAAATATCACAGTCATAGCGTTTCGATGACAATAGGCTATTAATCAGAAGACAATTAAAAGTTCAAAGCACAGTCAGCGGCAGCAAAGCTAGATCCTTCCCTTGTGTAGTGTTATGTCATATATACCGCAAACCTACATTTGAGAAAACGACCAATATGTACACCCTGACTTCAGATACCTTTCACAAAAACTCCGGCCAGAAATAAAAGCAATATTTGGGACTATAGCAGCCTATAGACATCAAAGCATTAAACTATGTCTTCGAAGGCTCAATGCATTTTTTAATTGCCATTGAAGGCGTACGAGTGTACGGCCCACTTGAGTGGTAAGTGGTTACTGTCACTCATGGACGTCAGCAATGTTAGGGACAGAGCCAAGCCGCTGCCTACCGTTTAAACCTACAATTTTATAGTGGCTATGCTTTGAAGGGGTCAAATGAGAACACACAACTACTTCGGTGCAGAGAATAGGCAATCTGGTTGTACATACAAATGTACGTTTGGGCTCAGAAAACGTATATATTTGTTTTTCTTTTTCTAAAATGTCGTACTAGTTTCCCTGGTTGACGAAACCCAATATGAATTATTAAGAAGAGATAAGATGAGAATCCTTCTACAACAGACATGAGGAAGTTGGAGTATTAACTCGAAAAGCTTCACTACTCGTTCTGTTAAGTTTACCCCTTACGTGTGAAGCACTGCTGCTGCAGAAGTTAGCTCCGCATGTGGCTCTAAAGTCAAGAGGCGGTATTTCGGAGGCGTTAGTGATCAGCGTCATCGCAGTAGACGGAATAGTTTCGTTCAAGAACGGCGCCTCTCCTAGAGATGACGATAAAACTGAAAAGAGAAGGACAAACATGATTTTATCTTGGAAATTCTAAATCTATACTAATATTATAAAGAGGAAAGACTTGTTTGTTTGTTTGTTTGTATTGAATAGGCTCCGAAACTACTGAACCGATTTGAAAAATTATTTCACTGTTTGAAAAAATTAGGGATCCTTACTAAAACTACAATAATGTAACCCAAGATGTAAAAAAAATATCTATAAAATATTCTTTAAATCGCGTGCCCTGCGAAAACTATTGATGATAGAATAAAATAATGTACTACGACTTTGTAGAACACATTATTATTTACAAAAAGTGTCGCGACAGCATATGTCTAACTATTATAGTTATGCCGCAATAAGTGTTCTTTTATTTAAAAAAATAAAACAACGTCAAATGTCGTTGAATTTTTGGTTTTGACCGAGCAGAGCCGGAGCGGGCCGCTTGTGTATAAATAATTCTAAATGTTTACAAAAGACCCCGAAACCGCTTTTAGTAAATCGACAGATTGACCTCTGTGAAATTAAGAAGTTTGGTAGCAAAGTGAAATCCAAGATTAGCCAGCAAAGTGTGCTGGATTTCACTAGTTACAATATGTAAGTTAATGAACACACGGCCCACTAGATGTTCGGCGAGACAATGTTACAAGGACATAGAGTCGAAATCTCAGTTGCATGGGATAACGGATATCTCACCCTTAACTGGAATGATCGCTTGACGGAAGAAATAAGTAGATATAGCAAGTAGGTATAATACGGCCAATAATTAAAAGCAATTGCAGTATCCCACCATAATACTTAGAAAGTGGTGCTGTCCAATCCCTTAGTTGGCTTTTACGACACCCACGGAAAGATATGGGTTGGTGTCATTCTAATAAATTTCTATTAATGGATATAGTCCATGATGGTTTGCAGCGTTTTGTAGTTGTTGCTAGAAGTTACTTAGTTAATATTACCTTACAAATGTTTTGATTCTAATGTTAGTTTGTAAGAAGACTAAAATAAATAAATAAATAATTCATCACATACGATGTCATATTATTATTATATTCAACATTGTTTTCCGAAGTTTATAAAAATATCTGTTAATTAGTACACGCCGTATTCGTCGTGTCCAAATAACATTTAATGCCAGTCATATCAAAAACGTATGCTTTGAACTTCTATTTCAAAAGTTTTGCGCGATAGCGATTGTGAAGAATTTTCTGGATTACCAATTTTATCGCCTTTTCCGTGTTTGCCTAAGGATACTTAGCTTAATTTGTTCCATGAATGTATTAAATTTTGCAATTACTTATTGAGGAAAAAACGAACTCGGGAAATGTCAAACATGGTTTTTTTTTTGTATTGGCTTAATTGACCTACTCTCAAGGTTTTGTCAAGCAATGATTTTATTGTCATGCAAAAAATAATTTAGTGAACTGTATTCAGAGCTAAACCTTGCACGCAACTTAGCTCGCGTTGTGATAGACGAAATAAAGATCGGGGAGTTTACTTTTTTATGTAAAATCCCACCCCTGATAATGTCTCTATAAATTTTATTAATCATAGGATAGATAGTTAAGACGTGAAAGAATAACATAAAACTCACTTTCGCATTCATAATATTATAGTATTTAGTATTAGTAGTAACTATAAAATTTACGTCAGTTTTCACAATAGCTAAGCTAAATAGGTATAACCAGAATTTATGTAATCTGAAAAAAATAAAGGGAAAACGTATAAATGGGATAAAATGCTTACTCGCAGAAGATATAAGGTTTCCCCATATCTGCGCCATCTGGTAGAACATGAAGAACAGCCCGAAGAACCTCACCACCAAAACTTCAGCTGGAATTCCTGATAATTTAGAATACGGTTCGGATATCTGAAACGATTTTTAAAGGAAATTCAACAACAAGACCTCAATCCGATTTTTTCAGTGCATAATTTCTGACATTTCCGTGAACACAAAAACTATAAATTATTCGAAATGTCGGACACTTTATAGCGCGAAAATGAGGTGAACGAAATAAACACGAGGTTCAATTTTAAGTTTTTTTTAAGTTTTTTTTTCTTTTTTTTCCCTACCTATGCTGATAGCCTTGAGAGGCTATTTCAGCTTCGCCCTAACGTTTGTAGGTGAGCTCACGGGACTCAAACCGGAGAGTTGCTAAAACTGACCCTAGCAAGAGCAGTGCTTCGCAGAATCTACCACCGGATCGGAAACGCGACCCACTGAGAAGATCCGGTGAGAAACTCAGTGGGCTGTGTCTATGGGCTAATTCGCTCGTCGAGCCCTTCGGCGCAAGCGACGGGTTCGACGAGGACGGTGCCTGACTTAACTTATGATTATACGACATTCACACTCAAATACATGACGCACTTATTTGAAACGTAACTTGACTGTGCAATAAATGTTTTAAAAATACATCGAAGAACAGGTCAGAAAACAGTCAGAACATCTCTTCGGGTATCTCTCTCACCTTATAAGCTAGAAATCTCTGACAACGTATTATTAGATTCTAAGTGGATCTAATTTTTACGAGCATTGATATACTTTATTGTGTTCACAGATTTGTGTTTTGTTGTGACTTTCAATCGCAATGTTTATTCGAAACTAGCTGACCCGGCAGACTTTGTAGTGCCTCAATCGATAAATAAAAGATCTAAACTTTTGTATAAAATAAACTTAAAACAAACAAAAGGAATCCGTCCGACGAGGGACACATCAAAGGGAAAATAAAATTGTTATTTTTATTAAATTAAGAGCATTTTCATATATATCTACCTTTTAAGCCTTCTCTGGACTTTCACAAATAATTCAAGACCAAATTTAGCCAAATCGGCCCAGCCGCTTTCGAGTTTTAGCGAGACTAACGAACAGCAATTCATTTTTATATATATGGATTTATAATTATGTTTAAAGCAAACGTTATTACGGATTTAGGTCAACAATTCTTCAAGCAGATAAATAATGTCATATGCTGTAGGATCGTGTTTCGAGGCGTCCACCATTAGGGGCCTAAAATTGAACTCAATCATATTGTGTTAGAAGTGACTAGAACATTTTCAATTATGTGTTAATACACCCATATCACCTCCACTGCCTGACAAACCAAAGCTATGTTTACAAGGATCAATGACCAGAAAGAAAAGACACACAATTTAAACTTTTTTTTTCCAAAAAGGTGACATAAATTGAAACAATTTAACTGTATCGGGAGCCCTAAAAATAAATCCATTATTAATTTTCAATGTTTTGCTGATAGTATTCTTATGAAGTCACAAAAATATCTTGATGTCAAAAGGATAAGACGTCCGGTGTATTCGTCTCAAACAAAGCCACTGTGACGGCATTGAAATCGGACGGTCAGGTACCGATTGTTCTGATAATAAGTACCTCCATAACAAGCATTCGCTTCGATTGGCGAGATAAATCAATTGAACTTGTATCAGGCAGTTTAATTATTTTTATATTCATTTCTCAAGTGAAAATAAACCTGCAAATTTTTAATAGCAGCAGCCCGTTCAATTCAACCAAGTTTTTTTTATTTCTTAGATGGGTGGACGAGCTCACAGCCCACCTGGTGTTAAGTGGTTACTGGAGCCCATAGACATCTACAACGTAAATGCGCCACGCACCTTGAGATATATGTTCTAAAGTCGCATGTATTGCCCTACCCTTCAAACCGAAACGCATTACTGCTTCACGGCAGAAATAGGCAGGGTGGTGGTACCTACCCGCGTGGACTCACAAGAGGTCCTACCACCAGTAGTGAATAGTACCCATGATACTACATAATTGTAACAAGTCTAAGTACTGAAAAGCCTAAGTGTAAAGCAGTCGAGCGTACCGTTACGTTAACTCTGCCAATGCCAGTCTCAAGCCCGGATGAGAAAAGAGGAGGGTTGAGTTGGATTTCGACTTTTCTATCGTAAAACTGTCAATGCCGAATGTCTAGCGGCGGTAAATCAGCCGGACCCAAATAAGGCTTCAGCGGCGTCGAAGAACTAAATCTCTTCCAAAAGCACTACCGTGGAAGGACGCTGGAACCCACTATACTTAGTCTGGCCATAAATACTGTTACAATTAAAAATAAACAAAATATTACATTTGAATTTGGAATCTGTCATTTTTATATGATTGCTCATTGAGTTTTCTCATTTTGGCGCCAATACAATGTACAATATTTTGCGATATTAAAATGGAGTGGGGTGATAAAGAGAATCGAATCGCTGTGATTGCATTACACAAAGTAGGTATGGAGCCAAATGCAATTTTTAAAACTCCATACGCTTGGTATTAGTAAAATGTTTGTGTACCGAGCTATTAATAGGTGCAATGAGACCTCCTCTGTTTGTGACAAAAAAAGATCTGGCAGTCCACGTAGTGTTCGTACGAAAAAGGTGGTCAAAGCAGTAAGGGAAAGAATTGGAAGAAATCCTGTCCGAAAGCAAAAGATTTTATCTCGGGAGATGAAGGTAGCACCTAGAACCATGTCGCGTATTTTATAAGAGACGTACTGGCCATTTCTTAACTGATAATTTAAAAAAGAATAGGGTGGTAAAATCGAAACAACTACTGAAGCGGTACGCAAAGGGAGGTCATAGAAAAATTTTGTTTACGGATGAGAAATTTTTTACAATGGAGCAACATTTTAACAAACAAAATGACCGTATTTATGCTCAAAGCTCTAAGGAAGCTTCCCAATTAGTCGACAGAGTGCAACGTGGGCACTATCCGACTTCAGTGATGGTTTGGTGGGGTATTAGCTATGAAGGAGTGACTGGGCCATACTTTTGTGAAAAAGGTATCAAAACATCGGCACAAGCGCATCAAGATACCATTCTTGAGAAGGTAGTGAAGCCCCTTAACAACACCATGTTCAATAATCAAGAATGGTCCTTCCAGCAAGACTCGGCGAGGTCATAAAGCTCGGTCTACGCAGTCTTGGATGGAAACGAACGTTTCGGACTTCATCAGAGCTGAAGACTGTCCGTCGTCTAGTCCCGATCTTAATCCGCTGGATTATGATTTATGGTCAGTTTTAGAGAGTACGGCTTGCTTAAAACAATCCGTACGATTGGCAGTGAAAATTTTTCCCACGGAAAGAGTGCGTGCTTCTATTGATAACTGGCCTCAACGTTTAAAGGACTGTATTGCAGCCAATGGAGACCACTTCGAAAAAGCTTTTTATATAAAGTATATATAATTGTTTTATATTTATGTATTAAACTAATACACTGTAAAAGTAATAAATGTTATTTGCCATAGAATTATTTTTGTTTTCCTTTGTAACAGTATTTATGGCCAGACTAAGTTTGTATTTTCCCAAAAAAACCTCATGAGGCCACGATCTGAGGATTATCGACGCCAGGAGGATTAAAGCAGTCGAACGTACCAGAATGCAGTTATAAAACTTACCACAGAAAGATAAGTGCATTTAGCGCACCAGAGTGGTCCGCCACCAAAGCCGACCATCATGCCGGCTGGTATTAGTGTATACAACTTCGGATAAAACTGCGCTGCTATGAACGGCATATACGTGATGAAGGACATTGACACTGTCCATTTGCAACCAAGCCACCTGAAAAGAAAATGTCTAGACTAAAACCATCCAATCCAATGTTTCATTGTTTTATAAAAACTAATAAATGACAAATATTTTATAAGGGCGACCAGCTCAGTATTATAGTTTTCAGGTGTACCATGGCCGCTTTTCCTCATTTTTATTAGCTTCAGACGTATGTATGTTTGTAACGGAATCTTTGAACGTGATTTTGACCCCGATTGACAATAATAATAATTGACATTCAACTAAAAAATTAAAAATTAATAATAGTTTAAAAAAAAACTAACAAAATACGCTTTTTATTTAGCGTATTTTTTAGCGTATATAGCGTATTTTGTTAGTTTTTTAAACTATTATTTATTTCGACAAATGTTGGACACCCAAGCATAAAAACTATCTAACGACAGTACAGATAAGCGAATTTGAAATGAATTTGAAAAAGAACATACCATTATTGAATATCAAAACTTAAATAACTCACTTAATGACAACAGCCGGTAATAATATATTCGAGAGGATCAGGGAGAAGTAAATGGCAGCCAGGGTGAAGGTGCCGGCTCCGTCGTCACTGTTCACGGAGCTCTGGAGGTTGGCGGTCCCGTGGAAGGCCGTAAAGTGGATCATGAAAGCGAAACCAAGAACGAATACGTTCCGGTTTATACGCCATTTCTCATTTGAACTAAAAGTTATTGTTTCTTCCGGCATGATGAGGTAACTGTAAAAAATATTCAATTATATTAATAATGAACGAAATAGAGCCAATTAAAAGATATCTAAAAATTTACGATACCTTATGCTTATTTGTATTAAGAACAAGAGAATTTTATTAATTACATAAATTTACATGATCTCAGCGATACGAGTTTCTGTGTAAGCACAATATACTACATGAGCATATTTTTATTGTATTTTTAACACAATAGATTTTTTATACGCTTACTACGCCGGAAGACTTGGTGCAATCGTTCCGTCTATAATTTAAAAATAATTTGAAGGCCTCTCTCCTAATTAAGAATGCGAATTCAATTAATAACTCAGAACATTGGACATATTACGTAATAAAAAAATCTGACACAATCGTTAACAATAAATTAATATAAAATTATAATAATGTTTACATTTACGTATTTTCGTATAAAATATAATAATAGTTCATTTTATTCTTGAAAATCGCAGTATTTAGTAAATTTTATTTAGTAAACAAACAATTTTGCATAAACAATATATCGATCGTGCTTTAAGCTCACGACAATACATTCGAGACCTTGAAATGTTATTGTGGCTTATCGAGGCTTATCATCCAAGCTTCGTAATGTTACACAGTCTTATAAACCTTAGATTGTTTATTATATTGCAGTATCATTTGCAAATTAAATACAATAACCACTGCGAAGCGAAAGTTGTTATTCATACTGCTTTTTTACCTTCGAATGTAAACGAATCGCCTGTCTGACTGTGAGTGGCCACCGAAGCTCATGACCATCAGAGGTCCCGGGGCTCACCCAACTCACCCCACTCGACCGGGTATCCGTAAATGGTATCACAAACCTTAAAAAAAATGACTCACCCAACCTATTTTCGCTGTATGTTTTATTACTCTTGTAGACGGACGAGCCCACCTGATGGAGATTCTTACTGGTGGTAGGACGTCTTGTGAGTCCTCACGGGTAGGTACCACCGCGCTGCTTGTTTCTGCCGCAGCCGCTGTAACTATACTGAGGCCTTAGAACTTATATCTCAAGGTGGGTGGCGCATTTACGTTGTAGATGTCTATGGGCTCCAGTAACCACTTAACACCAGGTGGGCTGTGAGCTCGTCCACCAACCTAAGGCATAACAAAAAAAAAAGATTCAATAGATTCGTTGCCATCGCTCATAGAGGTGAGCTATGGCAAATTTACAAACAAACTTCGCTTCAGAATATTTGTACAACATTTCGAGGATTTTTAGTCTGTTTAAAGCTTACGGACATTTCGTAAATAAATATACAAACTACCATAGCGTTCTTTATGCCATAGCTAAATAGACAAGATCCAATTGGTTCTAAGTGGTTAGGAGTTCAAAGGCAAAGGAAACCGAATGATGCTACTCTTAAGATACGAGTGAGAAGTTTTAATTGTATTGTAGAACAGTTCAGAAGCTTCTCGGCTGGTATGAGCAGGGTTATAGTATCTACTTACCTATAATTAATACGGTTTTATTTTATTTTTCGGCATTGGATTTTTTTACACAATATCATCGCTTAGACCGCTGAAATAGCTCACGGATCCCCTAGGTTTAAGTGGCTTCCAGAGCCAATCAACACCAAAAACGTAAATTCCGCCACCCACCTCGATACGAGTTCTAAGTCGCAATTCTATGGTACAACGTCTGCCCCATCCTTCAAACGGAAACGCATTATTGCTTCGTAACAGAAATAGGCTGGGTGGTGGTACCAATCCGTGTGGGCTGACAAGATACCAACCAGTAAATACGCAAATTGTATTTTTTGTGGTTTTGCTTTTATTACACGATGTTATTCCTTCCTTGTCGAAGTCATTCGTGAACATTTTCTCAGTACATAGTCTATATCTATATATATATATATGTATATAAAAATGAATTTCTGTTCGTTAGTCTCGCTAAAATTCGAGAACGGCTGGACCGATTTAGCTAATTTTGGTCTTAAATTATTTGTGGAAGTCCAGAGAAGGTTTAAAAGTTAAATAAATATGAAAATGCTCGGAATTAAATAAAAATAACAATTTTGTTTCTCCTTTGATGTCCCCCCCGTCGGACGGATTCCTTTTATTTGAGGTACTACGAAGTCTGCCGGGTCAGCTAATCCTTAATAAAATTGTCAACTGACTACGGACTTACACACCGGCACAGTCGCATCGCTTAATTCGGGTACATGAACCGTCTTAACCTTGAGACAAAGACGTCTCCAAATAGTCTTAAAAATAAGTTAAAAAGGTGGAAATAAGTTACAAAAATGTGTACGTAGTCTTTTATGTTAAAATATATAATAATATAAATAATGACATATTAAGGACATACTATGTACCGTACGAGAATTATAAAAAATTACACAAGTAGGAACATATTATAACTGTATTTTTTTTTTTTTTACATGCACTATTACAAATATCATCTACTAAACTTTCGAATTCAAGAATACGCTGGCAGGAAATACTTATACCTTGTACTTGTTTTCTTTGTGCAATAAAGTGTTAATTATTTCTCAATCTAAGTAATAAAAAACAGCGCAGATTTTTGTTTATTATTCAAGGTGAAATTAAAAAAAAAACATCTCTCAATTAAAAATTAAAATATTTACAAAATATATTCTGCAGGAAGGCAATAATTCGATAATCGATCGTTACACAAAATGATGCGGTCTACTATAATTATCATTAGTTTAACATCATTGTCGAATACTACTGACGAAATGATTCATTTACGCACCAATATTCTTGAACATGCTAATTATGTGTTGAAACTTTCTTCTATTAACATTATTTAAGTTTTCTTTAGCATACGTATATGTAGCGATAATTTCTCAAATACTGGTATTATTCGTTCTCCCAAATTGGCCATACCTTTATATGTCATTAATAAGGCCTAGAATTTTTGGCGGGAACGCGAGGATAATTTCTCAAATACTGGTATTATTCGTTCTCCCAAATTGGCCATACCTTTATATGTCATTAATAAGGCCTAGAATTTTTGGCGGGAACGCGAGGATTGAAGTTGTGTGATTTGTTTTATTTTGTCTATTTAGTGTTTCTTCAAATTTCAATGTGCAATAACGGTGGTTTATTAACTGTTTAGTATCTGTGAAAGTGCACAAATGTGGGAAAATAAAACAAAGCCGCTGGACGTAACTTCTCGGCATCTTCTAAAAAGTCCACTGAAAAAGTCTCAGTAAATGACCACCATTTTACTGAGATTGTATTTCATCCCATATCATCTCATCTCATCTCATCTCATTTCATTTCGTTTTCATGTCATTTTATGCGATGTTTTATATTAATCAACTTCATTTCATAATATCATTTTTCATATAAAAAAGTTTTCATTAACATGACCTAAAGGTCTTAGTTACCAGGTCATAAAATCCCTTAAAAAAACAAACAATAAAGCCTGTGCTATGTCGATTGCAGAGAGATAGCCTCGAAATTATTAATTAAATACTTGACTGAACATAAATTTAAATTAAATTAAAAATATTCAGACCATAACAATTTTAACGTGGCGTGTTCTAACCTGACAATAAATAAAAATCACAGTTACACACACAAATACAGTTGTTTTCTAGTTGTTCTTACTTTCAATGGATCGACATGTTTGTTTTCAAATATTTTTTTCCTACCTATTCACTGGTGGGTGGCCTAAGGGGCTGTTTTAGCCTCGTACAGAGCGGTAAGTGAGGGTACGGGCTCAACCTGAGAGTGCAATAGGAAACTTTGAAGGCGGAAAATTTGTATTTTTCCCCAAAATCAATAAATAACATTCAACGGCCCCGAAGAATTTTGTCGTATGTTACGAGTGCCGGAAACAAATACCCGAGATAAGAACAAAAACAAACTACATTTTTTAATTAAATAATATTATATTATTATTATTTTCTGAAGTCTACGAGCTTATACTAAAACTAATAAATACTACTATTAATACCAAAATATACTAATATAACGCGATGGGAACTGCGCACAAGCCTTAATATCGATTAAAATGTAATTTACGCGAATCGCTAGATTGAATTAATTGACAAGCCATGTCATGTGACCTCTATGGTTATTTCTGCAAAGAAACAATAGTTTGCGTTGAAGGGTAGTAGGATAACTGTTGTTGCATTGCGTTTGAAGTATCGACGTCAAGTTTCAAAGTGAGTTTCAAAGAGAAAATAAAATTGCGCCGTATCTATGGGCTCTGTTAAGCGCTCAACTAAGTTTCTCTGTCTGCTCTTTCTATTTATCATAAAGATATAATTAGAACTGCTTTCAAAATTTATTTTCTCCTAAATAAAGGAGAAAATAAATTTACAACTTACTTAAATTTATAATAACGTTACAACTTCGGATGTTTCGTTTACTTTTGTATCACTTACTACATTAAAAATAAGTCCGGTTACCTTGTATTAATTAAGCGCAAAAAAAAACACATGTGCACAAAATATTGCGAAAATTTCCTTGTTGATTTTCTCAAGAACTTAAGACTCACAATACAATAAAAATTGCATGAAAATGTATTTTTCAAATTAAAAATCTAATTAAACTTAATCGAATTATATTAATTACCTGTAGTTCAGATTAGGCAGCTAAAACATTTGTTGGAGTACAGAGCACAGCAACAATAAAAATTCCAAAAAAAGGGCGAACCACAGCACTATTAAAAAAAATCTAATCACAGATAAAAAATATTTTAATATAATATCCTTTGTTTACTCCATTAAAAACTTTTTGTTCGTTATCACCGGCCGCTGTTAGACAGCCTTCTGCTACGTAGGCCCCAAAACCAGTTAGCGCTGGCCGTTTGTGAATGTAAATTCGAGGTTGTTTCCGTTCGGTATTGTCTATTTGAATTTATTAAAAAAAAAACTAATGGTCAATTCAAAACCGTAATATCATGATAGTACCTTGCTTTTTTTTGGAATAATTTAGACTCTTTATAACTTCACACCAAAAGACAGGTTTATTGTGTTTAAACAAAAAAAAAAACATGTGAATTTTTTCATTAAATTTTGTGTTGACATTTTTATTTATTGCCTTGATGGGAGGACGAGCTCACAGCCCACCTGGTGTTATATGGTTACTGGATGGTAAATGGACATCTATAACGTAAATGCGCCACCCATCTTGAGATATAAGTTCTAAGGTCTCAAGTTTAGTTAAGTTACAAAGGCTGCCCCACCCTTCAAACCGAAACGCATTACTGCTTCACGGCAGAAATAGGCAGGGCGGTGGTACCTACCCGTGCGGACTCACAAGAGGTCCTACCACCAGTAAAATTGAATATAAACATTCTACGATTTGTTCAACAATGTTACTGTTGTTAATTTTGTTGTTGCTTAGACGGGTGGATGAGCTCACGGCCCATCTGATGTTAAGTGGCTACTGGAGCCCATAGACATCTACAATATAAATGCCACCTACCTTAAGATATGAATTCTTAGGTCTCAGTTTTTACAGTACAACGGTCACCCCAACCTTCAAACCGAAACACATATACCTATGCGTTTATATAAATATATATATACCAAATTTGCTGATACTTAACGTTTACGGGTGTGATTAGTCAAATATAAATTTTCCTAAGATAGGAAAAAAAAATACCCTTATGATCTACCGGGCGCTAGGATATTTTGTATTGCACTAAATAAGTGGCATTATCTCGATCCTTTCACATAGTTTGTAGAATCTAGATCATAAAATAAATGACCTTCCTATTAGATGGCAGCAATGTATAGGTAAATAAATGGTAATAATGGTAGAAAAAAATACGAATTTAAATTTTTCAGTACAAATCGGCAATTTCAAACTTTAACCCCTTCAAGTTAAATTGTATCGCATCCTTCAAATGACAACAAATGACTGCTTTCGCAGCATAAAAACGCACAGCCCATGTTGTCACTTACCCGTCTTAACTCACATTATACCACGAACTCTAAGTGACAAAGACCCTCAAATTTGCCTAAAGTGCTAGACAAATATTTGCCTTGTCCTCCAAACAGTACATTTGAAATATTATGTTTAAGGTCATAAATAACACAATGCTCAAATTTAATTAATACGTTTTACTACTTCTCACAAATCTGAAAAGCGAAATTATCACAGCCCACATCAAGCGTATTCAACTTCGACTTTTTCCTTCTTTCTCGATATTCCACAGTGAAATAACATGATAATCCTAAAACTAGTAATGATAACATAAGGTAGGTCTTAACGCTGGTTCTGAGGTATGGAGAGATGACGTAAGCTACAATATATCCGACTGATTCCCATAACCTGAAGTTTGAGAAAGCTGCCTCTTCTCTTCCAGGAAACAAAATGCTATAGTAAGCTGTTGAAAGAAATAAACTGATAATAAAATCTTTAACACCAGAAACTGATTATAAACTGAAGCTATTAAATAATTTTGTCTCTTTCTTAAGGTAAATATTCAAATAAGCAGAACCAGGACGAATATAAACATCACAATATGACCGTGCCACTAGTGTTCTACTTCAGACGTAATATCCAAACAGCATTATTTTACCCTCCACAGCACCATCAAATATAACATGTAAATAAAATTTAATGGATTTTCTTTTTACAAAAAATACTAGTACTGCAATACGTGTAACCTTGCACAAGTAAAATGATTTCTAAATATGCCTGAAGTAAGCCCTAACTGATTTTACAACAATACTTATATAATATTATAATTATAAAGAGAAAAGATTTTTTTGTTTGTTTGTATTGAATAGGTCCCGAAACTACTGAACGGATTTGAAAAATTCTTTCACTGTTTGGAAGCTACACTATTCCCGAGTGACATAGGCCATAATATTTTTTGAAAAAAATTAGGGGTCCTTACTAAAACTCCAATAGTGTAACCCAAGGTGTAAAAAAAATTACCTAAAATATTCTTTACATCGCGTGCCCTGCGAAAACTATTGATGATAGAATAAAATAATGTACTACGACTTTGTAGAACACATTATTATTTACAAAAAGTGTTGCGACAGCATATGTCTAACTATTATAGTTATATCGCAATAAGTGTTCTTTTATTTAAAAAAAATAAAATAGCAGAGCAGAGCCGGAGCGGGTCGCTAGTTTTAGTATAAATTCATTTAGTGCGATCGAACTCAAGTTTTTTGAATTACGTGATTTAAGAAAATTGATAAATATAAAATTAAAAGTTATCATCACCATTAATCTGGACGATCCAGATCGAATCGCTGAATCCCAAAACAACAATTATGATGTAGAGCACATAGGCTTGTCCCCCATTAGGATGCCACGTTAATAGCGTCGTCAAAATAGCAATGTTTATTATAGTAGCTATACATATTAAAGGCAGACGACCGATTATCTGAAATAGGAAAATTCAATTCAAATTGACTGACATGGAGCTTTACTTGTGAGCATAGCTAGAAATGCCTCTGAGTTAGAGGCATTTCTAGTTTCATCAAAAAGGGGCAGGTAGGCTCCGGCTTACTCGAGAGTGGAGCTCTGGTAACGACCGTCCGACCACTTCAGAAGGCCCACCAGCTCAAAAATAACTGTAAAAGGGCAGGCTTAATCACTACGATTAATCATCGTCATCATAATAAAAGAAAACATCGTGGTCTAAAGGATAAGACGTCCAGTGTAGGTACTTGTATAAACCGATATGACTATGTCGGTGTTTAAGTCCCACAGAAAAGTATAATAGATTTTTTAAGGATATTATATGAGCTTAACATTTATTCCAGAATTTTTCTTCTCAGTTTATAAATTGAATGTTTTTATTTTTTTTATTTGTTTTTAAAGAGTTTCGTTCTTGTTAATAGCGACACCATCGTTTGGTGTGTTTGTGCCCTTTAAATAAAATGAAAAATCATATTGAGGTCTAAGTTTTGAACACTAAGCTAACTCTAATATTTGAAAACACTCACCTTTGCTATATATCCATTTACGATACAGCCTATTGCATCAGCCAATCCATAAGTCATCATAACAAAACCAACGGACCCCGTACCAACGGCACAAGACACGAAGGCCTGCAATCGTAAAATAATAAACTTGAAGTTCCAACTTGAAACAACAAGCACAAATTTCCATGTTGAAGACCAAATAAAACCAAAACCTCATTTGCCGTTTGATATAAAAACCAGTCAAGTGAGAGCTTTAATTGTTCTTCTAATAAAATTCTCTATACACTAATTCATATATATTTTACGTGAATGAACAAATGCTGTATAAGAACTTAATAAGGACGAATTACAAAAACTTAGTAAGGACGAATTACAAATATAGAAAAACGTAGAGAAAAACGAATAAAATGTAATGTGCTATTTTTATCGTTTTGGTGTTTGAAAATCTAATTTTTTTATGTAAATGTTTATAATAATAAAATGCAAATCACAGAATCAAAAGCAGATGAAATAATTCTTCCTATTCGTACACTCTTGACAGAGTGGTCGTGGTCATGCATCAGTCGGATCCTGCGATACCGATGCTCTCGCGATGCGACGCCATGTGGCACGATGTTTCACAGAGTGAGAGCAAGCATTTATGTTGGAGTGAGTAACAGATTTTATGAGGTCGGTCCATCGTGTTGGAGATCGTCCGCGAGATCTTTTGCCCTCGACTTTCCCTTGCACCACCAACCGCTCAATGGAGTCCTCATTACGAGTGATGTGCCCGAAGAATTTGAGGATTCGTAATTGGACTGTTGACGATAGTCTCTCCTTGATGTTGAGCTCTTTCAGGATCGAAATGTTGGTACGGTGCGCGGTCCACGGAATTCTGAGGAGACGTCTCCAACACCACATTTCTAGTGCGTCGATCTTACGACGGTCTTGCATCCTCAGCGTCCACGTCTCAGCCCCATACAGAAAGATTGGAAAGACCAGGCATCTCATTAACCGAACTTTTGTATTTTTGGTTATTCTGCGGTCTCTCCAAATCTTTGTTAGCCTCTCAACTGAGGATCTTGTCACGGCGCAACGTCTTCGGATCTCATCTTCGCAGCCTCCAGCGTTGGTGATAGTGGAGCCTAGATATACATAGCTATTAACTACCTCGCATCCCGCTATATGTTGGACTTCCGGTTGGTTGATGTTAGCACGATCTACGATCATCATTTTGGTCTTATCACGATTGATCGCAAGTCCAAAATCCAACGCTGTAGTCTCCAGCCGGCGAAGAAGCACCTCGATTTCGTCTCTGGTTGACGCCAAGAGGGTAGTATCATCGGCGTATCTCAAGTTTGATATTTTCCGACCACCAACGGATATTCCTTTATCCCAATCTTCAAGAACTATCCGCATTATATACTCTGTGTATATATTAAATAAAAGAGGAGATAGTATGCAGCCCTGCCTAACGCCTGCCTGTGTGCTGAAGCGTTCGGAGTCAATACTGTCAACACGAACAGCGGCCGTGCCATCTTCGTACAGACGTCTGATGGTGTGTACAAGATGTTGCGGTACACCCATTTCCGTCAGTACCAACCACAGCTTCCACCACTTGACGGTATCAAAAGCCTTTCGGAAATCCACGAAGCACACATATAGGCTAATATTAAATTCTCTGGCCTTTTCTACAATTTGCCGCATTACGAGTAGTTGCTCTCTTGTGCCTCGACCTTTTACAAAACCTGCTTGCTCGGGGGCGATCTCTCGGGACAAGTAACCTTGGAGCCTCGTGTTAATTATGTGCAGCATGACTTTACTGGCGTGGGATACGAGAGAAATTAGTCTGTAGTTATTGCACTTCTTCGTTGATCCCTTTTTGTGAAGTGGAATGAATATCGAATGATGAAATAATAGAAACATCAAAAGTAGAAATAGAAAATTTTCCGTATGGGACGTTGTAACTGATATACTGGAGATATAACCTAAGGAGGGTTCAAAGTAAGGCAGGCCGGTCGAAAAACTCAAGCCAAATCCCTATGCAGCATGATAGGAGGACATGCCGTGCCGACCCTACAAAATGTGGTATAAGGACGGGAACATAAAGAATTGTATGTTTTAAGAAATATCAGTACCAGAATTTTTGATGTCTAGTCTACAGATGAAGGACAATAATCAAATAAATCATCGCACCACCATACCCGATCCTGCGGACCGAATGGTAAACAGTCGATGTCGCCCTAAGAACTTCATTTCAAATCCTCCCGATCCAATAACAGTGCTTTTAGGAACCTCAAGCACTGGTCATCATCCTCATCGAACCCGTCGTTTACGACGAAGGGTTCCGTGAGCAAATTAACCCACAGACATAGCCCACTAAGTTTCTCGCCGGATCTTCTCAGTGGGTTTCGTTCTCGCGATTTCGATCCAGTGCTCTGCTCTTGCTAAGGCTAATGTCAGCTACGTCACCAGGTTAGAGCTCCGTGAGCTCACTGACTCGCTCGGTACTGAATCTAGCAAGACTGCTCGACGTCACTAGATAGGTAGTAAACAAAATATATAATAAAATCGCACCGCAGTAAAGTCCGCCCCAAAAAACGCTTGTTGGAATCCTAAGAAGACGTTTATTGGAATCATTAAGATTTGATTCGGTTCGATTAGCAGCTTCAGAGTAACGGCCAACAATGCCACCCCAGACAGGCCCGTACCAGAGCCGCTGCCTCTCGTATCAAACCTGCAATATTAATTATGAAGATTTCGTATTTATGTGAAAATTCAAGAAAACTGAGCTATTTATTAACTAAATTTATTTGACCATCATCAATTTATTTAGAAAAATAAACGACAAACTATACCCGAGAAATAATACCAACTATAGCTATGGTATCTATTGTATCTGTATGGGCTGTGTCTGTGAGTAAAATTATTAGTCGAAATCTTCGTCGCATTCAACGGGTTCGACAAGAAAAGTGACCGGTGCTTAGAATTCCGAAAAGCATCGAAAGTGCATCAAGAGGATACGAAGTGACGCGTTTGAGGCGACGGTAACCGTTTGGTCCTCTTAAACGGGTATAAAGGTAGTTACCGGCGACCATGATGAGAGTGTTATCGTGTCACGCCGCGGTGCCGCGTGCCGTTTTCTGAAAATGGCGCTCAGACAATGACTTCAGATACTGATGGAATTTAATTCCAGGTGGTCGTGAAGGTCGATATTCCTCACGATCCACGGTGCTCCGCCGGCTATCCTACAAAACTTGGATAAAGGAATAATTATACCTTGAGTATAATACTAACTATAAGTATATTGGCTATAATGAAATTCTTTACGATCGAATCTTGCTTTTACTATTTTCATTTAATTATGTATATCCGACGCTTCGAATACTTTAAAGTTAGCGTGGTCACGAGACTGTGAAATTTAAAAATGTCCTAAGACTTACTTTTTCATCGGATCCACTCCAACGGCAACTATAATAGCAGCTCCTGCCATACAAGCTAGATAAATTCCTGAAAAGCATAGATATTTTGTTATTTAGATCATTGATGCCGTCACCGATACTGAGACCGACGTGAGTTCAAAGTCCGAATTGTATGGTATAGCGGCTGTCCCATCCGTCAACGCGTTGCTGCTTGGCCCCTAAAATATGCAGGGTGGCAAAACCTACCCGTGCGAGCTTAACTGAGAATACGCAACCACCGACAATTACGCAAATATATGAATTCAGCAAGTTTATTTTATCCTTATTTATCCTTCGTGCTGGAATTTATTAGTGAGCAAATCACAAGTATACATTCAAAAAAAAAAATGCCTGTCTGCGGGATTTGAACACCGGTACAGTCGGGTCGTTCAATACGAGTAGACTAAGCGTCTTATCCTTCAGGCCACGACAGCTTCCTCGTAATAATTATCGTATTTAATAATTAAGCTACAGCAGGAGAAATCATTTGATGCCTTAGAAATATCAGTTATATGATGTGAATACTCGATTACATTGTAACTATTAAATGTCCTGAAGAATCGAAAATATATTTACATTACGTATTACACATTAAGTGTAATAAATATTTTATTATTTACTTTATATACATTGGCAAACTTAGAAACCGTGCAAAGAAAATAATGGTTTATTAAACAAAATTTATTAATAAAAATAAAATTATTATAAAAATAAATTGAATAAACATAAGCATAGTCAACTAAAGGCTTACTACAGTACACACTCATACACACCACACAGTTAATAGCAAGAATGAAAACTGTAAAGCATACTAAACTCTAACAGTATTTTAATTAGGAATATTTAAATATATTGTGTAGGATTGGTAAGAACGGAACGTAAGAAAAGAGTGTGAAACGGAACGTTAAGATGTGAGTGAGAGAAAACCGTAAGAAAGAGAAAAGAGAATGACAGAGAAAAACAAGATGGCGAAGACGATTGAACGAGCAAGCTGTAAAAAAGGTGTCATTTTAATAACAGAGAACATTTTGGAAAAGAACAATTAAAGTGCAACAGTGGAATAGTTTTATTTTATGCGCCACGATCCCAATTCTACATAATATCGAAGGGTGAAAGGCTTTAAGCTTTAAGCGACATTTTGCTTAATACGAGACAATTGTAATTAAAGGTGCGTTTTATTTCGTATCAGCATCAACAGTTCTTTTTTTTTAGTTATTATATTTTTCCAAATTTTAAACATTAGATAGCTCACCTGTTTTTTTTTTCCTACCTAAGCTGATAGCCTTGAGAGGCTATATCAGCGTCGCTTTAACTAGTAGGAGAGCTCACGGGGCTCAAACCTGATGACGTTGCTAACACGAACCCTAGCAAGAGCCGTGCTTCGCAGAATCTACCACCGGATCGGAAACGCGACCCACTGAGAAGATCCGGCGAGAAACTCAGTGGAGGATCCGAAATGACGTGTAACTCACCTGTATAATTACATAAATGTCGCTTACACCAAATAGCTTTACACCCTTCGATATATAATTGTCGTGATGTAAAGTGGTGATGATTTTACACGGTTTTTTATAGACATGTTAAGTAAGAACTTGCCAGAGATCATTTGGATTTTCTCAGGGGGCTGCGCAACCAGCGCCTCGCCCGCATCCGCGCTCGGTAAGAAATTCGCACCACACAACTGCGGTATCATTGAATCGTTCACAGCTGTCACAGCCGCCGTGTTATTACCAGACGTTAAGACTGAAAATACGAATGACTATTGGACACTGTCGAAGTTTTTTTTATATTTAGGTATTGCTTAGTTAAGTGGTCACCGAAGCCCATAGACACCTACAACGTAAATGCCGCCAACCACCTTGAGATATGAGTTCTAAGGTTTCAGTTTTAACAGCACAACGGCTGCCCCACCCTTCAAAGCGAAACGCATTACTGCTTCACGGCAGAAATAGGTAAGGTAGTGGTACCTACTCATGCGGACTCACAAGACGTCCTACCACCAGTAATTATGCAAATTATAATATTGCGGGTTTGATTTTTATTACACAATGTTATTCCTTCACAGCGGAAGTCAATCGTGAGCATTTGTTAAGTACGTACCTATTTCATTAGAAAAATTGGTACCTGCCAGCGGGATACGAATGCACCAGACGTCTTACCCTTTAGGCCACAACGATTTCAAAGTCTAAACGAAATTCTTAATGCGTAACTATCATTAGACATCGTGAAATGGAAACAACTTGTGAGGGTCCTATGTAACAGCGGCGTACCCTAGGACTACAACAATAACAACAACAGCGAGCTATCTTTAGACAGTGATGAGGTTTCGTCATTCGACCGATTTCAAAGAAAGAAGGAGGTCGTCAATTTGTCTTTATTATTTATGTGCGTTATTATTATATTATTTATACCTCAGAATTATTTTCTAGGTGAACCGATTTTAATTATTCTTTATTTGAAAGCTGGCGCTTCGCTTGTGGCCCTATTTCAATTTTATCAAGATCTACCCTTAGTATAATAATTCATATTTAAGTGACTTCGATTACACTGATGATGTTCTAATTTTATTTTATTCATGAAGGTTTTCTTTGTTGTTATAAGTAGTATAATCTATACATCAACCTCGATAAAGCTGACGGACAACTGGCAGTTTTCACTATACCTTGTCAGATATTTAAAAAAAATTAATATACTTGTTACCTATATATTATATACCTAATGTACGAATACTCTTTTTTGTGTGACAACAAAAATGTAACCCAATATGGAATCCCTGATACGAAACCCTAACAGACAACACAGGCAAAATCTTAAATAAAATCCAAACCTAAACTGAATTCTATGCTTATTTTTCTTTTTACATACTTTAACACAATAGCTGTCTCTGAAACCTATCGAAAAATAATATAAAGATTTGAAATATTATACCTAGAGACGATATGAGGTTACCCCAAATTTGGCTCGTATGAAATATCATAAAGAATATTCCTAAGAAGCGTACGAGCAACGCTTCGGCTGTTATCTTCGAAATCGCACTATGAGCTTCAGACATCTGAAATTAAAATCGTATTAACATTAACTGGATGATGACCGAGCTTTGCTCGGTTTTTTTTTGATAACGCCATCTTGTTGTGTCTTTATAGCGGTTAGTTGCCCTCAATTAAGAAAAATAGTATTATTATTCGCCGATAGATGTCGGGAAGAGTTGATTATTGAAAACACGAATAAAACAACATTTTCTGAAAATAAATGGTAGCTAGATCGATAAATCGCCCCCGAAATCCCCTGTATACTAAATTTTATGAAAATCGTTGGAGCCGTTTCCGAGATTCAGATTATATATATTCATATACAAGAATTGCTCGTTTTAAGGCATAAGATAAGATAAGATGAGAATAATTTAATAGCCGTGTCTGAAATTGGAATGGCCTAACTCACTGACAACGAAACCGATAGTGTTTGGCATGTAACGCTAAATGAATAGGTAACACCATTTATTTTCTTTTCTTTTTTCTTCTTCAACCCGTGTCCACCCAATGCTGAGTGTAGGTCTCTTCGAATGCACACCATTCTCTTCGGTCTCTTGCCTGTCGCTTCCAGTCCCTACCAACCACTTCGACCATATGCCATAAAGCAATCACATTTTCCTATTTGAAGCGTAATAAATTGATATTTCGATGCAATTCAGACTCAAGATGTGTATCATTTGGTTATTATATAATTAAAATATGTGTTTGGTCCATGAGTCTTTAATCACGCTTACATTTTTCTTTTGATACTTTTGGTTTTAGAAAAATATAATAATATAATTTTTATTTTTATTACAATTGTAATTATCAGCTAAAGCTTGAAAGCTATCGCGACGTGAATAGTGAGTGGCATTTACACAGCGATGTCTTTTGGGCCTTTTATTAGCCCATCGATACCACCTAGTGAGTTTCTCGCCGGATCTTCTCAGTGGGTCGCGATTTCGATCCGACGATAGATTCAGCAAAACACGGCTATTGCAAGCAGGGCAGATATTAGCAGTTTTTCAGACTGACCGCAGTGAGCTCACTTATCAGTCCGGAAAGGCCAGAATAGACCCTCAAGGACACCGGTGATTAGATAGGAGAGAAGGGCCTTGAAATAGCTGACAATGAGGAAAGCCGCGAGTCACCGTTGCATCTACGCTAAAAAAGAACCAGTTTGATCTCTGGATATGCATGGTAGATGAACTTTCATTCGATCTGGTGCGATGGTAAAAAGGGATCGCGAAGGAATTGTGGCGGGTAGCCATCATACAACGCAAGATATTTGACAGATGCCTGAATTTCGCTTACGACATTTTCAAAATAAGTTCTGAACAACAACATTTGGACCGTCGGTCTACCGAGCAATATCAGCCGCTCGGTGGAAGATCTTCCCTTTGGTGTTAATCTCCCAAAGGTCCAATGCTCAATGCAATGCAATTCTGCAATTTTCATGGCTGCAAATATTTTTTTCTTACCTCTATCATGTTAAATTTTCTTCGTATTTGATGTATTGTTTTGAACAGGAGGGTTGGTGAAGAACCAACAAAGCCTACACACTTAATGGAATCGACTCATATCATTGACACAATATTGGGGAGACAGTTTCGGATTTCCCCAGAAGCATTGAAAGAATGCTTTATATTGCTTGGTATTTCACTACATTTATTAAAACTAGTATTCTTTGGGTCTTCAAAATTCGATTGTACTCGCTGATGCTCAAAATTGATGTTCCTTTTTCATATTTTTTTCTATTTTGGTTTGTTTTCATTTTGTTCTAACTGGTTATGCATATAAATGAACTTATAAAATTAAATTCTAAACATTCTGAATACGCATGAAAACTTTATTAAGCTCCTCTACTTGTTACGGAAACTTAGTTTAGTTACTTTTCTACTTACGACGTATAAATAAGTGCATTTGGCACACCATAGAGGCCCGCCGCCTAGGCCCACGAGCAGTCCCGCCGGAATCATGGTGTAGAATCGGGGATACAGCTGCGCCGCTATATACGGCATGTACGTGAGAAACGAGAAAGATATTGTCCACTTCGTACCGAGCCACCTGGAAACGGGGAATTCGAAACAGTTCCAAAGGACATGGGCCACTCTCCATACATTGCACGGCCCACTAAGCGAAGTTCAAGGACAGTAATGAAATTATGTTTAAATAACAGACTAAGGGAGTTCATATAGAGTCCCTTCTTTATTTCGCCGTAAAGTCGTGTTTTATGTAATTAACACCACAGTTGGAACAATAGAAATTTTATTGTTGTAGCGGCATAAATAATTCTAAGTAATTACATTATATTACTTATTTAACACATTATAAATTATTTTTACGTTTTAAATATTTGGCGGTAAAAAAAAGTCTCGTGTCACAGACTATATTCTTTTTCCCACATCTCGTGCGTTCCGGCTTACGCATCACAAAAATGTGCGTTCATAAACGCCACAAGACTATATATCCCTTTTAATATAAACAAATTAAAATCAATATTGTTCATGGGGATACAGAGATATTAAAAAAATAAGATAAGAATTTTAGGTTATATCATATGATTTTGCTGTCAATACACTGACACTTTAACACATCATCAGCTTAAATATTATGTCTATTACTATAATTAAATTAATATAATGTTTTTTTAAGAAGATTTAATGTGAATTGTTTAAATACAAAAATATTTTACCTAATATGGCAACTTCTTCAATATTATCATTGTAGCTTAGTCATGCTAATTTCTTTTTATTTATGATTGTAATTATCCCACCATTAAAATACCCTTAAATTTTATAATAAGTATGTAAAATTGTAATGTTTTTTTCTATAGATATTTCTCCAATGTCCGTGAGAGCACGAGGAGCTAGGCTGAAAATGGCCCATGTCCTTTTTGTTTTGCCTTGACCTTGCAGACGTTAGAAGTCGTTCTTGAATAAAAGTTTGCTAATATAAGGAAAATTGTTACGAGTAAGTAAATAGTGGTTAGGTAATGGTATTATACGTTCAGTTATGTTACGTGATTCCGAAATATATTTTATTTCCTCGATGATTATGATATATATGTATACTATAAAAATAAATAGTAAATATAAGTATGTAGTAATAAAAAAATAACTACTTTTTTTAATTAATTATAATTGCTTCTTTTTTTTTCATATTGCTTAGACGTGTGAACGAGCTCACAGCCCACCTAGTGTTAAGTGGTTACTGGAGCTCATAGACATCTACAACGTAAATGCGCCACACACCTTGAGATATAAGTTCTAAGGTCTCAAGTATAGTTACAACGGCTGCCCCACCCTTCAAACCGAAACGCATTACTGCTTCAAGGCAAAAATAGGCATGGTGGTGGTACCTACCCGTGCGGACTCCAAAGAGGTCCTACCACCAGTAAAAAAGTGTCTACTCACTTGATAACAAATACGGGCAGGAATATGTTTGAGAGGATGAGTCCCGCGTACACGGCGGCCAGTGCGGCGGTTCCGAGGCCAGCACTAGCGTTTATCGAGCTCTGCAGATTCGCCGCACCCTAAACACGAATCATTTATTGAAAAAATAAATAATACTTTAAAAAAACTAACAAAATACGCTTTTATAGAAAATCTAACTAAAAAATAAAAAATAAATTTTAATAAATCTGAATTAAAAATAGTGTAAGAAAAAATTATTTTATTGTATAAATAAAAAAAAACCTGGGGTGCTTTTCAGGATATTATCAAAATAACCCTTCTACTCATATCTGTTTATAAAATATTTATAACTACTAATACCTTTTGTTAGTTTTTTTAAACTACATATTACTTATTTTTCATTTTATAGTTGAATTTCAATTTTTTAAATATATATTTTTTTATATTGAATTGTCATCGGTCCTTAATAAGTATACCAAATTTCGTGTTAATCCGACGTTTTGAAGGGGGTCAACATCATGTTCAAAGATTCCGTTACAAACATACATACGTCTTATAGCTAATAAAAAAAGCGTAGTAAAAAAAAAAACAATTCCTAGTTTTATAAGACTAATGACTAGTTTAAACGGCTGGTGATCAGGCGTCTTGTAAACGGGTAGAAACTACCTTACGTATTTCTGCAGTGAAGCAGTAATACGTTCGGTTTTTTTTTATTGCCCTTGTAAGCAGATGAGCATACGGCCCACCTAATGTTGAGTGGTTACCGTCGCCCATGGACTTCAGCAATGCCAAGGCCAAAGCCTTCTTAAATGGTGGGGCAGCTGTTGTATTATAGAATTCGTGTCACAAAGTGACTTACGGCATGAAAGTTGTTGATGTCTATGATGTCCATGCTTGTCTTAATAGGGCAGATTTTAGCAAACTCTCTCACGTTGAGCCCGTGAGCTCACTTACCAGACAGAGCATAGCTAGAATAGTCCCTTAAGCTACCAACGGATAGACAGGGAAAAAAATTATGGAACCGTTTTGGTAAACGCAAACACATAATTAGGAGATATCAAATGCTTAAACAGCTATATAGCGTTTTCCTGCTTAATCCTGTCGCAGGGCTGTGACATGTGTGTCAAGTGCGCAAGATGTGCTTAACAATATCTACGTTTCATCAGCTGTTCAACGAGGTATAACAATCTAGGGTTTAAATAAAACATCATAGATTTTTTTTGTTGCGAGCCCCCAGGTGGTTCTAACAGTCCCTCGCCAATTCGCCTTTTCGCATTAAAAGTGTACAATTCCCAAAAATATTCGAAACTGAGTTAATATGCGGAATCATTTGGCATCACCAGTATTCTTCTCATAAATACTGTGAAAAGAGCGTAGTTTTTAGTTGTTTTTTTTTTACTACTATTAACAAAATTAATACAAAATTTTATCTTGCTTTAAAAGACAGATAATGTAACTGGTAAAAAATAACAAATAAATGTTGCAAAGATGATAATATCACATGTTCAACCTTTAAAACACTCTCCTGTTAAATCAGTAAGTTTTGAGATTATACAGTTTTAATGCGAGAAGACGAATTGTCCTTCAAGGTTAATAGGGTGCGTGCGAGCTTAATGTAATGTTTCTGGACTGTTTCTTCTGATTTCTTCTGAAGCCTATGGACCTTGGCAATCAGCAACCATGAGTTTGGCCTTAAACTCGTTTACCTATCGGTGGCAATAAAAAAACATTTAGGTAAATCAGCTACTACAATGTAATTACTATTGTAATAAATAATCGAGAATATCGGTTAACTTAATCAAAACGGGACTGTTGGACTGTAGGCGTTTATTATTAAATATAATTTATATCAATCACTGCTTTACATAATAGCACGTATTGAAATCGATTATAATCGAACATTGATATCGATTTTAGAATATCAGTGGTATAGTAATAAGCATTTCATTATTGATAGGTACGTTTTGAATTCGCGTTTTTTGTTATTGTTTTTATTATTATTACATCATTCTCGAGGCACGTCCGTCCGTGATAACGAAAACTGTAGTGTTCGAAACATTGGAAATAATAAAATTTCAGTTAAAAAAAACGTGAGAATACTCGTAAATTGTAAAATTAGTTTTTTATTGTGTCTACAACTCGCTGACACAGGGAAAAATACTACAAATCTTGATTATTTTCGTGTTACCATTACCAAAACCATTGCTATATTTGCCTTTTAAGCCGTTGGAAGATGCACTATATTATAGTTAGGTATATTCAGTTACACTGAGCCTATATTTAACGAATTATTTTAACAGATCGCTGTATTTCGAATACACGAATACACATTTACCCATGATCACACTGAAACGCTATTAAAATATACTTACGCTGTACGCAGTGAATTGCGTCATAAACGCCAAACTTATCACCAGAACATTCTTCACTATTCTTCCAGTTCCGTGCACCTGAACCTCTCTCTTACTATTTACTTCTTCCGCCATTTCGAATTATAAGTTTATTTAAAAACTCAAACGCTCCAATTTTTTTTATTTTTTTTCCTATTTAAATGAGACTAAAATAATTTATCTAATATCCAAACAAAAAACACACACAACGGTAGTCCCTAGTGGTTTACAAAAAGAAACTGTTCTTGTAAATGACTACTTAATCTTGTTGCATAGAGGTAACAAAACGAACGTGTCATAATGTCTAACGATTCACTGAAGCTGAACTTAATTGAGGAAATCCAAAGAACACTCTTCTTTTAAAAAAATACTATCTCAGGCTTACTTTTAGACAATCAATATGTATATCAATTAAAAAGATATTTAGAGTCAATACAATTTAAGTCTTAAAAGAACCGCGTCAATAATTAATACGAATTCAAATCTATTTATGTATCCGTGCATTTTCTAAAGCCCTTAAGCCAATTCCGTAATAAAGAAATTAAAATATTTACGGCAGTCAACTTCGCTCCACAATAGTAAGAATCGGAATGCTCGTTCAAGTCAAACTATGTAAATGATTAGCTACTAAAAAAATTTAGAAACAATTTGTGAGAAATACAAAAACAACAGGCAGCCTTATTAACCATTTAAAATGAGACGGACAGTTTAGAATCGTAACAAATTCATTCAATCCGCTTAACAGGATTCCCGTATTCATAAACTTCAGCTTAAGAGTCAGTTTTGAGTTTCATTATTGACAAAACATTCGTTCCATACATTATCTTTTGTTCTTAAATGATCACGTGCGTACACATCACAATAAGATGACAAGGCTTATACTCGTAGTGTTCAATCCGAACACGCTATTAATGTATAGTCGGATTTTTAATTAGACGAAGCCAGCTGACAGTAGCTAATGTCACTTTGTGAAATAATGTTGCTATATTTAAAGTAATAGTGATGCGTTCAGTTCTCGTTCAATCACATAAATGAACAATGAGTGTGAAGAGTTACTCATTAATTTCAAACTATAAAAGAATATTATTTATATTTTACAATAAAATTGTATTAAAGTGATCCAATATAATAATATGTTACTAGTAGTATGTAACTACAATCAGTTTTTTTTATTTTCATTACCTATGTACCTATAATTGTTATATTTTATACATCTATAGTTTCAACTATATGATGCATTGGAAATAGGACAGTCTTACAAGCTTCCTCGCAATGTTTTTCTTAATGTTTAAAACACTCGGTATTCAGTACAGGTAGATACCATAGGAACATAATGTTTCGTCGAAAACTCGTTGGTATGTACAAAGCACGGCTAAAATTCGAACCCCGTGCCCGATATCGGCAGTTCGGCACACTAACTATTCACTAGACAATCGAGGCAATTTCATTAATTCAGGAGTTTTTTCAATCGTTCACTTTGTCACAACACTATTTTTATTTCATCAAAAACTGACAACACAGTAAACGTCAGTTTACTTCGTCTAATAAAAAATCCGACTATAGTGAGTAGTTTGTGCGGCATTGCTACTGCGACGGAACTCTTATTCCATAATTACTCGTATTTTTATCGTGTCTTGATGAAAAATGTACAAATGTACTGAGAACAAAACACTAATCAATTAATAATTGCTTCTTAAAATATAATTCCAAATGTTTTAATTTAGAATTTATTGCCAGCCATACATACACCTTATACCTTTAAACGAGCAATTCTTGTATATTAATATATACTTATATAATCTGAATATCGGAAACGGTCCCAACGATTTTCATAAAGTTAAGTATATAGTGAATTTCGGGGGCGATAAATCGATCTAGCTACGATTTATTTTCAGAAAATGTTGTTTTATTCGTGTTTTCAATAATCAACTTTTCCCGACATCTATTGGCGAATAATAATACTATTTTGCTTAATTGAGGGCAACTAACCGTTTTAAAGACACAACAAGATGGCGTTTTCAAAAAAAAAATGGCAATTGATAAAACGGAAATTTCATAGGGGAAGACGCATTAAAATGTACCTAAGAGAAACCGGCAAGCCTTACGCTTCAAATAAAAACCTGTTGTTTAATTTGATGTGTAGCTGTGGTTAAATAAAAAATTACGACAAATATAGAATGAGAACGTGTTTGGTCTGCAAACTTAACGAGAAGCAATTAGAATATCTTAATATTCAACACAGTCGTCGGATCTTTTTATCATCACTGGTGGCGCCTTGCCACCCATGGTCCACGGCCTTGGCCCATGCAAATCAGCAACACTAAAACCATCGTCAACCGGATGTTTACTAGAAGCTGCCATCAAATCCTTTTCGAAAATTAATTTTATTAATGTACAGCCCGAGAGTGGGTCGTTTTCAATTTTGCGGCCAAAAAAGTAACGATTTCATAAATTTAAACTATCTCTAATTTTCCATTTTTTTTTTACTTAGGCATGTTCAGAATAAAAAATGTTTCATCGTAATCAAGCCAATCACTCATTTATTGGTAATATTATATAAGATTTATTTATATTTTTCATTTTACGCATTTTATAACGCCAACACGGATGACAATTTAAATAGGAACTTTTTTTAAAAGCTTAGAAATCGTACTTCTTTTGTTTTTAATAATGTTCTAATATCCAGTTAATTTTCCTTTATTATTGTATTATATACTGATTAAATAAAATTGCCGAATTTTAACACGCTTTACTGGAAAAATAGCAAACAAGTTAGAATTTGAATTTCGAACCAGTGATACGAATGAGATTTGGGGTAGTTTTTAATGTATAACTCCTAATTTTACAGCGCTTACGAATATATAGTTATAGGACCACGCGCCTGTTGTAATGACAACAAATTGACTGTACTTATAATTACGGTAACATTAAGATTATGAGAATAAAATCATGGCCCCCAAATTTAAAAACGATCCGAGTAATTTGTTCAAAATTTGTATTGCAATTTATCCCAATAATTTCTAGAGTGTGCGTGTAAGGGACCAAAATGAAAATGAAAAATTGAAAACAATTATTCACAAGCCAACAAAAACACGCTAGGATTTTATACCCCTAAAAGGTGCAAAGTATGTAAATTATATACACCAAAAGGCCTAGGCCGCTGTTCTAGGTCAGTGTTCTGACCAGGTGGTTCAGGAGCTATGTACAAATGCCGGTCAACGAAGCTCTCCACTAAGCAAGAAATAGGAATAGGTGGACAGAAACAGTGAGAAGATTACCGATTATGAGAAGTGTCACCGTCTTCAACAATCAGGAAACGAATAAAAGAAGAAAACAAATTCATTATAAAAACAAACATTCATAACATAATTATATTAAAGGAATAGTAAAACACTATGTTAATTTACTGATTTAAAAACGATTTCTGAAATCGCACGGAAATAATATCTCAATCCGACCTATATCTGCTACAAATCAGTCACACATTTGGGTTTTTAAGATTGAACAGCCGTAACACAATAAAATTGGGACTTGTATCTCAAGGCGGGTGGCGGTATTTCGCTCGTGATGTCTATGGACTCCTGTATCTAATTAAGACCAGACCAGACCAGAGCAGATCAGGTCACGAGGTCGTTCACCCATTAAACATAATAGAAAGAAAAGCAAAAACAATACTCAGTAGCTAACAGATAGATATACACTAGTGGACTGTTTAAAAATTATAAAATCAGTGTATGTATGTATGTATGTACGTAAGGCGATATCTTTGAAGCATTAGTAATCACATCACGTAAACCATAATCATCATATCATCGATGCCAGTAATAACAATAATGTGGATGACGCAAACAAAATTCTCTTAACTACTTTGTTTTGACAATAAGCGAAGCAAAAGTTAAAGTAAAAACGATATTGTATTTTTCATAATTATGAAGGCAATTAGCTAACTAAATAAGAGCGAGTTTTTAATGTTTAAGAAATTCAGCAACAAAAGAATTGAGAACTGTTTTGTCGCACGTGACATTGAAAACAATCAACACGAAATCACGTACGAAAATCATTAAATAAATACATTATGAATAAGCAATCATAAACTAAGATTTTTCATCTGTTTTATGGATACCAGAAACAGATACAAGATATTCTTATCTTGGAGATCTTGACTTCGAATATCATAAAACTTTATTCGAGATTATATCGAATCTTAACCATGTTGTGCAATAGATCGGCATTAGTGGATCAATGATGTGATCTACATTACATAAATTAAATTAATAATCTAATAATCTACATTAATAATCATAATTAATAATCTACATTCATTTTTGCCATTATAGGCAGACTAATCTACACCTGGCATGACACTACCAGCGATCAGTGGCATAGATATTGCCATCCGAAGCCGGTGGCAGACCGTTGCACTTGGCCCCATTAAAAATCCTCACGCTGTAATTTAATTTTAATAAATTATTGAAGTTCCATAGTATCACTAATCTATCTATCTATTACTATCTAAAAAACATAATTTTTCAAAGCATTTTTTTATTTTTATTTTATTGCTTAGGTGGGTGGACGCGCTCACAGCCCACCTGGTATTAAGTGCTTACTGGAGCCCATAGACGTCTATTACGTAAATGCGCCACCCACCTTGAGATATGAGTTCTAAGATCCTCTGTATAGTTACAACGGTTGCCCCACCCTTCAAACCGAAACGCATTACTGCTTCACAGCAGAAATAGGCAGGATGGTGGTACCTACCCGCGCGGACTCACAAATACCACCAGTAATTACGCAAATTATAATTTTGTGGGTTTCATTTTTACAACACGATGCTATTCCTTCACCGTGGAAGTTAATCGTGAACATTTGTTAAGTACGTATTTCATTAGAAAAATTGGTACCCACCTGCGGGATTCGAACACCGACGTATCGCTAGACTAAGCCAGCGTGGGTCGAGGATAGCCAGGCCTCCATCACCCGGATGCTCTTGCGTAAAATGCGTGCAGAGCAGCTTGCACGTCGTCTTCTTAAGCCCCCCTCGCCGGTCCCCAGACCAACATGTGAGGGGGACCCGAAACACTGAGGGCCAGGGCTTGGGCGAAATACGCCTTGATTGCCCCCGCTCGACGGCGGCGGCTTGTGCGTCTCTCACGCGCCCCGCCCCCTCCTTCTGCGAGATGGTGCACTTGCAGAAGTCGAGCAGGATACACAAACATAGATGTATTTGTACAATTTGCGCTATGACTTGTGTTTCTTCAAACGAGGCTTGTGGAGAGTACTCAAAGGTAGGCAACGGCTTGGCTCTGCCCCTGGCATTGCTGAAGTCCATGGGCGACGGTAACCATTCACCATCAGGTGGGCCGTATGCTCGTCTACCTACAAGGCAATAAAAAAATGCCTACGTGTTACTGGCGAAGCAAACACTCGCGCGAAGATGTAACAATAAAAGGCTTCATATTATTTTTCACAATTTACATTTTCAATTATCCAATATTATTATGTTAAATATATGTTTATAGGCAACAACAAAACAGTCAATTACCATATCAATTTCTCCTGAGTTTATAAAATTTTCTTTTTGTCTTATTTAGTAGCTACAATTTTGGAAAAGATTAATTTTTTTTTCTACTAAACTTTATTAACGAAGCGCGAGGGTAAATTTGATTAATAGATGTAATGTTAATGTTGAAGTGTCTCTTTTTGATCATTGGAAGATCACTCAATTATAAATGTGTATAGTTTTTGTTTATCAATAATTTAAAAACAAACCGCCTCAATCGAATACTTCCTGATTTTGAAAAACTTTTATAACCTTGACCTGTATGTACGTAAAGGAATCATTTAACGTAACGCACACCAACATCAAGACGTGCCCTGAAAATTAAAATTTTATAGATGTATCGAAGACATAACTTTCATAATTTTATAATTTCATAGTTCATAATTTTATTACTTTAGTCCAATATTCTCAGCAGGATCAACTGGATATGTGAATTAGGAACTATAAAGGTCCGAAATCTAGTCTTGCAACAAATATTCTATGCTAAAAAAGAAAAATTAACATGACATATTACTATTGAAGTCGTCTTGACTTAAGGGATAAATCGCTCGGTGCAATCCTAATGCGTTCCAATTTGAAGCTTCCCCGCGTTTGCCGCTAGGGGCGCTGTTCTAACTCCATACAAAGGACATGGGCCACTCTCCATACATTGCACGGGCCACTAAACAAAGTCCGGTCACCGTTCTCGTCGAACCCGTCGCTTGCGACGAAGGGCTCGACGAGTAAATTAACTCTCAGACACAGCCCACTGAGTTTCTCGCCGGATCTTCTCAGTGGGTCGCGTTTCCGACCCGGTGGTAGATTCTGCGAAGCACGACTCTTGCTAGGGTTCGTGTTAGCAACGTCATCAGGTTGAGCCCCGTGAGCTCACCTACAAAAGTTAGGGTTACGCTGATATAGCCTCTCAAGGCTCTCAGCTTAGGTAGGAAGGAAAAAAAAAAAATACAAAGTTCAATGTAAATTGTTTAAAATATAAATATATTTTACCAATGGCAATTCCTTCAATATTATCATTGTAGCTTAGTCATGCTAATTTCTTTTTATTTATGATTGTAATTATCCCACCATTAAAATACCCTTAAATTTTATAATAAGTATGTAAAAATGAAATGTTTTTTTTTATAGATATTTCATTAATGTCCTTGAGAGCACGAGTAGCTGGGCCGAAAATGGCACATGTCCTTTTAGGTAACTTTTCGATCCTTTTATCGATCGAGCGATCGTGAAGTTAAAAAATCGCACTAAGGACACTGAAAGGGTAGCTATGTATTTCGGCCATGAAGCAGTAATAAATTCCGGTTTAAAGAGTGGGGCAGCCATTACTATACAATTGAGACTCAGACCTCATGTCTCAAGGTTGATGGCGGCGTCTAACACCAAGTGAACCATGAACTATTTCACTCATTTATGAAAACCATTGCAAACAAATAATAAAAAACAAATATTTTATGAAAAAAATTATTTTATTTTTTACCTTTTTAAATTAACCAAAGGCTCTGCGAAAAGACTCCGGCAATTCTATAGATACCTGAAGTGCGTACTATAAATAGTAGTTATCGGGTAGTTTACACTAACCTAGCACTTTTTTAAATATACATAACGTTATATACTTTGAAACGTGAGGCTTGAATGTAATTTAACTAACTATCAGTTATTATTGCTTTTATTTTGCGCCTTAACGAATTACGCATTTTTGTATAAATATTTATTTATATATAACATACTTCTATTTTGCACAACAATATCAGAGCTGTAGCGTCGTAACATCATAAACATTTTTACTTTTAACAATTGTCAAGAAATAAAAAAAAGACATATTGAAACAAGCAAAGTGACGTATGATCGTACAATCTGTTATATAAATAGTCTTATTTATGTGTTTCAGAGGCTGAAAACAGTATACTGTTTTATTAAAAAAGCAACATTGCTTACAATTTCGTATATATGTACATACATACTTCTATTAATCAATGAAGAGCTATTTCATTATTATAAATATTTTTAAACAATATTTTCCGTTGATTTTATAATCGTTCCTAATGTACTTAAATACTTAAGGCCCTTATCGAGTTCCCACGAACACGACAATTTGACGTATTTTTTTTGTATATTCAGGTTCGTTGAATGACTTCAGTTTCAAGTAGGTAGTAAGTAACATTGTGTGATTTTATTTAAAAAATTAGGATCTTAAACTATTTGAAATTATCAAAACACGTCGATCGACCTGTCTCGCGAAACTGAATAAAAGCAAAACGAAGTCAAAGCGATAGCCCGTATCGAGGATTCCACTACACGAGAGGACGAGAGCCCACTATAAGGGGAGCCGTAATAAGAATAATTAATTCAGTACGTTGCGGTCCAAAAATATAAGTGGATTGAGGGTTCAATTTTCGTCGTAGAGTGGAGTCGCGTCGCCGAGCGACATGGAGCGCGGCGACGTGTTGGTGTGCGGCGTGGAGCGCGCCGAGTGCGTGCGGGACGAGCGCGGCGTGTGCGGCGTGTGCGTCGGCGTGTACATCTGCGAGTGCGGCGTCGAGCGCGCGTCGTACCGCGGCGTCGTGCGGACGTCTTGTCGCGGCGTCGAGCGGACGTCTTGTCGCGGCGTGGAGCGCGCGTCCTGGCGCGGCGTGGAGCGGGCGTCGTGCCGCGGGGTGGAGCGCGCGTCGTGTCGCGGGGTGCGGCGCGGGGTGTCGCGAGCCGACCCGCCGCGGTGCCGCACCCAGTCTTCGGCTGCCTTCTGCCAGTCGGCGGGCTCGGTGTAGGCGGCCGCCGGTGCCGCCTTGTGACGCGGTGCCGCAGGCGTCAAGAAATCTGTCTGCCGCGGCGTGGACGCGAAGGGCGTCATGTAAGGCGTTTGCGCGGATGGTGTGTAGGGGGTGTTAATATAGGCAGGTCCTGGCGTGTGGGCGGGTGTGTGGAAGGCCGGCGTGTGGGCGGCGGGAGTCTGATATAACGCGGAAGCAGCGCCGTGCGGCGTGCGAGCTGCGGCGGCGCGCTGTGCCGGCGTGCCGGATGGCGGCGGCTCCCGGAAATGTTCTTTGAACCATTTGAGCAATCCCGAAAGAGAGTCGAACATCCGCTGCCGGAACTTGTACCCATCCGGCGACACGGACACGTACTCGTGCGTACACCGCGCCCGCGGCAAATAGGACAGTAGAAATCTCCCGGGATAGTTCTTCGAGGCCGAAATAACGTAATGAATTTTATTAGGGTTTTTGGCTTTCTCCTCCTTGAGTATTTCTTCAGCTTTATCCCTGATCCCGCCGAGAGGCTTATAGTATTTGTACGCAATGAGATCTCGGGCGTGCCCCGCCATCGGTGTCACGTGACGAGCTATTATTTCATCCAAATCCTCAAATTCGGATCCCTGTATCCAAAGACTTCGACCTGAAACAATAAATAATAATACATTAAGTTCGTAACAAATACGAAAATTCTATAAAATAATAATAAAAAAACAGTCAGTTACTTTACCTAATGAGAAAGCATTTTCTTTGCCTTCCTCCCTCACGTCGATGTGTTGATAAATTCCATCAGTGACTTTCCATGTTACGGTCAAATGGTCAGAACCCTGTAAAAATGGTAAATAAACATTAAATCCGTTAAATCCTTTGTCCAAATTTTAACCATAAATTTAAAAGTATCTTAGTACGAATCATACTGATTTTGATCCAGATGAAGGAAAACAATGTACCTTCATAAATAAAAGAACGTCCCTAATAGCATGACACATTTCAAACAAGCGTACTTCTAATATTTCAAAAAAATTAACATTTTTCGTATGTCAACCATTATATGAAAGGAATAAATCTTAAACCTAAATTCATCTCGATACCAGATTGAAATGGCTTAATCTAAACGTAGTTTAATATTAGCGACCACTACAGATTACCAGCCCATACGAACATTAAAGATACAGCAATGATTTAATGAAATATAATTTATATTTCTGAACAAAACATTTTGAAACATCATTACCTTACTACTAGGCCTCACGATGACCTCTCCCTGTGCCATTTTGTCCATAAGCTTTTCAGCCTCCGCAAACGAAATATTGTGGAATGCCGGATGTACTATCACGCGTTTTACGTACTGCATGCGATCCTTGTTCTGTTTTGCATCTTTTTCTTTGCGTATATCTTTGTCTTCCGTTTCTTGGTCGTAGTAAGGGTCCTTTGGAGGTCTGTAAATTAAAAATGAATTCTATATTGGAACAATGGATTTTTAAATTTATTTTGTACAATCAAATCGGCTTATTAAGCGTTCAACAAACAATACAAACAGATTGTTACCAACCTTGAAATGTTATGTAACATTTTCAAATTCATTGAAATAATATAAAGTAGATAGCACAATTAGGCATCAGTACTCTGCCTGTTCAGGTTACAATGGTGAGATATATAACTCAATTGATATTTCGACCTCATGCCTCAAGGTTGTTAGTGCCATTCATATATATGTAGGATTGGTAAGAATGGAACGTATGAAAAGAGTATGGAATGGAACGTTAAGATGTGAGTGAGAGAATACGGTAAGAAAGGGAAAAGAGAATGAGCAGAGAAAAGGGAGATGACGAAGACAATTAAAATGAGTAAAGCGTAAAAGGTGTCCGTTGATTTTTAATTTAAATAAGATTTTAGAAAAGAAGAATAAAAGTGTAGCAGTGGAATAGTTTTATTTTATACACTATATCCCAATACTACATATATGGGTTCAGATAGTCACTTAACATTAGGTAGCTGGTAGGTTTTACTGGTGGTAGGACCTCTTGTGAGTCCGCACCGGTAGGTACCACCGCCCCGCCTATTTCTGCCGTGAAGCAGTAATGCGTTTCGGTTTGAAGGGTGGGGCAGCTGTTGTAACTATACTGAGACCTTAGAACTTATGTTGTGGATGTCTATGGTCTCCAGTAACCACTTAACACCAGGTGGGCTGTGAGCTCGTCCACCCATCTAAGCAATAAATAAAAATTTAAACAAATCGACACAAAATTCCTCTAAACTCACTTCCATTCATTATTCTTATCCAGCAGGTCCGAAGACTTTGAAGTGCAGTCCACGGAGAAGCGTTCGACGTCGATCTTGATGACCCGGCAGTGCACGGTCTGCCCGATGCGGACCCTCTCGGTCGGATCCGTGACGTGGCGGTCCGACAGGTTCTTGATGTGTATGTAACCGGACAGGCCGTTGTCCAGCCGGATCCGGACGCCGGTCGCCTGGCCCGGGCACGCACCCGCGTCGAAATGGCTCCATACCTAGTAATTTCGCATTTGAAAAAACATGGCAGCACCCATTGACCAGACCATGCGTATTTTAAGTGAACTGGTGGCATTTACGTTGTAGATGACAATGGACTCCGGTAATCACTTAACATCAGGTGGTTCGTGAGCTCGTCCACTCATCTAAGCAATAAAAAAATTAATACATTGATAATTATGACAATTTCTACGACATCATGTGACATGTGTTCGAACTGCCCAGACACTAAGTACTTGTTACGCACCTGGAAATAAATGTATTTAACCATTTATTTTATAATCTTAATCAAATTTCACATTTCAAAACCGCATCAAGTTCACCCACACATTATGAAGTTATTATGTACAAACGCAACGACTGATAAAAATATCTAGTTACAATAACTGAATTTATAGTAAGAAAATAACAACATGTTTGTGAACAAATATTAAAACTCACTTCGGACAGCTCAGGAAAATCATTCTTGAAGCAAAACGGACACTGCCACAACCCCGTCTCGTCGTTTCTAACGGGCGTCGCCTGGTCCAGCATCTCCCTCTGCGGTTTCCTATGCGTGATGCCGATCACAGACGCTAAGACCATTTTCCCCACGTAAAACGTATCAGGTGACTCTTTTGTTAAAATGTCGAACAGTTCCTCGGGCGTTGGCGAACGATACGACACCCTAAGATCCTTGTACCTAGAGTTCAATTCCGCTCGAATATCGTACAGGGTTATGCTCTTATTACCGAAGCCTTGCCGTTCCAGCTCTTCAGCGAACGCGTCCAGGTCTAGGTCTTTAAGTCTCTCTGGAGCCTCGAGGATTTCCTCCAGAGCGCCCGCTGGGTTGGCGTCCTCGTCTTCGTACTCCAAAGCGTCGACCGCCATCTTGCGGGCCCACTCGTACGTCTCCGGGTGCACTCTGGACCCGTCCAGCACTTCAATGTACGCCTCGGTACTGTCGCCGAGGCTGTTCGTGTCTATCCTGATAAAGCCTGAACAGTTTATGAAGACCTTGGGGCCCATGTGACACACCGTGACCAACTGTGTTCTGTTCTCCAGCTTCTGGTTGGTCTGCTTGAAGAGTTTTATCAGGGCCTGCGCCTTCCTCGGGCCGAGGCCGCACACGTACTGCAGCAGCTCGGTCCCCCGGCCCGTCAGCACCGCCTCGTTGACGTCGACGCCCACTTCGTTGACCCTATTCACGAATTCCAGTTCTATGCCCTCGAGCAGATCGTCCTTGGCGATTTGATCCTGCAGCGGATGGTATCGGAGGCACAGTATTTCCTCGTCCGGACCGCACAACTGCGATATTTCCATCAACGGGTCTTGCAGCAGACGACCTTGACAAATGGCTTGACGCAGGATGTCTGGGTATTCACGGAAATCGTTCTGAAACAGAAAAATGCGATTATTGGACCGCTTAAAGCAGCGGTCGGGGAACCGGGGTAAATTACCCCAAATGGGGTAAAATGAAATTTTGGGGAGTAATAATGAAACTTTTGTGAGTAAAAAGTATATATTGAAGTGAAACTTCTTTAGAATGGTTGTGATTTCAAACTCGATGAAACGAAATGAAACAATGAATGATGAATGATGAATACTTTATATTTTCTGTGGGGGCGATTTTTTTTTCCTCAACTGTATACTACATATATTACTATTATTACCGTTATGTATTACTAGGTATTGCATTGATAAAATGAATAAATTATGTTTAAATTAAATTTTTAGTTATTGTTTTCTTTTCAAAATTATCATGGGGGCTTTAATATGAACGATGCTAAAAATAAGAGATTTCGTTTTTTTTTTGTTCTTCGCCATGGGGTAATATCAACTTACACAAAAATATTTTGGGGTAATAATTAAAAAAGTTCCCCGACCGCTGGCTTAAAGGGAGGTCCGCTGCTGGCCGTAATTTTTTTGGTTAAGTGAACAATTGCGCTCACCCTTCCTCGTATGCTGTTGCTGTAAATCTTGCTGAAGTGGTTGTCGGCTATCTCGATAGGTATCCTCGGGAACTGCTCGTCCTCCACCAGCTGCTGAACGCAGTCCGAGATGTCGGCTTTGACATTGAGCGCTTCCCGGGACTCGCCGCCGATGACGATCACGTGCGGCTTCTTGCGACAAATGAACCTGAGCCACAGCAATTGCGTATTAGTCGTGTCTTGGTCGTAGTAAGTAGGGTCCTTTGGAGATCTGCTTATGTGCGCGATATTAATTGTGAACGTAATTCATAATTAGATGGAGTTTTTATTATTTTTTATTGCTATGATGGGACAAGCCACGGCCGACCTGTTGTTAAGTGGTCACCAGAGCCCATGAACATCAACAACGTAAATGCCGCCACCCACCTTCAGATAGGAGTTCTAAGTGTCCGTTTTTACAGTACAAGGGCTACCGCAGCCTTAGCAGAAATAGGCAGGGTGGTGGTACCTACCCGTGCGGACACACAACGTTATTGAAACTTAAATATACTTTCATTCTCCACCACACGCATCGGTGTCTTACTGGTGTCTGTAATTCTCCTTATTAGTTTACGATCAGCCATATCATGAAGTATTTCGAGGAATGATCGCTAATTCTGATTAATAAATCAGCCATTGTAAGCATGTAAGATCCTCTATTTGTTTATTTTTCTGATCGCTTGTGGCGTCGGCCTGGTGTGTCGGCCTGGTGTGTCGGCCTGGTGTGTCGGCCTGGTGTGTCACTCTGGTGTGTCAGCCTGGTAGGTCGGCCTAGTGTGACGGTCTGGTGTGTCGGTCTGGTGTGTCGGTCTGGTGTGTCGGCCTGGTGTGTCGGCCTGGTGTGTCAGCCTGGTAGGTCGGTCTGGTGTGTCGGGCGCCGTTACCTCCTGAGCGCGGTCATATCGGCGTCCTTGTTGCGGCGCTCGAGCGCATCCCAGGCGTTCCGCCGGTACAGCAGATGCGGCAACCGCAGATGGTCGGCCACCTCGCCGCCCGGGCCCACGATGCACGCGAACGCACTGTGCGCACGGTCCGGTACGTACGCCACCGACATTACTCGCACACCTATCGGTCACACTTCTATTGTACTTTTTATTTATTGCTTAGATGGGTGGACAAGCTCACAGTCTGGTGTTAAGTGGTTACCGGAGCCCATAGACATCTACAGCGTAAATACGCCACACACCTTGAGATATAAGTTCTAAGCTCTCCATATAGTTACAACGGCTGCGCCACCTTTGAAACCGAAACGCATTACTGCTTCACGGCAGAAATAGGCAGGGTGGTGGTACCTACCCGTGCGGACTCACAAGAGGTCCTACCACCAGTAATTAAGCAAATTATAACTTTGCGTGTTTGATTTTTATTACACGATGCTATATTCCTTCACCGTGGAAGTCAATCGTGAACATTTGTTAAGTACATATTTCATTAGAAACTTTGTACTGCACTATCATGGATCAGAGGCGGCTTTGCCTATGGTACTGGGTGTAGGCGCAGCGGTGCTATGGAGATCTGGCCTAGGCATTTTCAACGAACTCGCGCCGGTGTTTTTTTATTTTTTTTTATTGCTTAGATGGGGGGTGAACGAGCTCACAGCCCACCTGATGTTAAGTGATTACCGGAGCCCATAGACATCTACAACGTAAACGCGTCACCCACTTTGAGATATAAGTTAAGATTTCAGTATAGTTACAACGGCTGCGCCACCTTTGAAACCGAAACGCATTACTGCTTCACGGCAGAAATAGGCAGGGTGGTGGTACCTACCCGTGCGGACTCACAAGAGGTCCTACCACCAGTAATTAAGCAAATTATAACTTTGCGTGTTTGATTTTTATTACACGATGTTATTCCTTCACCGTGGAAATCCGTTTATGGCGCCATGCATTACAACTCAACCCAACATGTACAGAGATCCGATTCGCATTAATTTCGTATGATTTCCAGAGCTCTTCATAAATGTCTCGAGATACAGCAAAGCAAGGCACGCCACAAGCGACACTTACAAAAATAACTTTTGTTTCAACATGAAATATACCTTAGAACATTGGTGCAGTAATGAGTGTCGCATCAATACCAAATCCCCTGATTTCATTCGTTTGAAAGCACGCGAACAACCATTGAGAATTCGACTGTTTAATGTATTTAATTTAAGGTTCAAATTGACATGGACGAACGCGGCATTTCATAAAGCATGTTTACGTAAGCGTGCCGCACTACGGCTCCGCTAAACGGCAATTTTGCGAAGTAAGCTTTGACGCAATGAGTTAAGCATTATATTTGAGTAAACATATAAATACGAAATTACAATTATTATTTTTTATTTACATCGCATTTATGCATGTATTACATTTTGAACGCGCGCTTACTAGATGGCGCTAGGGTATTGATAAGGGGAATATTGCTAAGGGTCCGTTCACACAGATCAGTTCGGAGAGCATCGGCCCCCTTTTTTCTTTTCACACAGACCGGATCGTATACGTTTGGAATTGATCGGAGCGGAGCCACCGACTATTTCACATAGACCGGCTGGAAGAGATCTGAACGCAATCGGAGCCGATCGGCTACGCGAGCGAGAAAGAGCACACAATTATTATTTCACACGCAGCGCATTTTTAATGACAAAAAAATTGCACATGCAAAAATAAACTTTACTACGATTACTCAAAACTCTGTTTCCAACGTGATAAAAATCTGATCTCCTCTCCGAGCCGGTCTGTGTGAACGGACCCTAAACAGAGCCAAACATAATATGTGTGTAACAACACTTACCATTCGAGGCGTCCCACTCATCATCATCATCAGATATTCTAGACTCGTATGGAGCTACTTTCAACCAGTCGTACAGTCTCCGACGACAACACCTTTATAAAAAGAAAAGTATTATTATGTCTCAAAAAAAAAGCATAATCTAAATTCGTGTTGTATATTTTCTTTGGTTTAATTAAAATACCTTAATAGCTATCTAAAGAATAATATCTATGTTAACCTGTAGGTCTTTTAAGTCAAGACAAACAGCACCGCAGACACTAGGTCTTAAAGTATGTTTTTGTGCTGAAACAATTAACTTAAATTATCTAGAAATTTGTGCTATAATTATTGCGACATCAAATACAAAGACAGATTATACATAGATAAGATAAAAATAATTTAAAATTGAACCTTACTAAAGCTGAAAGTAATAATAACAGCAAAAAATCTTACATTCGGATATGAAAATTGAGTTTCAGTACTCAATTAATACACCCTGTATTTTTATACCATCAGACAATCTTGCTTAAATTTAATAAATTAATTCAATATTCATTTCAAAATTTTCTTAAACAAACACAGTTATGTGTAATGTGTACCGGTGGTGTGAGTAAAACCTTACAGAAGTCTAGTTAATATAGAGTTGTTGTACTGCATAAAACTAATTCTCCTAATACATACTTGAGTACATAATCTTTAGATTCCTGTAAGAGCACAGCGTGCAGTTCTCTTCTCAACTCGGGCATGACGATCTTGGTCAAGGCAATGGTAACCGCCTCTGAGCGAAGTTCATTCCACGCTTGTACTGTGGCAGCAAATTCATCCTAAAAACAACATTTTTATAAATATCTATATAAGCAAAAACTTTGTACCCTTTGTACGAAAATTGCGCGGACGAAGGATAATGAAATTTCCCACACTTATAGAGAATATAGAGGAGTGCATAATGCTAATTTTTTTTTTTTAAATAATGCGTAAAAGATTCATTAAATCAATAAAGAGAACATTACACACACACACTACCGTGTATTTAACACACACACGCATGCATACTATTTGTTTATTGTCAAACTCTTCTTATTGCTTAAAGTCTGGTCAAAGTGAGAATGGATTAAATATTGTTTGTCTTTGTAGGTCTTTGTTAATATTTGTCTAAAGTGTAGTCTTGGCGAAATCTGTGATTATAGAAGTATAATAAATAGTCTTTGACAATAGAGCCATAATAATGTTCAAACTTATAATTTCAATTGAATATGCAATTTGGAAAAGGGTACATGTCGCATATTTTGTCAAATACGTTTTTTCATATACATGTAGTTTTGAGGCTTACCTACACTCATTTTATAATAATTTCAGTAATTTTCAATTGCTAATTAACACTAAAAAATATCTCAAAAGTTAATATTTAAAATTTTACACTGCTTTAGAAAATAATCAGTTTTTTCATTTCCTGAAAATTTTACATTTTCAAAAATGTGCCTTTTTCGAAATTGCATATTTAATTAATTATAGTCGAATTTCGACTACTGCTGGACCACTAGTACTTCTAAATATTCAAATAATCATCCACATGTTGTTAGGAATCAAAATTGGTAGAAGTTGAAAAAAACATGATAATATCTATCCTCGGTTATGCTTTACTTAACGTACCTTTTGATAGAGCTGTTTCAATTCCTCTAAGTAACTAGGGGTGGTGTTGCCCTCGATCTGCTCGCTGATGGTGACCACTAACAGTTTGTCTTCGGCTGCCATTGTTAATTTAAGAAACTGTTCACCGGTAATGTCGCGAACTGGTTTTTTCTTTAAATATTTGAGGCTGCAATAATAAAAGACATAATATAAAGTATATGTACCATTTTCTTCACCATTCGTCTATTTGAAAGTATTCACTACCAAAAACCTAGATTATTTTAAAAAAATACAATTTACACTCTAAGCATAGGCATACTGGGAGCAAAAAAATATCATTTATACGTAATATAAAATTTAATTTACATAATATGTATCTCTTAATTTGAATTTATTATAGTATTCTTTTTTAGATATTATTATATCTTTTACGTGAAAATGACTTTTCAGAACTAATTGATAGTTTCCTAAATAGTTTTGCAGACTAAAGTCTAACTTGATAAGTCAATGGTAGCTTGGTTATTTACTGAGTTATGTACATAATTTTACTTATTGGGTATCAACATGTTATACATCAGCACAGAATATTACAGGCTGCCTTGAAACCCATTACTGCTTCACGGCAGAAATAGGCAGGGCGGTGGTACCTACCCGTGCGGACTCACAAGAGGTCCTACGACCAGTTTAGTGTTAAGCACAGGCGGTCCGTCACCTGTAGCAGGCGTGGTTCTCGTCGATCTCCTTGATGCCCTTGGCGGTCGGCTTGACGGAGACGGTGGCCCGCTCCCGCAGCGCGTCCCGCAGCGTGGCCCGCAGCAGCGGCTCCCGCGCGAGCTGCACGCCGCACATGTACACCGCGCGCCGCACCACCTCCGCCGCAGACCCGATGTTACCCACCTGTAGTACGACAACGTGTAATGAAAACGGACCAGAGCGCTTAAGCCTTGTTCGGACTAGGCGAGTACCAAGTAATTTAGTGGCTAAACTACTCGCTACTGCACAGAAATCGTTCGCATTACGGTCCAGTAGAGTACACAAGTGGGCGGTGTTTTGCAAGATGAACAGGCTGCAACGCAATAGAGTGAATAAACTGATTAAGCTGATCGTAATGGCTATTTTAGAAGAGGTGGATGAGGATATTTCTGTACGGTACGAAAATGGATCGGTAGAAGAGATAAACTAGGAGCTACTAAATGTCTTCTGAAGGAATTAGCATTGGAAGAGATCCCAAAGAATACTTCGGTAGTTTGAGAATGTCCGAAAGTTGGGTGAATTTTCTGTTAACGAAAATACACTTTCAAATTCAGTGCAAAGATACCCATTTGAGAAATGTCACTAATGAACTCGACTAATCAACAGGTTCGGACTTGTTTAGTCAGTGAGCCAATGAGCCAGTGAGCAAGGACGCGTGGTGGGAGGCGCTACTCGCCCGAAAAAATAGAACAAAATGGATTGACTTGACTAAATTATTTACTAACCTACTCGACTAAATCGGTGTTCAGACTCAGTGTTCAGACACATTTAACTACTAAATTACTCGGTACTCGACTAAAATACTCGCCTAGTCCGAACAAGGCTTTAGTGCGAGTTTTTTAACGTTCTCGATAGCGTAAAAGTTAAATGAAATTTGTATACATTTGGAACGTTTGCCTACATTTGCCGCTAGGAGCACTGTTCCAACTGCATACAAATTTGATTTAACTTTTACGCTTCCGAGAACGTTAAAAAACTCGCACTAAGCACACAGTACAATAGACGATAGTACTCCATAGCCAGCCTTTGAGATTTACATACGTATATGTCAAAAATCAATTTTCTTACTCTCGTTTTTTTTTTGTTTCGGCACGGTTTGTACATTAGCCAGTGTCAAGTAATAAGATTTTTATTATAGTTTGCCGTTTTAATAATCTACAGTTTATAAATAATAAAAAACGAAGGAAACTGTCTATGTTGGCCATTATTAATATCAGTGTAAATATGAATTAAATTAGTAGGGGGACGGTATAGATAAATTAGGTTGAAAAAGCAATTTGATTCATGTAGTAATTAACTCTGCAAATGATAATATGAAGTGAAATGAAATGAAGTTAATTAATATTATGAAACATGGCATGAAATTAAATTAAATTAAATAATATGAGAGATATAACTTCAATAAAATGGTGATCATTTACTGAGATTTTTTCAGTGGACTGTTTGGAGGATCCCGAGAAGTTACGTTCAGCGGCTTTGTTTCATTTTCCCACATTTGTGCACTTTCACAGATATTAAACAGTTAATAAACCACAGTTATTACACATTTAAGCCTGAAGAAACACTAAATAGACAAAATAAAACAAATCACACAACTTCACTCCTCGCGTTCCCGCCAAAAAGTCCTCCTCGAAAATGTTGCTAGCTCTTAAGAGGAGTGTGGAAGAAGAAAACATGTTGCACAGACTCCAGGTGACTGAGAGAAGGGCAGGAGAATTATGAGTGATGACTCACGTATTCGGCGGCGGCTTCGAGCGGCGCCACGGGCTGCTGCTCCACCTCGTGCCGCTGGTAGTTGTCGCGAACATTCTCGGCAAACTGTTCCGGAGTTAAACCAAACTTCTTAACGAGGGGCTCTGCAAACGAAACATCAATACTTACATAAGCCATTTATTGTTTTTTATTCGACAAACTTAAATATCGATACCAGTTTTTTTTCACTCGAGTTCAATTCAATTTTCGTTTCTTCCATCTTTGGGTTGGGATAGGGTGGTGAGACATTGTGACATGTTAGGAATCATTTGTTGTCAACATATGTCGAAGAGAAATCTGTTTTGGTGCATTCGCTCTCTGAATTTCTTCAGTGACACAATGGCTACTCCTTTGTTTTGTACCAAAACGACAGAATTTATTCCAAATTAATATTTTGCCTGTTGGCAAAAATATATCAGCACAAGCACGTGTTGTTATTTCGACATTTCGCTTAATACGCGACATTTATCTGTGTAATTATAGGTCCGTTTTATTTGGTACTAGTATCAAACGTTTTTAATTGAATTTCAGTTAAGTTTACCCCATCCAGATAGCCAACGATGATTTTTTTCCAAATTTTTTAAACTTTAAATAGTTCTCCTGTAAAGTTGCAACAATGTCGCTTAAACCAAATAGACTTTCACCCCTCAATATAATCATGATTATTACTGGTTCATCTTAAGGAGCTAATCATTTAATTCTCGTCCTACAATTAACAGATCTTTAATAACAAATGTACTCAACGTTTCTTCATCACATCACAAAGTCAAGGTTGAGTTGTTATTTTTCTTTTTTTTCCTACCTAAGCTGATAGCCCTGAGAGGCTATTTCAGCGTAACCTTAACTAGTAGGTGAGCTCAAGGGCTCCAACCTAACGACGTTGCTAACACGAACCCTAGCAAGAGCCGTGCTTCGCAGAATCTACCACCGGATCGCAAACGCGACCCACTGAGAAGATCCGGCGAGAAACTCAGTGGGCTGTGTCTGTGGGTTAATTTACTCGTCGAGCCCTTCGGCGCAAGCGACGGGTTCGACGTGAAAGGATGACCGTTAGTTGTTATAATGTTCATTATTCCGTAGCACAGTAAATCATTGACCAACATACCGATACCAGCCTTCCTGCACAGTTCATAAGGTCCCGATTTGGCTGCGTATTTGATGTCCGTTAGGTCTTCTTCGTCAAGTTCTATAGCTTCAATGGCTGCTGCTGCTTCCTCTGCATCTTCCCCGTTCTTTTCGGCCTCTTCCCGAGCAAGTTTTCTAAAATACGTACGTTATTAACAATTTTACATAACATAGTCGACGTCCATAACATACGAAGTCGCCGTGGCCTAAAGGATAAGATGTCCGGTGCATTAGTGTTGAGCGATGCACACCATGTTCGAATCTCAGGCGGGTACCAATTTTTCTAATGAAATACGTACATAACAAATGTGCACGATTGACTTCCACGGTGAAGAAATAACATCGTGTAGTAAAGATCAAACCCGCAAAATTATAATTTAAAGTAATTACTGGTGGTAGGACCTCTTGTGAGTCCGCGCGGGTAGGTACCACCGCCCCGCCTATTTCTGCCGTGAAGCAGTAACGCGTTTCGGTTTGAAGGGTGGGGCAGCCGTTGTAACTATACTGAGACCTTAGAATTTATATCTCAAGGTAGGCAGCGGCATTTACGTTGTATATGTCTATGGACTTCAGTAACCACTTAACACACACAGAGGTGGGCTGTGACCTTGTTAATACATCTAAGCAATAATCTCTATATATAAAAATGAATTGCTGTTAGTTAGTCTCGCTAAAACTCGAGAACGGCTGGACCGATTTGGCTTATTTTGGTCTTCAATTATTTGTAGAAGTTCAGAGAAGGTTTAAAAGGTGGATAAATATGAAAATGTTCGGAATGAAATAAAAATAACAATTTTGTTTTCCTTTGATGTGTCCCCCGTCGGACGGATTCCTTTTGTTTGTTTTAAGTTTATTTTATACAAAAGTTTCGATCTTTTATTTATCGATTGAGGCACTACGAAGTCTGCCGGGTCAGCTACTTAAAAATAAAGTTTGATAGTAGTTCGACGTAATAGTTTCTTGTAGTACTCACTTTCGTTCCTCAATTTCCTTCTTCCGTTCCTTGATGCGTTGTACTCTCTGCATTTCGGGAAGTTCACAGGAATAGTACAACAGGAAATGAGCGTGTACGTCCCGCAGCTCTTCAGGAGTTTGTACAGATTTCAATCTAAAAAACGTTATATTAATAATGTTACGCCAGTAAGAGTAAAGCCATCTATCGCCGAATAGTCGAACGAATATCGAAGGATCTAGTAGTATCTAGAATGCTCGAGTAGTACAACGCCATCTATTGTCAGATAGCGGAAACACACAATGCTAGACTTTTGTGGAATATTCTCGACGATTCTAGGGATTTCGTCTCGACTATAAAAGCGTTGCAGAGATGGCACGCAGGCAGTTAGTAATCTGAACTACTCGAAGCGAAACAGCGAACGGATCACCTGAAGCGAAGCCGAAGAGGCGAATTGAGAATTTTAAAGTGTTTTAAGTGTTCTAAGTATTGGATACAGCTTTTAGTTGCACTTTGGTGGAATTTTATTTATCCCGAATCCCAGCGCGTAACAATAATATCAATAGTTGACTATATTAACATAGTGTTTTCTTTGATTTTCGTGCGTCATACAGTACATTAAAATGTTATGTCCCTAAGATTCTACAACAGTGATCCATAAATCCGCAGACTGATGGTACCGGACATAGTGCGAATGTTTTTTTTTTTTTATAAAAACTTTGTATACCTTTCTATATCTTCATCTTTGACGAGCCTCATGTTTTCAGGTATGGGAGCATCGGGATTCTCCATTACTTTGTCCAATTGATAATCACGCATGTTCTCGAATAGCTTCAGCAAATTCTCTTTCCGTTGTTTCAGCTGACACCACTGTCCAAAGAATTGTTTACATTAAAATTCACGCTTAATTTTTTTACATTCGCATCATATGAAGCTAATATTGAACTCTAAAATACAAGTAATAATTATTGCTAAAAACACACTCGATTCGATTCCTGACCAGATACATCCAATTAACAAAACAATATCTTTATGAAAGATATTTGATACCCAGGTGTACTTGTTCTTTTTTTTTTTTTTTTTTTCCACAGGAGAAAATCGCCGGATCCCCACCCGCGCGGCAGGTGGGGTATGTGGGAGTTGAACCCACTAAAAACTCCTGCCGCTCACAACCGGCGCCCTACCTCGGACCGGGCCGAAGCCCAGTCGGGGCTATTGAAACGGCGGGACAGGGTTGACGCAGAGCACATTACATCCATCCCACCGTCCCACGGACGCCGGACCGGTGGCCGCCAGCGACACGACCACCGGTTCCCTCGTTCAGCGGGCCGAGAGCCCGCTTTGATGGCGCCGCGTTACACCTTCCCCCAGAGCGGTCGGGGGAACGCGGTCTACCATCACGACTTATATTTGTGTTTCCAATAACCAAAACACCAGGAAAAATACTGCATGATACATACCTCCTTCGCGTCAAAAAATTACAAGACTGTCCTTCTCTGCGCTCACGTTACACCCTACCACCAGTATAAACGTTATTTTTTGTGTAAGCGCTGGCTTAAATTTGTAAATTTCTTAGAAAGATTTTCAACTACATTTAACACCACACTTTCTTATCAAAAATCAAGTTTAATTTATCATCACATCTCTATCACATACCTTAGCATCATATTTATAAACTTTCCACAGATCGTTGATACTGAGTTCTGGCTCCACGTATTCCTTACGGTAGAACGCTATAAAAGGCACTTCTAAGGTCTGATTTCGCATGAAGTCAAGCGCTTGACGAATCTTCGTTATTGTACTTGAACCTCTAAAGAAAGAAAATTACCATTCTATTAAAAAAATATTTAAGAAACTTTTCCTTTAAAAAGGACCTCACAACTTGCTTGTCTCAAATAAGAAGTGACAATCTCATAGATACATTTTCTGTGTATAAGTAAACCCTTAATAGGATCGACTTGGTAAATAAACTCTTACCGTCTAGTTCTCTCCCTGGCGTCCTGTGCATCAGCTTTGGAAACTGAAGGCTTCAAGAAAGCCTGCTTGTAAATCCATTCTGCCTCTTCTTCCAGTTCATTACTGCCTTCCTCCACTGGAGTTATAGGCACTTCACGAGTTTGCATACGTTCAGGAACATCAGTTTTACGTATCTATTAATTCATAATTAAAAACGACAATTATCTTCCAATGCCTAATTAACATGCGTCAATATTAAGAAATTTCCAAGTCATTATAAAAATACAATATTTAAAAAATTAATAGCATATTATTCTTTAAAACTTTACAGATTTTTATTATCAATAGAATGAATTGTAAAATGGATTAGATATACCCACTAACCTCATTATCCAAATCAGTAAAGTGACTTCTCTTCAATTCACTGGGTTCGTATATTTCGAAGATCGACTTCTTGCTTGGCCTTTTAGCTTTACCCTTCTTTGTCCTACGTCTTTCACCTATTATTTTAATGAAATTATTACTATGCTTTCTTTTTTGTCACATAAAAAATTTAGACTTTCAGTAGCTCCAGTGGTATACAAGAAAGAAAAACGAATCGACGACGGATGTTCAAAATGCTTTTAAAAGATACTGACCAAAACAAACTACATAAAGTAGTCGACTTTTAAATTAATTATTAATTAAAGAATTAAACATTAAAACGCCAAAGTTACTTGTAATTTAATTTTCAAATTATAGTAATCATATTATATGACATAGAATAAAAATTATTACGTTTTTTTTTCAGAAGAATAAGGATAAATCAAATTCTCAATTACCATTAAGCATCATTAAATTGTTAAAAAAGAATATAATTGGTATCTTTATATATATTATATATTTTGATCGACTCGGTGGCCCATTAGACAGTACCCCTGACTGTTGTGCCAAGGATCATGGCTTTGATTCCAAAATCGCACAAGCATTTGTGTGATGAATGGTTTGTTTCCTTCATCTGGGTGTTAATTATCTATATATGTGTATCTATAATGTCAGTCTTTGGTACCCATAACACGGAGATCATAATTTGAGGCCAGATAACGGTGCATGATTTGTCCCCAGTTTTTATTATTATATACAATTTAGACTGACCTTCCTCTTCATCATCTTCAATATATTCATCCAGATCCTCTTCTTCTTCATCCTCGTAATCTTCTTCGCCATATTTTTCAAATTCATCATAGTCAAAATCTACACCGAATATATCTTGACCTTCTTGCAATGACCTAAAAATGTTTTTAATATTTATGTACTTTTGATTTATGCCTATTTGTGGTAAAATACATCTTATGCTAATCTTCACTAATACAAAAATAAAATTTCTACTGCTCATCATCAAATATGTCTTTAAATATGATTTTTTTTAATAATGGTGTTGATCTAGACTTAATTTGAGGGGTCTTAATGCTTAGGCCATCTTGCTTTGTTGAGAGGTTAAATAAAGATTTGAATTGTTGAAATAGCCAATACAGACAAGGAGCCAAAATAGTGATTCTTGCACTTTAACATCATAGATGAAAGCCATCAACTATTAACATGAAGGTTCTAATTAAAAATATAAATTACATGAGTATTCTTGATCAAATATACATCTTTCACTTTTTAATGTATCCTAATGTTTTTTTTTCACTACCTATGCTGGTAGCCTTGAAGGGCAAGCGTGTAGGTGAGCTCTCGGGGCTGTGGTTCTTAATGTGATGCAAAACATAATGTATTAACTTTAAGGTTTATAAACTTACGCATCAGTAAATATAGGTTTACGTTTCTTTTTGCGTTCAGCTATTGGTCTACCATCATCATCAACAATAAAATCATCAGCATCTGATTCCAACTCTTCATTGTCATCATCATATTCTACATCACCACGTGGTGCAGCTGAATCGGAACGATTCTCATCTTCCTAATAAGTTAAAAAGATGAATTTTAATACATATTAATACCAACTTTAATTCAATACAAATGTATGGAAAACAAACTAATATGAAGTTCGGAAACACACAAAGCATGCATAGTTATACACTATTTTGGACCATGGGCCAATCAAAATTAATAAAAAAGTCGATTCATAGCATTTCTTCAAGAGTCAATTTGTCTTGCTTACCTCATCAGAACCACCAACAAACAATTTCTCTGCAATAACTTCTCTTTCCAGGTCAGGATCATCTGCCCCTTCATTGTCACTGTCGTCATCTTCCAGTCGACGTAGACGTTTAAATTTGTTCTAAAAGAAATAATGTCCTAATGTAGTATTTCATTTTGTTTTGTGTTAGTACTTCAGTATCTTTGTTTTGTTTAAAATGTGCAGTCAAGTTCACAATCTACCTAATTTAAAAATCATCAGAGTCCACAGTCAACTTTATACCATGCACAAAGACAAACTCACTATTAGGGAAACTATGAGGTTTAAAATAAAATGGCATTGATTTAAATACACGCATCCAAAATGAAACAATAATATATTATTATTCAATAATATATATTGTTCAATAATATATTATCATCTATAGATAAGATGATGTGTGTAAAAACTTCTCAGAATTCAATGATATTAGGAATATGTTTCACATTTCTTAAATAAATTATTAGTAATCAGGAAAATTGGTAATCTATGAAATAAATATTTTTTACTTACTCTTGCAACTTTTACACCAAGATTTTCTTCAATGAGATCATAATCTTCATCTTCAAGCCGATCATCCAATTCATCATCACTTTTTTTTCTTTTCTTTGGTCCTACACTAGCATCAGAGTCCTCTCCATCACTTCCCGATTCTTCTATTGGTGCGTCATCTATCAAATCTTTAAGTTCTTCTCGGAGACGTTCCTCGTCATCTAGAGTTTAATTGCAATTTCACTAATCTTGTTCAATTAAAGTGAAGTTATTGTAGTTGGTCATTCTTTTGGGACTCAATATAAGTCAGTCAATTCAACTTTAGTCGTTCTGTTTTCTAGATGAATTTTACAAGTAATATTTTTTCAAATTTGTTATTTAGATACTCACAATGACCACATGCTTGCAAATGTTTAGTATGAATAAATCAATAAAGCATGATAATGACAGATAGATATTTCAATGAATAAGGTCATCGTTTGAAGCTACTTTTTGTGTTTTCTTCATTTTGTGTTAATATTGGACAAACAATCCGTACGTTAAATGACTAACAAAAAGAAAGTGTCGAAGTCGATTCGTACCTTCTTCTTCTTCGTCTTCGTCGTCACTTTGAACTGCTTTCCGTTTATGTTTTTTGCGTTCTGCCGGCTGCTCTTCTGCCTCAGAATCCAACTATATCCAATAATACTAATCATTACAAAGATAATTCAACACTACGCAATCAAAATGAGAACAAGCATCTTTTACTAACCTCGCTCTCCTCTGCTTCAGATTCCAGAAAGTCTGACATGACTAAACTAAACTACTATTCTACTATAATCTTATATCTAAATAATACGCTAAGCTTTGTTAACTTTTATTTCTAAAAAATAAGAAAAATAAAAAGGCTATGTATCGTTTACATGAAATTATGACAGAAATGAAAGATTGAGTTTTTAATCACTTGACATTGTTTATGGCCGTTGAAAACTGGACTTTTTAGCCCGTTAAAATGTTTCTTTTTCCATTTGATACATTAGAACAATTTCAAGATCTACTATTATTACATGCTTACATGCATATGAAGAAAGAAGAAAATTGGTAAATGGAATAAATTCGGCATCCACCCACAGCCCCCCGAATAACAGATAGTTAAAAAAAGACAAGGAATGCGTTAGATAATTTTAAATTTTAATAAACTATTTACCACGTCTTCAAACAAGTGTGTGAACCAGAAATCCCAAATAAGCCCTACCCTAGTAGTACCCTACTACTTTCTTATCCTTCACACATTTTCATACCTAACCTCTTTTTATCTTCATTACTGTTGATAGAGGTTTTTGTATGTCAACTATTAAACTAATTTAATTGAGCCATATTAAGACAAGGTAGGCAGTGACAATGTTGTTTTTAAGTGAAAGGGCTTTGGTTGAACATGGCTTCCAGGCTTCTTCAAAAAAGCCTAATGATTTTACAGTCACCACTTTAATAACTAATAAATTTTCTTTGCATGTTTAAGATAATTCGATTACATACACAAAAGATATTTAAGTATGTCTTTTGCCTATTATTACAAAAAGGTTCATCGAATGAGCTTTGACTTTTTGCTGCTTTTTGCTCAATCTGACAAATCAAACCAGAAAAAATCATAGACCTTTAAAGGTTTCCTACTTCAGTGGAAAAAATACAAGTTAAAAAGTCAACGCCGTCACTGGCCTGGCCGTCAGTGTCAGTAATAAACAAAACATTATTTACTGATACATAGGTGCATACTATCTATGTATTGATAAAAAACACCTAATGTCTTGAATACACCTGAAATTAAATAGCTATAAGTTTATAAAGATACGTGACAAAATGAGCGATTCAGCTCCGATAGTTAAAAAAATAATACATACAGGTCAAAAATATGTTCCCATTACTAAAGGAAGCAAGGTCAGAGATCTTATCATTGTCATAAAAACGTAGACATATTTATTCTATTGATAATGAAATATAAAAAGGATAACCGATGTCCCGAATATGACTATGTAGTCTACAAATTTTTTTCGCTTCCATAGGTTTACTTCCACTTTCAAACATGGAAACTTGGCCAAGAAAGAGTATTAATTGACGATAGTAGAAAAATAGGTAAAAAGGAGCCTATGGTGCTGGTACTAGGTCATAAATTCAAACTTGAAGTATGGGAGACTGTAGTTAAAATGATGGCCATAGGAGAAGTCTCTAGTTTTGTGGTAAAAAAAGAGGTAATGGAATTATTATTTTATTCATGCAACACAGTTTTTTTTATTTTATTTAGAGAGGGTTGGATGAACTCAGTCCACCTGGTGTTAAATGATTACTGAAGCCCATGTACATTAACAATGTAAATACTTTAATTTTATTTCAGGCAGAGTTTACCAAAATAATTCATATTATTACTGGTGATAGGACCTCTTGTGAGTTCACATGGGTAGTTACCACCACCACCCTGCCTATTTCTGCTGTGAAGCAGTAATGCATTTCAGTTCAATTTGAAGGGTGGGGCAGCCATTATAGCTATACTGAGACCTTAGAAGTCATATCTCAAGGTGGGTGGCGGCATTTACATTATAGATGTCTAAATGCTCTGGTAACCATTTAAAACTGGGTAGGCTGTAAAGTCATTCATCCAGCTCGACAATTAAAAAAAAAGTAGTTGCACAGTTTTAAGGGTGCAACAATACAATTGATATGGTAATCTTGTGTCGAGATGGTTGGCAATGTTCAAGTTGTGAAGTTGTAAAGACCACTGGTGTGAGAGTTGATAATACTTAATAATTACTTAATAATACTTCATAAAATGTTGTCCTTAATTAAATTTTCTTGATGAAAATGTTTTAGCATTGGTAACTCAACCTTCTAATTTTAATTAAAAAAAATATACAAACACACTGTTTTATGTATGTAAAAATTTTACAATAAGATTTGATGTGATCATTTAAGTATGAATATTAAGCTGATAGAATGACTATATTATTACAATACACTATTACAATATTATAATATAAATTATGAACATAACTTTTAATCTTCTAATGTATTATAATTCTTACAGTTGGTATATGCATATCCCTTTGTATCTAAAACATTAAGAGAACTAGGTCAGAGTCAACAAAAGGTGAAACATACATGTACCATGACACTGCACACTGAAGGCATAGGCTATAAAGACTTGGATGAAATCATCACCAAACCATGCGATCTGGAGTTCATTATAGGTATCAGATTCATATAAAAATACAGTGAAAATAATTAAAATGAAAAAAAAAGACAATTATTATAATATTCACACAAGAATTATACAACCTGAACTACCCTTAACAAATGATGGTGTTATGATGTTTCTAAAGTTTCTCATGTTTAGAATTAACTCCACAGAATTACTTAAAGTGGAACATTCAGATGAATATGAAAGAGAGATGTGGCAGCTAAGTATACAAGAGAGAACAGATTTGATTCCAACATTAAAAGAGAAAGGCAACAGTTTGTACGGAGAAAAGAAATATGATGAAGCAGAGGAGGCATACAATGAAGCACTTGCTATATGTGAACAACTTATGATCAGGTTACTAAATTACCATTTCAGAATCTATAACATATTCGCCTTTAGATTTAAAAGAAGCTTGTGATGTGCAAACATAAAAAAAAGAATATTGAAGCTACTTATGTGATTATTGCTCTTCTGTGCTCATTATATTGTCTGCTTATCTGTAAAGAAACTTCTATAGGTATGTAATTAATTTCTTCAAGAGAAAGACTCACAAACAAGATGGACAGAAGCAAGATAATATCTCTCCTCAACACGATGCCACAACTATCTATAATATAACTCGCCTAGATCAGGTTCAGCATGTGTGTGACTTTGACCTATCGACATAATTCACACGCTTACTTCTTGAGGTCCACCTTGCCCTTCTTGACCCTCACCTGTCTCTAAAACGACACAGAGAGAACCTGCAATACTGAAGGGGCAAGGAGTTGCTTCAGATCACAAACCTGGCCCCCAGCTCACTGATGAGGGGTTAGTTCAGAGAATAATGCTTTCGTGCCCCGCCCTCTCCTTGTGTAGTATAATACAGACATAAGGAAGGTAATAAATTATAACATTTTTAATTTTCAGGGAAAGAAAAGGTGATGAAGAATGGATTAATATTAACGAACTAAAAATTCCAATATTATTGAATTATGCACAATGTAAACTCCTCAAAGGAGAATATTATGCAGTTATCGAACATTGTAATACTGTTTTAGAATTTGACAAAGGTAAGTCACAAACAATCAATAGACTATATACTAATGCTATACTTTATACTGGTGGTAGGACCTCTTGAGAGTCCGCGCGGGTAGGTATCAACTCCCTGCTTATTTCTGCCGTGAAGCAGTAATGCATTTCGGTTTGAAGGGTGGGGCAGCCGTTGTAACTATACCTGAGACCTTAGAACTTATGTCTCAAGGGGGGTGGCGCATTATGGCGTTGTAGATGTCTATGGGCTCCAGTAACCACTTAACACCAGGTGGGCTTTGAGCTCGTCCACCGATCTAAGCAAAAAAAAATATTTTAGAAAGTAATAAAATACTTATATCAATGAATATCTACAGTTTATATGTATTTTAAGTTTGCTTTCTGTATATCCCGGTTTTTAAACCTACCCAACACACCTTGACAAATGAATGGTCCTGATTTATAGTTCATAGCAACTATCTTGTTAATGACTGGAACTCATAACTGTTTTATGGTAGAAATATAGAGGTTGATTGTATATTTACTGGTGTCTTAATTACATGTGACAATCACCTCAATGCATATTTTTGAAATCAATTCGTACATGAGACTGATATTGCTGATATCCAAGAGATGATTGATGCCTGTTTTTTTTATGCCAGTATTTATGCACAAAAGAAAAAGGTGGAACAAAAGGTCTTCAACAATGGTTAATGGTTTTTGACTATGTTGGTCATTTTGTTTAATACTGTGTATTTTTTCTTATAACCACAGATAATGAAAAAGCTTTATACAGACGAGCCAAAGCTCACATAGGTGCATGGAACCCTGACCGGGCTGAAGAAGACTTAAGACGGCTTAAAGCTCTGAATCAGTCCATGTCAACCACCATAGATAAAGAACTGGAGAATATTAAAAAAATGTGCAAAGAAAAAGAAAATCAAGATAAAGACGCACTAAAATCTATGTTCTTAAAAAATGGAACAAATTAAAAAAAAGTATTAACAGAAAAAATTATGGACTCAGGCAATGATATTAGAGATAACATTATTGGACTCAGGTCTATTAATTATTGAGGATTGAGCAGCGTACGGCTAAAATCATGCAATACGAGTATATATGCCTTAATTTACATAGTGTGGATCGAACCTGGCATAGTTGAACGAAAACTGCTTTTTTAATATAATATAACAGAGACTAGAGATACAATATTGATTGGGATGCTTGCTATGTTTTTTTCTCACAACGAGAATGCCACCAAGGCAGAAAAGGACATTCTAACAAAATGTGGCATGTTTATTCAACTATCATTGTTACAATAGTTGCATGGTTTATTAGCAAAAAGTTTCAACCTAAAAAAACTTTCACTAATTAGTTGACTTTTTAGAAAGCAGTTATTCTTGATTCGGCGCATATCATTAGGTTTCTCACTATGGAGACTACTTACTACTTACTACTTTACTACTTAACTAATTTCTTGCAAACAAAATTCAAATTCAAATTCAAAAACACAACCAAAACCACACAATTAATTTCTTTAAATTAAATTTAGTTTCTTTAAATTAAATTTATTTGAAATTTTAAATATTTAATTTTAAATATTGTATATTTAACAATATTTAATAAAGATATTGTAGTTAATTATAATTTAGATGGCTAGAAAGCTTGCTCTTAATGAGTATGTACTTAATTAGTACCCACCTACCTACTATTCATAATTTAATACATGTAATAACTGTAAAGACTTGTAATATGACCCTAAACCCTAACAATTAATATGATGAATAATATTTAAAAAAATAAACGCTAATACGCAATATTTCGGAATTTTTGTTTAGAGAATTTACATGCGTAAATGAGGCGAAATATATTTCTTTTTCTTTCCATTTTATGCCATGTATCATATTAATCTACTTCATTTCATTTTATAATATCATTTTACATATAGAAAAGTTTTCATTAAAATTAAAATAAGACTTGACCTAAAGGTCTTAGTTACCAGGTCATGAAATCCCTAAACAATCCAGAGTTCTATCGTGAGACGAACTCTAGAGCTTATTTTGTTTATTTAAATCAATCAATACGGCTCCTCCCCAGTAAAAATTTCTTTGTTTAAGGCATTTTGCCAATCGTTTTACGCGAGCAGTCTATGGGTGAATCATACTCGGCGGGCTGCCAGGGTCCTGCGCGTTCAGTATAACAACATCTTCAGGGTGCTATTGCGGCTGCCTCCCTACTGCAGTGCGTCGCAAATGTTTGCTGATGCCCGGACGGATGGCTATCAAGCTATAATCCGAAAAAAGGTTGCCTCTTTTTTAAGACGAGTGAGAGACAGTAGTAATGGCATCCTCGGGATGATTGCTTCTCGCGCTGATTGTCCGATCCAACATAAATGGATGTGTATAATTACCGGACAAGACTGACATATCCTTATTATTATTTTACTCTTCATTATGAAATGTGTATGATTTTCTTTTTTATTTTATTTTTTCTCCAAATTAATTGACTGATTGACATAATGATAGCTAATATTGACATAGAGTGGTTACTACTGTATTGATATAATTATGTGTTTCTAATTCATTTCCTTTGTATATTTAATTAATTGAATTAGTATATTGTTCATTTTCTATTTGTATTGTTGAACTGTTTGTGTGCTGACTATTGTATTATTATTATTTTATGGATTTTTTCTGAAATAAATGTTTTTATTATTATTATTATTATTATTTACGGCCGTAGCCCCTAGGGCCATCCAGATCAAACATTATTACAAGCTAAGAAATGTGAAGTTGTGTGATTTGTTTTATTTTGTCTATTTAGTGTTTCTTCAGGTTTAAATGTGTAATAACGGTGGTATATTAACTGTTTAGTATCTGTGAAAGTGCACAAATCGTCTTTTTGCATTAAAAGTGTACAATTTCCAAAAATATTCGAAATTTAGTTAATATGCGAAATCATTTGGTAGTCGTAAGAGCGTAGTTTAGACAGCTTAGTTTTAGTTTTTTTAGTTTACCTATATTCTGACTACTATTAACAAAATCAATACATCCTTTTATCTTACTTTAAAAGACAGATAATGTATCTAGTAAAAAATAATGAATAAATGTTGCAAAGATGTTTATTATTAAAAATATCACATGTTAAACCTTTAAAATACTCTCCTGTAACATTAGTAAATTTTGAGATTAAACAGTTTTAATGCGAGAAGACGAAATGTGGGAAAATGAGACAAAGCCGCTGGCTGTAACTTCTGGGATCCTCCAAAAAGTCCACTAAAAAAATCTCAGTAAATTACCACCATTTTATTGAGATTATATATCTATATTTCATCCCATCTCATCTCATTTCATTTGATTTCATCCCAGTTTATTAATGTCTCAAATTAATTATCGTCATTTCATTAAGACACGACTTAAAAGTCTTAGTTACCAGGTCAAAATTCATTTTTAAAACAAAACTTAATATTTGTTATAAAGCTGTATGGGCTTAGTTCCCCTTGCCTTTCCTAATAAGGAAAAATTGTACCAAAAAAAATCTCACTGATGAAGTATGAAACCTAGGTCTACGGTAAATTGGGCTCTGTAAATTTGGCCCCCTTTTTATTTTCGGATTTTTTTTATTTTTAATTATTTGCTCGTCGTTTGTTCGTTAACACTAAATTCATATTGAACTTCCCGCATACAATACTCGTATTACAAATATGTATATGGGCTATTATATGCCAAATCGACCACTTTTGCGTTCGACCCCTTTAGATTCATTCAGCTGAAACTTTATTATTCTTTTCTACCCATTGAAATACATTTTTGAGAATTTTTAAAATTTTTTGAAGCCAACGTATGCATACGTATCGACTCGTAAGTAGTTTGTATAAGCGAACATGAGAGGGTGTTTAGCTCAAATCATAAATGATGACGATTTTACCTAGCTTCTGTAAAACTTATTATGAAATAATAATTCATTACATTTATGCATTTCATAGGTTGACCGACTTATAAATTTGTAAACATTGAAAGGATGTTCATTTATCCTGAAAAAATTTGGGGTACTCAATGACGTGCGCCAAGTATGACATTTTTTTTTTTTGTAATTTTTAAATTTTCAACAATTTTTTTTTTAATTGGCTGGTTTCTTGTTATTTCACATCTTTTTGTAGAGAATGAAAGTTATTGAAGTCTTATTTTTTTGTAAAGTGCAAATGTTATTGAGATGAGTTTTATAAACGTGGACTTGGCGCAATTTTTTACAGTGAAACTGTTTTTGTTCGGAATTCATATCTTTTTGTTAAGTATTATTTTTTGCTCATTTATTACTTAACAAAAATAGACAATAGAATAAAAATATATTATAAATAGTCACTCAGCTTAAAAGCTAATGAAACGCTCAATTAATTAGTGTAATAATAATCAACATCAACTTTTACAAATTTAAACCGAATTAAATTCTGTTTCAAATGTGAACGGTGGATGACGCTGTTCTTAATTATTTCAGATTTTAAAATTGAAATCTGAAAGCTTTGAAACATCAATCCGCATAAATGTAATTTAAAAACTACAGTAAGAGGCTTAAATAAAAAGCTGAACTTAACTCAGCCTTAATTAGATTTTTTTTCGGAATTCAGTAGTAAAGTTCAAGTTATTTTGATGAAATCAAAACTGAAATATTCATAACATCTTAAACAATCACCTACGAATAAATATTATTTATTATATTATTTATTATACGAATAAATATTATTTATTCAGTAGACAATCACAACGGTTTTATAGTTTTGGGAAGGGATTTTTTGTAACGCCATCTCGTGAAGTATTTCGGTATTACATTAATATAAAATAATTAATAATTGGGAATTTAATTATTTTTATGGCCGAACAATCACCAATAGTTGTCGAACAAACGATAATTGATCAAAATGAATTAATCTGAGCGATAAAAATAAAGATATCTAGTAAAGGGGGCCCACTTAACGATGATCATTTATTTAATTAATTATAAATAAACAAAAGACGAACAAACAATTTTTACATTCGAGCATTAACGAACAAACGACGAACAAATAATCAAAGATTAAAAAATCCGAAAACAAAAAAAAAGGGGCCTAATTTACAGAGCCGGTAAATTGTACCTACCAAAAAACAAAAAGGTCTATGGTTATTCTACATAAGAATAACCTAAAAATTGAAAATTGTTTACATACATTTTTTAAAAACTAAAATCTAACAAAATGGAAAATGATAAAGAAATTAGTATGGAAACAAACGTAGGCGGACAGGCTTCTTTATTACTTAGTGAAGAATATGCTTATCTAGATCGTGGAGGGTTTTCATCAGAAAATTTTAAAATAGAGTTGCGTGGACTGCCGAAATTCTACGGTATTGCCGTGAGTTTCGTTTTCTTAACATTTAACTAATGACTGTTCTTTCTTAGAAAAGTAAATTCTTATAAATTATTACTAAACTGAAATTTTTACTTTTCTTTTCTTTCTTTTAAGTTTTCTACTTTTATTTGATCAGTAGTACTAGATTACTAGCAATATCAAGCGAACTAAGTAAAAATATAGCTTATAGTGCTTCAAGTGTAAAGCAGGGATACAGATAACACATTTCTAAAATCAATTTCACTCTTTATTTGCTGATATTAGAATTTATTTGAAATGGTCTAGGAATTGAAGAAATTAATGAACCAGAAACTAGGGTTGAACACTAGTAAAATAAAAAGGCCAAAGAATGGCAGTCATTGGCTGTTTGCATGTTTTCAAAATGAGGAAGAGAGGGTGAAAGCGATTGAAACTCTTAACGGATATGAATGGAAAGGTTTGCTATTTTATTTTACGAACACTTAATGAAATGTGGAATTTGTCAAAAAAGAAATTACCATACTGAAGTTAAATATTTTTACAATACATTATGTAGTCCATCACTGTTACTAAGTGATTTACGTATTGATTAAAATAAGTTTGTTTATTTGGCAATTTATCTATTAATATTTTGTTTACAAATTTTACTTTTACTCCAGTATGACAGTACCTTTCTTCTTTCATGATATTTTGGAGCTCACATGATAATAAATATTACATATAATTTTCCAGGGAAGACACTGATAGCAGAAATAGCAAAGCCAGCACCAGATCCTTTAGTGAAAAAGAGGAAACAAGAAGAGAATAATGGACAAGTAAAAAAAAAGAAATGTGATGAGAATAAGAGCCAAGAGGAGAGATTAAAAGATGCAGTTTTACCATATTGGAATGTGCCTTATGAAGAACAGGTAAAAAATACATAAATAAATAAAATTCTATATGTTTTTGTGTTAATGCCTTGGTGTTAGTCTCAAAAATGACTAAATCCATTATGGGTTTGACTAGTCTTTTTTAAACTTTGTATGAAACTTTCATAGACTAGCAGAAAAGACATCACATTTTTTTAATTGCTTAGATGGGTGGACAAGCTCATAGCCCACCTGGTTTTAAGTGGCTACTGGAGACCATATGCATCTACAATGTAAATGCTCGTCACCTACCTTAAGACAAGAGTTCAATGGTCTCGGGGGTTGGAGGAGGATGTTTGTCCAACTCCGGCCCCTATGAGGAGGCAGTCTCCTCCTGGTGATGGTCACGGGGCGACATAAGGAGGTTGAGGCTGCGCCGCACGTTACCGTCGCTCTAGCGTGCTGGCACCAGGAGGACAGGACGACGCGTTGGCGGCTGCGGCCTGCGATGCGGTCCGCATTGTCGTCGTCGCTGTGTATCGCGTTCCGACCCGGCAGGCTGGTTCTGGCCCAGCGGGGTATCCCGGAACACCAGCGGCCTGGCAGGGCCGCCGTACCGCGGAGACCGACGTCGTTGGTCGTCGACTATTGCCTCGACGACCCGTTGGTCGGGCGTCCTCGGGGTGGTGCCACGTGTCTGGTTGTAGTATTGACCGCGGGAACTCCCCTACAGGGTTATGACCCCGGACAGAGATCGGAAGTCGGGTGTAAGAGTGCAGGGGAGTCATTTAGTGCGGTAGGGCTCTAAAATTCCTTGGGCCGTGGTCTGTTCCCAACACCTTGCAGATCGTCAAGTCCCACATACCCCGCGCGCCCACTAGGTGTGGTGACCTCGTAGGAAGTTCGGCCCCGGCCAAAAAAAAAAAAAGTTCTATGGTCTCTATATTAAAGACTATGATTTTTCCAAGATTGTAATCATAGGTACAGTTCACAAACTACTTTCAAGATGTAGGGTAAATGTTTTCCCTCCTTAGCATAACTAATATGTGAAAACTATTAATTACATCCTAAATTTGTCATCCGTTCAAGAATCATTCTAAGCTAAGTTATATTAATCAACCAGGTACCTGGCATCATAATCAATTCTTACACAAATTTCAGTTGAAATTAAAAGATAAAGAAATTAAACATATTTTAATGAAATTTGACAATGAAGTGTGGAAAATGGACAAATCAAATCGCAGTGTTATTGAAGCTAACAGGAAAATATACAACGGTCTGAGTTTTGAACTAAAGCCCATTGAAAAATCTCCTGTCTTAGATGGCTACAGGAATAAATGCGAGTTTACAATTGGTATTGATGATGAGACTAAGTTACCCACCGTTGGGTTTAGATTGGGTAGTTATGTGACTGGTACAGTGGCTGTTGCACCCATACAAATGTTGATACATATACCCGAGAGAACGAAACAGGCTGTTTTGGTGAGTTTTAAAATTGATAATCATTACATGTCTAATTTGAAGTGTAAAGTTATTTAGTTTATTTTAAATAATTTATGTTATTCTATAATAACATTGTAAAACAATTATTATATTATTAGGAAAGCAGAGACATAAAAAAAAGGTTCTGCTTACCTTCATTTAAATGTCTTAAATTTAAATAGTGAACATTATAATTTGCGTAATTACTGGTGGTAGGACCTCTTGTGAGTCCGCACGGGTAGGTACCACCGCCCTGCCTATTTCTGCCGTGAAGCAGTAATGTGTTTCGGTTTGAAGGATGGGGCAGCCGTCGTAACTATTCTGAGACCTTAGAACTTATATCTCAAGGTGGGTGGCGCATTTACGTCGTAGATGTCTATGGGCTCCAGTAACCACTTAACACCAGGTGGGCTGCGAGCTCGTGCACCCATCTAAGCAATAAAAAAAAAACAGTATTCTGATTTCAAGTAATTCTTTAGGTATTCCAAGACTTTGTCCGTAAATCTGGATTAGCTCCATTCTCTCCGGCTGACTATTCTGGATACTGGCGTTATTTGACCGTCAGGCAGTCAACATCGAATGGTGACGTCATGTTAATTGCGTCCATGTATCCTCAGGTAAATGTGCAAAATTTAGTCAAGAATTAAATTCAAACATATAGAAAACAAAACAAATAAAAGACAAAAGTAACCACTACTTTATGAAGTAATAAACAGCTTTTTATAGCGGTCAAAATTCAGTCTGATTGAAATTAAAATGTATTCACTAAAATAGTGTGTATCTACTTTATTTCAGAATTTAACTGAGAGTGAAATAGAAAAAATTAAAAAGGACTTAATAGAACATTGTAGTTCTAAAGAAGTTGAATGTGGGATTAAATCATTGTATTTTGAGTTGATCACTAAAAGGTAGGAAGGTATGCACTCATGTTTTATTAGTTAAAACCTAAAGGTGTAAACAATGTAAGTCACCTTTTCATATTTGAATCGGTTCTAATTGTAATGATTTATATAAATATCTGATATGAAGTTATAGCTTCTCATTTTAGACCCTTTACAATGGCGGAATTCACAGATAAATGCATTTATGATTTTTATAGGCACTCACGATAAACTATCGCTATATGAATCTGTGGCGGGTAGCCATTATAGAATATGAGATATTTGACGACGTGAGTGAATGAAGGGCTTAAGTGCCATTTTTAAGATATATTTTTTTTACATTGAATGAAGGTGTTAGGTGCCTGTAAACCATATTAGACCTTAAAATTTCGGGCTTAAAGGCTATTTTTAGAAATTGCATGGGATGAAGAAGTTATGTACGAAAAAAAGTACAAGTAACAAAAGGTTGTTGCCCGTTTTCTCAAAATTAACAAGTAGTATCATATCCCCTTCATCCACTCATATCTTCATTTGACATATGCCTGAATCTGGCTAACGACATTTTCAAGATAAGCTTGCATATTATTTTAGACAAGTTTCAAACAACAACATTCGGACCGTCGATTCACCGAGCGAGTGTAATTGAACATTGTATGGAATATAATTGTAATGGAAGGCCTATGTCCAGCAGTGGGCAAATAAAGGCCGATGATGATGATGATGATGGAAGATCTTTCGTTTGACTTTAATCTCTCAAAGTTCTAACCACTCTTATGTCTACGAATGCTACCCACAATATTTATTTATTATTACCTATGTCCTGTTAAATTTTCTTCGTTTTTAATGTGTATGATTTTGAACAGGAGAGTTGGTGAAGAACCAACAAAGCCTACTCACTTAATGGGATCAACTCATATCATTGACACAATATTGGGGAGACAGTTTCGGATTTCTCCAGAGGCATTCTTTCAAGTATGTCACTACATTTAATAAAACTAGTATTCGCCGGGTGTTCAAAATTCGACTGTACTCGCTGATGCTCAAAATTGAAATTCCTTTGTCATATTTTTTTCTATTTTGGTTTGTTTTCATTTTGTTCTAACTGTTTGGTTATGCATATTAATGAAGATATAAAATTAATTTCTAAATAAACTTTAAATATCGTTTCTTTAATGACATAATGAAGTCTTATTTCATTATATTAATATATAAGAAGAAATAAGATATATAAATTATATTAATGAGTACAATTAGAAATTCATATATCAAACAAAGAACTATACTGCCGATAATTTGAATTGAATAAAAACGCATTGCAACGTTACAGATAAACACAGCCGGTGCTGAAATACTGTATCAAAAGGCTATCGAAATGAGTGAAGTCAAAGAGGATTCGACTGTGATAGATATTTGTTGTGGAACCGGCACGATAGGCCTGTGTTTTGCTAAGGTAAGTTACTCTTTTAATTTATTCACTTTTTGTTATTGTCTAGCTTTCAAAGACCAATCAAATGAAAATCAAATCAAATCAAAAATTTTTATTCAACATAAATGAAAGTACATACTTGTTGAACGTCAAAAAGATCTACCGCTAATTCACAAAAACTAGCCTCCGTCCTGAGAAGAACTGGCAAGAAACTTAGCGGGTCTTTTTCTTTTTTTTTTTAATATATATATATATTTTAATTTAAATACTTTCATCATTATTTTTTAAATATTTTCATCAGTATTTTATTACGTTTTATTTTGAAACCATTCTCTGAGCTTGGGCAACTGATAGACAAAGTTTTAATTTTTTAAACCTGTTTGTAAATTTCATTTTTAAATTCATTACCGTTTTAAAATTGATTATTTTAATAACTGAGGTATTTCTTTATGCAAGCTTATTTTTGTGTCGGTATTCTAATTTTCAGCACTGCGGTAAAGTTTTAGGCTTAGAATTGGTACCGGAAGCTGTGAAGGACGCTAAAGCAAATGCTGAACTTAACGAAATCGAAAACAGTGAGTTCTACACGGGCAAAGCTGAAGACATACTACCCTCGGTGCTGGCCAGAGCCACCGGAGACGATGTTATTGCTATTGTTGATCCCCCAAGAGCTGGACTCCGTGAGTATCCCACAGAGACTTTGCATAGTCGGAGCGTCAATCAGGGACTGAAACATTGCTATTGCCGTGAGCTACTATTTCAACAAAGAGCACTCCTGTTTGAAGAGGATAACTGTCAACACTCGGATATCACATCAACTTCGAGCGATGACGAGTTTTTCGTAATGATCATTATGGTCGCGTTAAATAATATACAGGGTGTAACACAATAAGTATATTAAGCCGAAACGTAAGAATAGTATCAATAAATAGATGAAGTCGTAGTAGTCTCATACAAAAACTAATTTGGTAATTGTTTAAATGCGTTACGTGATAGATAATAATAAATTCGTTCAACTTGTTTCTAAACCCCCTCATTGCAAAGAGAAAACAAGCTGTTTGTTATGCCTACACAGTTGGATCGGCGGCGACGGAGTGTTTTTGTGGTATATTACAATTAGCCGAAATCACATGATCTTTTTGAGCTAAAACTCGATTAGACGGACGGCACTACGGCGTTTGCATATAATTTCAGAATTCTTAAAGCAATCCGAAGTCGCTAGGATTTTTACGATAACTTAAATAAGAAATAATTTTTTGTTAAAATATTAGCAGTAGGATAGTTTGTTCGTTATGTTGTAAGTACTATTTACCCTTCATAATTTGAATGAATGATCTTGTTAATAATTGTGTTTATTATTTACTTGGGAACTTTTAATCCTTATTCTAAATCTATCTTAAAAAATCCTTAGTGTCGGTTTACATTTTACTGTAGATTTTGATCTACAATATGCTACGTGTAAAAAAAAATATTTGCATTTTTTTTCCAGGAGGTAGTTTTATTAGATTTTCTCGAAAACTGAATTTATAGATATAGGAGATATCAAATTTGCAACGGCGATAATATATATAGTTTTCGGGTTGATTATATCCTTTGAGGGACAACCTGTATAGGTATCTATTCGTGTGTAAATGAGGCTATTTTACCAACTAACGTAACTGTGCGTCGTCGTGGTCTAAAGGATAAGACGTCCGGTGCATCCGTGTTGAGCGATGCACCGGTGTTCGAATCTCAGGCGGGTACCAATTTTTCTAATGAAATACGTACTCAACAAATGTTCACGATTTACTACCACGGTGAAGGAATAACATCGTGTAATAAAAATCAAACCCGCAAAATTATAATTTGCGTAATTACTGGTGGTAGAACCTCTTGAGAGTCCGCGTGGGTAGGTACCACTACTCTGCCCATTTCTGCCGTGAAGCAGTAATCCGTTTCGGTTTGAAGGGTGGGGCAGCCGTTGTAACTACCCTTGAGACCTTAGAACTTATATCTTAAGATGGGTGGCGCATTTACGTTATAGATGTCTATGGGCTTCAGTAACCACTTCACACCAGGTGGGCTGTGAGCTCGTCCACTCATCTAAGCAATAAAAAAAAAAATAGGTATAATATTCTCGCCTGATCGTATTTAAGAATCTCTTCGTGTGTAAACGAGACTATTTTACCAACTAAAATCTGCATAGATACGACAGTGTGAATGTCGCCGTCCGTGTGCCTTAGACTCAGACTCGCTCGTAGTCAACTCATGCTCGCTCTGTGCTCGCCACTTCGATAAAGCGACACGACACGAGAACCCTCTCATCATGGCCGCCGGTAACTACATTTCCGATCCTGCGGACAGAATGGAAAGCAGTCGACGTCGCTCCAAACACGTCATTCCGGATCTTCCCGATCCACTAACGGTGCTTCTAGGTACCTCAAGCACCGGTCATCGTCCTCGTCGAACCCGTCGCTTGCTACGAAGGGCTCGACGAGTAAATTAACCCTCAGACACAGCCCACAGAGTTTCTCGCCTGATCTTTTCAGTGGGTTGCGTTTCCGATCCGGTGATAGATTCTGAGAAGCACGGCTCTTGCTAGGGTTCGTGTTAGCAATCTACTCACCTACTACGCTGATATAGCCTCTCAAGGCTCTCAGCCTAGGTAGGAAAAAAAAAGCCTGTGCTCGCCCGCAGACATGCGCGCCGTGACGCAGCTGCGCAACAGCCGGCGCGTGCGGCGCGTGCTGTACGTGTCGTGCCGGCCCGCCGCCGCGCTCAAGAACTGGGTGGACCTCGCTCGGCCCTCCTCCAAGACCCTCCGCGGCGCCCCCTTCCGCCCGCGCCGGGCCCTGCCCCTCGACATGTTCCCGCACACCGACCACATCGAGCTCGCCTTGCTGTTCGAGAGGGAACAGGTACGCGAGCCATTCATGATCCCGAATACATATACTATACTGTACTAATATATAAATCTATAGTGGTTTTCATCTATATCTATACTAATATATAAATCTATGTTTTTTTTATTGTCTTCGTAGGCAGACGAGCATACGGCCCATCCAATGGTAAGTGGTCACCGTCACTCATGGACGTCAGCAATGTCAGGGGCAGAGCCAAGCCACTGCCTAAAAACAGCTGCCTGCCGCTGGTTTTTACGGATGTTCCGTTATAACTACTGAACCGTGCATCCGATTGACTTGACTTGGTATCCATGTAGAAAATACATGTACTTAATGGATAGGCTCACCCTACACCAGTTGCGGGGGCGTTAATAATGAGAATGTTTGTGGGGGTGAGAAATAATAACGTTAATTTTAAATGCCCAGCGAAGCGGACGGATGGGTACAGCTATAATTTTATATAAATAGCAAACATATTGAAATTCTTTAAAATTTCATTTTGGTTGTTAGTACCATTAGATGTTTAGTCCCGATCTTATCACCCGATCATTGTTAATTAAACAAAACATTAAGTATATATATTCTTATATCAGATGATACATCAAAATGAGACTTGTCGTGGGATTTAGCCCCAAATGACGTCACGCATAATTTCAGCATCTCTGTGTGATGTTTGTTACCGAACCATGTACACTGCAGTCTAAGAGTCTTATTAGTATAAGATTCATTAAAATTAGAATATTGAATAAAGCTTAAAACGATATACATAAGTAAGTTTGTTACGACTACCTAGTCAAAGAGTTAGTTTTGTTCGACAGTGTAGCTCTCTTAGAGGAACAAGTAATCATGTTAACAAGTGACTGTATTATAAGGATCTGTAATGTGTATTCTTTGTTAGTTATTTAATCTATAGCGCAGTGGTATGGTGGTATAAACCATAGTGCTGGGCGCATCGTGAACATGGTCACCAGAAAACCGTACCATTTTCATAATCTAAATAAGTTGAACGTAATCATATTTTATTTTCAGACGAAAGAAGATACCGAAGGAAGTTCGGAAACAGTTGAAGACACCAGTGCGGCACCGGACGTGGAGAATAAAGATAATAATTAGATGTGCTAAGTTGTATTTTAAATCAATTTTCTTCTGATTAAACGCATTATAACACAAACTTTGTCTGTTTTATTGTGTGAAAGTCCCGTAAAAATGTCTTAAAAGTGGCATGTCAGCATTTGTTTCTGGTAATATTTTATTATACGGTATAGTATGGTATCTATGCTAATATTATTAAGCTGAAGAGTTTGTTTGTTTGAACGCGCTAATCTCATCAGGAGCTACTGGTCCGATTTGAAAAATCCTTTCAGTGTTAAATAACCCATTTTTTGAGGAAAGCTATAGGTCTTATAGGTCAATACCTCTTGGTTTACGCCAATGGGGTTGGCCGGTTAAAGCTTTTCTCAGATGTCGCCAGCGTAGCTTGTTCCCTTGTCACAGAGAGCCGCCATTTTGTGTGTTTTGCGTTCGTGATATTTCGGCATTTTGTGACTTTGATATGGTTCTTATTACTTTCTAAGTAGTGCTAAACAGTTTTACAACATGTATTCCAACTGGATAGTTAAAGAATTAAAGGAGGAGTTGAGAAAACGTGTTGCATCTTTACGAAGAAAAAAAGTGGATTTTGTCGAAAGGTACAATGTTGATGTTTTATTTTAACTTAGAAAACTTCTCTCAAACTGTTTCCGGTAGCTATTATAATAATAATATTAAATTGTGTACCTTAGGAACTTTATTCCTTGTAGCATGTGCAAAAATAATTGCTCATATTACACACATTACCTACCAACTAATGTATTATTTTACTTTTTTCAGATTAGAGCTACATGACCAAAATTTTAATTTTGAAACAAAATGAAAAAAATGCTCTAGCAAAATATGCTAATATATATGATTTGCTAGTGGAGCCATGTGGCATTTTCAATAGCCAAGAGCGCCCATATTTTGCTGCATCTCCTGATGGTGTGTTGGGCGAAGAAGCTATAATTGAAGTGAAATGTCCATACGCTAGCAGAAAACATGAAATAAATATATCAACGGTGCCTTACTTAGAACAATGTAACGGGATATTGTCTCTAAAAAAACCTGCCCATATTATTATCAAATCCAAGGACAGTTATACTGCTCAGGCAAAACATACTGCAACTTGGTCATTTACACCTACAAGGACATCAAAGTGATTTATGTTGAAAAAGACAATAATTTTATAAATAATATGTTAAATAAATTAGATATCTTTTATGAAAATATTTTCAAAGAAGCATTGTATGAAAAATATCTGTATTATAACTATACACTTGTCGAAATAAAAATCAGGAATATTTTTAATTATTTTTATTGACAATTCCTTCTCTAAAATTACATAAGTAACTTCTCTACTTTTTGTTTCTTCAGAAACTGGTTTCATATTCCATGAAAATATAGATGGTACAGCACCTTTCTTCAGATATTTATGTTAATATTTGACACCTGCAACACAAAGAATAACATTTAAATATACTATCAAAAGGAAACCTGACCATAGTTTCAAAATATTTGTTATTGCAATGGATGCAGCGATTTAGACAGAACTTTCAATAGTAACAGCTGATAATGAACAACAGCTCATGAGGAATGTGTTTCCTCCAGTCTGATTTTGTGTTTGTTAAAAGGTTCCTTACAGCATAAATCTACTTGCAAAATATGTTAGCAACTAATAGTGTGCCTAACTAATTATTATTGGATTTTTTTAATAAGAGAACAAAGATGTGTGCTACACCTAGTCATGCATTATATATATTTGACAGAAAGAAGCATACCTGTGTATTTACTAATGTTTTCATAGTCAGATTCCACAAAGTTCCACACGACATAACCTCGAACTTTTTGTGTGAGCACTTTTTTCGCGTCAAATGGCCTTTAACCACAGTCTTCCAATTTTCTTGTCCTTCGGGAATTGATGTAATCCAATTTCTGAGCATATTGGTACAAAACAACGCGTCATTGTGCTTAAAATAATTTTTAATCAAAAATTCCAATACAAATATTGAATGTTATGGGAACAATGCACACCAGCGCCACTTTGACAGTTGCCAACCCCATTCCTCTTAAGTTTGTTATAGCGATCCGATTGATGCCTGATAAATCTCTTCGTCCTCTTTTTGACGATTGTCGGCCTGTAAACAGGACACGGCCGCAGAAGGGAAAAAAAATAGACAAAGAAATCCATAGGTCGCTGGTTCAAATCCCGCTCGAAGGACCAAAATGTAGGGTGCGGTGTGAATTTGTTATTTAAAGATTATGTTGCTTAAAAATGTTTATTGTTAAAATATTAATTAAATCAAATAAATGTTAATGTTATGAATGCACCCGGGTGACGCGGTTGTTGATCGTGCACTAATGATTTGTGGAAATAAAGTTAATGCGTCACGCAAATTATGCTGACAAAGGTGTTCGGTAATATATCACCGAACATAATGTTTTCAAAAACTAAGCTAAATAATCCAGTGGCGGGTAGCCATCATACAACGCAAGATAATTGACAGATGCCTGAATCTCGCTTACGACATTTTCAAGTACCTAAAGCGCATATATACAAGTTCCGAACAACAACATTCGGACCATCGGTCTACCGAGCAATATCACCCGCTTCGTGGAAGATCTTCCTTTCGTTGTTTAAACTCTCCCAAACTGGTGACCTCCGACGTGATGTGAACACGCAACCTTCTGATTCATCATCAGCGCATCAAGAACTTCGGCTACCACAATCCCCGCATTCTCGCAGATAAAAGCAAGTCATCGACAGTCGTCCCACAGCAAGCCAGCATCGCAGCCTCAACAGGACCATCGCAGCCGACTCACCGCGCTTACTGGTCCTACGGCACGCACCTACACTGCGACAATCACGGTCTGTCTACCGAGCAATATCACCCGCTCGGTGGAAGATCTTCCCTTTGTCATTAAGACTTCCAAAACCCTTTTTGTGTCGTGACAAGAGAATTCTTTGAATTTTTACAAGACTGTTATCCTAATATCGCACCATTTTAGAATTGTGATAAATTGCGCTAAATTTTGTAATAACATGCCATAGTGCAATTTCATACATTATTGACAAAGTAGTATGTCAAAGTTGATTAAAAGTTAAAATATTCTAAAATTTCAAGAAAACATAATTGTTTATTTTATTTTTATATTAAAAACTACGAATTTTTTGGTCCTATTTGGAACTGCAATTAATAGTTATGTTACTTAGGTAGCTAATACAAAAAAAATGTGGGGATATGTTCACATTTGTAACCACAGTATCTAATCATAGGGTGTAAGGTACAAATTACAACATTTTTCAAAAAAGTTAATGTAACTTTGAAAAAAAAAGAGCTGGATTTTTGTTATTATTTTCCATGGGTAGTTATTGACCCGACCATATACCGGTACTAGCTTATCGTTGAATTTTGGGACACCCAGTATATTAAATTCATTCAAGGTCATAATCCCTACATTTTTTTTCTTGCTGTAGATAAGCAGACTTGCTCACGCCGTTAAGAATTAAGCAGCTAGAAAAAAAAACACGAATAAACAGCAATTTTCAGTGTTCGCAAACTCAAAATACATCTATGAAATTCAAGTTGATTGAAGAGCGATCTAACCGTCGGTATTCAATTTCCCGGCGCGGCGTCGAGAAGCGGAATTCTCTAAGAATTTAATAAAGCCCCGACCAACTAGGGTTGCATTCCTCGGCGGGCGTAAATTCATTACACGTACATTCAGTATATGACGTAAATATATTCCATATTATCACGTACCACAAAATATCATAAAGAACAACTATCTTCACGACTTTCATCATTTAAATCGACAGAAAATATTCATTAAATATTATTATGATTTGTTTATCCCTTTCTGGACGATGAAGTTTTATCATGTCCAATAAAAAAATCAGGTTGTTAAAAAGTATATTATTATATATACCATAAACATTTTTTTTATTGCTTAGATAGGTGGACGAGCTCACAGTCCACCTGGTGTTATGTGGTTACTGGAGCCCATATACATCTACAACGTAAATGCGCCACCCACCTTGAGATACAAGTTCTAAGGTCTCAGCATACTTTTTGTTCCAAGCAACATCAGTTATAAGACAAATCAGGATTTATTTAATGAAAAAGAATTAACTTCGAATAAACGCCCAGCGTGCCAAAAACACAGCAGACAATAACATTTAGACCTTGACCACGACAAAAGAAACGTTTTCCACAAAGATACCCATAATTCAACCAGCAATCGAAGCTGGACACCGTGGTACAGTAGATGTGGGCACTAACCACTTGACCAACAAGGCGTGTTTGCAGCTTTTAGTGAAATAACCAAACGTCAAGGATTTGGTTGGAAGCAGTAGTCGGCATATTTCCGAAGGTAACGTATTTTTTTTTTATTGCCCTTGTAGACCGACGAGCATATGGCCCTAACCTAATGGTGGGTGGTTATCGTCGCCCATGGACTTCAACAACGCCAGGGGCAGAGCCAAGCCAACCCCTTGAGGTTGCTGGATTAGTTAGCTGTTACCCGCGATTTCGCCTGCGTGTTCAAGGGAAAGTGTCAGTTTAGTAGTAGTTTGATTTAATCTTAAGTTGAGCTTTGCGAAACGATTTTATCCGAGACAAATGAAATTCAGTTTTCATCCAGCCAGAATCAATGGAAATAGTCAGGTGCCATCCTATAAACATTCTGTTTGAGGAGAACAGACAGGACAGTACAATAGTAACTAGAGTTGCATTAGAAATAATTTCCTGGAAATCTTGCATATATCTATAAGTTCTCGACTACAGCTTTCGAATTGACGCAACGCACTTGAGGTAAAAAATTGTATTGTAGTCCCAAGTTTTGCCTACAGTAAGTAAGCCCTATGTACCTATGTAATACTGTCCCGTATCGAATCTTCGCACAGGTGGATGAAAGACAAGAGCCCATTAAAAAAAGCTTTGATACACTACGTTAAATGTATATTTTGTAGGTAAGTATTAAAAATGAACGGGTAAATTTAAATTATACTGACAATAACGAAATGAACGCATCTTGATAAATCCCGCAGGCGGGTAGCGATTTTTCTAATGAAATACGTACTTAACAAAATGTACACGGTTGACTTCCACGGTGAAGGAATAATATCGTGTAATAAAAATCAAACCCACAAAATTATAATTTGCGTAATTACTGGTGGTAGGACCTCTTGTGAGTCCGGACGGGTAGGTACCACCGCCTTGCCTATTTCTGCCGTGAAGCAGTAATGCGTTCTATCCATCCATCTAAGCAATAAAAAAATGTATGAAAATTATCTAAATTATTTTTCTGCTGTCTGTACCATTTATTCCCTCTCGCCGCTGCATGACGCTACCCAAGGTGACATAATTCGAGAAATTATTTAACAGCCTTCAAAGGAGGGAGGCACGCGATGGCGCGTTTCATTCTAACTCTAACAACAGAGTGAAGTAGACCTCCGTCTCCACTCGAAAGAGATGCATGCTTTTGTAAACGCTTTAAGATGTCGAATTGGTTTTTTGTGTTTTTTCTGTCTGTTTATACATTTATTTATACGTTTTCTGTGAACGTAAGCCCAGGTGAGTTTTAAACTGGAAACGTTTGATGTTGGAAGTATTGCAAAGTTTGGAGACAATAAATAAAATCGCGATTTTTCAGGTCATCGTTTTGCTGAAAGTGAATCAGTGTTGGATCCAAGCGGCGAGTTTTTATTAAAGTGGCGTGTTGATTATGCCGTTCGAAAGATTAAATTTACTTTGACTGTCTCTGAAAAAGCGCCGGCCTTCAATTGGTTTGCATTAGGCTTCTCCGATCGGGGCCAACTGAATAATTCGGATGTTTGTCTGTTTTGGACAGATTATAAAGCTCGTGATCATTTCGAGGTCTAAATAAATAAATAAAGTTATCTATAAATAACATCGCTACTAATTTTCGTGAGCTATATTTGTTTGGTATTTGATTTTAGGATATGCACACAAACGGACAGGGGAAATTGATACGTGATCAAAAACAAAACTGTGAAGGGTTTTATTTGAATACAAATAGCCAAAGCATAATCTTTGAACGTTTATTTGATACTTGCGATGACGATGATTATGTAATTGAGGTAAAAATGATCTTCTGAAAGATATACTCTGCGCATGTTTGCAACAATTTTACAGAAACTCGCTCCTCATAACTGAGGGCGATCAAAACTTTTAATTAATGTACTTCTTGCAATGATCTTAAGATTTTGTAGAAAGGTAAAAGGGGTGACGACACTTCTTCTGTTGTTGGGGCTTTTAGCCATCACAAAAACTGTCACTCATGTTGAAGACGAAATTCAACATTGACTATTGTTAACAAACTTTGAAAGGAAGACGAACGAAATTGAATAGGACGCGATGAAAACTACATAGTTGTTAAGATCGCAAGTAAAATTAACGATAAACTTTTCAGGACGGCACGGTCCATGTGGTGTGGGCTCACGGAATAGACAAACTGTTCTCATCAAAGGGCTTGTGCCTTACTTGCACCGTACCTCAGAGGCACGGCTTTGTTAGAGTAAGGCTACTAACACCTCCCGGCTTGCAAAAAGCGAATGGTTACCAATTACGAATAACAAACAAAGATCTAAAAGTACCGGGAGACGACACGACGTACTGGTGCAAAGTCGTTAGGCTGCCCGAATTCGTCACGTCAAAAGTTCATCATATAGTTCAGGTGACTAGCGTACACCGAAATCAACTGTTTTTTTTCTTTTTTAATTAATGTGTCCCAAATATTTTTCGTAGAATTAAAACTATTTTTACAGTTTAATCTCGCATTATTCTTTTTGGGCGTTGGTAATATTTTACAGTTTTCATTGTCACGGACGACAAAGTTGACGCGAGCACAGAGTAGGTACCTATCAGAAGGGCAATTTTGCCTGAATCACTTTTTGTCATCACATCGCATCTATCAAATATACGTCCAAAGACCATGCTTCAGCTATTTGTATTCAAATCAGGGTTTGGTTTTTGATGCATTAACATTATAATATTGTGTTATCGTATAATGTTCTATATGAAATATTTTGCATTTCGTTACAAACGTAAAAAATAAAAAACGCGAATTTAAACCGTAAAAGTAGTACAATATTTTTTTTTATTACCCGTGTAGGCAGCGAGCATACGGCCCACCTGATGGTACGTGGCGACCGTCGCCCATGGACTTCAGCAATGCCAGGGGCAGAGCCAAGCCGCTGCCTACAAACTGCGAATACCGTAGAAAAAACTACACTTTTGTATTCTAGTTCGAATCGACAATAACTCCCGGTAACGAAGGCCTAGTTCATCACATGGAAGTCTTCTATTGCGACGAAGATCCCCACAAGGAAATGCCGGCATACGAGGGCAATTGTTTTGCCGCAGAAAGACCGGCTATTACGAAAAGTTGTTCTAAGGTAACCCTTATTCATACTAGGAAAGAGATTGAAGTTCAACGACTCCATTACGATTAATCTTCTATAGGTAAAAGCAGCATGGGCAATGGGCGCTCCCCCCTTTACCTACCCAAAAGAAGCGGGCCTCCCACTCGGCGGCCCGAAAGCCAACAAATATGTCATGCTAGAGGTCCACTACAACAATCCAGAATTAAGGAAAGGTATTTGCTTTTAAAAAAAAAACTTGATAAGCTTATCTCCTTGGTGTCTTTCTAATGAAAACTCTGTATTGCCTAGATTGGGTCGACAGTTCGGGTATTGTTCTCTATATAACTGGAAGGAAGCGTACGTACGATGCCGCCATTATGGAATTGGGCTTAGAATACACCGACAAAATGGCTATACCTGGTGAACAAAAAGCATTTCCGTTAACTGGTTACTGTATCCCTCAGTGTACTGGAGTGGTACGTATCTGATCCGCTTGGTTGAACCGAGAAGTTTGTAAACGTCTGTAAGGTACATAGTATAAGTTCGGCAAGACAGTAATTTACCTAACTAATTACGTTTCTAAAGCCCGCTCGTTAAAGACTTTCATAACAAAGGATATATTTTTTTTGTACCTTGGAGATGGAGGATTGAGATGGAGGGACGGGTTCATGGCCCTCCTGGTGTTAAGTAGTTACCGGAGCCTATAGACATCTACAACGTAAATGCCGCCGCTCACCTCGAAACATGAATTCGAAGGTCTCGGTTTTATACAGTACAACGCCTGCCCCATCCTTCAAACCGAAACACATTATTGCTTTACGGCAGAAATAGGCAGGGCGGTGGTACCTATCTGTAAAAGTCTACTGATAATTTTTATATAATAGAAAAATAGACGACAGTTAGCACGATATTTAAACTTCGACGAACGATCTGTCTTGCCTGCTTTTAATTTGACTGACTCGATGATGCAATAGCTAGCGCCCTTCATTGTAGTGTCGAGGATCGTGGGTTCGATTCAGAGCAAAGATTCGTATGATAAACAGCTATGTTTACTCATTGTTTGGGTGTTTATTAACTGTATATTATGTATATATTTAAACGTTTATTAAGTATGTATGTCAGTCTCTGGTACCCACAACACAGGGGGTCCTAATTTAGGGTCGTGTGACCGTGCCTGATTTGTTCCCGGTTGTTATTTTTATCAGTCATTATCTGCGACTCGCGCAAACCTAAGAAAATCCTAGTTTAACAAAACATTTCAGGGCCTACCGGATGAAGGCATTACAGTTTTTGGAAGTCAACTTCACACGCATTTAACTGGTGCCGCGGTGTGGACCAGACACTCGAGACAGGGTGTAGAGCTTCCCGTATTAAACAAAGACATGCATTATTCTACGCATTTTCAGGAAATTAGAATACTGCATCGGCCCGTCAAAGTGTTACCAGTAAGATCTAATTTTGTCTGTTGAATTAATTAATATGGTGGTCAGTGTGCTTAGTGCGAGTTTTTTAACTTACGTTTGCCGCTAGGGGCTCTGTTCACACTACATACAAATTTGAGTTAACTTTTACGCTATCGAGAACGTTAAAAACTCGTACTAAGGATACTGGATAGACTGGGGCCCAAATATGTCCCTAAGTACTAACGGCTCTAAGTAAATACATGTGTACAAACATATATGGTGGTATTATATTGAATAGTTAAGTTATAATTTTGACGTGATCTTTTATGAGGGTATTTTTAAATTATTTATATTGAATTCTTTCTGTTTATATTGTTGGATAGATTCGTGTACTTGTTTATTTTTGTTGAGTAAATTTAGCCATAAGCCTAAGCTATACGTTACTATACGTATGTTGGTTATGTTACGTTCTGTTCAAGGGCGACTTCTTGGAAACCACCTGCATTTACAATACGGAAGATAAGTTAAACGCGACGATCGGCGGCCACGCTATAACGGACGAAATGTGCGTTAATTACATACATTACTATCCGGCGACCGAACTCGAGGTTTGCAAGAGCGCCGTGTCGAACGAAGCACTCGAGAAATATTTCGATTTCGAAAAACGGTAACCAAGATCAGACCTCTCAGTACCAATGCAGATACAAAAGTAATAAAAAAAAGTTGTTCGCCTTTTACTATTGTGTTTCAGATGGGACGATATACCGATTTCGTCGAAGGCGACGCCACGTGATAATTATTTAGCGATCCAACCGTGGACTAGATTAAGAGCCGACACACTACATGCGCTGTACGTCGAGTCCCCAATATCAATGCAATGCAACAAATCCGATGGGAGTCGTTTTCAAGTCAGTTCCCTTTATCACAAAGTCACATTTGCGTTGAAAGGTTTTTTTTTCTAGCATAGATCGAAGCAAAATTCCGGCTGATGTTACCGACGATCTTGGATAGCATCAAAATCAAAAGACTGGTCTCGGAGGCAACAATGATCGTCTCTATTGTATCAAATCGACCCTTAACAGGAATTCATATTTGCTTCGCAACAGAATGGTGTGCCCACATGCGGCTTACCGCTTAGTCTACCACCAGTAGCCCATTGATTTTGAGCCCCATTTTTTTCTTTTTTTTATTGCCTTGTTATTTATAATTAATTGCCTTGATATATGTAATACTTTTATTGTTAATGTCAAAATACTTATTTTCTTAATTTCAGGGTGATTGGGAAGGAATTCCGATACCAAAAATAAAACTGCCGCTTTCCGAACAAATTCGAATCTGTCCTAAAATTAACTATTTATTCGAGACCTAAGTGTAAAATACATTATGATGTTATCGAATTTAATTAGATTTTGTCTTGTTAGCTTCGATCGTGCATCGCTTATATTAGTTAGACTTAGACCTACTACATAAAATCTATAACGTAAGTGCCACAGTAGTGGGAGATAAGTATATTAATATAATTGTGATACTCAAATAAACATTATTAAGCTAAAAATAATGTACTTATTAAGAAAATATAGAAGCTTTGAAACAAGTGGCTATAAACTTGTTTAGTGTTGGTTTAACCTAAAATGTATAATTTATCTACATAATAAGACTTCACTACTTGATAGATAACATACTTACTGAAATTAAACATTTTAACGAATTGAAGTAAATTACTTTCGTTTCTTAAGTACCTATGATACTGCTTAGTTGGAATGGTGAGAATCATATCTGTGTTTCATTTTGTTATATATGGTGTATTGACACGGATTCGATCATTTGCCATAAAAACTTGGCTTTATGGAAGCTTTCCATTTATCTGTCCCAATGGACGAATAACAAACGAAAAAAATATTATTTACATAATTTTTTATAATAAGTACCACTAACTCTATGGATAAATGCTAGTGATTGAAATTGTCGAAAATTTTCTATAAGTTAAAGATAATTTTAAAATATCGAAATATTCACATAAGGTTAATTTAAAAGAACAAAGTAATAAATGGATTTGTTTTTTGTACTTTGATAGTAATTACAAAGATACAAAAAGTAAAATGCTGAAAAAACGTGGTTCCTCTCGCCTCTCGCAGTCTCAACGACAGCTACAACGAAATCATAAAATGCAATATTAATTACAGTTAATAAAAACTCTAATGTTCATGGGCTGGTTACCGGTCTGGTATTCCGCTTGATACAAAACCAACTGTCACAGAATATAAAGAGATTTGTTCCGCGTTAAACGTGTTACTTTACCCATCTACGTCGGTTGAGTTCTATCTCATTCCAATATTATATACATATTTTTTTTTATGATTGAAAGATTACTGGTGGCCCGGAGGCCTTTCCAGCTTCACCAGGACATGTGGGCGAGCAAAGGCTCAGCCAGGAGGGGTGGGATTTGCTAACAACTGTCCGAGCGCCTCCGAAGGAGACCTAACAACTCAAGAGCAATTACTTTGCGAATGAATCTACTACCGGATCGGAATCGCGACCCACTGAGAAGATCCGGCGAGAAACTCAGCGGGCTGATGCATGGGTTAGGTTGCACGTCGACCTCTTTGTCGAGTTCGAGGAATACGGTTATCGGGGTTCCTAAGCCTACTCCTAGTGTTAGCGCTGAAGACGTCTAATGCAAAGGTTATTGGATCTGATGGATCCGTAAGGACGTGTCTAGGGCGTCGACGGTGACTGGCTCCTGCATGATCAGGATTCGGGGAGTAGTCAGCGGCGGCAACGATAAGGCGATTATCATGACGCATAGCCTTATCGAAGTACCGTTCCGACGCTGACTTCATGTATTTCCGGATTGATTCGAGGCCCAGGTCGTCGTGTAGGTCAACGTTCCTCACGAACCACGGAGCTCCAACGCCTAACCTACAAAAGCGGGATTGTAGGGATTGGAGGGTGTCTATGTGTGTGCGGGCCACGTGAGTGAACACCACACTCGCATAAGTCATGACGGGGTTATATACATCTGTTCAAGAATGTGGCAGAAATGTAAAAAATAAATTATCGGTGATGTGGTAGAATTTTATAAAATAGAATAGAAGGGTCATTTTAATATTTGTAAAAGTTTTAATATGATTAAAATAATTTGACCAATTAGAATAAATAAAGAACAATTGTATTTAGGTTCATTGAAATAGTCTTCCTAGTGGTATATTATCGATACTAATATCGATAAGATCCAGCCACTAGCACATTCTAAGTGATGTGACTGACATTTTGTTTTCATTTGCGTGTTCTTTTCTTACCTACTTATTACCTATTTTAGATGATTATCAATCTAATCTTTTAATCATGTCCAACGATTACGGTTTTAATAGTGATGATTCCCCCAATAAAACAAACTCGCATTTGCAATTACCTAGTCCGATTATAACTCGGCGAAATCGAACAGCGTCGACGTAAGTATGATAATTGCAACTTTTTTACGTAAATAAAGCGTATATTTCTTTCATTTATCTTAAGACATTTATGATTATTTATAGATCAGAAAGGGCTTTAGGTAATCCATTGGAAACTGGTAAAATCAAGACGTTCTGCAGAGAGAAAGGTCACGGATTTGTGAAACCTGAAAAAGGGGGCGAAGATATATTTCTCCATATATCTGAGTGAGTATTAAATTAAAAGCTTTAGATAATTGTAAAAAATAACTTTGTATCTGAAATTCAAGTATACACGTGTAGAATTTTTTTTTTATAAATTTTACCAACTTTTCATTATCTTCACCTTGATAAGTGATAAATATTAAACAAGGCGATTTGACATTCATTTAACAAGATCGTTCGTAGTTCAAATTATTTAGTTTTATATAGCCTTGTCATTAAACTAAATGTCAATAAATGTCGTTAAATATGTAAAGTACCTACACTTGATATTTCAATAGAGGGAATTATTTCAAATTGTTGAATCAGTTTATACTGAAGAACTTAATTTTAAAAGAGATGAATACTTAAAATTGATTTTACTTTAAAGATAATAAGAAAAACACTCAAGTAGATTAAGCAAATGAATAAAACACTAGCAATATATAATAAGTTTCTAGCTGTTCATCTTTTTCTTTAAATTATACTGAAGAATCTGTCGTACACTCTGTTCTCAGGTAAGGTAACACTGGGTAGTCTTAAAGTTTTAGTAGCTTTATGTGCAAGATTGTGGTGTATTCAAATTAAAAATAAGACCACTAATTCAAATTCTACAATATCTACTAAATTTTTAACACAATTTTATAAGTTGGATCTGTGTATGTAACATAATCTTCAATCAATGCTTACAAACTTCAAAATATCTGATAAACTTTAAAACTTACACACACATCAAGTACTGATAGGAGTACAATAATTTTATTACTTTTATCTGATATCCTGGTGAGGATACTGGGAATACGATATATTATTTAAATTTTAGTATTTGGTTTGAAATAAAAAGCATATTTTTTAGACTCCAAACTATAAATCATTTCATTTTAATTACATACGTACGTAAAATATGTTTACGAATGGCTACAATGAATGAATAATATCCTGTAATAATAATAAGAAACTATAAGGCAGTTCACATGCAGTATTAGTGACCTATTCTATCTCATTTTCTTACTTGCTAAATTGTAAACATTAATGAAATTTTATTGTCACTTTTCAATTCATAGATTTTCAAATCACGTCAGTGCTATTATTGTGTGTATATTTTATTTTTTGTATAGATAGATAAGCTCACAACCCTACCTTGTGTCCAGTGGTTGCGAGAGACATCTCAATGTGAGATCCACCATCCACCACTAGACAAAGTCAATGTCTCAACTGTATTATATAACAGCTACCCCATCCTTCAAACCAAAATGCATAACCACTTTGCCACAGAATTAGGCAAGTCAAAGATACCTGTGCAAGCATATAATTTACTTTTCCACCCAGAAACGCTGGTTAGTGATGGCAGTCTCCTGATATAATATCGCCATTTACAACATCCAGGGGATGAAATTGAGTGATGCCTTTAGGTCACATAACTAAAAAAGAGTTGACACTTCATACAACAGCCTCGGGCTAAGATTTTCTCATGTGTTATCTATGTACATTTATGAAACCAGCACAAAACACCCAAACCTGATAAAGCTAGACTAACAAACTTGGGCCATATATTATCGAAGTCAGGGTCATCAATCATTGGACTAATGAGACAATCAATTGAAACAAAAATGTAAAATTAATAGTACTAATGGAAAGGGGATCTTGGTTTTGATGTTCTCAAATCTACCTCCCTTAAACTATGAGACCTTTACAGACAGTTGGAATTCTATGGAATTCTGTTGAGTACTGTTGTAACATACTATCCTTCCGATATAATTGATGTTTGTGCCTTCAGTCTCTGGACAAGTTTTGCCATCTCAAGATAATATGGACAGGATCAATATTGGTATTATTTGCCATATATATAGTTTCATTTAGGTAGTGTCAGTGGCTACAACTAGCACAAGCACAAGCATGGAGACTGGCACAAGCAAGTAGTTAAATGGAACGGTTTGAATTTTTTGGTACCATGTCTATATCCTGCATAATATATCAACATCAAGTGCGCCAGCCTAGAGGTGGACCTCTAAGCCTAGAGGTGGACCTCTAAGCCTAGAGGTGGACCTCTAGGCTGGCGCACTTCCATTTGACTCCATACAGAAGACCGCCGTTCGAATTGTCAATAATCACATTCTCTGCTCGTCTGCCCACAAGAGCAATAATAAAAAAAAACTGACAGAGCCTTCGAGGCAATGCGAAGGCTCTAGAACGTCGGTCATCCCGTTATGACAACCTGTCAGAACATCCAAGCGGAACCAACCTGCCGGATATATCGCTAACAGGTCGCTCTTAAGATGTCACTCGGCGGCGCGCTAGAATACTGGTAGCTAGCCGCATGGCTTCGACCTACCCCGGTCCACCCGTGAGGAACCCCTCCGCCTACAAGGGCCGGGACGTGCGTTCGTACGCTCTTCTCCGGTCCCCGACCCGACGCCGACGGATCGGTGCCGAGAGGGAAGAGCTCTCCTTCTCTCGTTCTGCCGTCTCCTTCTGTGAGATGGTGGACTCACAGAAGTTGAGCATTGTCTTTCAGAACGCGGCACTGCCGAGCATCGTAGCCACGAAGGTCGTCAGCGACAAGTCCTCTCCTATGACCGCGACGAGGGTGGCACCTTTTGCACACCTTCTTTTTCCGGGCCGGGGGCCGAACCTCTTATGAGAATCCCGCCCCTAGGGGGCGCGCGGTTTATATTGGACTGGTCCGCAGATGTTGGGAGCGGACTGCGGGCCAAGGACATTATGCACACCTAAGATATATCTTTTAAAGTATAATTTATCTGATATCAACAAAAACGTCTGAATATTTTTTGTAAAACGATATTTACATAAGATGCGATTAAGAAGTCTTACGATATATTGTAGGTACTTGTAAGATCTGTGTTCAATCATCAAATTATCTTGACGGGTTTATCATGGTTGGTAAGATAATTAATTGGACGTTAATTTTTTTACAAAACTTATAATTCAGGTTCACTACATCATATTGTGTTTTATTTATTGCTTTAAGCAGCATAGGCATCATGTCAAAGTCTCAGTCGTATTTTATTATTGTCCTGCTAACCTCAAGAGGACTAAAAAAATAATAATAAAAAGTTATGGCTTATGAAATTATAAATTACTCGTAAATACACTTGAGACACTCGACCTCAAGCTGTCTGGCAGCATGCACACTATGATGTTCATTGTCTCCAGTAACTACTTAATACTGGGTCAACTGTGAGCTTATTCGCCCGTAATTCAATAAAAAAAGAACAATTCGTATCTGCTTGAGGAATTGAACCATAATAAAAAAATGGCAATCCTTATTTTTAAAAATATGTTATTTATGAAATCGTATTTTTATTTCTTACAGTATCGAAGGTGAATATGTACCCCTGCCTGGTGATGAAGTTATATATCGACTTTGCCCAATCCCGCCTAAGTTCGAAAAATTTCAAGCTGTCCATGTGCGCATAATTCATCTCACTCCGGAGAAACACCTCAAGTGGGATGAACCACCTCTGTAACAATTAAGAACCCTAGATATGTAACCTTCTTCGTTTTAATGCAAGGCCTCTTGCCATCGAACTACCCCTCTTATCTTATAAACTTGAATGTAATGTGTGTGTTGTTGACCAGTCTTGTGCACTATCATAATTTAAAAAAAAAACAACCTACTTCTGTTATTAATCTATGCACCAAGTAACTTTAAGCTTTAATATGGTGATTTTGCTAATAATTTGTTTTCATTGATTCAAATGACACACGAACAATTTGGATCACAGTAATATAGATCACAAAACAGTATTTTAACGAAAGTGAGAAGCCAATATGTGGTGCTAAATTTTGGATGGTTTTACCAACATTTTTAAAGTTGTATTATGTAAAATGGTGAAAAAAAGGCTTGTCATTTGCTTGCATTATGAATGTTATTTGTTTTATCAGTAGATGGCTTTATCACCAAATTGGCCTAATTTTATGACATTTACATTGTTATGTTTGCATAGATATTATGTAAGTATCATCAAGCATATTCAAATGAAATGGTTTTTCAGATACAGAATAGTAATATGTCTGTATAAAGTTAAGTGCTACCATATAATATTGTAAACAAGTATCTCTTAGCATTAGTCGTGATTTGCACAAACTTTGAATTAGCCACCCAAATGTGACCTTACTGATAAATTGTTAATTTATAGTCACTTGTTAACTGTGAAACTACCGCCTAATTACACTACCGTCCAAAAGTTTGGAAACGGCCAGGTAAACTCTAATAAAAGACAAAAAAATCATCAAGATCTTTTTATTATGATCTTAAATTAAAAATTTAACAATAACGTATGTAAACGAAATAAGAATTTAAAATACAAAATGATTATTTACTTAAACCTTAGCCTCATCGAAGTGTCCACATTTTTCTTTTAATATCTTCTCAAATATTTTAATCATCCTATTAATTATTCTTTAATTCCTCATCCAACCTTTCTAATTATTCGTTCGCCAATAATGGCCACATAAGTTCCGAGTTTATTAGCGATCGTTTTTTGTCCTTCTGTCGAATTTATCCCAAACAAATAATATGAGAGTAGATAGATGGCCAAGCATGATTTTAAAAATCTTTCATCTTTTTTCATGTTCAAAAAGTTCGGATAGAATTTCGACGAATGCCTAAGACCTAAGGCCATTATCTGGTTTAAAAATAAATTCACGAGCAACGTGATTCAGTACACTGGGTATGGCGGCGTCTTTGAGAATTTTCAATTAGCCTTCTTTTCTTTGTTTAGTTTTCCAGTTATCTTTGTGTGAACAATCTTGAAATGCAGTGAAAAATATTTTTAAAACAATTTATTATTCGGCGTCGGCGTGTCGGCGATCTTCTTTTTTGTGCTTACAAACTTTTGGACGGTAGTAGACGGTTTATTATATCCGCATGGGTAAATATCATTACGCTGCCTATTTCTGTAGCGAAACAGCTTTGAAGGGTGCGATAGAAGTTAACAATCGACATTACGACCTCACGTTGAAGGCGGATGGCGACACTCACATAGTTATGTCTATGGGCTCCCGTAACCACTTAACACTAAGAGCTCGATCACCCGTGTATGAAATAATAAAATTACGTGAATATTTTAATGTAATGCATTCCTTAAGCATATAATATGAAGCTTGTAAATGTTGTGATTCAAAGTACATATTTGAACATTGTGACTGTTTATTTGCATAAATGTTTTATGCTTTATTATGATTTAATTTAAAACTTTAGTACAGCGAATATACATGATATGTGTAAGGACAACTTTGGTTTTATTATTTGTTTAAATTTCATACCCAATTTATTCTCGCTCGAACAGCCCGCCAGGTACTAAATTCTTATTAAAGCTATACTCGAATAATATGTCTCCTATCCAATATCGTGCATAAGCCCACTTCTCCCTTAAATTTACGTGAGCGATTCTCTTTCAATCGTTCTCTTGATGCTCCCTGCAGATCCAACCAACGTTCTGTCTTGTTATTCCCTTCCCATAAAACCAATTTCTATTCTCACTCCTTTACCGTGCACGCGGTCAGACTGTGGAATTCGTTGCCGGCTGACATCCGAGTTTGCAAGTCTGTTTCTGTTTTTAAATATAATGTCAAACAATTCTATCTCTCATCAACCGAATGATCATTGTTCTATACCCTTCGTATATACTGTCTTACTTATAATATTTTGTATTCAAGTTTTAACAAGTCTTAATAACAATATTTGCTATGTGTATGTGCATTACAATAATTCTCATGTTGTATTTGTTATTTTAGCTGTTCTACACACACTCATCATATTTAATTATTATTCTCATAATCCTCTCACAGGTCTGCTGGAAGAGATTTCTTAAAGAAATAAGCAGTGCCTTTGTACATAATTTTCCTAATACTCTGTAATAGGAAAATTATCATTTGTTCCTCATTGTCTTCCTTTTTGTGTGTACATAAATAAATAAATAAAAAAGCTCATAGGCACCATTAATTCATAAATAATTGATAGAGCGGTGTGACCGCGGCGGACAATAGTTGAGCTTCTCCCGACTGCAATTTTTAGTTTCTGACTATACAATTCTAGGTTTTATTCTCCAGTTTTGCGAGTAGGGACGAAGAAATCTTAAATTTCTATTTTTCATTGTTTAAGTACTCTGTGGAATCCAAGATAAATCGACTTTCCTTCGGAGCGACTCTCATCGTTGAGTCTTTTCGTGTTTTTCCGGCCGTGGATATTAGCTACATATTATATTAGACCAACCGACAGGACGGTTTTACGGCATGGGTGTTTTTTTTTTCTACCTATTCGACGGTAGCATAAGACTTATGCTAGCCATAAGAGTGTTCCGGCTACGCCCGGACGGAATGGGTGTTATGAGGGTTATTATCTGTACGGACTAAATACAAATTATATCTGATCTAATTAATCACTGTTAATTTCTGCAATGGAGAATTCTATTGGACTCCAGTTGATGGGACAGCCTTCATGCAGTCCAAGCGAAATTTCGACCTCATGTAGGAGCAGGTAAAGTTAAGGTTTGGTATGCTCTGGACTCTGGTAACCAGTTAAGGGAAGAATTAATGTGTTAAAAAATGAAAGGTACACTACTTAGCGACCTGGCTGCCTCTGACATTGCTGTCGACCTAGAGCGACGATAATCACTCCCCACGACTGTGGTTGGTTTATTAATTTTCTATTTCTAACAACTGTATTACTGTTGTTCAGTTGTTTTTTTTTATATAGAATGTGTATATGTAATATATAACTTTTATGTAAAAATTATGAGTAAAACACACATTTTTTCATTACTTATCATGTTATCACGCACACCGTGCTAATCTTTGTCGCGTTTAGTTTTCACCCTACGCGATTTAGTTGGCAGGTCGAGTTATCAGTGTTTTTTACAAGCGTTCCGAGATAGAGCACCGCGTGTATATTGTTAGTTACAGAGATAAACGGAAAAAGCTTTTGGATTTAATTAAACTTTGAAATAAAACGCACAATTTCGGTTGAACTATATTTACTGCATCCAATAGAAAGTAATAATATTAAGTTTGAAACTCCCATTGATTATGGTCGTTTTTGTTTTAATTTTGCATAAAATCAGTAAAAATAGAAATTAGTACACTATAGTTTATTATTCGTTGATTTATGATACACATTTATTAGATTACGAAATATTTTTTTTATATTAGATACATAAAAATACATAAAAACAATTAACTTTTTTAATATATATTTTTTAAATCTTAGTCTCATTCGCTTAAAGCTCAATATCGTGGGAATCATATTCAGAGGAGGCTTAACAATCCAGTGAAATGCTTATTTTATAGTAAAATTTTATTTCAGATTAAACATCATGGTTATCATGATTAAACAACATAACTAAATATATCGAAAAAAAATATCTTAATGTTTCCAGGAATTACTATTTTTTTTTTTATATATACAGGGTGTAAAGAATTATTCCCAAAGATAAAGACAGGCGAACTATTCCCATAGATAGACACAGTGAGAGCTGAAAAAAAAAATTCTCAAATTTATTTCAATTTTTGCAATTAAAATCCTGACGTGAAAATCTATATCTGGAACTAACTAAACCTTTTTATAAGTAAAATGTCGAGTTCCGCTTGAGGTAAAGTTTCTGAATTTTTCGACTTTAGAAACGAATATTTCACACCCTGTATTTTTTTATAGCCCTAGATGGGTGGACGATCTCACAGCCCACCCGGTGTTAAGTGGTTACCGGAGCCCATTGACATCTACAACGTAAATGCCGCCACCTACTATGTTCATTACAACTGCGGCCAAGTTCTATGTTACTAAACGATTTTATTCCTACATTATTACAAATGTAGACTATTTTCGTTGTTAGCTACCTTACAAAATGCCATAACATGGAATACATTATTTTCCTTCTCCTTATCCCTGATTAACAAATTTGTTACTGTTAAAATAGGCGAAGATCATGAGCCGTGCTGGTATAGTGTTGTTTGGTTGAGATTGATGATTACTGCATAAGTTAGTCGCACGCCGTCACCGGCTCGTATCACTCCTGTGCTATATACGTAGAAATCTGTTTTCTTTAACTATACGTTATTAAACCCAATAAAAGTCTTAAATACACGTTCCACTGTGTTTCGATTCACGCCCCAACAGTTACTAATGTTGCGAGAAACCGTTTTGCCAATAGGGATGTCTACAAATTTTCAAAACTGTGTTTATTATTTAGTACTAAGAGTTTAAGTGACACACAAAAAAATAGTATAAACTAGTTAATCGGGAAATTACATTTTTCAAGTAGTTTTTTTTTCTTCTGGCAACCCCTACAAATAAACGAAAAGCTGACTATCATTTTGCCTATTTTTGCTGCAAAATTGTCAGTTATTTGTTAATCTTAACCAACACTTTCCAAAATTCTTCAATATCCTAATATTTGTAGAACATATACATAGACTATACAAAAGATTAAATTAGTATAAAATAAAAAATCTCTCTAGATACTAAAATATTGTCGATTACAATGACATACAATCGTCTATAAAAAATTATTAAAGTTTTGTTAATTGGATCAATTTTAATTCATATTCAATTTGATGTCAATTTTGTGGCTTCATACAAAAATGTTTTATAAAATATTATTTCAGTCTGTATCGATATTGTTTTTGCATAATTGGTGTTTCCTCAAAATATATTCCGAATAAAATCACTCCTTCCCGTTGGTTATGCTTCCATTCTGAAACAATATAACAAATATTAATTTAAGGTTAGAAGCTTAGAAACTTAGAAGAAGTTAGAAATAATTGGATATATATGTTGGACTCCAGTATTACGCTTCACATATATTATTATTATTATATCAAATTTTATATCTACGTTAATCTATTGTTAAATATGTTTTACAGAAAACTATAATATTATTGTTCATAGGTGTTTGAAAATCAGTATTGTCAAGATTTCGAACAGGCAACCGAACTTGTGACAACACAATCTAGACATTACGTTGCAGTATATCTTAATTAAACTGAACAACAATTCCATTCCAATTCCTACTATAATTTTTTTATTTACAAATCTAATAAATATATCCTAGCAGTACGAATAAATCACGTCAAGCTAAGCATCATCGTACCGGGTTATTAATAAGATTATTAACATTAACATTTGACGAACGATCAGCCCCGGTTTCTGCTAAGATAAACGCCATTTGTTCTATTCCGTTAAAACTTTAAAACGACTTTTTTTAGTACGAACAACGTACAGTAGATGGTGCTAAATGTTTTCGACAAATAATCGTACTCCGTGTATCATTTACTCTTTCGTGATGATATATGGGTGGACGAGCTCACAGCCCACTTGGTGTTAAGTGGTTACTGGGGCCCATAGACATCCACGACGTAAATGCGCCACCCACCTTGAGATATAAGTTCTAAGGTCTTAAGTATAGTTTACAACGGCTGCCTCACCTTTCAAATCGAAACGCAAAAAGGGGTTCGTAAAAAGGGGTCCAAAGTTTTTGCTTCACGTATGAACATATATAGGTACAGTTACCTCTTCTTGTTGCGCGAGCAGGTAGTGTCGCTTCCGCAGCGCGGCGAGGCGGGCCCGCTCCGCGTCCAGCGCGCTCTCCAGCTCCAGCGACCGCACCTTGCTCTCCATCTCCAGGATACGCGTCGCCGTCAGCGTCAGTGCCGACGTGTCTAGAGCTTCTGTTTCGATGGTAACAATACTCATGTGAGAGAAATATCGATTGCTGAATTTATAGTAAAAAAATATGTATTTTAAGTATTTATATTCAAACTAGCGGCCCACTCCGGTCTTTAACAAAAAAATTCAACGATGCTTGACGTGGTTTTATTTTTTTAAATAAAAGAAGACTTATTGCGGCATAACTATAATAGTTATAGGACATATGCTGTTGCGACACTTTTTGTAAATAATGTGTTCTACAAAGTCGTAGTACATTATTTTATTCTATCATCAATATTTTTCGCAGGGCACGCGATGTAAAGAATATTTTAGGTTTTTTTTTACACCTTGGGTTACATTATTGGAGTTTTAGTAAGAATCCCTAATTTTTTTCAAAAAAGATTATTGACTCGGGAATAGTGTAGCTTCCAAACAGTGAAAGAGTTTTTGAAATCGGTTCAGTAGTTTCGGAGCCTATTCAATACAAACAAACAAATCTTTCCTCTTTATAATATTAATATAGTTAACAGAAGCTACATTCGTTAAGTAGGTCGTGTAAATAAGTAGGAGTGTAGCAGTGGTCGCTTGCCCCGGCCACCGTCCTCGCCGAACCCGTCGCCTGCGGCAAAGGGCTCGACGAGTAAATTAACCCATTACCATTAACCATAAACACAGCCCACTGAGTTCCTCGCCGGATCTTCTCAGTGGGTCGCGTTTCCGATCCGGTGGTAGATTCAAGCACTGCTCTTGCTAAGGCCAGTGTTAGCAGCACTCCCGGTTTGAGCCCCGTCAGCTCACATACTAGTTCGGTAAATCTAGAATAACCTCTCGAAGTTACTAGAATAGGTAGGAAAACAAAAAAGTCGCTTACCCTGTTCGTTGAGTCGCGCGGAGGCGGCCCGCACGGCGCCCACCAGCGCGCCGGTGGCGGCGGCGACCCCGCGCGACGCCTGCGTGAGGCGGGTGAGGGCGGGGGCCTGCGGGGGGGCGCGCGCGCGGGAGGCCGCCACCAGCTGCGCCGTGCTGCCCGCCACCTCGTGCGCGGCCGCCGACACGCCCTCCATGCGCCCGCTGCCGCCCACCGCCTCGTCCGCAGACGATCTGTTGTGGAACAACTTAAAACTTAGTGCGCGTGAGACCTCACAAAGAGAAGCGAAAGCAGACATCGCTTGAGGTGGTCCGTCGTTTGCTTAACAATCGATGACACTTATTATCTATCTATATCTATATATATAAAAATGAATTGCTGTTCGTTAGTCTCGCTAAAACTCGAGGACGGCTGGACCGATTTGGCTAATTTTGGTCTTGAATTATTCGTGGAAGTCCAGAGGTTTAAAAGGTGGATAAATATGAAAATTCTGGCAATTAAATAAAAATATCAATTTTGTTTTTCCTTTGATGTGTCCCCCGTCAGACGGATTCCTTTTTATCTATTTTTCATACCCCTAAGTAATAAAGTTTGTCCACCCCTAACATTTATTTTTTGAGATTTTGGACATTTTTTTATTATAATCTAGTATTAGGTATGTGGTTAAATGAGGTTTTGTTATTTTTATATTTCCTCATCGTTCACAGCGCTACATGCCTCTTTCACTCATTTACCACATCCTTACACACTTACAATAAGTTAGTTTTTTTTTCTACACTAGAAATTCCCCAGAAATCTTATAGAATATGTCAAAACAATGTTTGCCAGGTCAGCTAGTGTAAGATAATATAGTGTTGTTGAAAAATTTAAGGGTTTTCAGGAATAAAATGTGATTAAAATTAGTCATGATTATTATATAAATTTTCGACAATGTCTAAGATTCTTACACGAGCAACTTGGCAGCGAAGACTACGGCCTTCGCCGCGGATATCAATCCTTCGGACCACTGCGGGTTCTTCCGGTACATCTTCTGCCGGGAGTGCTGATCGCCGAGTTCGTTTTGCAGCTGTCTGGCGTCTTGGACGAGAACCTTCACCGCGGCCATCAGGGTGGTGCAAGCGTCCAGGATCTTACCGTTGACTTCTAACTTCACCCCGGAGTCGCCGGCTCTGCTGGCCGCTAACATTTCCTGTACACAGGGTATACAATTAGGATACTTTCAAATAAATCTACTAATATAATAATATATATACCTTTTTTTTTTTTATATGCCATCAAATTCATTAACATAGTTTTTTTGTGCTTATATTAAGTTGCACCTACACACAGGTCAAAAGATTTTACTTTACGAAAATAATAAAAGCGAACTTAAAATAACAGCTACCACTAAGGGTGGGCGGAAGGGTCAACTGTTTTTATTAATTAAATTGAAAATATTTATTTAGCTTTAGGTAGCTGCTGTGTATTTTATTTTTACTCGGAATACTTAATTATTCCTATAATTGACAAGTTCAGAGCCATTATTATCACGTCTTGAAGTGCTTTTAGTGCAACAGATTTTTACTTTTTCAGTTTGTATTTATTCCATTTGCATTTACAAATCATCCTCTTCTATTCTGTCTAAATATTTCGTATAATAGCCGGCAAGCTTCTTGAGCATTTGTTGACGTAGTGGGGGTAAGTTTGCGCATGGTACACTCACGTGCAAAAACATTATTTACTCTGCGTCATAATGCAATTAAATTATTAAAATCAACATATGTATTTATTTATATATTTATTAGAACATCAACAAAAAATATAGGTTAATAATTATAATAATTTAATCTTGGGGTAAAATAGATATTCCTTCTATTAAGTCAAAACTAGAGCTGTTGCCAGGTCTTCGTTCAGTTGAAGCGAAGCTGGTATTTGTAATTTTTTTTCGTTATCATAATCTTGACCATTATCATCATCACTGTTTTCATCACCCGAGTCGCCATCATCGTGATAAGTCGACATAGGGCTCATCGGTGTAGTTTACGACTCGGTCGGTTCGATCTTCTTTTTTGTCTATAATTAATTATTTTTTGAAGATATTCGATTCGTAGTAATCGAATGTTACTTTTTTCAATTACCAGCTTCCGATTATTTTCTGTTTTTTTTTCCATCTGAAGCCTAGCTCTTTCATAATTCGTCGTAAACTTCATTCCGAGCCATTAAAATGTATATCTTCTTTAAAATTTTCGAAGCCTTTCTACGGTACGGAGTTTCGCTGCTTGTTATGTAGTTATTATGATTACATCTTTTTATAACAGATTGAACGAAACTATCCATTCCGGTAACTTTCTTCTTCCCTGATCTTTTCTTACCCGGAGTCCCAAGCACGATGAGCAAGCCAGAGCCTTTAGCTTCGTTAATAATGCACCTAACAGTACTCACTGATGTTTTTGTTGCTTCCGAAGTCTGTTTTACTTTTTCCATAATATCATTCTTCCCCTGTTTTATAATGAAGCAATATACGTCGTACACAATTTTTCTACCCTTTCTTTTGAATCCTACACCAGTTTGTCGCGGCATAGTGTATTTTTTATAAAAAATCAACAAACACTCAACAAATAGCAATGGCAACAAAGTCAACAAGCAATTATAACAAAATATAACTTAACGATTAATAACGATAGACTTTTCGCTGTACGCAAGCGTACTTTTGGGAGCAAGCGGAATGCGGAATGCGGTGCGGGACGCAAGGTTCGACTGATCTACCAATAACGCGCTCGATACGATTTCCCCTGCCGTCGCGCCTCACCCTCACCACCAAAGTGATCTAAAATTCGGTTCTGCGCAGTCAAGGTCATTTGCTCACGATGTTTGCCGGTTACTATAACATTTTTTCTCTTACATAGATTGATGAACTAGTTCAAGGTACACCGGTGGTAGGACCTCTTGTGAGTCCGTACGGGTAGGTACCACCACCGTCCCTATTTCTGCCGTGAAGCAGTAATGCGTTTCGGTTTGAAGGGCAGGGCAGCCGTTGTATCTGTATTGAGACCTTAGAACTTATATCTCAAAGTGGTGGCGTTGTAGACGTCTATGAGCTCCGGTAACCGCTCATCCACCCGCCTGAGCAATAAAAAAAAACACGTGTACCGTAGAGTAATGACTGAAGTTAGACATTACGTGAGATATGGGTAGTTTTCCAATTACAGCACTAGAGCGCATTATGCGGCATAATGCTCATGGTTGAATGTTCCAACCACAGCAACGCTTCGCACAATCGAGCACTCTCAAAAGTACTGCTCTCGCGTGATACTCGCAATCGATACCAACTCAGTGACAGAAAATTGATAGTGTTTTTTCTTTAAGTTGGCATTGATCGAAATTTTGTTTATATTATCGTTAGTAATATTATTTATTGCTAAAAAAAATTGTAAGGCTTTCGTTTCGTCGTAGTTTCTTGGAAATAATCAAAGCTAATTCAAACTGTGCTAAAAAAATAGATGTAAGTATGAAGGTACAAATAATTACTTTTTTTTTATATTCCACATTTAAAATGTGAATACAATTTCATTTTAGAATTCGAATCTGTAAACAAATTTATTTTACAGGAATATACTTTTATAAACATTGCAATGGCTTGATCGAATCATCATGAACTTAGCGCACTCCGCTGATGCATTTGAAAACGAATTCACGTTCCAATTAAGCTTCAGCATAATTCGGCATTGTGTGCCACTGAGTCGCATTATGCTCTGTAATCGGAAAACTACCATGACGTATGCGTCTCAAGAGTGCAGTACATCGACTGACCTCTATCTGCGAGGCGGCGTGCTCTATGGCGGCGTCCATATCGTCGAGCTCGTCGTCGACGGTCCGCGCGGCGCCGTCGGGTCGCAGTGCGGCGGCGGCGGCGTGCGCGGCGCCGAGCACGCGGGCGCGCGCCTCCCCGCAGCGCGTGCCCGCCGCGCGCCCGCCCCGCACCGCCTCCAGGCACTCCCTCGTCGAGCTCAGCATGGCGCGGCATTCGTTCTGTAGTTCTGTCATACAAACAAACGACAAACTTTTTTTATTGCTTAAATGGGTGGACGAGCTCGCAGCCCACTTGGTGTTAAGTGGTTCCCGAAGCCCATACATCTACAACGTAATGCCGCAAACCCACCTGGAGATATAAGTTCTAAGGTCTCAGTTTAGTTACAACGGCTGCCCCACCCTTCAGACCGAAACGCATTACTGCTTGACGGCTGAAATTGAAGCCAGAGTGGTGCTACCTACCCGTGTAGTCTTAGAAGAGGTCCTACCACCAGTAAGATTAATATTACTAAAACTAATTTATATTATCATAAAATATTTTGCCTACGACTGTGATTACTATAATATGGTCCGAATTTTATTTCCTATCGCAGCAAGTGTCTTTGTCACAGATATGTATATCGTATCTTTAGAATTGAAGTAGCTTTTTTTTATTGCTTAGATGGTTGGACGAGCTCACAGCCCACTTGGTGTTAAGTGGTTACTGGAGTCCATAGACATCTACAACGTAAATGCGCCACCCACCTCGAGATATAAGTTCTACGATCATATATAACTCAGTATATTGATAACGTATACTCACTATCCGTCAATTCCAAGCTGGTGGAAACATGGGAAGCCTCTGTGACGTAGCCGGCGAGCTGCGCGGTGTTGTGGGCCACGTTTATTGCGGATTTCATTACAGCTTCCTCATTGCCCTTGATCTGTGCATAAAGTTTGTATTTAATTTTCATTGCAAGCCTGCACTGGGAACACTTTTAAACGGACTGCAAGTTAAAATACTTCATAATTCCATATTCAAAATAAATTATCGTCGCTTTCAAACCAAAACCTGCTATGTGTAAAAACTCTAATTTTAATTAAGTATTTTTTTTTTATGAAAGTGTTTTTTTAAGAACTATATCAAATGCAAGCTACAGATAAATATTAAAGCTATACACTTAACAACTTTTTTTATACGGTAGTAAAGTTGGACATTTCCTCCCGCGTGTAAAAAAAAACAATTTAACTGTTTTTTAATTTTTAAATAAACTACTACTAATTGAATAAGAACTGTCTGATGAACTCATCTTTGTTTAATACTTCACTATTAAATTTTATTGCCTTTTGTTTATTTCACTTTTACACTAAACACAATATTGCAAATTACCCGAGCATAACAATGGCGGAGAATTTTAGGTGCGTGAGAGCAGACGTAGACACTAACGCGCATGCGCACTTGTCAGTACCCAGGGGGGAAAACTTACACTTTCTTCCCTGTACAGCGGGAGGAACACCGAACTGTCGGCGTAGGTAGGAGAAAAAAATAGTTCACTACCTCGGAACATTTGTCGAGTTGTTCGAAAGCTTCGACGGCCAGTTGCGAGGCGAGCCGGGTCGACTCCTGCGCGTCGGACCGCTCGAGGGCCGCTAACGCTTCGTTCGTCAGCGCCAAAGCGGCCTCCCCGACACACGTCACCGCTTCGAGACGCTCTGTTCAAACAGACAATTAACATTAAGTCGGTTAAGAGTCTGTCCGCTGAGATCGCTCCGATATTAAATACAGTAACACGTTCCCATGTAAACATGTCTGTGCAAGAACTCATTCAAGATCATGGATGTATGCAATTTAGAAATCGCATAATTATAATACCATAATAATTGTTAGATACGTTAAAGAATTATTAGTGATTTCAGGAAATGATTGATTGAAGCTACTTTTATACAGTTTAATCTATAGTCGGATTTTTAATTAGACGAAGCCAACTGACAGTAGCTAATGTCACTTTGTGAAATAATGTTGCTATATTTAAAGTAATAGTGATGCGTTCAGTTCTCGTTCAATCACATGAATGAACAATGAGTGTGAAGAGTTAATCATTAATTTCAAACTATAAAAGAATATTATTTATATTTTACAATAAAAGTGTATTAAAGTGCTCCAATATATGTTACTAGTAGTATGTAACTACAATCAGTTTTTTTATTTTCATTACCTACCCATAATTGTTATATTTTATACGTCTATAATCTATAATTTCAACTATTGTGTTATTTTTGTATAATTTCAACTGTATTGCAAATAGGACAGTCTTACAAGCTTCCTCGCAATGTTTTTCTTAATGTTTAAAACACTCGGTATTCAGTACAGGTAGATACTATAGGAACATAATATTTCGTCGAAAACTCGTTGGTATGTACAAAGAACCGCCTAAAATTCGAACCCCATACCCGATATCGGCAATTCGGCACACCAACTATTCACTACACAATCGAGGCAATTTCATTAATTCAGGAGTTTTTTCAATCGTTCACTTTGTCACAACACTATTTTTATTTCATCAAAAACTGACAACACAGTAAACGTCAGTTAACTTCGTCTAATAATAAATCCGACTATAGTGTTTAATTTTCAGATTTCAATAATGTTTGGACATGTTAACTATAAGATGGTCGCATAGACGCTATGAAAATATGAATGGTATAATTAAAAAATACTTTTACAGTTTTGATATCGCGTTAATTGTTGTCATTTCATTATTAACGACGCTTCCAATGCTTTACAATTTTTGCGTGTTAAAACGAAATTAAAGCCGTAAAAAGTAGTTTTAATTATAATAATATCTACGACTCGCGAGAACAGAAGAAAATACTAAAATGAATAATGTCGATCACTATCGACATTTTTTTGAAATCTAATAACTTCGATAATAAGAACTCAAATACAACAAAGATCCTATTACCGAAAACAGACAGCTTTATCTATCACTCGTGATATAATGGAGAATCGCGATCAACAACATATAACACTACTATAATTTAAATGATACTAACGTTTCTCAAGTTCCCTTTGCGCCTCGTCGAGTTGCCGCTTCAAAGCCGCCACGTCCGCTTCTAGTACGGAATTGTTTTGTAACAAATCCTGTAATTCACACTCCGCGTTCAATCGCATGTGTTCGACGTGCTCTATTCTAGCCTCCGACAACTACGCACATGCAGATTACGTAACGAGACGAGCCGGCGTCCGAAAGTAGACAAGATCCATGCAGCCGTAGGAACGCAGCGAAGGAAGAAAGAGAAAACATGCTATTAACGTCATGCGGTCACAGATACAGCAGAGAATATTTAAAAGCATTTTTTTTTATTTCGAAAAGCAGTCTCCTTAGTTGTTTAACCTACGAATTATAGCTAAAGCAACAAATCCAAAAGGAAAAATGCTAACGGGTTTTTGAAAAAAAAAAACACTTTAAAAACTATTAAGCTAACGTAATTCTGGCATGCAAGAAACTAGTGCAATAACCTACGTAAATTTAATAAGGTACAAAAAGACAAGCTATGATATACTTTATTCTGTTACCGATATTTAACATTTTCGGAAAGCAATGTGCGTGTAGCAATCGTGACCGTGAATTTTTTAAGCCTTTTGCTTTTTCTAGCTTTTGTATTAACTACGTTTAAATCTAGTATATCAAGCTCTCAGCCATACAAAAAAACATAATAATTAATATATCTTGCGAGTTAATCGTTTAAATAATTTTATCCGTATCACTTCAATCTACAACACGCGAAAATCTCAAAGAAAAATTAATCTTTTTTTTAATTCCGTCAAGCAAAACCCCCGGACAAACCTTTCCAATACACACATGCACAAATTGATTAGTGAAGATTAGTAAACAAAACAAAATCACATCAAGCCAAGAACATTTTCCCTAATGAATGGAGTTTTCTACAAAAAAATATGTTTTCGTATCATGTGAAATTAAGACTAATGGCATCCACCACCTCTACGTAAATGATATTCAGTGTGAGGTGCGAATACACGTGACGTCACAAGTACACTTCACTCCAAACATGCCTAACCTGTTTCTGTTTATTTCTTTCAGTCAGAACCGCTTCGATATCGTCCTTTTCTTTTAAATTATTTTGTTTCAATTCTTCGATTTCCGCTTTCAAATTTTCAATGTCAACTTTACGTGTATTAATGATTTCATCTTTTGTCGAATTTGACAATTGTAAATCATTAATACGTTCGGTATATTCAACTTTATCATTTGTATTTGTGTTCATTAACATTTCGTAATCTAAATTGATCTTTTCAATCTGTGACGTCAATTCATGGCTTAGCTTTTGTTTTTCAGACTCTATGGCTTCGTAGTCAGCTTGCAGTCTTTGGTTATCGAGTTGAAGTTCTTTTATTTTATTTTCTAACGCCTAACAACAAAAAAAAGTCTTATTTATTACTTACTTTAACTCAGAACCACACGCTCTAACAAACACGAAACTAACCTGTCGCTCTAAATCCAATTCGGAAAGTAAATCAACTTTTTCTTTTTCAAGTTTGTCCGTCTTTTTGGTTATTTTATTGATCTCGTCCCGAAGGTTGGCAAGTTCTTGATCTTTTAAGGCCAAATCTTTTTCATTACGATCCATGATATTTTCGAATTCTTCTCTTAAAGTAAAGAATTCGTTCTTGCCTATCTCCAATTCAGCATGAGTTTCGGTTAGTTCTTCAGTTAGTCTGGTGACATTTTCTGTTAGTTTGGTTACTTCACAATTTAAGTTTATAACCTGTTTATCTTTTTCGGTAATCATGCTTTTCAAGCTATCTATCAAATCGTCTTTGCAACCAGTTACGTTCTGAAGTTTATCATTTAATAACGTTACATTGTAATTAGTATTTTTCAATTGATTTTCATAATCGAACTTTAATTTTTCTGACCGACTTAAGGCATCTTTTAGTTGTTCATTTAATTCATCAATATTCTTACTGTGTTCCTCTCTTTCTGATTCAAGTTCTTTGATTCTTATCAACAGTGATTCATTCTGCTGTTTCTCCCTTTCTACCAGCTCCTTTTGTTCTTGTATTATTTCGTTTAATTCTCCAATTTTATTGTTATTTTTTTCATCTAAACATTCTAAATCCGATATCCGATTAGCAAGTTCTAATTTCTCATTGTTTACTTCTTGAACGATTTCATTATTTCTTTTGCAAATCTCTATTTCCAAAGACAATTTATTTATTTGTTCCTGCTTCTCTTGTTCTTGTTCTTTGTAATTTTTTTCAACGGTTTGATAATCGTTTTCTATCGCTTCAAGTTCTTGTAGAGCTTCTTTTAAATCACAATCTTTCTCGTTGAGAATTTTTTCAAACTCTGAATTCTTTTTCAGCATTTCTTCATTAAGGATTTCAAATTTTAAAGAATAATTCGATTCAACATCCGCTAAATTTTGTTTCAAACTATCCAAATCCATTTGTAATTGATTAACAAATTCAGCGTTCGAAAAAATTAATTCCTAACGCAATAAAATGAAATGAAATTAGAACATGCATTTTGCGAGATTATTAGATGAACTAGGTTAGTCAAAGCAATACTTACAATGATTTATTATATTTATTTACATATACTAGTTCTCATGAACTAGCACTGTACATAGAACTGTAGATGGAACTGTACATAGCATTAATATTAAGAAATACTAAGCATAAATTTTAACATGTCATGCTAAAAGCATTTTTAACAGACCTACTAAACAAAGAAAATAACTCGTTTAAACATAGGAACAAAGTAATCAAATATACAGACCTCTTTTTCCTTTGCATGAGTTTCTGATAGTTCGGTGATTTTTTTAAGAGCTTCCTCTCTTTCTTCAACTACCTTTTTATACTCGTCTCCACTCTTTTCTCTCAATTCTAACAATTCTTCTTTAACTCTAACTAATTCAGTATCTTTATCATTTTTTTCTTGTATTACTTTTTCTAAAATTTCTTTAGATTCTTTGAGTTCATTCGATATCGTCAGGATTTTGTCTTCTTGTTCAGTTTTAACAGTTTTATGTTCAATCTCTAGAGCTTCCATGGAAGCTTTTAAGATCTGGAATTCATTCTCTTTTTCTCTAGATTGTTCTAATTCGCTACGAAGGTTTGCTATTTCTGATTTGTACACTTCAATCTCTTCACTCGACGAAGCACTTTGTTGTAGTAATTCAACATCTCTAAATAAATAAAAATATATCAATATTGATGTATAATTTTCCACTTATAAAATAATAAAAGGTTCATAGTATAGTAACATAAACAAATCAAGAATCACTTGTATGAATGATTAATAAGATAATAACTTATTTTAGTTTAGTGTAGCTGCAATTTACTTGATGGAATAGTTTTACGACGATGTAAAATAGCTCCTAAAGCAACAATAATAGGAATTAAGATAATTATTTAAAAGTTATCATAATATAATAACTAATCTATAACAAAATATTATTTATTAAATTATTCATTAACACACAGGGTGTCGTCAATTCCCTGGACCGAAAGACAAGTAATAGCTGTATTTGAATACAAATTTAATTTAACTGATTAGTAATATTTGTCGGCTAAATTAAGCAACGTAATATGTGCTTAACGTTTTATTTTATAATTACAAATGTAAGCCCTTATGTACTTGACTATCTCTTGTCATCCAAAGTGATATATTTAAAAGTTAAAAAAGATTTTTTAAACTTCTTTTTATAATCATAAAATCAGCAAACATACTTCATTCTGTCGTTGAGTTGTTGCTGTAACGACATTTTGGCGGTTTCATGCTGAGCGGCTGTGGCGCGTAAATTGGCGGCCATTTTGTCTACTTCGGCTTTCTAGAACAGGTTAATTTTTTAATGAATTAGACACGAGGTGCTGTGACACGAAACACAAATTTTCAGACCTTACCTAAAATGAACTAATATTGCAGTGATTATATATAGATTTTTTTTTATTGCATAGATGGATGGATGAGTTCACAGTCCACCTGGTGTTAAGCTGTCACTGGAGCCCATAGACATCTACAACGTAAATGCGCCACCCACCTCGAGATATAAGTTCTAAGGTCTCAGTATATTTGACTCCATACAGAGGAGGGCCGTTCGAATTGTCGATAATCCCATTCTCTCTGATCGTTTGGAGCCTCTGGGTCTGCGGAGGGACTTCGGTTCCCTCTGTATTTTATACCGTATGTTCCATGGGGAGTGCTCTGAGGAATTGTTCGAGATGATACCAGCATCTGGTTTTACCATCGCACTGCCCGCCACCGGAGTAGAGTTCATCCATACTACCTGGAGCCACTGCGCTCATCCACAGTGCGTTTCCAGAGATCTTTTTTGCCTCGTACCATCCGGCTATGGAATGAGCTCCCCTCCACGGTGTTTCCCGAGCGCTATGACATGTCCTTCTTCAAACGAGGCTTGTGGAGAGTATTAAGCGGTAGGCAGCGGCTTGGCTCTGCTCCTGGCATTGCTGAAGTCCATGGGCGACGGTAACCACTCACCATCAGGTGGGCCGTATGCCCGTCTGCCTACAAAGGCAATAAAAAAAAAAAAAAAAGTTACAACGGCTAACCCCACCCTTCGAAAAACCGAAACGCATCACTGCTTCACGGCAGAAATAGGCGGGGTGGTGGCACCCACCCGTGCGGATTCCCAAGAGGTCCTACCAGTGATTCCGCAAATTATAATTTTGCGGGTTTGATTTTTATTACACAATGTTATTCCTTCACCGTGGCAGTCAATCGTGAACATTTGTTGAGTACGTATTTCATTAGAAAAATTGGTACCCGCCTGCAGGATTCGAACACCGGTGCATCGCATACGAATGCACCGGACGCCTTATCCTTTAGGCCACGACGACTTCAAAAAGATAATATTGAGTAGACTTATTCAGTAATTAGTGCTGTCCACGTGCAGAAATTACTGAATAAATCCACTAAATATTATCTTCAACATTGCAACGAAGGTCGAAATATTTCCAAATAGAAAAACTTATGAAATTAGGTGTTAAAAATAGTATTAGAAATCATAATTATTTAAATATTAATAATGGACAGATGATTTTTTTTTAAATAGATTTTTCGATCGCCTTTTTGGCCGCTGTAAAGATATATTCGACTAACTTTTCTAATCAGAACGATGTGTTCTTCCCGTAGTTGTGTGTACGCCCCTTTAAGTTTCTGGAACTTTTCGTCGATCGTTTTAGCCATCTCCTCTGTTTGAACCAGTTTCTCTATAAACAGATTAAAATTACAATTCAATTATTTCTCTGTTTATGCATGAACAAACCAAAACATTAACTTCAGACTTAAACGAGGTTTTATAAAGGGCATTTTTTGCAGACATAATCCAAAGCGTAAGTTTCATTATTAGTGAAGTTTTTTTTTAATTACTTAGATGGGTGGACGAGCTCACGGCCCATCTGGTGTTAAGTGGTTACCGGAGTCCATAGACATCTACAACGTAAATACCGCCACCCACCTTGAGACATGAGTACAACTCAGTTTTACAGTACAACGGTTACCCCAGCCTTCAAACCGAAACGCATTATTGCTTCACGGCAGAAACAGGCAGGGTGGTGGTACCTACCCGCGCGGACTCACAACACATCCTACCACTAGCAAATGTTGGCTAAGAAGCAATTGTTTACAATATCGATTATTACATTTCATACATACGTTTAATTTCTGGGGTCTCAGCAGACAAAGCCACGGCCCTCTGTTTCTCATCTTCCAACTCAGCCTGCCAACACAAGACACAAGTTTAATCTGGTGCAAAATTACTTGTATCCATATTAAGAGAAACCGCGGCCCGTTCTAACTAAGAGGTCTAACTCCCTGGTGAGATCATGCGACTTTACCGGGGTGTCTATTCTGAGTCTAGTGTTACTTTTTTTTTTCTGAATAAATAACAACATAATTTTGTTCCGATGGCGCGAGTCGTTGACATAGTTAAAACTACTTTTGCGATTTAGTATCGCGTTTTTTTACTGTCATTATAACATTCCATATTTCGAATATTTTACAGTTTTCATGACACGCGAGATTATATCGTAATTTTTTTAATCCTATAAGCGCGAAGTTTCGATAAGTCGACTCGCTATTAATTCGTATAGTGCGGATCGTCGGAATATCGACTATTACGCAGTTTAATTATAGATATTAGGTATCGACCTGTGCGGACGTGTCTTAGCGCGAATTTTTAATCAGTTAATATTATTTATAAGTGAATTATAATTATTTTGCTGTGAAATTAGCATATTTTTTTTTAAATTAATTTTTTTATTTTTTATTGCACTTGTAGACAGACGAGCATACGGACCACCTGATGGTGAGTGGTTACCGTCGCCCATGGACTTCAGCAATGCCACGGGCAGAGCCAAGCCGCTGCCTACCTATTCTTCACCGTTGTCTCTTTTTCAAGTTCACAGTTAAAAAGTTAAGGTACTTTTATTTTCAAAAATCCTTTTTACAATTTTCGCAAAATATATGAAAATAAACTCAGCACTAAAAGGGCTAATTCTATAAGACAATATCATTAAACAATTTACCGTAAATATTTGAAGAGTTTACAAGTTGAGTACTCACTTTAGCGGACTGCAGTTGAGTTTCTAAACGTGTACAATGCTCCCTCATCGAGCCGAGCATTGAATTCCTTTCTTGCACCAATTGTGATACTTCGGTCCTGGAAGACGAATAGAGAGGGACTTAAGTTAATCGCTATTTTAGCGTTGGTATCAAAATTATACATGTTAAATCAGAGTTCAGGATTATGGTATCTCTTTTCGTGAGTGACGTATGAGGCAACTAGGGGATTAACCGGAAAAATAAGGGGCGGTGTGCTTTTAATGTCATATCGAAATGCGGTGGATCTCACATTTACTAATAATATATTATTAAGTGCACAGTGGCGAACAATTGGAGATGCCTATGTCCAGCAGTGGACTGCTATATGCTGATGATGATGATGATAATATTATTAAGGAATAAAATAGTATTTTTTTTTATTTCACAAAACATAGACATAATCAAAACTAAATTTACGTTACACGTTAAAAATTAAAATAGTAATTGAAATTAGTCGTTTTTTTTATTATAGTCAATAAAAAGAAATGCTGCGACCACGTATATAAGAAGAAAATACCATGCGGTATTTGGATGACGTCATGGAACTCTCTACAGAAAATTCTTTTATTATAAATACTAACGAGGATACTAGTGATAGTGATTAAAATATTAATGACTTAATTTTGATTTTTAACTTAAAAAATTAAACTTAATCTTTAAGAATATAATTTGTTTGAACTTTAACACCACTGTGAATACACCTTTACCCTGCAGTTGCACTGATGACTCACTGCATTTTTAACGCGAACGAACTATAGTTAATTACTTTCATTGTTATCTAAAATATTTAGCATCATGTTCATGAGAAAAAATGAAAATAACTTTTTTGTGATTATTTTTAAATACATGCATATACTTGAAGAATATGTGAATTATTCGGTCTTGGTCTTGAATTATTTGTGGAAGTCCAGAGAAGGTTTAAAAGGTAGATAAATATGAAAATGCTCGGAATTAAATAAAAATAACAATTTTGTTTTTCCTTTGATGTGTCCCTCGTCGGACGGATTCCTTTTGTTTGTTTTAAGTATATTTTATACAAAAGCTTAGGTCTTTTATTTATTTATTGAGGCACTACGAAGTCAGCCGGGTCAACTAGTCGTATATAAAAGTTTATGCCTCCTGAAAAATTTTAATCTCAATTTTATTGGTATTATTACCCTAAGAAGAACCACTGAAAAGTGGTGTGGGAGTTGGAAAGCGTCTGAATTACTCCCAATCTACTGTACCTCATCCTTTTAAGTTCGTTCTGCAGGTGGTCGATGAGCCGGTCCCGCTCCACGACGGGGTCGGGCTGCGGGGACGCCGACGGACGACTCTCAAACTCCTCGAACTGATCCGATGTGGACTGTTGGTGGTCAATTCAAAACATATATCGGTAACTGCGTTTTTAATGCGCTCCTATATTGGCTTAGCTGTAGGACGAGTTGGTTACCGGAGCCTATGGACATCTACAACGTAAATACGCCACCCACCTTGAGATATAAGTTCTAAGATTTCAGTATAGTTACAATGGCTGTCCCACCCTTCAAACCGAAACGCATTACTGATTCACGGCAGAAATAGGCAGGATGGTGCTGCCTACCCGCGCATACTCACAAGAGGTCCTACCACCAGTAATCTACAAAGTAAATGCCGCCACCCACCTTGAGGCAGGAGTTCTAAGTCTCAGTTTTTACAGTACAACGACTGCTCACCCTTCAAGACAAAACGCATTACTGCTTCACGGCAGAAATAGGCAGGGCCGTGGTGCCTACCCGTTACAAGACGTCCTACCAACAATTACATTACATTATGAGCTTGGATTACATAGTCTTTTTGGATTCAAAATAACGGTTTAGCATTTTATTATAAACGTCCTTAACAAATCAACCATTATATTCAATTATACGAAGTGACGTTGATTAAATCGTCGTCTCGCACATTATCGCGCACATAATTGTCAGGCTTCTTAGCCCAGTAAGTTTCTCGCCGGGTCTTCTCAGTGGGTCGGGATTCCGATCCGGTCCGTAATTTAAATAGCATTGCAGGCGTGATCATGCCGAACTTCGGTCGCGTACTTTCGGCATAGTTTTTTTTTTTTTTTTATAGCTTAGGTGGGTGAACAAGCTCACACCTGGTGTTAAGTGGTTACTGGAGCCCATAGACAGCTACAACGCAAATGCGCCACCCACCTTGAGATATAAGTCCTAAAGTCTCAAGTATAGTTACAACGGCTGCCCCACCCTTCAAACCGAAACGCATTACTGCTTCACGGCAGAAATAGCGTGTGTTAAATACTAAGTAGTGTAGATCACTAGTCGGTCGTACCTGGCTGAGTGCGTCGGACGTGTCGACGAGCGCGCCGACCGCGTCCGGCTCGTCCGGCGGCGGCTCCGGCACCGACACCACCGGCGTCACGTACGTGCCGAACTCGCTCTGTCCACAACTCAACTTCATTAACGTCGGATCGCTTTCAACACGAGACAGTGACTCGGTCGAGTACTAGCATGACGACTCGCACATAACGAAGAAAAAAAACAATTTCAAAATTATATCGGGGAGTGAAAAGCTGTTTAGTTAATCGATATTTTTGCAATGTTACATGAGAGCCATTTAATGTTAAAAATTTTACAAAAAAATATATTCACAAATAGACTTTTTTGGCTATATATAGGCTGTTATGAATGGAGTAAACTTAATTGAAGTTCTATGTTTAAAACATGGAATTGTTAATGCTGATACCAAATAAAACGCACCTTTAATTGCAATAATAAATGTCGCGTATTAAGCGAAACGTAGTTTAAACGAAAAACTTTAACTGCATCTTGCGGCTGGCAACATTTTAAATGGTATAATTTATGACATAAAACTTTGTAACTGGCGTGCTTTCAACTCAATTTCAAACAAAACATTTAAACGGAGTCGAATAAGCGGTTTGATAATACGAACCTGGAGTAGAAAATTAGGTGGATTAGATGGCAACACCGGCAGAGTCAGCAAATTCCTGTAATACTGGAGACTACTCGCGTGCTTGTAGAACGTGCTCAGTTTCTTGAACTGTTGTCTGAATCTGAAAAATCATAGATTTTTATAATATTTTTATTCAGAATAATCTTCAAATTCCGTTATTACAAGCCACGTTATTACGAGAAAAACGAACGTTACAATATCTGCTTACTATGACAAATCATTTAAGATTTATTACGGTGTGCTGAATATTTTAAAGAGAGAGAGTATACTTGATTTCATAATATAACATAATATATTTGCACGCCCATAATAAAAGATTAACCTAACTCAAAAAGTAGTAAAAAATCGCAGAAATTTTGTCCGATTCGGTTGCCAATCGCGAAAAGGGAAAAAAATATGCGGTGCAACTTTGTGCACGTGAAAGAAGTGAAACTTCTTTTGCGGTGTGTAGTATTGTGATTTTCTTCATTTTTCATCCATAAATTAAATTTCTCTTGTAATAGGAATTGCTGTGTATAAGAGAAACGACCTAGCTCGCTTTGTCCTTTCCCTCTCTTCACAATCGAGTGGTTCGCGAGACGCTGTCAATTTTCTCACTCTCTTCCTAAATTGCATATTTTCTCACAAGCCGCAACGAATCTGTCGCGAGTTAAATTTTACTGCCAAGGCGCCTTTTTACTGGTGTTAGGACCTCTTGTGAGTCTGCGCGGGTAGGTACCACCGCTCTGCTTATTTCTGCCGTGAAGCAGAAATGCGTTTCGGTCTGAAGGGTAAGGCAGCCGTTGTAGCTATACTGAGTTCTTAGAACTTATATCTCAAGGTGGGTGGCGCATTTACGTCGTAGATGTCTATGGGCTCCAGTAACCACTTAACACCTGGTGAGCTGTGAGCTCGTCCATCAATCTAAGCAATAAAAAAAATCGTCACCTAATAAGGAAACTTACGCTTTGGATTATGGAATGCAAAATTTTTAGAAAGTAAAATACCTTTTATAAAACCTCATTTAATTCTGTAGTTCATGTTTTGCTCTGTTCGTGCAAAAAATATATAAAAAAAACAATCCTCGACACCCATAAGTTCTATTAGATATTTAAGTTGGATTAAAAATAACTGAGACCGTTTAGGCACTAATAAAAAATTTGCTGAACTATATTTCCATCGGTACACAATTCTTGATTGAAAAAAAAAGTAAAGAAAAAAGAAGTTTAACTTCAAAAATAATGGGGGGTTCTAATGGGACTTTCGCACTTTGTTGTCGGTCTACGTGAAAATATCGTGATTCTCTCGGGCGCTGGTGGAGTGTACCTCTCGCGGTGTCCGAGCAGCGTGTCGGCGGGCAGCGCGGCGTGCAGCCGGAACAGCAGGCGCACGTTGCAGTCGTACAGCTGCGACGCGTCCTGCGCGCACGGAATGAGCGCCGCCAGCCGGCACTGGCCGCTCGCCGTCATCGAGTTGGCCCGAGCGTTGCCCAGGCTGTCGAACACTGTCAAACCGCCGAGATATTACTGATGACGTCACTCTCTCACACAACCCGGACTAGATAAATGTACATTTTAAAATAGAAAAACATTTTTGTACTTGTCCTTGTCCCACATTAGGGGGAGTCACACCCTCACACAACCTGTACTGGTAAAATGTACATTATAAGACATTCTTGTCCTTGTCCCACATTAGGGAGAGTCACAACCTCACACAGCCTTCACTCGCAAAATGTACATTAAAAGACATTCTTCTTCTTGTCCTTGCCCCACATTAGGGGGGGTCCTCATGTCCATTTCTCATGCTGAATCAAATCAGAATTTGGCAAAATTATGACCGGTCGCCGACCTGACGTCATATCAACTCGTTACGTTACTATATCTCGTAGGGAGGGAGATTTTTTTTTTTTCTAATTTTTTTTCTAAATAAATCCTTAAGTAAAATAGCTTGTACCTACCGGTCGGAGCTTACGTTATTTTTTTTATAACATATTTTAATTATTATTTTTATTTTATATTTATACTACACTGACCTGCTGCTTGTAAATTTAGAATTTCGTCCATGTAGTCGAACAGCTCTACGCATAACTGGAAACTGTAAAAAAGAGAAAAACGAATTTACATTCGATACGATTTCACAAAAAGTGACAGCGCTTAACAAAAAAAACTTACATAGGTCAAACCGTGAGTTATAGTGGTCATGAATTAGAACAATTCCATGAACGAACGAAATGAAGGATTCTTTTTTTTGAGGGTAGATGTAATATTTGTCATCTCACGACAGGTCATCGAACCTATCGCATGATACCTACCGCAGGGCCGTTCGGACTGTCGATAATCCCATTCTCACGGATCGTTTGGAACCTCTGGGTCTGCGGAGGGGCTTCGGTTCCCTCTGTATTTTGTACCGTATGTTCCATGGGGAGTGCTCTGAGGGAATTGTTCGAGATGATACCGGCATCTCGTTTTTACCATCGCACCGCCCGCCACCGTAGTAGAGTTCATCCATACTACCTGGAGCCACTGCGCTCATCCACAGTGCGTTTCCAGAGGTATTTTTTGCCACGTACCATCCGGCTATGGAATGAGCTCCCCTCCACGGTGTTTCCCGAGCGCTATGACATGTCCTTCTTCAAACGAGGCTTGTGGAGAGTATTAAGCGGTATGCAGCGGCTTGGCTCTGCCCCTGGCATTGCTGAAGTCCATAGGCGACGGTAACCACTCACCATCAGGTGGGCCGTATGCTCGTCTGCCTACAAGGGCAATAAAAAAAATTACCTTGATTAAATTCAAACATTTTTTTTCGATATTCACTTAGGCTATTTCGAAGCTCTATTTTATGTTAATGAAAGTCGTGTCAGCTCACTAGTTGTTGACGTCGTTCTCGGCGATCGCGTCCAGTTCGTCCGCCGTTAGCTGCATGTTCCCTGGGAAACGAGGATTTCTCGCGTGGAACTTCAGCTTGCACACTAGGAGGTTGCAGTACAGATGCACCAGCTTGCCGTAGCCTTCACGAAGATGCACCTGGGGACCGGACATTTCGCGATCTTCAATATTTGAATCTCTTCTTAGCAAATATAATAACAATACCGCGTAATTGAATGCGTAGTCAATTCGTGTAATTAGGAGGAATCTGTTAAGAATACATTTCCTCACCATCGTGGTATTTCTTAATAGATAAAACTTCCGAGATTAAATAGACTAAAAACAAAATTAAGTCCTTTAACTAACTTATTATCTTCGATTACTCCAGCATTCATCGCTAGACCAGCTCTTGGCGATTCAGACGCTAATTGCGTTTCCTGAATGGTCTAAGCTTCTTTCACATTATGTGTTATAATATGTGTATATGTACTATTAAAAATATGACCACCATTCGAACTATACACTATAACATTACTCTCTATTTGCTCACAACAATTTACATAGAGTTGCCTAAATTATGTGTTTAATTTGCGCAAAAGTACAAAGATGTATTAGACGATATGCGTAAAGTGTTTCATTTCATTATTGATATTAAATTTGAGTGTATTCAAATTTCTATGTTGAATCTACGTGAGTACTGGTGGTAGGACATCTTGAGTCCGCACAGGTAGGTACCACCGCCCTGCCTATTTCTGCCGTGAAGCAATAATGCGTTTCGGTTTGAAGGGTGAGGCAGTCGTTGCAACTATACTGAGACCTTAGAACTTATATCTCAAGGTGGGTGGCGCATTTACGTTGTAGATGTCTATGGGCTCCAGTAACCACTTAACACCAGGTGGGCTGTGAGTTCGTCCACCCATCTAAGCAATAATAAATAAGAAGTGTAAGTAAAAACGCGGTACATACCCAGAGCTTGCCGAGGTTTTCGATCATGGAGATGTGCCTCTGCGAATCGTCAAGGCACGCCGGGTGACCCTCGCGCAGCAGTTTATGGGTCACGTGACAGAACTTCCAAGCCACGATCCGATTATCCTGGATCGGAAGTCGGACGGCGACCATCTGTCCACAAACATCCGTGGACGGAAACATAGTATTAAAAAAACATATTAAAAAACGATAACAATACACAAGTGTGGAGATGTGTGCGATTATCAAAATTTTGATTGGGTTCACGTGGACGTTCTATTGAAAACTCTGTTTTTGGGTAAAAGTTACGTATTTTTTTAAGAACATATATACACAGAACATTTAAGATGCAGTGATTAAAGTAAGTCTAAACTCAAGAACAATTCAACTCACAACTCAGTTACTCGTGGTAGGACGTCTTTTGAGTCCGCACGGGTAGGTAGGTACCACCACCCTGCGTATTTCTGCCGTGAAGCAGTAATGCGTTTCGGTTTGTAGGGTGGGGCAGCCGTTGTACTGTTAAAACTGAGACCTTCGAGCTCATATCTCAAGGTAGATTGCGGAATTTAGGTTGTAGATGTCTATGGGCTCCGGTAACCACTTAGCATCAGGTGGGCCGTGAGCTCGTTCACTTATTTAAGCAATAAAATAAAAAATTATATAAAAAAACAATCTTCGACATCTATAAGTTCTATTAGATATTTAAGTTACATTAAAAGTAACTGAGACCGCTTAGCTGGCACTAATAAAATTTTTTGTGAATTATATTTCTATCGGAATACAATTCTTAATTGAAGGAAATTCACGAATTGTGACAAGAATGGCTTTATTCAAGGCAACTGATCCATATATTTCGTGTCTCCAGTTGGAGGTAGCGTGTTTTTTTTATTGCTTAGATGACTGGAAGATCTCACTGCCCAGCTGGTGTTGACATAGCCATCAACTACATAAATGCCACTCGCCTCGAGACATGAGTTCTCAGTTTTAAGATACAACGGCAGCCCTACTCTACATACATTACTGCTTCACGGCAGAAATAGGCTGGTTGTGGTATGTAGCTACTCGCGCGGACTCACAAAACGCCCTGCCACTCCTAAAACCAGACGGCCGTGATTTCAGTATCCATCAATCACTACATAGTATAAAACAAAGTCGCTTTCTCTGTCCCTATATCCCTATGTATGCTTAAATCTTTAAAACTACGCAACGGATTTTGATGTGGTTTTTTCAATAGATCTAGTGATTCAAGAGGAAGGTTTATATGCATAATAACATCTATTAAATAGTGGAGACATCAATAATAAATTACAGTTTCCGAAGCGAAGCGAGGGCGGGTCGCTAGTGTTAATTATAAAAGAGAACTCACCCAATAGGTGATGGCGCTTTGTTCTCTGAATGTGCCGATGATCGTGCTTCGGACATGTTTCTCTTTGACCGGTGTCTCGTTGGTGTTGATCGCCTTCTGAATAGCTAGTGTCTGAAATAACATATCTCAGTTTCGTTACACATATTCAAGATCCCGCGGTAGGCTCAAGGAACGCTGGTTGGTTGTGGTAAAGGCGGATATGGAGGAGGACAACCTCACCCAGAAGGATGCCGAAGACCGGGCAAAGTGTAGGAGTTAAGTAGGAATACGGACCCTGACCGGGAAAAGACCGGGAAAACGCTAGGAACAAGAAGTATCGTTACACAGTATCACACGTTACACAGTTATATCACATTAACAAATTAATATTACTAATCACTATACCAACGTTTTTCGTACTTTTGTGATTGAAATCTCTCCGAGTGCGCGAAATGCTCGTTTGCCTACAATGGCATTAAAAAAAACGTTATAGCTTTCGTTAAGTATTCAAGGATTCAGTTATCCACTGTCCCGGGTCATCATCAGAAAAGGTAACGGCATCTTTTTTTTTCATCACGCCCACATAATTCTTCCAAGTTTCGTTATAGTTAGGATTGGGTGCAATTTTAATTGAAATACATATTCCAATGCAACATGCACGCAACATGCAAAGCAATATGAAACAGATTTTTTTTCACAAAATAATTTTATATTAATTCAGAGTGATCAGTTTCCTCACCATTATAATACAATAGTTATTCAATTTGTTTTTGTAAACAAAGAATTAAATTGTTCGCCCTTGATAGTGGATTTAAAGTGGGGTTATTCGCGGTCATACAACAAACCCGTTTGTATCAAGATAGATAAATATATATATATATATATATATATATTGATAAGCGTAGATAAGTATTTTCGGTTTTTTTTGCGCTTGTTTATTGTGTACGTAGAAAGGTCGATGTGCTCTCCCTATAGACTTCGAATCTAGCGGCTGGATTTCGATGAAATATTCGGCAGATCAATTCAGATTCAGACCTATAGGGTGTGGTGATTCTGTGAAGATTGGTAGCGATCGGATCAAAATCAAATTAAAGATGGACCACCAAAGCGATTCGGGTGTGACTAGTTACATATCAATTCTTATAAATAACGTAAAAATAGATTCGATTTCGCCAACACACTATTTATTTTCAGTGATCACTTGGTGACGTAAAAAGTTTCTTGTCAATGACATATAACTTCTCTCTCTTGTCTCTTCAACAGAATCTTTCAGTTGTTTTATTATTGCGTGAGATAAACACATTTTAAATCATAACACAACAAACAATTAACATTCATACGCCGCCGGACAGGAAATATACAGTTGTCTTTATTGAACGAGGAAGACAGAGTGGCACGAGGAAAGACGTCTCTAGTTAGTTATTCGTATTAAATCAATGTGACATTATGATTTAATTCTTCCTTTACACCAGTGATTCTCAACTATATTTGTCGCCGCATACTTTTAACCGTTGCATAATTTGACGACACCCAAAGCAAAGGATAATTTTTAATAGTACATTGAGCACCAAGGGAGAAAAGTAGGACATTTCCTTCAACGGCTTCAAGAATGTTACATCTAGGGCTGCCAGATTTTTTTCAGCCTATAAGGGGAAAATGCTTAAATAGGCAAAAAAAAAACGGAAATTTAGTTTTTTACCCGGGACAAATAAAAAACGAAATGATATAGTGACATTCTTTATTAAGCTATTGCATAGCTTTTATCGCGGGCTTTGAGAGCAGCGACCGAATCAAGAAATTCCGTAACGAAAATAAAACCTAACACCCCCCACTCCACCTACCATGCAGCTCGCGTACAACACATTCACACGTTGCGCTTGTGTGTTTGTGAGCGTGCTGCGTGACATGGCACTGCATGCGCATCATGAAAAGTCTGCCCATCTCTCTCTCGCGCGGTTTAGTTTATGAGTGTGAATGGGACAGTTAATGTTTTGCTTTTGTTAATGTTTATAAATATAGCGTGGTCTTATTTTATTATTGTTTTAATATTAAATTATTATTGTCTAATTATAATTGCATAAGTTGATAAAAAATGCTACGCAATAGCTTTACCGCGGCAGTCCCTGAGTGCCACACGTGTTTTTTTGATATTTTTATCGGTACCGGTAAAATGGGGCGATTAGGGATTGAGAGGCGAATCGGGAAAAAACTGGGAAAATCTTTCGACGCTCAATATATGTTTTATATTCGTTGCAACATCTTCCATTTTTTGTAGTTTAATAGTAGAATGTTGAAAGTTCACAAAACAACTCTGAATATGCATGATAATAGCTGCTAACTTATAAAAAATCGCGTTTCAAATTAACTTCCTGTGGTGGTAATTATTTTAGTGCTAGAAACTTTGCTCTCTATTTGCTATTTGATATTAATAGAAGACGACTATGATTTATAAACGTTATTTAGTGTTTGAACTAGCATATATATTAAAGGTAAGTCTCAGTTGTTATTGGTTTTAATGTATTTGATTAAATAAAAATACATGTAAAAATCTGTTGTTTTTGAGGATATTGGGGACGTCTTAGGTATAAATAACAACGAAAAAGGGGTCAATTGGGATGAGAATACGTGATATGGAAACGACCTAAGTATAAATAGGTACAGGTTTGTAGGGTTGTGTATGTAGTTATAACAATATTTTTTAAATTTGTTGGTAAAAATTTGGTTTATTCGAAGCGAAATTGGGAATAAGTCTTTAGTTGAAATAGATAATCAATTTAATATAAGTAAGTCGATTTTGCAGAGACATGTAACAAGATCAATGAAATCTCAAGGTGGACAAAAATGTCTAAGTAATACTTAATAAAATATTTTATATTTGTTCAGAGTGGGGGTATTCATCTGATTAATCCATGGAATAACCGACACACCAAATCTATTAACCCAGATAGAAAAATCAGCCCCTAAGTACTTACCAAGAACGGAGAAATATAAACCGTTTCTAAGAAAGCCCACTATATATGTATAAATAAGTATATATATATATATATATATATATATATATTGTTGTTAATGCACTGTCGATTGCACCTATAATTGAGGTGATGTCTGCCATGTACTTTTGTCAGTTTTTCAAATTTTTTTATTGATGATCACTTTGTTGGTGCAACTAAATAAATAAATAAATTAAAACTATATATAAAAATAAAAGTAGTGCCAACCCTAGCAAATTTCTCATTTCGTCCCAATTAACCGCAATTTTCGGGTAAATAGGGATTACACCTATTTTTGCATTTTTTGCTTAAACTGGAATGTTAGTTGCATAATTTTAAATTAGACAACAAAGATGCCGCCAAGACTCAATCATTTTGATCCTGATATAGCATTATATACATCAACAACTACCTTAAAATTGGTCATAAAGTTGGAATTTGTCCCTAATCGCCCCATTTTACGGTATGTTAACATATTTATAAAAATCAACACAATTATAATCGTACGGTTCGAATACTGGACAGAGTCAGTCCCGCCGGGACATTTTAAACTAAGCCTAAAATACGGGACGTCCCGGGAAATACCGGACGTCTGGCAACCCTAGTTGGATCACAATTTTAAGCCTTCGACCTGATATTTGCAAGTTGTAGCGTAGCTGTCGCGTTATTGTAGCGTCAATGGGTCCTGGTACTTAGAAAAGTCCTTGAGCTCGCCCGCTAATAATCTAGGCATTTAATAAAAAAAGGCTACAATTGTTTGTGTGTAAAATGTTTGTAACACAGCTGTACGTGACCAATCTCGAGCACTAGCTCAAATCCAAACGACAAGCGTGTGTTTGAATGAACACAATGAAATTATTGATATCATAAATTTAGAGAATACAAAGTTGATTTTATGTATATTGAGTCATACTGGGAGTATCTTGATATTTCTCGGTATCCAAACTGTAGCAGAAATGGCTGCGTTCATTTGCATGTGACTCATAACTCCTTATTGGAATGTTTGACTCGAGGTCCATGCAGGAAAACATATTTACGTCGTTTACTATTGAATTATAATCTATATATATAAAAATGAATTGATGTTCGTTAGTCTCGCTAAAACTCGAGAACGGCTGGACCGATTTGGCCTTGAATTATTTGTGGAAGTCCAGAGAAGGTTTAAAAGGTAGATAAATATGAAAGTGCTCGGAATTAAATAATAATAACAATTTTGTTTTTCCTTTGATGTATTCCCCGTCGGACGGGTTCCTTTTGTTTGTTTTAAGTTTCTTTTATACAAAAGTTTAGGTATTTTATTAGTCGATTGAGGCACTACGAAGTCTGCCGGGTCAGCTAGTGTTTATTATAAAAGTCTAACAGAAGTAACTCTAATCGAATTTGACGTTTCGAATTACGCGTAAGCGCAACCGCGTGCTATATATCTGATATAATATACATGAAATCGTATTCTCAAATGTATTGGTATACGACTATTATATACTAACCAAAAACGACTTTGCAAAAAACATCTGGAGCATTATAGTCTCTTAAATCAATCGATAAACCCAAAAAAAAGGTTTCAGACTTTAAAATTTTTATAACAAAGCAGATTCTCAATTTTTACACATACCCATACACGTTTTAATTTTGAAAATATTTTTAGCAACGATTGTACGTTATTTATACGTGAAGTTACAATACAGTTACGTCTGAAGTTTTACATTGCACTAACCGACCTTCGCACGACACATGTGTGTACTTAAAAACGTGGATGTGTTTTTAAAATATACTATGTTACTGAATTAACCAAGTTCAGTTTGTTTTAAATGTCATTAATTTTGAAACCGTGTCTTTTATGATTATAATTGTGTAAGTTTTTTTTTTTATTTATTGCTTTGATGGGTGGACGAGCTCACAGCCCACCTGGTGTTAAGTGGTTACTGGAGCCCATAGACATCTACGATGTAAATGCGCCACCCACCTTGAGATATAAGTTCTAAAGTCTCAAGTATAGTTACAGCGGCTGCCTCACCCTTCAAACCGAAACGCATTACTGCTTCACGGCAGAAATAGGTGGGGTGGTGGTACCTACCCGTGCGGACCCACAAGAGTTCCTACCACCAGTAAAAAGTACTGGATGAGGCGCGACAAATTTATTTATTACAACACAAATGTTAAGATTCAAAGTCGATGAACACAAGATATTTGATCATGTGAATGATGATATGAGAAATTGTGGTTGTGTTTCAAGAGTTTGTCTATACTAATATTATAAAGAGGAAGGATTTGTTTGTTTGTTTGTATTGAATAGGCTCTGAAACTACTGAACCGATTTGAAAAATTATTTCACTGTTTGGAAGCTACACTATTCCCGAGTGACATAGACTATTATCTTTTTTGAAAAAATTAGGGATCCTTACTAAAGCTCCAATAATGTGACCCGAGGTGTAAAAAAATATCTAAAATATTCTCTACATCACGTGCCCTGCGAAAACTATTGATGATAGAATAAAATAATGTACTACGACTTTGTAGAACACATTATTTACAAGAAGTGTCGCGACAGCTTATGTCTAACTATTATAGTTATGCCGCAATAAGTGTTATTTTATTTTAAAAAATAAAACAACGTCAAATATCGTTGAAATTTTTGTTAAAGACCCGAGCGAAGCCGGAGCGTGCACTTTGACAGAGACAACATATTAAACCCCGACCCCGAGTAACTTGATTAAGGAATCATGAAAATAGAATACTTCGTGAAATGACGGTTAGTACCTGAAACAGAACGTTAGTAATTAGAAATAAAACTCACCAGCTGGAAGAAGCGTTTATCGTTCGGATTCGCCATAGCGTGTTAGTTTCGAGTTGGTCGGTCAGCATGCATTAGTTACGTGCGAGTTTCGTTAAACCTGAATCGAAACGTCACACGTGTTTAGTAATTTTAGTGTTTATGAACGACACGAGAAAGTTAATTTTGCTTTGAAACAAACGATGGCCGAGATTAAGGTATTTGGTATGCGGTAATTGTTTGAAATTCCATGAATAATACGACGCAAAAATGTAAGCTGAAGTTCGAAGGTATGGCTTCAACAATTCCAAATTACGGAATAACACCATATAGCTTATTTTCCTCTTTAGAAATTATAATTATGCGAATTAGAATCAAAATGAATGAAATGAGAATCACATGCTTTTTTAGGTATGTATTCTGAGGTTTTTAAACACACAATTAAACATGAGAATGTATACTTTTTTTTTTAATTATTGATGCACAAGACAATTTACAATAATTACAGTACATATTAGCTAAATCGTACAAGTAGTACCTAGATCTAATCTGGATTGCAATCTAAATAGTATGTGCACTCAGCAAATCCATATAATGTACATACATAGCTTTGGGTACTGAAAATAAAATTACAAATATTGATAACTAGCCATTGTTAAATAGGATATCCTTCACACATCTGACAAATCTCCTGAGTCTAGGATCAAAGATATCAAGGTCACCGTGACATTTAGCCAAATCATTATACTGCCTGACCATTCTTACCATAGGTTAAAAATGTTAATATTTTTGGACTACTTTCTTAAGAAAAACAGAAGCACGTATTATACGAGAACTTTGTCTGTTTTTTATATTGTATATTATTTTAGTATAACGAGAATTTATAAAAAATTGGAACATATAAATTCATAAAAAAGGATCAAAAGCGTACGATACGACAGCAATAACGTGTGTAACATTTTTTTAGGTGCAAATTACAAAAACCTACATTTGTACATTTTGTCAAATACATTCACACATTTAGTTTTTACATACATACAAGTATTTGTACATTTTTTTATAAGGTTCATGTTTACCGTATTGTCGTGAAAACACGCGCAAGTTGACCTTTTTGTGTTAAATAATCAATTAGGTTGCTTGCTTACACAGTTTCGTAATGTGTTTTTTTTTTGTAATATGCATTAATCTTTTTAAGTAAACTGGAACAAATTGCTACCTTGATGCCGATTTTAAATAATGTGTTCATTCAGGTGTTTCATTACACTGAAGCAAAAAATTAAGAAGGTCGGCGGCGGTCTGGCTTACCTGTAACAATTATATAATAAATAAGTACATATTAGTAAAACGCAACGATTTTAATAATCTTAACAATAATAACAACTTAAAAACAACTTTAATAACTTAACAAGATTAGGAGTGGCTATGTAAGTAGTAAATAAGTAAGAGCTTGGGGTTGTCACGAAAAAATAAATTGAAATTAGAAAACGAATTCTGAAACAATAGCCAATGTGTTGTTTTTTTAATATGTAGACGGTTTTTAATAGGCAGGTAAAATAGGTAATTACTTTAACTGTGAGTACAGGTCTCGTACATTAATTTCAACCTATTACAATCTTGGGTCATGGGTATTCGTCCAATTTTACCCCATTTTTCTATCCAAGTACATACAAAATATGTATGTACATTTAATTTGTTTCCCACCATCCCATATGTACGTTAAATTTGGTAAAATCATTCGAACTCTCTTAGGTTACGAGTATACTGTGATGCTTGTGGTGTTTAGTTATATTATATACAATATTATAGAAGTTATTTTATTTTATCGAGTTTGACAAATGGACAATACGCAACTAATGGTAATGGCTTACTAGCGGTAGGACCTCTTGTGAGTCCGCGCGGGTAGGTACCACCACTCTGCCTATTTCTGCCGTGAAGCAGTAAGGCCTTTTGGTTTGAAGGCTGGGGCAGCTGTTGTAATAATACTTGAGACCTTAGAACTTATATCTCAAGTTGGATAACGCATTTACGTCGTAGATGTCTATGGGCTCCAGTAACCACTTAACACCGGGTGGGCTGTGAGCTCGTCCACCCATCTAATCAATAAATGAATAAATGAAACATGTAATGCAAAAGAACTGAAATAGAAAAAAGGAGAATATTTAAAAGGCCAAAACACTTAATAAAAATTAGTAAGAATAAGACTTAATATCTTCTGTAGGTGAATGCGATTTCGAAACACCTGTCCGCCAAGTCTTTAGATTTTAATCAGTACCAAGTGAATATAAGCCTTAGCTTGAACAACTCGATATTTCTGTTGCTTCAACATTTAAGTCCGAGTATGGCTTCAGTTAATATTTTTCACGTTTGTTACTGTGTAACGTAAATGTAGTAAGGTAGTAAGTAACTACATAATGGTAAAACGTTGCTAATAGCAATTTTAACTGTATCTATGTATATTGCTAAACATGTTGGTTGTTAGACCCTGATTCAGCATCTAGTCAATGCCCCAAAAGGAAACTTATCCATAAAAAGTCATGGTCACTGTTTGGTGGTCTAGTGTCGGTATAGTTCATCATAGCTTATTACCAAATGGCACCACTGATGGACGTGTACTGTGAGGAAGTTTCGAAGTCGTCGTGGCCTAAAAGATAAGACGTCCGGTGCATTCGTGTTGAGCGATGCACCGGTGTTCGAATCCCGCAGGCGGGTACCAATTTTTCTAATGAAATACGTACTCAACAAACGTTCACGATTGATTTCCACGGTAAAGGAATAACATCGTGTAATAAAAATCAAACCCGCAAAATTATAATTTGCGTAATTACTGGTGGTAGGACCTCTTGTGAGTCCGCGCGGATAGGTACCACCACCCTGCCTATTTCTGCCGTGAAGCAGTAATGCGTTTCGGTTTGAAGGGTAGGGCAGCCGTTGTAACTATACTTGAGACCTTAAAACTTATATCTCAATATACTTGAGACCTTAAAACTTATATCTCAAGGTGGGTGGCACATTTAACACGTTAACAGTCCGGTCCGGTTGTGAATGTCTAAGCAATAAAAAAAAGGAATTTCTCATAATGATGGAGAAGCTCGTAGCTCTCTGGTCAGCCTTGGTTAATCGCTCACCCCCACTATACGACAACGATCAAACGCATACGGCACAACAGACGGTCTCTAAGTTACAAGACCTAGGGTCGGAAGTTTGGTATCATCCACCGTACTCACTAGACCTTGCGCCGACAGACCTCTACTTTTTCCAAAGTTTGGGCAACTTCTTGGTAGGGAACAAATTCAGTACCAGAGAGGCAGTACAAAATGCCTTTAAATATATTATTGGCTCCCGTACACCAAACTTCTTCACAAATGGGTCAAATGGGCATTCAAAATTTGCCGCTAGCACAAAAGCAATATACCCACAGACACAGCCCACTGAGTTTCTCGCCGGATCTTCTCAGTGTGTCGCGTTTCCGATCCGGTGGTAGATTCTGCGAAGCACTGCTCTTACTAGGGCCAGTGTTAGAACTGCTCCGGTTTGAGTCCCGTCAGCTCACCTACACATTAGCCCGAAGATGAAATAGCCTCCCAAGGCTATCAGCATAGGTAGGAAAATTAATTATTATCAATAACACAGATGCATATATTAATTGATATAAATATAGTATATATAAAAAATCGACTAACTTTCTGTATACTAAACGGCAATTTCGTAGGTAAAGACTAATAAAAGATAAATCTTACAATAACACGTTAAAGTGCTACGCGGTCAGGACGGATGACATGATGACGGTAAGTAATGCAGGAAGCGGAGTCACGGGATGAAATACGATCTAACGTAATGTTCATTTACAGAGGACGAACCCGTATTAAACTGTATTAATCTGACTTCTTTACCATTTTCATCATATCAGAACTTATATTTGTTCACACAACTGAATAAAATGTACACTACGCCATATTGAGTTGCGACTAAAATTCAAACAATTACGTTTTGGATTCGTTCTTCTACGTGTAAACACAACCTCAATACATACATTTAGAATAAAAGACTAGAATTCAAACGTGGACTTACTAATAATAATAAAAAAATACTATTATTAAAATAAAATTTAGTTACAATTGCGAATAAACATATTATATTCAAAAGTCAGTGCCGTGCCGTCTAAAAATGAGTTCGGATTGTGGATTTTAATTGTTTTTAATGTGGCTTGAGATGCGTGGCCAATGTAGGTGCAATCATCGCGTATAGAAATAAAAAAGGCAATATAAGCAATATATATTATTATAAGGCCGTTATGTGACAAGAGTGACGAGTTTGATGGCCAAAGCATATTATACAATAAAGAAAATAATTAAATACAGAACAGTAGAGATAGTTTCACGCTTCCAGGCATTCTTCAGTATACAAAAATTATGTAAGAAAAGTATTTTGCGTGCTTAGTGCGAGTTTTTTTGCGTTTTCGATAGCGTAAAAGTTAACTAGAATTTGTATGGAGTTGGAACGTTTGACTACGTTTGCCGCTAGGGGCGCTGTTCAAACTGCATACATATTAACTTTTACGCTATCGAGAACGTTAAAAAACTCGCACTAGGCACACTGATGGCTTTTAAGTTCATCATTTTTTTTTAAATTTCGAACAATAAGTGCTACACAACATATTAACGGAATTGTACTTTTTTTCAAGCATTTCACGCTAGCTGTACAGTTCTAAAATTTATTATATCTATGGAACTTATTACATGTGTATCATGCATGAGCGATATTCAAAACGAGTACAAGTTACTGTTGACCATAAAATTCCGCACCGGTACACGGGTATCGCTTACGCGATCGTCTCGGTCAAAACGTATAAATAAAGACAATACAATGGTGAAGATTTCACAATTCTAAACAATAGTTAACTATTCTTAGGGCTTTACGCGGAGTTCCCATGCCGGCTACTATCATTGTAGCGCGATATTTAAAGTACTGTATGTAGGACAATATTTCATTCATAACAGTTCGCAACTCAACTCACAAGCTTTTTTTCCTGCATATTATTCTAGTGACCTCGAGGGGTCCATACTAGATTCAACGAACGAGTAGGTGAGCTCATGGGGCTCTAATCTGTTGATGTAGTTGACATTAGCCCTAGCAAGAGCAGTACTTTCCAGAATCTACCACCTAATCGATAACGCGACCCGCTGAGAAGATCCGACGAGAAAGTCAGCGGGCTGTGTCTGAGGCCGGAGGGTTAATATGTTAGCTGAATCACAAGCGACGGACGCAACGAGAACGGTGACCGATGCTTAAGGTACCTAATAAAAGCACCGTTAGTGAATCGGGAAGATCCGAAATGACGTGGCACTCACAGCCCTAAGACTGTTTTATTTAAATTATTATTCTTAAATCATGTAACATCTGTCCGTGATATGCAAATAAAACAAGCAATACAGTAGTTTTTGTGTGATGCCCACATTATACAGATATAATTTGATGTACCCTCATACAAGCTTTACCAAAAATATAGGCGAGATGGATACAAACGTAGTACCATCAATCCTTATACAAACGGGTTTTTTTTAAATAATGTTTTCTAAACACGATGTTATCCGTACATCACGGGAGCCCCGAACGTGAACACGTGTTAGGTTACGTATTTACGTAATTTACGCCCCATTAAGCAATCATTACGATCTGGCACACGTCTTACTAAGAATAATGATGGTGTTACTTCAATTCGCACAATTTAGAAAGAAGTTAAATGTTTTCACACGTCCGAGATGGGAGATTAGTTTGATATTTTTACGGGTGGTAGGGGGTATTGATTCATGCCAGGTCGTATTGCTTTCCTACCTATTTCGGCGACGAAGAAGCCGAGCACCTTAGACTTGAAAGATATCCGATGAGACTAGAATATTACATAATAGAATTCGAGATTTCGGCCACATGTATTTTTTTTATTCTTTTTTATTGCCGTATAGCCAGACGAGCATACCGCCCACCTGATGGTAAGTGCAGCAATTCCAGGGGCAGAGCCAAGCCGCTGCCTACCGTTTAATACTCTCCACAAGTCTTGTTTGAAGAAGGACATGTCATAGGACACGTCACGGAGGTATTCATGCAGTGAAGGCTGTGAGCTCCAGTAGCTAACACCAAATGAATTCAAGCACTTCTGCCTAACGATAGCAATATAAAACTGACAATAATTGTCAATTTATTTGACATTAATTGAGATTTATCAATTAATGTCAAATAAATTGACAATGATGTGTCATTCATTTATTCCCTTGGATGATTCCTTCCACCTGATGGTTTCCTAAAAGAGTTCGCTCTTAGCGATAAGACAGATCATTGTACTTTGTGTGTGTTAAATGTTTTGCTTTTATTTTGATTTTATACGAAATTAACGCAACAAGATGACACAATCCTCGAGTGTGAACAAACGATTAGTTTCCTATTTTAATGGAACAACAATAGATAATTAGTATTAATTACGGCCTCAAATAGAAAAACCGTGCATTCACGCCCCAATTGTCGCGTGGATTTTATCGCACGACACACGCAATCATATCTACCTATATGACTAGCCATTAATAATATTACCGAATATCTGTCCGGGTGTCATTATTTACAATATACGTGATTACAGAAGTATCAAATCTTGTTTTCTTTGGAGGCTAAATTTAACAGATGTGTATATTTGTCTCTTTTTAGTATCGCCTTTTCGATTTCAGCGAGTTTTTATTATAGAAAATCATAACGATGCTGAAGTTGTTACACTTCAATAAAATGTGTGTTGTCAACATTTATATGTATACAAAGTACATTTGCCAAAATTGGATACTTTTCATAATACATAGGCGGCACTGAAAATTTCGGGAATTAACGAAGTGACACAACATTACTATTTAAAAATGTATTTATTGCTTTTCAAAGTATTCTCCGCGAAATTTGACACATTTTTCCATACGATGGAATCAATCATTGAAGCAACCATTCCATTCGGAAGTTGGGGTCTCCAAAATGGCCGTTTTGTAGGCGTCTACAGATTCTTCAGGTGATGAAAATCTCTGCCCACGCAATTTATTCTTTATTTTAGGGAAAGTATAGAAATCATTAGGGCTTAGGTCGGGGCTGTACGGCGGATGGTCTAATAATTCTATATTTTCTTGCTCTAAAAACTCTTTTGTTCTGTGCGCGGTGTGAGAACTCGCATTGTCGTGATGGAGGATGATGCGGCGGTTGCAGTTCTCTTTACGGAGTTCAGAAACGACCTGTGGCAAACAAATGCTAGCATACCATTCTGCATTAACCGTTCTTTATCCCTCAAGAGGAATAGTCGTAACATGGCCGGTTTTGGAGACAAACGTGGCCACCATTTTTTTTGCAACACTCCGTGAACGAACAATTTTTGTTGGCTTTAACTCATTTTCGAACACCCAAACTCGTGACTGGTTTTTTGTTTCGGGTTCGTACGCGTATATCCAGGATTCGTCACCTGATACAATGTTGTATACAGCATTTGAGGATCCTGCGTGGAATCTTTCGAGAATTCTGACACACCAAGTAACGCGAACCGCTTTTTGCTCTTCACAGAGCGAATGCGGTATCCATCGGGAAAACAACTTTTTTACACCTAATTGTTCATGCAAGATTGCATTTGTATTTGACTCATGCCAATGTCTAAAGTTGCCTGAATTTCGCGGTATGTCACATGTCGATCTTCCTCAATCAGCTTACGCACAGCATCAACGTTTTCTTGGGTGACTGCAGTTTTTGGACGACCTTGACGGGGATCATCACTGAGCTTGAAACGTCCACGTCAGCAAACCAGCGATAAATTGTGGTGTTGGATGGGGCTTCGTCACCAAATGCAGAAATCATCCGGTCAACACACTGTTTTTGTGTTAAACCACTTCGAAAGTCATAATAAATCATCGCTCTTGAATTTTCTCGAGTCAATTCCATTTTCTCAACGACTAAACAAGTTTGACAAAATCTCGTGACAAGACCGAGAATCTTTTAAATAAATAAATGGTATTCGATTTTTAAAACCAAGGAGTTTTCAATTAAAAAGATTTTAATATGACAGGAACAGTGGAAATATTCCATTCCCGATACTTTTAGTGCAGCCCTCGTATAAAGTGTGTTTAAATAGCTCGACAATGTTCCATGTGTAGCCATAACACGACACTGGTAGAAACTGCTGAAAGTATCGACAGATTGCCATTAATCAAGAGAATAATAATAATAATACATTTTTGTTAATGATTTATCGAACAAAAAATGGCGTGAATAGCGCAGTTTTAAAGAAATAATTGCATTTAAATATAGGCTATGTTACACTTCAAACGATAACTCTGAATAGCATAGAGGCAGAATATTCAAGGCGTGGATAATATGAATCATTGTGGGTTTACGCCATACCAGCAGTAAAATAGCCACACGTGGCGTTAGATTGGCTTTAAGTAAGCACAGATATATACCTACTATAAAGTACGATAGTAACATTAGACACACGTTATACTTGTATAACGTCACAACGTGTGTGTAATCAACACAAACTGAGAGAAAGCTTCCAGATTCGTTGGAAATCCATTGAACTGACTAGCCGTTTAAATAAATCTTCGATTGAGGCAAGTCGTTAAAATAAGTGCGTAATTTAATCAGCTTTTGTATTCTTCCCAGTACTTTCCCGGGAATGGCTGTAAAAAGGTGGCCATGCGTAATGTCATATCCTGAAACATTATAATCTATAGTTATATTTTAATGAACGGTTACATTTTTCACAACTGTCCTGACACTGGTCTGATGAGAACAATCTTATTGTTATCCAACTATTTATCATCTAAACATTGAAAATCTTAAAAAATATTTTTCTCATTAATACTTGAACAGAATAAGATGTTGATTTATTAATTATGTGGTTTTTTAACCAGACGGATGCATCACGATGCTCAGCAATGAGCGATCGATTGAAGGAGGTTGTTCAAACATAAATAGTAAAAACGTCTGGTTGAGCTCACGCACCTGTCCTGGTGAAACTGGAAAGGTCTCCGGAACACAAGTAAATCCACATTTAAAAAAGCCTCAAAATCGAGCCTCATTCGTTTAGTTTAGCAGTGTGCATTCGAGAACCAATAGTAAAATATTTTATAGAACTATACGGCAATCATTGTTGTCAAAAGGAAGTATTTGGGGAGATCAAGTGGAAGAGGATGCGCGGTGATTGCCCTTACAGCCCACATCCTATATGTGAAGCCGACTATGTAAACAAATTTAATGTGTATACGTCATTGAAACGAGTATTAGCTTAAGCGTACTTCTTAAAAAAATTTAGTACATTAATTAAAACGATTCACTTGGGTGTAGATTGAGTGATGAAAGATGAAGATACCTAACTTTATGATCTAAAATTGGACCGATTGAATTGTTTCATTTTTAATGTCGCTATTATTGGTTGTATATACAGTTTTTAGTATAGCATTTATTTAGTATATGTACATAGTATAGTATTTAGTATATGTTTGCATTTAACGAAATCTTTGAATGTCATTTTCAAGACAGACACAGACTTCAAGACATCGGATTTCTTTAAAACGTGCACAAACATCAAGGACCGGTAACAAGACAATAATTTTATGGTTACGCTCAAATTATAAAATATCTTGATTAATAAATCAATCAAAAAGATGATTTTAATTGTTAGTTCGTTATACTATTTAAACGTGTTCGTTTTTAAACTACCTACATATTTTTATTACAATATGGATGCTATAATAATTAGTAATATCATTTTAAATTCCTTGAAAGAAGTTTTCAAAATTTATGTTTCATATCTAAAACGTATACAAGATGTGAGTCATCGCATGTATGAGATAACGACATACAACCTACGTAAATAAACATGCTTTGAGAACAAACGCGTCTGCTATAGGAGAACAAATGTTATTGCTATGACATGATAGATACTTTTAATAACTTGCAGTTTGATGGTCGGTGGAAATGGGGTGATGTGATGTCAGCGGATATTAACAATCACCATAATTACACAAAACTCTGACCTCTCAAAATGTTAATTGGTAGCGACTAACTCCATTTTTTGTTTAGCAGTTATCCTAGGAAACATTCTAGAAGGAATATCACAATTTGACTGGTCAGTGCTGAGCATTACGACCGACGAAATTTAATCGAAAATCTATAATATATACCACATGTCTTGTGACAATTACCTTTAAAATTTCTGAACCGTTATGACATATATTTCTGCAAAAGTGATTTCTTGTCTCCTAGCTATTAAAATGTTCATCAAAGACAGTAACCACTTTAACTCGATTACTTACTTTCCAAATAATATTATAATATGATACTGAAGATTACCTGCATAATATTTATTTCACTGTTCCAGTTGATATCTTTGTACGTGTATCAACTAAGCACAAACCCACTACATTCGTTATTAAGAAAAAACACTAGAATATTCGACATGCGCGAATAGTGTCAAACATTCTAAATTCAATGCTATATTGACGCGTTGATACTAAAAATGTAACAGGTAATGGTAAAATCAGCAGGAAAGATAGTCCCTGATAAGTTTATCAATGTTGTTGAGCTGGAGCGTACACAACTATAGTTTTATCTTTATTTGATAAAAGTTTAAATTGACAACGCAACTATGAGAGGTTTTCTTTTATATTCAATAAACAATATTTTGAAAACCAAATTATATCAGAGAACCTCACGTAATTTTTTTTATTGAAATTAAATCAATGGAAATCTTTAGAAACTGTTCAGAATAATATTGCTATTATACAGCTGGACTTTGGAATGTGTGTTCTATAATTCGCAACTGTCAATGGTATCTCAAAATCAATACTGTGAATATTCCTAAATGAGTTTTTAATAAGATCGAGAATCCGAGAATCCTTGCAAAGTGCTTTAGTAATGTCGTAAAAGGTACATCTGTATCAACTAGTAGGAATGTTAATCACGATTCATTACGACTGCGGAAAACTTCTGTGTTTTGTTCGAAATGCATTCAACGCTCTTCCTAAAGTTACAAAGTGTAGTTAGAAATTTCAAATTTTTAGTTTCAACGGGGTTTTTATTGTTATTATTAACACGCGCAGTTCAGTTGGTGAAACCTCGAATATGCGCCAAGCGTTTATGGTCTACAATTTTGTTTTCTAGTTAATAGACGTGTCCACTACACGTTTTATTACCTTAACGTCAGCTCTCCAGCATGATTAAGTACACAACTTTATAATAACTAAGTAAGACAAACAAACTAATTCATGACATCAAGTTAGTGGATCAAAGACATACCAATACTACCAACCATCTTGAGACATAATATTGAAGTTTCAATTACATTGGTCCAATAGCCAAAAATAGCAAAAAAAAAAAACAATGTTAAGATGTAACGAACAATTGCTTCGAGTCAGAAATAGAGAGGATTTGGTACTCATGCAATCCAGTATATACCTCCTACCAATTCTTAACATAGTAACTATGGACCTTACTAAAGTGGGTAATTTCATAATTTCATAAGGAAATACTGCCACTGAAATTTTATGATTAATAACTTTCACACCTGAACACATCTAACTTTGAGGACACACCTTATGATAGCTTAGAAAGATACTTTTCAGATATAATGATCTAACTAGTTCATTTAAGGAGCTGTTTGAAGTTTCCCTACATTAGCTCTCACACACCTACATCTATAATAATGATGTCATGAAACAATGAGTACATCCTTTTCCCTTGTCAATTCTGTTACAACACTGAAAAGTTTACTCATTTCCCAACAGAACTAAATCTTTTTCTCTGTATCTATTAAGAAAATATTATACTTTATCAAAATTAAAACCAAATTTTCTATTTAGATGAATTAATTTGAAATTTAGAAAATATTGTTGCAGTACAAGTTTGTTTTTACTGTTTAGATGGATATACGAACTCACTGCCCACCCGGTGTTAAGTGGTTACCGGAGCCCAGACATCTACAACGTAAATGCCACCACCCACCTTGAGATGAGTTCTATGGTCTCAAGTACAGTGGTAAATGTAAACTACTGCTTTTGTGAAAGAGTAATCAATATTGATTTGCTAAGTGTCAATATCTGATTTCTGGTGAGTTTGTCATGAGCTGTGAGTATAAAATCCTTACCAAAATCCTACTTAACAAGTGCGTGCACCAAGCCTTAGTTGCTGAATTGTGGAGCACAGCTGTCAAGGCTATAATAAACAAGGATGGAAGGACCACAACTGCTCTACCAAGAGTAACCAGCTATGATGTAATATGTGAGTGCAATACAGACACCTACGTGCCAGTTGGCTACAGATGATTTCTTCATTTCAGTAGATTCTATATGTTAATTTGTTTTTATTTTTGATATATTACAATATTTTTTTCTTTATAATAATACTTATTTATGAAATTAAGTCAGTAATGTCGGTTATTCATTTTTATTATGACAATCTGTTGGCTCATAAGATGCTCTACAACCAGTAAATGGTGGAGACTATTTTGGTTTTTGATGTACATATCCTGCTTAAACTAGGTATGTAAATAGGTAGGTAATGTACTGTACCATTTAGTTCCCCGTAAATAAATAAAAGGTAGCTTTTAGAATGCATTTTTTACATTTTTATGTCAGGTTTGACCATCAATATGATGAATGATTATATTACTCACACATATGAATGTAATTTATATTTAAAAATATATAGTTATTTAATTAAATATATATTTAATTTTTATTGTATCTGTATATGACAAGTATTTTAAGAAGCAAAAAATATATGAACATGCATATCTATCTTTCAGATAATGCTTTTGAAATTATAATCTAAATGTATCTATGGATTAATTGAAGTAAAATCCCGAAAGGAACCTTAAGCTTTGGAAATAAAGTAATCAGCATAACTATGAGACCACCACAGAAACTATGCTTTCTAATTTATTTAAACTGGTTATAGACTGAATTTACAACTGACTAAAATTTGATGTTGATTTCTGGCTCAACAGATAAATGTTAGTGCTCTAAATGCTCAATATAACCGCTTACTATCGGCGGGCATTAGATTCGTCTACTCTCGTGGGTGCTATTATTTCAATAATAATGTACAGCTCAATCTGTTTACCTGGGTCTTCTCGAACTGCTCACGTTCAGCATCCAGACTGTTCTTTTTCAGCTGAAGCACACGGGGCAAGGATAAAGACGCCATAAGTTTGTCACATTAACAAGTACATACACCCACAAAATATTTTAGAATTTCTCGTCTTCAGTGTATTAAAATTTAGCACACTAATTTTACTGTTCACATATACACTGAGTTAAAGTCTGTTTTTTTTTTAAATAGTTTCCCCTAATTTAAACAGGTTGAATGGTTCAAGTTAATTGTTTCTAATCAAGTTTAAAAGTTATTTATTTATTTATGTTGGTAGGTACAGAATTTATTTTGAGATTTATTTACTTAAATTACATACTTTACTCCATGATTTACTCTTAACTCGCAGATTAATTAAAACACTACCTACTTAAATTACTTTACTATTTGAAAACTATATAACACTGTTTACTTTCTCGATTTTGTGAGGAACAGACACAACCACCAAAAGACTAACTGTTGTATTCACAGATTAGTATTCCTGTATTCCTGTATCGGTCTACTTCATTGTTTTAAGGGATTTTATGACCTGGTAACTAAGACCTTTAGGTCAAGAATTATTTTAATTTATATTCCTACTTTTATGAAAAAAGATAAAATGAAGTGAAAGGCAATGAAGATAATTAATTTGAGACATTAATCAACTGAGATGAAATGAAATGAGATGAGATGGTATGAGATGAAACATAATCTCAGTAAAATGGTAGTTTTTCAGTGGGCTTTTTGGAGGATCTCGAGAAACTATATACGTCCAGCGGCTTTGTTTCATTTTCCCAACTTTGTGCACTTTCACAGATATTACAATTATAACAGTTAATAAACCACCGTCATTACACATTTAAACCTGAAAAAACACTAAATAGACAAAATAAAACGAATCAAATAAAACAAAACTGGTAGTATGAGCTTTTGTACTGGTGGTAGGACCTTTTGTACTGGTGGTAGGACCTTTTGTGAGTGCGCGCGGGTAGGTACCACCACCCTGCCTATTTCTGCTGTGAAGCAGTAATGCATTTCGGTTTGAAGGGCGGGGCAGCCGTTGTAACTATACTGAGAACTTAAAACTTATATCTCAAGGTGGGTGGCGCATTTACGTTGTAGATATCTATGGGCTCCAGTAACCACTTAACACCAGGTGGGCTGTGAGCTTGTCCACCCATCTAAGCCATAATAAAAAAAATAAGGGTGCGTGTACTTATGTACGCGCGTAAGAAGTTATACTAAGAAGGGATTAATCCCATTCTCACGGATCGTTTGGAACCTATGGGTCTGCGAAGGGACTTCAGTTCCCTCTGTATTTTGTACCGTATGTTCCATGGGGAGTGCTCTGAAGAATTGTTTGAGATGATACCGGCATCTCGTTTTTGCCATCGCACCGCCCGCCACCGGAGTAGAGTTCATCCATACTACCTGGAGCCACTGCGCTCATCCACAGTGCGTTTCCAGAGGTCTTTTTTGCCACGTACCATCCGGCTATGGAATGAGCCACGGTGTTTCCCGAGCGCTATGACATGTCCTTCTTCAAACAAGGCTTGTGGAGAGTATTAAACAGTAGGTAGTGGCTTGGCTCTGCTCCTGGCATTGTTGATGTCCATGGGCGACGGTAACCACTCACCATCAGGTGGGCCGTATGCTCGTCTGCCTGCAAGGGCAATACTTTTTTTTTTTTTTAATATTAAATAATTAATAATAAATATTTAACGTTAATAATTTAATAATATTTAATATGAATTATATTAAATAATAATTTTGTCATTTATATTACTAAAAAACGAATGCTAATAACACTTTTTTTACGAGTGTACATGCACGAAAGCTGGCTCTGTAAATTTGGCCCCCCTTTTTTTGATTTTCGGATATTTTTTATTTTTTATTATTTGTTCGTCGTTTGTTCGTTAATGTGAGAATGTAAAAATTGTTTGTCCGTCTTTTATTTATTTATAATTAATTAAACAAATGATCACCGTTAAGTGGGCCCCCTCTTACTAGACATCTTTTTTTTTATCGCTCAGATTAATTTATTTTGATCAATTATCGTTTGTTCGACGACTATTGGTGATTGTTCGATCATAAAAACAATGAAATTCCCAATTATTAATTATTGTATATCTAATAAGCAAACCATCATCTTCTTTTTTTTTCGGGTCGGGGACCGAACCTCCTACGAGGTCCCGGCGCATAAGGGGCGCGCGGGGTATGTGAGACTCAACGATCTGCATGGTGTTGTGAGCAGACCGCGGGCCCAAGGATTTTAGGGCCCACTCACTAAACGACTCCCCTGCACTCTTACACCCGACGTCCGATCCCCTCCGAGGCCAGAACCCGGATGAGGTAGGGGGGTTACCGCTGTCAATACTACAACCAGACGGCGCGGCACACCCCAAGGACGCCCTGCCGACGGAGCCTTCGAGGCGAATCGAAGGCTCTAAAACGTCGGCTGTCTCGGTACGGCAGCCCATCAGGCCACCCAGACGGTGCCGCTGGTTCCCGGAATACCCTGCTGGACCAGAACCAGCCTGCAAACCAACACCTCACGCCACCTTTTTTCATTTACCATTTTCATTATTTGTTCGTCATTTGTTCGTTAATGTTCGAATGTAAAAATTGTTTGTTCGTCTTTTATTTATTTATAATTAATTAAACAAATGATCACCCTTAAGTTGCTCCTCCTTACTTCCTTACTTATTTTTATTTTTATCGCTCAGATTAATTCATTTTGATCAATTTTTATTTGTTCGACGACTATTGGTGATTGATTGATCATAAAAAACAAATAAATAAATAAAAACGAATCCTTGTAATATAAATGCTAGATATAAAATAATTAATAATTGGGAATTTAATTGTTTTGTTGATCGAACAATCACCAATAGTCATCGAACAAACGATAATTGATCAAAGTGAATTAATCTGAGCGATAAAAATAAAGATATCTAGTAAGGGGTCCTACTTAACGGTGATCATTTGTTTAATTAATTATAAATAAATAAAAGACTAACAAATAATTAAAAATAAAAAAATCCGAAAATCAAAAAAGGGGGGCTAAATTTACAGAGCCGTGAAAGTTCACCTGCGGCTATATTCAGACTCGCCAAGTTACGTCGGTTGTATTGTAATGAGCGATTTAGTGGGCAACTTCATTCTGTTAATTTTGTGTCACGGTGCGCACGCATCGTAAAATTTCACTCTCATCAATTTTTCATAACGCGCCTTAAGAAGTATAACTTCAAAAAATCACATTATTTCACTCCTCGTGTTCCCGCCAAACAATCTGTTCTACATCAAGTCTTTTAGTCATTGGTAGAAATGGGCGATACGTATCGTAAACGATATCAATTTCTGCGTTAAGAATCGCATAATCGCGCTCGCTTCAAAAAGTTTCCCATTACAACAAATTTCAAAAATACACGAATCCTTGTAATATAAATGCTAGATATAAAATAGTTAATAATTGGGAATTTAATTGTTTTGTTGATCGAACAATCACCAATAGTCGTCGAACAAACGATAATTGATCAAAGTGAATTAATCTGAGCGATAAAAATAAAGATATCTAGTAAGGGGTCCTACTTAACGGTGATCATTTGTTTAATTAATTATAAATAAATAAAAGACTAACAAATAATTAAAAATAAAAAAATCCGAAAATCAAAAAAGGGGGGCTAAATTTACAGAGCCGTGAAAGTTCACCTGCGGCTATATTCAGACTCGCCAAGTTACGTCGGTTGTATTGTAATGAGCGATTTAGTGGGCTTCATTCTGTTAATTTTGTGTCACGGTGCGCACGCATCGTAAAATTTCACTCTCATCAATTTTTCATAACGCGCCTTAAGAAGTATAACTTCAAAAAATCACATTATTTCACTCCTCGTGTTCCCGCCAAACAATCTGTTCTACATCAAGTCTTTTAGTCATTGGTAGAAATGGGCGATACGTATCGTAAACGATATCAATTTCTGCGTTAAGAATCGCATAATCGCGCTCGCTTCAAAAAGTTTCCCATTACAACAAATTTCAAAAATACACGAATCCTTGTAATATAAATGCTAGATATAAAATAGTTAATAATTGGGAATTTAATTGTTTTGTTGATCGAACAATCACCAATAGTCGTCGAACAAACGATAATTGATCAAAGTGAATTAATCTGAGCGATAAAAATAAAGATATCTAGTAAGGGGGCCTACTTAACGGTGATCATTTGTTTAATTAATTATAAATAAATAAAAGACTAACAAATAATTAAAAATAAAAAAATCCGAAAATCAAAAAAGGGGGGCCAAATTTACAGAGCCGCGAAAGTTCACCTGCGGCTATATTCAGACTCGCCAAGTTACGTCGGTTGTATTGTAATGAGCGATTTAGTGGGCAACTTCATTCTGTTAATTTTGTGTCACAGTGCGCACGCATCGTAAAATTTCACTCTCATCAATTTTTCATAACGCGCCTTAAGAAGTATAACTTCAAAAAATCACATTACTTCACTCCTCGTGTTCCCGCCAAACAATCTGTTCTACATCAAGTCTTTTAGTCATTGGTAGAAATGGGCGATACGTATCGTAAACGATATCAATTTATGCGTTAAGAATCGCATAATCGCGCTCGCTTCAAAAAGTTTCCCATTACAACAAATTTCAAAAATACAGCTTGTTGCATTTCAAAGTTGTATTTTGTCGAGCCGTTCTGATAGTATCCAATCTCGAATATATTAAGTGTATAATCTATGGTATCCAACCAACCAACCATCATTTATCTATGTTGGAAAAAAATGTGTATGATACCATAGAAATGTATGTATCTATATTTTAACTGGAATTTTTAAATTATATGAAAAGTGTAAAATTGAATGAAAACTCTACGATAGTAGAATACGTAGAATTACTTAAGGCATATTTAAGATATTCATAAGATCATAGAATAACACATATAACGGTAGTAGCCTGCAATCTCTACTTATTACAGTTGCGAGAGTCGTTAAAAGTTACTTAATAGTCAACAAATACTGAATCCTTTAACTCAATGTGTGATTATTATTTAATAACATAAAGCACTTGCATAAAGCCTTATAAAAATATATTATACTATTAATTAAGTTAACATCATAGATTTTTTAAGGGATTTTATGATCTGGTAACTAAGACTTTTAAGTCATGTCTTATTTTAATTCATTTTCTTATTTTTATGAAAAATGATGAAATGAAATGAAGATGATTAATTTGAGACATTAATCAACTGGGATAAAATCAAATGAAACGAGATGAGATGATATGGGATGAAATATAATCTCAGTAAAATGTTGGTCATCTACTGAGACTTTTTAATTGGACTTTTTGGAGGATCCCGAGAAGTGACGTCCAGTGGCTTTGTTTTATTTTCCCACATTTGTGCACTTTCACAGATATTAAACAGTTAATAAACCACCGTTATTACACATTTAAACCTGAAGTAGTCCCGGTAAAATGGGGCGATTAGGGATTGAGAGGCGAATCGGGAAAAAACCGGGAAAATCTTTCGACGCTCAATATAAGTTTTATATTCGTTGCAAAATCTTCCGTTTTTTGTAGTTTAATAGTAGAATGTTGAAAGTTCACAAAACAAATCTGAATATGCATGATAATAGCTGCTAACTTATAAAAAATCGCGTTTCAAATTAACTTCCTGTGGTGGTAATTATTTTAGTGCTAGAAACTTTGCTCTCTTTTATTTATTTGATAATAATAGAAGACGACTATGATTTATAAACGTTATTTAGTGTTTGAACCAGCATATATATTAAAGGTAAGTCCCAGTTGTTATTGGTTTTAATGTATTTGATTAAATAAAAATACATGTAAAAATCTGTTGTTTTTGGGGATATTAGGGACGTTTTAGGTATAAATAACAACGAAAAAGGGATCAATTGGGATGAGAATACGTGAAATGGAAACGACCTAAGTATAAATAGGTACAGGTTTGTAGGGTTGTCTATGTAGTTATAAAATATTTTTTAAATTTGTTGGTAAAAATCTGGTTTATTCGAAGCGAAATTGGGAATAAGTCTAGTTGAAATAGATAAGCAATTTAATATAAGTAAGTCGATTTTGCAGAGACATGTAACAAGATCAATGAAATCTCAAGGTGGACAAAAATGTCTAAGTAATACATAATAAAATATTTAATATTTGTTCAGAGTGGTAGTATTCATCTGATTAATCCATGGAATAACCGACACACCTAATCTCTTAACCCAGATAGAAATATCAGCCCCTAAGTACTTACCAAGAACGGAGAAATATAAACCGTTTCTAAGAAAGCCCACTATATATGTAAAAATAAATATATATATATATATTTTTTTATTTTTTTTTTGTTGTTAATGCACTGTCGATTGCACCTATAATTGAGGTGATGTCTGCCATGTACTTTTGTCAGTTTTCAATTTTTTTTATTGATGATCACTTTGTTGGTGCAACTAAATAAATAAATAAATTAAAACTATATATAAAAATAAAAGTAGTGCCAACCCTAGCAAATTTCTCATTTCGTCCCAATTAACCGCAATTTTCGGGTAAATAGGGATTACACCTATTATTGCATTTTTTGCCTAAACTGGAATACTAGTTGCATAATTTTAAATTAGACAACAAAGATGCCCCCAAGACTCAACCATTTTGATCCTGATATAGCATTATATACATCAACAACTACCTTAAAATTGCTCATAAAGTTGGAATTTGTCCCTAATCGCCCCATTTTACGGTACTAAATAGACAAAATAAAACAAATCACACAACTTCACTCCTCGCGCTCCCGCCAAAAAGTCTCCTAACATCATAGATACACAGTACACATGTTATCATAGATTACACTTTAATGAATAACGTAACTTATAGTGGGTGAATTCATAGATTATACACTTAATATATTTGAGAGGTGAATTGAAAATTAAACTTGAAAACTAGTATGTACCTAAATGAAAAGTTTTTCGTTACACACTATAAAACACAGTGACTAATTAATCATTGAAACTATTATTCAATCTTAAGGAAATATACGCTAATTTTACATTGTTACATCGTGTTGTAAAGTATTGTCAAATAACGAAACATGGAGTTTTTAGAGTATAACGATGTGTCCGCAGAAATAAAAGGAAACATGGTATGTCGATGAAGAATGAATGACTTTTTATTTTTATAAATAAAAAGTTATCTTAAAGTTATTTAAAAGTTATCTTAAAAGTTAAGTTATCTTAACGCTTTATGAAAAGCATTTTAAGAAATATCATGGAGAATTATATTAAGAGTGCTTGGCGTTTCAGGTACCAGGGAGGTTAAAAATGACAGACCAAAACATAATTTTCAAGAATAGTAAAACCGGCAAAGTTGAACAAATATCAGCTAATGACATTGAGCTGGTGAATTTCCAGAAGTTCATTGGTTCGTGGGGCTTACGTTTGTTTCTCAAAAATGGTACATTGCACAGATACGGAGGTTTTAAAGAAGGTGTAAGTAAATACAACATAAGTTTTCCATAATTGACAAAATTTACACGTCCCTGCGATAGATAACTCATTTATTATGCAAAATAACAGATGCGACAATAAGTTCTGGTTTTTGTTCTAAACCATAACATTTCATATTTCAAATCATAAGAATATGGGTTATAATTTGCCACAGTCATTTTAAAATAATCAACAAAAACGATCCTGCCTAAGTACCATTTCAAACTTATTGTTGGAAAAGACGAAGGGCTGTTGTTTTTAAAATCAAACATAATTGGAATTGTGTTTTAATAATTGAAATTTGTTTAAAAAGTAAATAAATATTTTTTCAAAATTATTAGGCCACATATTCTATACACTCTGATACAAATAGAGAATTTACAAAAAAGTATGTGTAATAAATGTAGTCCATTCAGTTTTTATTAAGCTTGTCAAATATATTTCATAACGAAATAAGAATTACTCTGCGCAGTGTTCTGTGGAAGAGTTCTGAATTTAAAATGTGTTCTTAAAAATAACCTCTTAACTAGTTATTAATGTAGAATTATAATTTAAATTATCTACTTATAAACAACAGTTTTGTCCTGGGGGTTAGTTAAAAAATGACAATAAAACTAGCTTAATAAATTCTAGCTAAATGATTTTTTTTTATTGCCCTTGTAGGCAGATGAACATACGGCCCACCTGATGGTGAGTGGTTACTGTCGCCCATGGTCTTCAGCAATGCCAGGGGCAGAGCCAAGCCACTGCCTACCGCTAAAATGAAAATGAATTAAACAAATGAAGTGTTTTTATGATTCTATGATTGGAAACATCTAATTAAATAAATGAAATACTACAGGAGCAAGAGAAGGTTGCAAAATTCTTCAAAGCCAATTATAATAAAGACATGCTAGAGAAAGAGTTATCTCTAAAAGGTTGGAACTGGGGTACAGCTAAATTTAATGGAGCAGTACTAAGTTTCAATGTTGGTACAAACACAGCTTTTGAAATACCATTGCATTATGTCTCGCAGTGCAATACAGGAAAGAATGAAGTCACACTCGAATTTCATCAGGTTAGTTCTGCTATCATGAAAATAAGTAAGAAAATATCCAAAAACTTAAAGTTGTACTTAACAAGGGTAAGATATCTAATATAATCATATCAAACATGCAGCTATCGATTGACTCAAATAAAACATCTGCAAAAGAAAAAGTGTTACTTGTTGTCTGTGTCTAAGAGTATTATTTGTAGAGAACAATTTCCAGGAAATGGATAGTGATGATAAAATACTTTATATTTTGATTTGAAAATTACAGAATGATGACACACCTGTATCATTGATGGAAATGCGCTTCCACATTCCCACCAGTGAAGTGGCCAATGATTTGGATGCAGTTGAAGCATTCCACCAACAAGTAATGAACAAAGCGAGTGTTATTTCAGTTTCTGGTGATGCTATTGCTATATTCAGAGAACTACAATGTTTGACACCTCGGTATGGTTTCCAAATATTTTTGTAATTTTCATTAATTTTAAATATAAGATTATTATTTGTATATGTCTACAATAACAAACCAGTTCTTGGTATGGCTATTTTGTACCTTTTATGTTTCGGAATTGACTAGAAAAGTAAAAATAAAAATGCAGTATTATTAAATTCAATGAATTGCAATTGAATGAAATTGTTCTGAAAAACTATTAAATTAATTTATTTGCTTTAAATTTTTTTAGTGGTCGTTATGATATCAAGGTATTCCAGACATTCTTTCAGCTTCACGGTAAAACCTTTGACTACAAGATCCCTATGTCGACAGTTCTCCGTTTATTCTTATTACCTCACAAGGATACGAGGCAAATGTTCTTTGTCGTTTCCTTGGATCCACCGATCAAACAGGGTCAAACAAGGTACCATTATTTAGTGCTGTTGTTTGGTATTGAGGAGGAGACAACTGTAGAACTTCCTTTTACAGAGTGAGTAACATTTTTGGCAAATTGTCTATTATTGCATAATCTAAAGTGAAGTAAAATAAAAACATATTATTATGTTTATATTTAAATAGGGTAACTCCGACACCATCACCTTTTAAGTAATGAAATGTAGTTGTTAAGATTGCTATGTATTATTCTTGCATTGTTGTTAGTAATCAAATATGTGCCTGCATGTTCTGTTTATCACTTTAATGATGTTATATTTTAATTTCAATTTAAACAATTACAGGGAAGAACTGAAAGACAAATACGAAGGTAAAATAACAAAGGAATTATCTGGACCGACATACGAAGTTCTAGCCAAGATCATGAAGGTCATCATCAATAGAAGGGTAACAGGTCCTGGTGACTTTTTAGGGTAAATTATTGAACATATTTTTGCTTCCTAACATCGTAATTAAAAATAATTAATAATTATACATCTCATTATATACATTATATAATTAATAAAACAAATTTATTTATTCAAATTATCTCATGAAGTTAAAGATAAATGTTTATGGTGTTTTTGGGACTGATTTTCCAGACACCACAAGACCCCGGCCATAGCGTGTTCATACAAGGCGGCGGCTGGCTATCTGTATCCCCTAGACAAAGGTTTCATATACGTTCACAAGCCACCAGTACACATACGATTTGAGGAGATTGCGTCTGTGAACTTCGCTCGAGGGGGCGCTTCGTCGACTAAGTAAGTATTTATATTACTTTATAGCAAACCGACCTGTAAGTCACTCCCACGGCCGTATGCCCGCTTTCTAGACTTAATTTTTAGTATCTATGTCCGTCTTTTGACAGGGAAGTGTATAATATATGTTCCAGGTGCTTCCGTTTTCAGTGTGAGTAGCGTGCGCCCGCGGCTCACTGAATTTGGCCCCCCTTTTTTTAATTTTCGGATTTTATTTTATTATTTGTTCGTCGTTTGTTTGTTAATGTTCGAATGTAAAAATTGTTTATTCGTCTTTTATTTATTTATAATTAATTAAAGAAATGATCACCCTTAAGTTGGCCCCCCTTACTAGATATATTTATTCTTATCGTTCAGATTAATTAATTTTGATCAATTATCGTTTGTTCGACGGCTATTGGTGATTGTTCGATCATAAAATCAATAAAATTCCCAATTATTATTTGTTATACAAATTCAGCACTATATGTCTTGTTTTGTCGTGCGCACATAACCTATGTTGCAAGCCAGATTTTGTTTCTTTTTTTTGTGTTTTTTATGTATCTTTAGCTTGTGATGTGTATTGTGAGCCTAATAAAATAAATAAAAATAAAAATAAAATAAATAGATTTTATATCTAATAAGCAAACCATCACCTCACGCCTACATTGCGCATGCGCCGGCAATGCCGACCATTTACGTTGTAGATGTCTATCTAAGCAATTAAAAAAATACGTTTTATTCCAGATCATTTGATTTCGAAATAGAACTGAAGTTGGGCAGCGTGCACACGTTTAGCAGTATCGAGAAGGGAGAATATGATAAACTCTTCAATTATATATCTTCGAAGAAATTACATGTCAAGAATACTGGAAAGAATGTGAGTTTTAATCAGAGGTTTTTTTAAAGACAATCATAATCCGACAGTATTAGCTTTTCTGTATTATTTTCAATACTAAAAGTTAATTTTAATAGCAACATGATGAAAATAATACAATCGAATTCTTGTTAGAAAATTATAAATAAAATATACCAATATGTCCCTGAATGGCAGGTTGTAGAGGGATTGGCATAGATAAATGTATTTTAGAATATTCGGACTGCGACATGACACGTTAATCGTTTTTGCTCACGGAATACCTACGTAACGTAGTTTAGATCCTATTGTGACTGCGTCGATAGAGGCCGGAAATAGGAGTGGGTAATATCGGTTTTGCCGCGTATCGAATCGTATCTATATATCGAGTATCAATATCGGATATTGAATCTATATATTTTCTGAATCTATATATTGATGGATGCTAGTAGATTTTCTCGATTCATGATATTTGAGATTTGAAACGATACGCTGATATAATATCATAGTAGATATAGATTTAAGTCAACGTTATACGGTTGGTTTTCTGATATCAATTTATAATATGATTTTAAAGTAATAAAAAGAACATGAAAATAAAAATATCAAAAAAACTTTCCTTCGTGCTTTTATCAGGCTTAGGACTGGCTACATTATTTTCAGTTTTTAGTATTTTGTGTCTTAATTTTAAATTACAAAATATACCAAAAGAGTGTAGATTTCAAAAGTTTAATACAAACACAAGAAATAAGCTCAATTATTTGGATTCAACTAAAAATAGAAAAATGTGTACTTTAAAAATGAAACACAAAAAACTTTTAAGTATTTATAAACACTTGTCCAAAAATTCTAGTTCAAGGTCAAAGCGCGTGAAATTAAATTCAACGATGCAAATAGGCTATACTGCATTCAAGTTAGGGTCGAAAGTTGAAACTTCTTTCCTAAATTGTATCCTGCTGATACGCTAAGAATAATCTACAGACATATGGACTTAAATATAAGGTTTACAATTGTATGGATAATGCCTGTTTCTGTTTCATTCATCACATGATATCCCTATCATGCGCTCACTCACTCTGGCCGATTCGATACGAACCAAACGAATATTGCTGATATTCACGAATCGGTACGATATGCCGATGCGCATCACATCGAGCAATATCGTGTATCGGCTGATATCGATATATAGATTGCGATTCACGAATCGGTACGATATGGCGACGCATCACATCGAGCAATATCGTGTATCGGCTGATATCGATATATAGATTGCGATTCACGAATCGGTACGATATGGCGACGCATCACATCGAGCAATATCGTGTATCGGCTGATATCGATATATAGATTTCGTGCGGGGCGATATCGGATTCAACGATATTGCTGCGATATATAGATATTGAATCTAGATACGATTTATATCACCCACTCCTAGCCGGAAACGATGTTTCAATTCGATATATCGAAAAACATCGATTTAACCGCTCCGACTGATGCATCGCCAAAAACATCGATGTATATTTTAAATGAACATCCCTATTATGTATGATCGTTGTAAACAATAATGATGTTATTATATTTTAGGACAAAGCCTTATACGACGACGACTTCGGCGACTCGGACACGGAGAAGGAACCGGACGCGTATCTGGAGCGCGTGAAGGCGGAGGCGAAGGAGCGCGAGTCGGACGACAGCGACGGCTCCGACGAGAGCACCGACGAGGACTTCAACCCCGACAAGGCCAAGGAGAGCGACGTCGCTGAAGAGTAATTCTATATACACTACATTATTACCTCTAAATCAGCGGTCGGGGAACCGGGGTAAATTACCCCAAATGAGGTAAAATCAAATTTTTGGGGGTAGTAAAAATGAAACTTTTGTGAGTAAAAAGTATATATTTTCGTTTTTTTTGGATCTTCGCCATGAGGTAATATCAACTTACACAAAAATATTTTGGGGTAATAATTAAAAAAGTCCCCCGACCGCTTCTCTAAATAGTCGTCGTCGTGGCCTAGAGGATAAGACGTCCGGTGCATTCGTATCGCTAGGATGCAACGGAGTTCGAATCCCGTCGGCGCGTACCAATTTTTGCTAATGAAATACGTACTTAACACACGTTCACCATTGACTCCCACGGTGAAGGAATAACGTCGTCTGATAAAAATCCTACCCGCAAAATTATAATTTGTGTGATTACTGGTGGTAGGACGTCTTGTGAGTCCGCGCGGGAAGTTACCACCACTCTGCTTATTCCTGCCGTGATAGGTTGCCATTGTATCTATACTGAGACCTTAAAAAAATATAGTCATGATAAAAATACGAGCAAACTCAACCCTTGGTCTGCTCGTTATGTTACGTGCCAATGCAATATTCAAATCATTATGTACCGAACATGTAACGTGACGGGTAACGTTCCCAAAAGCGAAGTATACATATTGAAGACTTGCGGCCCGCCCCGGCTTTGCTTGGGAAACAGCGCACGCGATGTAAAACATTTTAGGTAATTTTTTTTCCACATTATTGGAGTTTCAGTAAGGATCCCTAATTTTTTGAAAATATAGTAAATACAGCCTATGTCACCCGGGGATAGCGTAGCTTTCCAACAGTGAAATAATTTTTTAAATCGGTTCAGTAGTATCGGAGCCTATTCAATAAAACCAACCAACCAATCTTTCCTCTTTATAATACTACTAGTATAGAAATATAGATGACTAGAATATTTATGCTCAGCTTAGAAAATGAGAAATATGGTTTTAGTTATTGCTTTATATACTACATAAAAATACATGAGGCTGGCCTGGCTGACATCTTGCTCTTTTTAATATATAAATCATAATATATAAGTAAATGTAAACCTGTATGTTTGTGCATTATTTACATGGAGATTTTGATTTCTTAACTTGAAAAAGAACAGTAAAACAATATATAGCTAAAATTTTGAAACTGAATACAGGAATTCTATTCTATTCTATCAGCTCACAAACGTCCACTGTCAGACAGGTCTCCCCTAAGCTTCGCGACAAAGATCGGTCCTGCGCTGCAGAAAATAATTTAGAATATTTAAAAAAGGATGCTATCTGTAAATGGAATGGTACTCTGGTGGTACACGTGGTTCGGACAGCCGAGTCAGTCCTAGACTAAAGTAAAAATTATGAAAAGTGAAAAAATGTTGAAGGTAATCTCCGAGTCGACTATGACAAAAATTAAAAATACGCATAATCCATAATCCGAAAATTAACTCCTATCACTCCGACCACCGATAATTTTTGCTCAAAATCGATTCCTAGGAAGTTTAGGAACGAAGCAAACAAATCAATGAAATTTGACCGTATAAAATAATATAAATATAACGAATTTTAGATACGACACGAACGCCTCATCTTCAGAGGACTCCGACGCGTCAGGCGGCTCCGGCTCCGGTGATAGCAAGAAGGAGAAAGAAAAAGAAAAGAAGAAAGAGAAAAAACCTAAGAAGGCTAAGACTATTGTAAGCACATCACACTCCTTATGATTAGAACCGTATACCATACAGGATTCAAGTACTTAAAAATTATTTTTGTTTGTAAAATGATTTGTCTAAAGGTATATTTATGTGATGTAGCAATAGAAAATATACTTGAGAATACGTATGTGACATGTCATAATGACACATACCGATGTACTTTAACCTAAAATAATTTTAAAACGTACATACATTTGCACGGAATTCATTCAAAGCCTTCATATGTACAGTAACTTGTTCTAACTCCCGTGTAGAATAGGTAACTTGATACATTGGATGGACGAGCTCACAGCCGACCTGGTGTTAAGAGGTTACTGGAGCCCATAGACATTTACAACATAAATGCGCTACCCACCTTGAGATTTAAGTTCTAAGGTCTCAAGTATAGTTACGACGGCTGCCCCGCCCTTCAAACCGAAACGCATTATTGCTTTACTGCAGAAATAGGCAGGGTGGTGGTAAATACCCGCGCGGACTCACAAGAGGTCGGTCCTACCACCAGTAAATTTGTTAAAAATGTTTGAATTTGCTCGTTGTTTTCAGTCCGAAGCGCCACGTAAGCGTAAAGAGAAGTCTAAGAAACGCGAGAAGGACGTGAACGCGCCCAAGCGGCCCGCGACCGCCTTCATGCTGTGGCTCAACGAAAACAGAAAGAAAATCATTGAAGAGAACCCCGGGATCAAAGTCACAGAGGTCGCCAAGCGCGCGGGAGAACTCTGGAGGGACCTGAAAGACAAATCGGTCAGTGCACACCCCTATTCGAGACTGACTTTTCAATTTTTATAAGATATAGTGCAACACAATCAAATGAAATATTGGATCCACGTAATGAAACATTTTTGACTGTTTCACCTGCATATTTGGTCAGGCTATAACTGGATTATTAAAAAACAGTCCTAGGATGACAATAACGAAAGTCAGTTCTGATTGACTTAATTGAAATAAATTATAAAGTCATATCGTCGTTGTCAAACCAAAATCTGCTATGTGCACTTTTTGCGATTTTTACTTTTAGGTCTTTTCGTATAATTCACAGCCCTATTTATCGTATAAAAAAAACTGTTATGTGTCTATAGCTTTAATATTTATCTATAGCTTTCATTTGATATAGTTCTTAGAAATTCACCTTCATATAAAATTTTATACGAAAATTTTTTTACTCGTTAAGTAATTCAAAATAGAGTTTTCGCACATAGCAGATTTTCGTTTGACAGCGACGATATGCTAAATGAACCAAACTGTCAAAACGTTTCTTATAACATCTTATTTACAATGTTTATGAAACCTTCGCTTATTTATCAAATCCGATGTTAAATTTTACAATTATTAATCTCCAGGAATGGGAAGAGAAAGCCAACAAAGCGAAAGAAGAATACAATGCCGCAATGAAGAAGTATAAAGACAGCGGCGCGGCCGACGAGTTCAAACAGAAAAAGAAACAGGCTGAAAAAGAACGAAAGACAGCAGAGAAGAAGACCAAAGCTCCTCCAGCAAAGAAGACTCCTGCCGCCGTTCCCACCGGGAAGTTCACCAGCAAAGAGTTTATAGAAGACGACGATAGCTCCTCCGACTCCGACAGCAACAAGAAGAAGGAGAAGAAGGACGTAAGTACATTTTCTTAGACTTGTAGTAGCTTCAAATTTGAAATATATACGTGAAGCAAAAACTTTGGACCCCTTTTTACGGAAATTGCGCGGACGGAGGAGTATGATATTTTCCACACTTATAGACAACTAGATGATGACCGAGCTTTGCTCGGTTTTTTTTAACGCCATCTTGTTGTGTCTTTAAAACGGTTAGTTGCCCTCAATTAAGAAAAATAGTATTATTATTCGCCAATAGATGTCGGGAAGAGTTGGTGATTGAAAACACGAATAAAACAACATTTTCTGAAAATAAATCGTAGCTAGATCGATTTATCGCCCCAGAAATCCCCTGTATACTAAATTTTATGAAAATCGTTGGAGCCGTTTCCGAGATTCACATTATATATTAGTATATATTAATATACAAGAATTGCTCGTTTAAAGGTATAAGATTAAGATATAGAGAAGAAGTGCAGAATGCTAATTTTTTTTTAAAATTATGCATAAAAATACATTAAATCAATAAAGAAAACATTACACACACCATGTATTTGACACACACACATATACTCTTTGTTTATTGTCAAACTTTTGTTATTGCTTAAAATCTGCAGTCAAAATTAGAATAGGTTAATAATATGTATTGTTTATGTTTAATATTATTTGTCTATAGTGTAGTCTTGGCGAAATCTGTTATTATAGAAGTATAATAAATAGTTTTTGACAATAGAACCATAATAATGTTCAAACTTATAATTTCAATTAATTATAGTCGAATTTCGACTACTGCGGGACCACTAGTCAGAATAATGCTAGATGAACATCAGTGTTGTCGTTTTGATGTATCCCAGCTAGCTAAGCCCACTCCATTATATAGTGCTCATTCCGAACGTTTCAGCTATAGGAAAATTCACAATAAGTGACGAATTTATTGCCATAAAACATTATTTACCCGTTAATCTAGTGTCGTAGTCTACTAAGAAGGAACCAAACAAATATATTTAAAAGTTGAAATATATATAAAATTTGTTCGTTCAATCTCAAACGCATATTATTTTGTGATTACAGACTAAAGACACAAAGAAAGATAAAGAAAAATCTAAGAGTTCGTCTTCCGAAGCCGAGGCATCATCGGCGTCTGGAAACGACAGCGGCAGTGATAGTAATTAAACTTTAGATAGTAGTTTTAGATTGTAATAAGCATATTTTGTACTTTGATATTGCAAGGTAAATCGATGGTATGATAATTATTTGAATGTGTTGAAATTACATGGTTTTATTATCAGTGTAACCTAAGCAGGCTGGAATTCCTGCCGAATTCATCAATAATTTTGTAAATAAATTAATTATCATTCAAGAACTATCACACAAGTTTGCACCCTTTTGTAATGGGAGTACTTTTATCGATTGAATTTGTAATAGTCATCGTGGCCTAACGGAGCAGGCGTCCGGTGTACTTGTGTTGAGCCGACCGACTGTACTGGTGGTCGGAATCCGCAGATAGTGACTTAATAGAAAGCCAGATTTAAAAAAAAAACGTGATTACTGATTGTAGGAAGTCTTGTGGCCCTCACGTTCCGCTAAAGGACGGGACAAACGCTATACTGCACAACTTTGAGCGACAGACCTCATGTCTCAAGGTGGGTGACGGTGTTCGAGTTTTGATTTGTCGTGGACTCCAGTAACCACTCGAGCACTCTTTAAAAACTCGAATTTTGTACATCAGAACTGACGAAGTAAAATTCATAAAATGATGAGTATTCATCATAATCAACTCAATCATAACAATGTTGCAACCTGTTTAATATGTAATGTATTTTTTTTCCGTTTCTGCTTAAGAAGCAATTGCTAAACTAAGTGTATGATTCCGATGTGATTAAAAGATTTACATTGTAATTGTGTTATTCATAATGAACCCCCTCTAAGATTGTCGAATAGTCACTAATAAATAATTTCACCCAGGTAAGAAATGATGCGACTCACGCTGTTCTGTTGTGTGGAGATGTACACGCTTTCATTCCAGATAAACCCCTTGAAATAAAATGGATAAAAATGTGTTCAAACAAATTTAAAAAGGCATATCGTCGCTATCAAACCAAAATCTGCTATGTACAAAAACTATATTCTGAATCAACGAGTAAAAACATTTTCGTATAAAATTTTATATGAAGGTGAATTTTTAAGAACTATATCAAATGAAAGCTATAGATAAATATTAAAGCTATAGACACAAAACAGTTTTTTTTTTATATGGTAGATAACGGGCTGTGAACTATACGAAAAAGTCAAAAAGTAAAAATCTCAAAAAATGCACATAGCAGATTTTGGTTTGACAAGGACGATATTTAAGGGGTCGGGTGCGCAAAGAACGCGTTAATCAAAATTTGCATAAAAACGTTGAACAATTTTTTTAATATCGACTTACACCTGCGATGAACATGTTACTATGAATCCGACACTAAAATTTAAAACTGAAGACCTTGAAATTCTAATGTCTATACTAATGAACGGTCCGAACGTATTTCTCCATAACGGAATATAGCCTTTTTATTAAATTGTACCATTTTTTAACGTACTCAACGAATGTGATATGATATGATGTAAAAACCTTTGCACTATAAATAATTTGTTGTTAGTTTATTGAAATGCCCCACAGCATACAAAAACAACTTCAATAAATTTTAATAATACATTTGTTTTTAATTTTTTCTTTAATAGTACCTACCTAATTTCCGATGCAATTATACCTACGTTATTTATTAAGTATTCATCGTTTTTTTGTACTAAGTAACTTATATTGTATAGAACGTGATTTTTGGATGTACATAGGCTGAACATAGGCCGCCACTATTCACAACAACGACCGTCCTATGCAGCCTGCATCCAGCGGATTCCTGCGGTTTCCTCTAGCAGGACTTCGATCCACTTCGTGGGTGACCCACGCTGCGTCTTCTGGTGCGAGGTCGCCTCTCGAAAGATTTTGGACCCGAGACTGAAACTTATGAAATTAATAAAAAGTTTATTACTGAAAAAGTGTGTTACATCTATAAATTTAATATTTTTACAATCAGTAACAACTTTTCGAGGGATCGAACTTTCGAGCCGTATTTAGGATCGGAGTTATCTGAACGATAAAGCCAAGTTGCCATCTAAAAGACCCTCCTCGTGCATTCAAGTAACTACATTGCCGATCCTGCGGGCCGAATGGTAAACAGTCGACGTCGCCCAAAACACGTCATCTCGGATCCTCCCGATCCACTAACGTTGCTTTTAGGTACCCCAAGCACCGGTCGTCGTTCTCGTCGAACCCGTCGTTGGCCACGCAGGGCTCGGCGTGTAAATTAACTCACAGACACAGCTCACTGAGTTTTTCGTCGGGTCTTCTCAGTGGGTCGCGTTTCCGATCCAATGGTAGATTCTGCGAAGCACAGCTCTTGCTAGGGTTCGTGTTAGCAACAACGTCAGGTTTGAGGCCCGTGAGCTCATCTAACTAACCTACTGGTGACGCTGATATGGTATCTCTAGGAACTATCAGCTTAGGTAGGAAAAAAATAGTAATGATGAGCTATTTACTGCCACTTGATTGAATTTTTTTTTTTACAAACCAAATTACAAATGACCAAGCTCTAACTTTTTATTTAGGTGTTTATTTTTTATGGGATCGGATCGTTTCTGTTTTCTGTCGGGTTTTTTTTTGGAGGGGTTATGGCAAAGTTTATTGTCGGAGGCCAAGACCCACTTCGGGGTCATAGCGCCAGCGCAATAGTAGTAGTTTTTATTTTTTAAGCTGGAATGGGCTCAGTCTTAAGAACCTAGACTGTAGATTCGAAATCTTATTTGGTCATAATTTTTATTCGTGTTGTATCGGCTCAACGAGAAATACTTTTGAAGCTAAGTTTTGAACAAGATCCATGGAATTCTCGTCCTTTAGTTCGATTTAACAAAAATCGTTACCCTTTTGATTAAGCTGTGAAGCTCGTTCGTCATGGAAAGATTGTTATTCAATGTTTCGACCTAAAGCCTGGTAGTCGACAATCTCATGGATTTTAGAAGTGGTCGTGGCCTGCAAGCAAGGTAAGACTTCCGGTGCATTCATTTCTAGCGATGCGACTGTACCAGTGTTCGAGTCATGCAGGCAAATGCCAATTTTTCTCAAGTAATACGATTGACTTCTACTATGAAGGAATAACTTCGTAAAAATAAATGTAATTACTGAATTTTGTCGTACGTTGGACTGAAAGACAGACTTAGAACTTGTCTCTCGTGAATTCATCCATCTATCACCATAAAAATTAGAACCATAAGAATATTCTAATCTTGTTCAATTCGACTCCTCCAGCTTTTTAGCTGTCCGTGTCTTAACACTAATTACACTTGCGCCTGACGACGGAGGCACTCTCTCATAGTACTAAAAATAATGAGAGAGAGAAAGAGAAATGAGAGCGCTTGCAAGGTCCCCAATCCCTGAAGGCGATATTAAAAATACTTTTATCATTACTATTACATTTATCGTGGAAATGCTCTCAAAAGTCAAGTCTAGTTCAAGCTGGTCTCTTCAGTCAAATAGTCCCAGTTAACGCAAATCTCGTTATTCAGAAATTTTAAAAAGGACTTAGGATCATCGCCTTTTTAATATTAATCGTCTAGATTGGCTTTCAATTGTCTAGAAGAGCTTAGGGCTCACTTGCCGTACTGTGGTACCACGCACTTAACTTCCATCAAGTCTTCATTTGTCTTGTATAGCGACTGCATTACCTTCAAAGAAAGCAACGAACAAAAGTATCGTTAAAGTTAGTTTACGCTAAAATCGAATTGCTATGTATTCCCTATTTACATGCGTTTGTAACCTTTTTTCAGTTGGTGTACAGTATAAGATAGATCGTGTCCTGAGACTATCTTTGTCAAAATTTACTATTTAACTTTCATGTAAGGTTTCCTAAAAGAAAAAGATTCGTTTTAAAAGTTTATAGAAGGCTATTGCACTGCGCTGTAATGTTCAGTAGACTACTTAAATTTCATTCTATCTTCAAATACATATATGCCGTTATATACAGCTCCTGCAGGTAAGGTTTTACTAGAAAACTCAACTTTACAAACTGTCTTAATTGAACATTTAAACAATTACAATTTGAAAAACCTGCAGAACCTCTCTTATGAGAATAGATACATATTTATTGTAATAAGTAATATTAATTTACAGTAACTTCATATAAAGTTTGACATGTCGTTATCAGTTAACAGATAAAAAGAAAAATTGACAAAAGCACATTTTAGTAATTCCTACAACACATGAACACTTCAGCCTTATATCCTTGCCGATAAAAACTATTTCTGGAGTTCTCATGAGGCACCAAATCGTAAACAAACGAATACGTCTGCCATTCCAATGTTATGTTTTATTGGCGTCCCTTTCATTCTCACGCTTGGCGCGCTTTTGTACAATTCGAATTTAACGTTGGCGGCATTTAAAATAAGGCGCGAGTTAATTTTGGTAGGAATCTCATGTCGAGAGATCTTAGTCCTCTTTGATATACTTTTATGCGATTGGATCAAAAATGCTTCAGAAAAAATAATCTTTATATTATTCTCACCAAACAAATGTGTAATTTATTACAAATCCACTATTTCTCTTAACAAATACTATAAAATCATTTTTAGAAGCAAATGTATGGAGCTCGTCAAATTCCACTAAAATAAACCTAATCCTATGCTATTAGAGTTCAAATTGTATTGCCTTTTTAAAAAGAGATTTCACGGATATACGTAGTACAAGAACCATTGTGACATTTGGACTGTTGGTACACCTGATGATTTTAGCCAATCAGAATTCGTGTAGATGGCGCCACCTTAGCGACGCGAGACGGCCCCAAGCTAGCTTCGACTGGGAACATTTTGTTCGAGCCCCATACATTTCTTCACATTCTCTACGTCTACAGTTTGGTTGTGTACCAGTTCAAAAATTATTTCAAAATTTTTGCCATCAGGTAAGTCCAATCAATTTTCTATTCAAAGTTGAACAATTTGTCAAGTTTATTAGTGATTCTCAAGCCTTGATTCATAGGATTTATTTTCATTCCACGTTGGAATTCGCATTCAAACATGGCTATATGCATCGCCGTACTTTCCTTGGTACGCGTGGGTAAGGAGAGTGACGCCTTATTTCAATAATTAATTTCTCGGATCTTTTCCATTGAGTGACCCTAACAGTTCTTCTACAAGTTTTAGTTTAATAATCAAAGGATTATTTGGTAATCCTGTCCTTTAAAGATATTGCGTATTTTCTACATAATTCGTGAAAACAAAATGGCTCGTTCGACCCAAGCCTAGGACAGTGAACTCGTTAATGGGGCGATAACTATTTTAGATGTTTTATGCTGTTATGGATACGAATATTTTAGTCTAATTCGTAGGTTTTCATATTGATTAAATATTATTTATGGCTACTGTTACAATCTTGGTCCTAAATGGCCTAAATACGTTTCCCGCCAAAATGACGCCCTGTTACACCGTATAAGCAGTGCGTAGACAGTCTAGAGCTTGAAGTTCGTAAAACGTGACTCTTTGAACCTGCTGCCTTGTGGGAAGCGAAGTATTTTTTACAGAGCATGGTATTTCTTCCAGGAAAAAAGTCAAAATGACGGACAAGCCGAAGCGTCCTATGTCCGCATACATGCTGTGGTTAAACAGCGCGAGGGAACAGATAAAATCTGAAAATCCTGGCTTAAGAGTAACCGAAATAGCCAAAAAAGGCGGTGAAATTTGGAAATCAATGAAAGACAAAACTGTAAGTACAATGATTGAAATAAAATGTGGTTTATTATCTAGCGCGTTACAATAGAGATTCATAATTGAAATTACTTTAGGAATGGGAACAGAAAGCTGCCAAGGCCAAGGAGCAATATGCAAAAGACCTAGAATCTTACAATGCCAATGGCGGTGGTGGCGAAGGGGGCGAAAAGAAGGCTCAAAAACGAGGGAAAAAGGGCAAGAAAACTGCAGCTGCTGTGAGTAAACAAATTCTTCAATATTAAAAGCATTTGTTGGATCTTTAAACAACAATTATTTTATTGCAGAAATCCAAGAAAAAGAAGGAGGAGTCTGAGGAAGAGGAGGGTGAGGAGGAGGAAGAAGAAAGTGAATGATCTCCCAAACCTTAAGACATTACTGTTCATATTGAATAATTTACTTGGACTTAATTTATTACAAAGTAAAACGGGACTGGCTTTCCAAAGTCTGTATGTAATGCATTTGACATTGATTTTGATTAACATTTAATGAGAGTTGGAATCATCTTTAACTGCAACTGGTATTTTGTTTATAAAATGCAATTAAATAATTCATTTCTTGATTCAATATTCCTTTAATTTTCTTAATATTGTAGTGTTAGTTATGATAGATATAAAATAAGATGCAGAGTTTGGAAAGTTTTGCCGCACACTAGGGTCTAGGTTTCTAAGCCTCAAAAAAATAATGTGTAAGTGTTAGCATGTATTTCACCAGGGAATTGTACAGTTAGCCCTCCCTCGTTAAGTTCGCTGTGACTTTGTGGATGCTTATTTTGAGATATACTTTTGACTGGTTTTATCAAAACTTCTATGTCTGCACCAATATCTAATTAAAGCTGTGCTTTTTATGAATTATTTTATATCGATTCAGTTTTATTTTAATGCTGAACTATTGGACATAAGTTTTGGTGTAACTATCAATATGTAAAATTAGAGACTTATTATAATGTCTACTCCTTGGAAGGATATTGCACCCGCTTGTTCAAACCTACCTCTTCATTGTAAATTCATTGCTAATAATGGTACCAAACAATAAGCTTAAGCATTTGTCGAGGTTACCTCGTGGCTTTATTTAGGACTTATGCATATTATAAAACTATACCACATAAGTGTCATTTTAATCTTGAGACTCGCCTTTCAGGTGAATTCTAGCATAGATTTGTGGCATTACCATAAAAATAATCTTAAGAAATTCATGTGTATGTTGTATTTTAGTTAGTTATAGGTAGGTTGTCGATGTGATTTGTCTCTCAAATTTTACATTTGTGTTATATTGTAAATGAGAATTAGCATTCCTCATGTCAATACGGATTTTACATGTTCAATAAAGTAATTTCTTATAATTAGTGTTTTAATTTCAGTTCATACATAGGTTAGTAACTGAGCAACCTGGCAGATTGGATTTGCAGTTTCAGTAATAGGTCATTGGTCATATATAGACAAACACGACTAATTTTCGTAGCAGGTTAAATATTTTCGACCCAAGTTTAAAGAACTATTATTGTACTTTAGGGATGGAACTGAACATAGACTTTTCTAGAAGTCTTAAGGGTATAAAATGTAGGTGGGTACCTACATTAATTACTAAAATCTAGTTCGTGATTGATCCCATCTTAGAATACTCATACTATTGAGAATTAATATTATGACTAGTCAAACTGACCATGTAAGACTGCATCCATTAGATAGGTACCTAGCTCTGTATTTCAATTTGATACCTAATATTTGATCTGATGCAGTACTTGTCTCAATATTTTTGGTCTGGGCTTGTACCTATATCAGAAACCTAATGAGTATGCAATTCCTTGATCATCAATTTTTAAGGTTGGATTAACATGAAACTAATTTCTTGATATGTTTTAGTTTTATAATCTAGGTACCAAGATGTTCTGTTATTAATTATTATCTTATTAAAATACGAAAGATTAACAAGAAAAAAACCTCAAGATGGAAGCATGTAATGGTTTCGAAATCACTACCTACTACAGATTAGTATAATAGTTACGTTTTTAAGGGATTTTATGACCTGGCAACTGAGACCTTTAAGTATTATTTTAATTTTTATGAAAAATGATATGGCGTGAAATGATATGAAGATGATTAATTTGAGACATTAAGCAACTGGGTTGAAATTAAATGAAATGAAATGGCATGAAATATAATCTTAGTAAGATCTTATCTTAATAAATGGTGGTCATTTACTAAGATTTTTTCAGTGGACTTTTTGGAGGATACCGAGAAGTTACGTCCAGCGGCTTTGTTTCATTTTCCTACATTTGTGCATTTTCACAGATATTAAACAGTTAATAAACCACCATTATTACACATTTAAACCCGAAGAAACACTAAATAGACAAAATGAAACAAATCACACAACTTCACTCCTCGCGTTGCCGCCAGAAAATCTAATTACTACGTCTCAATACTGGGATACAGATTACATCCAATTGTCAATACTTAGTACATTCAAAAAACATTCTCGAACCCGAAAAATTTGATCAATTATTATTACCCTTACATGAACGGAAGACTGTGTTGATTTATTCAGCTTAGAATGGTATTTTTAGTATGTTCTAATTCTGAAAGATGGCAGTTGGCTAAGACCGATAAAAATTGCCTAAAATTTTGCGACCAAAACTATATAGTTTTCCTATAATATCATTAAAATTTTAAGACCAAAACTAGAGACTCTTTTTAATATCTATAGTCGAATGGATTTTAGAAAAATGAGACACTTGCACTATAGGTACTTTAATGCCAAGTGGCTTGAAGACCATGAAACCCTAATTATATATTGCTTGAAAGGATCCTAGTGCAAACTGCTTATTTTGTTTCGTGGATGTTACCAAAGCTTACTAAAATTAACGCATATTTTCAAAGCAAGTCTACAGTTTTAATTAACATGCGCGTCAAAATGCAGAATCATCACGTCACCATCACGTATCGCAGATGAAAGCCTAAAAAGAATCGCCGGTTTTCTTTATTTTTGCATTTATGTTAGGAATGCTAACTCGGCCACATCCAAACGTTGACTGTACCAATTTTTCTAATGAAATACGTACTCAACAAATGTTCACGATTGACTTCCACGGTGAAGGAATAACATCGTGCAATAAAAATCAAACCCGCAAAATTATAATTTGCGTAATTACTGCTGGTAGGACCTCTTGTGAGTCCGCACGGGTAGGTACCACCGCCCCGCCTATTTCTGCCGTGAAGCAGTAATGCGTTTCGGTTTGAAGGGTGGGGCAGCCGCTGTGACTATACTGAGACCTTAGAACTATATCTCAAGGTGTGTGGCGCATTTACGTTATAGATGTCTATGGGTTCCAGTAACCACTTAACATCAGGTGGGCTGTGAGCTCGTCCACACATCTAAGCAATAAAAAAAAAACAGTAATCATTTTTCTTTAAAATCTATTGGTGGAAACTTATTCAAGCTACGTATAGATTAGAAACATGGCAAACTCTGTAGTGATTTCAATCTCACCTATAAGATAAGGGAAGACAGTTACTTTCTTGCATTGAACGACTAAGATTAAATGTTTGTTCAACTGGCGAGCCAACGTATTGGCCGAGTGACAAAAGGAAGGTACCAGACTTGTTAGATTTTTGTATCACAAAAGGCATCAATAATGCATGTATAGAGTCTACATCCAGTTTTGATCTCTCATCTGATCACTCCCCAGTCATAATAACGCTCAGTCGAAATATAGCCAGGAAAATGAAAACATGTAGACTGCATTCTTGCAGGACCAATTGGGATTACTTTCGTGTATTGGTATCTGGCTCTTTGAACATCAATCTACCTCTAAAAACAGAGGATGACATTGCGGATGGTGTTGAACATTTTAACTTTGTTGTACAACATTCTGCTTGGCAGGCGACACCCGCCCCACCAATTGTAAAACCATCGCAATGTTCTCTTTCAATCAAAAAGTTGTTATCAGAAAAAAGGCGATTAAGAAAACGATGGCAAACTACGAGGCTTCCTGACGACAAAAAAATATTTAATTACAGTATTACAAAATTGAAAATACATTTGGCTCGTGAGAGAAACGAAAAAACAAATACATATATGCAAGAGCTGGATGCCACATCGAAAACAGACTATTCGCTATGGAAGGCTACCAAATACCTTAAACGTCCACCAGTACCAATTTTTTTAAAGAAATACGTACTTAACAAATGTTCACGATTGACTTCCACGGTGAAGGAATAACACCGTGTAATAAAAAGCAAACCCGCAAAATTATAATTTGCGTAATTACTGGTGGTAGGACCTCTTGTGAGTCCGCACGGGTAGGTACCACCGCGCCGCCTATTTCTGCCGTGAACCAATAATGCGTTTCGGTTTGAAGGGTGGGACAGCCGTTGTAACTATACTGAGACCTTAGAGCTTGTATCTCGAGGTGAGTGGGGCATTTACATTGTAGATGTCTATGGGCTCCAGTAACCACTTAACACCAGGTGGGCTGTGAGCTCGTCCACACATCTAGGCAAGATTGTGAGATACGTTGCAACGGGTAAGCGTGTGAGAGCCCAGGAACAGGTGGGAGCGTATGATGAACATTCGATTTTATGTTTTAAGAATACGAAGATTGGTTGGAATCCACCTGGGATTATACACATTGACAAAATGGGATTAGGTGAAGCCTAAACTCGTAAAATACCTAATACTCGGGTCTGTTCTAATAGATCCGACTCATCTCTAGGTAGAAGAAACTGAACTGATAGAGACTTTTTGGCGGGAACATGAGGAGTGAATGTTGGACGGTTAAATTTGAGGGGACTGGGTTCTGTAGGTGAGGGGCTATTTGAAAACACTCTGCTTCATGGTTAATATAATTATATTGCAAATAATTTGTACACTATTGCACCATTATAATATTTTATTTATATAAAACTCTAGATATTGCTCTAACCGTGTCTAGATGAGAAGTCATTGTCTTCACTGAAGAGAAGAAAATCATCTGTTTTAAACATTTCAATAATTCCAATATTCGAAATCTGTAACCTTACATGTGTCAAGTGTTGCCTGCCATTACTTTCATATTCAAACTCCAACACATCCCCTCAACACTTGCTCACATTTAACGCCCTGTATATAATATAATACAACATACAAAAAAAAAAAAAAAAACACTAACCTGACCTTCGTAAATTAATTACCTTTCATACATATCTACCTTCCTTCCATACATACATTAAAATCTCACAACCACTTCCATTCAATTACTTCCACTTAATCCCTCACAATTCAACCAACAACTATTAATTCAACCTTTCAAACTTAATAACAACTTTAATGTAGCTACCTTCAATCCTTTCTCACTTGTCCAACTCCTACTCGACTAAACATTCAACCATACAACCATTCAACCTTAACCTCCCCCCTTGACTCACTATAAAAAACATTAACTATAATAGTCTTTAACTCCTTCTCAACTCCCTACATAAACTCTCAAGTTTATTTGAAAACCTTTTACTCCTTCTCAATCTCTTTAACTATAATAACCTTAATCTCCTTCTCAACCTCATTAACTTTAATAACCTTAATCTCCTTCTCGACTAGTAATTCCTTCTCGACCTCTTCAACTTTAATAACCTTAATCTTCTGAACCTCTATAACTTTAATAACCTTCAACTCCTTCTCGACCTCTAATTATAATAACTTTAATCTCAACCACTCAATACTTGGTACACAAAACAGAGAACAACACTCCAACTGAGTATTGCCATTTCACTCAAATCAGTCAAACTCAACTCAACTCACAAACCATAACACGACTCTTAAACACAACCTCACAAAACTTTAGACTCAATGAACTATGAACTGATTGTGTGTTGTTGATGTGTGTGTGATTGTTGTGATTTGTTTTATTTTGTCTATTTAGTGCTTCTTCAGGCTTAAACCGTGGTTTGTTAACTGCTTACTTTCTGTGAAAGTGCACAAATGTGGGAAACAAAGCCGTTGTAGGTAATTTCTCGGCATCCTCCAAAAAGTCCACTGAAAAAATCTCAGTAAACGAGCATCATTTTACTGAGATTATATTCCATTCCATATCATCTCATTTCATTTAATTTCATCACCAGTTGATTAATGTCTCAAATTCTTCATTTCATTTCACTCCACATTATCATTTTGCATAAAAATATCCCATATCATCTCATCTCATTTCAATTCATTTTATTTCATGCCATGCCATGTTTCATATATTTCATAATATCATATGTCATAAAAAAAAATTAAGCTGTATGGTGTGATACTTTTGCCTGTCCATTTGGTAAAAATAAAACTACTACTACTACTTGAATTACCTGTGCTGTGTTGTTTTGGTTATGTTTTGACTTTATGAGATGCATTAGTTAGAATTTACAGTAATATTAAAAGCGCCTCGATAATTCGGTTCAAGTATAACGTAGATTATATCACATCATACAAGATTTATGTTGCTCGGAAAGTTCGAAATTAAAAACCCACAATCCGAAATTTCAAAATTACCTGGCAGTTGGAAATAAAAAAATGTGGTTTTAAGAAATAAATATGCCAATTGCTTAAACAATAAGTTTCATAAAATGGCTGGTGATACCACTGCTTCTCTTGGGGGATCGCAGGTGGCTTTAGTAACAGGAGGCTACGATCATACTATCAAGCTATGGCAGGCACACAGTGGTGTTTGTTTACGAACAATGCAGCATCCAGATTCGGTACTTCATATTTTAATGTTTCGGTTATTGATCTTCTATAAATTACCAAAATGACTCGATTCATTTCCAGATAACTCATTCAAATCGCTCCGTAAATTTGCATGATTATTTTAAATTTTCATAAAAAATTGATTTGGAAATTTCGCTTTGAATAATAACGAGGGCTGAAAGGCTATTTGAATTAAGCGATATTTCGATTAATACGCGACATTTATCTTTGTAATTAAAGGTCCATTTTATTTGGTATTAATTATCACCAATTCAATGTTTTTGATTGAACATCAATTAAGCTTACTGCATCCAAATAGCTGATGGAGTTCTTTTATTATGAGAATTTTAACTTTAAATGGCTCTCCTGTAAAGTTGCAAAAATGTCCAAAAAAAGAGAATTACCTAAACGATTAAAACTGGTCACGACAGTGTCAGATAATTGTGAGCTAAGATTTAATACAAGCAGACCACTTTGTACAAATATAATTCAGATTAAAATGCCAGTCATCTTTTGTGAGGTAACTTAAATTAACTTTCGTGATATTTTTACAAACTGATTATATTATGAAAATCAGCTAAAGCACCTTTTAGTTATTGCATGACGAGTTTTCCTTTCAGCAAGTGAACAGCTTAGAGATCTCACCAACATCGATGGTAGCAGCAGCTGGATTTCAGCATATACGGTTATATGATCTTAGTAGTGCCAATCCAGACCCGGTCACAACTTTTGAGGACATCTCCAAAAACGTATCTCGAGTTGGGTTTCAGGTATTATGCATAAATTAAATTAAAATTTGTTGAAAGCAATACATATAATAGCCGGCCAACTTCTTGAGCATTTGTTGACGTAGTGGGGGTAAGTTCGCGCATGGTACACTCACGTGCAAAAACAATATTTACGCTGCGTCATAATGCTATTAAATTATTAAAATCAACATATGTATTTATTTATATATAATTTATTAGAACATCAACAAAAAATATAGGTTAATAATTGTAATAATTTAATCTTGGGGTAAAATAGATATTCCTTCTATTAAGTCAAAACTAGAGCTGTTGCCAGGTCTTGGTTCAGTTAAAGCGAAGCTGGTATTTGTAATTTTTTTTTCGTTATCATAATCTTGACCATCATCATCATCACTGTTTTCATCACCCGAGTCGCCATCATCGTGATGAGTCGACATAGGGCTCATCGGTGTAGTTTACAACTTGGTCGTTCGATCTTCGTTTTTGTCTATAATTAATTATTGGTGACCTAGGTGTCACTGACAGTTAACTACAGGAAGTACGTGTCTTTAATATATGTCTCTAAATAATTGCCAGGAATAAAAAAAAATATTCCTTTTCTGAGAAAACTCATTCAGTTGAAACTGGATCTTCAATGTCCTTTAAATATTTGAGATCTCACTGGCATAGGAATTACTATAAATGTTTGAGATTATAATTATTTCTAGGGCAACAAGAACACAATTTGAGAAACACACAAATTGTATTGACATGCAGTTTTTAAACAAAAACTAATGTTAAAATCAGTTATTCATTTTCAAACAACTTTTCAAGATTGTTATCTTTTAGAAAAATAAAACTATGTATATTTATGATTGGATATTTCATTTGTGAACACATCTATTACAATACGACAAGTCATTAGTTTTTTTTGAAAAAAATTGTCAATTTGCAGAAAAATGGCACTTGGATGTACACAGGAGGTGAGGACTGCACAGCCAGGATATGGGATCCCAGGTTAAAGACGCTATGTATTATTTCAACCAGTTATTTGGTAACATTATTTGTGTTTTCTAACCTTGGATCATTTGTGTGGATAAGTCTAAGCCAAATGATGTTTGGAAGTTTCTCTGATGCTAGATGACAATGCATCACCTTATATCATTCATTATATTCGTGCTTATTATAAAATATTCACCAACTGATATTTACTGGTGGTATGAAGATATGATTCCTACTTTAAAGCTGTCAAGTCTAATGTTAATGGTTATGGAATAAAATCAAAATTTTGATCATAGAAGCTAATAACTACTTACACTAGGAGACCATGAGGTTGTCTGCTGATCTCTGAAATTAAACTTTAACTTTTATTGAGTTTAAAAACACAATTTACTGACTGGACCTAGAAAGCTTAGTATAGAAATTTTAAAGCGGCATGTTTCTCATGTAGGGCTGCACCACGTACAAGGTGTCAAAAGATATTCCAAGTTCAAGCTCCGGTGAATGCAGTAATGCTTCATCCTGATCAGTCCCAGATAATGGTTGGAGACCAGAGTGGCATTATACATATATGGGATCTGAAAACGGATCAAAATGAACAACTGGTAACTTTAGTATATATATTTTTTTACATCCACTATCAGCTGAGAAGCTATAACACAGTATGTTGTGGTGAGCTACAAAAGTGAAAGGAACACTCTAGCTCCACATCCTATTCAGTAGTGTTCCTGCATAAAAAGCTGATGCCAACATGATATCACCAATATGCTCAGAATGGATATTTTTTTTTTTTTTTTTATTGCTTAGATGGGTGGACGAGCTCACAGCCCACCTGATGTTAAGTGGTTACTGGAGCCCATAGACATCCACAACGTAAATGCGCCACCCACCTTGAGATACAAGTTCTAAGGTCTCAAGTATAGTAACGACGGCTGCCCCACCCTTCAAACCGAAACGCATTACTGCTTCACGGCAGAAATAGGCAGGGTGGTGGTACCCACCCGCGCGGACTCACAAGAGGTCCTACCACCAGTAATTACGCAAATTATAATTTTGCGGGTTTCATTTTTATTACACGATGTTATTCCTTCACCGTGGAAGTCAATGGATATATAGAAAGGCTACTGAGGGATTTACTAGAGAATGGCCAGTAGTATTTTCTGTATATTATAACATATTTCTGCTGTCTTTAATAGGTTGATTGATGGTTGGATGTATTATAAACCCACATGTGTATGGACCACCATCCTACCTTTTTTTTTTCACGAAACAATCATCAGTTTTGAGCATTTATGTTTTATTGATAAGCTCTAGTAATTGATCAATCATTGGCCAAGTGCCAACCACATAATTCAATTGAAAGAAACCATGTTTATTTCATTTACTGTTACATATAAATATTATACTATTTATCCTTATTTTTGTTAGATACCAGAAGCGGAGGCGTCGATTCAGGACATAGCTATTGATCCAGCCGGCAAGATGATGGCGGCTGTTAATAACAAGGGCAACTGCTACGTGTGGTCGTTGAGCGGACAACCACCGCACCCCGTGCCCAAAAAACACATTACTGCACATTCTAAATATGCTTTACGGTGTAAATTTAGCCCAGATTCAACGTGAGTTTGGAGATGTTACAGCATTTCAGTTAAAATCAACTTAAAGACATTAGATGTTGCATGTGTTTATTAAATGAGTTTATCTTGGCAATCATCATTATCCTGCCCTTCTCCCAGTCACCTGGGGTCAGCGCAACATGTTTTCTCTTTCCATACTCTTCTATCATAAGTAAAGCAAGGCAAGCAAGAAAGCAAGGCATCAGTAAGAAAATAAGTATAGTAATTTAGCAAATGTTTAATATCTGACTAATGTAATAATAGCATGTTGGTGACGACGTCGGGCGACTGCTCGGCCAAGATCTGGCGCACGAGCGACTGGGCGTTGCTGCGAGAGCTACGGCGCGACACGCAGCGATGGGTCTGGGACGCAGCCTTTACGCTTGATTCTCGATTTTTATTCACTGGTAATACATTTTCAATTTCCTGGCAACCCAGTCAATTTTTTCAAAGTTTAAGAAAATCATTTTATTTTGTTATTTACAGGTTCATCGGATAGTTATGCTCGATTATGGAACATTGAGCGTGGCACGCTTGAACGGGAGTACTGCGGTCATCAGAAAGCCATCACAGCACTCGCGTTTAAAGATCAACCTGTTTGAATAGATATGGTTTAAAATAATTTGGGATGATTATAAAGCTTAAATAAATAAATAATAAAGTTGTAAATAATATAATAATTGAATTAATTTTTAATTGAATAAATGATTACATAGCATTATGGGTTTTTTTCTTCATAAAAAGTGTAAATGTATGTTTTTATAAAAATAAACACTATTTTTAATTTTATTATTTTTATTACTGGTTATAATAATTGTCAAAAAATAGTGTTTAAGCACTAGCAATGCACATGGCCAACAAAGTAGCAATGCAGAAAATAAATAATAGTTTTTGAATTTTTATTTGTCTATACTAATATAATAAAGAGGACAGATTTGTTTGTTTGTTTGTATTGCATATAGGCTCCGAAACTACTGAACGGATTTGAAAAATTCTTTTACTGTTTGAAAGCTAGACTATATCCGAGTGACATAGGCTATAACTATTTTTTGAAAAAATTAGGGATCCTTACTAAAACTCCAATAACGTAACCCAAGATGTAAAAAAATTGCCTAAAATATTTTTTACATCGCGTGCCCTGCGAAAGCTATTGATGATAGAATAAAATAATATGCTACGACTTTGTAGAACACGTTATCATTTACAAAAAGTGTCGCGACAGCATAATAATATGTCCAACTATTATAGTTATGCCGCAATAAGTGTTCTTTTATTTAAAAGAATAAAACAATGTCAAATATCATTGAAATTTTTGTTAAAGACCCGAGCGGAGCCGGAGCGGGCCGCTAGTATTGTACATGTATATTGTATTGTGTTTGTAATTACTTCGAGAAAGCGATAGGTAATTGTATGTTAGTGAACTGAAGTAAAGCTACTTTTATCGTTTTCATTACATCGCTTTTTTGGGATGGAAGGATAGCTGATGACTAGAGATTCGCCCTGAAGGGTTCAGCTAGGTGATTGATTAACAATAATAATTGGAATGGACGCAAATGACATTCATTCGCAAGTGAGATAAGTGATACAAAAATCGTATTATAAATCTGAAACATTTAAGGTAATTTCACAGAAGTATCTGAGCGTTTAAACAGTATAGATGGATTGTAAAAGTAAATAAAATATGACCAAGTCCAATTCATTTTTAAAGTGTGTATTTCGTTCAACAAATACATATTTCATGGAACATTTACAAGCTCCCATGAAACATCAATATATCTATTTATAGCGTACATAATACTATGGTATATTGTATCAGATCTCCATAAATGCAAAACTAAAACTAATAATATTATAACTAGGTACTTGTACGTCAAATTGAAATACTTTTTTTAAAACATTAGGATACAATTATTTATAAGACGTCAATTTGCAGTGTAATAAAACTAAATAACTATTAAATACAAATAAGAATATTCGCATTAGGAATGTTAATAAGTACATTATTGTTCGCTAATACAGCGACGACTAGATATAATTCTTAATGTACATACTTTAATTCAATATTATTAATTATCATTTTTTTTAGTACCGATTTATAAAATACAATAATAATAATTGTCAAAGCGCGAAATTTTAAACAAGCGCGGTAGGATAGCGTACGCGCATTAATATCGCTTGACAGTTCACACGAAGTAAAATTGTTTTGTTCTCTGTAACATTTAATGAATAAACTTAATTATTTAGTAATTATGAGATTTGCTAAAAGGTGTAACAAGATATTTTATTTGAATAAAAGAATGGTTACTTAGTTCATAGTCAACACTCCGGTTCTATCAATGTATCAATTTGAAGCCGATTTTAGTGTTCAGTATGCGACCATATATTTTTATAAGAAACATAATCGGATTATTCATTAACTAATTTCTCTGGATCCAACAATTGCACCGATCACCGACTGCATTTTAATGTTTTAAAGAATATGTTACATTTTCTCTAGAGGCAGTTCTTTGACTTCGCCGATTTCTGAATATACCTCCTCGTCGCACGTGTACGTGATAACGAATTTCAGGCTGATGTTATTCATAGAAGGCGGCCTCGCGAGCAGCATGACCTGCGTCAGGGCTGGCGGCGGCAGGAACGGATTGTACGCCGGCAGTGACGTCCCCGACGGTGTCAGTAGCCGAACTTTACAACCCTGAAATTGTATCAAACAAACGCTAGTAACAAGTAGTTACTAAATACACACGCATTTATAAAATTCTAATAGGTATATATTTTTTTTAGTGAATCGTAGAAGCCAATCGCACTTTTAAAGTTTGGTTTATAATTTACAATTTAATATTTGTAAAGTATTTGAAACGTAAAGAGAATAATAAATCTGGATGAAATCTTTAATGAAGTTTTAGATAATAATCACTTGGGGTCAACGAGAAGCGTCGATATAGACCGTTTTCCTTACTTAATTAACCATTCCTTAATGGTAGTTTTCCAATTACAGAGCATAATGCGACTCAGTGACGCACAATGCCGAATTATGCTGAAGCTTAGTTAAGCATGATGCTGCATAATGCGCTCTTGTGCTGTAATTGGAAAACGGCCGTAGTTTACCGTGAGAAGTTTTTTCGTAATAAAAAGTAGCCTATGTCATTTAAAAAAATTCTGGCAAAACAATTTCGTCGTTTCAACATGAAAGAAGAAAAACAAATACAATTTTAAAATTTCACTCACTTTAGGAACTACACTTTGGAATTTATAATCTTCGATGGGTAATTTATTCTTACTTGTAGTCGATATGACTAAAACATTAACATCTTGCCTCGGTTTATCTTGGCAGAAATGTAAAACAACCGTCACACCTTCTTCCTCTTCAAACACTGTAAGCGGCTGTAATTTACTGGGTCTTACGTTTTGCAACGTAACATTTATATCAGTCAACGGTTTCACTTCGTTACTCTTATGATTTACTTCTTTCTTTTCAATAACACTAGTTTCCTTATCAATTACTGTTTCACTTTTGGCATTGTCTAATCCGAAATCCAATATATTATTTAAATTACACTCAGTATTGTTGTTCAAAACGAGAGTTGCATCAGTAACGTCTGTGCTAATATCCACCATGATGTCATCGCTGGGTGTCACATCTTTAGAAGTTGACGCAGTTACAGGTTTACATTCCTGAGGTTTCTTGGTGAAGAAATCTAAATCTAGTAATTGGCCGTTGTTTTGTAAACTCACATCATGTTTTGGTGAGGCCAATGCGTTCATTGGTACCTTTGTTGATGTTTTACTGAAAAAGTTATAAATATTATACAGTTTCATTTTTATAGAGAAACTGGGAGAATTTAATGTAATATTAATAAATGAATACCTATTAAAGTTTTCAATCCGTTTAGCATTCTCTGGTAGAGATTGTTTTAATAGTTCTTCTCCAAGGGAATCCAATTCGTTCCAACCTTCATGTTTATTAGATCTGTCTCCCAACAAGTCGACATCATCTGCTATTGTGTGAATAATATAGTTAAATTGGCAGATGGTGAAAATTTTGAGTTTGATAAAGTTATTTATATTATGGGTGGGTATAATTTGCATAATTACTAGTGGGAGGACATCTTGTGAGTCCGTGTGGGTATGTATCACCACCCTGCCTGTTTCTGCCGTGAAGCAGTCATGTCTTTCAGTTTGAAGGGTGGGGCAGCCATTGTAACTAACTATACTTGAGACCTTAGAACTTATATCTCAAGGTGTGTAGCGCATTACGTTATAGATGTCTATGGGCTCCAGTAACCACTTAATACCAGGTGGGCTGTGTTGTCCACCCATCTAAGCAATAAAAAAAAACTATATTGTAGTGTATTAGTGAGGGTACCTGTTCTCCTTTTAATTAAAGGATTGCTAAGTGCGGGTTGGATAAAGACAGACACACAATGAACTGATTTGTTACCGAGCACATGTGCATAAGTTTCTTATTAAATAATAAAACATAATATATATAATATGAAAACATCTTTGAATGTTTTCTTAATATTTAGTCAACAAATTTAGTCTTGTAATAATAATACTCTAGGTCTATAAGTATACAGATAAATGTATACTGTTGTAATGTGGCTATGTACTAACCAGTGGGCATCAATGCAACAGGCTTTAATGGTTCAGCAATATTATTAGTGCTTTCACTGCTAGCAGCGAATATATCGCCTAGTTCATCAATAACATTTGTTGGCTTTTCATCTTTCTTCGGGGCCACATTATTTCGAATGTAAGTAGTATTTGCTCCAGCAAAATCAAGTAAGCTTTCACCGCTCAACGATGCCTGTTCTGTCATTTGTTCATTTGCTTTTTTCTGAATTAAGAAAACATTGTACCTCTCGCAGACTTCATTTATCACATCACTGGCATGTAAAATATCACCTGTTATGTAAATATTTACTCGATTAAAGGTATTATCAATTAAGTAATGGTGTTGGATTCTCTGTATTTTATTTTTAATGGCAAAGATTCCTTTTGTTAAATAAAAAAAAAACGTTTTTGTAAACAAAATGCAATGAACTCAATAGTGTACCTTGGGGAGCTGTTTTTGCTTTAAATCATTGTTTCATGTTATAAAGTGATAAATTTAAGAATACTGTTTTATCCATCTGTTTCAGCATTGGAAATCTTAATCTTAATATACAAAAACAAATTCATAAAAAATACTTAAATTTCATTAGAAGCAGATTTTTTAGACTCAATTTTATATTTAAGAGGAACACCACAGGTGGATAACAATTTTTACAACATATAAATATGAATAAAAATTTATTAATATCAAGTTAATTTTATGTTTTCAAAATGGCAGCATTTTTTTATGTAAATTGAAAATTTCTTTTACTAACTAAGATATTCTGCTTGTGTGTCATTATCAGCCAGTTGCTGCAGAATGGGCCTAAGTCTAATGCAAGTTGAGTGTAGCTCGTGGATCAGTTGCTCCTCGTCCGATGAAGCATCACTGGCTGCCAGTAGCATGTCACGTAATAGCCCGGCACTATCTAGAGCCGCACTAACTTCTTGTGCGCGTCTGCTGTTTGCCTCATTCTGACGTTCCACCTGTTCCAGTAATTGTTCAGTTTCAATGTTACCCAAATTAATATTATTTTGATGCAATATTTTAATTTAGGTCATTACATAATGTTACAGACATTTAAAATGCAAAAGCACTATCTCACCATTTATTTTTGTTCAGAATTGACATCCACATTGAATAAGATTTTGACAAAATATTGGAAAATTTATCTAATTACTAGTGTTAGGTCTTCTTATATGCCTATATATGTAAGGACAACCTGCTTGCTTCTGCTTCAAAGCAATCAAAAGTTTCTGTTTGAAAATTGAGATAACACTTGCACACAATGGAGATCTCAACTTTGTAGGTTACAGTAAGTACATAACATCTAGTAATTTGTCAGTTTAACTGTTAATCTACATAATTTTTTTCTATTAAATGTAATATTCAAAAGGTAAAAATAGTTTTATTAACAGTACTTGCCTCTCTAACCATAGTTTTTATAAGTCTATTGGCATGTTGTAAATCTTCTGATTTTTTACTTTGTAATAATTTCTGTAACAGTTTAGATTTCTCTTCATCTTCAAATATAGTACTTTTTGCTCGATTATGTACTGGAGGTGTATCATCTGGCGGTAAAGGAGGAGGTGTCTCTCTTATCACACCTTGATTTTTTAACATCTCATATGCTACTTTGAATTTAAACTCCTTATGATATTCTATAGACCATGCATGGAACAACTGCAAAACCTAAGAGTAAGACTAAAATATTAATTTAATTTTATTAACATAATTTTAATTCTATCTAGTTTTCTTCTTCTTCCTATTCGTACACTCTTGACAGAGTGTTTGTGGTCATGCATCAGTCGGATCCTGCGATACCGATGCTCTCGCGATGCGACGCTATGTGGCACGATGTTTCGCAGAGTGAGAGCAATCATTTATGTTGGAGTGAGTCACAGATTTTATGAGGTCGGTCCATCGTGTTGGAGATCGTCCGCGAGATCTTTTGCCCTCGACTTTCACTTGCACCACCAGACTAGTTTACTATGACTATATTCTGGAAAAAACATTATGTTTTCCTTACCCTCGTCTTTACTTCTGGCGCTGTACGATCTGCATAATATTTCGGTGACACTAACTTTATCATTTCATTAAGAAAGCGAAATTTTCCGATTTCCGCATGGAAAGGCGTGTCGCATCGCCGCATACAGCGATCTAACATCATCAATGCAAGTAGCGCTTCACGGGCCTTCGGACTGTGGATACGTGTGGCCAGAGCTTGCGCCGCCAGTTGGGGACCTTCGGCAGAGTCTCGCATAATCGTGCAGAATGCTTCTACAGCCGCTGCATCGGGAGCCGGTAATGATTCGTGAGTAGCTTTTACTGAAATGACCAAAACAACATCTAACAGGAGTTTTTTTTTAAGAATAGAAACCTTGATTAAACTTACAAATAAGTGCTTCTAAGCTTGTTTGTGTAATATTCATCTTAAAATTTTATTTCATAAAAAAATTATAAACAATAGGTATGTACAATGCAATAAATTTTTGCTCAAATAAACGAGTTTATCTTAGCTGTTTTCTTAATTGGGAATTTTGACAAATGATTGAGTAATAGTTCGATTTTTCCAACTGGAAAGGCGCAGGTATCAGAATCACTAAGCTTGGTCAAACCATACAATCTAATTTTTGGTATTTTCTAATCTTTTTAATGAAAAATGATATGGACCGAAATGAAATGAAGTTGATTAATTTGAGACATTAATCAATTGAGATGAAATTAAATGACATGAACAGTTCTGTAACAGTATCTGTGAAAGTGCACAAATGTGGGAAAATGAAACAAAGTCGCTGTACGTTGCTTCTCGAGATCCTCCAAAAATCTTCAGTAAATAACCACCATTTTACGGAGATTACAAAATTTAATCCCATATATCATCTCATTTCAGTTTATTTTATATTATAATTTTTACTTTTGCCTTTCCAGTTGAAAAAATAGGACTACTCAAGAATTCGCGATTGACAGTCTAATGAAGGTCTTGTCTATGGTTGACTGTTGAAAATTTGGATAAAAATAAATTACATTAAAAATTCTATTTTTTCACCATTTCTAACGTAGCCTGAGTGCGATTACGAAGAGAAGAGGAAAAACGTGATTTTTTAGAAATGGCGATTTTTAGACTAACCCGTCTTGTGGCACAGTCCAAGAATTTAACGAAACACGAACCGATTATACATTTAAGAACTGCAACTACTACTCCAACTGGTGCTATTTTACCCGAACCACAAAAACAACCTTTTGGTTTGCTGTGTGTTGTTTTTGCTGTCGTACCGGGCTTACTAATCGGAGCTGCTATTAGTAAAAACATAGCAAATTTCCTTGAAGAAAATGAACTCTTTGTACCATCAGACGATGACGATGATGACGACTAATTTCATAACTGGTATTTTATCAAGTTTCTTTTTTCTTCCTGTACTGTACCAAAAAAATTATACCCCATGATATTAATTAAATATGTTTTAGCGTCGTTTTTGTCCTAGGTTAAATAAAATTTACCAAATGTTGTCATTCTGTACATTAACGAAGTTAAACAATTTTTTCATTTTTAAATACTTTTTATTTGACCAACAGTCAAAATCTACAACTCTTTATTTTGTAAATTGAAGGTTCTAGTTTTTTTTTTTTGTTTCAGTTTAAATAATGCTTGAAATGGATTTGAGCAAAAAACAAATGTTATTGTTAATGTCATTAATAGTTTTCATTGACATATTGTTTTAACACTTACCATTTATTGAACAGTAATGCACTTAAAAAAGCTTACTACTTTTTGTCAATTTTATTTCACAATTTCAAATAAAAATAAGATAGTAATAATACCAACCTTCTTTAGCTTTAGTTTAAAATAAAACAGTATGTGAAGTCAGTGAATACATTTATTTTTAAAAAGTTGTGTATTTAACATAAATGCAATATTATAAAAAGATGTCTTTACAAGGGAGTAACAAAAAGTCAATCATCTATTCTAGTCAAAAGTTACTCTTTCCAATAAATAACTTGTAATCTCATTACTCTTGTGTATTATTATTAAGAAAAAATCTGAATAAAATAATGTTCATTAAAATGGCATGATTCAGTCTTTCATTTTGAACAAATGGTTTTATTTTATGTTAAATTGTAATTTATTTAGACAGGAAAATATTTAAATATTTTACCATCAATCAACAAATTGGGTAAGGAATTAAAGGAAAAATATGTTGTTTGGAATTTTAGTTCCTTGTTTGCATGCACAACATATTTATATGGAACAAGCAAGTCCACGAGTAATGGTGACTACTTACCATCAAGTAGGATGTACACTCATCTCCTATTAATGTTTTACAAAACCTGAAGTTGAGAGATTACTAAAACCCATGGACCCCAGAATGCACATTCATTTCTATAGATACAGAGAATCAAAACATTAGACATATTTAAAATTATTTACAAAGTAAATGCTGAATTTCTGAATTTTTAGGTGTTTTTTATTTTGTCTCCATACCTATTGTGAGTTCCTGAAAATATTCAGGAACTCACAATAAAATATTATCTCTTTCATGTCCATTATTTAAGGCCTCCATATGCATGTAACATTATCACTCTGGTAAACTTTCTTATGTTGAAAGTGCTTATTCAAAAAAAAAAACAGCAAGATGTTAACCATTAAAGTAAAATTATAGCCAATTGACTACACGGTGTTCAAATTTATTCTGGAGGCCGCTTGTGATCCCCCCAGCCATGGAAACACTTGGTGAACCGACGTGACTCTTTGTCTTTTAGTGTCAAAAACAGTTTCCTTGGACGGTCTGGTTGTACGGTTTTCATGTGTTGTATATACACCTAGACATTATTTCATAGTTATTAGTTCACAGTAAATAATGTAGTGTTTAATGTCATCTACATTGATAGGTGATGCATGGGGGGATAGATGTAGATTTGATAATATCAGATATTATTAGTACTATTCATGTAACTGAATATTAACTTACTAAAACATGCATTGCTTAATGTAGTTAATACTGATTTTAGGCATGAAAATGGTATTTTTTGGAACTATGCCTGATATGTATCAATCTTAATGAAATTGTACAGTATGAAAATAGTTTTTCTGCATTTTTGTATTAATTTCTAGAACACTGAACTTCAATGTTCATTAGGAAACTAACTGTTTGATTAAAACTCATTAGCAAATGTAGCAATTAAGTACCTGTGCAGATTTGTATGCAAGCTTTATTTCCACCTCAGAACATTTTGCTCCAAGCCACAGAAAGACCTGTTCTCCGTTGTCCAATATCATAATATCATCATCAGCCAAATCATCCTAAATAAAATAATAATAATTCATATTATATATTTCTAACAGTTCACATCCCCAAAATTAAAAAAAGGTGTATATATTTTTCGTACGTTTTCTGCACGATTGAGTTATAATTGTCTAGTTAATATATACATTTTAGTAAGTATTTTTATCATAGTGCCTACAACGTACCATGGCACCTAACTAGTTTAAACAAACAGATGTTTTTCACACACAAGCGATAGTAGCTAGTACATAAACTTTAAAAAATGACTTACCTGACAGAAGTCCGTACATTTCTCGGAGACTGTAAAGTATCCTTTCTCGTTTGAGCACCGGAACAGTCTCGTATAGTTGAGATAGTCCGCGTCTGTGTCGTAAGGCTTGCGGCCACCGAGTGCCACCCAGAAGAAGTTATCTGGCTCGCTACCCTCTGTTAATACCTATACAAGATCAAAAGCACATTTTTTTTAATTACACTAGTAGGCATACCGCCCACCTGATGGTGAGTGATTTTGGTCGTTCATTGAGGTCAGCAAGCCAAGCCGCTGCCTACCGCTAGTATTAATACATAATATTAATTGAATTCTTCATAACCTTGCTTTTGTTAAATTATTGCACATATATATCAACTCTATCTTGATTCAATCTATATATATAAAAATGAAACCCGTTTTCCGTTGTCACGACATAACATGAAAACGGCTTGACCGATTTGGCTAATTTTGGTCTTGAATTATTTGTGGAAGTCCAGAGAAGGTTTAAAAGGTATAAAAATATGAAAATTCTCGGAATTAAATAAAAATAACAATTTTGTTTTCCCTTTGACGTGTCCCCCGTCGGACGGATTCCTTTTGTTTGTTTTAAGTTTATTCTATATAAAAGTTTAGGTCTTTTATTTATCGATTGAGGCACTACGAAGTCTGCCGGGTCAGCTAGTTATTTGATAAAAGTCAATGTGCAAAAATTTAGTTCCCTTTCAGATTCAGTTAAGGTACCTAATCATTTCATTTAATTAATTAGATTTACTAAATACTTGAATACAGGTAAATCAATGCTTGCAATGGCATCACAATTTATTGCATTTCATGGTATAATTTTGTAGTATATCGCGTAGCCATGTCCCTGAGATTATCTTTAGTGCTGCGAGTAACATCCGACATTTAAACGTTCTTAACGACAACAATTCATTGTTTTGTCTGAATATCCGGCGTGTACTTGACGCTCAATTTGTATTAAACAGACTCTTCGAAAGCAGATCGTTCATCCTCTTCTAAGGAGACTGTTAAAAAGAGATAGGGAATACTTTTTGAAGGTTTGATTTGGACGGGTTATATGGAGTCACTGAGTGGTTGGAGGACATTAGTTACCTGTAGGCTGACCCACGGGTTGTTGAATTTATCTTCGGCCATTTGCTCGATGAGTCGCGCGGAGTCGGGGTCGCTTTTGCTCCCGATCCACGCGTACACGATGGCGGACGACGTTTCCCCGTTACCTTCCAGCGGTACGTTTAAAATGTAGCTGCAATAAAATAAAAATCGTTTACCCATTTCTATATGAGGTAGTCACCGCAAAAGTGGCCAAGCTTACCATAGTTAGTATGGAGGTAAAGAGGTTCGAATTTACCTTTACAATAATACTTCGTAGGCAAAAAAAGTGTGTGTGTGTGTGTGCAAGTTACATAAGAAGTGAAACTTATAAATAAGGTATAGATATAGATAATAATATACTGACTATCCTACTACACAGGAGCATACATATGGACAATATTTAGTAGACGATAGTGGGGATGCTACGTAAGTAAGAGTCGCACAAAGAGGAGACCGAGAACGTCTAATGTGTTCTATCTCATTCTCTCGCCGGCTGAATCCTATACATTTATGTGTTTATGTCTCTATGGACTTATTTTTTCGTTTCATCGAGTTTGAAATCAGAACGATTCTAAAGAAGTTTCCCTTCAAAAGAAATACGCGCTAAAATGATGTTTACAAAGTCATCTGTTATCTACGGATGAAACTAGGGATAGGCCGATTTTGCATCAAAATTTATTAAAATTGCAATACATAAGCACGAATATGAATTGTGAATTAGGCCACTTTTATGCTGACGGCCTCATATATTGTACTTCCTATAGTCCGATCGTCTTTTTGTAGTATTTTGTGATACTGTTTGTCGTATTAGTCAAACCGTGTTCGATTACCGGTCAGAGTCAAATATAGGTACTATCCTGCCGAATTCTTCGAAGAGTGGGAGAGTCATTTTATTGATTATTGAAACTTTGGTATCATGTTCGTAGGAAAGTGACGTGACTGCGTTCACGTTATGTTGCCGAAGGGCATGTATGAACCAATATCCGTTCATATGCTTTATTATTTTTATTGCTTAGATGAGTGGACGAACTCACAGCCGACCTGGTGTTAAGTGGTTACTGGCAGTGCAGACATCTACGACGTAAATGCGCCACCCACCTTGAGATATCAGTTTTAAGGTCTCAGTATAGTTTGATTACTGTTTATTTTTTAAGTAACTAGCGACCCGCACTCTCTTCGCTTAGGAAACTGTAATTTATTATTGATTTCTCCACTATTTAATAGATGTTATTATATATATAAACCTTCCTCTTCAATCACTCTATCTATTGAAAAAAACCGCATCATAATCCGTTGCGTAGTTTTAAAGATTTAAGCATACATAGGGATATAGGGACAGAGAAAGCGACTTTGTTTTATACTATGTGTAGTGATTGATGTAATACACTTGGACGGTACACCAGCGAACTTGACGTTTAGGTTTTTGCAGTCGACGACCGCGCGATTGTTACTCACCAGAAGGCACTGTTCAGTTGGGACGCCTCCGCCTTGACCTGGACCAGCCTGGTGCAGAGCGCGGAGCCGTTGCTACGAAGTTCGAACAACTCGACGGGCAGACGACCCTCCTGGTATAACAAGTCACCGACAAATTAAATCTCTCGAATTCACGGATGCATCGTTTGAAAATTGTCGCGGTAGCCATCATACAACGCAAGATATTTGACAGATTCCTGAATCTCGCTTACGATATTTTAAACATAAGCTTGCATATATACAAGCTCCGAACAACAACATGCGGACCGTCGGTCTACCGAGCAATATCACCCGCTCGGTGTAAGATCTCCCTTTCGTCGTTATACCTACAAAAATATTTCCACATAATTGAGAGCGCATCGAGAAATCGAGAATAGTCCCGTTCCTTTTCCTCCTCTATTGATGCTTATTACCCATTTTTATATCTGTCTCAATGGACATTTGGAAGTCGTCGTGGCCTAAAAGGACTGAGTGAGAATGAGTTTCTAAAAATTTTTCGTTCCTGTATTCGTTCTATTGATTACGCTCTAAAATTAATTTAAGAAGCATTAATAAAAAACCAAACAAAAATACAATAAATTGTAACAAGTTGAATCTCAAGCCGTGTTTTTTTAGTGGCGAAAGCTCTCACATAACTGGAGAACAGTTACATTCGGTTTTATTAGTGCAAAATTAGGTTTTCCTGTACTATGGATACCAGGGATTGAAATACATACTTATATCTATACTAATATATAAATCTACAGCGGTTTTTACGGATGTTCCGTTATAACTACTGAACCATGCATTCGATTAACTTGAAACTTGGTATCCATGTAAAAAATACATGTACTTCATTGATAAGCTAATATTTATATAAGTGTTGGACTCCCTACACCAGTTGCGGGAGCGTTAATGATGAGAATATTTGTGGGGATGAGAAATAATAATGTTAATTTTAAATGCCCAGCGAAGCGGACGAGTACAACTAGTATATTTAAATAGATACATACACAGATATTAAAGACATGCCCATCAGTTAGGAGCGCTGATTACTACACCACCGAGTCGGTTACAAGCCAATATCAACTATATAATTATGGCCATAAGATACTATTTAAGTCCCTACCGGTTTAAGATTCCTCTTGCCGTCTCTGAGCACGAACTGCCTGTGGAAGTGCGAGAGGAACTTGAGGCTCTCTTGCTGCTGGTGCGTCCGGACGACCTCAAGGCGCTTGCAGAGCTGCTTGAACTTCCTCTCGAGGCCGAAGGTGAACGTCAGCCAGCCCATGTTGGGAGCCCTACGTCCCTGCCAGAAGTACACGACCCAGGTGGCGGATTCACCGTCGTCTTCCGTCTCGTGATCCACGTTGGAGCCCTCGCTCTCTTCCTCGGCCTGGTGTTTAAAAAAAAAAGCGATAAGACTGTCTATTGTACAAATGTATCTGCTTTTTGACTGTTTTTTTTTAATGTAAATTGTGTTTTGGTGTGCAATAAAATGTATTCTCTCTCTCTCTCTCTTTAAATTCAAAATGTTCCGGTTTCGGAGAAAAAAATCTCCTATGTGTTTTATATACTGCAACTCGTCTTCAGACATTAGGCCGAAGCCTCACTTACATTGAATTGGCTGTTTCTACTCAAGAAACTCCACTGCTGTTGGACTGTATTGCTCCATGAGCAAAAACACCATCTTTACGTAGATAAGAAAAATAATATTTATGGAAAAAAGAAAATATCAACAGGTTTATTTGTCCCCCGATTGGCGAGACCCCTCGCTACCAGTACGCATGCGCGTAGACTCACATCAGGACACAAGACATATCTGCAGAGGAACACGTAGCAATCACAGCTGTAGAAGACCCCCAGTTCGTTCTCGGGCAGCCTGACGAAGTGGCGTCCCTCCAGCACGAAGGCCTCCATCGCTTCCAGGTCTTCGTTCCACTCGTCGGCGAGGGTCTTCGCTTCGGAGGCCGTCATCGCCGGCTGCCTCGGCGTGAACAGCGCTGACAGATCGGCCCTGTTCAAATTATTCAACATCTCATTGGCATCGCTACTAGTTGATTTGAACATTGTTCATATTGTGTAGAGCGTGGACTGTAATTTGTACTGGTCGCTTCAATAATTAGATATATTCAGAGAAAAGGTTATTTTTATTTTGTTTTAATGTAGTTACAACACGTGCACGTACGACCAAAATTTTTGATTGAATTACAATGACTATGTTGCCACAATTATTATTGTGTTTCATAATTCAAAAAACAGTCATACAAAGTTCATGTTTAGAATTGCCCTAAACACATATAGTTATTGTTGCGCCGGTAAGAGTAACTCGAAAGAGTAATATCGAAGGATCTAGTAGCACCTAGAACGCTCGAGAAGTACAACGCCATCTTGTCAAATAGCGGAATCATTAGATACTAGAGATGTGTGGAATATTCTCGATAATTCTAGGGATGTGGTATCGACGAACGGGTCACCTGAAGCGAAGCGAAAGAAGCGAATTGAGAATTTTAAAGTGTAGTGAAATGTTTTAAGTGTTCTATGAGTTGAATACAGTGTCCACATGTAATTTGGTAGAATTTTTATTTATCCCGAATCCCAGCGCGTAACATTATTATATAATTATAATTAATTCAAAGGTATTTAGTAAAAATGTTCGGTATTTGGAAAAATAAATTTCAGGCTAGTACGCCAGAGTTGAATGCAGAGCTAAGTAATTAGTATATCAATAAATTATACACGCAGGTACTAACGGGCAGACCGCGGTCTAAGTTTGGCTCGGCATTTAAAAACGCATGAAAACTATTTATTATATGAAAGAAAAAAAAACTTTGATTCTGATTATCCATTACCAGATCCAGTTAGAGTCCATAACCTTGTTTGAGTTTTAATGAGTTTTTTAAATTACTATTATAGGCAGACGAGCATATGGGTCGCTCGTTATGTGTTTGTATTCATCAAATTTGTCTAGTTCGCTAGTTAGTAAGTAGCTAGTTAAAACTAACTTAGTCTCCTGTTGTTTGGCCCAGCTGGCGAGGTCTGCCCCGGTCCTCGCCACAGACTCTGCAGTTCTCGTGAAGTCCACTGCTATGATTTCGTCCCAGCCCAGGAAGTAAGTTTTGAACACCTAATGCAATTTTGAAATCAATTCAATTAAGATAATAATAAAAAAATTCAATTAATCTACTTTACATCATTATGCTTCATTTAACTTTACATTTTTGTCATAATGCATAAGCCAAATGAAGATTTGGCTTAAAGGAAAAGAATCTTAAAGAAGGCCTAAATTAAATTTAATAAAAAATATAGTTACAGAAGAGTTGTTGTTTCAAAGTTTATGGAAAGATATACTTATAAATATTTTTTATGTACGATCAGTTTCAGAATATCAGGTATAACTCAAGTTCTATAGCACTGTGAATATTTGAATCAGTATTACTAAAAATGAACTAGGTGGCGTTTGCGGTTTTATTAGCCAGGTGTGTGTGTAGGTGAAGACAAAACATAATCGAGTTACGATTTATTTATACAAATGTAAGCTAATTTATTTTACTACTCTCCAATAAAATATTTGTATGACGGTAACATTCTTAGGAAAGTGGCCTCTATGAATGAATGAATGAATGAATGATGAATGAATGATTTATTTTATTTCAGACAACAACAACAAGTCCATATGTGTATATAGGCATCATTGAAACATACTTAAAATTACCAAAACAAATCGAATAAAAAATTACATTATACAGAATACATTATTAAAAAGAATTATCAGTTCTTCTGGTTGGTTCGAAGTAAGTATCAGATACTTACTTCGAACCAACCACAATTTTTTTATTTATTTAGTCCGCAATTGAACTATGGTGCTATGGATCGTTTTTTTTTTTTTTTTTTTTTTTTCCTACCTAAGCTGATAGCCCTAGCGGCTATTTCAGCGTAACCCTAACTTTAGTAGGTGAGCTCACGGGGCTCAAACCTGACGATGTTGCTAACACGAACCCTAGCAAGAGTCGTGCTTCGCAGAATCTACCACCGGATCGGAAACGCGACCCACTGAGAAGATCCGGCGAGAAACTCAGTGGGCTGTGTCTGAGAGTTAATTTACTCGTCGAGCCCTTCGTCGCAAGCGACGGGTTCGACGAGAACGGTGACCGGTGCTTGAAGTACCTAAAAGCACCGTTAGTGGATCGGGAGGATCCGAGATGACGTGTTTTGGGCGACGTCGACTGCTTTCCATTCTGTCCGCAGGATCGGGAATGTAGTTACCGGCGGCCACGATGAGAGGGTTCTCGTGTCGTGCCGCTTTATCGAAGTGGACGCTATGGATCAAGTACCAACAGGCATAACGCCTTCTGTTACGGTCTTCTAATGCCTTCAGGATGCTGTTAGGGCTGAATCATCTATCTATCTTTCAACTCACAGAAGTCCACTGCTGAACATAGACTTTTTTATTTCTTATATCGTTGGACGAGCTCACAGCCCACCTGATGTTAAGTGGTTACTGTAGCCCATACACATCTACAACGTAAATGCGCCACTCACCTTGAGATATATGTTCTAAGGTCTCAGTATAGTTACAGCGGCTGCCCCGCCCTTCAAACCGAAACGCATTACTGCTTCACGGCAGAAATAGGCAGGGTAATGGTACCTACCCGTGCGGACTCACAACAGGTCCTGCCACCAGTAAGACCTCACCAAACCTCGCCACAACGATCTGTTCTGCGCTGCTTACGCATATACGCGATCGACGCAGCGTGACGTCTATGAATCATAGATGGCGTTAGTAACACTTTTTTATATATAGTTTTTTCGGTCAATCGCACCTGTGTCTCGGTCCCTTCTTGGAGACGCGTGACGAGCGCGTGCGGCGGCCGCGTCACCATGTTGAACAGTTCCTGCGCGAGCTTCACCGCAGCCGCTCGCACCAGCCGGGAGGACTTCTTACCGAACCTGTATGGAAACTAAATTATAGTACTTTCTAGGTATTAATAGACCGTTATGACTGTCGGTACTTGAACCATTGTACCATGGTTCATTTGCGGACTAAACAATAATAATGGTTGGTTCGAAGTCAGTATCAGTTGAATGGAATATTTAAAAAGAAGTTGTGTGATTTGTTTTATTTCAACTCTCTTTTTATTATACATAACAAATATAATTTATTATAAAAAAAAAAAAAACATAATACAGTCAAAACCGTTTACTGCGACATCGTTTAATACAACATGCCGGTTATAATAACCAAGAACAAAGGCCCCGGCTGAATGCCATATGACCGCCTTATTAAAAATATTGCTTTCTACGACATTGGTAATAACGACATACCTCATAAAACGACCACATTTAACTAATATTTCGGAGAATTAGATCTGTTAGAACGACCGGCTAAGGTGTATTGTAAACAATTTGAATAGGTATCCACATTTGTCTTCAATGGCTTTTAAAATCAGGAAAGAAAACAATAGGATTTAGTTTATTGTAGGGTCTTTTCTAATTCTTAGAAACAAAACACGTGCATGCGGTAGTCAAAGCCCACTTCTTCATATCTCTTCAGTTAGTTTGTTACTTATCTATACACAAGACGCACCAAAACTTTGTGGAGTTATTCGTGAAACTTTCAAAATGTCGCAAAGAAAAATAAAACAAATTAATATTGAAGAAAAATCGCTATTATGTAAATATATTTTTCCAATAATTTGTTTGTACTTGCGCGATACACATTAAACATCACCGGTTGTTACGACTATAGGTTTTTACGACTGAATATGAGCAGTCCCTTCGATGTCGTTATAACAGATTTTGACTGTATTCATAAATAACCTAAAGGTACATGTTATTATCCGCAACGCGCTTCGTCAGATTACAGAAATAGAGTTATCAGCAAAATGCTTCGTCAAAAAGTACAATACATACTTACTTTCAGCTACAAGCGTCGTCATAGATAACATAATTATTTAAAATGTATTCAACTGATAATTAATTTTAAGTATGTTTCAATGATACTATGTACACATATGGACTTGTTGTTGTCTGAAATAAAAGAAATAATTCATTCATCATCCATTCATTCATCATTCATTCACTCATCATTCATTCACTCATCATTCATTCATTATAACCAGTCCCCGTTACGTTTTAAGGGCAACAGGCGATGGGAGATCGTAGATCATGTTCCTGACGCGTTTAGCTCTAACACCAGGGCAGACAGGCAAAGAATTCGACGTGCAACCTAATCTAAATATAAGCCCGCTGAGTTTCTCGCCTTCTCTCTTCTCTTCTTCTCAGCGGGTCGCGATTCCGATCCGGTAGTAGATTCATTCGCGGAGCACCTACTCTTGAGTTGTTAGGTCTGCTTTAGAGGCGCTCGGGTAGCTGTTAGCAAGTCCCACTCCTCCTGGTTGAGCCCTCGCTCGCCCCCCTGTTCTTATGAAACTGGAAAGGCCTCCGGGCCACCAGTAATCATAATCATATTCCTATTTTAATCGCGAAATAATCAAATTAAATTAGAATGCATCCTTTTTTAAAGTTCTTTTTTTCTCTTCTTCTTCTTCTTTCTACTCTCAGTAAAATGGTGGTTATTTATTGAGATCTACTTTTTGGAGGATCCCGAGAAGCTACGTCCAGCGATTTTGTTACATTTGTGCAGTTTCAGAGATATTAAACAGCTAACAAACCATCGTTATTAGATATTTAAACCTGAAGAAACACTAAACAGACAAAATAAAACATTTCACACAACATCGCTCTTCTTTTTTTTTATTGCTTAGATGGGTGGACGAGTTCACAGCCCACCTGGTGTTAAGTGGTTACTGGAGCCCATAGACATCTACAACGTAAATGCGCCACCCACCTTGAGATATAAGTTCTAAGATCTCAGTATAGTTACAACGGCTGCCACACCCTTCAGACACAAGAGGTCATACCACCAGTAAGTTCTTTGCATTTCCGAAAAAAAATCCTAAATAAGCTCTTTAATCACTGTTAAATTTCGACTAAGGATAAGTAAGTGCCTACAAAGGCAATAAAAAAAAAAAAAAAAAAAGATATTGACCAGACGAAGACGTCGAGGTGCGCGTCGAGGATGTAAACGTTCCTAGTGGCGAGGGCGCCCCGGGACAGCGGCGCGGGCCCGGGCTGCGGTAGCTCTAGATAGCCCATGCCGAGCTCCACGCGGTACAGCCGCACCGCCCGGCTGCTCCACTCGCCCACGTGCTCCTGAAACCAGCACCATGTACATCAAATCAAATCAGAAGTCGAAATAAGAAGTCGTTGTGGCCTAACAGATAAAACGTCCGGTGCATTCGTGTTGAGCGATGCACCGATGTTGGAATCTCAGGCGGGTACCAATTTTTCTAATGAAATACGTACTCAACAAATGTTCACGATTGATTTCCAAGGTGAAGGAATAACATCGTGTAATAAAAATGAAACCCGCAAAATTATAATTTGCGTAATTACCGGTGGTAGGACCTCTTGTGAGTCAGCGCGGGTGGGTATCACCATCCCCCCCATTTTGGCCGTGAAGCAGTAATGCATTTCGGTTTGAAGAGTGGGGCTGCCGTGGTAACTATACCGAGACTTTATAACTCATATCTCAAGATGGGTAGCGGAATTTACGTTGTATGTGTCTATGAGCTCCAGTAACAACTTAACACCAAATACAAAAACAACCTTATCTTAGAAAATCTTAATATTTATAATTGTCTAGATTTTATGAAAGATCGTTACCTCGGGTACAAAAGGCGCATCCTCTTCGTACCCTAATATTTGCCAGAAACTTTTGGGTTCCTTCCCCGGCGGTTCCGCGATCAGCTCCGCTTTGTTCTTCCTCTCCTCTTTGTTTATCTTCTCCGCAAACAAACGAGCTTTGGACTTGAGGGTGTTCTTAGCTTTCTTACCGTACCTGACACCAACGAAATATACATTAACCAAATTGATACTAAGAAACTTTTGTTTCATGTTAACAATTTATTTTGTCAAAGCTGTGATTAGCTGTGAATGCATTTCAAATAGATTTATATAAACTCTACAATAATTTGATGAAAAAAAAGATTAAAATTTATATCCTGGTAACGAGACCTTTAAGCCAAGCCTTATTTGTTGTTGAAAAATGACATGAAGCGAAATAATAAGTTGATTAACTCGAGACTAATCAATTGGGGTGAAATTAAATGAAATGAGTTGAGATGGGATGAAAGGAAAAGTTTCAGTAAAATGGTGGTTATTTACTTAGATTTCAATTTTCAGTTAACTTTTGATAGAACCCTAGAAAGCTACGTTCAGCGGCTTTCTTTCATTTTCCCACATTTGTGCACGTTCACAGATATTAAACAGTTAATAAACCACCGTTATTACACATTTAAACCTGAAGAAACACTAAATAAAACAAATCACACAATTTCACTTCTCGCGTTCCCGCTAAAAAGTCCCATTTTGTGTAAGTTTCCATACCAGAGATAAATGATGAGTCCGGTGTCGAGCACGAAGACGTATCTCGGGTCGAGCGAGGCGGCGCGCACCGCGACCGGCTCCAGGTGGATGCTGTTGCCGGCTCCGTGGACTCGGTACAGCCGGGTTACGTAGTGCTGCACATTTTTTTTATTTATTGCTTAGGTGTGTGGACGAGCTCACAGCCCACCTGGTGTTAAGTGGTTACTGGATCCCACAGACATCTACAACGTAAATGCGCCACCCTCCTTGAGATATAAGTTCTAAGGTCTCAAGTATAGTTACAACGGCTGCCCCACCCTTCAAGCCGAAACGCATTACTGCTTCACGGCAGAAATAGGCAGGGCGGTGGTACCTACCCGCGCGGACTCACAAGAGGTCCTATCACCAGTAAAACATCCTGTGTGCTTTGTGCAAGTTTTTTAACATTCTCGATAGCGTAAAAGTTAGCCTAATTTTGTATGCAGTTGGAACAGCGCCCCTAGCGGCAAACGTAGGCAAACGATCCCTTTCCGTACAAATATGAACTAACTTTTACGCTATCGAGACCGTTAAAAAACTTGCACTAAGCACACTGTTCGAGTACTGAGTAACAACTAACTCATAAATACAATCGTAATTCTGAACTGCGCGCAATGTAACTTAAACATTTATACAAGACATAATAATATGTATATTGTCTTAATATACATAATATGTGTATAATTTTTCCATGAGTGTTCTGTTTTTCTATGTGACTGTACCGTAAATGGTTAGATTGATCTTGACGAAATTTTTGTTGTTATTTTTTCTAAGCTATTGCATAGCTTTCAGAAGGGGACAGTGAATGTTTTGCTTTTGTTAATGTGTTATAAATATAGCGTGGTCTTATTTTATTATTGTTTAAATATTAAATTATTATTGTCTAATTTTAATTGCATAATTTGATAAAAAATGCTATGCAATGGCTTTACCGCGGCAATCCCCAAGTGCCACAGATTATTTTTTATAAATTGTATTATAAACGTCATACGTGGTAGTCTCCTTCTTGTGATCTGTTTGATGTAGATTTTTTTATTTAAATACAAATAGAGAACAGTAGGCGGCTACAGAATAAATACCTTTCAGGTAGGTAGGTGTCTGCTCGATAGACCGACTATCCGTATGTTGTTGTTCGCAGCTTGTATACAAATAACGTTAGTATATGCCTTTTATTTTAAAGTAATTTGCGTACGTACATATTATTTTAAAGTATTTTTCTGTTAATTTTTAAATTCACTATAAAAAAGAAAACTTCATCCTGGAAATGGTCGAGCAGATATCTATTAAGCATTACAATCCAAAGGACAATGCCCAAAAGTGGGCCAACTTCATGACAAAACTATTTGTACCTGAAAAACTATGCCTTATTTTTTCATGTTGTTTAGTTTATGTATCAACATTTCTTTCACCCTGGCATTGTTTTACAAAAAAATAAATTACTTATTTGATAACATCCCAAAACTGAGTGCCACAGTTTTTAAATTCGCCAATAGGCAAAAGGCAAATGAGCCCATACAACCTTATAGTAAACCTATATGCTGACAAACGAAAGAGTTGTCTGTGACTTGAACAACAAATAAAAAAAATAGCTAAATTCACAGACTTTTTAGTTTATTGTTGCTCAATTCAATATTTATGTACTGTAATAATAATTATTACTTAAAACCATGAATTATTTAATATTTTTAGATATTAATGATTCCATTAGTAAAAATCTCAATGGCCTACCATTACTCTATTCTTATTATATATGATCAGAGAGTTTTGGCAGCAACCTGAGTGAAGCCTCACTTGAAGTTTTATTTTAATGTTTTTTTTAATAGTTTATTGTGTATAATATGTATTAATTGGGTGTTGTTTTGTGTATTAAACGTCAATAATCGTGAACAACGATTATTGACGTTTAATACGCATTGGAATAAAACTGTGGCTAACATGGAAGCGACTGTTTTTTTTTCAAGATAAAAGGTCTGCGGAAACTCATGCTCAGTCAATGTGCTATTCGTCGAGTTGACCTCAAAACTCCCAAAAAGCAATAAAAAGAGATACACCAGCTTGAAAAAAAATATAACTACGACAGACTAGGCTGTATAGGCTACGCTCTTTGCCTGCCGATTGGCGAATTTAAAAACAGCAACAATAATATCAGAAGGGTCAATGAAGTTCATTCTCAGAAACCACTTTCATTATATTATTATTATGAAGATATAATAATAATAAAATGTACATAAGGGCTTATTTTTACCAAAATTAGCCACAATTAACTTATTTAACACTGTAACTAATGATGAGAGCGATTATTGATTTCGACGAAAACAATTCACAACTTAATTTTAGCTGCAAAAAAAACAGATTTCTCTTAAACCTGGGTGAGAATATAAAAATCGTTTTCTGAATATGAAACGATATTTCTTTGTCTATCAAATTAAGTTAAAACCATCATGACCCGACAACTTTTTTTAGGGGCCCAAACGCCTATAGAGAATGGGCATTGTCCTTTGGATTTCATGAAGTCTCGAAAATTGATATTTATTACTAAAAATCGACTAAATCAAAATAGGGTTGTCATCAAACAGCGAGTCCAAAGTGCAGGTACTGCCAGCCCAGCCCAGTTACAAATAGTAGAAATGTGTTTTATTGCTCCTGTAAGCTGACGAGCATCAGGGCCTATCATGGTATAGGGTTACCGTCGCCTATGGACACCAGCAATGCCAGGGGCACAGTCAGCTCGCTGCCTACCAAACATGTTATTTTAGATCGGTTACCGGGTCGTCGACCGTGAAGAACCCTGACGGAGTGTGGCTGCCCTGGATGTAGACCGGCGGGGTGGGGAACAGCGCCATGAACTCGGGGCTCTCGTCGCCCTGCTCGTGGCGCCGCGTGCGTTTGGCTCCCAGCAGGTTGCGCAGGTTGACGGCGTGCATTGCGGCGCAGGCCCCCTTGTCTAACTGCGAACAAGGTTTTTTTTAAAATGGGATTTACGACCTGGTAACTAAGACCTTTAGGTCAAGTCTTATTTTAATTTATATTCTTATCTTTATGAAAAATGATAATATGAAGTGAAATGAGATGAGATGATATGGTATGAAATATAATCTCAGTAAAATTGTGGTCATTTGCTGAAAATTTTTCAGTGGACTTTTTGGAGGATCCCGAGAAGCAACGTACAGTTACTTTTTTAATTTTCCCACATTTGTGCACTTTCACAGATACTAAACAGTTAACAAACTACCGTAATTACACATTTAAACCTGAAGAAACATTAAATAGACAAAATAAAACAAATCACACAACTTCACTCCTCGCGTTCCCGCCAAAAAGTCCGCTAACAACGTGCGCTTTACATTGATCACAAAGTACAAAATCTTCCGAATCGCTCATTGCTGAAGGTCCCCACTTCGATAAAGCGGCACGACACGAGAACCCTTAGCTTAGGTATTACGAGCTTAGGTGGGGAAAAAAAAGGTCGTGTCTAGCTTGAAGCGTCAATCACTCGATGCACTATGCTTCGCCACGTCTGCCTGTCCGCGGCGGTCTTTTTAGCCTCGGCTATTGACAGGCCAATACAACAAAATAGTACAGCATTAATGAAACTTCATAATTACTGAATGAATTCCACTTACAGTAGCTTTAGACCCGATCCAAAAGTGTATGTCCCATGACAGCTGTCCTTGCTCTTCCACGGCTGTCTTCAGCACGATGTAACAATCACCTTCGAAGAATTTTCCGTGAGCGACCTGTGCATGTGTGTGCAGATGTTCAGTATATAAATTTGTATACGAAGGACTTTTAACACGATCTGTCCGAAAAACTAATAGTAATATTGGCCGTGAAAATTTAGGAAAAAGAATTATTGTTTTAAGATTTACGAAATTTAAATTTTAAGAAATCATTTGTATGGCACATACAGAAAAAGAGGAAAATCGATTACTTTTTAAACGGAAATATTATTATTTTTTAAAATATTTTCATTATTTCCATTGATCCCATATAATAACAGGAGGCACTGTGTTCATTATTTTTTTAACTAACACACACAGACATTAGCGCCCCTGGCTGCTGGGCCGAAGGTCATCGATTCGATAATCAAGCAAACATTCATGCGATGACAGATTTCTTTGTTCAGCATTTGGGTATTTAATATATATTTAAACGAGATTTGCGCGAGATTATTGATTAAAACGAGTATCAAATTGAACAATTTCAAACCTCATCCACAGGAGCCGGTATGAAGTTCTCGATCTCCCACACCTGTAGTCCAGGAGTTTGACCCGTGTCTTCGTCGAAGAACTCCGAATAGTCTAGCGGGGGCTTCTCCAAGCTTTCGTCCCAGCGTTTTGGTCTAAAAACCAAACGCGCACATATTCAATAAAGCAATCGTTTGCACACACAACCGTCGCTCTCCCCACTTCTGTCATAATTACTGTTAGTAATTAGGCAAAAATCATATTCGACGCTGCGGATCGAATGGTAAACAGTCGCCCTAAACACGCCATTTCGAATCCTCCCGATCCGCAAACGGTGCTTTTAGGTACCACAAGCATCAGTCACCGTCCTCGTCGAACCCGTCGCTTGCGACAAAGAGTTCGGCGAGTAAATTAACCTACAGACACAGCCCACTGAGTTTGTCGCCGGATCTTTTCAGTTGCGTTTCCGCTCCGGTGGTACTTTCTGCGAAGCACTGCTCTTGCTAGGGCTAGTGTTTTTTTATTTTTTTATTGCTTAGATGGGTGGACGAGCTCACAGCCCACCTGGTGTTAAGTGGTTACTGGAGCCCATAGACATCCACAACGTAAATGCGCCACCCACCTTGAGATACAAGTTCTAAGGTCTCAAGTATAGTTACAACGGCTGCCCCACCTTTCAAACCGAAACGCATTACTGCTTCACGGTAGAAATAGGCAGGGTGGTGGTACCCACCCGCGCGGACTCACAAGAGGTCCTACCACCAGTGTTAGCAGCGTCCTCAAGAGCCCCGTGAGCTCACCTACTCTTTTAGTTGGCATAGCCCTCTAACGGCTATCAGCTTAGGTAGGGATAAAAATGCCAATTAAATTTTTTGCGAGTTTTTTATTACACCTTGTAATTCGTTGATCGTGGAAATCAATCGTGAACATGAGTTAATTACGTATTTTATCAAAAAAATTGGTACTTGCCTGCGGGATTCGAACAGACATGGTTACTCGTGGTAGGATCTCTTGTGAGTCCGCACGAGTAGGTACCACCACCCTGCCTATTTCTGCCGTGAAGCAGTAATGCGTTGGAAGGGTGGGGCAGCCGTTGTAACTATACCGAGACCTTAGAACTTATATCTCAAGGTGGGTGGCGCATTTACGTTGTAGATGTCTATCGGCTCCAGTAACCACTTAACACTAGGTGGGCTGTGTGCTCGTCCACACATCTAAGCAAAAAAAAGACATGTTAGATGATAATAGATGTATTTGTAGACTAAATTAGATCAGTGTGCTTAATGCGAGTTGTTTAACGTTCTCGATAGCGTAAAAGTTAGCTCATATTTGTATGGAATGGGCTCGTTTGCGTACGTTTGCCGCTAGGGGCGCTGTTCCAATTGCATACAAAATTGGCTTAACTTTTACGTTATCGAGAACGTTAAGAAACTTGCACTAAGCACACATATCGTACTGACTTGAGTTCGCTGTGTCGTTGGTCGAGCACGTTGTCGCCGTGCTGCGTGTTGGCTTGCTCCTGCATGCCGCGCAGGATCAGCGCCGAGTCCTTCTGCTCGGGCTCGGGCCGGCCGCGACGTAGGCGGAGCTTGCGAGCTATCGGATCCGACTTTACGCCTGTGTCGACATTACACGTTCTTGATAGGTAGCTATTACTTATTATAGTTTATTAAGAATAGTTTTAAAAAAAACTAACAAAATATGCTTTTATAGATAATTCAACTAAAAAAAGATTATTTTTTTTAATAAATTCGAATTAAAAATAGCGTAAGAAAAAATTATTTTATTGTAAAAAAAAAGCGTGGGGCGCATGGTATCAGTAGTTATAAATATTTTATGAACAGATATGAGTAGAAGCGTTATTTTGATAATATCCTGAAAAGCACACTCCACGCTTTTTTACAATAAAATCATTTTTTCTTACACTATTTTTAATTCAAATTTATTAAAATTTATTTTCTATTTTTTAGTTGGACTTTCTGTAAAAGCGTATTCGGTTAGTTTTTTTAAAACTATTATGTATTTTTCATTTTTTAGTTGAATTTCAATTTTTTCCATATTATTTTTTTCAATATTTTTTTTAATATTGAATTGTCATCGGCCCTTAATAAGTATACCAAATTTCGAGTTAATCCAACGTTTTAAACGAAGTTAAAATCATGTTCAATGATTCCGTTACAAACATACATACGTCTGAAGCTAATAAAGGCGTATTAAAAATATCATATAAGTACTATTTATTGTTTGTTAGGGAATCCGATAAAAGGTAAATTTTCGATCGAAGCGGTTTAAATTACTCGGTAAACCGACAACCCATATGTCATTCTATGATAGCTACCGCTAAATTGATTACTTTGTTTCGTAAATCGATTATCGTACATCGATCGATAGTAAATCTATTTGTGTTGAAACATTACTTAATACTTATGAAGGTTCATACAGTACAATTGAGATTTTAACACAATGACCAAACCTACCACTAAAGACAAGCAAGAACGGCCATTAATTAGTTTGTCTATACTTTCAGCCAAAATGAATACTAATATAAATTTTAAGCAGTTTTGTTTAAGTAAGAGCTTTATTTCTTAGGTATAGTTAGTTTTTGACTTTTGAAGTACACGGATGATTTCTTACTGCTGGTCGTTGTGCTTTCAGCTGACGCAGCACCGGCCAGTTGAAGCTGAGCTTGCAACGAGAAGTCAATGTTGTAATACTGCAAGCCAGCTCCTCTTGGTCTTTCGACGGGCTTCGGGGGCATTACGAGATCAGGGTTTCCGTGAAGCTGGAGACTTTCCAGATCGCTTAGAAGGTGAACGGCGTCGGGGAGAGTGATCAGCTTATTGCAACTCAGATTCAACTTCTTTAGCGCGCCACATCTGTCGTTTAATAGACAAACAATGTATTTATAAACATGAAAAATAAAATGGCGGACATCTTTGATTTTAAATTTACAAATGTTAAGCGGTTTTCGTATATTTTATTTGTAAAGTAGAAACAATGCCGTATAAATGACATGTCCTTCTTCAAACGAGGCTTGTGGAGAGTATTAAGCGGTAGGCAGCGGCTTGGCTCTGCCCCTGGCATTGCTGAAGTCCTTGGGCGACGGTAACCATTCACCACCTGATGGCCGTATGCTCGTCGGCCTGCAAGTTCTATAAAAAAATTTTTTTTTTGGCAAAATGCAGATACGATCTTGTGGGTTCTTTACTAAGGACACAACAGCCCAAATTACTTTCTCAACATGTATGCGTTATTTAGAATAGCAGCATGCAAATTGAAGTGTTCACTTACGTAACGGCGTTTAAGTAATTCTAAATTATTACCGTTATATCGCTGGGAAGTTCCCGGTCCTAAAGTATACAAATAAAGCAAGATGCGGCTGAAAAATGCTCACCTACACAATCCTTCCGGTATCATCTCTAGTAAATTATTAGCAGCTGAGAATACTTCCAAAGCGCCAAGCTTCCCAATTCCAGATGGTATGCCTTCAAAGTCAAGTTTATTGTCGTCTACATGTAACCTCCTTAAGTTCTGCAGCTTACACAAAGACGCCGGAAGTGATGTCAGATTGTTTCTTGACAAATTTAAGCTCTCTAGTTTCTGCCATGTATCCATTGCTGTTTTTAAATAATATACAGTTTAATTACTTTAATTGACATTAGAGTGATTTGGTGCGGTGGAGTTATAAATAAATTTTTTTTCATCAGTCCTTCATGCGTGTTCTAATTTTCAAGTTAAATCGGACGTTTTGGAAGTCGGTGAAAATACATTCAAAGATTCCGTTACAAACAAACATAACAAGCTAATTAAAGCGCCTTAAAAATGAAACTTTATTTAATAACGCAATAATTTAAAAAAAAAATTTACAATAAAGTAAAGGTCGGCTAGCCGCGGCTCTGATACCTAGGCCACGGCTCTTCCGCGAAATTTTCGATCCAAGCATGGAATATTACTTACTATCTTGACTATAGGAGTATGAGTAAACATTTTTGAAATGCAAAGCTATAAAAATATATGTTAAATAATTACTCTTTGAATAAGTTTGAATTGTATAGTATATATATTTAGCTCTTTTGACATGCCCATGACAAAGTTGTCGACCACTCCAATAAACTAAACAAGTGCTAATTAATACCTGCCTCGTCAATGAAATCACTTTTATTGGAACTCCTTTGGATATAATGATCTACATTTATGTTGTATACTATCTAGATAAAAACTCAGACTGAGATATAGGCAGACTGTGTACCTTAATATATCTAACTGAGGTTGTGTAATTAATATTATATTGTGAAGTTTCAAATGACTAGAATAATACAGATGGCTGGTCATGCTCATGAACCGTGACAAAACATAGAAAGTGAGATATTTTATCATATGTACCAGAATAATATATAACATATTATACGCTGCATCGTCACATCATATGTATAATATTTTTTCGTTAAGAATGTAACAAAAAAATTTTTTTTTTTCGTTAAAAGACAACTCTTTCCTAACAGCTGATTGAAACTAACTCTTTCTATTACATTGATAAAAACTGCAAAAATAATGTTAAATATATGGAAATACGGTTCTTTTTTACAAATTACTTATTGAGTTATTAGTGTAAGTTTCTTGATCATTTCTATTATGAAAGTTAGCAAATTTTATTAAAATTTTATAAGATCTCACCTGCAGACAATTCCGAGATTTCATTATCACTAAGATTCAGTCTTTTGAGACTCAACAACGTGTACAAGGCATCTGGTATTTTCGTTAATGCATTCTTTGATAAGTCCACATCGGAAAGATTTGAGAGTGTTTCCAATGATGTCGGCAAATTGGCAAGAGTTCTTTGTGTGTTTCGCATATGCAGTGTCTCTAGACTTTGAAGTGAAGGTAATTGCCTGTCAAAATTTCGTTATACATTTATATTAATATTCATTTAGAAATGATAGAAAATGTAAAAACTTAATAAACCGTAAGGAATAGTCCATATGAGTGAAGCAGCAAGCAGAAGATCATAAGTTCAATTTTTATTATTTTATAATTAATTTTTACCTCAACTGGAAAACTCCAAGTGGATTATCATTGAGTATCAAAGTCTGCAGGTTTGCCAACCTTCTAGTCTGAGGGGGTAGGGTCTCCAAAAGGTTATGAGATAGATCCAGAAATAATAAGTCAGTTAGTTGGACAAATAAAGTTGGTGGGATTGTTTCAATTCTGTAACAAAAACATAAAGTATCAGTAGTTAGGACTTAAAAATGCATAATATAATTAGTACTATCTCTAACATAACATAAGAATAACTTAAAATAAACCTTTATCAGAAAACAGACAATTGCTATTTTTATGTTCATGTCTTGAAGTTATATGTATGTATGTATGTATGCTATAAGTATGTATTGGATATGTATAGTATGGGAATCCTAACTTGGAGTCAGGTGATAGTATGTGATTTGTTTCTGATCATTTATTTATTATTTGTTCCAGTGAGTTTTCACAATTTTTGACAATTTCTGATCAGGATTAAACTAGAAAAAATATAAATCTATTGAACAATACATAAGTTCCATTTATTTTTAATTATAATGAAAAGGCACACATTGCTGTATATAATATCACTTGCATGAGACTGTATTTTCTACAGAAAGAGATAATGAAATGTTATGACTAAAGACTTCTTTATGCTTCTCTGTATAATATGGTGAACAGGTATTTTATCTGAATATTTCATTATTATTATTAACACATTGTATATCATTTAATTTCAGCTACTTTACACAACAAAAGGAAATCTTTACCACCTCAGTTTCTCCAGAAAATCTGTAAGCCAACTCAAGTAGCTGATTGCCTTTGGAGTTACTGACCAGAGGTTTAGAGCACATTTGTTGGCCACTGCTGCTCATTCAGATACCACATGAGCTATCTCCACAGCTTTGCTAGTGCATTATAAAACATTTTATAATCTTTTTTTCTGAAGATTTAAATTTTTGGTTTATAGTAAATCACAATGATCAAAAGCATTTTATTACATCTTGACCAAAATTAATGAGTTACATTTTTTTTACTGTTTGTGTCAATATTGAAGATATATCTGTATTTTGAGCAATAAGGTTTACTTGGAAATAAACTTGCAAAATAGCTATTTTAATTTCTTACCTGTTATGGCTGAGGTTCAATACAAGTAAAGATTTAGCTTTCTCCAACCCCTCAGGGACTTCCTTTAACCTATTATGTGACAGATCTAAGGTAGTGAGTTCTTCTAGATGGAAAAGTTCAGCCGGGATCCCAGAAGTCTTCACCTTGTTGTGCCTGACATTCAGAGATCTCAAACATTTTAACTCTGTGAGTTCACCAAATAACTTTTCTAGATTGTTCTTTTTCAAGGAAAGGTTTTCCTGGGGAAAGTTGTTTGTAATTTAGAAGTTACTTAAGTACTGTATTAAAAAAAAAAAGATGAATTTTTTTTTTTTTTATATCTTCTTAGTCTTTACATGCTTTATGACTTATTTATCTTTAGGACGTCGACAGTAAATTGAATCGTACAATTTTCTGATAGGGCTGACCTAAAAAGATTGTTTCTCACCAATTTCATTAACTTTCCTAGTTCTTCAGGTATATCACAAAGGTTTGTCTTGTCGAGTCTCAGCCATTGCAATCCAGTCATATAGCGAATAGCATCAGGAAATTTATCATCCTGCAACAATACTTATTGTTTGAGAAGTGTTGAAATAGGTTATGAGATGATATCATTTTATATAAATGTTATTCAATCATAGCTACTGACGCTGAAATCGTTACACGTGAAATCAACTCCCCGCACAAACGGCAATAAGCCTGTATTTGCCATGTTTACAATTTTTTCTACTGATTACATTACACAAGCTATTTTAGTTTTTTACTCGAAAATGTCAATAATAATTCTGACATAATAAAATTATTTTGATGTCAAATAAAAATGACCAAGGGATAAACAAATATTCAGCTTAAAATTTGAGTAAATATTAGGATTGCTCAGTGACTGACCTTTTCTACTTTTCATTTTAGTCAGTGCTGGCTGTATCATCAATCGAGATTATGATCCACCAGTTGCCCAGTAAGTACCAGAATACACTTGTACACATGAATGCCGCAACCCCCTTAGAGGAAAAAGACTGTCTGAATTTAATTTCAAAATGGCTCTTCCAGATTTTAGGAACGAATGACTGCGATGCATAAGATCGAGATCGTGACAAACAAGCTCACTGTTCTATTAATACAGGCTTAGGAGGATATATCTTACAGTCAGCAAGTACAAAAAAATATTATTTCTTCATGAAAGTCATTCGTGTAAAGTTAACATTCGCTAGAGAATTTTAACCCCGTTTATAGTAGCTTCAAACGAGTAGTATACATTTTAAATTGCTTGATGCCCGTTTCTTTTTTCTATTAGGCCAAAGCAAGTCACTAAGTGCAGGCATTTGTAATCTTAGCATTTTATCTTAATTATTAACAACGGATCAATTAGGCTCCCCCTTGAAACATAAGCTATACCAGAGTAGTCAAGCTGCAACAGTAGGCAGACTGCTTGTTTTCAAAACTATTTTGCGGAAACTTGTTAAAAGAAATCCAACCTCATTCCATAACAGTGTAAATCCATGTTTTATACATTTATTATTATGTTTAAAAAAACGTTGAACTTCGTTCACTTATTTTCTGTTACATATTAAAGGTGGAACACATTCAGATTTAATGAAATAAAACAAATACAACTAGTAACAACTTCTATTTCAATAACAAAGCATTATCTACATTCACAAAATAATAACCTGTGATTAAGCAATATCTATTTAAAGACCAGTGACACTCCTACATATAGTTTATTATTATCAACACCCATTAACATAAAACACAGGAGAATGCAAATATTCGATATTCCTACATATAGAATTATAGAAATTAAACAGCAAGAACTGAAAACAAATTCAATACAATAGATTAAATGCATTTAATTAAACATCAGTACTTATTTTGTCAAATGAAATGAACTAGAATTTTATAGGTACATATTTATTTAGACTAATACACTAAAATTATTGATTAAAGCATGCAAATTAGTCATTCAGCATTCATAAATTAATGTGACCCAAAGTTCATGAGAGAATAAAAGGAATATATTCGTTTGGTATTTCTGTATGAATAAAAACAAAGTCAAAAAAATCACACATAAATCCTTACATTGTGATATTATGGGCATTGTTTGAATATTAGTTGATTTATTTAATACCAAATAATACAAAAAGTTTAGTTAACTTTTATTTTTCTAATGCATATTATTCATTAAAATTCTAAAATTACTTTATTTTGATATGAATGCTGAACAACATTATTGTGTTTAACATGAGATAAGTCAGTATGTAAATGATTGCTTATTCTGTGAGATAAACGTAATTTATCGTGGCATTGGTGGCATCGCAGGCATGGGTCCTGCCATAGCTGTGTTTGTTCCTAATAACACCTGGAAATGAAAATTGCTTGTCAATTTAGATATAATGTAGAAATAAGACAGTTGATGGGCATAAATGAATCCTAAGTCATTTAATTATAGACATGTTGTTATGTATGTATATATTTTTTAACATAAATCAATTCATACAGTAGAACAAATCTTCCAATGCACTTGAAGGAGGCACAGTCCTGTGTTATGTTGGACAGCCAGACTCACTCTGTGTGCAAAGTACCAGCCAGCCTTAGCATTACGTGTAGCCTCCCTCAAGTGTTTGAAGATTACTGATTTCTGTTGTTATGTTAACTTCCATGATGAAGGAATAGCTTCAAATACATGAAACATTTCAATATGTGCTATCTTATTTCTGCCCTAAAAGTTTCATTTCATGATAAAAGATTCACATGCATTCAGGTTTGAATACTGGGGGAAATGTTTTTACAAAATAATTGAGTATTCGACCTCATGTGTCATGGTGGGATACACATTGTAGTACCCATGTGTCCATGTGCCTCCATAGGCAAAGGTACAATAAGAAAATCGTATCTAATAAAAAAAGGGCAGAGAATGTTTTCTCTCTACAAATAGCACAACCAAATTTTACCTATTAGTTAATTGTACTCAATAAGATTCCAAATACACACTATCTTATGTACAGACAAGTATCTTATGTACTTTAATTTACAGAAAACAACCTAGTTATCACATCTTGATTGTTTCAACAACTTAGTGACTTTAATTGGTCATAATATTAGTGACCTCAACACATCTTGTTTTTTTTTTTCCTTTTTTCAAAATGAGGTAACAAAAATATTTGATTTGAACTCACAATCTTAAAGGAAAAGGTATTTTGTCATGGCTATTGTTAATTTAAATGGTGGGTTATGTGTGCAGTGAATTTTACCTGTTTTTGTTGTGACTTTTCCATTTCTGCTACTTGAGCTCTTTCTACCTCAAATATGACAGGAGCAAACAATATTACCGATGAACTGGCAACAACCCACATTACTGAGCGTGATAGACCATACAGGCCTTTGATACCAGACCTGTAAAATTTGAATAAACATCATACAGCATTTTTATTACTTAGGTTATGTTTCAGACATTTTATAGTTTTCATAGACAGGGACAACTACAAATCAGGATATATTAACAAAAACATAAGATTAAAGGGTAAAAGTAATTTCAATTTGATTTCAAGTCATGAAAACTAAAGACAATACTATACAGGTGTATTGCTATTTGGGTTGTATCCTAAAATTAATTGATATTCAACAAGTATATTATGACATTTAAGTTAAAAAAAGTGATACATGTTTTGTTTTCTATCTTTCTAATTATAACATAGTAACCAAAACTATTGTAGGTCTCTTTACCAGTACACATTGTGTGGTTCTATTCATTTCAACATAAATAGCTACAGCAATATCTGGCTCTAGATTTATTGTGTCTAGGATTTGTTATAACATAAGCCTCTTTAGTTTATTTTCATCATTCTCCTGCCCTTCTCCCAGTCACCTGGGTTGGTGCAGCATGTTTTCTCTTTTCATAACCCTCTATCATATACCATCTCAGATAGGTGATGTGTAAGTGTTCTTACACATATCATCTTTCATGCAAACCATCCATTTTTTCTTTCTTCTTCTTCTAAAGTCTTCCGCATTCATATTTAAAACAGTTATTATAGTAGTTTACTTTGTAGGTAATTAAACACTCAGTATTGAAAGAAAATATTTGCGAACAGATTTAAATTTTACAATGGATTTCATAATAAATACCATGGCCTTGAAGTTACATTTTTAGAGTTTTAACTTGTAACTTACCATGTATTTGTTGTAACTGTGTATGTGCCATTCCTTACACACTCTGGGAACATTTCGGTCAGACCCCACAATCTTTCAGAAAGAGTTTCATCTGGTTCCTATATTAACAGTGAAAGGTAAAGTTTATAATTTGTTATTTAAAAAACGAGAACTAGTCACATTGTTTTAAATGGCCTTATATTTGTATGTATTTGGAAAATAAATTATTTAAATGGTAATTACGTACATCGTCGTACTCTTTCAAAGGTCCACTAGGAGATCCAGCAGTCGGCGATGACCCCACCTGAAAATTACATAGTCGTAAAAGTATATAACATAATCTTAATAATATTTATTTCAAATTAGGTTCCTACATACCGAGGGGGTTATGAAATATTGTTCAGGCCTTCTTTCAGGGGTATCATCTTTGCTCGTAGTCAAAGACTCCATTCCGCTATCGCTTAATTCTAATTCATCGGTCAAATCCATAAGCATGTTATAGACAATATGAATTTAATTTGAAAAACGTTTTTTTTTGGTAAATAAATTATCGTACTAGTATAGTTCTGTACGAACTAGGAAGCGTTAAAGATCTTATTTTTCAGAACAATCCAACCTCAATCAAAGCACCTTTACCATAGATTTTTTTTGGTACTTTTACCATAGATTAGCTGAAATTGATTTTTGATTTTGCTTTAGTCTTTGACTGTTGACTCAAATCTACTCTATAGACTATTTAAGTACACCACAAACCAGTGAATGATATTAAAGATTGCACATACTTTTGTTGTTTTGGATAGATGAGCGAACGAACTCACGGTCCACCTGGTTTAAATTTTTACCGTAACCCACGGATATCAGAAGGAAAATACCATCATCCACTGTGAGCAATGAGGTCGAAGTATAAATTATATTGTTCAGCGGCTTTTAACTCTTCAAACCGAACTACGTGATTGCTTCGAGGCAAGAATTAGCAGGATGTTTGTATCTACTCACGCAGCTTACAATATATTGCGCACCCCTAGTAAATATCAGTCAGCTGTATGAGTGTATAACTCAGAGAATGTGGCGGCTATTTTTCTTTAGTCGCCGTTTACAGCATCAAACGAAAGAGAAAAGGTGTTTGCAATTCTAGGCCAACTTCAATTACTCATTTTTCTACATTACGCAATCTGTTATTTTCATTATTCTCAAATGGTATTCTGGTATTCTCAAATGGTATGCTCGGCTAAAATTTTAAGCTTACACGAAACCATAACTTACGACTATTATTATAATATTAAACATTCTATATTGTAGTACTACTTTTTAGGAGAATTAGAAATTAATCGTTTAATTCAATGAGAGCAAAAACGAAGAAGAACCGCTCTCAAAAAGCTATATAATTTTACTTGATATTGCTTTTTGACATGGTAAAACCGAAATTCGGTTTTTTATGAGCTGACTTTTAGAAACAGTCTAGTAAGGAAAAGCATTATGACATTTTCTTTCTATTTTCGTATTTTATAAAAAGTTATCGGTGCGCTAAAACTGAATTAGATTCCATCAGACGGTTCTGTACGCGACCGGTTGTATTGCTCCTCTATTCCCATCCCGACAGGAGCCCTCTTCTTCGATGTAGCGAAGGCGTTGACAAAGTCTGGCACAACGGTTTGATATACAAACTGTATAACATGGGAGTGCCAGACAGACTCGTGCTCATCATACGAGACTACTTGTCGAACCGTTCGTTCCGATATCGAGTCGAGGGAACGCGTTCCCGCCCCCGTCACGTCACAGCCGGCCGGAGTCCCGCAAGGCTCCGCCCTCTCCCCGTTACTATTTAGTTTGTATATCAATGATATACCCCGGTCTCCGGAGACCCATCTGGCGCTCTTCGCCGATGACACCACCATCTACTACTCGTGTAGGAAGAAGGCGTTGCTTCATCGACGACTTCAGACCGCAGCTACCACCATGGGACAGTGGTTCCGGAAGTGGCGCATCGACATCAACCCCACGAAAAGCACAGCGGTGCTCTTCAAAAGGGGTCGCCCTCCGAACACCACGTTGAGCATCCCTCTCCCGACTAGGCGCTCTCAAATATATTAAGTGTATAATCTATGCTAGGCGCGTCGACACCTCCGCCACCGCCATTCACCCAATCACGATGTTCGACCAGCCCATACCATGGGCCCCGAAGGTCAAATACTTAGGCGTCACCCTCGACAGTAGGATGTCATTCCGCCCCCATATTAAGACGGTACGCGACCGTGCTGCCTTCATTCTAGGACGTCTCTACCCGATGATATGCAGGCGAAGTAAAATGTCCCTTAGAAATAAGGTGACACTCTACAAAACTTGCATACGCCCCGTCATGACATATGCAAGTGTAGTGTTCGCTCACGCGGCCCGCACTCACTTAAAATCCTTCCAGATTATTCAATCCCGTTTTTGCAGGATAGCCACAGGAGCCCTGTGGTTCGTCAGGAACGTCGACCTCCATGACGACCTGGACAGACTTAGTCCGTCAGTAAGTATTTGCAGTCGGCCTCGATGCGCCACTTCGATAAAGCGGCACGACACGAGAACCCTCTCATCGTGGCCGCCGGTAACTACATTCCCGATCCTGCGGACAGAATGGAAAGCAGTCGACGTCGCCCAAAACACGTCATCTCGGATCCTCCCGATCCACTAACGGTGCTTTTAGGTACTTCAAGCACCGGTCACCGTTCTTGTCGAACACGTCGCTTGCGACGAAGGGCTCGACGAGTAAATTAACTCTCAGACACAGCCTACTGAGTTTCTCGCCGGATCTTCTCAGTGGGTCGCGTTTCCGGTCCGGTGGTAGATTCTGCGAAGCACGGCTCTTGCTAGGGTTCGTGTTAGCATCGTCGTCAGGTTTGAGCCCCGTGAGCTCACCTACTAGCCACGGTTACGCTGAAATAGCCTCTCAAGGCTATAAGTTTAGGTAGGAAAAAAAAAAAAGCTCCTCTATTTACAATTTTCATCAAATTTGAAATTTCTTTTTTACGTATATTTTTTTCAAATTTCTATTTTTCATGAAATAATAATTTAAAAAATATTACAACAACATAAACTTTTATTGAGGATAACATTTTTGATGATAAGAATGCTTCTGATGGGATTTCTTCGACCGCACAAACATTTTGTCTTATCAAAACGTTTTCAAAGGTAATGTACTCGTACCAATTTTCCTATGTATAGGTAAATATATCTAGCTTCTGTTAATACAAGATGATTAAAAATAATAGAGACAGACACGATAAATGGAAACTCACTTGGCATTCTGTTAAAGAGCTACATTCACAAAGAGAGTCGAAATTTTTCAATGACATTTCACACACTCAACAATGATAAAACGTTTAGATTTCTTCAAGTAAATTAAAATGTCGGAGATCCAGTCGATTACTGTGATGTCAATTGTTAACGCGCTAAGTCCGAAGCTGGCTGTCAAGTTTTGGTTGGAGAAAAGAGGATTATTTTAAATTTTCGATTTCAATCCATAAACTTACTTGTTATAGATAAAAATTTGTTACGTCTAATAGAAATAATGGTAAAAAAGTAAAATAAACATACTCGTATTTTAATTATAAAAAAATGTGTATCTCACGACCCAGCGGCTATCAATTGGTATTAATACCTAATTAAGTATTCTGCAAACTACTTTTCACGGCAAGGTGAAACATTTGTCGTGGAAATTTGCTCCACCTTACTTCTATCGGAGGCCGGATCAGCGATCGTCTCCGTCTTTGCCGTCCGACTACCAGGGGAATGTTGTCCCCCACTTTCAGAGGATTAGATCTACTAAGTGATGCGAAAGGTCCAATGGCTATCCAGAATGAGGTCAAAATCAATTGTTAGTATTGTTAGTATCTCAATTTCAATGTGGTTCCCTCTGTGGTTGTCGAGATCCAGTTTTGTCATTCTAACAATTAGAGCCACATCGATAGTAGCGAAACAGGCCGATTTGTGAAAATTATTCGCTAGGTTTTCAACATTTTCATTAAGTCGACCCAAAAAAAGGTGCACTTGAGCACCCCGTCATACTTGATGTTGTACACCAAAGACCGAAGGACCGAATTTTGGGCACTGCACACGGGCTAGAGTTTGTGCTTTATTCTACCATGTCCGGTGTTGATGACAGATTTGGCATATTGATTTAAGATAGCTTTTTATTAAAAACATTTTTGAAGATATAATGGTCTTTTTCTTTCAAACTAAAAACAAGAATATTATGTTAATTTGTAAACTATCTGGATACCTTCGATACAGACTCGGTAGGTAGGTGTGTAGACCAAAAGTCTTTGATAATTTGACAAATGACAGTTGACTTATGTAAAATCTATGGTTGACTTTGACTAAAAATGTAGAATTAAGTTGACCTTCGTTCTTTCATAAATTGGTACAAAATTTCCAGAATCTGTAAGACATAGTTAGCACACAAGGATTAATGTTCATGCTTTTTAGGATCTTCAGATATTCAAAATCGAGTTATTATTGTTTTTTAATGTTAATTTTTGTGTTTAAAGTAATAATTGTCAAAAAAGGCATACGTTCCTTTTCATGAAAAGAAAAGCCTGTATGCTAATTTTAATGGTGCCATCTGTATTTTTTAATTTTGTGGAACTTCATTCTTAGCTTTCATCAGATTACAAAAAGGTAAGTGATAAACTATCCTATACTTCGACTACATTTTTATCTAAGAAAATTTTGTAATTGTTAATTTGTCATTGACTTTCTTCGATTGATAGGCGTTGAAAAATATCTCCAAATTAGAATTAAAATTGCCCGTAGTATTTATATACGTCGTACAACATGTCGGATAATACCAGCTGTAATGAAAACTATTACGTGATGTATTAAGAACACGGAAATCAGATAATTAGCAAATATATTTTGTGTGAAAGAATCACATCGCAATCGCGTTCGTAAATGTCATTGATGATTTTCTGGACAGTTCTGTATATATAAGAGAGACAGGTACTTAATTATTTATTTAGACCTATATATTTTAATTTATTTTTAGTATTAGAAACACCCTTTTATAATAATACCATTAAATACTTTAATTGTATCCCCATAAAAACTTCTTGGAGGTTTTTATAAATGTTCTGCATTTGTACATTCCAAGCAAAGATTATCCTGTGTCATATCAAAAACACACTTCAGAAACAGAATCAAATTCACTTACATCCCAAGTAACTTCTAAAATAATAAAGATACTTAATATTTTTCATTGCATGGACCTGTGAATAAGCTCACAGTTTACCTACTTTTTAGTGATTACTGGAGCCCATAGATAACATAATTTAAATGCCAACCCTATCTTGGGACATGAGGTCTAAGGCTCAGTTGTATAGTGTAATGTGTCGTATGTTTTCAAATTGGAACAAATTACTACTTTACAGCGATAATAGACTGGTAGGTGGTACCTACTTGCGTGGGCTTATAATATATATATCTGTTACATTATTCCTTCATCATTTAAGTATGTATTTCAATAGAAGAACTATACCTGCATGACATTGCTGACGTCCATGAGCGACGGTGACCACTTACCATCAGGTGGGCCGTATGCTCGTCTGCCTACAAAGGCAATAAAAAAAAAAATGAAAGATTTGAACACTGGCTTAGCTACATTGCTCAATATGAGCATAATAGCCCTCTATTTCATACTTAACCTTACTGGAACTCAAACTGAATCTTGTGGTAAACTTGTCATTCACAAATTCTTAGACCAACATGTATATTGATTGCATTATGATTCAAAATATACTGCAGTTTTTATGACTATTATTTTGTTTTATAAACAATCAGGCAAGATAAGCAAATATACTATACTTTGAATATCCTTTTTTGGTAACACTAAAGGTGCTAGTAAATCCAAAAAACATAATTAATTAGTGGTTATTTGAATCTGTTTATTTATCAGTTTCTATAATAGATTTTCCATCTCATGATTAACTTTACAATGAATTTTTTTTTTTATTACTCTTATGTATAACATGTAGTAGAATGCACCTGTAACTGGTGCTCATGTTAGCAAATATTTTTATATTAAAAAATGTAATTTCACTAAGAAAATAATTAGGTCTAATTACAGGTTTTAATGCTCAAAGTAGCATTTCTTATTATTACTACTCTTTTTTGCATTAACTGGGTAAGGTCTACCTGGTTATAACTAGTTCCAGAGCTCATAGACAAAGTGAATGCTACTGTCTACATTAACATATGAGATTAAAGTTTAAAAGGCTATACATCTGACCCAAACTTTTATAATGGGTAGAACACTGGCCGATTTTTTTTATGCTCTGGTGGTTACAGTATATCATAGACATCAAAAACATAAATGCCGCCACTCACCATGAGACATGAGCTCTAAGATCTCAGTTAGTACAGTACCATGGCTGACCTACCCTTCAAACCAAAATGCATTACTGCTTTACAATAGTAATAGGCAGGTTGGTGGTAACCTGTGCGCATTCACAAGACATCCTACTACCAGTAAAGTCAGCTTTGAATGTAATTTTTAAATTAGGAGGTAATTAGGGGTAGGAATAATTTTCAAAGGAGAATGTAATTAAGTTTAAGTCATCAATCTGTTATTTAAAGATGATTTAAAGGAATATTAAATTTATTATGGATTTTAAAATTTTGCTGTATTGTGTGATTTTCCTTAATTAGGTTCTTTTAAAATAAAATAAAACCAGTGTGAAATTGTAAATCTAAATAAGAATGACATTTTTTTATGTGATCTGATCACGTTAGACTAGTGGGTGATATAAATCGTATATAGATTCAATATCTATATATCGTAGCAATATCGTTGAATCCGATATCGCCCCGCACGAAATCTATATATGTATCGATATCAGCCGATACACGATATTGCTCGATGTGATGCGCATCGCCATATCGTACCGATTCGTGAATCGAAATCTATATTTCGATATCAGCCGATACACGATATTGCTCGATGTGATGCGCATCGCCATATCGTACCGATTCGTGAATCGAAATCTATATTTCGATATCAGCCGATACACGATATTGCTCGATGTGATGCGCATCGCCATATCGTACCGATTCGTGAATCGAAATCTATATTTCGATATCAGCCGATACACGATATTGCTCGATGTGATGCGCATCGCCATATCGTACCGATTCGTGAATCGAAATCTATATTTCGATATCAGCCGATACACGATATTGCTCGATGTGATGCGCTTCGGCATATCGTACCGATTCGTTAATATCAGCAATATTCGTTTGGTTCGTATCGAATCGGCCAGAGTGAGTGAGCGCACGATAGGGATATCATGTGATGAATGAAACAGAAACAGGCATTATCCATACAATTGTAAACCTTATATTTAAGTCCATATGTCTGTAGATTATTCTTAGCGTATCAGCAGGATACAATTAAGGAAAGAAGTTTCAACTTTCGACCCTAACTTGAATGCAGTATAGCCTATTTGCATCGTTGAATTTAATTTCACGCGCTTTGACCTTGAACTAGAATTTTTGGACAAGTGTTTATAAATACTTAAAAGTTTTTTGTGTTTGATTTTTAAAGTACACATTTTTCTATTTTTAGTTGATTCCAAATAATTGAGTTTATTTCTTGTGTTTGTATTAAACTTTTGAAATCTACACTCTTTTGGTATATTTTGTAATTTTAAATTAAGACACAAAATACTAAAAACTGAAAATAATGTAGCCAGTCCTAAGCCTGGTAAAAGCATGAAGGAAAGTTTTTTTGATATTTTTATTTTCATGTTCTTTTTATTACTTTAAGATCATATTATAAATTGATATCAGAAAACCAACCGTATAACGTTGACTTAAATCTATATCTACTAGGATATTATATCAGCGTATCGTTTCAAATCTCAAATATCATGAATCGAGAAAATCTACTAGCATCCATCAATATATAGATTCAGAAAATATATAGATTCAATATCCGATATTGATCCTCGATATATAGATACGATTCGATACGCGGCAAAACCGATATTACCCACTCCTACGTTAGACACATCAAAGTTAAACAATATAAATTTTTGAAATAATTTTGTTATTACATGGAATAAATATCGAATACAACTGCTAATATAGTACCACGATACTAATCAGACATTAAAAGTAATTGAGGACAATTTTGTTAAAATATGAGTTTATTTAATGAATTTCATTAATGTAAAATAATTAATCACACATTTTTCATTAATTGTGCGCGATAATCTTTTATTTAAAAACTCTTCTTCTTCTGTTTCTTCCTAGTGTTTTCACAGTCTAATGTCAGGTTCTGCTTTGAAATCCCGAATTTGCCAAACACGGGATAAAATTGAGAAATTTCAGTAGGAAATAAATAAAATTGGTTGTGTTGTTTATAAAATTACATAGGTAACAAATTTTATAAATAATCAAAATAAACACTAAAACTGCTATCAAAATGAAACAGAAAATATCATGAGCTTTCATCCATTATTGAGAAGAAGAACAAGGTTTATTAAAAATAAACTGTTGACCTGGTATTGAGTCAAGTATACATTCTTGTGCACTGCCAATGGACTGCTTTTGCCTTCAACCTCCATACAAAGCACCAACAAAATGTGTGGCCTCCCAAACTATTTTCATTTTACAACTGATAAAAACTGAATTATTGTAGTGAACAAAAATTTTGAATCACTAAATTTGAAAAATTATAGTAGGATGTAAAGATGATTTCATTGATTCATGAATAGATTTTTGTTATATTTTTCACAAACAAACTAGTGCAATATATTATTATTTTGATGAAACTTCATAATGTAATAGTTTATGCCATTGATATAGAATATCACATATGCCATAATATAGTACCATCAGCATGCAATAGGCTATTAGTTTCAAGAAATTTTAGTTTTTTATACTAGCCTCATAGAGCGTGAAAAAGGCTCAATTGTCTTTCTATTATATCCTTATAAAGCTCCGATTAGTATATCCAGTAGGAAATCCATTAGTACATCCTACATTGATAGTTGGACAGAGTGTGGTGATGAAAAAGTTGTTATGTAAAAGTAGCATAACGATTTACAAACACAAGCACTGGCTAACACGAACAAGAATTTCCCATGAAGTTTCATTACTGACAAGTTACATGATTGTAGTAAAGCGATTATCTATGGCCTTAAATAGAAATTGATAAACCAATAACAGTCGGCTACGTAACATTCAACTTGTTGCATCATTGGTGCCGTCAGTAGCGCCGTTTTCAAACAATAACTGTACTTGTACGTTTTCCCACATCACTATCCACTTATCCCGCTATTTTACGCAACGTTTCCGCCGGTCGGTACCTACCTACATAATAATATATTCGTTTCTTTTTACTTGAAGCTAATTATGGGCGAAGACACCCACGTAACTTTTAAAAATAGATGTGCATGTTTTTAAGTGTTTTTTTTTTTACGCCGCGCTCGTTACTTTTTGACTTTTGTTTTTTGTCAACATCTCGAATCGGATTTATTGAATTCAATTATAAAGATTCGAGTCTTAATTCTATTTAATTCCCTAATCGGTGGGTCTTATGTGAGTTGATTGCGTAATAATTGGAATTAAATGATCCAAAAGTTGTTTTTAACTGACTTGTAGCTTCGAATCGACAAACAGAATATTGGGACATTTGAATTTTCTTTATTGTTTACGGAATAGATAAAGACGTGTCTAGATCATATCAGATAGAAGTCAAATTGTGAAATATCTAACGAAAATTTGTAAGGTTGCAACAAAGAGTAGGCAGACACAAATCATGACAATATACGGAGAAGTTATTACACCAGTAGGCCCATACTACATAACCTGTTTGTGTTGAACGGTATGAACTGGTCATCAATGAATGCAAATTACTAAACATTATTAACCGTAGAACTGTTAGTCGCTATCAAAGACAACAATATAAACACAGATTGGTGGTACTACCTACTTATTTACTTTCGATGACGCAGAATGTTTTGCGCACAATAAGAACTAAGTATTTACTTCAATTTAAGATACCGTGTAAATAATCTTTTTAGTATTATTTACGCGAAATAAATTAATCTATATATGTGTAAGTATATGTGAGAAACATTAAGATTGATATCAAGTAGTAGCTGGTACACGTTCATTGTTTCTGTGATGACATTGTTGATAGTGACCATATTTAAAAAGGTCCTTGGATCGATGCTATCTTCAATAAGATAGAGATCGTCACCTCTATCAATTAAAATTAGAAAAATATAAATTGCCCTTGAAAATGGAATGTACCCCAATTTATGTAACTCTGCGACTTATAAAGTAACTATGTATTTACATTTAAAAAACATTATAGATGTAACGTAAAGATAATCTTTCTTGATACGTTCCTGCTGGATACAAGGACAAACCAGTAACCAAATCTTTTGTTATAGTTATCTTATTATTATTGTGAAATAGAAAATAAAGAGATGTGCAGTCATCTTAATATATGAGTCGTCTATTATCAAAGGTGGCAATCTGTGCATTTGGACAAAAAAAATTTATTGATATGTCAATACAGATTGATTTGAATATAATCGTCTCCTTCAAAGGATACGGTTCAAAACCTGCATTAAATAAAGGTTAATAGTTAACCTGTTATTTATCTAAGATGTCGTTCCGAAGAGTTTTGTGACTGCCAATGGAGTACAAAGTCAATAATTCGTTTTTCTGATTTACCAATCATTGTCCAAAAGTCAGATTGCCGGCTTTGATAATAGTCGACTCATATAATAGTAAGCTTAATATAACAACTTTTTCGTTGCACGACAATATAATATAACTACTATTCTCTTTCATTACCACTGTCATGGCTTCGAGCCAAGGTCCAGGGATTCCTGTCACAATTTCCTCTTAGATGACCAGTGTGCAGTTTGATTTCATTATGACTGAGTGATTCATTATTATATTTGGTTCTTCCTTTGCGATCGTGCCAGGTGTGAATAATGTAGATTTAAAATTAGGTGCTGTTAGCCTAAAAGTCCAAAGACGGAGTGCCCACGATGTTTGTGGATAACGGCTTACGAAACACGATACTCAACCTTGGATGCGATCTTGTCGTTGTGAGGAAAAGCGATTTCACGGAAATTATTGGGATCCTTATTACGTCACCATGTCGAGACTAATAGTCAATTTATCTTCGTTTAGCGTTGACCGGACAATCGTTTTGTATTGTACCAATTCACGGACACAGTTTCGAAGAATGTGTTATTTGATTACATTTGATGAACAAACGAGACTGGATAGAATTTCAATTTGTCCAGTGGTATCAAAAAATAACCTTGATAGTAATTTGTTCTTTGATGGCCCGATGGCATTTACGAAGATCATGTGAATTGGTTTTTATGTGTGTTATGTTGATTAGTTACTAAACTTTTTGTTTGACAATGAAAAATAAATTTATGATTGAGACGACATTCCAATTAGTTTTAGGTCGGTAAGATATCGCTACCCCTCAGGTGGTGGGGTTGCAGTTGTGGGTTTTGAGTCGTAATAGAACCCCACGTTTCTCGTTGCCCAAGCATCCGATCCTCGTCCGAAAAAAACCCGAAAAATCCATCTTAGTTGATAATAATGACTGTCAGGCTAAACAAGATATGCGTCTCCGGTTCCCGTTACTGTTTCCCAGTTATCCACATGTCGTTGTAGCACCGGTATGGTTAGTACCATCGCTGCCGAACCCGTAGAAAAGTTCGAGTGAGTGTCAAACTAAGCTTTTCTTTTTCGGGCCGGAGGCCGACCCTTCTACGAAGTCACCGTGCCTAGCGGGCGCGCTGTTTATGTGGGACTGGTCCGCGACTGCGAATCAGGGGCTTAAGAATATTTTTAGAGCCCTACCGTACTAAACGACTCCCTTGCACTCTTACTCGACCCGACGTCCGATCTCCGACACGGCGCCGAGGGCGAAGAAGAGCTCTACCTCTCCCGTTTTGCAGTCTCCTTCCGCGAGATGGTGGACTTGCAGAAGTCGAGCATTGCCTGATCTCGATTCAACTAGTTCGAGGGGACCGGACGGATCGCCTCGACGATCCGTCGCCCGTTATGAAGGGTCCGCCAGGCGGCGAGATCACGCCTCGAGCACGGCACGCCGAGATTGAAGCTTCTACGCTCGAACTTCCGCCGTGCCGGGATGCGGCTCCCCCCTGGAGCAGAAATCGCATCGCCGTCAAACTCAGCCTAACCCATTTCAAACTTAACTCAGCACTAGTCCACTTAGTTTCTCGTCGGATTTTCACAGATTCGGTGATGGATGCATTTGTAAAGGATCTGCCCTTGAGCTCTAGACCACATTCGGAAGCGCTCTCGGTTGAGCCCTCAAGTTCAATTTTGTGTTCATTTGTCTTGGTGAAGCAAGTGGCCTCCGGGCCGCCCCCCAGCGATCCCACAATGACAAAAATGTCCAATCTCTTAGCCACTGTACGATTTGATTTCATAACAATTTTTCCACGTAAATGAGATTTCTCAATATAAATTATTCGAAACGCAAATAATGTGATGAAAATAAAAAGAAACGTGATACATATTAAGTTTCAAAATAATTATAATTATTAACACGACTCTTGAAACCCGAAGAAATTACTAATTCTACTGCCCCAAAGAGAGCTGTATTTACGTATATTCTGATGATTTTTATTAACTCCGGGTTTCGTTTAGCTCCAGCTGCGCCTGTTTCGTCTCGGCTCAATCAATATGTTGCGGTACATATTATGATAAAGATCTTCATTAATCCCGCAGTCGCAGTACCAATATTCTGCCTACTGCCCTCGTATAGCCGTGCATTCTGGATTTGAAGAAGACAGTCAACATACACAATACAATAGAATCTTCAACCTTATGTCTAAAGGTGTGTTTTGTGTGATGTTGGCTATGGCTATGGCTTCCTTGCCCACTGAGTTTCTCGCCGGGTCTTCTCAGTGGGTTGCGTTTCCGATCCGGTGGTAGATTCTGCGAAGCACTGCTCTTGCTAGGGCCAGTGTTAGCAACACTCCGGTTCGAGCCCCGTGAGCTCACCTACATGTTACAGCGAAGCTAAAATAGCTTCTCAAGGCTATCAGCATAGGTAGGGAAAAAAAAGAAAATGGCTTCCTATGGCTATAACCACCACGCAAATTTTGAGCTCGATTCGTTTCGATTTAAATAGAAATGAAATGTGTTTTTCATCAAACTTGGTTTCAAAAGAGATTACGGCTTTTACTGCTTTTAAATCAGTAAAAATAAGACTGTTTTTGTTCGCGTTCATAAAAGTATATAACGTACTAATCCGACAGAACTAATTTCCATTCTTTATCTTAATCGACAAAACAAAATTACTGACGCAAATAGCCCTTATCGTCATCGCATTATTAGGTCATTATTGTATTTTTTTGCCAATTTAACGACGTTGTATGATTAATGCGTTCGTTAAAATCCTGAGCGATAACTCATAACGGAATAATAATATTTTTTCAAACTAATCATAAATTTTCGAAAGTTTTAGCGGATCATTATTGGTTGATTACAAACAACAGTGCAATTTAGTCTCGCGTTTGTTGTATACTTAAACAATTTCATACATTTCGACATAGTTGGGATTACAATCAATAATGCATTTCAATTGAAAAAAAAAGAAATTGAATATCACTTAATGCCGTCGGGACACAGAAAGAACTTTGCATATTTACAAACCTAGTATTTTGTTTAAATTTTATCGTAACTAAGAGAGGATTGGTGTATTAAAATTTTCATAAAATTAAAACGTAAAACTGTTGATTTAACATAGAAGTAAATTCAAAAACAAATAATTATTACTGCATGGAGAATAGAATGCATAGTCAAGTTCAGAGAGACTTTTACTTAATTTTATATGTGGAATTGTGTGATATTGATTTTTAATATAATGATGTTACGCGCTGGGGTTCGGGATAAATAAAAATTCTACCGAAGTACAAATTAACACTGTATTAACACTTAAAACTCTTAAAACACTTAACGAACACTTTAAAATTCTCAATTCACTTCTTCCGCTTCGCTTCAAGTGATCCGATCGCTGTTTCGCTTCGAGTAGTTCCGATTACTAACTGACTTCGTGCCATCTCCGCAGCGCTTTCTTTTGAGAACATTCTGGGCAAGTCGAGTAGTTTTCTAGATATGAAGAGTTCCTTTGATATTTGTTTCGGCTATTCGACGATAGATGGCGGTACTCTTACCGGCGTAGCAATACATAGCGTATCTATTTGCATCAATTACCACTTTACTGTTCAGTGTATCACTGTAACTTGCAGAATAATTTTGGCTAAGGTATTGAGCACTGACTATTTTGTAAATTTTTAAGAAGTTTGAAAGTAGATACACGCGATATGAGGGGGGTACTTGGTATGAGATTGATATGTTTTCACCAAAAAAAGTAAATACGTACATTTAATACGTAGATTTTTGATGCAAACCAATATATTTCACATCATAATTGATTGTTAGTAAATAAACAAAACCTTATGAATATATCAGTTATTTTTACTTAATAGATTTATTTGGTATATAAATTGCTTTTCGTTTTTTTAGTCGAAAAATGTTCGCAGTCCTCTCTTGTCTCATTTTGAAGACGCGCCCAGCAAACTATAAACAAAGTTGCATGTATATCTTGTGATTGATGTTCTGATGACTGTAGTCCGACATGTAAATGAAAATAGATAGATATTTATATTTGATTTTCCGCCGTCAACAAAACGTTATTAATAGAGAGACAAATATTTTTATTACTGCATTAAATTGGTGCCACATGACATGAAATTATTGAAAAAGCAAGATGCTAAAACGGGTGCTTGCTTTCAAAATACAACAATGGATCGAATGTAAAATTTAATTAGCACGTTTACCTTACGCGCGTATGAATCTTGAATTTTAATAAATCCCACGGATAACTCATGCTTGCCTCGGTATTTCAAAGTGAACGCTGAGGGAATAAATAGCCTTGAAAGTATGTGTCTTCTACGTACAGTCCATTTTGCTAATTGAACACCATTATTAATGTTTAAACTTTTGGGCATATATTTGTCGTATTCTATTATTTATTTTTGTAAATAGGTGCAAGTCTAGCAATAATAAAAAAAAAATTGTTTTCGTAATTTTGGTATTGAAATATCTGTAAATAGTCGTAAATCAGATAAAGATAACATTATAATAAAAATATAAAGATGGCTTAAAGATTCGTGAAAATGCTGTCAACAAAGAGGTTATATAAATAGTTTTCCTATCGAAAGAGGTTGAGCTATAAAATTTACATATTTATTATAGGTGACCTACATTTGCTTGTAAATGAATTCGCCTGTTTGATCACAAACAAACTGGAATAAATCGTGTGGGCAATTTGTGTTTTTCTTTAAATGTATTTTTCTGCACCAAATAAATATCATGAAAATTCTTAATGTTGTTCGTTTGAATCGAGATTTCGTCTAAATGCTTTATATTCTCTTTGATTTCACTAAATTACTTGTGAAGTTTTGTTACCGTTACACAAATGATGTAATCTTCTGGCTTAGTTTGTTTTGATTTAGTTTTTTTTTTCTGAAATGATTACGCAATTATGTTTTTTTTTGCGACCACTATTAGTCCGTCGCAGGCGACAAACTGGCTGGAGTAAAAGATCAATGCCGTGACGAGGCTTGCTATTGTTCACAGTTTGTCTCTAGGCAGCGAAGCGTAATCGCTCGTAACCGAGGAAATTAACCTTGTCATTTGATATGGAGGTATAAAAACTACTCATTACACTATGAAACGTGAAGATATTCATCCGCATAACGCTCATTGGGCTTTTGTTTTTCTCGGTAATCTTACAAGGTATTGTTTTGTTACATGAGCCATTAGGTTTATTCAATATCTGTGAATGCTTGCAGCATACAATGCAACATGTGCAAGAATAATAGGATAATATGATCGTATACATATTGCGATAGACCATTGTGCAAATATAGGTTTATTTAAATTATGATGCACGTGTCTCATCTATGGTTACATATATAGTGTATGTTCAGATATAGTATCTATGTTATGTAAATGTTTGCACTGAAAATAATTTGTGTGTACACTATTTTTAGTCTACCTTTACCTAACCAAGTCATGTATTATATTATTTGTCAAGTTTTTGATCAATGGATCTGCTGATATCATTGATTTGCTAATCTTAAGTAGATTGTATTTTTGTAATCCATCAATTCGGAGATATGTCTTTTACGCGATGATAACTACGATACGTAAAACAAGTAATTTATTAAGAATTAAAATTGATTAAAAAAATATACTGTCATAATTAGTTCGCTTTTATTTAAATTTCAATAAACAGAATATGGTAAAACATCAGATGACTGCGTTACTTTATATCAATTCCATGCATTTTTGTACATGCTTTGTTTACTCTAAAATTTATTAGCTTAGAGATCCAGTACCTAACCTCATTTATTGTCATCACATTATTTTTGTTGTTGTTGCTTAGTTGGTTGGACGATCTCACAGCCCACCTGGTGTTAAGTGGTTACTGGAGCCCATAGACATCTACAATGTAAATGCGCCACCCACCTTGAGATATAAGTTCTAAGGTCTCAGTATAGTTACAACGGCTACCCCACCCTTCAAACCGAAACGCATTACTGCTTCACGGCAGAAATAGGCGGGGTGGTGGTACTTACCCGTGCGGACACGAAGAGTCCACACATCTAAGCAACAAAAAAAATAAAAAAATAAAACTAGCTATAGTAAAAGTTCGAGAATCTATCTCCAGATTGGAATCGCGACCCACTGAGAAGATCCGCCGAGAAACTTAGTGGGTTACGATAGGTCATGAGTTTCGACATCTAGCTAAGGTAAACGTGTAATTACTTAATTACTAGCTGACCCGGCAGATTTCGTAGTGCCCCAATCGATAAACAAAAGACCTAAACTTTTGTATAAAATAAACTTAAAACAAACAAAAGGGATCCGTCCGACGGAGGACACATCACAGAAAAAACAAAATTGTTATTTTTATTTAATTCCGAGCATTTTCATATTTATCTACCTTTTAAACCTTCTCTGGACTTTCACAAATAATTCAAGACCAAAATTAGCCAAATCGGTCCAGCCGTTCTCGAGTCTTAGCGAGACTAACGAACAGCAATTCATTTTTATATATACTAGAGGTCCCGCAGTAGTCGAAATTCGACTATAATTAATTAAAATTTTAATTTTTTACACTATTATGATTGTATTTTATACTTCTATAATCTCAAATTTCGCCAAGGCTGCACTATAAAAAAATATTAATAAAGAGAAACAATATTTAATCTATTCTCAATTTGACCACAGACGTCAAGAACAAAAGTTTGACAATAAATAGTATGCATGCGTGTGTGCATCAAATACATGGAATGTAGTGTGTGTAATGTTTTCTTTATTGATTTAATGTATCTTTTATGCATTATTTTAAAAAAATATTAGCATTGTGCACTTCTTCTCTATATTCTCTATAAGTGTAGAAAATTTCATACTCCTCCGTCCGCGCAATTTTCGTAAAAAGGGATACAATGTTTTTGCTTCACGTATTAATATATAGATAGAGTCAATGAACGGTTACAATAAATCGCACTTGAATATAAAATTAACGTTTTTAGACGAGCTTTATAGCGATAACAGAAACTAATTTGTTCTGTGTTATCAATTTGATAGTAGGTACCTATGTAGCCAGTTGGTCTTAATGTTTACAAAACATTGTTACCGCGTGACGTTCTCATACGATCGTACGATGTTATTATCGTCTTCCAATATCGAATATTTGACCGATATGTCGATGGTTGAATGTAAATAAAATATCATAATATTTCAATTTTAATTTCACTTTTTGATATCTAACAGTCGATTTTGTTTTGTCATGATGATTATAGTCATGTCTATTTCCGTATTTACTGATCATTTCCTTAGAATATTCCAGTGACAAGCGTGTCTCGCAACTTTATAGTACGTGGAAACATAGAATTCGTTTTGCAAACTTGGTTTCGAATAAAGATGCTTCAATACTACAAAATCAATTCACCGTAGCGAGATATTTAAGTATAGGTATTATATTACTACCATAATCTTTTTGTAAGGTAAAAAGTTGCGCAGCTCTGGTCCAATAATTTTTTGTAATGCCATAAAAAATTAGACAATTATAATAAAATCGGTGAATTGTAGTCAAAGTCACCCAAACACCACGTTAACTTATTCATGATGGATGCATGGATTTTTTTCCAATACTTTTAAGCTTTTAGGTAACGCAGAGCAGACGCATCTCTGCAGCGGTTTTTTAATAGTAAAGATAGAGATTCTTGTTTTTTAACACGATTTTAGATGCTCGATCCGTATTTATCTAACATAATCTTTCACCGTAACTTTCGCCATCATTAAGATTAACTTGAATATTTGCCCGCGTATCAAAGACCAAGATCACCAGAATAAAATAAATGATTAGTTTAATCTTATTAGATTATTATTAGTCTTATTATCAGATTATTATCTTATTACTTATTAGTAGTCTAAAAACTTTTAGTTCAAACAAAGTGTTGCTTAAAATATATTTTGTTATCAAATGCCTTTATTTAACCTTTAAAGTTTGTATGTTCGGATAGATCAAAACTTGTAAGCTAAATTTGATCAAACTTTTACGGATTTTGTTGATGTAGTTTTAATTTCGATAGCAAAGCATTTAAATGGTAAGCGCGAACTTAGTCGAAATCCAGAATTAGCTTCAGATAAAGGAATTCTTCAACGGTCAAAAGCACAGATACGAAATGTTGAGTACGGATTTTTTCCCTTATTTAACACATACGGAATATTTTATATATATTACAATTGAGTTATAAAATAGGATTACAGATACGAGAATTGGATAGTTATAAAATAGATCGTGTCAACATTTTTGTCAAAACACGCGGAGGATCTTTTTTAAACTAAGCACGCTTGTAGCTTTTAATTTGTTTTTTGTGTGGATCGTCCTATGTTTAGTAAAATATAATGTTTTTTGTCAGTAGCCGTGCTCATGATCGTGGTGAAAATAATGATGAAACAAGTTTCAATACGTCACTCATTAAATCCGAATTGGTAAATTCATTGAGGTTAGTAAAAAACGCATACGCTATGAGACTAGGGATTTATTTACAAATTTATAAGAAAAAGAAAACATTATAATAACATTAATAAATAACTAATAACGATACCATTGGAATATGTAAGTAGGATAAGTACACACGAATTGTGTAAACCTATAAAAACAACGGTTCACAAATTCATGTTTTTCACATTTGTCCCATATTTATTTGGTATCCCACCTGTAACATTCTTGGTGTGTAAACTATGCTTAGCTCTATTGCACATTAAAAAAAAATTAATCCTCAATATTACTAAAGTTCACTTACAAATTTTAAGCCAATAGATAATGTTTATTTCTATGCAGAATATTGTTAATGCGTTACAATGCGAATCCCATAAAAATAAACTTTTCGTAAAACTATTAAACATGCAATATTCAGTGTTTTAAGTATCGCTCGTAGAAATAGTTGGGCGTTATGGAAAAATCTCGCTATCTTTCTCACGTCCGCACCTTAAACGTAATGACTGACGTCATAACCCGATATAATATAAGTGTTAGTTTGCTACCTGATTTGGGGATGATGATGAACCAGGTCCGGGTGGTTTCTCACTCACAAATCATATTTATTTCGAATAGAAAATATTTATTCCACATCCCTATTTAAGGAATGGTATGAAAGAAAACATATTTATCAAATTCTCTTAGCAATTAATTACACGTTCTATGTAGGTTAAAACGTTTGAAGTAAGAATGTATGTATGTAACATTCCCCAACTAGTGGAAAAGTCGACGCCATGCGTCACTGAACAGATATATCATTTAATGAAAATGTGATTCAGTAAGAAATAATTTAAATTACGGTAAAACGTACTATTTCCGTCACTATGGCTTGCGATTATAAACGGGACTGGCGCCGCTCGCTATTTATTACGATTCTTTGGAATCCAGCCAAGTGTCGCTCGACATCAGAAAACTATCGACACATGCCGAAAGAAAGTCAAAGTTCGACGGCTCATATGTATCATGCAGATACGTGATTAGAACGAGATTAATGAAGGAATCGGTGCGAATGTATTTATTTTAAATATATTTGCTCTAGAAGTAGTGGCTTAAAGGATAAGATACCCGGTGTACACGTATGTTCCTAAGGAAGCGAAATTTTATCCACGCTCGGGACTAATAACAAGTCGGTTTTGTGGAAGTGATGTATATTTTTAGTCCGAAAATAATAATTAGATTATTTGAAAATTTCTAACTGTACATACCGGTGTTGAAATCTCGCAAGCAGACATGATTTTTTCTAATACGTACACATAATACAATTTCACAAATGAAGGATTATAGTTACTACGGTTGCCCCACCCTTCAAACCGAAACGCGGTGGTACCTACGCGCGCGGACTCACAAGAGGTCCTACCACCAGTAAATAGGTATTAGTAATTAATAACAGTATTAGTAATAGGGGTGCGTTTTTTGAACCCACCCGGGTAGGTTATCTTTACCCCGTCTGTTTCTGCCGTTTCGGAAGCGTTAAGGAGTTGTGGTTTGAGGGTGGGTGGGTGAGATTGTTTATCGGTCTCCTTAATGAATATAATAATTATTTATAAATTTTATACGTTGTGTTTGGTGTTGACAGATACGCCAAAGATGTGTCGTGTCACTCGTAATATGTGTTTTAAGAGACAAAACATGGCTTGGTTTGTCCTCGGAAGTCATAACTCGTCCGATAAATTTTTTAATGAGCTGATGATATCTGTAATTTTCTATAATTATAAGCTCGTTGCTAAGCATATTAGAGCGACTTTTAAGTTATTACAAAATTGAAATAGTGTTTTAAATTCCGATTACCTATGTATCAACTGAGAAATTTTTATTCGCTCATTGTTTAGTATGAACATTTTTAAAAATTTCTTCATTTTTAATATATATTCATGAAAAACGGTTTCAAGGATAAGTCTAATGTGAATTTTGGCAAAAAAAATTGGTTGATAGTAACAAACTTACACAAATTCTAGAAAAACGGTTCCAAGGATAAGTCTAATGAGAATTTTGGCAAAAAAAATTGGTTGATAGTAACAAACTTCACAAATTCTATTTATTGATGGTGGTTTAGTTGACAAATAGTTTTTCAACGTAATGAAACTTACGGTTGTATACACGGACCTGACGGTATACATGGTTAGAGTTATCACCCCACACTGCTAAGCCGCAGGTCGCGGGTTCCTTTCCCACTTGAAGCTTACATTCGTGTGACGAACAAATTTTTAAAGTATGTAAATATGTACAGATGTATTTCAGTCTCTGTTTCCATAGTACAGAGAATCCTATTTGGGGCTAGATGACCACATGTGACTTATTCCATGGTTATTATGTTATGTTAAACCTATGCGATAAAAGTCTATCAGGCTATTATATATGCAGCAGGTCTATATTATATATGCAGCAGGCAGGTCTATTATATATGCATATAATATATATGTCGCAGATAAATTACCAGTTAAATGTAAATTAATCTTAATCAATCAATCAAATGTTATCAAATCTTAGTTATATAATTTATTATTTTTTATGTTAATGCACTGTCGATTGCATCTATAATTGAGGTGACATCTGCCATATACTTTTGTCAGTTTGTCAATGTTTTATATTGATGGTCACTTTGTTGGTACAACTTAATAAATAAATAAATACAATATACATGTGGATAAATGTGTAGTATCTATTATATAAAATATATTTATAAACAAAAACGTTTATAATACAATATGTTGTTTTTATGTATACACATATAGTTTTTTTTAAATTAAAACTCAAAATATTAGAAGCCAATGAAAGTAGGAAATTGATTGTAAATTTAACGAGAAACTATATATTTTTTATATTTCCTTTCTAGTTAATGAATTTATTAGTCACGTTCTCGTAAAGACTCGTATCTACCATCGAGTGTGTGATTCATTCGCCATAATAATAAAAATGATTAAATAATTTTACTAGTCAATTTTATTAGCTAAAACTATAAAATTAATAAGCTGAGGAAACTGTGCTGAATAGTGTGGTGGTGTTACTGCGGCGACGCGAAGTCTGTGGGTAGGGGCCGTATGACCGTGACGCTGTCGGGAGGTACGTGACGTTATTTAATGCGTGACGGTCGCCCTTCACGCACCCCGAGGCCAAGGTCTGATTATGTCCCTACCCTCGTAAACTTGACATTTATATTGTGGATAATTAAAAAATAGATCGTGTCAACATTTTTGTCAAAATACGCGGAGGACCTTTTTTAAATTAAGTTCATTCTAGCTTTTAATTTGTTTTTTTTTTTGTGTGGATCGTCCTGTATTTAGTAAAATCTAATATTTTTAGTCAGTGTACGGTTGCTTTAGCAAGAGTAAAGAGTAAACTGCCCTTTACTAATGAAACAAGTTGATGCAATTTTAACTCCGTATATTCACCAGTGTCTGCCGTGTCGGGTGGGCTATGTACGACTGACCAAATGCAAGCGATGCACAAAATAGCATACGCTGCTAAATGTGTCCCTACATAAGCCCCCACTTTTTTTAAATACATACATTTAAAAAAAATAAAAAAAATACGGTTACATGCTTCAACTAATTTCTAAAATTGCAGACATTTCGTTAAACAATAAACATGACAAAAAAATATAAATCAATGGAACAGAATAAAAATTTAAACATAACATAAAAAAAAAAATGTTAACCTATACGTACATTTTACACAAATGACGTACGTTGCTTATTACACGAAACGAACGCGGTTACACGAAAGCGGTACTTCTTGCTTCCTGAGGTTGAGATTTAGGCGAGACTTCACGCAACTGGATGGTGGCAGCTGACGGACGGCCTTGTCCGAGCTGTACATCCCGGAACATCATTAGTCTCCAAATATAATTCTGTGCACCCTTGCGACAGCGCGTGAACAGGAGGTATAAACCAGCGAGTATGCAAGCGATGCACAAAACTGCATACGCTGCTAAATGTGTCCCTACAGTCAGTGATCGTGCTCTACTTAGTGTTGATTAACTGATAGAGTCCAGATAGTCCATAGCGGCAATGCTGTCACTACTTGAGATACGAGTTCTAAGTCTCAATTGTATAGTAAATATAGTTGAATAGCTATCTTACCCTTCAGGCCGGAATATATGACTACTTCGCACCTGATATGGGCACGATGGTAAATACCCGTTTCGTTTAACAATACCTTCCAGTAATTACACAATGGGGTGGGTAATTACAAAAATACCCAAAATTGATTTTTATTATGTGATATTCCTTCATCGCGCAATTCTGTCGTGAACACGTTAAGTATGTACGTATTTCCATAGAAAAATTGGTACCTGCTGCGGGATTTAAACACTGGGATATTGCCGGGCTTCTTATCCTTTAGACCACGGCGAACATGTGTAGTGTCTTGAGAACATGTGTAGCGTAGAACCAGTCAAAAATGTGAATTGGATTTCATGAAAGTCCATTGCTAATGGCGATTTTAAAGCAATTGCAGAATAAAATTCAGAAGCCACAAGTACACACAAATTTATAAAGTTTACACAGAATTTACAATGTAAGTAAGCTATATTTGTCTAGATAAAGTGCAATAAAAATATGTCTTTTATCATTATTTGATTACAAAACCTGTAAGATTTATCATCCGTGTCATTACAAATGGAAAATTCTGGTACTATCCAATGTAAAATCGCATATCACGCTATAGATGCGTATGCGATTGGCCACCTGTTTAGGTAGGTACAGAAATAATGTGCAAGTTTAATTTTGGTATGCCGAAGACGGTATTTTTGATGCATAGGTGGAGAATCGTATAATTCGAAGTTGGTTATTGGTACCATTGGCATCCATGATTCGACTTATAGGGTACTTTTTTACATTAATACTGAATGAAAATGAATGATTTATGACGAATGGAAGAAAGTAAGATATAAGATGATAGATTTCATTTACAACATTTGAGATCTTCTCTGGTATTTCCTATAATGCCTAAGGTCTCAAAAGACCCTACCTTAATGTAAAATTGCCGCAATTGAGTTCGTGTCAAATAGTAGAGTCATCTCTCTGTTGCAAACATTTAAAAATAATACGACATTAGCGCGCCGGAATACGACGCATCAGTGCTAGATTAGACCGGACCAGACCAGACCGGGGATATATTGTGTCCGGTCCGCGATCTTCAACTGCGATTCCATTTAGCACGTGATTTTTATTTACCGGTCCAGTTAACTCCGGTACGAATCCACATTTGATTGATCAATGGTTGGTCCGAATTGCAGTTTGTTGTACTCCTATACATCCGTCACTACACTACTACATCGATCACTAAAATAAGTGATAAGGATCTGCGGTTACGTGTTCACCGCATCCATCCGTCGTTATTTGTGCATGTGAGTGTTTTTGGGTGTACCTTAAAAGTTAACTCTTTTTTTTGAAATTCCTTAGATGGGTGGACGAGCTCACGGCCGACCTGGTACAAACTTGCCTATTTCTGCCGTGAAGCAGTAATGCGTTTCGGGTTGAAGGGTGGGGCAGCTGTTGTAACTACATATACTGAGACTTTAGAAATCATATCTCAAGGTGGGTGGCGGCGCTAACGTTGCTGATTGATGTCAATGAACTCTTTTAACCACTTAACACCAAGTAGGCAGTGAGTTTGTCCACCCCTCTAAGCAAAATGAAAAATACTACAGTTATCTAATTGCAAAAGGTACTTTTTGAATAATTCTAGCTGGTTTTAATGGACCATTACGAAAAATTCTGGTTAAAACAATAATTGTTCTTGTACATATAACATAACTTTATCAATCTTAATATGATTAAGGTAATCTAATTAATTTTATGTTTCTGATTTTAAGTGAAAACTGTTATTACAAATTTTTTTGAATATTTTTTTTAAAATTAATATGTTCTAAGAACATTACTTAAAATTAAAAATATATGCATAAGGGCTATTGTAAATTTTTTTAAAATGTAAGACAAAAAATATGGTCAAGGAAATATTTTTTCATTTAATAGAAATCGAGTTCGCAAATTTGCAAACGTTAAATCACATACAAACTATCTGCTACATGAATTCATTGAAATTATGAAATAAGTGGTGAATTGTTTTTTGATGTATAAAATACAGATAGAGTAGGGTGGGTCTTATTCACCTATAAGTTCCAGGTGAAGCCGATCCATTTCTTGAAAAATTTATTATATGGAAAATAAATACATTTTTTTTTATTGCCTTTGTAGGCAGACGAGCATACGGCCCACCTGATGGTAAGTGGTCACCGTCGCTCATGGACGTCAGCAATGCCAGGGGCAGAGCCAAGCCGCTGCCTACCATACATACGTATTTATATATTTTTAAAATTTGCTACATTCTTTTGTTTTTTTCATTCATTCGTTTGCTACGTCTTTACCATTGCGCACATGATTTTGTAAATGTTTCTTGTATTATGCGAATCATTCATATATATCTTCTACTTACGTCTTCTACGAGTATATATATAAACCTATTTATATCTCTTGATTTTTACATCGATCTCATCGATGCGAGGCTTGAGCCTTTTAGCCTTCTGTTAGCAGTTTGCTCGCATGATACTTAGCTATGAGTGATAATTTCTCATTCCCCTAATGGATTATGTAACGTTGCTGAATCTTGAATAAACGAAAACAAAAATTAATTGCAAATGTACTAACACCATGGACTTCCTGTTTTTGACGTTTAGTCTGGATAATTTTAAACGGCTGTTTGCTTTCTGATTAAATCCATAGTTATTTCGGACGTACATTTGTTTGTTCAGTTCTTAACCGTATCAACAGACCTTCGGTTCTGCAAAATATCTACGATCAATATGTCGGATTCTATTTTTGGATTGCTAAAATCGAAGGCAACATTTATTTCATACTGAATAAATTTTGAATATCTCAAGTGCTTTAACGTTTTTATAATACAGACACGCATGCTTTAGTTTTTACTCTTTATTGTTAGTCATGAAATTTTTCAACAGATTAATCACGGTCCTTTTTATTTACACCGTTATTTTACTCGGAATGGTCAAGTGTTGTTGACATATTTTTGTAAGAATTACGTGGAGATGATTGGCCTAGAGCCAAAAATCGTGGAATTTACATGAAAACGGATCTTTTGTCACTGCTGGATTCATTAAATAAATTAAAGACATTAAGTACGTGTTTTTCGTCGGTTTTCACGTTGAATAGGTACCTACAGTAAATCGTGTTACGTAATACTCGAACGTTCACGGTATCCATAGTTTCCGCGTGTTTCATTGCAGTAAAGTGGAAAGAACTCATCGATGTTGAAAATAAACAACTCTTATTATTGACTACAGTTTGCACGTCATATTGAAGAAACGTAGTACATAGTACTCCATTATTATATACTAGTGTATTTTTAACACGCTTAAACCACTGAGTTTCGCGCCGGATCTTCTCAGTAGGTCGAGATACTGAGCTGGTGGTAGATTCGGAGAAAATTACTGCTCTTGCTAGGACCAGTGTTACCAAACTCTTTCAGGCTATGCCCATGAGCTCATCTACCAGTCCGTGAGTAGTTGGAATAGCCCCTTAAGCTTCCAGTAATTTAGTACTGTAGAGACAAAAATGCTTGTAAAAAGTTTTTTGGATGTAACGAAATTTCTTAATTTTCATAGACTTGAAGACGTCTGATATGAACCATATCATGAAAATTTTGCACACGTATCAAGGACTGTTGATAACACAATAATTTTATAACTTCGCTCTAATATCCTGACCAGTATCAATTAGCCCCCTGAGTTTCTCGCCAGATCTTCTCAGTGGGTCGCGGTTCCGATCCGGTGGTAGATTCTGCGAAGCACGGCTCTTGCTACGGTTCGTGTTAGCAAAGTCGTCAGGTTTGAGCTCCGTGAGCTCACCTACTAGTTAAGGTTACGTTGAAATAGCCTCTCGAGGCTCTCAGCTTAGGTAGGAAAAAAAAAAAAAGATCAGTATCAACAGGATAAAAACAAGAAAGATGAAGTTAATTCTTAGTTCGAACTTAGTTGCTGTTTAAGCGTATTTTTTAACTTTGTAGCTATGCCGTGTATTTATAATAATTTGTTCTAGTTTTTTTTTTAAATACATTACCATTTACATGCCATTGATAAGAGCGTCGCTTGGTATTAATTGGTACGCGGCTTTTTGTATCCGTCAATGGTATAACGCCGATAAGGTGAAGGTCAATGTATATTAAACACAATTTATTATTTTTTTATTAAATATTATAGTATCCTTAAGCTACATTTGTTTTTGTTATAGTTCAAACAGTAAACTCACAGTACGAGTAGTCATTGTAAATATTAAATCAAGAAATGGTGGAAGGTTTTATAACACGTACGGAACTTTAACTGATTGAAACGGGGTGAAACGGCTCGACGAAGCTACTACGTCTTGAGAAGTTCCTATATTTAGAATCGTCGGTTTACGGTAGGTATTCATTTGACGTAAACACGACAAGGAATAAACGAAGAACTAAACCTTTAGGCACATTTTCAAACAAGCGTTTCACGAATAACCGCCTTATTGTAACGTAGCTAAGAATGAGTAATGTGAAATTAAAGTCTGATCATGAAGTAGGTCATAAAAAAAAAAGATACAATATCCCTATTTTAATGCATTCGTAATTTGTGATTTCGTTTTTATGTTGAACACATTCTTTTGTTTTTATACTTAGTCTGGCCATAAATACTGTTACAATTAAAAATAATAAAAATTCTATTGCAAATAACATTTATTACTTTTACAGTGTGTTAGTTTAATACATAAATATAAAACAATTTAAAGTATAAAAAGCTTATTCGAAGTGGTCTCCATTGGCTGCAATACAGTCCTTTAAACGTTGTGTACGGATTGTTTTAGGGACTCCAAATTATCATGGCGTTTAGAGCAAGCCGTACTCTCTAAAACTGACCATAAATCATAATCCAGCGGATTAAGATCGGGACTAGACGACGGCCAGTCTTCAGCTCTGATGAAGTCCGAAACGTTCATTTCCAACCAAGACTGCGTAGACCGAGCTTTATGACCTGGCGCCGAGTCTTGCTGGAAGGACCATTCTTGATTATTGAACATGGTGTTGTTAAGGGGCTTCACTATCTTCTCAAGAATGGTATCTTGATACACTTGTGCCGATGTTTTGATACCTTTTTCACAAAAGTATGGCTCATCACTGAAGTCGGATAGTGCCCACGTTGCACTCTGTCGACTAATTGGGAAGCTTCCTTAGAGCTTTGAGCATAAATACGGTCATTTTTTTTGTTAAAATGTTGTTCAATTGTAAAAAAAATTCTTATCCGTAAACAAAAAAAATCTAAGACCTTCCTTTGCGTACCGCTTCAGTAGTTGTTTCGATTTTACCACCCTATTCTCGTTTAAATTATCAGTTAAGAAATGACCAGTATGTCTTTTATAGGCTGCAAGTCCTAAGTAATCTTTTAAAATACGCGACATCGTTCTAGGTGCTATCTTCATCTCCCCAGATTAAATCTTTTGCTTTCGGACAGGTTTTCTTCGAATTCTTTCTCTTACTGCTTTGACCACCTTTTTCGTACGAACACTACGTGAACGGCCAGATCTTTTTCTGTCACAAACAGAGGAGGTCTCATTGCACCTATTAATAACCCGGTACACAAACATTTTACTAATACCAAGCGTATGGAGAGTTTTAAAAATTGCATTTGGCTCCATACCTGCTTTGTGTAATGCAACAACGATTCGCTTCCCTTTATCACTGGAGTGGTCCATTTTAATATCGCAAAATATTGTACAGTGTATTGACGCCAAAATGAGAAAACTCAATGAGCAATCATATAAAAATGACAGATTCCAAATTCAAATGTAAAATTTTGATTATTTTTAATTGTAACAGTATTTATGGCCAGACTAAGTATTCACAATATATGCAGACGAACTTTTCAATTGAAATAAATACGTAATGCGAAACTACATAACTATTTATAACCACATAATAATATAGTGATATGATTTAGATTCGAAATTTTAGAATAAAAATTTTAGAATAAAAATTTCGTGTAACAAATTAATCCGCAAGCTAATGTATTACATAAACCTGTCTGATTATTACTTAAAGACAATAAGACCTATTCTGGATCGTTAGTTATTATGGTGATATTTGCATTGTATTCACTCGTGTCCTAATATTAGCCTTAGCACTTACTTTGGTTTACATTGATAATGCGTAACATTATTTGTCTTTTTGTGCATTGTTTTACCTTTCAAACATTACAAAGCAATCTCAAGGTAAATCAAAACAGGGACAGAAGAAATTAACCAAAAACTACTGGAGTTTGTTTTGTACTTTAAAAAAAGTTATTCCCCCTTTAAAATTAATGATAATTTTCGTTACAACGGCTTTCGAACGATAAACTGCTTCAAATCAGAATTAGATCGTTAATCTGTGTATTTTTGATAAAAAAAAAAAAGTCGTATCAATCAGCGATGCAGGTTGCCGATGACTTCGTTAACTTATTGTTTGGAATTGTACAAAGGAACATACACAAGCATTATCTTATCTGTTAAGTAATGTAGCCAAAGTAATCCATGGAGCACAAAGAACGGGCGAAGCATTTGTTGATAGTATTAACGATGTTGTTGTCAGGTGCACACCGTACGACTCTACCTGGAGTGCTCGATTCAGATATTCCATACTCTTCGGGTACTTCGATCTCCAGTCACTTGAAGGAGGTAAGGTCCGGATAAAGGAACTGCACATTATATTAGATTATTATTATTAGTTCAGTGTGTTTGTTTATCTAAAATAAAATATTTAATTGGAGATCTGATTAAAGATTGTTGAGATTATTTTACTATATTATTGATATTTACTTGATATGATTGAAAACATTGATGTGTAATTATTCTTTGTTTTTTTTTTACATTGAATAAACTATTAGGTAGCATATTGTTATGTTTTTTGTGAACGAATTGTCAAGAAGCAATTTTCAATGAATTATAATTTATTTTAGATAACGATCTAACGAAAATATCTTTTCGCGTTTAATTATTGCATATATGTACATGTATGTATTTATGCGTATTTATATTGTAAATAGAGGGTTATTTTCGTTAGATAATAAACATTTGCGAATGTTTATTTGAATTTCTTTAGTACGCATCTGTTTATCGTTTTGTTGAAGTTGTAAAATTAATCTAACTCTAACGATTCATTTGAATTAATATATTATTCACAACTTGATCATGTTTGTTGATGTTGCCAGCTTCCCCTAAATTAGTATATTTGGCAATTCTGAACTATCTTAAATTTTCCTGCAGACAATGATATTCTGGTCGACTTTAGCGGGTAATGATTTTGTTTTTAATATATGCGAATTGGGCTTGTTTTTTTTTGTTGTTGCTTAGATTAGTGGACGAGCTCACAGCCCACCTGATGTAAAGTGGTTACTGGAGCCCATATACATCTACAACGTACTTAAATGCGCCACCCAACTTGAGATATAAGTTCTAAGGTCTCAAGTATAGTTAAAACGTCTGCCCCACCCTTCAAACCGAAACGCATTACTGCTTCACGGCAGAAATAGGCAGGGTGGTAGTACCTACCCGTGCGGACTCACAAGAGGACCTACACAAGTAATTACGCAAATTATAATTTTGCGGGTTTGATTTTTATTACACGATGTTATTCCTTCACCGTGGAAGTCAATCGTGAACAATTGTTGAGTACGTATTTCATTAGAAAAATTGGTACCCGCCTGAGATTCGAACATCGGTGCATCACCTCAACACGTATGCACCAGACGTCTTATCCATTAGGCCACGACGAATTAATGCCAATCGATGCCATCCTAGTTTAAGGCTAGTTACTGCTTTGGAATCCAATACGTGTATATCGTTAAAATTTAGAAGATTCTAGAATTTAGAAGATCCTTTGCGAACGAAATGTATAAAAAAGAATAGCACTTTCTATAATGTATTTTTATTAATTTAGCACGCACTAGCTTCACAAGTAAGCACTTTCTATCCACAACATATCGCAGTTCGCATGTGGTCATTTAAATATCTGGATTTAGCCGTAAATCCGCCATCTTTCTTTACACTCGTAATAAATTCAAACGATTTATAACAATCGCCGTGTTAAATATCATAAATTCATTTAAGAAATATATTGATAAAATTAAATGCAATGTTAATTTTAAGAGAAAATTCGCACTTGTCAATGGACATATACAGTATTACACAGTTTTAAAATGTGACTTCAATTTTGTTTTTCCAACTATTGTTGTTCTAAACTTGAATGTAATTCGGTATTGTGAGTTCGTATTGGCTAGAGGTACTAACTAGGTGTCGTCCTTAGATGCTGGAATCCAGCCTACTGAGTTTCTCTCCGGATCTTCTCAGTGGGTCGCGTTTCCGATCCGGTGGTAGATTCTGCGAAGCACTGCTCTTGCTAGGGTCAGTGTTAGCAACTCTCCGGCTTGAACCCCGTGAGCTCACCTACAAACGTTAGGGTGAAGCTGAAATAGCCTCTCCAGGCTATCAGCATAGGTAGGAAAAAAAAAAGTTGCTGGAATAATGTAGTGCCCCGCTGTTCGGGATGTTAAGTTAGGTCTCCTTTGTGTGGATGTGTGCGTTGTCTGTTCACACACAGGCCGCACACAGCGTCTGCTGCGCAACATCGATTCGTTGTTCGCGGTTCGGCCGTGATCGTCTCGGCTCAGTCACTGGTGCGCAACGCCAAGGGAAGCAAGTGTCCAGCGCCTAGCGCTTCTTTTATTTTTGTATTAATTTTTTTTGTGCATCACTGTTTCAAAAAGAAAACCTGTTTCAAATCGTCCGTGCAGTCTCGTCGAGACCAAAGACCGTCGAAATTATTTTTAAATGCGTTACTGAGCTTTGCCGTCTGCCTAGCTCAGTTCCTGTGCGTTGAGTAATATTCTGTGTCAGTTGTAGTGGTTGTGCTTGTGATAGAATCAGACGATTTTATCGTGAACGTGTTCCAATTTGGGATTTCACCACGAGCGGGCTCAAAGAAATTTATAGTCAAGTGAGTTTTGAATTCACTTTGTTAATAACTTTTAAGGTATAGAGTGAGTGACCTGAAAAGAAAATATTTGCAAATAAACCTTTTAGTAGGGCGTTTAATAAATGGAATCAGCTGTTTGTGTTTGTTCCAATTTCATTGAACTACTCTTACCATTACTATTATTTGGACATTGAAGACGAAAATCATAGACCAAGTCATCATAGTATGTATATCATATAATTTTGTCATTGAAAGTTTTTGACAGCTTTAATCGAGATATATAATCTCGTGAATATTTCATATGCGTTAATAACTTGGACCATGTTTAATTAGATCAATGAGAATCTTCAACTATGTAGGAAATGTAGTACCTGCATGAAAGTAAATATACTTACATGAAAACTACTGAATTCCCAAATATACCTATACCTAATATTAAAAATATTAGGTATATATTTGGGATAGGTATATATTAGGTATATATTTGGGAATTCAGTATAGCGGTAGCCAGCGGCTTGGCTCTGCCCCTGGCATTGCTGAAGTCCATGGGCGACGGTAACCACTCACCATCAGGTGGGCCGTATGCTCGTCTGCCTACAAGGGCAATAAAAAGATTACCCAAAAGTTTTAATTAGTGTAATTACTGCTACTCTAGTCTATATCTACTAAAACAAGGTGGGTTAAAGATTCAAGACTTAGCAAAAAAAAGCAAGGTCATGACTTTGACCTTAGTGGTTTCATATTTACCTATATACACACTAAATATATTATCATCATAATATATTCATTGTTAGCGAGGCGCTAAAGATATATGTATAACAAACATATGGGTATGAAAAAAATACCCAACCGGTTTCCCAAATTATATCCGGTATATATTTAGTATATATCATATATCACGGCCTACCGGATTGCAAGCAGCTCATACCGGAGCTCATAACCGCATCGATGTCTCAGTGGCATTGGTAAAGCGGGTGCCCTATTCTTCAAACTGGAAAACATGACAGAAATAGAGTGCATGCCAGTGCGTTGGCATTACTGTCTTATGAACTTATGCTACGTCCTAGGGGTTAGGAAGTTTAGGGAATAGATTACAATAATAGAATACTGCTACTAATTGGAGGGGTAGGAGTCTCAAATCCTACGTTTCCTTATTACTGTCTTCAAATTATGTTTGTCTCGGAATCCAAGATAAATTAGTGTTCCCTCGGGTTGTCTGATCTTCGTTGTCCAGACTTTTCGTATGGTCGCTATGAATTACAGAGTGTTATGGACCTGAGTGGGGGTAAATATTAAATCTTAATTTAGTTATTTTGGGGTTTTATACTTTCGGAAATCGTTCTATTTGAATCAAATATTTTGTTACATATTATTATTATTATATTACGTTATTTTTCGCTCGTAATGCCTTCCGGTTTGAAAGGTGGGGCAACCATTATACAATGAAATTGAGACATTGGTTTCAAAGTAGCTATATTTATAGGTATCTGTGAGTCGTGAACTGGATCATGTAACTTAATAGAGTAGCTAAGTGACTAAAATTATCTTGGCCTCTGACACGAGCAACCCATTCTTCCTTGCCGTCTACTGGTGCACATAAGTCTTGGACTCCGAGAGCTGTGAGATGTTTTATAACTATCAATTCAGCTGTATCTTGGCCGTCCAATCGAATGTTTTCCGTTCGAAAGAAATAATTTATTCTTTTCAACGCATTGTCTCCTTCAATTCTTTCCAAGTGAACGATCCAGCGTTATCGAGATGCCTTTATCACCCCGCTTACATTCAGGTCAGATAAAATTTCCTCAATCTCTTTATTATTCCAATGTCAAGCAACAAAACAATAAAAAAATCAACTCATACACTTTTTTGTATGTACATATTTGTTTTTCTAATTATGCGCGTAGTAGCTTCAATAGTCATATTAACAAGTCGTCGTCGTTGGTCGGATTACATCAAACGCAACTGTTGCTATGTGCAATGAAACAGGTTCAGATTTATATGAATATTCAATTGATCCACTCTTTGTGTTTAGTCTGCTTACGCGCTTAGTCAGTTGGGAAGTGCGTTAACAAAACCTGTTGTTGAACGAAGACAAACATTGAAAGTATAAGGTCGTGAATCAGTTGTAGAGAATACCGCTGCGTCTTTAGTTGCATACACAGTGAAAGTGCCTAGGGCTACGTCAATACTGGCGTATCAAAATCGTGTGTCGCAAGCGTCGGTACGGCCGCGGTCGTAACGGCTCCGTGTGGATTGCCTCTAGAAAGCTCCTTGGAATATTCCAAAGCATGGCCCGCTATAGAGTTCCGCCTTGCTCTCGTAACTAAGTCGTTAAAAAGGTTTGTGAACACACAAATGTTTAGATTAAAACCATTCAACCATATTTGTGTATTAGTGTATACATTATTTAATATTTTGTGTTCTCAGATTGAGGTATTTTGATTAATTGAGGTGTGAATTGAGTACCTGTGTTAAGTTAATTTTCATTAAAAGTAAAGAAGTACTTGTGTACAAAATCATTGACCGTGCCCCCACTTAATATGTAATAATTACTGGCAACAGCAGGCAATTGGCGTCCAATACAGAACCGAGCGCGTGTTGGTGCATGTGACCAGTCGACATGATGCATTAATGCATCGAGTTATTTTTCTTGTGTTTTGTATTAGGTTTTTGAATGATCATGATAACTGCTTCACGATCAAACAACAAACATTACTGCAAATAAAATTTTACTCTGTGTATTTTGCTGGTGGGAGGACATAGCGGTTAATCCTGGTACTATCCGCGGCAGAACAATTCGTTCCGGCTAGAAGCGTAGTACTGTTATTTAATTTTAATTCATTGAAGATTTCTGCTTCGACGATTTTATATCTCGGTATTCACGTCGTGGTGCCACATTATAACAATTTGGGTAGCCGATTCCTTCCAAAATGTCACTATATAGCTCTAATGTTTTCAGATCAAAAAATTTAAACTACACTCGGGTGCAATGAAATCGCACATCTGTACATTTTTTGAAAAATATTATTTACTTCTTTTAATTTAAAAAAATACATATATTTTTTAACATAGGGTTAAAGGTTAGTTCAATACCTATTCAATGATACCATATAAGTGGAGATAAGGTTACTTTCTTGAGGAAAATAAAATACAACAACAATTTAATCTTTATTACAAAATTATTACTCAACTAAACCGTTTAAAATTTGGGGATTAATAAAAAAAAAAAACACAATAAATACTGAAAAATCATTTATTAGTAACAAGTATTGCCCCCTCTTGCCCGAATTACAGCTTCACACCGATTCCCCATCGACTCTATCAAGTTTCTGATAAAGTCTTGTGGCATGGCGTCCCATTCCTCTTTGAGCGCATTTTGTAGCTCCTGGAGATTAGCTGGAGCACTATTTCGACCTCTAATTTTTCTTTTTAATTCGTCCCACAAGTGTTCAATCGGATTAAGGTCCGGGCTCCGAGCTGGCCACTCCATCACGGGTACATTTACTTCTTGTAAGTATTGTCTCACTATCGCAGCGGTATGAGGTCTTGCATTGTCATGCATAAAAAGGAAGTTACTTCCAATTAAACGGCCAAATGGTACGACATGTTCTTGTAGAACTTCCTCTATGTATCGTTGAGATGTTAGACCTCTTGTTTGTCGCCTAATATTGGCCCCAACGATGAAGACAAGCTCTGTTTTTCGTTCGAGTGAGATACCTCCCCAGAACATACACGAACCACCGCCGTATGCTACACGTTCTGTGATGCAACATTGGGAAAATCGCTCTGAGCGCCTGTAGACACTTCCACGTCCATCATTATCATGAAGACACATTCTGGACTCGTCTGAGAACAGGACTGCTTTCCACTGGTCGGCTCTCCAGTTGACGTGTTCTTGTGCAAATCGAAAACGAGCCCGGCGGTGAGCTGGCGTCAATTTAGGGCCATTTGCTGGCCTATGCGCAGTCAAACCACCTTCGGCAAGTCTCCTTCTGACTGTCCACCTGCTGACTACCACTTCACGCACCTGTTGAAGCTGCTGTGCAAGTTCAACGGCAGTCAAACGACGATTTCGCAACGCTGTCGTTACAAGAAATCTGTTGTCGCGCTGTGTTGTAGCTCTTGCTCGACCAGATCCTCGTCGCCTTTCAAAGCCACCAGTCTCCCGATAGCGCTGGTACACACGAACTGAATATCGGCTGATTTCAGTTGTCGAGCTACAGCACTCTGGTTCTGGCCCGCTTCAATTAGAGCGACGATTTGAGCGGCTTTTTCCGGAGTAGTATCCATCTTTTTCAGACAAATGCAATTGGAGTCACTAGAGGTCTTATCAGGTTAAGCGTTGGCTTACAACTGATGACGTTTTACACAAAACATGCCTTTTTATACCTGCAGTTGGTCTTGCAAACTGCAGTGAGTTGAGGGAGCAATTTTTGGAGTTTGCTGTTGTCGTTTTGTTTCAGCAGGCAGGTAAACTTATCATGTCTTATGTGGTATCATTGAATAGGTATTGAACTATCCTTTAACCTTATGTTAAAAAATATATGTATTTTTTTAAATAAAAAGAAGTAAATAATATTTTACAAGAAAAGTACAGATGTGCGATTTCATTGCACCCGAGTGTATATCAAGTTTCAGAACAGTGAGGCGCATATTATATTTTACCTTTGTGTAATATTGTTAATTGTTTCGTATTATTATGCCACTGTCAGGTCAAGCTCAAGGTAGCCTAAAGCCCACATATTCGTAATCTTATAATCGGTAAGATTAATTTAGGGTAATTGACCGAAATCAACGACCGAGGAAGAATTTTCTTTATTAATCCTTCACATTCGGCCATTTAAAAAAAAATTACAATGAATGAAATTCATGATTCAACAACTATTTGGCTCGGTTGGCTGTTGTTTTCATTCAGCTGTGTAATTTACAACTTCGCTTCAATTCTGATCAAGAGATGGTTGTGATGTGATATGTAATATATACATACATGATAAAAAAAATCGTTACTTGATGCCTAGTAACTAGGGTTGGCAATACATATGTTTATTCTTTTATTTCAAAACGAAAGGTCATTGAGCTGGTACAGATTGTTTTCTTTCGATGAACAGGACCAATGTTTTGGTCTCGCATTGTTTGTTATAAATATCTTGCCGCTGCTATAAATATCTAACGCCATATATTCATGTTCAGGTTTTGTTTCGAATTTCAACATGAGTCACCGTTTCGTTTATTATATCTCATTATTATTCTTGTTATCTAGTGCAATGAGACCGTTTGGGAAACAATGAAAATTGAGTATACAGGGGTACTTAGTCGATGTTTTTTTTTGTATTACACCAGATGGTAATGGTTGTAGACGAGTTATATGTTTGCACGGATGGGGTACCTTCATCTTGCAGTCATGAGTTCCGGTTTTATCCGGTGAGACAGCCGTTATTAATGTATTGGTACATCGGTACATATATTGGTACAGTGACTTCAGGTCCTAAGATGGGTGGTGGCGAACACGGGGCTGGCGTATATGGTCTCTGATAACGAATAAGTACTCTGCAAACTCAACGGAAAAACTGTCCGCTTAAGGTAATACATAACAATCAGCTGATGCGTGCGTTCCACGCTATCCTGCAATACGTGCGACTGCACACTCCTTTCGCTTTAGATTTTGGGTCAACGAAATTTCATGTTACTAAAATTCATATTTCCTTTATCGGTTTCGTGCACAGCTGTCTAGCATCTCGTAGACTTAGACTCCATAGAATTTATTAGATTAATTATTAGATTATTATTAATCGATTTATTTATATTTTGTCGTAAATTCTGTCGTAAAAATATGTATGGTGACATCATGTTGCATTTCTTTAATTTAATACCTAAGCAACAATATGATAACACTGATAACGCATAATGCAGGCATCTCATTGATTAGTGTATTTTCCTGTTCTTTGAGGCTCTTTGAAGGTTTTGTTGTTATAATATACACACATATATTTTTACTGGTGGTAGGACCTCTTGTGAGTCCGCGCGGGTGGGTACCACTCACTACCCTGCCTATTTCTGCCGTGAAGCAGTAATGTGTTTCGGTTTGAAGGGTGGGGCAGCCGTTGTAACTATACTTGAGACCTTGGAACTTGTATCTCAAGTTGGGTGGCGCATTTACGTTGTGATTGTCTATGGGCTCCAGTAACCACTTAACACCAGGTGGGCTGTGAGCTCGTCCACCCATCTAAGCAATAAAAAAAAAAACATAATATACATACATATCTTGCTTTATGGGTGCGTATAATGTTCAATAGCAGATACTGGGTGTGGCGGGCAGACAGCTGGTCGTAGTGTCGCAACCTAGTAACCTATATATAAGAAAGCATTAGTATCCAAATTCACCCACCCTAATTTTCTTTTAAACGTTCGTTTGTTTACATACACAGAGAAAATGTATAAATCTGTGATTCTAGGTCAGGGGCTAATTTTTTGTTTTTTTGTAAATCTCTCATATCCTTGCTCGTACAGATACAGTACAAACTAACTTCCCAATGTGTTAACTTCCATGGATAATATCGATAAGTACCTTGCGAAAAAAGATCGATTAATATTAGTCAAACGACATTTTAAACACTTAAATGCCTCGCCTCTGACCTAGACTTCAGTAATATAATCATGTAGTTCAGCTATTGGGGTCAAAGACAAGGTCACATATAATAATTTAAGCAAAAAAAATGTAATATATGTGTGATAAGTAAACAAAATAATCAGTGTTCTTTTTTTTTAAAGATATTAAAAGACATGAATGTTAGGACGTAATTGTGATGAGATATTTCTTTCACCATCCGATAATAAATATGTTAACACGGCATTACAGTACTTGTAATCTTCACCTTGACATTTTATTCTCGAGAATAAATCAGTCAATATCACTTGATTACGTAATTTTTTTAAATGATTTTTGTGTGAACCAATTGTCGGTAGCTAAATCGTTTTACGCAAATTTAATAAACTCGTTAAAGCGTCTCACATAAAAATATGGCGTTCATTATTCTCAGCCTTTGTTAACTGAATCTTTATAGAGTTGTTTTTGTGATACTTCGATACGAGAAAGAGACTAAAGTTCATTAACTTCATTCTGAATGTCAACAACACTAGAGGTTATATTGCCAGTATAGACAGACTCACATGTCTTGTTTTTAAGTACGACTGTTTCGTTACAATCACTTGTTCACTGCTGGACACAGACCTCTCCCAACGGCTGTTCACTCTTTCTTAATTGGTCTAGTAATTTGAATGAGTTCGTATGCCTTAGTTTGTGTCGTGTTGTATTGTAAAATTTTCGATGCAGTTTCAAAACTACGAAATTTAAAAAGGATATGTATTTAGGCTCCAGGTCATATTTCCCGATGGGTGTGTTTGACTTCGTGCAGCTTGGGACGATATTGTATTTCTATGGTTAATCATACTTTTCAGTTTCGAAGGTATGGTAGCCGTTATTCAAATGAAATAAGGAGTTTGGGCACGCATTTTAGGTCGAAATTAGTAGTTATCAGTAATTAGTGGTAATTAGTTTAATTGATAGGCCATGTCTGTCCATCTACTTATTTAATCCGCTGTTTTAATTCGGTTGACGATTTTAGTGACTTTCGGAATGACAAGAACAACATTGATACTCTAAGTACATCATAATTATTCTATTGTATCCTATCACGTACATTAGTATACGTATAAAACTATTAACAAATCATTGTAGAGTTCACCTTGAAGTATTTAGTACAAAACTTAATCGATTTAAATTGAGTGATAAGTTTTGTCTTTTTTATTTTATTGCTTAGATGGGTGGACGAGCTCACAGCCCACCTGGTGTTAAGTGGTTAATGGAGCCCATAGACATCTCCAACGTAAATGCGCCACGCACCTTGAGTTCTAAGGTCTCAGTATAGTTACAACGGCTGCCCCACCCTTCAAACCGAAACGCATTACTGCTTCACGGCAGAAATAGGCAGGGCGGTGGTACCCACCCGCGCGGACTCACAAGAGGTCCTACCACCAGTAATAATGTTCAAAGAATTGATTTAAAACGAGTGTGAGCATTATTTTTATGATGTGACGTATGAAGGAAATGTGTGCGTTTGGTACGCACTATGCCGCTAAAAGATTTGGCGCGTAAGGCGGGGCTTCGCGTCACATGAGTCTACCGAGTTAGTTCTCCCGGTCGCCAAATCTCATCTAATTTGGTGACGCCGCCCCGCGCTGGCACGTTCTAGTAAACGTCGGATGGACGACGGTCGCGACGCAATCGCTTCGACGCCACGAACGAAGCTAATCGCTGAGCTGTTGCGTCACAATAACACAAAAACAAAGAAAACCACCTCGATCCACGTGTTTGTTTTCAATGAACGTGCAACAACGACACTCGTTTGACTCAAGACGGGCGTCGGTACCTGATTTTGGCTTAAAATATCCAACGCGTTGTAACGCTGTTGGAAATGAAACAACTTAATATTTATTTCCTTTTGTATTTTGGATTTCCAAGAATTTGAATAATAATACGTTTTTAAATGTCGTTTTCGTTTCTCGACTCGGGATAATCTGCGAGGTTGTTTTGCATCGACCTTCATTTAAACCTTATCGTGTATGTGAAGAAACTTGCCACCAAATAAAACTAAAACACCTACGAGCATTGCAGGCAAACAGATCGTACCTACTGAAAAATAACAAAGTAGTAAATTATTAAAAGTGAAACTATATTTTTTTACAGTTTTTATTACACTTTGTTATCTGACTTGGAGTGGACATGAAGTCAGCGTTTGTCAGGTTTCAAGGATTCTGTATAAACCAAACAATCTTTCGGTAGAATATTCGGGACCGATTGCTACATTAAAAATATTTTGTTCATCCATCGGAAGTGATTTAATTCAAGGCCTGATTTAGAATATAGATCGATTTAAGATGCAAAATTAAATATAAAATATAGTTTCTTAATTTTTCACTTACGTTAAAAAAAAAAGTGGCAAGTAAATTAATATACAAATATGTATATACATAGCTTTTACTGGTAGGACCTCTTGTGAGTCCGCACGGGTAGGTACCACCACTCTGCCTTTTTCTGCCGTGAAGCAGTAATGCGTTTCGGTTTGAAGGGTGGAGCAGCCGTCGTAACTATACTGAGACCTTAGAACCCATATCTTAAGATGGGTGGCACATTTCTATAGGCTCCAGTGACCACTTAACACCAGGTGGGCTGCGAGCTCGTCCATCCATCAAAGCAATAAAAAAACAGCTATATTAGTAACAAAAAGCTCTTCTTGGAGTGTGAATCCTTAGGAACTAATAATTGGTCTCAAGCAGAAGAAAAAACTTAATAACTCAGATTTTTTGTCTAGAGAAGTCAAGTTAGATAAAGTACAGTTATCTGCGCCATGTCATTGCCGTTCTTGTAAACACGAGAGTGATTTTGTAACAATGTTGACACAAATGATGGTATTTGTGACGTATTATAGTAATGTATGTACATAAACTCGTTTTAAGGCGGAATAAACAACAGCTGCCATACGTAAATGACGTAATTAGTTCAGTATTCTGTTGGAAACTTCTCGTTCTATTTGTATCATAACCGGGAGAGGCGAAAGCTTAAACAACAACTACTACTAACCTAATTTATTTGTAACTTTGATGTACGTCCGAATTTTCTATTCTAAACTCCGTATCCTTGTGAAACAAGCGAGATGTCACGACGAATGTAATAACGACCCATACAATAACGTGTTATATTTTAAAAAAAATACAGAGTATATACAAATGAGCTCCCCTTCACGGTGTTTCCCGAGCGCTATGACATATCCTTCTTCAAACGAGGCTTGTGGAGAGTATTAAGCGGTAGGCAGCGGCTTGGCTCTGCCCCTGGCATTGCTGAAGTCCATGGGCGACGGTAACCACTCACCATAAGGTGGGCCGTATGCTCGTATGCCAACAAGGGCAATAAAAAAAAATTTTTTAATATATATTGTTTCAGAATCCATTTAAACATAACTGGTTCTCGGAAAATTGTAATTAATGTAAATTAATTAGTTTCTAGAATGAGACCGTTAAAATAAAACAATATTTTCATTTGGGAACTGAGTGCTGTGATGTTATTTTATTTTTATTTTTAGGTAGGTAGGTACTCAATTAGATTTGTGTGTTATTTTTTCTAATTCTTTCACTAAAGGGGTGCCCATGTTGTTGTCTAAAGCCGCTTTCAGACTACGCTATAGTATAATAGCATATAGTATATAGCTCATAGCACAATAATATCGTACACTACACATTGTTATGGACATGTTCACACTGTACTTATACCATATATTATTGGCTAAGTATAGGCTGCTATATTATATGGCGCTATAGTATAGCGTAGTCTCAAAGTAGCTTAAAAGGCTTATTACACTTGGCTAAATTTAGTCGACTGAATTCAGTCGCTACTAAATTCAGTGAAGTGTAATAGCATTCAGTAAGCTAGTATACTAAATTCAGTAGCAAGGATGGTCTCTGACTGACTAAATCACTTAGAAGCCTAATTAGAAACGCATTTAGGAAGGTGTAATCGCATTTAGTTACTAAATGATTTCAATCGTCCCATAGCTCTCCGTGCGTACGGACGTTTTAGTTTGGTTTTTACTTCCGAATAAAAAGTATTTATTTCAGTCACCTTTATTTAACGTGCCAGACATTTATAAATAGCCCGACATGTTTTAGGGATAATTTTTGTCAGCAGGGGTTGGGATATTAAAGAACTAAATTTTAAATCTTGATACGAATTTCCTGTTGCAAGAAATTTTAATGTTACAACCACCAATCTTTCTTTTGGACTTATACTATCGTAGGATTAAATATGTTATAGTTATATAATAGATTTATAACAGAATATCGTAGTAGGTATCGTAGGATAGTATCTTGCTTTTGAATAAACGGTGTCACGAGGTTTAATATTAGGTCAAACGATCTCGAATCCATTCGTAGATAATTTCTGAAGCTCTAAATCACTAATAATGTTCATATTTGCTAACTTTCCGCGCAGCAATAAGTATTTCTTCACCCATATTCTTCTTTTCTTTTTTATTTCAATGAGCCGACAGCGAGGGCTACGTCAAGACCAATTTTTTGTTGTCTAGACAATACTGGGGCCATCCTCTTACACACACCGCACGTCCAACTTCGTCGCGTTTAAACTGGCAATTGATTCAGTAATGAAATTAAGAACAGTGTAATCAGAAGCTTCTAACTTGCTTCTGAATTTAGTCAAGTGTAATAATAATAAGTCAGAAATTGTTATAGGTGGATAGCGGCGGCGGTGGCTCGGCCGAAGTGATGGTTTATTCTCTCGGCTGGGGAATGGGCGAGCCGGAGCGGCGTAGTGCAGACCGCAAGCGCACGCAGCCGCACACCCTTGTGCACTCGTCTTTATCCCTTGACGACGGACATGAGGTCGACGTTCTGCCACTCCACAATCAGGTAAGCATAATGTATTCGCATTTAAGCAGCAAATTATCGAATTACTTTACACTGAACTTCAATTTCCAAGGACAATCTCTAACATCGAGATTTTGAGATTTATATGGATTGTTGATTTTTAAATACGTGATTGAAAGCACTAAGTGTTTTAGGGGGGGCCGCTTTCCTTCAAATAAACGAACTGAGTGCACTTGAACCGTGATACTATATTATATTGCTTGTGCTAGGTTATGTAAAAATGTGTTTTCATGTTTGTCTCTGGATTCAACACAAAAAACGGTTTTATTACAATCTGTCCAGTGGAAACAAACAAACAGATAATAAATGTGATTTGGAGTAGATGCAACCAAATAACATACCGTATTCTTTTTTATGTGTAATATGACGCTTAGAGAGATGAGATATACTTAACTGATAAATTAAGAAACAGTAGGTAGTGTAAAATTACTTTTTCATAGGCTTTCGTATTGATCTCTGTTTTCAATTAAATATAATTTATAATAAATAACATGAACGTAATTTCCCCGTTCTTAAAAGAAAGTCTTATCATTATTATTTTTTTATTTCTTTATTTCCTGCTAAACTTCACTGTAAATTATTTTTGCATTTGTTCGTCTTACTTGTGTAAGGAAACATAGTCCATACAGCCTAATGACATGTCAGTTATTTAATTTTAGATCTTTTTTGTGTTGTGCCTATGTGTATACTTGTGGGACACGCACGTGTGAAGAACATACGTGCTGAATGATTGTGTAACCTTGTTTAGAAAGAGCTTTATAATCTCTTAAAAATTCCGAAATCCTCAGGGCTTCATTTTACTCACACCTGTTTTTTTTATAACCTCTGCGTTGCCCTTTACTAGAATACAATATTGCTTCGTGATATAAACCGTATGTTAGTAAGACGTACGGTCTCTCAATACGTCCTATCACTACTAATTACGCAAAATTAAAACAATCAATCATTTACATGTACAAGTAGCCGAGAAATGTCTTTTAATAATTCATCTTGAGTCTCGATATATAAATTTCATGAATACTCCTAGTAGTACTTTAGATACGATAGCTTTTTGTTTTTAATGGGAGGAGCATCTTAAAATTACTCATTCCGACATCAAAAAACACTGAGATTTCTAAAAATATGTGTTTTAAAATGAAATACACGTTTCATCTCTCGAATGCTTGGCTAGTTAACGACGTACTTTCCTAAAACTAAATGTTCTATCTATCTATATATATAAAAATGAATTGCTGTTCGTTAGTTTCACTAAAACTCAAGAACGGCCGGACCGATTTGGCTAATTTTGGTCTTGAATTATTTGAGGAAGTCCAAAAAGGTTTAAAATGTAAATAAATATGAAAATGCTCGGAATCAAATAAAAATAACAACTTTGTTTTTCCTTTGATGTGTCCCCCGTCGGACGGATTCTTTTTGTTTGTTTTAAGTTTATTTTATACCAAAGCTTAGGTCTTTTATTCATCGATTGAGGCACTACGAAGTCTGCCGGGTCAGCTAGTTTTAAATAAAATCCAAAGTTTGTTCGATTGTTTTGCTATATTATTATATTTTAAAATTGTTGTTTATATAAATTGCGACAAAGATTATGTACCTGATAGTGAGTATCACTTTTATTAATTTGTTTTCATTAGAATTTGTTACAAATAACCTAAAATAGAACGATGACGTCACAATTACCTACTATATCTTATCGTTACATTTAAAAGTACGGAAATTGTAGCGTGTTTTTGCTTAAGCGAAGGATCTACATAATTACCACGAAAGTGACTGATAATATTAACAATTATTATATTTGAAAAACACTCTTATCGTCTGCCCTAATCGTTTTATTAGTAGTTGAATTACATTCCGAGGCGTTGTCGAACAAAATTTTCCATAAATCCGTTGACTTATGCAACGGGAGAGGTCGCATCGGTTTAATGCGCAGTCGCGTTGTTTAGAATTTGAATAGACAATGAGGTTACAGAGTCGAGCAAACAAAATGACCCACAAGTCCCGCTTGGCGTAGGGTCGTCGGCTGCTCAGCTGGACTGTACTCACTGCTCGATGCCGGGTCAATGCCATATATCTTTATTTCGTTTAACTCTAAGCGACCCGTGTGGTTAGTGCGAGTTTTTTAACGTTCTCGATAGCGTTTACACGTTTGCCTACGTTTGCCGCTAGGGGCGCTGTTCTAACTGTATACAAATTTGAGTTAACTTTTACGCTATCGAGAACGTTAAAAAACTCGCACTAAGCACACACAGATCGTCCGTCAACTTACTCGCGAATAGACTTAACATTGTACTCACTGCTCGATGCCGGGTCAATGCCATTGTACCTTTATTTCGTTTAACTCCAAGCGACGCTTAGTCCGAGTTTTTTAACGTTCTCGATAGCGTTTACACGTTTGCCTACGTTTACCGCTAGGGGCGCTGTTCCAATTGCATACAAATTAGAGTTAACTTTTACGCTATCGAGAACGTTAAAAAACTCGCACTAAGCACACATATCGTCCGTCAACTTACTCGTGAACAGACTTAACATTATCGTCATTATGTCTAGAACGATTTCATCCCCACTGATAAAATTAAATAGCACAATCGAAAGAACAATGTTTCAGTAGAATACGCACAAATTCTTTTGTTATGTATCTATTATGCGTCATATTATTGTTTGTTTCGTGAATGTCTTATCGGAGTCGCATACGATATGTGCTGTGTAAGCGTGGCGTATAAAAACGAGTCGTAAAAATATCCGTCGATCAGACGATTTCGTTGGGTTTACTCCGTTCAAGGCCAGCAATGTTTCGGTGACGATTTTCCGCGTGTGTACTACACGAGTAGGTATTAGATGACGAAGCGCCTTATCGGACAATTATATTACAGCGTAAAACATATTTATGCTTTATTAGGTCCAACTCGTGATGAATTACCATTTAAACAAACGAGTATCGTTCCACGTACCGTATTTTCCATTATAAAGAAGTATAAAAAAAACGTCTATTATTTCTCGCTTTAAAAAAAAGTAAAATTAGAAAATTTTATACAGTTTGTTAATGATTTACATTTAATTATATTAGATTATAATTAGAATAGGTAATATAGTAATGTGTATAATATTAATATTAGTTAAGAAAAAGAAAATATCGACAGAGCCCAATCCTTCCAATGGTTCAAAAGGCAACCGGTGTCTCCAGCATTGGAATCAGCCATATTTGCAATTCAAGATCAGGCAGTGGTGACCAGACAACATGAAAGAGACATAATGAAACACCAAGTTGATGGTAGGTGTCGGTTATGCTGCATTAAAGATGAGACCACACAGCATATTGTCTCAGGATGTGAAAAGCTTGCTGGTACTTATTACATCAAAAGGCACAATAACATAGTGCAATATGTTTTCTGGTCGCTAGCTAAAAAGCATGCGTTTCAGGTCTCCGATCTGTGGTGGCGAGAACACCTTACGCAGCCACAGGTTAGGGAGAATGAAGGTGCAAAAATAATGTGGAAGATACCGGTTCAAACCGACGTTACTATAGTTCACAATAGACCAGACATTATTTATATAAACAAAACGGACAACAAAACATACCTCATAGATGTAACAGTTCCCTCAGACTACAATATAGGAGCAAAAGAAATATAAAAGCTAAGTAAATACCATGCACTCAAAACCGAAATAACCAGATTATGGAAAACACACACAGAAATAGTACCAATAGTAATAGGAGCAACCGGAGTAATAGCCAAAAGCCTACAGAAATACATAGATAAATTAGATGCAAACATCAACTCACACATCATGCAGAAACAAGCTGCCATACTGTCACCATCATCACGAAAGTTTTGGGGGATACGGTCTTCGTAGGAGGGGAAACTGAGCCACCCTTTCCCTGAGGGTCTCGGGGCGGGAGCTCAGTAAACCGAGCCTAGAGCTCGAGTAGAGGAACATTAATATTAGTTAGATCACTTCCCAAAATAGTAATTTCTTTTCCATAATAGTACAGTTAAATTAAGGAAAGGACGAAATGTTATTGTGAACAAAAAATTATAGATTTTTTTATTTTGTTGCTTAAATGATAATGCTTGAAGGATGAGCTCGCGGGCCATCTGGTGTTAAGTGGTTACCAGAGCCCACACACATATACGTAAATGCCGCCACTTACTTCAGGACATAAGTCCTTTTTACAGTACTACGGCTGTTCTACAGTTAAAATCGAAATCGAAAGATCCAGAAAATGGGAGACTTACTGTAATTTCCTTGTGCAGGTGGGAGGGCACACTAGACTCCTGGTACTGAACGACAGTACGGTGATCAAGCCGCTGAATATACGCGAATTGCATTTCTACCAGAACATTCCCGAAGATATCCAAGGCTTCGTTCCCAGATATAAAGGTGAGAATTGATTTCGCTGCGTTCATAGGTTATACCGTTTTTACGTTACGCTTTTATGATTCGCTGTATACAAACATCATTATCAGTCATTGCATTTCACATTAATGTTTTTCTTTTGCAATATTACGTTTTTTTTTTTTGGTATGTTTTCATTTATTTTTCTTGTTAATTTTACGTTACCGTTAAGATAAGAGCATTAAGGAAATTCTTAGAATGAAGTGTCATTTTCTAAGCGCATTTCACGTTTTACGCAAGAGAACGGTTGGTTGGTTTTGTAATAATGTTGTATTTTATCATATTTCGAAATTATTTCGTACCGCGTTCGTACTTTGAATCGATACACGAATAAATTATTTTTATCGATTGCGCCATTCGTTTAGTTCTCGTCATCTATGTATATCTAATCGCGTAGCTATCTCGCTTGCGAGTCGTAAAAAATTTGATTCGGAAACGTTCTAATTTAATAATAATAATATGAATTGTATACCGAGTAATTTTCCTTACTGCTCAACGTTCGTGTTCATCATTGAAATTGTGTTGTGTGTATGACAGTTGTGTGTGCTTGTTGATTCTTTGCAAACCCGCCGACCGCGAAACTACTATTATTAATTTTGCATTCCGATAAACTTTAAAAAATACGATAAAACTGAAACCACATTATAGCAAATAAATCATGTTACGGATTTTACTCAAAGCGTTACTTTTAATCGTAACTAGGCTTTACAGAATTGATCCGTAATCGGTAAGTATATTATTAAGATACTCTCAAACGATTCGTATTATATTTAAGTATTTTTTAAAATGAAAACTTTGACAACCGGTGATTCTGCGTCTAAAAATTAAAGGGAATTTGAAAAACTCTTTACACACAAATATGATTACTTGATAAGTGCACAATATAAGACAAGAGAATGACGTTGTTGATTTAATAATATCTGTAGCTACTGTCATTAAGGTTCATTCTGAATATTGCTTCAACCTCCGCGCCTATATTGTGCATTGTAATGTCATTGAACTTTTACACGTTGAATTTTAAATTGTCACATATTATACTTAAGTTATCGTCAGTTATGTTTTTTGTTTTTTTTATTTTATTGGAACAACATTTCGACTTTGTTTTCAATTTTGAATGTGTTTGAAAATGGTAGCTATCGGAATTCGAGCGGGGAATTCCTAAATATATTTGTAACAAATATAACTTAATAAAAATTCTCAATATTGAAAGTTTGTATTATTTAAAATTAAAAATGGAATTGCCTGTGTGTTTAGGATCCCCCGGCTACCTAAGCAACATAAACGAGTTTTTTTTAATAAATTCAAAAAATATTATTTTAATGGTCTTAACTGTATGTGGAACATAAACTAATCGAGGATAAAAGATTCATGTCGAATCTTTTACGTTTTTATACGTTTAAAAACAATTTTCGAAAGTACTTTTTATCAGAAAAGTATTGCGTAATAATAACATTAGTCGTTTAGTAAAAGTTCAATGGTGTATTTAGAACTAGTATAAACGCCATAAGACGTGAATGCTATGTGTGACTGAGGTTGATGGCGTACCTCGCATTAGGGTTAGCGGTCGAGCGCGCGGAGGGCGGGTTTGAGTGCGAGAGCGGGCGCGAGCGGGCCTGGGCTCAGGAACACAATATTAGTTTCCTTGTTGTCGCAAGGGCGGCGGCGGAGCGGCGGGCGGAGCGACGCCGGCGGCCAACAACACAACCGCCCCCTAATATCGCCCTAGCGGTAATTTTACGTTTTGGGTTTGTAAACCTTTACTTAAAAACTACATTCACTTCATACATGCTCTCCATTCAACGCGCAACACTAAACAGACACAAAGACAAACCGCACCCACACAAACATAAGCCGCTCATAACGATCAGCGCACACTGATAACAGCTACACAAAAACAAAAGTTATACAAACCCTTTATTTTTTTATAATAATAGATACGTTTTGACAGCTACCTACTTATTTCAATATAGTAAGTTAAAAACTATTAGAAATATCTTCAATGATTATAGCTTAAAAAAATCTCAACACCCATAGAGAGTTAGCAGAATCTCGCTGGGTTTTCTGAACTTGTTATGATTTTAGTCTATAATCATAACTTTTATTACGCAATACGAATGTTTTTTTTTAAATAATTGAAATGAACATTTTCTCAATGAATTAGTAACTTTCCTTTACAAACGTTGCTAATATGTGGTCTGGTAGAACCGTGTTGTGATGGCGAGGCTGTTTGTTTCAGGCGTGATGCAGGCCTCTAACACTGGAACCAACAAATTGGACAAGCGGTACTCACCATGTTTTCGGGAGGAGAACGGGCGCAAGCAGTCCCTGGGCGGCAAGCGCAAGCGCGACGACGTGTTCAAGTGCGTATGAGCGCCATGCACGATGCACGCGCTCTTGATACTCCTCGACACTTGTCATGTGTCCTTTATCATATTTCAGAAGCTTTGACGTACGCCGGACCGGCACCCGACGTCGCCATTAATTCATACGTTCGCACTTACATGACTATCCCACTAACGCGTGAGCGATGCACGTCCCATATACACTGCGAGCCATCGATGACTTGCGTCGCGGACTCGCGGTAATGATACTGTTTGATTCAAATGTAACAATATAACAGATAACACCCGACTATGTGTTTCAATTAGATCCTGATTTATTAGTTAGTGCCGCAATACTGAGTACCTTGTGCAGCGTCTTCATTATTTTCTTCTCTTTTTTGCAGATTCAAAGTTCACAGGAATGGCAATGCGAGCGAAGTGCTCAAAAGCATTGCGCACATGGACAACTCGAATAAACAATGTAAGTTTTATACCTAACTCTAAAAATTTGTCTACTTTTCGAGAATGTTTTAATTGGTATTTACGAAATTATTTGTCTATTACAGATTTCTTGATGATGGAGAACATAACTTCTTCGTATCGCAAGCCGTGCGTTCTAGACCTAAAGATGGGCACGCGCCAGCACGGAGACGACGCGTCGGCGGAGAAGCGCAGCAAGCAGATGGCGAAGTGCGCCGCCAGCACGTCCGGCACACTCGGGGTGCGGCTGTGCGGCATGCAGGTGTTCGAGGCGGGCACCGGCGCGTGCGTGCGCCGCGACAAGTACTGGGGCCGCGCGCTCACCGAGGCCGGCCTGCGGGACGCGCTCAGGGACTTCTTCGCGGCCGGCGCGGGGCTGCGGGCGCGCGTCGTGCGCCGCGTGCTGCGGGACCTGGACGCGCTGCGCCGCGCCATCGCCAAGCAGACCAGCTACCGATTTTATTCTTGGTAATAATGCAACAGATGTCATTTATGCTTTTTCAGTTTCCTCGCCGACTGAACTCTCGTAATAGTCTTATCTTCTGTTTACAGCTCTCTTTTGATCGTTTATGAAGGCGACGTGGACGTTCCGACGGTGTCTGGCGGAGAGTACGATGCGGACGCATCGAGCAGTTCCACAGAGCACGCGCCCTCGCCCGGACACTTCGATATGTCAACATTACACGACGAGATATCTTCAGACTCGCGTGAACCATTCCGGCCGCACTCTGAGGAGACGATGAGCGGATACGAAGAGGGCTCAGCGGGGTCACACTCGCCCCGGCCGCACCCGCCGAGCCCGGACTCTGCGGACAGCTGGATGGCGTATTCGTCAGCGAGCAGCGAGTCGTGGCGCGGCGAGGCGGAGGGTGAGGCGTCGGCGGAGGCTAGCGGCAAGCGACCGCGCTGCGAGCGCTGGGTCCCCGCCCCGGAGCCCGAGGAGCGTGTCGACATCCGCATGATCGACTTCGCGCACACGGCGTACGCGGGCGCGGCGGCCGAGTCCCCGCTGGCGACCGCCACGCCGCACCACGGGCCCGACTGCGGCTTCCTGACCGGCATCGACAGCTTGAAGCGCCTGCTGACAGAGATCCTGTCTCCGCCGCCGTACAGTTAATGAGTGGGACGCGCGCCGCGACCTGCCCTCGTCTGTTCCCGGATTCGGGTCCCCACGCTCTTTCCGCCTTCGGCCGGAGAAGTATTTCGACTGAAGATATTTTACGTAGGCAATTTATCCTGGTGATCGTTGTGTGATCATGCTGAGGATTGTCCCGGCCCGTGAGCCTCGCTCGCCGGCGGGTGTCGTCGGAGGTGCGTTACCGATCACGTTTGAATTCGTTTCGCTTGACGCAATCACGCAGCGATCGCGTTGCACCTAGTGAATGTTGGCAACTACATACTTCGACGACATTAAAAATTGAAATTGGGACCCAGTAGATAATTTAAAAATGTATTTTTAAGTACTACTGTTAATTTATTCCACTGACATGCTTTTGACTTATCCTATAAATGTGTTCGATTTCACCAAAATTGGTTGCTTTCTCTATTAATGTTACTGAGCAGACTGGTCACTGCTCAATGATACATGATATTTTAAACATAATTTAATTTAACGCAAACTCTCACCGAATCATAATTAAATAAAATAGTCATCCCAGTTAATTGAAACCAAAGTACTATAATTATACGAACACTTTTAGACAAATTGATATCTTATAAGGAATTTAAAGTGCTACCTAATGATGAACTATTTGGTGGACAACAAAATTTAAGTTTTAACTATGTTAAATAAATAAATGAAATAACAGTATTATATAACATAATGTAAGATATTGCGAGAGTGCGTATGCCATTCGTTTGGTTGTTTGAGTTGTGGAAAGTTGGATTGTGTAGGTTTTCAATGAACCTTTCTGTTTTGTTGTGTTGTAAATATGTATAAATAGACGAAACTGTGTCTCTGTACGAGTTGAAAATTTACAATGTGGGTCAGTGTAAACGGCTAGTTACGGCACACGGTATAATAAATGTGTTACTAGCGTAAGCCAACATTCCTTCGTGCTGCATTCGTCGATGTTTGTGTCCTTTACTTTTTATTAGTCTATTAAATTTATAAAAAGTACCTGGTTTAATTAGGATGCTAGGTTTTATTGCAAATTATCATTTACGTCTGTTATTTTAAATAACTGTATGACACTTATTTTGTTAAATAAATTTAAGGTATTTAAATTTACGTTTTATTTCTTATATAGACCCTTATTTCAACTGCTTTTGCAGTAATCTGAAAGTGATGAATCATCTTGGTTTTTGCTCAGGAAGCGGCATTTTTTTATGTTTTACCTACATTATTCTCTATCAGTTTTATGAATTTCCAGATGGTTTAGAATGAAAGCTGTATGAACTTAGAACCCTTTATCTAAATATTTCCATAATTATACATATTATCTTAAATATTAAGTATTATCTATGCCGATATCATTGAAAAAAATTTTCGCGCCATTTGCCATTAGTTTTATCTACATTCCAGACGAAAATAATATTAAATACTATTGTGAAAATGTCTGAGTCCACCGATGTTCAAGCTCTAGCAAAAATATCTACGGAAGTAGACGAATCACAAATCAAAGTGGTATTTTCAAGTCAATGCATAAAAGGTACAGTCGTAGTAAAAACCACGGACAAAAAATAAAAATAGATTTTCTTACACATTAAAATATCAACTTTACTATTAGCTCAAGCATTTTTGGTCGACAAACTCCGTAAGCAAACCGACAGACTAAAGGAAATTTGCAATTTTATGAGTAGCGCTAACGTGAAATTGGAATCTGAAATAAAGTTCGCGGAGAATGAAATTATAAGGTACAGTTCAGACTGCTTTTTTAAAAAATACTTTTTTTAAAACCCATCTTTGTTTTTAATTTTGAAGTAACCGGGGCCTAAAGGATACAACACCCACTGAGTTTCTCGTCGGATCTTCTCAGTGGGCCGCAATTCCGAACCGGTGGTAGATTCAGAGAAGTACTGCTTTTGCTAGTGCTCGTATTAGTAAATTATCTTAAGTTGAACCCGGGAGCTCACTTACCCGTCCGGGTTTTTTTTTTTTTTTTATTGCCCTTGTAGGCAGACGAGCATACGGCCCACCTGATGGTGAGTGGTTACCGTCGCCCATGGACTTCAGCAATGCCAGGGGCAGAGCCAAGCCGCTGCCTACCGCTTAATACTCTCCACAAGCCTCGTTTGAAGAAGGACATGTCATAGCGCTCGGGAAACACCGTGGAGGGGAGCTCATTCCATAGCCGGATGGTACGTGGCAAAAAAGACCTCTGGAAACGCACTGTGGATGACCGCAGTGGCTCCAGGTAGTATGGATGAACTCTACTCCGGTGGCGGGCGGTGCGATGGTAAAAACGAGATGCCGGTATCATCTCGAACAATTCCTGGTGTAGGGAATAGCCTCTTAGGCTACCAGGTAGGGAAAAACACATAATCACATTTAACTCTTGTCAATGTTATACTTTTTAATATGATTTTGTGATACAACTAATACTAAGATAAACGGGTGCGCGGATATGACGTACAAACATAATAAAAACGTTGTATATGTAGATAATATAATAAATCGATATCTCAGTTTCATTGGAATAACTGTTACCATGACCATCAGAAACAGGCAAAATGGTAGTACATGCTGACATGCTGAAGTGGTCACCGCCGCCCATCGACATCGTCAAATACCAGACGCGCTCACCGGCGCCTCTTTTGACGATAGTATTTGAATCTAAGATATATCATAGAGCGTTTCAGTACTTTAACACACAAAGAAAAAACCGCTGAAACCGAATCGTGGCTTCTGGAGGTAAGTGAGATGTTAAACGAATCTAGAAAAGGTCAACACGCTTTTAAAAGTCAGCTCAGAGTGGGGCTCTCACTGGACACTTCGGTACTGGAGAGAATCTGCAAAATGAACTTAGCCAAGGTATCTGTAGGATCCTATTTCTGTGAGTCGAGTTTTTACACTTATGGAATACTAATAACTAATAAAATTTGTTTCTTGATCGTTTACATCATATTTCTGCGTAATTCGATGCATATAGGTTAGTGGTTTGTTTGTTTAATTGTTATCGATAAGAACCGGTCGAATGTCCTACAGTGAACCATACTTAACTTAGGGAGTGTTTTTTAATTGTAGTTTTCGACTATCTCAAGAAACAATAAAAAGTGCAAATGTAGAACTTAAAAAAGAGTTGCTGATTGCAAAAGAGTCAAAATTGGATATTATTGAACGCATTAAAAACGGAGAGAAAAGATATGAAGAATTGTGGTTGGAGTGCAAAAGTAGGTTTGAAAGTATCCCTTACGTACAAAAACTACTGCAAGTCCAAAACAAAATGAAGGAATTCAGATCTTATGTGGAAGAACTTAACGATCAAGCAGAAAAATTGTCAAAGGAAATACTCATAAAAAGAAATGATTTTGCTAATTTAAACATAAAACGTGCAATAGAATTAGCTGTATACATTAATCAAGATAGACCAAATGACATTAAACGTATCGAAGAAATTAAAGTACAAATATCTGAACTAACTAAGGAGATACAAGAGATGCATATTGAACAGGACTCTGGTTCTATCTATAACGATGTTTCAATTTCTGGTAATGACTCGAAGAAAATGAATAGTAGTAAGTCTCAAGATCCTGATTCACCAGATTTGGGAAAAGATATCGAAGTTGACTTATTAGGTCCACTAATGGTCAGTTTCATAGAAAAAAAAAACGAGCAGTTTTCTAAAATTGATTTACGGTTGGGAAATTCGGACTTTACTAATTTATTATGTCTACTTGTTCTTTAGATACCGAAATTTCAAAGCAATGACGACGTTGATATGATCAGTGATAAATTGGAGCAGGTAATGTAAATAGCAGTCAAGATACTTAAGTAATACTCGTATATTCGTTTTTATTCTTTGAAATGCATATTGATAAGTAGCCTTTTTCATTTTTAGGTTAAAAAAATGGATCTTTTAGCAAATACAACGCACAATATTCAGTCAGTTCCAATACCTTCTACATCGAAACAAAATGCCCGCGATATTCTGTGGACTCGAGAAAAACCCGATGAATACTTATCCTCGTTTTTCGATAAACCAAGAAATGTTGAAGGGAAATACAAAAACTATTCTAGAAATAAACTAATAAACATATTAGAGGACGTAAAATTAGATAAAAGTGACGCGTTGGATTTTGTTTCTAAAGTTGCTCCCGAAAAACTGCAACCAGTTCACGTTATAGCACCAGCTTCCGGACCAGACAACAATAACGATCAAATCAAACAAGTAAGTAATACGAAAACAATAAAAGTATTCCAATCTTAATTTACAATATTTTTTGCCCTGAGTCCATATTTGAACACATTAAAACCAGATACATACATTTCAGAGTGAAGATTCTAAAGAATGTAAGACCATTCAAGTTGTTGAATTAACGAGTCAAGATGATATCCTGATACCTCCTACGCAGTTTACGGATACGAAGGGTTCAGAGGTTTATTGTATCATATATATTTATTTGTGTAATCAAAGTAGAGTTAGAAAGTATGATTAAATCATTCTTAACCACCTACCTACAAAGACTGATTTGTTTTTATGCAGGAAGATGAAAAAAACGCCAAAAACAAACTATCGCAGCACAAAAATGAAAATGCCAAGCAAATTCATGTGATTTCTGTCGATAACGCCGAAGCTGGGGTATTGAATGAATATTTATAGAAAGAAGTCATTATAACGTATTGGTACTCAATTCAAATGGATTCTTTCCAGGATAACGAAGATACTAAAAAACCGGTTATATGTAGTTTAACATCTCATAGTATTGATGAAAAGGCAAATAAGTTTGAAGAGATAATGGAAGTCGACGTTACTGAGACCGTTAACAAGTCAGCGGATGCAAGTGTCGTGGACCAGGATGACTTTTCTAAGATAAAAGATATGATATTCAAAAAACACAATTTAGATTTGTCTCCTCAATTTACTTACTCTAAAAATATGTCTACGGTAAATAATGTTGTTTCATACAATGTGTATTGGAATGGAGACAATTTAGAAAATGCAGAAGAAATCTTTCACTTTTAAGTTTGAATTGGGGTTTCGCGAGATGTGAAGTGGTCTTTCGGTGATCAAATTCTGCAGACAGCTGCCATCCTTTTAAGGGGAATTCGAACTTAACTCCATGCTAGAATGGCTTCCCCGATGAAGGAAACATCTTGTAATAAAATTAAACCAATACTATTTATAAATTTGTCGAAGCACATGGGTTTTGGTTTCAAGGATGGGACAGTCATGTAATATAATGGAGACCACATGTCTCAAGGTGGACGACCCTATCTAAGTTTTATTGTTTAGGGATTCCGGTGACTACTCAATAGCAGATAGGCTGTGAATTGATTCGTCTATCTAACCAGCCAAAAAAAAAAAAAAAAAATCCGCTACATTTTTTTATAAAAAAATGACAAGTCGACAGAATGCCTCTTGCATTAGTGCCTAATAAATTATATTTACTTAATTTGCAGTCGGTACTTGTATTTTTCAGAATATAAATAAAAACGTGTTCACGTCGAAATTTTTCGAAAAGAATGAAATCCTCGAATCTAATAATGAGATTGCAGACAAAGAATGTTCTAATAAAGCAAAATATTCAGAAGACCGTACTAGAGGCGACACTGTGGATGTTGAAAATGCGCCTGAAGCAAATGCAACAGCCATGGATGTTGATGTTGAAACAAATTCTCAAGTCAGTACCATAGATTATACACTTAATAGTCAGTACCATATCATATTTTATGATGTGACGTACATAGATATACCTAATATTTTCTAAGACCTGCTTATTCTTGTTGTCGGTGATGACTCTTTGATTGTACCATCGCACGGGAACAGAGTTGAGCCCGATTATCGGTAGCCGCAGTGTTTTCAGAAATCATATTTGTCATGAACAAGTTTGAAATGAAATTCGCTCCACGGTACTTCCCTGAGCGCTGTGACACTTAGAAGGTTTGAAGAGTATTTAGGAGTAGGTAATCACTTAGATGTTCCACTGGTATTGGTGATATTGACGAGCTAAGTTGTCCCCTCACCATCAATTGGGCTTGTTGTCCTTTGAAGCCAATCAAAAACTAAGATTACTCGCCTAATTTTCAGGCGATTTATCAAAAGCAACAGAATCCTGTAAAAGGTTTCTTATTTAGCCACGGTCCTAACGACATACCCGATTCTTTAGATATATCGGTTAGTACCACTGGCTTCGAAGACGTTGATGCAGAATTTCCGCATTGTATAGGTAAGGTTATTATTATTATTTAGTTTTGTCTGATGCGATAATCAACCTACCGATTTAAATTAGTGATAGAGAGAAAGTTTCTTTTATTGGGATGGTAGGATTGTTTGAAGTTTTTCCAGCTGTTTCACTGATCTATATCTATACTTCTATACTAATATTATAAAGAGGAAAGATTTGTTTGTTTGTTTGTTTCGAATAGGCTCCAAAACTACTGGACTGATTTGAAAAATTCTTTTTCCATTAGAAGCCCACATTGTCCCTGATGAACATAGGCTACTTTTTTTTAAATTTTTTTTAATTTTTTTTTTTGGTTTCATGTGTTTTAATGTTTCCGAAGCGAAGCGAGGGCGGGTCGCTAGTTTTAAATATTACTTGTCAAATATATAAAAAATATCGTTTTATTAAGCTCTAGAACTAGTTTACAGAGAGGCAGTAAACTAACAATTAATGTACGTTAAAACTTCCCGAAATCGAAAAAACATCTTTAATAATAATATAAGCTAGAACAATATGAATTTTCCAAGTTAAGCCTTAAATTTTTTTTTTTTTTTTTTTTTTTATTGCCTTTGTAGGCAGACGGGCATACGGCCCACCTGATGGTGAGTGGTTACCGTCGCCCATGGACTTCAGCAATGCCAGGGGCAGAGCCAAGCCGCTGCCTACCGCTTAATACTCTCCACAAGCCTCGTTTGAAGAAGGACATGTCATAGCGCTCGGGAAACACCGTGGAGGGGAGCTCATTCCATAGCCGGATGGTACGTGGCAAAAAAGATCTCTGGAAACGCACTGTGGATGATCGCAGTGGCTCCAGGTAGTATGGATGAACTCTACTCCGGTGGCGGGCGGTGCGATGGTAAAAACGAGATGCTGGTATCATCTCGAACAATTCCTCAGATTAAATACTTTTTCCTATTTTAATAAATATTACTAGGTGTTACTTTGTGAAGGTAGGTGCTAAAAAAAGATAAAAAAAAGAACGCTGCGTTTTCCGAGAAAATAATAGCTTATTAATTACGATGAGTTTGCTTTTGTATTTTACGTTCATGCTAGACCTTGTCATTTTCATGAGAAAGGATAACATGACCTTCTTCCCACAATAAGATATGAGGTAAAGTTATAGTTGTTGTAAAATGCGTCAGACGCTGCGGCTTTGGGAATATTCGAAATTGTATAAATTTACGAATTTTTATTTATTTATTGTATAGATTACATAATGCGACTGTAATAAAAAAAGAAGAAAAATTCTTAAATCAGTGCGTGTTTTTTAGAAAGTTTTCATCATCTCTATAATTTTTTTTTCTTATTACTTAGATGAGTGGACGAGCTCACAGCCCACCTGGTGTTAAGTGGTTACTGGAGCCCATGGACATCTACAAAGTAAATGCGCCACCCACCTTGAGACATGAGTTCTAAGTCTCAGTTTTATAGTACAACGGCGGCTCCGCCCTTCAAACCGAAACACATTACTGCTTCACGGTAGAAACAGGCAGGGTGGTGGTACCTACCCGTGCGGACTCACAACACCTCCTACCACCAGACAAAATAGTGCTTTAGAAAAATCTGGAGACTTAGAACTCATGTCTCAAGGTGGGTGGCGGCATTTACGTTGTAGATGTCTATGGGCTCCGGTGACCACTTAACACCTGGTGGGCCATGAGCTTGTCCAACCATCGAAGCAATAAAACATGTTACGGAAAAGTGCCTTCTTGCGCTCACCAAGCACTTGCCGGTTAGATTCCTGTACAATATACACCTGAGCTATGGAATTCGATGCTATTATCTAGATTCTAGCTTGTTGCTGTCACCTAAAGCTGATCTACCAATGGCCAGTCAAGATGTTGATGTGCAGTCTCAAGAAGTACCAAATTTTTTGACAGGTAGGTTTTCTATTACATTTATTTTATATTAGACTAGCTGACCCGGCAGACTTCGTAGTGCCTCAATCGATAAATAAAAGACCTAAGCTTTTGTATAAAATAAACTTAAAACAAACAAAAGGAATCCGTCCGATGGGGGACACATCAAAGGGAAAACAAAATTGTTATTTTTATTTAATTTCGAGCACTTTCATATTTATCTACATTTTAAACCTTCTCTGGACTTCCACAAATAGTTCAAGACCAAAATTAGCCAAATCGGTCAAGCCGTTTTCACGTTATGTCGTGACAACGGAAAACGGGTTTCATTTTTATATATATAGATGGGTGTTGGTTTCACGTTGTTATATTCATTGCCTCCTCTAAACCCATTTCTTTCGTAACTACAGAAACGATTTGGAATCTTTATTCTAAATTATAATTAATCTAAAATTCCTGAAAATATGGTAGGTATAAATTAGAAATGTCTAATTAAATTCTGTTGGTTTTGAAACTTCTAATAACTTAAAATATCTATACAGAGACTGGACCTTCGTAAATGGCGCTACGGAGCGTTAAATTTCCTTTTTCATTTGTCCGATACCCGCATGAGGTTTGATGTCGGTTTCCTTCGAAAGTACATAGTTATCTTGAATATAATATGATTTAAGTTATAGGTATTCAACTTAATTTAGCTTGATATAAATTAAAAATATTACTTTCGAGAAAGGGTATCTCTGCCAGCGCAGTGGCAGTTGTTTAGTTTTTTTTTTAGGATTGAAGGATTACTAGTGGTGCGGTCTTTCTAGTTTCACCAGGACAGGTGGGCGAGCAAAGACTCAGCCAAGAGGGGTGGGATTCTCTAAGAGCTGCCCGAGCGCCTCCGAAAGAGACCTAACAACTCAAGAGCAGCTGCTTCGCGAATGAATCAGTTGTTCAGTGTCCCTTGAAGTAGTCAGTTGTGCGGGAGCCAACAATGTCCTCAAATATATTCTGTAATGCCTCTCGGGTATAAAATGTTAATCCTACTAAGAGATTTCCAAACTTTGTGTAGACTGGCCAGACACAGATTCTCGTTTCTCCATCATTGTGTCCAGTTCCTCACAGAGCACAATCGTAGTAATACTGGTGCTATTTGATTAGAAGCGGTGATGAATTTGACCGGCAATATAATATCAAACAGTGCCCATGATTATTTAATTTTTAGGGGAAAATTTCGTTTAAGACATTCCTTATCCCATTTGTACGGCATTGTTACTGCGATGGAACTCTTATTCCAAATTACTAGTATATTTATTGTGTCCATATTAATAACAAATAATAACACAATAAACAAGTGACTGAATTTCAAAATAGAACTTCATAATAGTATGTTAAAAAATAAATTCATGTGAATTTAGAATTTATTGCCATCCTTAAATATCATTTTTTTTAAGAGATTTTATGACCTGATAACAAAGACCTTTAAGTCATGTTTTATTTAAATTTATATTCTTATTTTTATGAAAAATTATAATATCGGGTGAAGTGAAATGGAATGAAGATAATTAATTTATGACATTAATCAACTGGGATGAAATTAAATAAGATGCGATGAGATGATATGGGATGAAATATAATCTCAGTAAAATGGTGGTCATCCACCGGTCATCGTTCTCGTCGAGCCCGTCGCTTGTGACGAAGGGCTCGACGAGTAAATTAACCCTCAGAAACAGCCCACTGAGTTTCTCGCCGGATCTTCTCAGTGGGTCGCGATACCGATCCGGTTGTAGATTCTGCGAAGCACGGCTCTTGCTAGGGTTCGTGTTAGCAACGTCGTCAGGTTTGAGCCCCGTGAGCTCACCTACTAATTAAGTTTACGCTGATATAGCCTCTCAAGACTCCCAGCTTAAGTAGGAAAAAGAAAAAAAAAAGATGAGATTTTTTCAGTGGACTCTTTGGAGGATCCCGAGAAGTTACGTCCAGTGGCTTTGTTTCATTTTCCCACATTTGTGCACTTTAACAGATATTAAACAGTTAATAAACCATCTTTATTACACATTTAAACCTGAAGAAACACTAAATAGACTAAATAAAACAAATCACACAACTTCACTCCTCGCGTTCCCGCCAAAAAGTCCCCCTAAATATCTAATTTAGGTTTCAAATGGCCAGTATTATAAAAGGCAACTTTATAGGTAAAAAGTAATAATTATGATGCATGAAATCAGCAGTCTTAAGAGAAGGCTGCCAGGCAACGTGAAATAAACAAAACAAGTACCTTTTTTATTGCTTAGATGGGTGGACGAGCTCACAGCCCACCGGGTGTTAAGTGGTTACTGGAGCCCATAGACATCTACAACGTAAATGCGCCACACACCTTGAGACATAAGTTCTAAGGTCTCAGGTATAGTTACAATGTACCTATTTATGTTTTACTTTTATAAGCTTCTGTATTTCCGCTTTGGAACGACTGCAACTATGTGCCCTGTATTGTGTATTATTACGTTAAGATCTGGTCTGGATTTGGTGATGATGCAGAGCTAGTCTTTATTTAATTAAACTCTTTACTCTGTTAATAAAATGAAGTTCAAACAATATTGTCGAATAGCGTTTGCGCGTATGAACTGTCTTACTTTTTTTATAAATATGTTTAAATTGCAGGACTCCGAAAAGCTGGACTTTCATTATTTGGGGAATCTACAAAATCAAAGAATGATAGGAATACCGAAAATAATGGTGAAGGTTTCACTTTTAATTTTAGCGGAGAAGAAAAAAAGAGCAGGGGAGGCCTGTTTAGTATGTTCCATTAAAAATTATTTCTGTTAATATCTGTGCTGGATATAATTTATAAGTCAAAATAAATAAATAAATAAGCATAATAAAATAATCTACAGTTGTTTAATATGGTTCACATTTAAATGCCCAATGCTTAGGATTTTCTTCTGCAGTATTACTTACTGGTGTGAAAGTGTTCTGTGGTCTCATGTTTTACAATTATATCAAAACTAAAACATCTATACATTCATGAGAAAAGTGTTGCAGCCTTTGCCTTTGCAAGAAAATCAAACTAATTACAACAATTGCAACATAAATTGTTTTATGTACTTTTTATGTAAAGTTTGAAACAAGTTTTTTCCAATAGATCAATGATGTTAGATGTTTAGATCTTACTATATTTTTTTTTCGGGCCGAGGGCCAATCTCCTACGAGGTCCCCGCGCCTAGTTGGCGCGCGGGGTATGTGGTACTTGACGATCTGCTGGTGTTGGGAGCAGACCGCGGCCAAGGAATTTTAGGGCCCTACCGCACTAAACGACTCCCCTGCACTCTTACACTCGACGTCCGATCTCCGTCTAGGGTCAGAGCCCGGTCAGAGGCCAACACTACAACCAAACATGCGGCGCCATTCCGACGGGTCGTCGAGGCGATACTAGTCATTACTGCTTCAACTTAAGCAACAAATAACTTTACCTTGTGCAAATAGCAATTTATGGTACACAGACAAACACAAAGTATAATCATACAGCCATTAATCCCTGTCTCATTATATAAAAAAACCATTAAAAGAATGAGTCTTGGTTTTGAGAAGGTTTTGAATAAAAAATAGTATTTAATTAGTTGTTTAAATTTTATTGCTATGTCATAAATGGCCAACAAATTCAGAAACAAACAGATATGAATTTAAAATGTGTTTTGGGTTCAGCTGTTAACATTTTCAAAGTAAGATAAGTAAATAGATCTATATATGTATGTGTCAGTCAGATTTTGTTACAGAGCTTCTTTACAATAGTATAGGTGTCAGTTTATTTGGAAAAAAATGAATCATACAGATATAATTATCATTATATTATAATACAATAACATTTACGTCTATAGATATAAGAGCATATTTTGGTCAAAAATGTTATTGATGTAATTGACATGCACGTACTGCTATCAATTGTAACAATATAAATAATGGTGCAAAAACTTCACTGTATTCTATAGCCGAATCACCTTGTAGTTTTCTACAAAGTAAAAATTTGAAAACAAATGTTAGCCCTAAAAATATTCCACTCCAGGATGCTCTGTATAAAGAAGCTTTATAAGAATTTTCCAGATTCATTCTTATGCATACAATACAGCAAAAGTATGCATTCATCGCATCACTCACAAACAAAGGTGCAAATATTGTCCACCATGCACTATTCAATATACCATCAATTTTAAGAGCTAACAGTACAGAAAATATAGTGAGCGTTATAAGATTGATCCATATTTCAAATACAGTAAGTCCAATCCATTGCACAATCTCATTTAGTGTAAAAAACATTATCACCCTTTCACTAGTTTTGATTAGATCCGAGCATTGCTGTCCTAAATATTCTTATGTGGATGGATGATGAATGTCGTATTTGTGAGCCAAAATCTAGTTCATCAGTCAGTGGCTCTAGATCATCTGTAAAAGATTAATGGCATATAAGCAAAGATATGATAGATTTATTTTTCCGATGTATTTATTGTAAGTTAGATTTGACAAAACCATTCAAATGAATATAGTTTATGGAGTGGTATACTTAGTATTTGTTGCTCACTATATAACTTCAGGAAATTTGGTAACTCACCAACTAGGTCTACAGATCCAGTGTTTACTTCGATTTGACAGGTGCCTGAAAATAGAATTTCCAGCTGAAGTGCCAAATTACAGCATCTCTGTATTGCCGCGCCTAGACCATGAAGTATTATCTCCTTTTCTCCTCTTGTTAGTAAATCGCAACATTTATCTAGTTGTGCCTGTAAATTAAAAAATATTTAATATCAGTGCTTACATAGTATAATGGGATGTTTTGATGTTTTTCGGTTTTACTTTAAAGTTCGTCTTCTTCGTAATAAACAACACATTGTCTCCATTTACTGGCCTAGGTGGTAAACGCTTTTTAAGAGCATAATTCTTATTAGGATAGCGTTTTTGCTTTTTCTTCGTTTCTTCTTTCTTCTGTAGACTATTAGGATCTGCCATCACATCTGCCATAATATTTATAACCTCTGAATATTGACAGGTGTCAAAACTGACATAATGTCAAATCAAACCGTTTAATAGAAAAGTCACTAGGTACCTACCAACATAGGTACCTAATTAAATAAACCTGAAAAATACAAAATTAACGAAATCAATAAATTTACATAACTTTTTTCATCGCCACTTACGTGCTTATTTGGATGATGTTACCTGAAGAATCTTTGGCGGGAATGAGGGGAGAGAGTTGTGTGAATTGTGTTATTTTGTTAATTAAGTGTTTCTTTAGGTTTAAATCTGTAATAACGGTGGCTTGTTAGCTGTTTCATTTAATTTCATTCCATTTGATTAGAGTTGCAAATTAGAACACTTCATCTCATTTCGCTTCATATCATTTTTCACATAACAGATTATGTACCTACATTAAACGTACATAATTGAAGATTCCTATAAACTCGACATTGGCAACAATAATTTAACGCAGCCAACAAGCTAATATCATTTAATAATTGTAGTGCATTTTTTTTTGCTTAGGTGGACGGACGAACTCACTGCTCGTCTGGTGTTGAGTGGTTACTGGAGCTATAAACATCAACAACAAAAATGTCGCCATGAATACCGACAAACGAGGATGTTTAGTAAAAATAATTAACAAAGCTGACTTGCTTAATTTTAATTTTGTAATCCAAAACAAACTCAACTTTTCATAAAATCTATAATTAATAATATAATATAATTATTTTAAACATTAATTTTAAATTAAGCTTTTATATAACTATCAAAATATAAATATAATAATTTATTAAATCGATGTATCGGATTATAGTAAGGTTGATGCTAAAGTTGATGCAAAAATAGGAAATTAGGTAGGTAATAAACGATGTTTTAAGCCTGTTGACTTGTGTCACCGATGCTGACAAACAAGAAGCAATCATAATTCAATACGTTTTCGTTGTTGGATGATAACAAAATCATGTTTGCAGAATTTTAAAAATTGTCGGCTTACTTAACTTAATATCAAATGGACCGACAAATGATTTCATGAAATGTAGTTGATTGCAATTGTAATCATTTAAAATTTTATGTTAATGAATCAAAATGGGTTGTGTATGTTGCTCGTTAAGTTCTTTTGTATCCATAATTCTTGATGCCCTGGAAAGGTAATTTTTATGTCAAACTTGTTTTCATATAAAAACTCTAAATGACGATCAAGAATTTATCAATGAGTACAGATTAATTTTTTCTTGTTGATATACATATATAAAGCGACTTCTTTTATCAGAGTATCACTGTGGACAGTATGTGCAATGCTAACATGTTGTTTGATGCTGACCATTCTAACTGTCACCATCATGGGCATCGGGATAGGCTACCACTACTGTTTCGTTCAATCATCAGTGGATGCAATGGGTAAGAAAAAGCATTTCGTATTTGGTATAGATGTATAAAAATGTGTTATGTTTTGTTGCTAGTGGTAGGGTCTTGTGAGCGCGAACGTGTAGGTGCCCTACCTATTTTTGAAGTGAAGCAATAATACGTTCCGGTTTGAAGTGTGACGCTGCACCACAGAACTAAGACTCAAAACTCATGTCTTAAGGTGGTTGGTGGCGTTTATGTTATTAATGTTAATGGCTTTTTTTATCGCGTTCCAACCCGGCAGGCTGGTTCTGACCTAGCGGGGAATCCCGGAACACCAGCGGCCTCGCCCGGACGGGCCGCCGTACTGCAAAGACCGGCGTCATTGATCGTCGACGATCGCCTTGAGGACCCGTCAGTCGGCTGTCCTTGCAGCGGAGCCGCGAGTCTGGTTGTATTGTTGACCTTGGGAATCCTTTTACTCTGCCCGGGTTCTGATCCCAGGTGGAGATCGGACGTCGAGTGAAAACCCGACTCCCCTTGCACTCGAGAGAGTCATTTGGTGGGTAGGGTTCTAAAAGTATACTTAGGCTCACGGTCCAATCTCACCTTCTGTGGACCGTCGAGGCCCACATACCCCTCCAAGGCGCGAAAACTTCATGGGAAAGACTCGGCCCTTGCCCGAAAAATAAAATTATACAACTGAGTAGTGAAGATTTCGTAGGATCTTTTATTTTCTTAATTACAATAGGGTTTTTATTACAGCTCAGGCAGCGAAAGCGGCAGGATCTTTGCGGTCTGGCTCGGGACAAGGTCCCGTGCTGCGATCAATCGACAAAGCGGTCAAACGTGGATTCGCACATCGTGTGGAACGCCGTGATGTTGACAATCCACCCCCGACGAATAACATAACGGATTTTTATCAAAATTACACTAGTGTGTTCAATTCTACAAATTCAACAAAATTCTATTGAATTTTAAGTCATACGATTGTTTGTAAGAATAAAACTATTTATTTAATATAATGTTTATTAATAATTCCTAAATGGTTTAATCTCAATTATATTAATATTATTTTCCTTTTTATAATTTCCGATGTTGCCAATATTTTACAATGCTCGTAAATAAAAAGGTACTGTTACGTTTTTTTTTGTGTAAAGAAATGTATGTGTGAAAATACATTTGAGATACACGACGGTAGTTTAAAGAACCTTAGTGTATGCAGACAATCATCAAGTGTTCGAAGCGTCGTCCGGGAATAACAAAAACGTGATTTAATTGTAAATGAAGTATTATTAGTTCTGCCTACGACATGCAAAAAGCAACAAACGTATAAATTTTTGTTTATTAATCTGTACATGGAATATCGGCTGTCGAAAGATAGCTGCATAGCGTATTGATTAGTATATGCACCATTAAAAAGCTATGTTTGCAAGAGTAGTGTGGTAGTATTCTTCAGTGCTCTGAAAAAAGGTTGGAGGGTGCTTGTGGTTGTCGTATTCCTGGAGCGCCGGAACCTTCCGATAAGTCTGCGCGCTATTTCCTTTTCTTGAGGAGACAGCTTTGGCTCTTCAGGTGGGCTACGTGACAGATAGTTTAAACATTTTTACTAAAGAAAACAGAATAATAGGCAAACATTATTGGTGACTTGTGACGGGTGACTTGGTTGTGAGCGGTCACTCATTCTCACGGACATTGGCAATGCCAAGATCGAGCCGCAATGTATGCATTAGGACGTTTTTTAAAACCGATTTTCATAATGACAAAATTTTGTAGGTAGATGTTAAAAGGAAGAATAAAAAGGAAATCACTGTCAATGTAAGGCTAGCAAAGCATATTCCCAAAATTTCACTAAGAATAGAAAACAATATTCATTTCCTAAGCTCAGCAAAAACGGTTGTAAGGTTGGATGTCCTGAGACTGTAATTTTGAGTGGCGAACGCATTTCCGCATCAGCTGATAATAATTTTCCTTACATTGCGCGCATTGGTGACAGATTTTTTAATATAAATTTTCGATTGCAAAATTTCACTACAGAACAGTAGTCTGTGATCTTAATAGAACAATTAAGATCACAGTCTGCAATTAACGGCTACTAAAAGAAAGTTTTGCACATGCCGCTGGTACAACTGTAATATAAAATATTCGTAGGTATACTAAGAAATATATACTTTTCCGTTTCAAGAACAACGATTGGCGTTTCAGTCGGATCCAGGAATATATTCTCAACCGGTTTCTGAGTTTTGTAAACCTCTGTAAATTAAAAATGAGCATTGTTCAAACTGTTATAATTTCAATGTTTTTAGGTGTATACTGACTGGGAGGTAATTACTAAATTTTATTAAACGACTTAAGTACGTAAATGTATACTAATATATATAAATCTACATTGGTTTTTAGGGATGTTCCGTTATAACTACTGAGCCGTGCATCCGATTGACTTAAAACATGGTATCCATGTACAAAATACATGTACTTAATGGATTTATTATATATTATTTTATATGATTATATTTATATGAGTGGACTCCCTACACCAGTAGCGGGGGCGTTAGTGATGAGAATCTTTGTGGGGGTGAGTAATAATACCTAATGTTAATTTTAAATGCCCAGCGAAGCGGACGGGTACAGCCAGTAACACATAAAGTTTTGTACCTACTTGTAATTGTTGGTGTCAGATGCTTTCGAATGTCGGTTACATTTCAAGGAAGTTAATTGGTTAATAGCCATTTAAGCATACGGCCCACGTGAAGATCAGTGGCACCCGATACTTCTGGACACCAGTAATGCCAGGGTTTTTTTATTGCCCTTGTAGGCAGACGAGCATAAGGCCCAACTGATGGTGGTCACCGTTGCCCATGGACTTCAGTAATGCCAGGGCTGCTTACCGTACAACTGATACCCGCTGTCTAATATTATTTTCATCAAGAAAAAGGGGTTTGAACAAACACTATATATACATATTATTACACATACTGTATGTCACAGAAAAGTGTTGCTAGCATAAACTCTTTTCTAAAGCATCTATATTTTAGATTTGGATAAGTTTTTTTTTATTGCTTACATGGGTGGACTAGCTCACAGCCCACCTGGTGTTAAGTGGTTACTAGAGCCGATAGACATCTACAACGTAAATGCGCCATCCACCTTGAGATATAAGTTCTAAGGTCTCGGTATAGTTACAACGGCTGCCCCACCCTTCCAACGCATTACTGCTTCACGGCAGAAATAGGCAGGGTGGTGGTACCTACCCGCGCGGACTCACAAGAGTTCCTACAGCCAGTAATTACGCAAATTATTATTTTGTGGGTTTCATTTTTATTACACGATGTTATTCCTTCACCGTGGAAATCAATCGTGAACATTTGTTGAGTACGTATTTCATTAGAAAAATTGGTACCCGCCTGAGATTCGAACACAGGTGCACCGCTCGATACGAATGCACCGGACGTCTTATCCTTTAGGCCACGACGACGACGAAACTCTAATGTTGCTTTTCATTTGTTTTTGTTCTAATCGAAAATGTTTGTATGATCAATTTGTACAGTGTAAGTACAAAAATCATACCAAGCAATGGTTCAGGCGCATTTTCGACCTCCGATCGGTTTACGGCCAAAAGTCGAACGACCGAATTCTTTGGCCCAGCCCTCACCATCGATTCTTCTGTCGTGGTCCTCGAAGACACTAAAACACAAATGGAAAAGAAGTTGAAGTACCAAAGCTTGAGACGTACATTATGTTTTCAAGTTTTTTTTTTTATTACTTAGATGTGTGGACGAGCTCACAGCTCACCTGGTGTTAAGTGGTTACTGGAGCCCATAGACATCTACAACGTAAATGCGCCACACACCTTGAGATATAAGTTCTAAGGTCTCAGTATAGTTACAACGGCTGCCCACCCTTCAAACCGAAACACATTACTGCTTCATGGCAGAAATAGGCAGGGCGGTGGTACCTACCCGTGCGGACTCACAAGACGTCCTACCACCAGTAATTACGCAAATTATAATTTTGCGGGTTTGATTTTTATTACACGATGTTATTCCTTCATCGTGGAAGTCAATCGTGAACATTTGTTAAGTACGTATTTCATTACAAAAATTGGTACTCGCCTGCAAGATTCGAACACCGGTGCATCGCTAGATACGAATGCACCGGACGTCTTTTTTTTTTTACCCAATTATAAGACTATCTGCAATGTGTACATACTAACTACAACTAAAATATTTTTAACAATTGCACATACTTGCAAACGAAGCTAGCTCTTTCTGTGCGTAGTGATAACCGACCGATATGCCGTAAACCATCAATAAAACAATAGTAAACATCATCAGCATCAATACGAAGGCACAGCAAGTCCACGTCAATACTCTGTTTGAAAAAATCTATATTAATCATTTTCTTCGAATTAAAAATATTTCAAAACTAACTTTTGCCCGCGTGGAATAGTTCACAAATAATGCTTTATTTTAGAACAAATTTGGTTAGCATAAAGAACGTTATAGCGACCAAACCTTAACATATAGACATATGCTGTCGCGGCCTTTTTTTTAGATCTTTTCAGTCATACATTATTTTTGCGAAACTTTAACCGTTTCTGCAGCGCACGCAGCGGAAGCTCTCAAAGGGTAAAAACAACCCCGATTTTGAAACATTCTTTATTGATGCTCTTATATTGCGCTTGTATTGGTCTTAGCGTGATGTTATGTAGCCTCCTCGATAAATGGGCTATCTAACACTGTGGGTCGCGTTTCTGGTCCGGTGGTAATTCTGCAAAGCACTGCTCTTGATAGGGCCAGTGTTAGCAGCATTCCGGTTTGAGCTCCGTGAGCTCATCTACACGTTAGGGCGAAGCTGAAATAGCCTCTCAAGGCTATCAGTATAGGTAGGAGAAAAAAAAAAGCCATCTCACGTTCATTGTACATGCAATTTCACAACCCACTGTACATAGTGGTAATGTTACTGCGATATAAAAGTTCTGACTTTATATTTTAATCATGAACAATGTAATGCGGTTACTTCTTATTAAAAATAATGACTGAATTGAACTTTGATTGAGAAATGAAATCCGGACAAGAAACGTTTAAATAAAATGTGTCCTCACCTTTCAACACAAAATGTCATGGAACAAAATACTGATTGTAATAGACCCATGTTTTAGAAATAATTTGCAATTACGTCCTCCTGTAAATAAAAAAAAGACGATTGCTTAATGCACGGCAAAGTTTTTTTAAATTACGGGTTAACCTGCTTACATCTTCCGGAATGCAGTAATGGTAGGACAGCCGTTATTAAATATAATTGAAACATAAACCTTAAATCTGATGATGGATAGCGGCATTCACGTTGTGATGTCTCTATGGGATTCGGTAACCACTTAATACCAGGTGGACCGTATGCTCGTTCAGAAGTTAGTATTTTCAATTCTGAAACGGCTTTTCAATTATCATACACTGACACGGACTGTTCACGGTTGAAAAAAAATTTCTTAGTTTATTTTATTGTAATTTCCGATATTGAGATAACCAGATAAGTACTTACCAATATTATTTAAATATAACTTTGAACACGGTGTTTTGCAAGCGGATTTATATATAAATATTAATCGAATATCAAAAACTAAAGTATGTAAACAACTTTAATAATATTTATTGACAATTTCTGACAAGACAGAGGTAATAGTGAAGAATATTTTTTTTCTAGTCGTGTTACCGGATAATTGACTAATTTCCTAAAATTATAGGGAAGATATTTAAGTATAGGTACGGAGCTAATTAATAATATAGTAAATCGATTAAGAATCTTGAAATTTAATATTGGTTCAACGGCCGTCTGGTGTAGTGGTAAGTGACATGGTCACTACACAAGGGGGTCGCGGGTTCGAATCCCGCCAAGGGAAGATATTTGTATGATAAATATAAAATGTCTTTTCCAGGGTTATGGATGTATATTATATATATGTATGTGTATAATAAAAATCTTACATTTATTTCCGTTATCTGGTACCTGTAACACAAGGTCTTTACGAACTTAGCATTGGACAAGTTAGTGGCATTAAAAAAAAAATTGGTAATCGCAATAGGCAAAGCTAAGCTTTTCCAGTTAGTCGTTTTAATGAAGCGAACATTCTCGTTTCATTACCTATCCACCTTATTCTTTTGGTATGAGTACATAATTTTAAATAGATTCTTGTGTATTTATAATAAAGGATATGAAAAATATTCTATGATTCTGGGGTAGCAAGGGGGCGTGTAAATAGCCCTCCTGCGGCGGGAGCATATAAAGCGGGGTTGTAGAAAGGCGTGTAAATAGCCGTCCTAAGCGGTATGTGACAAATGTTTGTCACTTATATTTAGCGGAGCGGTAAAACTATATAGCGGTAAACAAAAGCTAGTAATCAAACTAAAGATATAAATTAAATACACATAAGCGAGCGGGCGGGCGAATGATTACACGGAAGCAGCAATAAAATGGCAATAAATTAAAAGAACTTGCACTCACCTGTAGACCTTGCCAGTGACTGTTGTGCGGGCGTCGGCGATGGAGGCACGCGGGCGGCGGGGTGGGTGACGAAGCTCACGTAGCTTTTCGTAAGCACAAGCACCACACAATATACAAGTGCCGCCATCTAGGCAGCTAGCGGTAAAGCGTGATCGATCGGGTAGAACCACGCTTTGGATAGTCGCGGTAATTAGTAACTAACAAACTCCAAAGGTGGCGCCATCCCAATAATCCATTAGCATCCCATTACTAATCCGCGCGTGACCATCCTGCCCGCCTTGAAAGTTCGCAGGACTTTCAACAAATATATAAAGATACTAAGATAGGAAGCATAAAGCTTAAATAGCGGGAAGTTATTTGAAAAGAAACAAATTTTAATTAATAATAAGCCATCATGAATGTTTACGAGTAGAGTTGAAGCGGTTGATGACATGCGGTACTCTAATTTATTCTAGCGGTAGCGGATATAATTTTACAACTGGACGTTTAAGAAATCCAGATTTCGTTTTTACCAAAGCAACGCGTATAATGTTATCGACACCTGGATACACCTCTTGTATAACGCCAAGTGGCCAGCGGAGCGGTGGAATGTCATCTTGATGAATAAGAACTACTGTCCCAACCTTCACGGGGTTATCTGATGTACACCACTTCTGTCTGACTTGCAACGTATGCAGGTACTCTAATCTCCATTTCCTCCAATAGGAATTAACCAAACTATCTAACAACGCTTTGCGATTAGTTAGACTCATCTGATTTGCGGACAATTCAGACGCGGGTAAATACTGCAAAGGAGTGGACATCAAAAAATGTGCGGGTGTGAGAATTTCGGGGTTGGGATCTGCGGATAAAAGACATAAAGGTCTGGAATTCATAAGACATTCTATTTGATTCAACACAGTCAACATCTCTTCGTAAGTGAGAATTTGTGCGCCTATTACTCTATTTAAATGAGTTTTAACGGATTTAATGTTTGATTCCCATAAACCTCCAAAATGTGGAGCCCGAGGCGGGATCATCTTCCAAATGATTCGGTATTTAGTTAATTCATCATTCCATGCGGATATAAAATTATTTGAAACTAGAAGTTTATACATTTCATCTAACTGAGCCTTTGCGCCAACAAAATTAGTGCCATTATCTGAATACATGAAAGAAACTGGACCTCGACGAGATATAAAACGTTTGAAAGCGGCAAGAAATGAGTCCGTTGACAAATCCGAGGCTAACTCAATATGTATAGCCTTTGTCGTTAAGCATACGAACAGGCAAATGTAAGCCTTTTGTGAATGATGACCACGTTTGCGTACAAGCGTTATCTTAAATGGGCCCGCGTAATCTACTCCCGTGTGACAGAAAGCTTTGGCCTCCATTACACGGCTTGACGGAAGGTCAGCCATCATGGGAGTTGGGTGTGAAGGTGATACACGAAAACATGATTTACACATATGCACTCTTTTTCTTATAACGTTTCTAGCGGACAATATCCAAAAGCGTTGACGAATAATGGACATCAAAAGGTCCGGACCGGTGTGCAAGTTTGTATTATGAAAATAATCAACAATAATATTTATTATGTGATCGTGTTTTGGCAATAAAGCGGGGTGTTGCGTTTCAAACGGTAAATCAGAGCTCGAAAGTCTACCCTGAATACGCAAAATTCCATCTTCGTCAATAAATGGACTAAGTTTACGAATATTTTTCGAAGGTAAATCTAATTTTCTAATGCTGGCAATATCATGACCAAAATATTTAGCTTGAAGAGCTCGAATAATAGCTTTCTCAGCAGTATTTAAATCGAATGCGGTTACAAACTTGTTTCGCGGTAATTTTCTTATAAATCGAAGTACATAAACAACACAGCGAAGAAGTTTTGACCATGACGAAATTCTCAACCCAAGTTGATATATTGGGGAATCTTCGACAACAGTTAAAGCGGTAAGTGTTACAGATTTTTTCATTTCAGGTATGTCACTTCCAGATTTACAAGGTACAAAAGGTTCAATAGGCCATTGTGAAATAGGATAGCAGGCCCAAGAAGGACCCTGCCACCAAAGCGAGTTATTAATAATTTGTGACGGTAAAAGACCTCGTGACACACAATCGCTAGGATTTTCCTTACCATTAATATGAAAAAAGCGGTCAGGTGATAAATTCTCCTGAATTTGAGCGATGCGGTTTCCTACAAATATTGACCATCTATGCGGGGAAGATTTAATCCAAGAAAGAGCAATTGTAGAATCTGAGAAAGCGTATATAGCGGTGATAGGATGTAAAGAATTATAAGCGTTATAAATAAGTTTAACTAATTTTGACAAAACAAGAGCGGCACAAAGCTCAAGGCGAGCTAATGTAGTTATCTTAACCGGAGAAACCTTTGATTTTGAGCACAATAATCTTAAAGTAATATCTCCTGTGGGATCTGTAATGTGTAAATAAACAACGCAACCGTAAGCGTTCAAGCTTGCATCACAAAATGCAACAATATTTACTTCACAGTCTTTAAAAACTCCAATATGGCGCGGTATTGCGATAGTTGAAAGCAATGGAAGCTCTTTCACAAGTGAAGAGTAGCGGTAAATAATTGTATCTGGAGGTGTATCATCCCAGTCTATTTTAGAATTCCAGAGTTCCTTAATAAGCAATTTAGCGAACAGTATAACTGGAGCAACTAAACCAAGCACGTCGAACAAGCGTGCGACTAAAGATAATATTGTTCTTTTAGTGCACTTTTCATTAGTGTTTGAGCTCGTCATAAAAAATGAGTCATTAGCGGGAAGCCACGCAAGGCCTAAAACTTTCATGGTATTATTAGCATCATCAGAGAAGCTTACAGAAGAGCGGTGCGTTTCTGGAAGGCTATTAAGAAAGGCAGTGGAGTTACTTGCCCATTTTGTTAAATTAAAACCTCCTGATTTAAAGAGTGAAATTAGTTGTTTCGATAGTTTGATAGCTGAAATATCTTCGTGTAGGGATGTGACGAGATCATCCATATATAATTGAGACTCAGCTACACTAGCGGCTTCCGGATAACGATAACATTCTTCTGATGCTAATTGACGTATAGTACGCATTGCTAAATAAGGTGATGACTTTAAACCAAAGGGCAGACAGTTAAAAGCGAAAATGCGAAGTTTATCATTTTTAAAGCGGTACAATATTTTTAAATATTTATGGTGGTCTGTGGTCACCCTAATGCGTAAGTACATTTGTTCCACATCAGCGCACAGTGCCACAGGGAACAAACGAAAGCGTAGTAAAAGCAAAAATAAGTCTGCCTGTAAATTTGGACCAGTATGCAAGACGTCATTAAGTGACAGTCCACTAGATGTTTTAGCACTAGCATCAAGAACTACACGTAGTTTAGTGGTAGTCTTGCTTGGGCGGATAACTGCATGGTGCGGTATATAATAACCGTTATCGGTTTCCTTAGCGGTGTCGTTAATTTCAGTTAAATAACCTTTACTAATGTAATCCTGTATAACGATATCGTAATCATCGCGGAGTGAGGGTAATTGAACAAACTTACGTTCGAGCGAAAGAAAACGGCGGTGAGCAACAGTATAAGACTTGCCCAGGTCAGCGGGATTTCTACTAAATGGTAACTCAACCGTATATCGGCCATCATTATCGCGGGTAATTGTAGAAATATATTTGTTTTCACACTCGGCTTCCTCAGGGCTAAGATGACGCTCATGAGGAATCTCCTCTAATTCCCAAAATTTATGTAAAAATGACTCAAGGTCTTTATGCGTTATAGATGAAAAAGTTTTATTTAAAGTGAATGCAGAATGAATTTTAGTTTTTTCGAAAGCGGGTGGATTATCAATATAAACTGTACTAGATAGTCACAAAGAGGTATTATTATCATTTATAACAGAAAAATTATCATGTTGCGGTTTCATAATGCCGGTGTAACTCACTTCAGGTACGTCACCCATAAGAACATAACCGAAGGTTGTTTCTACGGCAGGTGGCGCTAGTGAGCCGGTATCTATACGATTACCTAAGTATATATATGGAAATAACTGAGCACCTAACACCATATCAATCACACCTGGAAGGTTCCAATTTGAATCGGCAAGCGGTAAATTACGTATATGATTCATATTTGAGGAATTTATAAAATAAGCGGGTAATTTATCTGTAATACAGTCTACTACTAAAGCGTGAATATAATATTTATTAGGAGAAAATCTAGATTCAATATTTAAATAAACATATCCGTGAATCGGGCGAGCGGTTAATCCAATACCTCTAATATAAGAATTATTTAAAGGTATAATCGGTAATTTAAGTAATTTACAACAATTGACAGTTATTAAATTATTTTGGGAACCATTATCTATTAAAGATCTAACTATTTTACGTTCCCCTTTATTCGAGTGAGCGTATATTTGAGCGGTTGATAATAAAATATTACTATTCGATTTTATTTCCGAACTGTGAGTCAACGTGGTAGCGGTCGTATTATTTTGTTGTTGTATCGTTCTGTTAGAGTGTAAACAAGTATTCGAAGCGGCATCATGATGATCGTAACTCTGAACAACAGGTTGAGATTGAACCTGGGACCGACCGTAATCGGGCCGCGCGGCATCACTCGGAATTCCATGTACCTGCGACCGACTGACCTGCCTGTCCATATCAGCGTAGTCATTCGATGGACTGGGTACGCTTTTACTTTTTCGATTCGCCCGTTTATTACCAAAACACAACAAAGTATGATGATATTTCTTACAATTATTGCATGTTAACTTTGATTGACATGCTTTTAATGTATGCGATAAGCTTAAACAATTGATGCAACCCTTGTGCGATTTAATAAAATCATAACGTGCTTGCGGTGAAATCATATTTTTAAACTCATTACAACGATATAACTGCGTGTGGTGCGAGCTCGAGCAAAGATCGCACGTAGATAACGAAACCGGTTTGTTAACCCTTTCAGTGCGGACTGGGTCATTATAACTACTAGAAATAAACGATTTGTGATTTTTAGATTTCTCTATGTTACACTTCGGTGCAGAGCGTTCTAATATTTTTATCTGATCCTGTATGAATTTAATAAACATTTCAGTTGTGGGTATTTCAATACCACGAACCGATGCTTCAAACGAATGTAAAGTTTGAGGATCCAACCTTCTCAGTGAGCATTGTAATAAAATAAAATCAGTCAAATCAAGTAAATTTAATTGTTTTAAAGCGGCAATCGAAGATGAAATTTTTTCAATATACATATTTAAACTATTTGCGGTAGGTGAACAATTTTTTAAATCTAATATATTATTCAGATAATGACATCCTAAAGCTCGTTTATCCTGATATTTACTAATTAGATTCGACCAAATAATATTATAAGTTTCACCTGTGGGTATTATACCAGCGGTTAACTTTAATGCACTATGTGTTAATTTGCCCATTAAATACTGCACACGTTGCGCATCAGACAGTTGCGGGTTATCGTGAATGTTAGCTTTAAAAGCCTGGTAAAATGTTTCCCATCCTTCAAGAGAGCGTCCGTCAAAGGAAGGAAGTGAAATTGTTGGCAATGTTACATTTATGGCGGCGGTAGTTCTCATTACATTTGACGAATTACCAATTGTAATTTTGTTACGAGCGCGTCTTACGTAATTATATAACGTGTCAAAAGACGATAAAGCTGCGTATTCAGGCTCAACTTCGGGGTTTTGCTTTAAATTTAAATCATTGATATCATCCAAATTGCTTTCAAATCTAACACGCATGTCATCAATCGATTCTGATTCGGCAAGAAAAGTTTCGATTAATTCCGAATCAAACTCCGAAATATTTTTGATTTATTATATAAATCATTAATTTGTGCAAATACTAAATTATTCTTCGCGATAAGTTTCTTTAGTTGTCTATTTTCCATAATGAAGTTATGAAATAACTGACTAAAAAATAACACTAAATGAACTACGTTAATAAATATAATTCAATATGCGGTTACGAGTTATTATTAATAGCGATGAATATAATTAACTTTTACATACAATACAATACAGTAACAAAATGGCGAATGGGGGTAATCATAAATTAATTCTAATTTTAATTAAAATTTAAGCTGGATCTAATCCAGGCTCGCAGGACCAAACTATGGGGTAGCAAGGGGGCGTGTAAATAGCCCTCCTGCGGCGGGAGCATATAAAGCGGGGTTGTAGAAAGGCGTGTAAATAGCCGTCCTAAGCGGTATGTGACAAATGTTTGTCACTTATATTTAGCGGAGCGGTAAAACTATATAGCGGTAAACAAAAGCTAGTAATCAAACTAAAGATATAAATTAAATACACATAAGCGAGCGGGCGGGCGAATGATTACACGGAAGCAGCAATAAAATGGCAATAAATTAAAAGAACTTGCACTCACCTGTAGACCTTGCCAGTGACTGTTGTGCGGGCGTCGGCGATGGAGGCACGCGGGCGGCGGGGTGGGTGACGAAGCTCACGTAGCTTTTCGTAAGCACAAGCACCACACAATATACAAGTGCCGCCATCTAGGCAGCTAGCGGTAAAGCGTGATCGATCGGGTAGAACCACGCTTTGGATAGTCGCGGTAATTAGTAACTAACAAACTCCAAAGGTGGCGCCATCCCAATAATCCATTAGCATCCCATTACTAATCCGCGCGTGACCAGATTCATAAATGTAAACATGCAGGCGTGCGAAAGAGATGACAAGATTTTCATTCTCCCTGCACTAAATTAAAAATCGATTTTCATCAATTTACCACTGACTTAATTTGAATCCATAATTTTTACAGTTTATTATTACAATGAAACCTATTACAGGTTTTCCTATTACAGTAAGGTAGGTATCGATTTAAAATACTTACATTATTTTCAAGCAACATTAAAAATTCTTTCAAAGCATCCGTGATCACAAAAGTAACTATTACAAATGAAAATTATTTGAACCGAGCAAACAAATTTTTAAAATGCAATAAGTGTGTAACTATATAGAAAGATAAGTCGTCGTGGTCTAAAGGATAAGACGTCCGGTGCATTCGTATCGAGCGATGCATCGGTGTTCGAATCCCGCAGGCGGGTACCAATCTTGGTAATGAAATAAGTATTTAACAAATGTTCACTATCGACTTCCAGGGTGAAGGAACAACATTGTGTAATAAAAATCAAACTCGCAATATTATAATTTGCGTAATTACTGGTGGTAGGATCTCTTGTGACTCCGCACGAGTAAGTACCAACATTCTGCCTATTTCTGTCGTGAAGCAGTAATGCGTTTCGGTTTGAAGGATGGAACAGCCGTTGTAACTATACTGAGACCTTAAAACTTATATCTCAAGGTGGGTGGCGCATTTACGTTGTAGATGTCTATTGGCTCCAGTAGCCATTTAGCACCAGGTGGCCTGTGAGCTCGTTTACCCTGCTAAGTAATAAAAAAAACGAAAAAAAAAAACAAATCATCAAATTCAAACATTTAATACAACATAACACATTCATATAATATAAAATAAATACAGAAATACAACAGTCTCGGAAATACAAATGCGTTCACAACCGATATAATTACGTGTAACGATAAAAAACAACATTCAAAATTTACAAATAAAAACATTGTATATTGCTTTGCTCAGTCACAATGACAATAATTTAATTATGTGATGATTTGGGTTTATATTATTTGTATAAAAACATAGTAAAAAAGTAAAATGAATATCTAATATAAATTTTACGCATCCAATATTTTAAAAATATAATGGCATCGAATTAGTCTCAATTTAATATCTTTTAGGAATTTATATAATATAATATCAGTGTTATTGCTACGAGAAAGCATATTATACATACCGTGAATACCGAATTGAATTAACATTATTGAAATATTCCTTCATTTTTTCTCTTATATATAAATACTTACGTCAGAAATGATAAAAGTAAAAACAATTAGATTCGACTAATTAATAAATTCGGCAAAACATTTTTTTATTAACTAGAATCGACAAACGATTTCATTTTTACCACGTAACCACTAAAGCCTAGGTGGGTCGTGAAATAAAAAAAAACGTGTGTGCCTTTCACACGAAGTAGAAGTGACACCTTCAGATATGTTTCATCTCATTCTCTCGCACGCTAAATCCTATAGATGTACAATTTTGTCTCTTTTTAGTGTCGCTAAAAAAGTTTTCACTTCAACGTTAAGGCTTCGTCAAACAGAACGCGTACTTAGCGTTGCGTTTTAACGTCGCGCTCTTTTCATGTCATACAAATTGACTAGATGAGCTTAACGCTCCTTGACGCAACGTAACATCCGCCAAATCATAGTTAGTGCCTTTAAGCCTTCGTCAAACAGAACGCGTACTTAGCGTGCGTCAGAGCGCTAAATTAACGCCGCGCTATGACGCGCGCTAATTACGCGTTCTGTTTGACGAAGCCTTTATATAGCAGTCTGAAAATTTAAAAGTATTAAGATGTCGAGTGATTCATATAAGCGTGGGTATTTTCTAACTAATTCTATAAAATTTTCGGACATTATCCAGTATTTTATTACACATTCACACGGACGCTAAAATAAAATTTGTAAACAATTACAACGTCTGACGTCAAAGCGTCCTAACGCTGCGACAGAGCGCTGCGTACTTATAGCGCTGGCGATCGGTTTGACAGTACATTACCATAGTAGTACAACACATCTCGGCGTCATAGCGCGCCGTCAGTATAGCGTTCTGACGCGCGCTAAGTACGCGTTCTGTTTGACGAAGCCTTTATAGTTATCGTTGGCTTCGTTGGACGGCTTCATGCAACTCGTGTCAGTCAGTTTACATAGTTGTCGTATTGTTTCCCGTGCAGGAGATGGTAGAGCGGTAGTTCGGCGAGCGCGAGTCTAGCGTCGTGGTGCAGCTGCGCGGAGAGCGCGGGCGCGGCGTGTGCGACCCCCGCCCCCCGCGCCCGCGCCCCCACCGCCCCGCTCAGCCCGCTCAGCGGACCCAGCCCGGTCACGTGGAGATCCATGTTGCTAATAATATAAACCAACATATACAGGGTGTGTATCGCTTTTTTTTATTTTTTCCTACCTAAGCTGATGGTCTGATGGTTATGCTTCTCTCCATTGCGCGTTGGCATGATGCCAATGGGGGGGAGAAACCGACTGAGTAACCGTATAATAAGAAGCAAAACAAAGGTCATAGATATAGGGTGCAAAATTAGAAGGCTTAAATGGCGTTGGGCAGGGCATATGGTTAGAGGTAAAGATAAATGGAGCAAAATTGTGACAAGATGGTATCCTAGAGAAAGCAAAAGGAAAAAAGGTAGACCGCAAAAAAGATGGGATCGCGACATAAGACAAGTGGCAGGCGTCACATGGAATAGAGTGGTTCAAGAAAGACATGAGTGGAAAAGGTTGGAGGAGGCCTTTGTCGACTGGCAAACAGATTTGCATGAAATAAGAAGAATTCAAATAAGAGACTATATTAAGGTTTACATTAAATTCAAGTTTTCTAATTATTATATTTAGTCATATAATTGTAATATGGATCTGAATAAAAGGCTATTCAATTCAATTCAAGCTGATGGTCTTGAGAGAGCATAAAAGCGCAACCGGGCGAGTAGGTGAGCTCACAGAGCTCAAACCTGACGTTGTTGCTAACAGGAACCCTAGCAAGAGCCGTGCTTCGCAAAACCTACTACCGGATCAGAAACGCGACCCACTGAGAAGATCCGGCGAGAAACTCAGTGGGCTGTGTCTGTGGGTTAATTTACTCGCCGAGCCCTTCCTCGCGAGCGACGGGTTCGACGAGAACGATGACCGGTGCTTGGGGTTCATTATTGCAAGCGATGATGATGGCTTAGAAATAATCGGGGCCATAATCCCATCTAACCTGCTTTGATATTAAAAAGCACTAACGTTAGTTAGTTTATAGTAGGTAGGTTAGAATATAACTATGAATATAACTATTCATAGGCGCAAACATTAAATTTATCAGCAACATTTGCGACATTATATTTTCATATTATTTATTGTTGTAATGTTCATACATACAGGGTGTTAAGAATTCGTTCCCAAGTTAAGATGAGAAACACTATGCGTTTTCTGATCGAATCATAAACGCTGAACAGTGAAGACCATAATCTGGGAAGCGGTAATTTAAAATGAAGGTAGTTCACGTCCGGCCCTCGGGGTCGCTCGAGATCATTGACCTTACACTTCATTTCATATTCGAGTTACAATACGGCCACACAAAAAGTTGAAGTCAACGTGGCCTAAAGGTTATGACGCCCCATTTTACTCGTATCTAGCGATACGGCTGTGTCTGTGTTCGAATCCCACAGACAGGTACAATTTTTTCTAATAAAATATACACTTAGCACTTGTTCATGAACGCCTCCCAAGATGCAGGAACAATGTCGAAAAATAAAAACCACCAAATTATTTCCGGAATTACCAGAACTACGTCTTGTGAAACCAGCCCGTAAGGGAACTACATTCCTGCCAATTATTCAGGCGAAGGAAGAACAAGGAAGAATTCCAAAGGAGAACCTACAACTCAAGGGCAGGTACTTCGCGAATGAAGCGTCCTATTTCTGGAGGGGAGGAGATGAAAAATCCTAAATATCTTGTAAATATGTCGTTACAAATAACTAATAGAACTCACTCCATGCTCTGTAGCGTTAGGTCGTCGAGTTGCGCGTACGGTTCCGTTTGGGCCAGGCCTATGGTGACGGCGAGGTGCAGGGAGCAAGAGTTGAAGGCGGCCGCGAGTCTGCCGGAGCAGGACACGCCCATCGCTTTAATGCGGTATTCGTCGTAACCGATCTGGGGAAAGACGTGAGTTTAGAGCAGGGCTGGGCAAATGGCGGCGTTTGAATTTTGTCTGGCCCGTGAAGCGTTGTATATACATATATTATTATTAAAAACACAAACATTAGTTTTTGTCAAACATAAATTTTCTTTTCAATTTTTTTTAAGTTATACTTCTTTAGGCGCGTTATGAAAAATTGATGAGAGTGAAATTTTACGATGCGCGCGCAACGTGACACAAAATTAACAGAAATGAAGTTGCCCACTAAATCGCTTATTACATTACGACCGACGTAACTTGGCGAGTCTGAATATAGCCGCAGGTGAACTTTCGCGCATGTACACTCGTAAAAAAAAGTGTTATTAGCATTAATTTTTTAGTAATATAAGTGACAAAATTATTATTTAATATAATTCATACTAAATATTATTAAATTATTAACGTTAAATATTTATTATTCATTATTTAATATTTAAAAAAAAAAATATAAAAATAAAGTATAACTTCTTATGCGCGTACATAAGTACACGCACCCTTTTTTATTATTCAAATGACTTGATAAATAAATATTTTGATTCAGAAATGTTGGTTGTAAATTCATTAATTGACATCCTTAGCAAAAACTATACTTAAAATTAGAAAAAAAACTGTTTGGCTCGAGGTCAAATTTTCATCTGCAATGTGGCTCGACCATCAAAATATTTGCCCACCCCTGGTTTAGAGCAACGGTATCCAATCCAAAGGTAGCAAGCAGCCATGTAACTATACTGAGACCTTAGAACTCATATCTCAAGGTGGGTGGCGCATTTACGTTGAAGATGTCTATGGGCTCCAGTAACCTTAACATCAAGTGGACTCGTCCACCCATATAAGCAATAAAAAAAAAGTAACTGAAATGGACGTATTTGAAAGGTCAGATGATTTTTAAAAAAGCTTGAGATCAAATAGTAAATATAATTTTAATTATATTATGTTTTCGAAGAAATGTATTAATTTTTTCAGGTTTGTGTGTTAATTAGAAAATTTTATTGTAGCAAGATGAAAGCTTGTTATTATTAAGATTTTCGTAAATATTTATTTAAAGAAAATGGTACTTGATACGAACATATCGTTTTTTTTTTTTGCTTAGATATAAAACCAGCTCTCGGCCCAAATGTAGTTAACTGGTTACTAGAGCCCATGGGCATCAACAACGTAAATGCCGCCACTCACCTTGAGAGATGAGGCCGCAGTCTCTATTGTATAGTCAATATGGCAATACCTTTACATATACCCTACTATCAGTAAATGGCAGTGTTCCTAATAAGTTCCATTCACCGCTGATACCGTTAGTGTTATTTCATGATATCCACGGGAAGAGGCGGCGTGCTGTTATATATATGACTGTGTGTATCTGGTCCTCACCTGCAGGTCCTTAATCCTCAAAGTGACGTGGAAGCTAGTCTTGGCAGGATCACGCCTGGTCACACTGACATCGTTTATCCTGTTTATTGTGGCTAGATTCTTCACCCAGCCCGCGTCCGTTTCAAACTTACCGACAAACGACACTGATCCTATCTGGACATGTGCAATATTTATATTAGAGTCACACATGTATCTTATACGATGAGCCTGAATGGGTCTATTTATCATAACTGATGTATCTAAATTTATATATATATATATATCTAAATTTGAAAAAAAATTACAGATCCTTTAATATTTCTTCTTTTTTATGTATGGCAATCGGGTACTTACGATGCCATTGTTGCCAGTATCGAGTTCATAAAAATCTTCAATTTCATTTGAATTTAATTGAATTTTCAGTTTTTTATTATTACGGCAACACTAAACATATTTTTTAAGGAAATTCGAATTAAGTCTAAATCGTTTTACTAGTGTGGGTTTTGAAGCAAATTTTAAGGTTCGAAAAAAAAAAAAAAAACAATAATTTACCTTATGCATAAACATGGCGTGTAATGGCGGGAGCTCTAAAACTTCTCGACAGTTCTGTAGTAATGTTCTCCTCATGTTGATGAGGATCATGTCCACAATTCTATTACCGTTCTCTGCTAGACTGTCCACCATTGCACTGAAATGATACGTACCATAATATAATTCAGTGAGTACTATCTATATAAAATACTATATATATATATAAAAATGAATTGCTGTTTGTTAGTCTCGCTAAAACTCCAGAATGGCTGGACTGATTTGACAAATTTTGATCTTGAATTATCTGTGTAAGCCCAGAGAAGGTTTAAAAGGTATATAAATATCAAAATGTTCGGAATTAAATAAAAATAACAATTTTGTTTTTCCTTTGATGTGTCTCCCGTCGGACGGATTCCTTTTTTGTTTTAAGTTTATTTTATACAAAATTTTGTCTTTTATTTGTCGATTGAGGAACTACGAAGTCTGCCGGGTCAGCTAGTCAGCCATAAATATTAATTAGTAGCACGAGATGCTAATTCTAATTTAATGTGTTTTTATTGCTCTTATAGTCAAAGGAGTATACAACTCTGGTTTTTTTTGGCTTAGATGTGCTGTGTTGGCTTAGATGTGTGGACGAGCTCACAGCCCACCTGGTGTTAAGTGGTTACTGGAGCCCATAGACATCTACAACGTAAATGCGCCACACACCTTGGATGGTGAGTGATCATCGTCGCTCACGGACGTCAGCAGGGGCTCATATAGTCATCTACTGCCGATGATTTCCCTCAAAACTCGTTTAAAAAAGAATATGTCTTAGCGCTCAGAACGGACTATGGAAGTCCTAGCCGGATGGTAGTTGGAATGAATATTTCAGGACAATCACTGTTTGTTAGTACAGTGGTTCTAAGTAGGATGGATGAGCTCTGCCTCCCACGGAGGGCAGTGCGGTCGTAAAAACGATATGAAGACGTCATCTTTTACCGCGGATGCGGTTAAGCAACTATTTTAGGGTGAGATTTCTTTAAAAGATTGATTTAAAACTTGTTAACAGAAGGTTGGGGTTCAAGAAAAGAAATAATAATAATAAAGAAGCTATATTTCGCGTTTTGTTCGGTTTTTTCGCGATTATTATTTCCGATAGTTTTCGTAGTCATGACATACTAACTACCGTCATTTTTTTATTCCAATATTATTTATTAGTCATTGGAGTTTGCATCACTTAGGACAATATAGGAGAATAGGATTGTTACAGTAATGTGCATAAGCACATATATTTTTTTAATAATTAGATAAGGTCTTAAGCTTTTGACACGGTGAACATAAATAAGAACTAATCAGTTTTATTAAAAACTATAATCCAATACAGCTTGATTTGTTTTATTGACTTAATGATTTCGTTTTTCAATGACTCGATTATGGATTTTCTAATTTGCCATTTGGTAATTTCAATGCTTCAGTAAGCTTAAGGTTAAACATTTCGTCGGTGATTGTTTGAAAGTTTTATTGCCTAATGCGAATCCTTGATAAACGGTATAAAACAAATGCAAGTATTTTAACAGTAAATATGCTGTCTATATCACAAGTGATACTACAGTCTACATTTTAGTTATTTTTATTGCTTTGTTAGACTAACATTAAATTACATCCACACATACAATGTATAAACATAGGTAAACAAAAACCAAACTAGTTTCCAGTATCAAAGCAATACACGAAGAGATAACATAAAATAAATAATAGACCATTTCTTAAAATTTATAAAAAGGTTAGAACGAAATAACTACTACACTACTACTTTGAATCGGAATTAAACTTTACTAAAAAAATCCAAAATTGACCCTTGTATATGTTCCAAGTGAAAGAAAAGAAATGTCATTGTTGTAGAAGTTCGTTTCATGTACCATTTTTTTAGCCTACCCACGCTGGTAGCTTCGGGGGACCACCTTCACCGAATGTAACCCACCGTGCCTATTCCATTTACGGACAAATGTACTAGAAATAAAATTCGTCCTTTTTTATAATTAAATGATCACTAGTGGCCAGGAGGCCTTTCCAGTTTCACCAGGACACGTGGGCGAGTAAAGGCTCAACCGGAAAATTCTTCGCTTGGTTGTTTAATTTTGAGCTTTTTTTTAAAATTACGAGCGTGGTTACAAAACATGTGGCTTTTTCGTTGTCATTTTGCATCTCAGCGAAGGTCTGTGCCACAGTACTATGAATGTATGAGAGGTGGCACCCGAGCGGTTAGAAACACATGTATTTCAAATATTTCATGAATCAAAGCAAAAAAAGAGACTGTTTTTTTTAATGTATTGACAGGGGAACGTGCTGACGGAACACCTGGTCTAAAGCGGTTGCTGGAGCCCGTGAGCATCACAGCGTTAATTCCGGAAATGATCACACGCATTGCTGTAATATAAATATGTGTATAGTGCGAACATATATTTGCTATACGAATATGTAGGATAAGATAACACAAGTCTCACCTATAAGCCTCATATAAACTAGGTTTGCAGGAGACCAGCTCCGAAACGCTCGTGGCTTGCCGCAAGACCACCGCCAGATGTCGCTGTAGCTTATCACGTAGAAGCGCGTACAGGGGCAACGATATCGCGGCCGTCAGCGGTAAGTCGTCTGGGAGCAAGTTAATAAATGTACATACATAAATGTAGCGGGCTTAGCTTAGACAGTCTGTTTCGAGTCGTCCCACAATAAACAAGTTGCAAACCGTCGCGTCGTGTCTTATTAATAATTATCACGCTGCATAATATCACACACGCTTTATATACGAGGGCGGCACTGAAAATTTCGGGAATTAACGAAGTGACACAACATTACTATTTAAAAATGTATTTATTGCTTTTCGAAATATTCTCCGCGAAATTTGACACATTTTTCCATACGATGGAACCAATCATTGAAGCAACCATTCCATTCGGAAGTTGGGGTCTCCAAAATGGCCGTTTTGTAGGCGTCCACAGCTTCTTCAGGTGATGAAAATCTCTGTCCACGCAATTTATTCTTTATTTTAGAGAAAGTATAGAAATCATTAGGGCTTAGGTCGGGACTGTACGGCGGATGGTCTAATAATTCTATGTTTTCTTGCTCTAAAAACTCTTTTGTTCTGTGCGCGGTGTGAGAACTCGCATTGTCGTGATGGAGGATGATGCGGCGGTTGCAGTTCTCTTTACGGTGTTCAGAAAGGACCTGTGGCAAACAAATGCTAGCATACCATTCTGCATTAACCGTTCTTTGTCCCTCAAGAGGAATAGTCGTAACATGGCCGGTTTTGGAGACAAACGTGGCCACCATTTTTTTTGCAACACTCCGTGAACGAACATTTTTTTTGGCTTTAACTCATTTTCGAACACCCAAACTCGTGACTGGTTTTTTGTTTCGGTTTCGTACGCGTATATCCAAGATTCGTCACCTGATACAATGTTGTATACAGCATTTGAGGATCCTGCGTGGAATCTTTCGAGAGTTCTGACGCACCAAGTAACGCGAGCCGCTTTTTGCTCTTCACAGAGCGAATGCGGTATCCATCAGGAAAACAACTTTTTTACACCTAATTGTTCATGCGAGATTATTTGTATTTGACTCATGCCAATGTCTAAGGTAGCCTGAATTTCGCGGTATGTCACATGTCGATCTTCCTCAATCAGCTTACGCACAGCATCAACGTTTTCTTGGGTGACTGCAGTTTTTGGACGACCTTGACGGGGATCATCACTGAGCTTGACACGTCCACGTTGAAACTCAGCAAACCAGCGATAAATTGTGGTTTTGGATGGGGCTTCATCATCAAATGCAGAAATCATCCGGTCAACACACTGTTTTTGTGTTAAACCACTTCGAAAGTCATAATAAATCATCGCTCTTGAATTTTCTCGAGTCAATTCCATTTTCTCAACGACTAAACAAGTTTGACAAACCTCGTGACAAGACCGAGAATCTTTTTTTAAATAAATAAATGGTATTCGATTTTTAAAACCAAGGAGTTTTCAATTAAAAAGATTTTAATATGACAGGAACAGTGGAAATATTCCATTCCCGATACTTTTAGTGCAGCCTAGTAAGCACAGACTCAACAATAAACATATATTGATACGTGAAGCAAAAACTTTGTATACCTTTTTACGAAAATTGCGCGGACGGAGGAGTATGAATTTTTCCACATTTATAGAGAATATAGAGAAGGAGTGCACAATGCTGATAATTTTTTTTAATAATGCATAAATAATACATTAAACCAATAAAGAAAACATTACAAACAACAAAATGTATTTGACACACACGCACACACGCACGCACGCACGCACACAAACACACACACACGCACACATACACACACACACACACACACACACACATACCATTTTGTTTATTGTTAAAGTCTGTGGTCAAGTTGTGAATAGATTAATATTGTTTTTCTATAATATTGTCTTTATTGAACCCTTAGCGAAATCTGTGATTAGAGAAGTAAAGTCTTTGACAATAGAACTATAATAATGTTCAAACTTATAATTTAAATTAATAATTATAGTCGAATTTCGACTACCGGGCGACCACTAGTAAACATATTTTTATAATTGACATTCACTTGAAACAGTTTTACACTGTCGTTCGCATATTGATAGCAAACAAGTTTTCTAGTTTGAATATGGTAATTTAATTGAAAAGACATATTTATATATTATAAATGACGAGTATAGCGATGGTAGACATGGATCGTGTGGTGTTAATTCTCAGTACCGGGTCCATTGGACCCAATGCAATCCGAGTTTCGTCTTAGGCAAACATTCAGGCCCTTACTAGCTGTTAACTGTTAACGCAGATAGATACAGACTCAATTTTTTAACGATCACAAATACACTTAACGAGGAATTTCCATGGTTGTAATTGCGACCAATTTAATTGGATTTTAAAGAATTAACGTTATAAAATTAGTGTAGCTTAAAGATTTTAGTTAATCCCATTCACGCCTTTCTTTAACGCGTTACTCCAAGCACGGAACAATGTTTTCGTCCAACTCATAAAATGCGATGTGCAACCTAACCCTTAGACACAGCCCATTGAGTTTCTCGCCGGATCTTGCCAGTGGGTTGCCATTCCGATCCGATGCTAGATTCAGCGAAGCATTGCTCTTGTTAGGACAGATGTTGGGAACGTCGTTACCAGTTAGGTTACGGTGGCGATTAGGTACAACAAAAAAGTATATTTTTTGTGTTTTGGTGTCGGTGGGACGCAGCGTTGCCAACTCGAAATTCGTCAAGGTGGGAGATAGGGTTCTACAAGTTGATAGTTTCCAACAAACTCTACTATGAAAAGTTGGTAGATCTACCACCCATAGTTTTCAAGTCTTTTAGAGACCCTCCAATAAGAATCTGGCATCCTTAATTTACTTTTCGATTGGATAAGACATATTTGAACTATTTTTATTAGAAATCCAATGATAAAACAGAATTACAGGCCACTAATATTCTTCTTTTTCCCATAGTTGAGAATATTTTTGATTGTAAAAAAGCAAGAGAAAGATTGCGAAAAATAAAAAAGCTATAGTTTCAATATTATTTTCATGGAGGTTTGATTTGAACTTTTTGAAAACTTCAAAAGTTGGTAGGTAAAGTGGTAGGTTTGATTACGACACTAAAAGTTGGTAGATCTACCGAAAAGTTGGTAGAGTTGGCAACGCTGGTGGGACGTTACCATTAACAGTCAAAAGTACTTAATAAATTTCAACCATCTAGTATCTTGTAAAAGGGCTACACGAAAAAAGTATAACTCTAATATATGTAGTAAGTAATCTCTTTAAATAATGAAGTAAAACTGGTTTTTATTGATATAATAAATTACATTTAAATAATGAATAAAATCTATAAATTTAAATAAATGTAAATATAACCTTAAAATCTTACCTATGTGTTTGGCCAGTTGCTCCGTGGTGACGAATTCATAGCCGCCGTTTCTTTGAGGCGATGGCCACGATAGCTAATAGGGAAATTACCCATAATGTTATAACATATCGTATTACACATATTTTGTTTTTGTTTGTTCTCTGGTCTTCAACTACCATATTCGACGTTAGATTTAGTTAGATAGAGTTAACCTTTCTCATTTGAGTTCTGGAATATTCTAGAGCCGTAATTCTCAAACTTTTTTGCGGCTGCATATTTCACGATATAAAATTTCGTCAAAATTTTGCATACAAAGTAAACATTTTTTATGTATTTAATAATATAATTGCACAAACTTAAAACAACAAATTTCTTATATATTAGCTTTTCTTTGAATAAAATTTTATTCGTAAAAAAAAAGCATTATAATTTTTAATATATCTATTTAAAATTTGGCCGAAAGCAAATTGTTTGTGACATTGTGATTGAGAAACACTATGCTGGAGAATATACATTATACATTTGTATCCGGATGTAACACCCTTTAGGGTAATCGGATAAATATTCATATTAAAATGGTACGTGACGAGTTTGGAATCTGATATACGATACATATGTCAAAACTATGACGTAACTAGCTCATGAACTCTTTATCTGTCATATGAATGGACCACAGACTTAATATTGTTTAAATACTTAGACATGCATGTTTTTAAGATATGAAATTCAATATGTTTATAACTTTTTTTAGTGGAAGACGATTTTACCGCCTGCCTCGTATTAAGTTACCGAGGTCTATGGTCACATCACAACGTGAATACCCTTAGTCATTTTAAGACGTTCGGTCAGTTTCAATGTCGATTGGCCAATCAATCAAAACGGCATTCAAGTTTTGCCTCACAAATATGCAGGATGCTCATATGGACTCAGAGGCCCTACCACGTAAATGGGGTTGGCGATCGCAAATACCGGCTATTAGGAGAACGCTATGGTCCAGTATCCGTGTTCCTTAGTCGGCCTAATAAGCAAGAGCTAGGGTTGTGCTATTTGGACCACCACATAAACTATTTTGTGAATACACACAAAACAACAGGAATACGATCCCTCAAGTGCTTTCCTACCATTCTAGTCTAGTCATAGTAGTCCAGTACTAAAATCACCACTTTTGTAATTTAAGGCCCGACTTTAGAAGGTATTGCGATTCCAAAATGGGTTACCTTTACAAGGACCTCATCATGAGCGAAGTCTATTCCTGGATTGATGAACGAGAATGCGTCGTCTTCAATCACCAAACCAATGTTCACATCTGCAGTCATGTTTGATAATGATATTCTAAAAAATACTTCACAATGAGATATTTAAGTATTTCTTTCCTGGACAGTGGAGATCAGTGGAAACATTATACTGTCTGTTTTAAAACATTAATACATTCGTTGAAGTTTGATGAAATTTGATTGGATTATACCGCCCAGTTAAAATATTAATATTATAAAGAACTTTAGCGTAATCAATAATTCTTTTTTTAAATAGATACATAGTTTATTTTTTAAATACCAAAATGGCGAAAATGCCATTTTCTGTTGTTTGTCATATTATTCCATTTTTTAGCGTTTAGTAGCTCCATTGATGAACTAGTGTTTTAAATAAAATGGTATAATCAATATTTGTTTACCTTTACTAGATTTTTTAATAACAATACGGAAATGAAACTGTATCTACGTAACATTAATCTTAGTCTTGAGGTGTCTATGCCGGTGCTTATGGTCAGATTTCAACCATTGGACGAACACCGGTGTACATAATCTGACATGCTATGCTAAAATGATATTGTAGTATATAAGATAATATTTTTGTGGTCACAACGCGGGTAATTTAATATTTAGCTTACTACTCTGACTGATTCTGCTGGTATCTCTAATGGTGCAGTAATTAGTGCACCTGACTGTTGCGCTGATAATCGTGGATTCGGATCGCACATCGAGCAAAACATTCGTGTGATGAACAGGTTTGTATGTTTGAAGTATTACTGGTGGCCCGGAGGCCTTTCTCCAGTTTCACCAGAACAGATAGGGCAAGCAAAGGCTCAGCCAGGAGGGACGGGATTTGCTAACAGCAGCCCGAGCGCCTCCGCAGGAGACCTAACAACTCAAGATCAGCTGCTTCGGGAATGAATCTACTAGCGGATCGGAATCGCGACCCGCTGAGAAGATCCGGCGAGAAACTCAGCGGGCTGATGCATGGAGTAGCTTGCACGTCGAGTTCGAGTACGGTTACCGGGGTCCCTAAGTCTGCTCCTAATGTTAGAGCTGATGGCATCTAATGCAAGAGTTTTTGGATCTAATGGATCCGTAAGAACGTGTCTAGGGCGAGGACGATGACTGGTTCTTGCGTGATCAGGATTCGGGAAGTAGTCAGCGGCGGCAATGGTAATTCGATTATCATGACGCATAGCCCGTAACGTTCCGACGCTGACTTCATGTATTTCTGGACTGATTCGAGGCCCAGATCGTCGTGTTAGTCAACGTTCCTCACGAACCACGGAGCCCCGACGGCTAGCCTGCGAAAGCGGGATTGCAGGGATTGGAGCGTGTCTATGTGTGAGCGGGCCGCGTGAGCGAACACCACACTCGCGTAAGTCATGACGGATCTTATGCAAGTTTTGTAAAGTGTCACCTTGTTCCGAAGGGACATTTTACTCCGCTTACATATCATGGGGTAAAGTCTGCCGAGAACAAACGCGGCACGGTCGCGAACTGTTTTAATATGTGGGCGGAACGTCTTGGAATCATCCAGGGTGAAACCCAGGCACTTGACCTTCCTGGCCCATGGAATAGGTTGGCTGCATTTTGTCTGAGTGTTTATTAACTATATATGTATACATTTAAACCTATATAAATATGTGTGTTAGTCTCTGGTACCCATAAAACATGGAACCCTAATTTGGGGCCGGATTACTGTGCATGATTTGTTCTCAAGTTATTAGTTATTTGTAAGACAAAATAAAACAAAGATTATTCTAAAATTTAAGCATTAAGTACTATTCATTTTGTTACCTTTTCCACACAATGCTCAGACCTAAAATTATAAATTTATATTTTTAATGCACACTCGGTATATTAGTTACTGATAAATATTAATGTTTCACTAATGGCATTGATTAGAAATCAATGTTACAAATACAGATAAAATTATGTATTGTGTTTGTTCTTTTTTCAATATCATATTTAAATTGAATAATATTGTAACTATACATGTGTTTTTGTCCTCATCTCAAAGAGCAACATACGAACATGTTTTTTTTACATCTAAGGCTTTATATTTTATATCCTAAAATTATTATATTATTTGACACCTAAGATTGATATTGAATAATGTTATTTTGAATTGTACATTAATAAATTAAGGCTTATAAAATCTAAACTAACAATATTGTATAACAATAAGTGACAGACAAGTACATAATGTTATGTACCAAAATTTACGAGGGAATAATACTTACACTACATGTCCATCTGCCATCACGGGAATGAGGTTATAGAGATTCTCATTATAGGCACTATACAATCCTCTTATATTCACTTCGCCGAGTGAACAACGTACAGCCATGCTCATTGACTTCAGGTCTAAGGATAAAGTTTGGACGTGGAATGTTGGTGACTTAACAAGTTCTAACCTTGATAGATTTCTGCAACAAATGATAACATTATTCAGTGGTCTATCTATTCATATATGAGACAAGAGAATTCATTAACACATCAAATACCAAGGCTACTAAATTTGGGAATAAGTCCAGACTCTAGTTAGCTACCACTAGAATAAAAGGAAATCGAATTTGGAAAAAAGTTCTTATGTGGCCATCTGCAAGATTCCAGAAACTACTACCACATTTTTGTTATTACAATTTATATATAAACTTAATAGAAATAAGTTTTAAATTGACAATTACAGTAAATTCTTTTTCAGTATTTACTTCTAAAACAGTGCCGTTGAAACAGCCTTGACAAAAAACACTTGTAAAACTGCATAATAATATACATTGCAACAGTAGTATGATTTTATGCATTTTAATGATCTAATGTTACAAAATTTAAGTCTAAAATTTTTCTATTCATTTCATTGCATAGATGGGTTGTTGAGTTCATCACCAATTTGCTGTTCAGTTATTAACTGATCTTATGGACGTTACAATGTGAATATAGCCATTTTCAGACTTGCGATCAAATCTCAATTTTATAGTAGAACAGTAGTCTCATTCTTCATCAGTATTTGTGCAAATTTAAAAACTTTGCAAGTTTGACTATTATATGACCGTATTTCTTCATAATGGATGGTATTCATATTAAATATGAATTCCCTTAAACAACTACTAGCTAATACTAGCATAGTTGGTTACCTGGCTTGTAGACTGAGTAATTTAGCTTTCAGTCTAAACAAGTTTATTCTAAAAATTCAGTAGGATTAATTTTGTTACTTTCAGCTTAAAGGTAACTTCAAAATTGTGTCCATTTGACAATGTTTTTAGTTTTATAATAGAAAAATATGAATACCAGGGCATACCAGCTTGAAACAAAAAAAAAAAAAAACAAATCCTGCAAAGTATTGACTTATATTTACAACCCATCTTGCAGCGTTTACTTTTGTCTATCGAGATAAAAGAGAGGTGGTCTCGAAAGACAAAATGTGTTCATAGTTTTATCTCAGTTATTTATGAGAAAATAAAAACAGTTGACTGGATACTTACACTTGTGTATTTTTGGCAAAATATGAGGTGTCAGCGAGGCTGTCCGGTTTCAATTGTTCTCCATTCTTAGTTTGTTGAAGCGCTACATTGGTAAAGCCCTGCAAGATAACTAATGGTTTAAAATTATTTTGGAAATTTTGAGATAGTTAATTTATTTTTGTTAGCAGTTGGCAGTGGCTTGGCTATGCCCCTAGCACTGCTGATACCCATGAGCGACGGTTACTACTTACTATTAGACGGTTCGTATACTGGGTCTGTATATATCGGCATAAAAATAAAAACAGAAATAATTAATCATAAATTCCTGATATTTTCTACTTTATAATTTATAGTCGTTTTAAATTTACTTCATAGTTTTAAAGTATGAAAATAGAATTGTAAGATATTTACTCTTTTAAATACATCTTGTAAGTTGGGTTGCACGTTCGTCAGGAGTTCGTCGAGTTCTTGTTCAATATCAACACTCTCTTCTTCGGACATTTTGTTAAACGCATTACCTACTACACTATTAATTTATAATTTCTATTCATAAATAATTATTTATCACCGTAATCGAAACATATTGTGTGAATTGTAAAGTGTGAACGTTTTGACATATACAGCAGCAGCTGACAATGTTTGACGTTATTAGATTTATTTTGGTTTTCTAACTGGAAAGTCAAAAGTGTCATACCATACAACCTAATCTTTTGTTAGGTTGGGGAAAAAGTTTCTACGATTTTTTTAAGAATATTCACTACATTTTTGAATATAGTTTATTTACATTAAACTAAAGTATGTAGGTATCATTTTGTTCAATAAATTTTTGCCATCTCGTAGGTAGGGATATGATCCCATTGCTATAAAAATTTTGGGGCTTTTCATCAAAATACCGCGAAATTGGTTTTGGCAGTCCTCTCGTCATGTTAGCCTGACACTGCCTAAATAATTCTGAAGAGGCCGAGACAGGTGGAAATCTGAAGGTGCAAGGTCAGGATTATACGGCGGATGCATCAACACCTCCCAGCCAAGTTCTCTTAATTTTTGCTGAGTGGCTAAATATATGTGAGGTCTAGCGTTATTATTATGAACAACCACACCCCTTCTGTTGATTAATTCCGGCCGCTTTCTCTCAACTTCTTGCTTTAATCTCTTCAGTTGTTCGCAGTAGAGTTCAGAATCGATGGTCCTGCCTGGTCGTAACAGCTCATAATGAATAATGCCCTTCCAATCCCACCACACACACTGCATCACCTTGTTGCAAGTTAACCCGGGTTTCGCCGCAGTCTGTGAAGCCTGACTGGCCTTTGACCACGACCTTTTTCGACGTTCTTGTCGTACGTAACCCACTTTTCAACACCAATTATCAGCTTCTTCAAAAAATGGTTCGGTTTCATTACGTCGTAATAAAGAATCACAAATGAGTACACAGCTCATTAGGTTGCTTTCAGTAAGCTCATGAGGTACTCAAATATCGAGCTGTTTTGTGGTCAATTTCCAGTTCTTCAGCTACGTCGTAACTACTGATATGCCGATCTGGCTCCACTTTTTCAAAAATGGCATCCATTCTATCCGTAATAGGGCGACCAGAGCGATGTGCATCTTTGACAAGAAAATTTCCGTATTGAAAACGCTTAAACCAAATTTGTGCTACTCTCACAGACACTGCACTAGGTCCGGTTCATAAATATCGCAAATTTTTTACGCGGCTTGCGTTGCATTTTTACCTTTTTTGTAGTAAAATTTTAAAATGTATCGAATTTCTTCATTATATTCACTCATTTTGACAGTACGAAAAATAAATAAAAATCACACATTTTCTTAACTCGAATTTGGAATTATCTTCTTTAAAATTTAAACTTTTAATGATACCAAAACCAGCCAGATACAAATTGTATAGCCAAAGAGATTTTATTACAAGTTCATACATACTATAATGCGAAAATATTTATCTATATATTTATAAATGAATTGCTGTCCAATTTCAAAACCTAGTATCTGACAAATTTAAAAAAAAAGTGTGTTTTTGCATTTTTCGACCTTGTAAACCATTCTCCACATACTAGGATAGCAAAAACCCCCAAAAATTTGTAAAAAACGAAGTTACACAAAGTCGGAAACCTAGTATCTACAGTAAACGTTTTCAAAATGCAAAAATTACAAGATTAGAACATAGTATATAACATCAACCATTTTAAAAACCTAATAAGTGCTTGTAGTTACTTGGATTTAAAATGATTCATGCAGATACTAAGAATGGTTGAAATAAACGTCAAAACTCCCGCGAAACTTTAGTAAGTGAGAAAATCGTTGCACGTCGTTCGTGTTTTTGTCTATAAAATGAGTAAAAATCAGTTTTATAGGTCGAAATTGATCTTGAATGCTTTAAAAGAACAACATGGTGAAACGTAAGTACGCTTCAGTGTGTTTTATTATTGTCAAGGTTTTTTGTTTTCCAAAATTGCAACCTACTACGACACATAAAGTAAATGAAGGTGCAAATATTCCAGAGGATGTTAAAACTGCATACGGGGATCACAAAGCTAAAGCAAGTAAAGCAATACAAAAGTATCAAGAAGATGCCTCCCTAGAAAATACTTCCTCTGTGAGATACTATTCGATGGATTTACAAAAAGTTATGTTGTTACCCGACATGGCTAAAGTCAAAGAATCGTTTTTCTTGAATAGAATGATAACTTTCAACTTGACATTTGCACCAATCAGAAAGAAAACTAATGTTAATAGTATTTGTATTCTATGGCATGAAGCCTATTCTGGACGAGATGCTCATGACATTGTTAATGCAATTTCAGCAATGATCGAAAAAGAAAGAGATTTTAATCATTTGATATTGTGGTGTGATAATTGCACAGTTCAAAATAAAAATTGGATCCTCTTTACATCACTTGTTACTATAATAAGCTCTGGGTTTTTCAATTTAGAAAGTTTGACTTTGTAATACCTTCCTAACTAAAGATCACACACGTATGTCAGCTGATGGAGTTCATGGCAATATGGAGAGGCAGATTAAAAACAAAAGATGCTGTGTACGATTTTGAAGACTATAAGAATGTAATTTTGGGTTGCAGATCGCATATTGAAGTTATCGAATTCCAAAAATCGTATGAGTGGGTAAAAAAGAAACGCATACTGCGACGCAATGATGACCTTGTTCCCATTAATAATTTTTTGCTTAGTTCTTTTGTTGAAGTAATATTTGTAAAAGGGTGCCGTAATATGTTTTATAGGAATGATTTTGAATCTCCGTATTCCGAGTTGGATTTTCTTATTAAAAAACACAATCCCTTGATCATGCCAACCTTAAAAAATATTCCAAGAGGCATTACCGAAAGTAAAAAGGAAGGCATAGTAACAAATTTATTTAGCTTATGCCAATGAACAGAAGTTTTGGAGAAGAAGTTTTGGCAAAGTGTACCGATTAATAATAATCCAGTTAATTTAGTTTCTAGTGGACAATTATTATTAACCGAATAATTTATTTTTATTTGACTGTTTTCAAATATTTTGAGTGATTATTTTTTGATTTTTTACTGTGAACAAATAGTGTTTGGTTTCCGATTATGTGTTTTTTTTTTCTTTTTCATTAAAACTGCTTATTTCTGCCCATATTTATGTTTTTTTATTCTGTTTTTTCTTACTATGTTTATAAAATTGCATTTAGTTCCCACTCAGTAAATTCAGACCTAAATGAAACAAAGCAATTTATCTTACTAAGTCTATTAAGTTGCGTTTATCCCCACTCATTATATTTTAGAACTAGATGAAAACAAAGCAAGTGATCTTACTAGGTTTTGAAATTGTCACACAAAAAGTTTGATCTAAGAAAACAATCTTTTTATTAGTAACTGCTCCTCTACGTACATCTTTTGTGATAGACGCATGAAATCTACTTTTTTATAAAGCTTGTTATGTACCTCAAATTTTTCAATCAAACTCAAGAAGGTACGACTAATGTTATTGAAACGGCACGATGTCAAAGATATGAAATTGTTTTTCGGCTCTCGGAGAAACCCCATTTTGGGCCTAAGCGTTACACGAATGGGATATGTACCAAAAAATTCGTCTATTTTGCTTGATTAACCTATTGAAATCTTAGCTTCATTGACAATGGCCAAGTGTAGAAAATAAGTTGAATTCAATTTTTTGTTTTAAACAATCTTTGTAAACATCTGCAACACTTATTTCAATATACATACGTAACTAGCTCCACAAACGTGCGGATTAGAATTAGAGCATCCATAAAATAGGATCGATTTAGTGGAAATCGAGTGTAAAAAATAATTAATACTCTTTTGCTTTAGGATAAATGACTGTTTTTATAGGTATTTTAATCAATGTAAATAGAGTATGGCCATCGAATCGTGACACAACTACTTACAATGGCGGCAATTCAAAATATCTACAACTGACAACATTAAATATAGCATGAAAGGATAGTTTTGCATTTTTATATTAATGTGACTATGCCCTAGAAAAATACAAATGTATCAAATCGTGTTATGTTATCTTTAATGTTGCCAACTGAAGATATTTTGGATTGCCGCTATTTAGTTGTGCCATGATTCGCCGGCCAGACTATAAACTTAATCTCATTGAATAACGTAACGTAAAGCACCAAAATCTACTAACAAAAATCATTAAAAGAAATAAATAACTGTGCCATTTAGTTATGACACGAAATCATGTCGGCAACTGCGGCAATTCAAAATATTTTCAACTGGCAATCTTAAATATAACATGAAAAAGTCGATTTGGTACTTTGAGTTTTTCTATGGTGTAGTTACATTAATAATTTTACTGGTGGTAGGATCTCTTGTGAGTCCGCGCCTTCCGCCCGCCTATTTTTGCCGTAAAGCAGTAATGCGTTTCGGTTTGAAGGGCGGGGCAGCCGTTGTAACTATACTGAGGCCTTAGAACTTGTATCTCAAGGTGGTTGGCGCATTTACGTCGTAGATGACTATGGGCTCCAGTAACCACTTAACATCAGGTGGGCTGTGAGCTCGTCGATAGGTATCTAAGCAATAAAAAATAAAAATAAAAAAGGCATGAAATAAAATTAAATGAAAGGTGATGACATAATATGGGAGCACGTAATGATTTATATTTTATATAAAAAAGTTATCATATAAATATAGTTTTTCATATAAAAAAGTTTTCATTAAAATTAAAATAAGACTGACCCAAAGGTCTTAGTTACCAGGTCATAAAATCCCTTAAAAAAATCATTTCGTGCGCAGCGCGTTTCGCATTACGTTGTTTTGAATTTTTGGCTTTCGTTCGTTTTCGTAAACAACCTAACACGCGATTTCTCGTAACAGGTTCCATTTTTATTTTAAAGCAACCTGTTGCTGCAACAGGTTTCGTGAAAAATTACTCATCTTTAGTAGGAAACAGCCTCAAAAATATCGTTTTTATTAAAATATCTCGAACAATAAACATAACCTAAAATGTAAACATTGTCTGATTTTACCAATTTGGCCATTGCTGGGAGACCTGAAAATTTGGCTCATGAAACCTTCTTAGGTATTGTAACTTATGCCCAAATTCTAGCACTGTAACGCCAGGCCCAAGTTTGTATGGATTTCGGGTTTGTCCTTTAGTTTTATGCAGATACTGGGTTTTGATATTTCACAGCTGTGCTGTTCGTTAGTCTCGCTAAAACTCGAGAGCGGCTGGACTGATTTGGCTAATTTTGGTCTTGAATAATTTGTGGAAGTCCAGAGAAGGTTTAAAAGGTAGAGAAATGAATGAAAATGTTCGGAATTAAATGAAAATAACAATTTTGTTTTTCCTTTGATGTATCCCCCGTCGGACGGATTCCTTTTGTTTGTTTTAAGTTTATTTTATACAAAAGTTTAGGTATTTTATTTATCCACACAATTTCGGCATTTATCAGCAGCATAGTTGCATATTCTTTTATTATTCTATATACGGAAGCGACACCGATGCCCAAAATGCTCGCTGTTTTCTCCATTATACGTGTTTTGTACGGATATTCATCTGTAGGCCAAGTTTGCTTCACGTATTTGTGCACATTAACGACCATTCCTTTTTCATTCGATGTAAAATACGTCCGCTGTAAATAAAATAAAAATGGTGAGGAATGGTAAATTTTAGACTATTTTCTTATTACTTATTATATAAAAAATAATCTTTTTTGGTACGGAACTTTAAAAATCAAAATTATGGTAGTGGTTCAAGTACAAATGAATTAATAAATTAACTTACCTTTTGACGCTTTTTGCGTGGTGAATTCATTTTAGAGCCGCCAAGCTGTGATTCCATAATTAAAATCAACAACTAAGTACTCACAATAACAGCAAAAATCAAAAATAAAACTAACAAAAACGGAATAATAACAACAACAAACCAAGTAAATACGGAAACGAAAAAATATGTATCACTTCGAACGCAATCCAAACAGGAATGAACTTGTTCACAAAATGGCGGACCAAATGTTGACAGCTGCGGTACTCAGTGCTTTCCTGTACCACGAAACACACAACGACAGCTGTTGTCGACCAACTGACGCCATAACTGCGCGTACGAGTGATAAGGACAGAGATAATAATCCCTCGCTATCGCAATGTAACTCAGTAACGGTCCGCTTGTTTACGTTTATTATCTCGTCTGGTTAACCTAAGTTTAGTAAAATCCTTTTTCATGTCAATCACTTCATCAGAAATTTCCAGCAATTATATTCTCTCTTTTTGTCTTAGGGAACATCTCTCACAGAAATATTCTTAGTGTGGTAAACGATAAAATTTTGTAAAGGTGAATTAAAAATAAAAATTAACTTTAAAAAAAAAAGGTTTATTTTGTTATTGCAACTATTTCACGTAAGCATAGTGATTAATAAAACGCTCGATTTCTCAGGCGCCTAATTCTTCCGTGGACTCCAACACTATCGATTCTTCATAACTAGATTCAGTTGTATATTTCTCGATTTCTTTACTGAGTGATCTTTTTTTCAATTCAATGAAAGTCGTCGTGGCCTAAAGGATAAGACGTCCGGTGCATTCGTATTTAGGGCTGCAGCGGTGTTCGAATCCCGCAGGCGGGTATCAATTTTTCTAATGAAATACGCACTTAAGAAATCTTCACGATTGATTTCCATGGTGAAGGAATAACATCGTGTAATAAAAATCATACCCGCAAATTTTAATTTGCGTAATTACTGGTGGTAGGACCTCTTCTGAGCCCGCACGGGTAGCCACCACCACCCCGCCTCTTTCTGCCGTGAAACAGTAATGAGTTTCGGTTTGAAGGGCGGGGTAGCCGTTGTAACTATACTGAGACCATAGAACTCATATCTCAAGATGGGTGGCGGCATTTACGCTGTAGATGCCATAAGTGCTACTACTGCTCAAATAGAGTTGTAAATAAATCTCAATTGATTTGAAATAACTGTCGAATTCCGTTTTTAATGGGACAATGATTGCTTTGCGGCAATTGTCATGAAAGTATTAGCGAGAAAATAAAAAAAATGATGATGGGTCTACAGCGTTGGCAAGTTCCGTCTGTTGCCGGTACAATAAAATGAAATTAAAAAATTAATTACGTTTAGGATCCCGCCGTTGCATATTAACAAAAGCGTGGTTATTGAGTCTGTTCCTGCGGCTGTATTTATAAGCCGATGAACAAACGGCTTTACCAAAGATTATGGTCGTACTTAAGTAGCTTACCGCATCTCGGCAGTGTGCTCAACATCTTTATATTGTGTAGCAGAGTATTAGACATTAGAGCTATAATGTGATGTTCGAGTAGATGTTTGAAATTCGCTATCATTCTGTTTGCGGGCCCTTCTATTGTCAGCGATTCCGGTCTGAAATGTTTACGATTTTATTTTAGCAACGTTGAGACACGATGGTTAACTTAAACTACGGGCTTAATATGAAACAAGGGCGCTAGGGTAATTATTGCATATGGGCGCTACATGTGCCGCAGACTCTTTTATCTAAAATTTACTAAGCTCCTTATTTTTTAAAGTTGTAATAAAGTATTTAAATGAGTCTTTTAAGTCTTAATGACACTTTCATCTATCATTAATCGAACATTAGAGTTGTAGGTTATTAGAACTGTCAAAGACACTGATTTTGGTTTTCAGTTTAAGATATTATATCATTTGGAGATTGATGCGACGATAAAAATGAATTACTTTCATCATTATAAAAAATACCTCTACCGCAGTTTGAAACAAAAGTTTTGATGTTCATTTGAAGTAAAATTCTCTGTACGGTTTGAATATCACGAATGTGAATATCTTTATTACTCATAAAATATATAATGACTAGCAAATGATTCAGATGTTATGACAATTGAGGGTAATTAAACAACAGTGATGATTAAAGTTGATATTATTTGAAATAGTAATTTTAAATTAGTAGCTTTAAAAATAATTAACTTTTTTTTTTTTTATGATTGAAGGATTACTGGTGTCCCGGAGGCCTTTCCAGTTTCACCAGGACAGGTGGGCGAGCAAAGGCTCAGCCAGGAGGGGTTTGATTTGCTAACAGCTACCCGAGCGCCTCCGAAGGAGACCTAACAGCTCAAGAGCAGCTGCTTCGCGAATGAATCTACTACCGGATCGGAATCGCGACCCGCTGAGAAGATCCGGCGAGAAACTCAGCGAGCTGATTCATGGGTTAGGTTGCACGGCGAACTCTTTGTCGAGTTCGACGAGTACGGTTACCGAGGTCCCTAAGCCTGCTCCTAGAGCTGAAGGCGTCTAGTGCAAAGGTTATTGGATCTGAGGGATCCGTAAGGACGTGTCTAGGGCGTCGACGGTGACTGGCTCCTGCATGATCAGGATTCGGGGAGTAGTCAGCGGCGGCTACGATAAGGCGATTATCATGACGCATAGCCTTATCGAAGTACCGTTCCGACGCTGACTTCATGTATTTCTGGATAGATTCGAGGCCCAGGTCGTCGTGTAGGTCAACGTTCCTCACGAACCACGGAGCTCCGACGGCTAACCTGCAAAAGCGGGATTGTAGAGATTGAAGGGTGTGTATGTGTGTGCGGGCCGCGTGAGCGAACACCACACTCGCGTAAGTCATGACGGGCCTTATGCAAGTTTTGTAAAGTGTCACCTTGTTTCGAAGGGACATTGTACTCCGCTTACAGATCATAGGGTAGAGTCTACCGAAAATAAACGCGGCACGGTCACGGACTGATTTTTTATGCGGGCGGAATGTCATCGATGCATCCAGGGTAACGCCCAGGTACTTGACCTTCCTGGCCCAGGGTATGGATTGACTAAAGAGAGTAATCGGGGGTGTGAGATTCCTCCTCCTAATACGGGAGGAAGTCCGTGTGGAGCTTCCCCTCTGAAATAGCACCGCAGTACTTTTCGCTGGGTTGATGTCTATGCGCCATTTTTGGAACCACTGTCCTAGGGCTAGGGCTGCGCTCTGAAGCTTCTTCGCGATTAGGGACTTGTTTCTACTGGAATAGTAAACAGTCGTGTCGTCGGCGAATAAAGCTAAATGGGTCGGCGGCGACCGGGGAATATCGTTAACGAATAAGCTAAATAGGAGGGGTGAGAGGACAGAGCCTTGCGGGACTCCAGCTGTGAGAGGTCGTGGGGAGGAGCGGGTTCCCTCGACTCGATATCGAAAAGAGCGGTTCGACAAGAAGTCCCGTATGATGAGCACGAGACTATCCGGCACGCCCATGTTGAATAGTTTGAAAATCAAACCGTTGTGCCAGACTTTGTCGAACGCTTTTGCGACGTCGAGGAAGAGAGCTCCCGTGTATAACGGTTTTGGTCGATTAAGCCCCACAAGAATGTGCTCCGTGAGGCGGTGCACCTGTTGAACGCATGAGTGATTTGTACGGAATCCGAATTGTTCATCGATGAGAATGCCCTTGGATGAGACGAAGTCTCTGAGGCGTTTGTAGAGCAGACGCTCATACAGTTTGCCTAGAGACATGAGGAGGCTAATCGGGCGGTAGCTCGTCGGATGATTTTTTGGTTTACCGGGTTTATGTATGCCGATAACGTCCGCTTCTTTCCACACCGCGGGAAAGATACAGTTCGCCATAGCGGCATTGAAAATAGATGCCAACATCACGATGAGTTGGACGGGTAGAAGTTTAATAACGCGGTTGGATATACCGTCGGAACCGGGAGCCTTGCGAGGACGTAGGTCTTTGATCAAGTCTTTAACTTCCATCGGGGTGACGGGTGGTAACGCGTCCGAGGGTGGCAAGGAGACTCTGCGTTCTACCTCACTGTCTACAAATTCTACATGAACAGGGTCCACGGATTGAGTGCTGGGCGTGCACTGGGTTTGCAATGTATCGGCCAGCAGCTCTGCTTTTTCATCATCATCGAACGCCGGGAGTCGGCCTGAGGGGCCTACGAGGGGGGGCATAGTTACTACCGTATCCGATTTGAGAGTACGAGCTAAGCGGTAGTAAGACCTTTGAGAGTGCGCGAGTCTTTCTAAGAAATCAGACCATCTGGCATCTCGGACTTCGGCGATGCGAGACTTTACGTCGCGTTGTAGGGCACGCATTCGAATACGATTTTCCGCGGTAGGATACCTGTCGTAGGCGCATATCGAGGCGTTCTTAGCTCTAAGGAGTTCCCTAATATCGTCGGACAATTTGAAGCGGTGAAGGAACTCCTCCGCTATAACTTGTTTCGATGATCGATCTAATGTCGAGGTGATGTGTGACGTTAAGATGTCTATGGCTTCAGCGGTATCCTGAGGAGACGGGGTAGAGTCCGGGTTAAACGGGAGCGATGGTGGATCAGATTCAGCCAGGCTGATGCCCAGCGTGTGCCAATCCACCACAGTCCTCGTGACGGGAACGGAATCGGGAGCGCGACCGAGCTTCATAACGACGGGACGGTGGTCTGAATCTAACTCTGAAACTACTTCAATCGAGTGTAAGCGCAGAGTTACGTTTTTTAATAACGCTATGTCGAGTATATCCGGGCGATGCGCGATATTTAGCGGGTAGTGAGTCGGGGTTAGCGGAGCGACGATATCGAAGGCGAGATCATCGACTAACGCGTCAAGCCGCCTGCCATTAGGGGTTGTGGTGTGTGAGTTCCACCTGATGTGTTTACAATTTAGGTCGCCCGCCAGAATGACAGAGCTCCCCATGCCGAGCAGCGCCTCGATATCACTGCTTAGAACGATCTTATCCGGTGGAAGATAAACGGACGCGATAACGATCGGCGCGTGTCCCGTCAGTGAGATTCGGCACACTGATGCTTCGATATTAGCGAGCGCGGGAGGATCGAGCGGGACGCAATGCAGGGCTCTTCTATAGAAAATGACGGTACCACCACCACGAGCAGAGAGCCTGTCGTTCCTGACCATGTTATAGTTCGCGATTTTAGGGTCACGGCGCGCGGGTTTAAGTAGGGTCTCCTGCACTAAAAAGATATCAATTTGATGGTCACGCAAAAAGTCAGAAACCTGATCACGTTGATTTGCGAGACCGTAAGCGTTAAAAAAACCTATCGTTACGGATAGGGGCTTTATTCTACTTATATACGCCATTGATTACCGGCGGAGTGAGGGGAGGACGTACGTATTTAATGACGCGTATACGTCGGCGTATTCTTGCACAACGGCGATAAAGTGTTGTGCAGTGGAGGCAGCGCGAATGGCGTCGCCCAAAGCGTTAACGCGCTCAAAGTTGATCGACTGAAAGAAGTCGATCGCTAAAGCGAGATTGTCGAACGCGGTCGGAGGGCAAGTCGCGGGAGAGGGACGAGTCGCGGGGGCGGGACGAATCGCGGAGGATGGAGTTGTAGCCGTGTTCGTGTACGGCAGCGGTTTCGCCCAGGCCGAGACACTGGGCACCGGCGCCGAAACGAACGCTGACTTAGCCAGAAGAACAGAGGGTGCCGAGGCTTTGATGTCTGGGCCGGAAGCTCGGAGGCGGTTTTGGCGGGCGACGCGTCGATTTATTTTAGGGGCTCGGGGGCATCCGCGGTAATTTGCGGGGTGACCCTGTGTTCGACACAGGACGCAGCTAGGCGGTTCCGTCGCGGTTTTTTGATCGCGAGTGCATAGGGCCGTGGCGAGATCGCCTAAGCACTTGACGCATCGGGGGCGCGCGTGACAGTTACGGGAAGAATGCCCGTATAATTGGCAGTTATGGCACTGGCTAGGTGTGCCTTTCTTGTGTGGGGTTTCGACTGCGATTCCGGAAAGGCTACAGACCGTTCGGATGTTGAATATTTGCTTACCCTCGGGGGTAGGCTGGAGGGCGACGAGAACCATATTATATGGCTCCCTTCCGCGGCCTGTATGCATGCGGTGTACGGAGTTAACCGGTAGGCCTTGTTCGAGAAGGTCGGCCTTAACGAGCTCGGCATCCAACTCTTTAGGGATGCCACGTATAACGGCACGGAGTTCGCGCTCCTCCTGGAGCGTATACGTGTGGAAATAATTAACTTATGAAATGGTGCTGACCCTATTTTTATTAATAACGAGGAATTTATTATAATCGAACTAATACTATTTATATAAAAAAAATTCATAAACTAAATTTAATTAAAATTATAAATAAAAAACTAATTGATGCTAAAGATTGTGTAAGAAAATATTTTAGGGAAGTTTCTAGATATAATAATTTCTTTGAGTTTGAAATCAGGGGTATAAAGCTTAATGAATTAATAGTCTTTTTACTCTTTTTTTTTAAATAATGCAAATAAATGTACTAATTGTCTCGAAAGCTACATACTTCAATTGATGCATAAAATCGAAGGTCAAGTCTACTGTTTCCGGTTCTTTCAACAGAGTAATACCAAGATGTGCAGTCAGCTCATCCGCCGTCAACACCATAATTCCACTTAATGTCTTGACTTCTGAAGATAAAATAGCCTGGTATGTGTACATGACCTGAAATGTACGTAGAGTTTGAGTCTTCATAATGAAATGCGTCACAAAAGCGATTAGACTTATTCGACAATCGAATTATTAAATAGGGCGAAACAAATTCAGGAGAATGGAAAGAAACAGCTTCCATTTAATTCGCTCTGAAAACCTATAACGCTTATAAAACTTATAGCCAGTTTAAAATATTTATTTTTTAAATAATTCACAAAACCTTAATATTGCTTCTAACAGCTCAATTATGTAAACTGCCGAACACGCGACTTTCTATGTTCGCCATAATGATCAGACCAGCACTGTCCGCATTCAGTGGTTTCCTGTAACCCTCAATAGGGCTACTTAGTGGGTTTCCAACAAAATTATCTTTAATATAAATATTGAAAGGATTTTCATAATATTAATTTAGTTGAGTAATGTTTTTTAATATTTATTATTTATTTACCTTACCGTGTTCAGGGCTTACCTGTGTGCTTAGTGCGAGTTTTTTAACGTTCTCGATAGCGAAAAAGTTAACTCAAACTTGTATGGAGTTGGAACGTTTGCCTACGTTTGCCGCTAGGGGCGCTGTTCCAATTGCATGCAAATTTCAGTTAACTTTTACGCTATCGAGAACGTTAAATAACTCGCACTAAGCACGCTGGTGTAAAACGGTTACCTGAATCCTTTTTTTTCCCTACCTAAGCTGATAGCCTTGAAAGGCTACTTTACTGGTGGTAGGACCTCTTGTGAGTCCGCGCGGATAGGTACCACCGCCCTGCCTATTTCTGCCGTGAAGCAGTAATGCGTTTCGGCTTGAAGGGTGGGGCAGCCGTTGTAACTATACTGAGACCTTAGAACTTATATCTCAAGGTGGGTGGCGCATTTACGTTGTGGATGTCTATGGGCTCCAGTAACCACTTAACACCAGGTGGGCTGTGAGCTCGTCTACCCATCTAAGCAATAAAAAAAAAAAGAAGGCTATTTCAGCGTAACCTTAGCTAGTAGGTGATCTCACGGGGCTCAAACCAGAGTGATGCTAACACTGATCCTAGCAAGAGCAGTGCTTCGCAGAATATACCACCGGATCGGAACCACGACCCACTGAGAAGATCCGGCGAGAAACTCAGTGGGCTGTGTCTATAGGTTAATTTGCTCATCGAGCCCTTCGTCGCAAGCAACGAGGACGGTGACCGGTGCTTGTGGTACCTAAAAGCACCGTTAATGGATCGGGAGGATCCGTAATGACAGAATCCATAGACATTGCGAATGCGACACATTATTTTATAAGCGCTGTTACTCCCTTAAAATCGAACACATGACTCATTCGTGGCAGAAATGTGCAACCAATTTATATAGACCCGTTAAGGAACAGTCAGCTACAAGTAATTACGAGAAGTTATATACTTGTCGGTATTTATCTACATAATAATAAGTTCGCTGAAGAAATTAACAAATAAAAATGTCAAAAGATTGGGTTCAGAAATACCTAAAATACTGGATAAGTTCATCAGTACAGCTCTACATGTAAGTCTAGTACCTAATAATAAAAGAATAATATTGTTTCAATCAATATCAATATACCAGACCTTTAGATTACTAAAACCGACGATGAGGTCAACCTTCCTCAATTTGTTGTCCCTTCTGCCGGTAGCGACCGATCGTCTGTACATACTGTCCAAGCCGCGCAAAATTCCATCTTTTAATTTAATTTGCTAAGAAAATAAGAACGATTAAGTTTTACAATATTCTCATCGCAGTCATTAGTTGTATGCTGTAACCAGTTATATAATAATAAGACGTGAGCTATGTTTATATAAGGTGTAATCCCAAAGCAATCCCAAAGTTGACACGAATATAAACTGGTACACCAATGCAAATGCCAAATTCATTAAGTAGGCTAAAGATAAGACGTATTTGATATTTTAGTATGTGTTTTATCGACCAGCAATGTAAGACGAATGCAGCGAGCAGTGAATTAAAAAATAAACACGTAAATGTCGTAGAACGTTTGAACGTGATTTTTAGTGTGAGGATCACCCTCTCCATCTGTCTTGATTCTCGGGAAATGTTCATAGATGTGCATAGATTCTTAAATCATTCACCCGATTGTAACAAAACTTGGTATAGTTATAGGCACTCGAGATAAGGCTTCTGTCACAGTACCATCAACGTGCGATAGTCTAGACTTGCGACTAGTTTAAATAATATGTTTTATAAACAGTGAGAGATGATACTAACAGCGAAGCGTGACCTTGTTTTACTAGTTGAATGTCTAGATTATTCCGCACAATTAGTTTCATAATTGGGTACCAAAATTGTAGAAGAATGTATTTTAAATTAATAGACTGCTGGTTAAACAATTGCTATGTGTGCATTGAGGATAACGACCTTTTCTATTATTAAATTTACTTCTAGAGTTTACCAATACCTTTTACAGTAAACTGATGGCTTTACTTTTTATTTTTGTAATTCCTTTCCGGAACATTCTTTTTCCTTTCGTTGCTATTGGCGACCGGTAATATAAAAAGGTTTTGGAGCATAATCGAAATAGTTTCGAACTATATAGGTACGAATAAGAATTTAATAGTGTTGACCGAAGAATCGTGATTTTCATGAATCGGTATTGAAATGTATTATTCTGTCTTATTCCAAAAATTATTATGTACTAAAATGAACTATGAAAGTGGTACATATTTTGATCTTTAGCCTTTTTAATTCAGGAGTATTAATTAATAAGAGCTGTCAATGTTAGATGCGTCAACATTGTTCGAACAAGCACAATTCAGAGAAACTGATACTAGAGTCTACCTTATTATTACTTACTTACTTTTTACATATTATTTATTAGGAAAAATTGAAAACTATTTTGCAGAACTTACCATGTACTGATTAGCAAATATAGTGAATTGTGGTAATCGCACAGAGCTGGCACCAACTTCACGGATCCGTCTTTTAAGCAAATTAACCGCAGAGTCTGCGTATTCATTCAACTTTACTGCCTTATCTTTTTCCGATCGCCTGTTATTAAGTAAATGAAGCTTGAACGTATCAAAGTTAAGATATTCGAAAAGATAAGTTTTGCAGGTAGCGATGGAGGACTTTTTTATTTTTTTTTATTGCTTAGATGGGTGAACGAGCTCACAGCCTGGTGTTAAATGGTTACTGGAGCCCATAGGCACCCTTCAAATCGAAACGCATTACTGCTTCACGGCAGAAATAGGCCAGGTTGTGGTAACTACCCGTGCGGACTCACAAGACGTCCTACCACCAGTAATTACGCAAATTATTATTTTGCGGGTTTGATGTTCATTACACGATGTTAATCCTTCACAGTGGAAGTCCATCATGAACATTCGTTAAGTACGTATTTCATTAGAAAAATTGGTACCCGTCTGCGGGGCTCGAACACCGGTGTATCGCTAGATACGAATGCACCGGACGTCTTATCCTTTAGGCCACGGCAACTATTGTCATTTGTTGTTGTTGCATAGATGTATGAACGAGCTCATAGACTACCTGGTGTCGAGTGGTTACCTCCGCCTATTTGCGACATGAGGACTTGAACTAGAAGAAACATGTTGCATTATTGAGTACCGAGAACTGGACTGGATTGGTGTGTCATCGAGAAATTGCCTATCCAACTACGATATTAAAGAATAAATAGAAAGCTACAAGCAAAAATAAACGTTGAGCTATAATTGAAAAAGAAAAGAAAACAATCGTTCATACTGAAGTGGAACGGTTTGGCTTTCAACAAATTTTTTGTGCGACAAATAGTTGTTGAAATAATCTTTCAGCCACTTGTCTAAATCTATCTTCAGTTTGTGAAGGAATTGCTCTGCAACAAAATGTTCAACAAAATATATATCCATAATATATTACATTAATTATAAATGCATTAGGAGGCAAATCGTTAAATACCATTTTTGTTATTTGTCGACCGATTTTAGTATTTATGACGAGGTGTGAGAGCTGTTATTAATACAAAATTGGAAGTACCCGTTATTTTGAAGTCAATTACTGATAAAATGAGTCTAAATTCTTGAGGTGTCAAATTGTTGTAAGTCCGCACGGGTAGGTACCACCGCCCCGCCTATTTCTGCCGTGAAGCAGTAATGCGTTTCGGTTTGAAGCAGCCGTAGTAACTATACTTGAGACATTAGAACTTATATCTCAAGGTGAGTGGCGCATTTACGTCGTAGATGTCTATGGGCTCCAGTAACTACTTAACATCAGGTGGGCTGTGAGCACGTCCACTCATCCAAGCAATAAAAAAAAAACTAATGTTATACAAATGGAACATTGACTTCTAAATAGTCTCAATTCCGTACGTTTTATTTCTTTACTGCCCCCCTTTTTAAAACATATCTAGAATCTGTACTATTATTTATATAGTATTTCGGAAGTAAATTTTAAATAAAGAATTACATGCTTTTTCTTTTCATTTGACAATCGGCGTCACAAAACTGAGAATGAAAAGAAGCTTGCCTAGAGTTTTTTTCGGCATATTGTTTATAAATGTGGCTGAAAACTAATTAAAGGCTTTACTCATTTAAAAAAAGTTTAGTCATACCCATGTTCGCTTTCGGTAATCGTACTGGTTCCTCTGTATTATCTTTGCTTTGATACTGGAATAGTTAAGAATAAAATGATTGATGATGATAATTGAAATCTAATAAGATATAATCGACATTAAACGTTCCTCATCTATAATTTTTAAAATATCACGACTTTTTTTTTGTAAAAAAAATGTATTACGGAAAATTCTTTGGAAATCATTGAAATGATAGTTCTGTTAATCATTCGAATAATTGATTAAAAGAACTAATAAATTACGATCGTACCCTTTTTTTGTAGCCTTCTGATTTTCAAACTCAACTCTCTCGCTAATTCTTACCCAGATCATGGTTCAAAGCCGGTTTCGGCAATGGCGACCAAAATTTCAGTTCAATAGCTTAAAAGCTAATGTCCGCGCCTCTCATGCGCTCTAATATGGCTGTAGTAGCCTATCTTGTTCTTAAATGTGCGCAAACAGAAGCTACACGTAAGAACATCATCATCATCATCATCAACAGCCCACAGTCGTCCACTGCTGGACATAGGCCTCTCCCAATCTACACCACTGAGCCCGGTCTGCTGCTCTCCTCATCCACTTCTTCCACGTAAGAACACCACCCACGAAGTTGTAAAAAATGGTGGAAGGCGGTCTATTTTTCAATTTATTTCGTCTGTCGTCCAGTTCGCGCCTCCTGTCGTTTCTTACCCTGACTGGCCGATCCACGGCCTATTGTTACAAAGGATAATCGTTACAGGAAAGGCGGTCGATCAATACAACATATTGTACTAGCCCCACTATTGGGTTAAGAGCAAAGAGAAAATCAAAATTACCCAAATTTAATGGAAATAATTTTTCAAAGAGGAAACTAGTATTTACGAATTTTGAAACGATTAACTACCGTCATCAGGATATCTTCGACTAATAATTCTGATATTATCAGTTCGATTGTGAGTCTGTTCATGATCAACCTCAGTCGACCTTCCATGTTATATTGCACGTTCTTCAGGAGAAACCTATAAAAAGTCACAAGGGGAAATATAAAATGATATATTGAGGAAACGCTCGAATAATCTGGGATGCCAAAATTAATGCGTCGTCGTTAATTTTAAACGGAAGATGAGTTTTTTAAGTTTCTCTTTTTATTTATAGAATTTCATGGAAATTTGTTTCGGTGTAATTGATTCATAAAATTTCATTCACTGTTTGTGTATATGTATATATTTTCTTACATCTAATGTGTATTATAAATATTATTTGCGTGCCGTATTAAGTGTTTCTTAAAAGGATGAAGTTGCCCCGGTAATAATTTGTAATCTATATATTAATACGTGAAGCAAAAACTTTGTATCCCTTTTTACGAAAATTGCGCGGACGGAGGAGTATGAAATTTTGCACACTTATAGAGAATATAGAGAAGAAGTGCACAATGCTAATATTTTTTTTAAATAATGCATAAAAGATACGTTATATCAATAAAGAAAACATTACACACACTACATACCATTAAGTGTATAAATCTATGCTACATACCATGTATTTGACGCACACACGCATGCATACTATTTATTGTCAAACTTTTGTTCTTGGCGTCGGTTGTCAAATTGAGAATAGGTTAAATATTCTTTGTCTTTGTTAATATTTTTTATAGTGGCGAATTTTGTAATTATAGAAATATAAAATACAATCATAATAGTGTACAAACTTACAATTCCAATAATTATAGTCGAATTTCGACTACTGCGGGACCACTAGTACATATAAAAACATGCCATAGTTGATGATATTTTTTATAGGAAACTCAACCTTGCGCCGTTGTCTCCGATGATTTCTACCTCAAAGGGACTTTAGTTAGTTCAACTCTATGCTTCACTTACCCTCAATATATAGGTAGTATCATGATTTCTTTATGACCCAAAAGAAAACCACAACATATATTGACACATATTTACTTTGTGAGTTTACCTCGAGAATTGAGGTTAAAAGTGCATTGGAATTACTACTATTACCGACTATTACTATATGCTATGTCACTAAAGACCATTTTAAATTGCACGGTAACATTCCGAATGTACAATACATATTTTACTACTTTATATAAGATTCGCTTAAAACCTAAATGTACTTAATTGGAAATGAAGGGTGAACTTTTAGCCAATAGTGCATAACATCGTTTATAAACTTTCGCAATGTTTAGAACACAATTAAGCCGGTACAAACCTCTTTACGCACTGGTTTGACGAGGGACAAATTAATTTTAAAGAAACCGTGATGTGATCTTACTCGACTTGTCCGAATGTAGGAGCGTAGAACAATACGCTGGGATCCTTGTAAGTTGGTGATCGATCGTATGCACCAATCAAGTGGAGATCATGTAAATTCAGTCTTCCGATTAAGGTCATGTTCACAAAATCTGTACGTAAGTAGTTGACCCGAAATTCGGTGTCGTTACGAAGTTTCAAACGATAAAAAAATCTGTGGATTATCAATAATATTAATGGTGGTAGGACCTCCTCTGAGTCCGCGCGGGTAGGTACCACGCCCTGCCTATTTCTGCCGTGAAGCAGTAATGCGTTTCGGTTTGAAGGGTAGGGCAGCCGTTGTAACTATACTGAGACCTTAGAACTTATATCTCAAGGTGTGTGGCGCATTTACGTTGTAGATGTCTATGGGCTCCAGTAACCACTTAACACCAGGTGGGCTGTGAACTCATCCATCCAACTAAGCAATAAAAAAAATGTTTTTTTTTCTTAATATACCCAAAGCTGTCTCTGTCCCTTAGAATATCATTACGCAGATTGGTATAGTCTGTGATAAACACAAAAAGCCCACCACTAAAGATGTAAATTTTACTCTAAAATAGTAAATCTTGTACGTAACATTGTTAATTCACTTTCAATACAATTGCTATTTGTCTGCGTCGTTTGATCGAAAATCGACACGAGGTAAAAAAATCTCGTAAAAAGGTCTCCGAAAATACGAACAAAATTACAAATGAAAATGAAATTTTATAATACATTAAACTTAAACAATAGTCCATTATGTTAAACCACGTGGCGTGGCAAGTCCGTAGGTCTATTAATGTCTGCTGAAGAATTCCGAATGATGTGCAATAAAAAAATAGGTCAGAAACGCTCGTGGAGTATTCCCGAATGAGATAGAGCCATGATCAATGGTTTTATTGTTGACGTATGAAAGGGTGTAAGAACGACTATATCGTTTGTTATGTAAAAATTATACACTAATATTAAGCTCAAGAATGTATGCGAATGGTATGGGAGTGTCGAATTTTTGTTGAGGAAAATATGTGGTCGTTATTATTTGTTTATTAGGAAGGAAGTATTTATTACTGGTGGCCTGGAGGCCTTTCCAGTTTTACTATGATAGGTGGGCAAGCATGGGCATTATCCAGGAGGGTTGGGATTTGCTTACGCCGAGCGCCTCCGAAGTAGACCTAACAGCTTAACGTCAGCTGCTTCGCGAATGAATGTTTTTTTTTTTTACAGGAGAAAATCGCCGGTTCCCCACCCGCGCGGCAGGTGGGGTATGTGGGAGTTGAACCTCACTAAAAACTCCTGCCGCTCACAACCGGCGCCCTACCTCGGACCGGGCCGGAGCCCAGTCGGGGCTATTGAAACGGCGGGACAGGGTTGACGCAGAGCACATTACATCCATCCTACCGTCTCACGGACGCCGGACCGGCGGCCGCCAGCGACACGACCACCGGTTCCCTCGAGGCCGAGAGCCCGCTTTGATGGCGCCGCCTTACACCTTCCCCCAGAGCGGTCGGGGGAACGCGGTCTACCATCACCCGGCTTCCTACTGCGGGTGAGCGTGCAAAGCACGCCACCCCACGTCTGGGTCTCTCCCCGCACAAAACGGGTGGGACCCCTAGCTCTTAGGGGGCCAGGTCACGGATACGACCCCGGTCCCGACCCCCTGCTCGGCGGCGGCGGGTTTCTGCGTAGTGAGGAGAGCTTTGCCTCACTCGCCCCGCCGCCTCCTTCTGCGAGATGGTGCACTCGCAGAAGTCGAGCATAGCCTTCCATGACTCATCGCCGCCAAGCATCGACGCCACGACGCCATGCAGCGACAAGTCAGGTCCTATCTTTGCGACTAGGACACGGCGCTGCACCTCCCAAGCGGGGCAGACCGCGAGCGTATGCTCCGCCGTGTCCAGGTCGTGTCCACAATGGTGACACCTCGTCGTCGGCTCAGCCCCTATCCGGCGCAGGTACTTCCCGAAGCATCCGTGCCCGGTCAGCACCTGCACCAGACGAAAGGTGAGACGTCCTTCGTCACGATTCACCCAGTCACGAATGAATGTAGACTATATTTGATCGTATTTGGGTATACATATATGTATGTGACATTTGCTGTCGAGTTTCGGAAATTTGTTTACAATTTTACACTACACACGTAATCTATTCAATAGTGTCTTGTGAGGGCGTCTTGTGAGCTGGCAGGGACAGGTAACGTCACGATTCCTATTTCTGCTGCGAAGCAGTTATGATTTCGCTTTATATGCGATGGGAGTGGGGCAGTCATTATAATATAGAATTTAGACTTAGACAATATAGATTTAGACTTAGACATCGGCATTGACGTTGTGATGTCTCCAGCAACCCGTCTATGCAGTAAAAACCTGCTTTAATCTTTCATCTTTTTTATATTGTCTATAAAATTCTATAAATTTATTCAAAAATAATATTATTATGTATTTCAGCTGAACATTTTTTTATAGCGTTCGCAGTTTGTCGTGGCCGAGTCGGAGATCTGATTAAAACTACTACCGGATCGGAATCGCGACCCGCTGAGAAGATCCGGCCAGAAAGTCAGCTGGCTGATGCTTGGATTAAGTTGACTGAAACAATCTCTCGGCTAATTGCCGTTTATGAAACTAGCTCAAACGAATCAAGGTTTTGTCCATCTTCTAATATTTTATCCGCTTACGTACTTATTAAGTAGTCACTTAACTGCTCATGTGGTACATATGTATGTATACATATAAGCAAATCCTGCCAGTCCTCCGTGAAGTATGATGTTGTAGTCCTAATTTTGTCGTAATAGGGCTGTCCGGTTTTTAAAACCGGAACGCGGCGCTGTAGAAATTGATAGAGCACTAATGCCTAAAGGTGGGTTCACAATACTACTACTACTCTAGTAGTAAGCCACGAAAGACAGCCGAGACACAAGCGTCGTTTGTTAATAGTAAAAGTATTCTACATTAGTTACTCACAGCAACGAGTCTTTCATTCTCATCATGAGGGGTCCTCCAAGATTGAGGCCTGACGGGATCAGGTTGGGGTGACCACCCGATTTGTATATTTCGTGTTGTGCCATCCCTCTCGATGCGAGTAAGTCCTGTATTTAAAGAAACTTTACCAGTAGGTCATTTAGGTCATGGTTGGTTTTCTAATCTGCCTAAAATGGAAAACTTATTCTTAAGCTATGAAGCTATGTACCGTGGACCCTTAATGAAAACTGTCTCTCGAAAAAATATATGTATAAACAGACAAATACAAAATAGTCCCATTTTATTTGATAGATTGATAGTAAATGATGATTTTATATAATATTTTTACGTTTAATAGATTTTTGTCGATAGAGTGTGTTTTGCGCCAAAAATTCCCTATCTTCACAATAAAAAATGTCAATAACAAAAAAAAGGGAAAGTATAATATGGAATCTGCAACTTGGTCTAGTTTGCTTAAAGAATTGTTCTTTTAAATTTATTCATTTCAAAAAAAAAAAACCAATTTAATTCCATATAACCCTTTTTAAAACGTTGATTAGTAAAAAAATCCCAAAAATGTTTTTTTTTATTGCCGTATACGCAGACGACCATACGGCCCACCTGATAGTGAGTGGTTACCGTCGCTTATGGACGTCAGCATTGCCAGGGGCAGAGCCAAGCCGCTGCCTACCGTTAAAATTAAATTTTGAATACAATCAAATTGGAGTGCCAGTTTATTGAAAAAGTATGATATATTTATATTTTTTAGGCTAAAAGCTTCGATCAATAATACTACTACTACTACTACTAGTACTATTATTGATCGAAGGCTAAAAGGGTTTTAGTTTATTAATATTTATTCAAAAATATCAAAGTAGGGTGGACTAGTGATTTTTAGTAGTAACTTTATACGAAAACTAACGATCATTCAAATTGGCCCTATTAGCACCAGACCACAGATTTTATTTTTAAAAGACAAAGCTGGTTAATGTTTTCGCATATAAATTTACTATAACACAGTGTGAAAGTTTATTTATGAAAAGGCGCAGTAGACCACATCGTTAAATATTGTATTACTATGCATTCTATTTACCGCGAGCAGTAAATACAGTTATTCCGATGAATTGTGAATGTGCAACGAACGTAAAATACTCAAGAAGATGCAATTTAAACTATATCGCTTGGAATACGAGCTGTCATAAAACATTAAATAGCAGAGGGAAATTTAATATGGTTCTGTTGAAAAAGATAAAACGATTACACGTGGTTCACGCAATACTTCGCAGTTAGGTTGTAGCGTGCAACACTCGGTTGCACTCGGGCGTCATCGGTCGCGATCGGGGTTCCTGAACGCGCAGGTGTTCCGGTGACGTCATGCTACGAGATTCGCGCGCGTCGATTTAAGTTGATTGTAAAACTTATTATAATTTTAGTTTTTAATTTGTGTCTTGTAGTGCTTAGCGACTTGTTTACTCTTTTTACTTTATAATAGAACATTGTACACATATTATATTATTATATTGTTGAATTGGTGTGTTTGACTTTTATGTGTTCGGGGCATAATATCCCGAGAATACAAATAACAAACCACAAGGTTATGCAACATGACATGGCAACATTATTTCTTTCATTAGTGACGTTTCTGTATATTAAATGATACGTCAACTGTCAAACAAACTGCAAAACCATACCCATTTCCACTGAGCGCAAAATATACAGATTGTATTTTTAATTTAATTACGTATGTTTTTAATGTAATACCTTATAAACAATCCGCTCTAAAATTAAACATTGCAAAATATTGGTTAATGTGTAAACAAATACAGCGGTCTATTATTGTCGCACGAGTGGGTAGTTGCGTAGCCCGAATTAATTCCTGCTTATAGGGTAGGATGGTTTTCAATTCAATTGAGGCTTAGACCTCGTATTGTGAGGTGGGCGGCATCATACGAATTCTGATATCTATGGGCTTAGGTAGGCATCAATATCACAATTACAAGAAATATATTTGACGTCGACATTAATAAATTGCCAATTTTATTTTGTATTTTTTTTAATTAGTATGTCGACTAAATGAATTGGATAACTTACTGATAGCATTGCTTTGTCAAATCCCTCGCTAGCGTATGTTTGAATTTTGTCACGGATATTGTATTGTTTTGCTGTAAATTTAAAAATATGTTTCAAAACTTATATTATTAAACTAAACTAAACTTTTCATATTTGTGGTTTACGTTCTTATAAAAGATTTTATGAAATAATAAGCCTCTATAGCTTTCATAGAATAGAATTAATCTTGCTGTAATCTGAATTGCACTGCTAAAATTTTTCTATCTTCAATATTTCAAAGCTTAGAACAACAGTATTTGAACCTTTCGAAGCGATATCGTTCGATTTGTTGAAGATTTTTCCCGTCACTACGAGCTTCATAAACATCGAAACTAGTAGCGCCTTTTGTATAAGGGAAAATGTAAAGGCGTTTGTACAATACTCTAAAAAGGAGGTTGCACTCAAGGGCGGTTCCAGCTTTGGCGCCAGGAGGGGGTCACATAGTCGCGGGCAAGTTAAGAACTTATAATTTAATTTTGATAACAATAGATAATAAATAAATCATTATGTTCTTCAATTAGTCCAAGTTAGTTCAAGTCCTGGAACTAGCTCAGGGGGGTCATGACCCCCGTGACCGCCCCCTGGATCCGCCGTTCGTTGCACTTAATTTATCGAGTAAAATGAAAAAAATTCAAATGAACATTCATCCTGGAATTATTAATCGCTCGTTAGCGTTCAGCCGGGAATAACTTAATCGTTGATAAAGCTCGGGTTCCCTGGGAAAGAAGTACCCTCATAATTCAGCAGTTTCATATATTGTATATAATCTATGATAGTGTCGTATGATGTAGCTTGAACTGCCACTGTGGTGCGTAAAACAAGTTTTCTAGTGTGATAGCCTCCTTCGATAGTATCCTCTTAGCATTGTTGAATTTCTCCGATGCCCATTTTACGTCAGCTATTGATGCAACGCATCTCCTGGGAACCCGAGCTTTAATGAGTGTGGTCTGACGATGAAGAAAATATCCATCGCGTACGTCTACCTTTAAAAAAGGGTTTGTATGCGTGATCGCCTGTTACCGTCTAATTTATCCATGATATCAAAATGCTGTTTTGCATCGAGTGACATCCAGCAACCTGTGGTGTTCACGACTTGATTATCATCGTTATAATTTAAATCATTTGTTTGAAGTTTTGAGTCTGCGTCGATTTCGTTGTCATTGTCTGTAAAAAAAAAATATTCGGCTTCCAAGTTAAAAAAACAAATAACGTTATTTCCGAAGCCTTCGATTGCCGTAAGCGATGAAGCGATTAAAATATTTTATGCAGGTTTACAATCATGAGGATTATTTTTAAATATTCAAATCATGGAGCATTTTCCAAAAAAATATGAAACATATTTTTAAAATTTAAACAAAGGGACGAGATTACTAAGGCTTAGCTGATCTTAAGCATTTACATGAGTCTATCGATATCAGAATCCGTCTAGAGACATACGATTGAACTTTTAACTGCACCATAGCTTATGCTACCCTTCAAACCGCTACTTATCTTTACTTCGTGATAGAATTAGATTGAACGGTGCTACTCGTTTGTATGAGTTTCTGCCATACCTAATGGCAGTACTAGGCGTAGCAGTAAGTAAGCTAACCTCCTAGGTTAGAAAGAGACAGTTAATCAGGAAGATATGTGGGAGACGATTGAGGAGTGGAACAGATAGGGATCATAATATGACATAACACAATTTAAATAAAGTTTTACATCTTCTGAATTTTAATTTGAAAAGAAATAAATAACTTCATTTATTTAATGTTTTAATAAAACAATGGGATTCGGTATCAGAACCAGCGTGGGTCAAGTAGTGCGGTTGTCCATTGCCGATCTGTTTATTTTTGCTGTAAACGAGTAATACGTACAGGTTTGAAGGCTGGAACAACTATAATACCATAGAATTGGGAGATAGACCTCATATCTCAAGGTAGGTGTTGGGATTCAGTTTTTTTTCCTACCTAAGCTGATAGCCTTGAGAGGCTATTTCAGCGTAACCTTAACTAGTAGGTGAGCTCACGGGGCTCAAACCTGACGACGTTGCTAACACGAACTCTATCAAGAGTCGTGCTTCGCAGAATCTACCGCCGGCTCGAAAACGCGACCCACTGAAAAGATCCGGCGAGAAACTCAGTGGGCTTTGTCTATGAGTTAATTTACTCGTCGAACCCTTTGTCGCAAGCGACGGCGAGAACGACGACCGGACGGATTCAGTTTGTGATGTCTGGGGGATATCTGGTTGCTATTGCTATTGCTAACGTCACGTAGATCGTCTATGAGATATATTTTTGTGCTTATTTATAATATTTTTGTGCTATCTACATCACTCACCTTCATTTTCGGAGATTTTGTGTAGTTTAACATTTGTAACAGTTAAAATATTCAACAAAACAAATGTATAAAAATGTTGCTGCATGTTATGGCAATTATTTTTCAATTACTTTCGAAAGCTAACGCAAAAGTGTTTTTATGGTTCCTTATCTACATTCGATTATTTGATATTCTGAAGTTATTTCAATTAATTTTCCTTTTATCTATGATCGAATTTCTTTGGAACGAATTAATAAGCATTTCTCTAAAAACAAATTATTTTATGTAACGTGAAACTCGCGCGGCATTTCACTTCAAGGTCCGCTTTGCACTAAAAATAGGAAATGTTGAAAATTATTATAATACTTGTGATAATGGCGTTGGAAATTAATTCGGACAATATCGGGGGTGCTATTATGAAATATTTTGAGTCCGGTGAGTTATTACCGCTGTTCGATCCAAACCCAGCGCCCTCGTGGCAGCCTAGGGCTTCGGAAACCAGCACGAGGTGCCCGTCGAACATGTGCCGCGATCCGCGGCGCCGTATTTACTATTTTAACAAAATATCATCTAATCACTCACCGGAACCGATGACCTCGTCGTCGCACGCCGTATCACTTAGGGAGAAGGGCTTAGGGCAGGAATGGATAAGGGTTAGTGATAATGCAAGCCGTTAGCGTAGACCGTCACATATGAGGGTAGGTACCGTCTCGTTCGAGAAGCAAGACAAAGTGACAGATGTCAAATCGCGAAGGCACCGTCAAATCGCGACCCGTGTTGCCATTCCGATTTGAGCAACCGACGCGCGTGGACGTGCTTATTGTTCGTTCGATCGCCCGACCTCGGTTCGTGGCACATCTGGCGTCCAAGTGTTTTGTCGGAAGTGACTACCGGTGATAATAGATCATTGTTCGTGGCACATCTGTGGCCCAAGTGTTTCTCGGAATTTGTACCTGCGCCTAATTGCAAGGCATTGCCGCCCGGGAACTGTGCAGAGGTTCTATTCACTCTAATTCTATTATATTTATTCTATTAACTAAAATTTCTAAAATTCCTAAAATCGCTTCGGCCAATTTAGTGTTACCGAAGCAGGGGCCTCGCCGCAAGGCGAGCGCGTGTTTAAGTCCCGGGGCAGCCCCCCCTGGGCAGTCCGAAGATATGGAGTTCTCTCCAACCAACACACTGCTCGCGGAATTCTTAAGCGAGAAATACGCGGCCCTCGAAGCAGAATTTTTAGCTTACAAAGCTAAACACGCCGTGAACTGTTCTGCCGTGCCCACCGCGCCCGCCGTTTCCGCCACGCCTGCCATTCCCGCGTCCCCTGCAAGCGCGCGCAAAACTCCCGCGCCGTACACCGCAGCCTCCGTCGCGCCCAGCACACCCGTGTCCCCCATACTCCCGCGAAAAACTCCCGCGTCTACCGCGGCAGCTTCCGTTCTACCTCAGCGATCGTCTGCGGCCTCCGTCGCATCCGCCGCTCCCGCGCCTTCCTCCTCGTCCTCCGACTCTGACTCGGATATGGAGGTTGACCTCGTTCCCGCCTCATTGACAGATGGATTCACTCTCGTGCAAAAGGGTAAGAAGCGCGTAGCGGAGTCCCGAGCTTCCGCGGCCGCTAAAATAAGCAAAGCCGCGAACGCGTCGCGCCCCCGCCCTCCGACCCCCGTCGCTCCCTGTCCCCGTGCCACGCCGTCGCCGCGCCCGGTGGCACAAACGAGAAATCAGGCCCCTCCTCCGTTGATTCTTCAAGAGAAGGCTGCTTGGGACCGTGTCTCCCTGGCCCTTAAGGCCAAGAACATAAATTTTGTCAGTGCCCGTAACCTCGCGAACGGGATACAGATAAAAGTAGCAACACCCGACGACCATAGAGCCCTCTCAAGCTACCTCCGAAAGGAGCGTATAAGTTATCATACGTATACGCTCCAGGAGGAGCGTGAGCTCCGTGCAGTCATACGTGGCATCCCCAAGAAGTTAGATGCCGAGCTCGTAAAGGCTAACCTACTCGAACAAGGCCTACCCGTAAACTTCGTGCACCGCATGCATACAGGACGCGGGAGGGAGCCATACAATATGGTTCTCGTCGCCCTCCAGTCTACCCCCGAGGGTAAGCAAATCTTTAACGTCCGAACGGTCTGTAGGCTTTCCGGAATCACCGTGGAAACCCCTCTTATAAAAGGCACTCCGAGCCAGTGCCACAATTGTCAGTTGTACGGGCATTCTTCCCGTAATTGTCACGCGCGCCCTCGATGCGTCAAGTGTTTGGACGATCACTCCACGACTCTTTGCACTCGCGATCAAAAAACCGCGACTGAACCACCTAGCTGCGTCCTGTGCCGAACACAGGGTCACCCCGCGAATTACCGTGGATGCCCCCGAGCCCCTAAAATAAATCGCAGCGTCGCGCGCCAAAACCGCCTCCGAGCTTCCGGCCCTGACATCAAAGCCACGGCACCCTCTGTGCCGAAGGCTAAGCCTACCTTCGTGCCGGCGCCGGTGCCCAGCGGCTCGGCCTGGGCTAAACCGTTGCCGTACACGAACACGGCTGTAGCTCCCTCCCCCGCGACTCGTCCCGCCCCCGCGATACGTCCCTCCCCCGTGATTCGTTCCTCCCCCGCGACCAGCACTCCGAACGCGTCCGACAATCTCGCTATAGCGATCGACTTTTTTCAGTCGATCAACTTTGAGAGTGTTAATGCTTTGGGTGACGCCATTCGCGCCGCCTCCACTGCACAACACTTCATCGCCGCTGTGCAAGAATACGCTGACGTATACGCGTCGTTAAATACGTACGTCCTTCCCTCACTCCGCCGGTAATCAATGGCGTACATAAGTAGAATAAAGCCCCTATCCGTAACGATATAATTTTTTAACGCTTACGGTCTCGCAAATCAACGTGATCAGGTTTGGGATTTTTTTGCGTGACCATCAAATTGACATCTTTTTGGTGCAGGAGACCCTGCTTAAGCCCGCGCGCCGCGACCCTAAAATCGCGAACTATAACATGGTTAGGAACGACAGGCACACTGCTCGTGGTGGTGGTACCGTCATTTACTATAGACGAGCCCTGCACTGCGTCCCACTAAACCCCCCCGCGCTTTCTAACATCGAAGCATCAGTATGCCGAATCTCACTGACTGGACACGCGCCGATCGTTATCGCGTCCGTTTATCTTCCACCGGATAAGATCGTTCTAAGCAGTGATATCGAGGCGCTGCTCGGCATGGGAAGCTCTGTTATTCTGGCGGGCGACCTAAATTGTAAACACGTCAGGTGGAACTCACACACCACAACCCCGAATGGCAGGCGGCTTGACGCGTTAGTCGATGATCTCGCCTTCAATATCGTCGCTCCGCTAACCCCGACTCACTACCCGCTAAATATCGCGCATCGCCCGGATATACTCGACATAGCGTTATTAAAAAACGTAACTCTGCGCTTACACTCGATCGAAGTAGTTTCAGAGTTAGATTCAGACCACCGTCCCGTCGTTATGAAGCTCGGTCGCGCTCCCGATTCCGTTCCCGTCACGAGGACTGTGGTGGATTGGCACACGCTGGGCATCAGCCTGGCTGAATCTGATCCACCATCGCTCCCGTTTAGCCCGGACTCTACCCCGTCTCCTCAGGATACCGCTGAAGCCATAGACATCTTAACGTCACACATCACCTCGACATTAGATAGGTCATCGAAGCAAGTTGTAGCGGAGGACTTCCTTCACCGCTTCAAATTGCCCGACGATATTAGGGAACTCCTTAGAGCTAAGAACGCGTCGATCCGCGCCTACCTCCTCATGTCTCTAGGCAAACTGTATGAGCATCTGCTCTATAAACGCCTCAGAGACTTCGCCTCATCCAAGGGCATTCTCATCGATGAACAATTCGGATTCCGTACAAATCACTCATGCGTTCAACAGGTGCACCGCCTCACGGAGCACATTCTTGTGGGGCTTAATCGACCAAAACCGTTATACACGGGAGCTCTCTTCTTGGACGTCGCAAAAGCGTTCGACAAAGTCTGGCACAATGGTTTGATTTTCAAACTATTCAACATGGGCGTGCCGGATAGTCTCGTGCTCATCATACGGGATTTCTTGTCGAACTGCTCTTTTCGATGTCGAGTCGAGGGAACCCGCTCCTCCCCACGACCTCTCACAGCTGGAGTCCCGCAAGGCTCTGTCCTCTCACCCCTCCTATTTAGCTTATTCGTCAACGATATTCCCCGGTCGCCGCCGACCCATTTAGCTTTATTCGCCGACGACACGACTGTTTACTATTCTAGTAGAAATAAGTCCCTAATCGCGAAGAAGCTTCAGAGCGCAGCCCTAGCCCTAGCTAGAACAGTGGTTCCGAAAATGGCGCATAGACATCAACCCAGCGAAAAGTACTGCGGTGCTATTTCAGAGGGGAAGCTCCTCACGGATTTCCTCCCGGATTAGGAGGAGGAATCTCACACCCCCGATTACTCTCTTTAGACAACCCATACCCTGGGCCAGGAAGGTCAAGTACCTGGGCGTTACCCTGGATGCATCGATGACATTCCGCCCGCATATAAAATCAGTCCGTCACCGTGCCGCGTTTATTTTCGGTAGACTCTACCCTATGATCTGTAAGCGGAGTACAATGTCCCTTCGAAACAGGGTGACACTTTACAAAACTTGCATAAGGCCCGTCATGACTTACGCGAGTGTGGTGTTCACTCACGCGGCCCGCACACACATAGACACCCTCCAATCCCTACAATCCCGCTTTTGCAGGTTAGCTGTCGGGGCTCCGTGGTTCGTGAGGAACGTTGACCTACACGACGACCTGGGCCTCGAATCAATTCGGAAATACATGAAGTCAGCGTCGGAACGATACTTCGATAAGGCTATGCGTCATGATAATCGCCTTATTGTTGCCGCCGCTGACTACTCCCCGAATCCTGATCATGCAGGAGCCAGTCACCGTCGACGCCCTAGACACGTCCTTACGGATCCATCAGATCCAATAACCTTTGCATTAGATGCCTTCAGCTCTAATACTAGGAGCAGGCTTAGGGACCCCGGTAACCGTACTCGTCGAACTCGACAAAGAGGTCAACGTGCAACCTAACCCATGCATCAGCCCGCTGAGTTTCTCACCGGATCTTCTCAGTGGGTCGCGATTCCGATCCGGTAGTAGAGAAGCAGCTACTCTTGAGCTGTTAGGTCTCCTTCGGAGGCGCTCGGGCAGTTGTTAGCAAATCCCGCCCCTCTTGGCTGAGCCTTTGCTCGCCCACCTGTCCTGGTGAAACTGGAAAGGCCTCCGGGCCACCAGTAAACCTTCAATCATAAAAAAGAATACCTGTTTTTATTGCTTAGACAGTGGAACACACTCACCACCCATCTAGTGTTAAGTGGTTACAGGGGTTTTAGATATCAACAACGTTAATGCACCCGCCAACCTCAAGACACGAGTTCTAAGTCTCATTTGTATAGTACGACGGCTGCTCCATACTTCAAACGGGATCACTTTACTGCTTCAGGGCATAAATAAGCAGGGTGGTGCTACCTTCCCGTGCGGGCTCACAAGACACCCTATCATTAGTAATTAAAGCCGGATAGGACGATACGAGTGTACCGGATATCTTATCCTTTAGGTCACGATGACTTCTGTTATATCCGGGTACTGGCATCGTCAAGTCATATATTGGTGGTATAGTGCATTGTGAACCCATATAGTTGAAGAAGGTCCGTCTGTTTGCAATTGTAGATTCCAATTATGCGTCCAAGTATTATAGATTCGCTGTGAGCCCCTTCGTCCATATTAGCCAATAAAAAAAGCATCAGTTATGAAGTGGAGCACAAATTTTTTTTTTTTTATTACTATCAGAGAACAGGATGCGGTCATTGTCTCTAAAACTAAAAAGGAAATCGACTACAAATCACTTCTACAGATCAAGACCGCAGATCAAGTTGTAGTTGGCCTGGAGAAAACAGTGTGTCTCGATACTAGTAAAATTGTTTATTTTTACAGACACCGTTCGCGAATTTCAAGATACATGGGCCGATGTTCAGAGACCTTTAGAGAATGCAATAGTATCTGTGCGTAAAATTTTGCAGAGTATTTATTCGTAACTAGCTGACCCGGCAGACTTCGTAGTGCCTCAATTGATAAATAAAAGACCTAAGCTTTTGTATAAAATAAACTTAAAACAAACAAAAGGAATCCGTCCGACGGGGGACACATCAAAGGGAAAACAAAATTGTTTGTTTTTATTTAATTCCGAGTATTTACATATTTATCTACCTTTTAACCCTTTTTTGGACTTCCACAAATAATTTAACACCAAATTAGCCAAATCGGTCCAGCTGTTCTCTAGTTTTAGCGAGACTAACGAACAGAAATTCATTTTTATATATAGATAAATATTTTCGCATTATAGTATGTATGAACTTGTAATAAAATCTCTTTGGCTATACAATTTGTATCTGGCTGGTTTTGGTATCATTAAAAATTAAAATTTTAAAGAAGATAATTCCAAATTCATTTAATTAAGAAAATGTGTGATTTTTATTTAATTTTCGTACTGTCAAGATGAGTGATAGATTATGATGCCACAAAACTTGGTCAATACTAAATAGTTTATGCTTTTGTTTTCTTTTTCAAGGCCCTGAAAGATAGCTACGGATACCGGGGCATGAACGTTTTCGTTCGCAAGACCAGGGATCCTCATTCGATCGCCACTGGCTACTACCACAATGATATTCAGGTTCGGTTGTAAGTATTTCTGTTGCGCCGTCATCAGTGTGGAGTATCTTTTAATGTTTAACAAAAACAATCATCTAACATTTTGTGTGTTAGTTACATTCCTTTTTAAGAGACTTTAAATGAAGGAGGAGATCTTTATACGCCGACTGACTACGTTGATTGACTCTGGTGCTGTAGTTATCGCCCCTGACTGTTGAGCCGAGGATCGTGGGTTCGATTCCCACATCAAGAAAACATTCGTGTGATGAACAGATTTGTTTGCTCTCTGTCTGATTGCTTATTATCTATATATGTATATATTTAAACGTTTATCTTTTCTATAGTGTAGTCTTGGTGAATTATGTGATTATAAAATTTAATATTCTTTGACAATAGAACCATAATAATGTTCAAACTTATAATTTCAATTAATTATAGTCGAATTTCGACTACTGCGGGACGACTAGTTTAAATAATAATTCGCAATTAATGCTTATAAATTAACATTTTTATTACATTAAGGACTAGATTTTGCCCGCGACTTTGTCCGCGTGGAATAGTTCACAAATAATGCTTGATTTTAGAACAAATTTGGTTAGCATAAAAAACGTTATAGTGAGCCAACCTTAACATATAGACATATGCTGTCGCGGACTTTTTTAGATCTTTTAAAGGGGAAAAATTCTGTGATACATTATTTTAGCGAAACTTTAACCGTTTCTGCAGCGCACGCAGCGGAAGCTCTTAAAAGGGGAAAAAACCCGATTTTGAAACATTCTTTATTGGTGCTCCGCTTGTATTGGTCTTAGCGTGATTTTATATAGCCTTCCTCAATAAATGGGCTATCTAACACTGAAAGAATTTTTCAAATCGGACCAGTAGTTCCTGAGATTAGTGCGTTCAAACAAACAAACTCTTCAGCTTTATAATATTAGTATAGATTTTGAAATTCAACATTTCTAATATTTAATTAATATTATAATCTTAGTTGAGAAGGTCTACTTGTTTATTATTATTCTTTGTTTTCTGTATGCACTGTGGTAATTTAATTTTGATTTAAATGTGTATGTGAACTGATGAATTGTTGTTATCTTTATTGCTTAAAGTCGTCGTTGCCTAAAGGATATGACGTCCGATGCATTTGTATCTTGCAATGCAAGTACCAATTTTTCTAATGAAATACGTACTAAACAAATGCTCACGATTTACTTCCACGGTGAAGGAATAACAGCGTGTAATAAAAATCAAGCCCTTGTGAGTCGCACGGGTAGGTAAATAAATAATAAATAAATAATTATAAATAATAAATAAATATTTACGAACAGTCACGCCACATTAACTGGTCCCGTGATAAGTTCGTAAAGAACTTGTGTTACAGGTACCAGATAACGGAAATAAATATAAGATTTTTATTATACACATACACATATTTAATATACATCCATAACCCTGGAAAATACATTTATATTTATCATACAAATATCTTCCCTTGGCGGGATTCGAACCCGCGACCCCCTTGTGTAGTGACCATGTCACTTACCACTACACCAGACGGCCGTTAGTACCACCAACCTGCCTATTTCTGCTTTTTATTTTCGTTTATAGAGCTAATGTCTCAAAGTAGGTGGTGGCATTTACCTAGTAGATTGCTATGGGCTCTGGTAATCATTTAAAATCTGGGCCGTGAGCTCTTCCACCAAGCTAAGTTATAAAAAAAAATATTGATAGATAAATGAATTGAATTGAATTGCAGATTGCTCTCTAACTTAGATTTGGAAAACCTTCCGTACCTATGGATGCCCCAAGTGACCTTTCTTCTGCCGGACAACGTTCTCAAAATAAACGCATCGTTGAGCAAAATGATCGTGCGTTGTAAATATACAGTGTTTAGGAATACAACAGATATGATTTACGACGCGAACGAGCAAGACTCTAATCTGAACTCCCCGTTTAGATTCCAGCAGGTACAGAACACGGGGGATCTGGCGTAAGTTTCCATTGAAATGTTCACACGTTAAAATCTTCGTATTCCAATTGCGAAATTTGGGAGCCTTTTTTTTTTTTTTCATTTATAGTTATCGATTTTTTTAATTTTGAGTGAAAACTACATGGTTATACTGGGTGTTGTGTTTTTCTTCTTATTTTGATACAAATCTTGTAATATTTTGATATACTTTGTATTAAAATAAGATAAGGACATACCAAATTGACTTGCAATATCTTTTTTAATTGTATAATTTGGTACTGAACTATCCATATGATTTTTTTAACACGAATCAGTCGCAACTGGTTAACATGCAATCCTAGTATCAATTAACAGCGAAATTTAGAGATAAGCGGGCTTCGAGAATGCAAGAAGGACAACCATTTTGGATCTCAATAAAATATATCTAAAGCTAGGAATTTAGATTATCTTCACTTATTGGTCTTGGTTTCAGAATATCAATAGAAGCATGTGTGTTATCCGGTTTCGTTATGACACTGTTGGACGGTCCATCCGTGAACCTCGGGATATCTTCTCTAGAATTATCGAAGTGCCGTTTTTCTTTTGAGGTACTCATAACAATTAAGTTATAATTTTATGGAGTACTTCAAACATGCCTCTGGATTATAGGGTATCTGATTGGAGAATTACGTTTTAATCATATTATTATTATTTTGATGATCTACGCCTATACCAAATAAATGGAATATTTATTGTTTATAGTATTGGAGTTTTAGTAATATTTAATTTAATTCAAATATAGATTCAATCCGTAAATGATATGGGGCTTATAAGAATACATATTATGCTTTTAGAATGTTAAGATTAATTTGCACAGATATTTTTTTTTAGATTTATAAACAAGGCTTAGGAACGCCTCCGGTTCTCGCTAATTATGACCTAACAAACGATGGTAAGTGTCGTTTATTGAAGTGTCTTTTGCTATAATATTGTCAGATGTAATAGAAGAAGATAATATCCCAAATTAACATTCTGTATGTAAGCCCATGTATGTATCTCTATTATCCATGTTCCATATTTGAAACGATAGTTTTTTTTTTATCTAAGGGTACGTGTACACATAATACATGTTCCAGGCTTAAACATTCTGAATTTGCTGACGGTTCCACTACGAGAAGAATTGATGCCAAAGCTACAGGCCGCCATGTTCAGTTATGTTAATACTACGGCGATATTCGGCGATCATTTAGTGAATATTCGGTAAATATGACGACTGACCATCATTTTAACATTTAAGGAATTAAATCAATACCTTAATACCGATAAGAATTTTATAACTTAAATAAGCATTCCATTAATTTCAACAAAGTTACATATAGAAAATCATAATAACTCTTTGGTGCTCATTTCATTTGCCGTCTCGAATAAGAATGGTCGATGGTGTGTGAGTCAAAATGTTGGCTTAAAGGTCTCATTACCGGGCCTAAATAGGCATAAAAAATTCATATATATAGTGAAATATAATAGAATGAATGGTGCGTGTATAACCATAGATGATACACTTAATTTTTAAAATGTTAAACGTAAAATTACAGATATATTGTTGTTTTTTTGCGCTTGTATTAAAAATAGCATCCGATGATTAGCTATTTTTACAAACCCATGTTAGATCTAATATACATTTCAATATGCACGGATTAACAAGTTTAAGTCAATATAATATGATCGATTTCAAACTAGTGTTGAGAGTATAAATAATTTAGTATACATTTATGAGTCTAGACAATAATTAAATAGAACAAATGATCAATTATTAATTACTTATAGTTAGTTTTATTTTTGTATTTAAAATTTAGATCTATTTGAGTGGTTGAACATAAAATGTTTAATTTATTTTTTATAATAAATAAATCGGACAAGTTAAGAACTGTCATACCCGCTGTAGCTATGAATAAAATAAATATTTATTGTTATTTTTACTACATTTGTGTACTATTAAAAATATTCTATTCTGCTCTAGTCGGCTACGTAATTAAATTACGTCGAATTAGGTGAAACGTGTTTATTTCTACTTTGTTGACTGCGTCAGGCACACCGCATATTATACTTTAATGACTGAATGTTAGAAACTTTCACTTTAGTGCTAACAACAATAAACAAAGTTTCATTCGATCAAAATGAACGATACAAGAGTTTTGAGTACGAAAACACAACGATCTATTTATTTATTGCGTAAAATGATCGATGGTCTCCTGGTGTTATCGAAGCCTATAGACATCGGTATGCAGCGGCTTGGCTCTGCCCCTGGCATTGCTGAAGTCCATGGGCGACGGTAACCACTCACCATCAGGTGGCCCGTATGTTCCATTCCTCTTCCTACAATGGCTATAAAACAACAACGTAAATGCTGCTATCCACCTTGAAACGCATTACTGCTTCACGGCAGACATATTTATTGTAAAAAATAATTTATTCTATGTTTAGTCGTAAGCAAGAGGGTTTGTTACGCACAAGCTGGTTATACATGGCTGATGTCGTCAGAAACCTTAATAAGGTCACGCTTCAAGAGAACCTTGGTAATATCGAGATGAACGATTTTGACATAACATGGAAGGAAACTGTAAGTGGTCTTTTTAGTTCAAACTTTTAGAAAACTACAGAGTTCCTAGGAAAATAAATTATTTTACTATTCATTATTGTTACATGAAATAGGAATGCTTTAGTTGATCATTTGCGTTTACGTATTATTTATAAAAATCTATATATTAATACGTGAAGCAAAAACTTTGTATCCCTTTTTACGAAAATTGCGTGAACGGAGGAGTATGAAATTTTCCACACTTATAGAAAATATAGAGAAGAAGTGCACAATGCTAATATTTTTTTTAAATAATGCACTAAAGATACATTAATTCAATAAAGAAAACATTACACACACTACATACCACACGTATTTGACGCACACACGCATGCATACTATTTATCGCCAAACTTTTGTTCTTGACGTCTGTTGTCAGATTGAGAATACATTAAATATTGTTTGTCTTTGTTAATAATTTTTATAGTGTAGTCTTGACAAAATTTGTGATTATAGAAGTATAAAATACAATCATAATAGTGTACAAACTTACAATTCCAATTAATTATAGTCGAATTTCGACTACTGCGGGACCTCTAGTATATATAGAGAGTTGTTAGTAAATATAAATCTCTGTCCTTGTCATGCTGAAAAGTGACAAAGGCATTTATTTTATTACAAAAACCAAACGCGAAGAAAATACGTATCGAACTTGTATTTTTGAACGATTGCAAAGGCGAAGAACTCTCTTCGTAGCTATTCATCCCACATGGTGATGGGTACAGCTTACTTTTCTCATCCATTCCTACCAGTCCCTGTAGTCCTTGAGCACTATATCTTCACACTTTTACTTGGGTCTTCCTCTAGGTCTCCGACCGGGGAGGTCGGGCTGTAACGCCAAATTTCCGATGTAGTCTGGTGGCCTCCTTTTAACGTGACCATACCATCAATTTCATGACGAAGAACGCGTAATAAAAGTCGAACCCGCAAAATTTATTTGCGTATTTAGCAGTTGGCCTTTCTGGGGGCAGGGAGGTACTAATGGTACTAAGTAATCGTAAGCCCGCACTGGTAGGTACTACCCTGCCTATTTCCGGCGCGCAGCATGTCGTATCAAATCGTCTTTGTTTTATTTAGAACACGTACGGGGCTCGCAAAAGCTTTCGTTGTAAAATGTAAACGAAGCTTTTTCGAGTGGAATGATCTGTTCGTTTCCAACTCGACAAAACGCGGGAACAACGTAACAGATGGGATTTCATTTAATTTCTTTAATTCCTCTTCAGTAAATGAGAAATGAGTTAACATTTCATTTTCATTGTATGATTGTGCTTTATGAAATGTAATCTGACTTCACGAAATGTAAGTAACAATACAGTGTGTTCAACATTAATGTTTGATTTTAGCTTAACCAATGTGAATGAATTAAGGTTAGGTTGCCATTATGAATTATGTAAGAAGCCAGTATATTCTAATCTCTAATCCAACGAAAGAACCATAAGATGGAATAGCACCCTAAAAAATATATTGGTGTACTTAATGGTGCCTATTTTTTTTGTTGTAATGTTGTGAAGTAATTATGATGATTTTAAGTTTGTAATGATGTGATTTTAAGTTTGTAATGATGTAAGAAATTTCGTTTGCTTTGTAGAAAACATATCTTCCGCGGTTCTTTCTATGTCTGACAGTGTGTGAGCGCGTCAGGATTTATATATGTCGGCGCGTGTTTTTATAAACCATTAGTTCATGACTAATAAAGATGGGACGACACGTGCAAGCATTCATCGAAAACAACACGTGCAAGATAAGAATCGTAAACAACATCGTCCCACCACGATACTTTGCTATAAAAACGCTCCGTTGTTGTCTCTCGAGCTCAGCCACTTCGATAAAGCGGCACGACACGAGAACCCTCTCATCGTGGCCGCCGGTAACTACATTCCCGATCCTGCGGACAGAATGGAAAGCAGTCGACGTCGCCCAAAACACGTCATCTCGGATCCTCCCGATCCACTAAAGTGCTTTTAGGTACTTCAAGCACCGGTCACCGTTCTCGTCGAACCCGTCGCTTGCGACGAAGGGCTCGACGAGTAAATTAACTCTCAGACACAGCCCACTGAGTTTCTCGCCGGATCTTCTCAGTGGGTCGCGTTTCCGATCCGGTGGTAGATTCTGCGAAGCACGGCTCTTGCTAGGGTTCGTGTTAGCAACATCGTCAGGTTGAGCCCCGTGAGCTCACCTACTAAAGTTAGGGTTACGCTGATATAGCCTCTCAAGGCTATCAGCTTAGGTAGGAAAAAAAAAAAAAAAAAACTCTCGAGCTCAGAAGCGAGCGAGTCGCAGTGTCGGACGGAACGCTCCTGCGTGATATACGCTCTGAGTTCATTTCTGGTTTTATTGACTTACGAAGACCGCCCGCTTACCATGTCGCTACCCGAAAGTGGAAATACTCCAACATCAGCCGTGCGATTCTCTAAAATTCAAACAAGAACTCGCATCTCACTACGAAATTCTCCATCACTTCGCATTCGCAATGGAATGACCTTGATTTGGCATTCTGTAAACACTAATCTTAATTACCCTGCCTCGAGCGAAGTGAAGTGACAACGAAGTTTGTTTACAATACTACTAGGGATAGCCGTATACACGCAAATGTAAATCGAAGCTTACCGGTTTCAGTTTTTCTTTGTATTTAGAAGCATTCTGTAAGAAAATACTATGAATTTAAGCTTTGGTGTCTAAACCACATCTAATATATCTAAAAAGAAAATTAAAAGTCATATATTTATGAAATTAATTGTAATTTCTGGCTGTACGCTAAGTTCCTTTGCGTGCACTGGCGAATACCAGAATTAAAAAACAAAATTTTAATTGTTTTCAAAACAATTTCGAGCGGTCGGAAGTTTTTATTTTGCTTTTTCTAGATTTGTTGTTATTTTGTGAGTGAATTTAACGTTAAATAAAAATTATGAGGTAAGTAAAAGTTAATTTGAGGCTATCAATGTTTCATCCATTCGTTTTTAATGTAAAATTTAAATATATTACCAACAGATTTAAAGAGCGTTCTTCTCATCCGACATTGGCGCAAATAGAGGCATTGATAAACGTTTTGGGTTAAAAGCTAGCGAAACAAAAGGATTAATCGAATCTCAACATGTTCAATAAGAGAACAAGGATATTAAAAAAATATAGGAACTAAATTCTCTTGTCAGTTAAGATCCATTCCCGGTGAGATATTTAGGACATGTTAACATATATTTATGTATGATATATCTATCTACAACGTTTTTATTGATGTTCTATTTTAACAGGGCATGAAGGTAATTTATTTGTATCTCAAATTCACCAACAAAAAAATTATTTTGAATTAAATAAATCAAATCATTAACAATTTAGGTATTGCAAGTTAGATTGATGTTGTTGGAATGTATTTATTGATGCAGAGGTGACTGTATCTATGGTAAAGGGTGTGCATACTGGTACAGGGGTGGCAGGCAGTGCCAGAGTATTGACTAAACTGACATTATGTTGGCTAAAGGCTGCATAGTCAGTTTAAAATAAATGAACAAAATTTAGGCATAACCTATTTTATTATATTTAAGGAACTACAACAGATTGAAAATACCACATCATCAGAATATTGTAAGGAGAATTTATAGCCCACTCAGAAAATGTATCAGTATTGGAACAATCGCAAACATACAGGTATGTATGTTATGCCTAATTATCTGAAATAAATACCTAAACAAAACTTGCATTTTAAAAATTAATATTTATTGCCTTTTTAGCATTGCATCAAGAATCACCTATTTTGCAGTCATCATCCTCTAACTAAATGCAAGTGACTTCTACTTATTGTGATGCTACTACTAGTAGCTCCAGCCACAGTAGGTCTCACATGTTAGTCAAGAGATTGGGTTGATATGTGTTTATTCAGGTCAAAGTACCTATTCATTGAACCACCATATTAGGGACATTGATTTGTGTATAATGCTGTTACTTGTAAATAAAAACATTTTGTTGCATGTATTGTAAACATTGTATTTTACCTAACCTTGTTTTTAAATAAATTTATTATTTTTTTCAGCACCTCAACACCTGACCTGCTATTTCACCACTTTTACAATGAAAAGCAGAGTGTACTCAAATTACTGAGAGAATTTTGTGGATAGAGGAACTGCAGGTGAAGATTCAGGGTGTTCATATGTGTGTCGTCCAAAGCATTTTTGAACACAGTACCATATATAACTTAATGAAACTTACAACCATGGGGGAATGAATAGTCGACAATCTGCAAGAAGGATGAACTGTTGGTGGAATTAGCACATGCAGCTAGCAATTTTAAACCTGTATTTCCACTTAAGTTACTGATGCAAACAAATTTCAAAATTATTGTATATAACTATTGAATAAAACTATAATAAAACTATTTTTATAAATCATTAATTTATATTTGAAGTTACTTCACACTATAAGTTAGCTAATTAGTAAAATTTAACAAAGTAATTCAACATGACCACCATAATGTACATGTAATCTCATCATCTGAAATCATGGGAACTGGCAGCTCTGCACAATTGCAAATGTTGTGCAAAACACAACACGCAACAACTATTTTTGCTATCTTATCAGGGTGGTAAATTGGCACCCTATAGATCAGCAAACACCTGAATCTACTCTTTAACATACCTATTGTTCTTTACACTGAGTTACGGGCAGTGGAATGAAGGCGGTGCTACAAAGCTTCAGGAGTATCTTCCTCCATATTAGCAATAGCTAGCTATTATTAGCAGGTATTAGTTAGCATAGCATAGCGTTATCGCCTATTTCTGCCGTGAAGCAGTAATGCGTTTCGGTTTGAAGGGTGGGGCAGCTGTTGTAACTATACTGAGACCTTAGAATTTATATCTCAAGGTGGGTGGCGCATTTACGTTGTAGATGTCTATGGGCTCCAGTAACCATTTAACACCAGGTGGGCTGGGAGCTCGTCCACCGATCTAAGCAATGAAAAAAAAATTAGCAAAAGGTGTCATAAGGTTGGAACGTTGACAATATACAGAAAGCCCGAAAAGATGTTAAATAATTATAATGGTCATTACTTGCTGTCATTGACTAATCTAGTAGATTTTATTTTGTTTTGATTATAACTGAATAAAGTTTATTTAAGATAAATACTATATTTCACAATAACTTATAGCAATATACCTAGTCAGGTCATAAGTATTGTCACACAGTAAAAACTTTTCTTTTAGAATGCTGGCCACAAAAAAGTTCATTGAACCCGAATTTCGAATTGTTCATGAAAATAAAAATAGTATACATTTAGAATTTTACTCATTTTTAAATATGGAGTGGACGCTTAAAGAAGACCGTGTTGCAGTTATTGCGTTGCATCGTTGCGGCTACGCGCCAATTCAAATTTTTAACATACTGAAAAATTTCAATATAACCAAAAGATTCGTTTATCGTACCATCAAACGATACAATGAAGACTCTAGTGTAGATGACAGGTCAAGAAGTGGTCGCCCTCGGTCTGTTAGGACTCCAGCAGTGATAAAAGCTGTGAAGGCGCGAATTCAAAGAAATCCCAAACGTAAGCAGAAACTGTTGGCCCTTCAGATGGGGTTAAGCAGAACCACGGTGAAAAGGGTGTTAAATGAAGACTTAGGGCTTCGGGCATATCGAAGAAAAACAGGACATCGTTTGAATGCTCGTCTAATGGACCTGAGACGGAAGAGATGCCGCGCTTTGTTGAAGCGGTACGCGGGAAAAAAATATCGGGAAATTCTTTTTTCGGATGAAAAAATTTTTACCGTAGAAGAGAGCTACAACAAACAAAATGATAAGGTGTACGCACACAGTAGTGAAGAAGCGAGCAACTGTATTCCGCGTGTCCAACGAGGTCATTTTCCATCCTCGCTCATGGTATGGTTGGGAGTTTCTTATTGGGGCTTAACTGAGGTACATTTTTGTGAGAAAGGTGTAAAAACGAATGCAGTTGTGTATCAAAATACAGTCCTGACGAACCTTGTGGTACCTGTTTCTCATACCATGTTCAATAACAGGCACTGGGTATTCCAACAAGATTCGGCGCCAGCTCATAGAGCGAAGAGCACACAAGACTGGCTGGCGGCGCGTGAAATCGACTTCATCCGGCACGAAGACTGGCCCTCCTCCAGTCCAGATTTGAATCCGTTAGATTACAAGATATGGCAACACTTGGAGGAAAAGGCGTGCTCAAAGCCTCATCCCAATTTGGAGTCACTCAAGACATCCTTGATTAAGGCAGCCGCCGATATTGACATGGACCTCGTTCGTGCTGCGATAGACGACTGGCCGCGCAGATTGAAGGCCTGTATTCAAAATCACGGAGGTCATTTTGAATAAACTTTAGTGTCATAAGAATCTATGTTTTATTAAGTTCATTTTGGTATATGAATGGTTACATAATGAATAAACTTGTTTCAATTATTTTACATTAAACATGTGACAGAATTTATGACCTGACTATGTACACAATTACAATTTAACTGAAATGAATACAATCTGAATACATAGGTTCTTAATACACATTTCGTTTATGGATTACATATCAGAATTTCGAAAAATATTAATAGCTTTACAAATTGTACATTTCTTGCATGATATTCTTTGCGACAGTAAATCCATTTTTATTGGTAGCAGATCTTTTTAAGGCCACCAACTTCCCATCAATACACCCAATAACCCAAAGGATTCTAAATTTTTCATAAAAACTGCAATATTTAGCATTACATTAATATTGGTAATTTTTTATGAAGAAAACATTTTTTTATTTAGCTTAAACCTCTCCTCCTCCTCCTTGCATCGGTTTCCTCATTACTGAGGGTCGTGGTCATGGCCTTGAAACAGTTTGTTTTTTATAGTGCACCGCCATCTGTTCCTATTTAGCTTAAACCACCTTCTTCTTTTTTCTTTGCTTTTCCTTCAACTTTTGCCATTCTTGAGCATTCTGTGGGAATCTTAAATATTTATATATAGTTGCTGGGTTGTTCAGAGCCTCCACAACCTCAGATATACACTGGGATGTCTGGGACAAATGTGTTCTTATATTTTCTTTTATGATTTTTTTGGTAACTTCAATTGGCCAAAAATAACAAGGTGCACAATAACTGAAACTAAGAAATAATCATTAAACAATACACATAGTTATTAGAGAATCTAATTTGTATTCTTTCAAGATATTTTTGGTAGATTAGTTTAGTGGTATTGTTTTACAATAATGGGAGAGTTGGATATAAACAAATGGGCAAACTTTAATATTATGTTATAAAGTACCTATTTTGTACATAAAGACACAATCTTACCACGTGGAATACCTACCTTTAGAAGAGTTGAAAGTCCTTTTCAATGGCTTTTAGTGGTCTTCATCAAAGGGTGTAATTCACACCCTAACTGGTTCATATGATCCTTCGACAATCTATACACTTTCTTTATACTTTTACATGGTCGTCATCTCAAGTTAAAAGTGATAAATTGTGAATTTCGTAGGCTTGTCGACGCATTTCACGCTGATCCGTAGCGTCAGCCTCTTTCAACAATGTTTTCAATAAAAACATACGCTCCACAAAATATCGATGAAGAATAAAGTTATTTTAAAGTGCAATTTTGTTAATTAATAGTACTTTTTTAATAATTAACAGCGGTTTATAACGTTTTCGTATATTCTCACTCACAACAAACACATAAAACACTAACTTTTGATTTGACAAATAAAATGATTTTGCGATGCGAAGTTCTTGCCGAAATTCGACGTGATTTACACTACAGAATGCCGTTTCAAACGTCAACTCATACATTTTAGTAAAAAAACTCACGCTTGCTAGTTCAATTCACCCGCGAGGGGCGCTAGTGTAGATTCGGCACTACAATGAAATTTACAGAATGCCAATTTGAAAACTCACACCAAATTCACGTGCGAGTTTGTTAAACAACGCTTACAGAATCGCACGGCTGAAGTGGGATCACCACGTGACGAACAACGGCTTAATGACGTAATCCAAGCTATGGCAGACGCATTTAAAACCACGATGAACGATATGATGACTCAACTGTCTTACGATCATCGCGTAACCTTGACTGAAATGATCGGCACCATGAAATCAGAAGAAAATACGCGAGTGCGTATTGCCGACGTTTATTTTCCTACATAATAATATGACCCCGATTCTAGTACCGATGTACACGATTGGGTAGATCTTATTACACGTACTCAAGCAGAATATGGACTTCGAGATCATGAGGTACGATTAAAAGCAGCAAGTGTATTAAAAGGTCGTGTAAAAACATGGGCAGATAGTAGCCTCCTAAGGACAACAACCTGGACGGAAATGCGGGATGACATGTTGCAAACTTTCGAACCCGAATCCAGGAAAACCCGGAAGCGTGCCACCCGAGCTAATTTCAATTATTGATGAAGAAAATGAGAGTTAATCCTAAATTTTCCGTAAAATAGTGTCTGAAAGGATGACCGAACGGGCAGAGAAAACTAAAGCTAAATTTGATAGCACTAAAGCAAAAATGAAAGGAATTGACTAGGGTCAATACGTTTTAACCCTTTCGGTTGGGAACCAAAGGAAGTCAAAAAGTTTGGGGGTTACGAGATAAAGAAGGTCCTTCCTAATGACCGATATGAGGTCAAGAAAATCACAGAACATCGACTCAAAAGTAGCCCATGAAAATTACGAGCAGCTCCAAACTATGGAAAACAGAATTTCCATTCGAAGAGATCAATGAGATACAATTTTTGGAATGAGGCTTCTCTTTGTGTGCCTAACTTTGAACACCAGCGTGGAGGCTTGGTTGTTGCAAAATTATCAATTGTGTTGAGGCCATACTTTGAACCCCAGCGTGCAGGCTTGGTTGTTACAATGTATGGTGTCGATACCCAAGTTAAGTATATCCCAATTTATCTCAATTTAGGTAATATGCAATGCTCGCTTAGACCTGAAATTTGAGTGCCAGCGTCGAGACTTGGTAGCTCTTCTGACATCTTAGGGCCTTGGAGCCTGGAATATAACTGCCAGCGTCGAGGCTTGGTAGCTCTAGATTATTAAGGCTTCCAGGCTTGAAATCTGAACATCAGCGTCGAGGCTTGGTTGTTCTGGTATTCTAGGGTTTTGAGACCTGAAATTTGAGTGCCAGCGTCGAAGCTTGGTATCTCTTCTGACATCTTAGGGCCTTGGAGCCTGGAATCTAACTGCCAGCGTAGAGGCTTGGTAGCTCTAGATTATTAAGGCTTCCAGGCCTGAAATCTGAACACCAGCGTCGAGGCTTGGTTGTTCTGGTATTCTAGGGTTTTGAGACCTGAAATTTGAGTGCCAGCGTCGAGGCTTGGTATCTCAAATAAAGGAGTCGAGACCTGGACACTAAAAGTCGAACTCGATAGTAATTTAGTGTAATAGTTAAGTGAGATGATTTATGTGAAGTATAATCATTTTGACGCAGGGACGCGTCATGAGCAGAATGGCCGTGTCGGCGCGTGTTTTTTTTATAAAACATTAATTCATGACTAATAAAGATGGAACGACAAACAACACGTGCAAGCAGCACGTTTTTTTTTTTTTTTTTTTATTTCTGGTTTTATTGACTTACGAAGACCGCCCGCTTACCATGTCGCTACCCGAAAGTGGAAATACTCCAACATATAGGTATAACTAGCGGACCCGACAGACGTTGTCCTGCATACACAAAATTATGTAATTAATGAATGCATACACAAAAATTCATTCAAATCGGTCCAGCCGTTTAGGAGAAGATCAGCGATATACACACGTACAGGCAAAGACTAATTTGACATCTACGATGCGTGTAGGTAATTGAGAAAAACTTTAGTATTATAAAAAAATTGGAACGTCATTTCTTAGGTAATGAACACCAACCAACCTTGCAATCAGTATGTAGGCACACTCTGTATATATAATTTTTTTACATTTCAGTCTTCAAACTCGCAACAGAATCGGACATTCAATCAAATACGTTTGTCGAAAATGGTTTTAAGCGGACTCGAAACGGCATACTTATCGCAGACAGGAGGACCGTACAGATTTCCGAATTTCGAATTACGAGAACAAATCAGATTAAGCAGTTTACTAGTAAGAGCTACGATGCATTTCTATTCATTTGATTAATCGTCAGAGTCATACATTTCCAAATTTGCACGGAAGGATGGTGGCAATCTCGAGAGGATCATCGTGACTGGTAAGGTAGATGGGAAAAGACATCGGGGGCGCAGCTCAATACGTTGGTCAGACCAGATCCGCACCGCTCTTGATTCCACGTTTCACAACGCCCTCCACACCGCCAGAGACAAGAATAAATGGAGAAAGATCGTGCGTGCGAAGGTGATTCAAAAGGGTGGTCACGACCCTCAGCAATGAGGAATACGACGCAAGGAGGGAGGAGCCCATAGACATCTACGACGTAAATGCGCCACCCACCTTAAGATATAAGTTCTAAGGTCTCAGTATAGTTACAACGCCTGCCCCACCCTTCAAACCGAACGCATTACTGCTTCACGGCAGAAATAAGCAGGGTGGTGGTACCTATCCGCGCGGACTCACAAGAGGTCCTACCACCAGTAATTACGCAAATTATAATTTTGCGGGTTTAATTTTTATTACACGATGTTATTCCTTCACCGTCGAAGTCAATCGTGAACATTTGTTGAGTACGTATTTCATTAGAGAAATTGGTACCCGCCTGAGGGATTCGAACACCGGTGCATCGCTCAACACAATGCACCAATTATTCCGCTTATTACCGTTACAATTTAAATGGTGATGTGAATGCGCCATTTACGTTGTAGATGTCTATGGGCTCCAGTAGCCACTCAAAACCAGGTGGGCTGTGAGTTCGTCCACCCAACAAAGCAATAAAAAATAAAAAATGAATAAACTGGTTTATCCGGATAAACGACATAACCGAAATGTTATAATTGAATTAAACTGAAACCACTTTTCGATCGAGGTCAATGACAGATGTGAATGACGAATTAAAAAAATAGGTTTCCCAGTCTCGACAGCCATTTTGCGTTGATACATCTCGCTTATTTTTTTTTACTGAAGCAATTGTTTTGTACCTGTACTATTGTTTCAATTGATACATCGAACTATTTAATAGAGAGTCGCTATCAGTTTCCTTGACTTTAGTTTTTGCACAACACGAAATTATCTAGTAACTTCTTCTTCTATGACAAAAAAAATAACAAATTTGAATTTAAAGCTATTAAAAAATATGTATAGGTAAATGGCCATATCAGATATACTGGAAGCGACGAAGCTGATTACGATTTTTCCGTCGAGATAACAGATCTATGTGTAGACGTAACTATAGACGTGTCACACACGAAAAAACGAAAGTCTTCCACCAAAGGTGTTCAAAACGTGGTCGTAACAGGATGGAGGTAATTGTCACGTAAAAATTAACACATACCTAATATATGTATCTGGTATCGGTACGTATTGCCGAATCATACATACTCGTAGTAGTATTACGTATTATTATTAGTATTTTTTCATATGTATCTAGATTAATTCGCTGTTATTTTTGAATTTTGTCTTGAAACGGTCAAAGTTTGGACTTTCTTTGACCAATCTTATTCTACAAAGTTTTGTTTGTCCTTATTTGACTTTGTTTGCCTTTTTTACTAGCTCACGTGGTACTAAGTTATTAACAGAATCCACTTATTTTTATCAAAAATAAGCTGTTGTCACCATACTGAGACCTTAGAACTTATATCTCAAGGTGGGTGGCGCATTTACGTTGTAGATGTCTATGGGCTCCAGTAACCACTTAACACCAGGTGGACTGTGAGCTCGTCTACCCATCTAAGCAATAAAAAATAAAAAAAAGGTCAAAGTCACAAAATAGTTATATTGTAAAGGGACTGGTCGACCCTTCATCAGAAACAGGAACTAACGAAAACATATTGTCACCGTAACTGCTATAAATCTATATATTAATACGTGAAGCAAAAACTTTGTATCCCTTTTTACGAAAATTGCGCGGACGGAGGTGTATGAAATTTTCCACACTTATAGAGAATATAGAGAAGAAGTGCACAATGCTATATTTTTTTAAAATAATGCATAAACGATACATTAAATTAATAAAGAAAACATTACACACACTACATACCATGTATTTGACGCACACACGCATGCATACTATTTATTGTCAAACTTTTGTTCTTGACGTCTGTTGTCAGATTGAGATTAAATATTGTTTGCCTTTGTTAATATTTTTTCTAGTTTAGTCTTGGCGAAATTTGTGATTATAGAAGTATAAAATACAATCATAATAGTGTACAAACTTACAAGTCCAATTAATTATAGTCGAATTTCGACTACTGCGGGACCTCTAGTATATTCCTATTCTATCTATATACTGCTGTCGTAATGCTGTCAAAATAAGATTCGAAATATTTGATTGTAAACATTTTATTTGCGCTTTCAGGTCGGCCGTTTTTTCGATTCCCACTATTGTACCTTTCCCTCACACCGAGGCTCTTGTAATTGGATATATGTACAATACGATACCGAAGTACGTGGTCAATGTTTTGGTCAATGGACTAGACAGAGCTTTATATTATACGGAAACAAACAAAGTCCTCAATTTTAGTTTATATGAAAACAAGGAAAACGGCGAACACGATAATGGTGAGAACTCAGGTTTGAGCCTCGTGAGCTCACCTACTAGTTAAGGTTACGCTGAAATAGCCTCTCGGGCCTATCAGCTTAGGTAAGAAAAAAAAAGGTGAGAATTATTTTAATGTTTTTTTTTTACGTAAGTCCGTTTCCTCAGGACTAAGCATGGTTATGTTAATTATATTTACATTGACTATTATCGTAAAATATATATTTTTTTTGTATCGCGTATTTGGATGAGCTCACAGCCCAACTGGTGTTGGCAGGACCTTTTGTGAGTCCGCACGGGTAGGTACCACCGCCATACCTATTTCTGCCGTGAGGCAGTAATGCGTTTCGGTTTGAAAGGCGGGGCAGCCGTTGTAACTATAGTGAGACCTTAAAACTTATATCTCAAGGTTGATAGCGTATTTACGTTGTAGATGTCTATGGGCTCCGGTAACCACTTAACACCAGGTGGGCTGTGAGCTCGTCCACCCAACTAAGCAATAAAAAAAACCTTCGATTTATTGGATATCGTTACTGTTACTAATATTAACTGAAGTACACTGTTAATGATAGACGCATGGTAATTGAAGATATTGCGTGCCTTATGAACAGTTAGAACAAAAAAAAAAACGAAGTAATATATTTTAGTTGTAAAAACGCTGAACAATTAGACAAACACTCATTTCAGAGCATGTTCACACGACGGAGAAAGTTTTATCTGGGGGATTGAATTTCTGGCATGAATACGCTAGTTACTACCAGTGACTTTTCCACCAAATGGCGGCGGGATAACAGAACGTGTTTAAGTAATTTAAAGTCTGAAAGTTAAGATTAAATTGTCAGAGAAAAAAAAAATCTAGTTATGACCACAGACTAGCAATAAAATCATGGAAAATAGAATTTCGGTTTTTTTTTGCTACAATAAATCGACTACTTTTTAGGTATGGAATTCAAGTTCGATGAGATATATAACACTAATTCAAGTTATATGGCCGATGTAAAAAAACCACACCGAAAACAAAGGCAAGGAAAAATTAATGCTTAATAATTCACTAAGTGGACTCTTCGCAAATATTAATTTTGATAATGAAGGTGGCTCTATCATATACCAAGGCCCAATCATGGGTCGAAGTTCTCCAAGCTCTAATCCAAATCGCGCTCCTAGTTTTCCTCCGAATCTCACTCAAAGATCTACCTTTAGTTCCAAGTCTACGTCCAACTTTAGCTTCGAAACTATTTCCAACCTTCGTCCAAAAGGCTGTCCAACCTTAGGTCCATGTTTATGTACGGAAAATACTAATAAGAAAACTAAAAACGAACCACACTGGTAGACATTTTAGAAGCAAACAATGAAAATAGATCGCTAAATGTACAATAAAATTAAATAATAAAAGCACCTTTCATTTTGGAGTATAATTTTTCCATTTATTGTTTTATTGCTAAGATGGGTGGACGAGCTGGCCCGCCTGGTGTGAAGTGGTTATCGGAGCCCATAGACATCTACAACGTAAATGCCGCCACCATATCTTGAGATATAGTTCTAAGGTCTCAATTTTACAGTATAACGGCTGCCTCCCCTTCAAACCGTAATGCATTCATGCTTCACGGCAGAAATAGGCAGGTTGGTGGTGACTACCCGTGCGGACTCGCAAGAGGTCCTACCACCAGTAATTACGCAAATTATAATTGTGCGGGTTTGATTTTTTATTACACGATGTTATTCCTTCACTGCGAAATTCAATCGTGAACATTTTTTAAGTACGTATGATATATCACTAGAAAAATTGGTACCCGCCTGCGGGATTCGAACATCGATGCATCGCTGTGCATCACTAGATACGAATGCACCGGACGTCTTATCCTTTAGGCCACGACGAATTTCTCTTAACTTGATAGGGAGTGACATCGAGTGCGTTGCTCATGGTAGCCAGCATTGTCCTTACTGCCGTCGATTCGCTATGGTGGTAAATCAGAATTTGGTCGATCTCTATTACGCGGCCATAAAAAAAGTGTTACAAACTCAATGGCAATCTTGTTTTTTACGTAACTCCAATTAACGAACGGCTTTTACTTCGAAGGCTTCGCTAAATTATTTTCCATAGTTGTTGGAAGGTATTGTAATTAAACAAAATTGGTAGGAAAGTTTTGTAGTCGATTGTGTAAGCGCCAACTAGGTTTGTCATTGAGATGATCGGTAACTTCGACTTTTTTTGTTTGTTGATAGGCAGACGAAATTCTACGTCCACCTAATGCTAAGGTTGGGGTAGCAGTGGTTGCATAGTGTTTTTTCTTTCTAAGAACGGTGGACGAGCTCATGACACACTTGGGCACCGAAGTCCATAGGTATCAAAAACGTAAATGTCGCCACCCACCTTGAGACATGAGGTCTTATTCTCAGTTTTTACAGAACAGTGGCTGCCCATCCCTTCAAACCGAAACGCATTACTGCTTTACGTTATAAATAGGTATGGTTGCGGTACTTACCCGTGCAGAGTCACAGGACGTCCTACCACCAGTTGTCAAATTACAATTTTCGATTTGTTTACTTAGATAAGAATTTATCAAAAGAAAAACCTCAAGAATCAAGTTTTAATTTAAAAAAATCTGTAGTAAATATTTTGAAATATAAATAAAATGAACACGTGCATCAAAGTATAATTGTCTTAATTATTTTTCGTGTACAAAATTGGCTCATTGGATACGTTTAGATGGCTCGTCTCACAATAAAATGCACGAAGGATCTCGTGGTCTAGACGTAGAGCAGTGATATCGAAAAACAATATTTTTATTGAATATAGTAAAACTTGAAATAGAAAATCATTTGGAACACAATCACACTGGCTTGTATATTATCTTATCTTCTTCGACGTCTTCAGATGGATAGTCCAGAACCGGCGGAGCTTTGTATGTTGAGAAACTCAATGAGTTTAGCGTTGTTAAGTTTTCACTAAAATAATTAAAAAAATATGATAAATTATAATCTAAATCATAATTATTAGTATTTGGTATTTAATTTGTCTTAGGGTCATATGTCAGAGGAAGAGGTGGACCTAAGAAAAAATTGATGATTTGCGTTAAAGACGATATGTGTAGGAGGGAAGTGAGCGAAGAAATGGTATATGATAGAGAAGTGTGGAAGGAGAAAACATGTTGTGCCGACCCCAGGTGACTGGGAGAAGGGTAGGAGAATGATGATAATGATTTAATTTGTCATATTTGAATGCTCTTGGGATGGGTCTTTAAGAGTTCCAGATTACTATTCTATTCCTTTCGTCACTTGTGTCTTTACGACTGTGTTACCAGGTTAACCGACTTCTGAAGTATTCTTGGTCCAATACCTAAGATACCGGGTTGGACCAATACCCTTAATATTGTGACCGAAAATGAAGGGTATCAAGCTAGAAAAACGGTATCTATCATAAATGTGAGAGTTTTAATAACACAGCAATAAAAAAATAACAAATTGAAAATTCTGATGGAGGATAAGTTTTGCAAGAAAGAGGTATCATGTTTCTTTTAGTTTAAGCGGTAAATCTCTCATGTCTTCCGGCTTTTATGTAGCATTTATTCTAATGCAATTGAGTCATCGAGCTCGTGCTTCCAAGTCTGATAGCAGCATCTGATTGTAGTGTGTGGTTTGTACGATTCCATAGCTTCTGAAGACTAGAGGTACATGAGTCTATTGTCTACGTTTTTTGAATTTGAGTGTAGTGCTTTTTGCAGCTTCATTCTGACATAGGCCCATGTTGGTAAAAATCTCTTTACTTTAACATTGAATGCAACACTGCGATTTTTTTTTATTACTTTGATGGGTGGACGAGCTCACAGCCCACCTGGTGTTAAGTGGTTACTGGAGCCCATAGACATCCACAACGTAAATGCGCCACCCACCTTGAGATATGAGTTCTAAGGTCTCAAGTATAGTTACAACGGCTGCCCTACCCTTGAAACCGAAACGCATTACTGCTTCACGGCAGGAATAGGCAGGGTGGTGGTACCCACCCGCGCGGACTCACAATAGGTCCTATCACCAGTAAAAATCACCTTACACCATCTTCATTTTTCTCTTTTGATATATTTGATTCGGAACTGTTATTTGTTCTTTCATTCGAATTAGTATTATTATTTTTATGAAAATTCTCGTCATCATAATCCTTGAGCGATTTGATAGCTGAAGTTATTTCTTCGACGGGAGGAAAATTCCTCATGATTATTTTCGATGAGCCGCTTTTCCATACGGCGGTTGGAATTCCAAAGATCGAAATTTCCGTTAGAACCGGAGACAAGCTTATTTTGGAATAAATATTATTGGGTGCATCGATCTGTAAGATAAGAGAAAGCAAGATTAAAAATTCGATTAAACGAAAATGTAAGAGCAGTGCTACCGTTAACTATTCTGTGTAGTGAGCTTGTAAATATGGATTCTTTGGGTGCTAATAAGTATATAAATAGTGGACGGATACAATTCAAAAGATTAAATGGGCCCAAACGCATATGTGTACAAACACACATACGATGACAAAAACTAAATCAGACATTTCTTATCGTATCAAATGTGATAGTGCGATCGTAATATTTATAATTAACCAAAATGTCGATTGAGATAATTGAGACTAAATAAAAATAAAACGACGCCCTCTAAAATAGAAGTCACTTCGGTAGTAAAAGCATTGTACTTCTGTATCGTAAGACTTCTCAGCAGCGTATTTTGTCAGTTTTTCAGCGTATCTTCTGGTCTCTTCGGCTGCGTTCCACGAGTCAGAAAGTGATCTACTGTCACTCCTACGGCTTTCGTCTTGATAATCGTTTGTTATATTTGTAGAGAATGCTGAAAAATTAAGTTGCTATTAAATATATTGATTACACTTTCCATTGAGAAGTTTCCACGTTCCCATTTGCTCGACTTCTATATATCTGTATATTGTTTGTTCCAAATATTATTTCAAGTATGCTATTCTAAAATATAATTACCATCATCGTGATTTCCCATTCTTCTATTTTTGCCAAAAAGATCAGGTGTATCCAGGAATTGTCCTCGACGCATGAATACTGAGACGTTAGTTCCTAAAAAAACAAAGTTTGAAAACAAAAAGAGATGTAATAAGACTAATTAAGAAACGTCTCCAATTTCGGCATTAAATCTCCCTTCTTATTGCATAAGCATAGTTTTTTTTTTAAATCAGAGTAATCTATTGAATTATGAATAGCGCTAAATTGGAGAATGCGTGCTACTTTATGTGCCCAAATTTTTTGTATAATACCAATATTAAATGTACGGTTTCAACTCGATCGGATAAGCTATGCCTAGACGCATAGAATACAGATAAACTGGAAAAACAAATAAGGCAATGCTCTGAAGAAGTTGAGTTCATTCGTAATCTGTTTTGTTCCATTGCACCAGCTTTTAGTGCATCTGCAGAAATCGGTCTTGTTCGGCCGATTCTGGATCGAAATCCGCTTCCCATCGTTTCAAAGATCGTTTAAATTTTCATATTAATTTAAGTGTATGTTTTTCTTTATTAAAAATGAACTTACTAGTGAATGTTAAGAACTCAGCCATAGAGTAATTGTAGCCATACGCTATACCAGCCACTATCGCAATGGTGAGCCCAAAGCACACGGCGAAAGCCATCAGACATGCTAATGCAAAAGTGATAGCTCTGTGAACGAAAAAAGTGCATCTATTGTAATTAAATGGTATAGCACGCATCGAGTAACAGGGTTGGGATTATACAAGTTGCGATTTGCCAGCTTGTCATGTGAAATAAAATTAAAAAGTGTATTTTCTAATTGTAAATGTAAATCTCATCTCCGATATCCATGGTCGAAGATCATTACGATGACTCAAACCGAGACACCTCAAGTTCGGGTGTTTTCTTCTTCTTTCATACTATAGTCCTCTGTCTTTGAACCTCATTTGTAATTGAATTAAAATACTTAACAAGTTAAAATGCTTAACTGGTTAACAATCTAAGGCAGAGATTTTTAAACTAGCACACACGATAGCTTAATCAAACGCAGAGTTTTTAAATTGGTAAGAATTGTGTACCAATAATTAAAAAAAACTAGAGAGAGGGTTTTAACAAATGTCTTTGTTAAATAAAATATACTTACTCGCTCTTTCTCGTGCTACTTACTTCTCTTCTTGCGCTACTTACTTGGCTTTGCCCCTGGCATTGCTGAAGTCCATGGGGTCCATGGTAACCACTCACCATCAGGTGGGCCGTATGCTCGTTTGCCTACACGGGCAATAAAAACTATTTATAAAATGTGGTTTTTTTTTTGCATTTCCATTCAAAGTGTTAACGTGAATTCCATGAAAAGTATTCATGATATGACCGTTTTTATTGATTCTTCCTCTCGATTATGCTTTTTCTTCTGGAATAATATTATTTTGATCCACTCATCTATGCATCCATCTTTAACATCCATTAACATACCAATTTACTACAACTCACAAAGTCATCCTCGTCTCATCTATTCTAGGAAAAGTTTCGGTATTAACAACCATAGCCACGAAATTTTTCTTCAACAAAAAATATGTATTGAATACACGACAGTAATCCGTAAACATATAGTCTGTTCTACGCCGAAAGAGTCTATTGTTAAATCAGTCGACCGAATACGCTGGCTTTTGATGAAATCTGTCCCGAATTACTATTACGAAAATTTATGGATATAGGGAATGCACAGTGATCAGAAGGATTGGGTGTTCTTTAAATAGCTTTAGTCAAGCAGTAAGAGTTAAGGAATTTTGCTTATCTTATTTAATTTAAAAAAGTTAATATACTGAACCGACCCGAACGTAATTAAAAAAGGTTGTAGATAAAATGTAGTCCATCATCATTATACAAAGATATTGAAATGTTTTGTATTTTTATAAATGTCAGGATGGTTTGTTATACCGAAATGTTAAACGAGTAACATTATCTAGACTTTTGTGAAAACATGATTGTGTGTATATATAATACTAGCTTTTGCACGCGACTCCGTCCGCTTGGAATAGTTACTTTGGCATAACGCTAAATTTTACCTTCCACTTCATTTACGTAGAAAGTGAAGATATTTTTGAATTATAGAATGTTAAGGAGCTATTTTAACCCCTATTTTGAAACATTCTTTATTGGTGCTCCACTTGTATTGGTCTCACCGTGATGTTATATAGCCTTCCTCAATAAATTGTCTATCTAATGCTGAAAGAATTTTTCAAATCGGACTATTAGTTCCTGAGATTAGCGCGTTCAAATAAACAAACTCTTCAGCTTTATAATATTAGCATAAATATTCTTCTTCTTCTTGGCGTTCTCCTTATAATATGTAGGATCAGCGCAGCAGCAGCTCAGCCCACTCAGTTTCTCGCCGGATCTTCTCAGTGGATCGCGTTTCTGATCCGGTGGTAGATTCTGCTAAGCACGGCTCTTGCTAGGGTTCGTGTTAGCAGCATCGTCAGGTTTGAGCCCCGTGAGCTCACCTACTTATTAGGCTACGCTGGCATAGCCTCTTAAGGCTACAAGATTAGATAGGGGGGAAAAATGGAGAATACCGTGATGCCTGATCCCGGCATTAAAGCTAGAAGATTCACACTATAGTTAAAGGAATTGGGTGGATCTGGAAGGAAGTGTCTAGGCTAGGGCTAGCCATTACCTAATTTAGTGTGGGTAAACAAGAAACACACAAAAAGAATAGATAACGATTATGTTACTACTAATAGAAATCAGAGCCCCGTGAGCTGACCTAGCCTAGTGACGCTGACATGGTCTCTCTAGACCATCAGCTTAGGTAGAAAAAAAAAGCAGCAGCGGTCTTCTTATCATACGGCATAGGGATTTGGCATGGATTTTACGACCAGCCTGCCTTACGTCAACCCTACTTGGGTTATATCTCCATAATAATATATCCTTTGCAACGTGTCACAGAGAGGTAAGTTCCGTTTCTTATTTTTGGGTGTTTCTTTTACTTCATCCGTTTTTGGCACTATGATTTGCATCTTATTATTACAAACATTTGCCCTAAGATTTAGATTTTCAACAATATATTATATTATTTATATGTAAGCATACATAATATACATAGCATGTATTTATGTTTACACATTAAAACTAATTTAAACGGGATTCCGATCGAGAGATTTTCTGTATGCTGGGTTTTGTTGTAATCCCGTAATTCTACAATATAAATTCTTTATTTTAATTAATTTTATAATTAAGGCTATTTATTTCATGGCGAATGATCATTAAAAACATAGTTTGCGTAGTGTTTTACAGCGTTTCTGTTAGCATTATAGTATACGATTTTTATAATATGCTCATAATACAGAAAAAAAAAAAATCTTTAAACTGAAATTAAATAGATTTCAATGTAAAATTCAAATCGTATTCGTTTCAAACTCAAAACAATTCATATCGATTGCCCACCAAATAAACCAGACTATCCCACGAAATAATGTTATCAAGGTTAATTGGGACGATATCGTCGAATATAATAAAGTATTTATAAATCGTCGTAAGTCATGCGATGCTGAAACCAAGGCCTCTCGTAATCTATATATGTGTTCGTAAAATTACGATCAATCCGTCACAGTTTATGCTCTTCCTGTCCTATGACGTATTATTGTGATAATATCTCTGAATATTTTGGTAGGTAGCGGCCTGGTTCTGCCTCTGGCATTGCTGAAGTCCATGGGCAATGATAGCCACTCACCATCAGGCGGACCGTATGGAGATCCATACAAGGACAATAAAATATATGTATACACATATATCAATTCATAGAGACGGCGCGGCGGGCGCCGCCCACGTGCATCGATAGCATTATGAATGAAACCACTGTCTATAATAATAGACGATAAAGACACACTGTGGGTCATAAAATAAAATAAAAGACATATTTTAGCAACGTTATCACCCTTAAAGTGTAAAAGGTGCGCGAGAGAGATAGCATTAAATTCAAATAACTCTTCCATTTTTTATATTTTTCACAGAGGCCTATCAAAATAGGCATAAAGCGAAATAAGAAATACATTTCCATATCCCTATTGAGTGGGTAGATTTTTTAAGGCGTACTATTACATCGTCGGACTTCCACATCTCAAAAGCAACAGTATTTTAGTAGTTAAGGAAATATGTAGGCGGGATGCCTAAATATTTTTAGTAATGTCTGTTTGTAGAATAAGATTACGACGACTTCCTTTTTTAGGTTTATTGAATTATGATATCATAAGTAAACATCGCTTTAAATAATACTGTCACAAAGTCGTTCTAACTTTAGTAGTAAATTAAAGGAATTGTAACCTAACCAATTGGCTCAGTCTCAAAACTTTGACCTCTATCTGATTACAGCGTGTCTAAACGAGGCTTATTGATTTCTATTGGTAATAACATAATCGTTATCTATTCTTTTTGTGTGTTTCTTGTTTACCCACATTAAATTAGGTAATTTAGCCCCAGCCTAGATACTTCTTTCCGGATCCACCCGATTCCTTACACTATATTGTGAATCTTCTAGATTTAACGCCGGGATCAGGCATCACGGTACTCTCCATATTTTTTTCCTACCTAATCTTGTAGCCTTGAGAGGCTATGCCAGCGTAGCCTATTGAGTAGGTCAGCTCACGGGGTTCAAACTTGACGACGTTGCTAACAAAAAGAGCAGTGCTTCGTCGAATCTACCACTGGATCGGAAACGCGACCCACTGAGAAAATCGGGCGAGAAATTCAGTGGGCTGTGTCTGTGAGTTAATTTGCTCGCCGGATGTTCTCAGCGGGTCGCGATTCCGATCCGGTGGTAAATGCATTCATGAAGCAGCTGCCCGTGACGGTCAGGTCTCCTTTTTAGGTGCTTGGCAAATCTTAGCAAATCTTAGCAAATCTTCCTCTCTGGCTAAGCTTTTGAGTTCGCCTACCCGTCCCGGCGAAGCTAGAGAGGTCCTCGAGTCAGCTATATTTCCAAACCAAAAAAAGGGTGATGCAGTAGTAGTTAGATGATTTTCTTTCGATTTTCGATTTTTTTTTGTTTTTCAGTTATCCGTGACTATAGAAGTTCTAAAGTATTTGAAACGTCGGAAATAATAAGATGAAAATAATATATGCAAGATTAAACAGTAAAAGTAGATATAATTTTGTGTCTTTTTAGTAATCCGTAAGTACGATAGGCGTATACGTTAGTAAGGTATGATAAGCTTTACTTTAAAAAAATTTGAGTGATAAATGTTTTGATGAATAACTTACATTTAGTGTATAACTGATCTTTTCCCGGTACTTTCTTGACAGAGTACTACTTTGATATGTTTAGTTGGTTATACGATTCTCTGTAACTCATATACACACTCTCATCACTCTAAAATTACATATAATACTTCTCTCACGGGTCAGCTCGAAAAGTTTTGCGTTAAGAAATAAACATTAATGTATTCTTAAGCTATTGCATACTTTTATCGCGGGCTTTGAGCGCTTCGACCGAATCAAAAAATTCCGTAACTAAAATAAAACCTTACACCCCCCCCCCCCACTCCGCCTACCATGTAGCTCGCGTTCAACACATTCACACGTTGCGCTTGTGTAGTGTTTGTGAATAAGTGCGCGGCGTGACGTCACACTGCATGCGCATCATGAAAAGTCTGCCCATCTCTCTCTCGCGCTGTCTAGTTTATGAGTGTGAAGGGGACAGTTAATGTTTTGATTTTGCTAATGTTTAATATTAAATTATTATTGTCTAATTATAATTGCATAAGTTGATTAAAAATGCTATGCATTGCATAAGTTGATTAAAAATGCTATGCAATTGCTTGACCGCGGCAGTCCCCGAGTGCCACACGTGTTTTATATTATCTTTTTGGTTTTCTGTGCTTACATAAATGAAAAATTTTACTCTTTTACACGAACCTTTGTATAAGGTCTAGAGTCCAAGCGAAGCAGTTGCAAATGTAGCACATTGTTTAATATTAGTACTTATTTGAAAGTTATGCCGACAATACACGTAGAACAATCCATCAAGAGACTTCTGTAAGACACAAAAAAATAAATGTTAGTTATATACGGCGCTATTATTCTAGAAAAGACGGGCGATGCAGGAAAAGTTCTTTGTGGCAGTCACATCCAGTAAAGCGTAGCATGGGATGGTTTCCTTATTATGGTCGCGTGATGGACGAACAAACACAGTCTCAATTGTATAGTATAAACGCTGCGTTTAATCTTCGTAGTGATATGTACGTTTACTTGGCTGCAGAAATAGGCTGGACGGTAGTATCTACCCGAACGCATTCACACCACGACTTACTATCGGCTTAATGCACATCCCTAAGTTGCAGGTTTATCTTTTGTTATGTGTGCGACATTTGATTGTGGAATTTTCCGTGAACATGTTTTGCGTAATTATCTTTTCTTCTTCTAATAATTATTTTTTCTTCCTCCTAACTTTTTCCCGGCTTAGTACCAGGGTCCGCTTTCCTATTAAGGTCCTCCACTTTTCCCGGTTTTTGGCACGCTTCTGGATAAGGTTATTCTCTTCCATATCCGCCTTTGGCAATGCCAACCAGCGTTTCTTGGGCCTGCCGCGAGATCTTGGTGTATTTATGTAGAAACAATGGTATCTGCCTCTGGGACTAATTCCGAAGCATATTCGCATTAATTCGAATGCTTCGAACGGACGTTCAACTAGACCAATTGTCAAATGGTGATAAATATTATGCCTAATTATGTTCTGGCTGATTATGGTCCTCTATGTATTGTGTTTTGATTGGACATAATATTGTTCCTCTCGCACGTTTTAGCTGTTTTCCTCCATTTTCATCGATGGTCGGTATTTTGGAAAGACAAGGATATTGGATATTACGTGACAGATTTATTGAGATCAAAGCCATCTTGTTAGCGATCGACCACGTGACCTGCTTTCGATTGCACTTCCGCTTATTAGATTTCTCTCGAAATTGATGCTTACGACCCATATACTTAAGGTTCTTGAGGACTGGATGATGAATGAGCATTTTTATTTATTATTACATTAGATTGAGCGTAATTACAGGCTTTTTCCTGCGATTGTCTTGAAAGCATTTCTGTCTTTATTTTAAGCGAATGTTAGAAGAGGATGAACGATTTCGTGAGTTTTGTGCACTCTTTGTTGGTTTGAAATTTATACCCGGGTTGTTTTTCACGAGTGACAGAAACTAGCCGGACTGGCGTTGATGACGCATGCGGCTCGAGCTTGGTCAGAATCGAAATTGTCAATGCAATTACTAACAGGCCGAAAATCACGAGGTTCTGTGAAACTTCCTATTTTGTAAAGGACGACTTAAGGAAAAACACACAACCCGCTGTCTCACTTAACTGAGAGGAAATTTATGATACAGTCGCCGTAATGGCAGGTTTTATTGGTTTCATTTTTATTCATCATTTTTACTTTTTATGATGTGCAGCTCATCCGAAAAAGGTATGGATACTACTAAATATATCTTGAATGTCGATAGCATTGACGGCTATGAAATAATTGTTTTGTTTTTACGTAAACATAAACTGCGTTTTCACTATGATTAGAACACACAATCAGCTTTATTCTCGTAAATATATAAAATGAAAGACAACATTTTGGCTTAAAAATTTGGTTTACGAGCCTTATATTTATAAGATCTTAAACTTTTTTAAGATCATTGTTTTGAACCGCAGTGGAATTTTTTCGCAATAAATAATCACACATCGGTTTTTTTTTTAAAGGCCGGGTGTCATTCCTCCTACGAAGTCTCCGCGCCTAGGGGGCGCGTGTGGTATGTGGAACCAGTCCGTGACTGCGAACCGCGGGCCCAAGGATGTTTTTAGGACTCTACCCACTAAACGACTCCCCTGCATCCGATCCCCTCCGAGGTCAGAACCCGGATGAGGTAAGGGGATTACCGCGGTCAAACAACAAGACGGCGCAGCTCGCTCCAAGGACGCCCGGCCGACGGAGTCTTCGAAGCGAATGGAAGGCTCCAAAATGTTTCTCGGAACGGCAGCCCGTCAGACCGCCCAGACGGTGCCGCTGGTGTCCTGGAATACCCCGAAGGACCAGGACCAGCCTGCCGGGTCGGGACGCGATACACCGTCAACCGGTTGCTCTTTTTATCTTGAAGATATTTCTTTGCAGCGGAATCCGTTAGCATTATTTTTGTTATTGCTAATGAAATGGACCCAAATGATTTCATACTGTACTTTAACCAAAACAGTGTAAATGTTGTCTTATTCTTAGAATTTCCTTTTAAATATCATGTAAAGGATGTCCGTAGACTTATGATAATGGGGTCAATGTACTTTCGTTAGCCGCTGAGCATAAGCATCATCTGTCCAATAACCATAAATAAATATAAAACCTACAACAATAATACAATTATTGTAGTTCGCAGTGCTCTGAGGAATTGTTCGAGATGATACTGGCATCTCGTTTTTACCATCGCACCGCCCGTCACCGGAGTAGAGTTCATCCATACTACCTGGAGCCACTGCGGTCTTACACAGTGCGTTTCCAGAGATCTTTTTTGCCACGTACCATCCGGCTATGGAATGAGCTCCCCTCCACGGTGTTTCCCGAGCGCTATGACATGTCCTTCTTCAAACGAGGCTTGTGGAGAGTATTAAGCGGTAGGCAGCGGCTTGGCTCTGCCCCTGGCATTGCTGAAGTAAATGGGCGACGGTAACCACTCACTATGGTGGGCCATAGGCTCGTCTGCCTACAAGGGCAATATAAAAAAAAAAAAATATTGAAAATTCGGAGTCGTAGTGAAATCGCGGCTTAATTGCGGCTCATTTTGTATTCGTCCCGCTCTGGGTGGTGATGGAAGGTCCAAATGTGAAATAGTGTTTCGTTTTTATTCGCGCTGAAAACTTCGAATCTATGTGGATATTTTTTATATTGCTTTTACTTAAATACCAAGATTGTTGTTGTTATTTATTTTGTGTTGTTTATTGAAGAGCAGCAAGCACTTTTTTCTAGTTATCACCCAATCTGATTAAGTGATCGATCTTAATTCGATCATAATGACTGTAATCTCCAGATTTTCTTCTCCTTGTTCCGGTTTCTTCAATGCTGAGGTGGGGAGAGGGGAGGGGGGGGTGGCTGCCTACAGGGTTTATAATAAGCATACTCAAAGGCCAAAAGAAAAAATCCGTCATGCCTATATTAGGCTTAATTTTGCCAACCACATCAAATTAACTGAAACTATCTTAGAGTGGGACTCCCACACGTGAAAACAGAACAAATGATGGTCCAGCATTTGTAAAATTGCACAAATGTGGGCAGGAGAAACAAAGGTCCTGGACATAGCTTTTCGGGTTCTTTGAAAGACGCACACCGAAAAAGTCTCATTAAATAACTACTATCTCACTGAGAATTTATTTCTTACAATTTCATCTAGTTTCATTTCATCCCATTTGATTAAAGTCTCAAAATAATCAATTTCATCTCATTTCGCTGTATATCATTTTTCATAAAACAGAATATAAGACTTGGCTTAGAGACCTCGATACCCAACTATATATATTATATTGGTGGGGATGTAGATAGAGGTAAGATTGCTAATGCTATTTTGATTGGCTAACTAATCTCATACGATACTTTCTTGCCTGTTGTTTTCATTAGCTTTGAATTAAATGAATGCACACTTTTTCTCTTGTTTTTTCTTGGTACATAGGTATGCCGCGACAGACGACCCTTGCACACATTACATTATTCTGTTAATTATATACTTAAGTTATATTAAAGAGCAGAATATATTTCTTGTAACAAAGAAAAAATCGCATGAATAATTTTTTTGGTTTATGCCGTTAAATTCTCCTCCTCCTCGCGTCGTTTTCCTCATTACTGAGGGTCGTGACTCCCCCACTGCATCAGTTTCTCTCGTACGATTTCCCTCCATCTTCTACGATCCTTAGCTTTGTGAAGGGCATTGTGGAAGTTGATGTCCAGAGAAGATCGTATTTGGTCCGACCATCTCCTAGGACTGCGTCCTCTGGGGAGTTTGCCATTCCGTTAAATACAATATTCAAAATAGGTAACTTACCAGTAGGTTTGCCGTTGGAATGAAGGGCATTAAACAATAAGATTCAACAATTCTATTACAGTTTAAAACAATTTGTTGTGCCATAAATTGTTGTAGTCGAAAATTATGTCATACAACTGAAGGTTGATCAATGTTTTGACAAAAAAGACATATTCATGGAATGCGTTCAGAAATGACGATTTTTAAAGATTAAAATATACATACTTTGCTACTATTGCTTATTCTTATTTATGTTTTACAAATAAGCAAAATTATTATTACATTGTTCATATTTGTATATTTGCCAATATAATATATGTTCTGTGTGTATGTATTTGTTCATGTAAGTATGCATGTGTTGCATCATGCAAAGGTAGATAAATATGAAAATGCTCGGAATTAAATAAAGTTTAGATCTTTTATTTATCGAATGAGGCACTACGAAGTTTGCCGGGTCAGCTAGTAACAAATAAATTAGGCAGTGGTATCAATTCGTGTGGACTTCTAGTCACTTGTATTATAGGTATGAGTTAGGGGGGAAAATGGGGAGGACTTTTTCTTGCAGAAGTTTTAATCACCCGAGTAGTTTGTACCACATTTAAGCATCTTTTCAAACTATTAGCCAAATATATAATTTGAAACATAATTAGTTATTACCAGCTCTCTGCCTTATGTTTACTTTTTTTTATTGCTAGATGGGTGGACGAGCTCACAGCCCACCTGGTGTTAAGTGGTTACTGGAGCCCATAGACATCTACGACGTAAATGCGCCACCCAACTTGAGATATAAGTTCTAAGGTCTCAAGTATAGTTACAACGGCTGCCCCACCCTTCAAACCGAAACGCATTACTGCTTTACGGCAGAAATAGGCAGGGCGGTGGTACCTACCCGCGCGGACTCACAAGAGGTCCTACCACCAGTAATTACGCAAATTATAATTTTGCGGGTTTCATTTTTATTACACGATGTTATTCCTTCACCGTGGAAGTCAATCGTGAACATTTGTTGAGTACGTATTTCATTAGAAAAAATGGTATCCGCCAGAGATTCGAACATCGGTGCATCGCTCAACACGAATGCACCAGACGTCTTATCCCTTAGGCCACGATGACTTCGCTTAGGCCACGACGACTTCAAACTTACTTGCACTAATACAAAAATATCTAACCGAAAAATGACTAACTTTAGTAAAATTAACAGCTTTTAAACATTAAATTATGTTAGGAATACACGAAACATGTAATAATAACATTCCAGAAAAAAATTGTCAACATTACGACGACTCATTAAGAACTACCGCGAAATTTTAGTCGATGACGTTTCCAAAGCTAAAAATATTAACTAGTTTAACTGCCTTGAACTCATCCGGATAAGCACACGATATTTATTGTTACATATTACGACAAATAATTGAGTTCGAAATGCTAGTACGATGAGGGCATATTGCTGCCTAGTCGCTCAGTCTTTGATAGTTTTTCTTGGTGGGCGGACGTCCCGCCCGCCTTCACGACCGAGCCGCGAATACGCGAGTGAATTCAAACTATACTTTTGTACTACTATTGTGAATAAATTGCGGTGCGCATTTTGTGTTTCGAAGTTCAACTGAAATTCGATTAAAGGTAATTTCTTTAACATTAATAATTCAATTATATTAAAAGAAGTTTAAGAATTATTTATATTAATGTTAAAATATATCCATTTTAATTTTGGTACACGTTTCATATTAATAGCCGTAATGAATGAAATAAAAAAAAACCACACATATTGTTATGTCATGGAATTTGAATATCAGTGTATTATGAGTAATACAACTTTACCGTAGCTTTTTCGAACTACGGTACCTCGAACCTATGTAGATTAAGTTATGGGTTGTATACTAGTAACTACAGCAAGAGAACTATATTTATAACTTAATTTTGAAGATAATTTGAAGTTTCAAGTGCTATATTTATTTTGTTATTCCATTGTTTTATATACATGGTTTTGTTTATATGTATATGTATATTAATTTATGTATATCTATGTGATTTTGTTTACAATTAAATCTGAAAAATGGAACTGGTTAAAATCAGAGAAACTTACACTGCTCAGATATTATTTGATTAGAAGATACGGGTATGTAACCCTTGTAACCCTTGTCACTAACATCATTTTAGCATCGTCCGTACGTGGGTAAAGTATCTGTTTTGTACTGTTTAGTAGAGAGTAGGAACTAATGTTAATAGGAGATATTGTGAGTCCGCATGGATGAGTACTTCATTTTTACTGGTGGTAGGACCTCTTGTGAGTCCGCGCGGGTGGGTACCACCACCCTGCCTATTTCTGCCGTGAAGCAGTAATGCGTTTCGGTTTGAAGGGTGGGGCAGCCGTCGTTACTATACTTGAGACCTTAGAACTTGTATCTCAAGGTGGGTGGCGCATTTACGTTGTGGATGTCTATGGGCTCCAGTAACCACTTAACATCAGATGGGCTGTGAGCTCGTCCACCCATCTAAGCAATAAAAAATAAAAAATAAATCTATAACTGACGGAAATGAACCGCTCGTTTCGTATTGGATAGGCATTACTCTAATTGAGAGTTTGACGGAGGCTGTATGGTGAGCGAGTTCGTGCATCTAGACTGCACTAAATTCATTTAAAGTATAGTTATCTCAAATACTGATTTAATTTGTAAAATTTACTGGTGGTAGGACCACTTGTGAGGCCGCACGGGTAGGTACCACCACCCTGCTGCACACTATTTCAGTCGTGAAGCAGTAATGCATTTCGGTTTGAAAGGGTGGGGTAACCGTTGTAACTATATTTAGTCCTTAGAACTCATATCTCAAGGTGGGTTTGAAGTCGTCGTGGCCTAAAGGATAAGACGTCCGGTGCATTCGTATGTAGCGATGCACCGGTGTTCGAATCCCGCAGGCGGGTACCAATTTTTCTAATGAAATACGTACCTACTCAACAAATGTTCACGATTGACTTCCACGGTGAAGGAATAACATCGTGTAATAAAAACCAAACCCGCAAAATTATAATTTGCGTAATCACTGGTGGTAGGACTTCTTGGGAGTCCGCACGGGTAGGTACCACCACCCCGCCTGTTTCCGCCATGAAGCAGTAATGCGTTTCGGTTCGAAGGGTGGGGTAGCCGTTGTAACTATACTGAGACCTTAGAACTTATATCTTGAGGTGGGTGGCGCATTTACGTTGTAGATGTCTATGGGCTCCAGTAACCACTTAACACCAGGTGGGCTGTGAGCTCGTCGACACATCAATGCAATAAAAAACAAACAAAAATTAATGTCAAAAGATCTTTATGACAATATTCCGGCTGATGCATTTAAGATACGGTTATGAGAAATAGACTTTCTCTAGTTTAATACTTTGTGTTATTTGTATGTAGTATGCTGTTATCTGTTTTTCTGCGTAATTCCCTAATTCGTATTAAAGCTACTGTTAGAAGAATACATTGAGAGGCAAGTACGTGCTGTGAAGCATTTTCACGTGATTACGGATCCTCCCGATCCATTAACGGTGCTTTTAGGTACAACAAACACCGGCCAGCGTCCTCGTCGAACCCGTCGCTTGCGACGAAGAGCTCGACGAGCGAATTAACCCATAGACACGGCTCACTGAGTTTCTCGCTGGATCTTCTCAGTGGGTCGCGTTTCCGATTCGGTGGTAGATTCTGCGAAGCACTGCTCTTGCTAGGTCTAGGGTCAGTGTTAACAACATTCCGGTTTGAGCCCCGTGAGCTCACCTACACGTTAGGGCGAAGCTGAAATAGCCTTTCAAGGCTATCAGCATAGGTAGGGAAAAAAGAAGCATTTTAGCCCAAAGGGAAATAATGACTTTCTTTCAACGCACTTACACTTTAATATTGTCTATAAATACCAATTTGATTTGATCAGAGATGTCATTGGTAGTTCAAATATACGAGTACCTATATTTGCAACGGAAACCAATTCTATTGGAATCTATTTCGAACGATAATTACGAAAAATGAGGGATATAAATATTTGAGATAGTTTTTTAACTTCTTCTTTTTCTTCTCCACCTTATCCCACTAGGTAGGGTTGGCACAGCTAATTTTTCTGTTCCATTCTCTTCTATTCACTCTTTTCTCTCTCATATCATCATTCACACACCCCATGTCTTCTTTGATCGACCTCTTCCCCCTCTACCTTGCACTACCATTTCCATACATATTCTAGTCACATGCATCTTCTCTCTACGCATCACATGTCCATACCACGCTAGTGAGATAGTTTTTTAAGAACGTCGCAAAAATAGACTTTCACTGTTAACGACTCGTTGAAAGTAAACTGCAACAGTTTAGTTATGTTTGCGCCGGTCATTGACCACGCAATGTTTTCTCTAGGCAAACTCGAAAACAATGGTCGCTCCGAATTGTGGAAATTCTTGAATTCTTTATGATCGGCCCTTGTTCGTGTTTGTAGTTGTACTGCCGAAATTTCACTGAATATTTTTGAATCATTGTTCTTGTAATTATTCTAAGAGGCAAAGTGGGTAAGTGACGAAAGCTACATTGGCGGTTGAGGTTGGGTGGCGTCATTTAAGTCACCAATAAGTCGCCAAATGTGAGATTTCCCCCATCTAAGCAATGAAAATAAAATAAAAAACTAGTAAATAAAAACAAATTTGTGTCGCGCATATTTGTATTGTAATGACGCCATATTAATTCTTTGTGCACTGTAACTGTCTTTGTAACTGACAAAGGATTTGACTCTTGGCATTGTCACTTCAATCAGTCCTGAATACTCCGTTAGTAATACCCATTAAAATACAGACACTTCTGTATAATTAGCATTAATCATATTCACCAGTCTTCGTTCAAATATTGTAAGAAGTCAGAGATCTAGTGAAATACTCAACGATAAACCTACGCAAAGACGCATGTACATATGTACGTACGTTTTCCAACGAAAAAAGGTAATCATACGAATGTTACTTTATATTACAGGGTAATTGGTTACACGATTCCCACAATTCCATCCTAATCTTCACCACCAGTAATAAATGTACGCGTAACAATGGTAATTACGACAATTACTTGATTTTAATTGAAACCAACTATCCTTAAGACGTCTTACGTTACATTGATGACAGTAATTTGTTGACAAACTCTCCTGTTATTAATTTAAGTGACAGTGATGATTTTAATAATATTACTGTCTTAAAAGAAACGGACGAAGTAAGCTTTACGTAATGTGAGACAAGATTCTCATTGCGTTTTTTGATTAGCGTCAGAAGTAAATTCAGAGATATAAAAGAAAAATGAGTTTTATTTCAATATACATAGTACATAGCTTACGTGCAACATTGTCTGAGATTTGTAAATTTATTTATCTAGTTTTCTCGAGGCCAGTAAGAGGAGAGAGAGAGAGAGAGAGAGAGAGACCAGAGGCTTGAGGGCGTGGATGTACATCAGTAATATAGGGTTGACATCTCTGAGATACTGCTACTCTGAAATAAGCCGGTCTGTCTACTTTTATAGGTTTATTTTATTAATATAATGCTACTATTATTGATGGTAGGGTCCTTTATAAGTCTGCATGGTTTGGTACCAAAATTTTCTTTTTCCGGCTTACTGGCCGTGCATTCTGCTCCGAAGGGTGGGGCAGCCGTTACATAATACAATTGTCTCCAACCTCATGACTCAAGGTAAATGAAAGAAAGCGGCATGCCCTTTGTGATATCTAAGTGATCAGATACCCACTTAACCTTAACTCAACAAGGCTTAGTCCTATCACCAGTAAGTAACCAAATTATAGCTTCTGCGGGTGAGATATTTACTGCACAATATTATTCCTTCACCGTGGAGGTCATTCGTGAGTGTTAAATACGTATTCCACTGGAAGCTTTCGAGTTTTCGTTTATTAGGAAAGCTACTTTGTGTAACTTTAACACTGAGGCACTACTTATCGTTCCTTGACATCAATATCTAATAGCTTTCCGATGCTGGAAAAATATCTTAGTTGAAACATTGGCTGGGAAACTTCAGACATTTTTCCTTTTTATATAACAAAAAAAAGTCTAGGCTGTCAAGAACACAATATTCGTGGGCGTCTTGCCGTGACACGTAATTAATCGACACTCAATTTACTTTAAGTTTTGTAATTTTATAGCCTTCTTAGAATAAAAAATATCGAACGCTGCCATTGGAAGTGCTCCTGATATTTTCAAGTTCTACAATTTTATTAACTTGAAAGGTTTAAAGGGTACAATCATTTTATCTTATACGTTTTGTAGAAATTTGTAACAATAAGTTTTTTTGTATTTTGATATTGCATTTCTTATCAAACGTGATATAAAGTAAGTGATTTTTTAGCTTCAGACACCTCTTTGCTTAGAGCATCAAAATAGTCCAAATTGTTGTTATTTTCTAAGAAGGGCAAACAAGTTCATCTGAAGCTAAGCGGTTCTTGAAGTTTTTTTTATTTATTGATTTTTCCCTACCCTTTCGTTAGTCTAACAGGCTAGTATTCCAACTACGAATGGACTGACAGGTGTGCTCACGGGGCTCAACCTAGGAGGACTTGCTAATACTAAATAATATTAGTGATTCGCTAAATTTAGCACTGAATTGGAATAGCGTGTAACTCTCTCGGATTCGACGAGAACGATGGCTGGTGCTTGGAGTATTTCTTATTGTCTCTGTAAGCAGACGAGCATATAGCTTAGCTGTAGCTGTAGCTTAGTGTGTTGCTGTAAATGGTTACTGTCTTTCATGAACGTCAACAATGGTGTGGGCACAATCAAGTCGCTACCTGCCCTTCTCTTCATCTCGGGAGGCTAAATTAGTTTTGATTTGTAAATTGTCATTACTCATCTCTATTTCGTCTCACTATTTACTTTTTTACTTATTTTTAATTTATTTATAGATATACCTATCTTATATAGAAATATCTTATAGATTAATAAACGGGTAGATTATATTAATCTAATATATGATTCCATAGACTTACTTAAAACTCAAAGCGTCCCTGAAATTTGCTGAATTTGGAAGTAATAAAATCTGCAAAAATTTACGTCACAAAGCTTGTGGTCTTAAGCTATCTGTCTCTCTGCTGTTTTTAGGTTTTTACTCTATGCTTTCAGTCTCTTTAAACGTCTCAAAATTTAACTGAAGGTGATTCATATTTATTTACAGTTTCGTTCAGATATTATTAACGTTAACGCATTGATTGTTTTATTACTTCCCGCCAAAATATTATGCACTAGCGGCCCGCTCCGGCTTCGCTCGGGTCATTAACAAAAATTTCAAAATTAAAAATTATAATACACCCACATTAACCCTTATGTTTGCGCCAGGTTTCTAAAAATAGAAAATTATAAAGGTAGTTGAATAATAATAATGATTTTAATGAACTTTTATTTTCATTTAAATAATATTTGTTTTTATCCTTTTTTTTATATTATTCTTATTCTAATTTTCGTAACATTATTGGAGTTTTAATAAGGATCCCTAATTTAAAAAAATAATAATAATATAGCCTATGTCACTCGGGGATAGTGTAGCTTCCAAGCAGTGAAAGATTTTTTCAAATCGGTTCAATAGTTTCGGAGCCTATTCAATACAAACAATAAAAAAATCTTCTTTATAATATTAGTATAGATGATACAAGGCTTGAAAAAATAAATGTCGTATTTTTAATGTTTGAAGTAAAACCTTAGATAGTACATAGTATGTGTAAATACAAAATAATAAATAAACTATTGTATTAATACACTTTGTTTATCCACCAGGCTTATATTAAGACAGTAAATCAACTCGATAATTGTGTATATTTTTGTAAAATTTTAATCACGTTTTAACCTTGCGAATTTTAGGAACACTCGTTAATGTAGCGTTGGTCGTAAAGTTCGGCTCGGTGAAATATGTTGCTAATTTTTTCTATCTATAATAACAGCAGCCGAAAAATATTCGCGCTAAATTAAATTGTGTTTTAAGTGTGTGCTGTTTGAAGTGTAATTGGTATATTTAGTAAAACTAGTGGCCCCGCAGTAGTCGAAATTCGGCTATAATTAATTGAAATATAAGTTTAAACATTATTATGGTTCTATTGTCAAACAGTATTATAATTCATTCCGATAGAGGCACCCGTCACGTGCGGACGTGCTCATCGTCCACTCGATCGCCCGGTCTTTGTTCGCCCGGCTTTTGTTAGCCCGGCCATTGTTCGCGCGGCCTGTGTTCGTGATACATCTGCCGACCAAGTGTGTTTCCTGGAAGCTTTTATTTGTTTTGTTTTAGTTATTTTTGTGTTCGTGGAACATTTGCCGACAAAGTGTTTTCCTGCAAGTATTTATTTGTTTTGTTTCTTTTTGTAATTTCTGTTTTGTTGTGCTTTTTCTTTGTCCTGTAGTAATCGCGCCGCATTGCCACCTGTGTTCAATAGAACCGCTCAGGTCCGAGAAGTTGGGGCCTCGCCGCAAGGCGAGTGTTTTCAAGACCCGGGGCCGCCCCACCTGGGTACTCAGCGATCATGGACGCTGTATTCGCGGAATTCCTCCGACTTCGCCACCCACAGCTCGCCTCAGAGTTTCTGGCCTTCAAGGCCAATCACACTGCGAGCCCTCTCGAGGACTCCGCCGCGCTCGCTGCTCCTGCGTCGCCTGTACCTGCGTGCAGAGCTTCTGCATTGAGCACCGCAGCCTCTGTCGTGCCTGCCGCTCCCGTGTCGCCTATACTGGCGAGAAAAGCTGCTGCGTCGTCCGCCGTGACCATCGTTTCAGCTGAGCGATCATCCGCGGCCTCCGTCGCGCCCTCTAAAGCACCTACACTTGCTCGTAGGTCGCCTGCACCCGCCTCCTCGTGCTCCGACTCTGACTCGGACATGGAGGTCGACCTCGCCCCCGCCTCATCGACGGATGGATTCACCCTGGTACAGAAGGGTAAGAAGCGTGCCGCGGAGTCTCGAGCTCCCGCGGCCGCTAAAATTAGCAAAGCCGTGAACGCGTCGCGCCCCCGCCCTCAGACTCCCGTTGCGCCCCCAGCCCGTGCCACTCCGTCGCCGCGTCCGGTGGCTCAAAATAAAACCCAGACCCCTCCCCCGGTTATCCTTCAGGAGAAGGCAGCTTGGGATCGAGTTTGCCTGGCCCTTAAGGCCAAAAATATAAATTTCACGAATGCCCGTAACCTCGCGAACGGCATTCAAATTAAAGTTCAAACACCCGACGACCATAGGGCCCTCTCTTCTTACCTCCGTAAGGAGCGTATAAGTTTCCATACGTATACGCTCCAGGAGGAACGCGAACTCCGTGCCGTCATACGTGGCATCCCTAAAGAGTTGGATGCCGAACTCGTCAAGGCCGACCTTCTGGAACAAGGCCTACCAGTAAATTCAGTGCACCGCATGCACACCGGCCGCGGTAGGGAACCATATAATATGGTTCTAGTCGCCCTCCAGCCTACCCCCGAGGGTAAGCAAATTTTTAACATACGGACCGTCTGTAGGCTCTCCGGTATCGCCGTCGAAGCCCCCCATAAAAAAGGCACTCCTAGCCAGTGCCATAACTGTCAACTGTACGGGCATTCTTCCCGTAACTGTCACGCGCGCCCCCGATGCGTCAAGTGTTTAGGCGATCACGCTACGGCCCTATGCACTCGCGATCAAAAAACCGCGACGGAACCGCCTAGCTGCGTCCTGTGTCGAACACAGGGTCACCCCGCAAATTACCGCGGATGCCCCCGAGCCCCGAAAATAAATCGCCGCGTCGCCCGCCAAAACCGCCTCCGAGCTTCCCATCCAGACATCAAAGCCTCGGCACCCTCTGTGTCGCAGGCTAAGCCAGCGTTCGTTCCGGCGCCGGTGCCCAGTGGCTCGGCCTGGGCGAGACCGCTGCCGTACACGAACACGGCTACAACTCCCTCCTCCGCGATTCGTCCCGCCCCCGCGACTCGTCCCACCCACGCGATACGCCCCTCCCCCGCGAATTTCCCTCCGACAGCGTCCGACAATCTTGCTCTAGCGATCGACTTCTTTCAATCGATTAACTTTGAGCGCGTTAACGCTTTAGGTGACGCCATTCGCGCTGCCTCCACTGCACAACACTTCATCGCCGTTGTGCAAGAATACGCTGACGTATACGCGTCGTTAAATACGTACGTCCTCCCCTCGCTCCGCCGGTAATCAATGGCGTACATAAGTAGAATAAAGCCCCTATCCGTAACGATAGGATTTTTTAACGCTTACGGTCTCGCAAATCAACGTGATCAGGTTTGTGATTTTTTGCGTGACCATCAAATTGACATCTTTTTGGTGCAGGAGACCCTGCTTAAGCCCGCGCGCCGCGACCCTAAAATCGCGAACTATAACATGGTTAGGAACGACAGGCTCACTGCTCGTGGTGGTGGTACCGTCATTTACTATAGACGAGCCCTGCACTGCGTCCCACTCGACCCCCCCGCGCTTTCTAACATCGAAGCATCAGTATGCCGAATCTCACTGACTGGACACGCGCCGATCGTTATCGCGTCCGTTTATCTTCCACCGGATAAGATCGTTCTAAGCAGCGATATCGAGGCGCTGCTCGGCATGGGAAGCTCTGTCATTCTGGCGGGCGACCTTAATTGTAAACACGTCAGGTGGAACTCGCACACCACAACCCCGAATGGCAGGCGGCTTGACGCGTTAGTCGATGATCTCGCCTTCGATATCGTCGCTCCGCTAACCCCGACTCACTACCCGCTAAATATCGCGCATCGCCCGGATATACTCGACATAGCGTTATTAAAAAACGTAACTCTGCGCTTACACTCGATCGAAGTAGTTTCAGAGTTAGATTCAGACCATCGTCCCGTCGTTATGAAGCTCGGTCGCGCTCCCGATTCCGTTCCTGTCACGAGGACTGTGGTGGATTGGCACACGCTGGGCATCAGCCTGGCTGAATCTGATCCACCATCGCTCCCGTTTAGCCCGGACTCTACCCCGTCTCCTCAGGATACCGCTGAAGCCATAGACATCTTAACGTCACACATCACCTCGACATTAAATAGGTCATCGAAGCAAGTTGTAGCGGAGGACTTCCTTCACCGCTTCAAATTGCCGGACGATATTAGGGAACTCCTTAGAGCTAAGAACGCCTCGATCCGCGCCTACGATAGGTATCCTACCGTGGATAATCGTACTCGAATGCGTGCCCTACAACGCGACGTAAAGTCTCGCATCGCCGAAGTCCGAGATGCCAGATGGTCTGATTTCTTAGAAAGACTCGCGCCCTCCCAAAGGTCTTACTACCGCTTAGCTCGTACTCTCAAATCGGATACGGTAGTAACTATGCCCCCCCTCGTAGGCCCCTCAGGCCAACTCGCGGCGTTCGATGATGATGAAAAAGCAGAGCTGCTGGCCGATACACTGCAAACCCAGTGCTCGCCCAGCACTCAATCCATGGACCCTGTTCATGTAGAATTAGTAGACAGTGAGGTAGAACGCAGAGCCTCCTTGCCACCCTCGGATGCGTTACCACCCGTCACCCCGATGGAAGTTAAAGACTTGATCAAATACCTACGTCCTCGCAAGGCTCCCGGTTCCGACGGTATATCTAACCGCGTTATTAAACTTCTACCCGTCCAACTCATCGTGATGTTGGCATCTATTTTCAATGCCGCTATGGCGAACTGTATCTTTCCCGCGGTGTGGAAAGAAGCGGACGTTATCGGCATACATAAACCCGGTAAACCAAAAAATCATCCGACGAGCTACCGCCCGATTAGCCTCCTCATGTCTCTAGGCAAACTGTATGAGCGTCTGCTCTACAAACGCCTCAGAGACTTCGTCTCATCCAAGGGCATTCTCATCGATGAACAATTCGGATTCCGTACAAATCACTCATGCGTTCAACAGGTGCACCGCCTCACGGAGCACATTCTTGTGGGGCTTAATCGACCAAAACCGTTATACACGGGAGCTCTCTTCTTCGACGTCGCAAAAGCGTTCGACAAAGTCTGGCACAATGGTTTGATTTTCAAACTATTCAACATGGGCGTGCCGGATAGTCTCGTGCTCATCATACGGGACTTCTTGTCGAACCGCTCTTTTCGATATCGAGTCGAGGGAACCCGCTCCTCCCCACGACCTCTCACAGCTGGAGTCCCGCAAGGCTCTGTCCTCTCACCCCTCCTATTTAGCTTATTCGTCAACGATATTCCCCGGTCGCCGCCGACCCATTTAGCTTTATTCGCCGACGACACGACTGTTTACTATTCTAGTAGAAATAAGTCCCTAATCGCGAAGAAGCTTCAGAGCGCAGCCCTAGCCCTAGGACAGTGGTTCCGAAAATGGCGCATAGACATCAACCCATCGAAAAGTACTGCGGTGCTATTTCAGAGGGGAAGCTCCACACGGATTTCCTCCCGGATTAGGAGGAGGAATCTCACACCCCCGATTACTCTCTTTAGACAACCCATACCCTGGGCTAGGAAGGTCAAGTACCTGGGCGTTACCCTGGATGCATCGATGACATTCCGCCCGCATATAAAATCAGTCCGTGACCGTGCCGCGTTTATTCTCGGTAGACTCTACCCCATGATCTGTAAGCGGAGTAAAATGTCCCTTCGGAACAAGGTGACACTTTACAAAACTTGCATAAGGCCCGTCATGACTTACGCGAGTGTGGTGTTCGCTCACGCGGCCCGCACACACATAGACACCCTTCAATCCCTACAATCCCGCTTTTGTAGGTTAGCTGTCGGGGCTCCGTGGTTCGTGAGGAACGTTGACCTACACGACGACCTGGGCCTCGAATCAATTCGGAAATACATGAAGTCAGCGTCGGAACGATACTTCGATAAGGCTATGCGTCATGATAATCGCCTTATCGTTGCCGCCGCTGACTACTCCCCGAATCCTGATCATGCAGGAGCCAGTCACCGTCGACGCCCTAGACACGTCCTTACGGATCCATCAGATCCAATAACCGTTGCATTAGATGCCTTCAGCTCTAATACTAGGGGCAGGCTTAGGGACCCCGGTAACCGTACTCGTCGAACTCGACAAAGAGGTCGACGTGCAACCTAACCCATGCATCAGCCCGCTGAGTTTCTCGCCGGATCTTCTCAGCGGGTCGCGATTCCGATCCGGTAGTAGATTCATTCGCGAAACAATTGCTCTTGAGTTGTTAGGTCTCCTTCGGAGGCGCTCGGGCGGTTGTTAGCAAATCCCGCCCCTCTTGGCTGAGCCTTTGCTCGCCCACCTGTCCTGGTGAAACTGGAAAGGCCTTCGGGCCACCAGTAAATTTTCAATCATAAAAAGAAAAAAAAAAAAAAAAAAAAAAAAAAAAAAAAAAAAAAAAAAAAAAAAAAAAAAAAAAAAAAAAAAAAAAAAAAAAGTATTATAATTCGATAATATAATCACAGTATTCGCCAAAACTGCACTATAGATCAATAATATTAAAGACAAATAATATTAATCTGTTTTCATTTCGACCATAGACTAAACAATAACAAAAGTTTCCCAATTGACAGTAAGCAAAGAGTATATTTTAATGTATGCGTTGTGTCAAATACATGGTAGTGTGTGTAATGTTTTCTTTATTGATTTAAAGTATCTTTTATGCATTATTTAAAAAAAATATTAGCATTGTACACTCCTTCTCTATATTCTGTATAAGTGTGATAAATATCATACTCCTCCGTCCGCGCAATTTTCGTAAAAAGGGGTACCTACAAAGTTTTTGCTTCACGTATTAATATATAGATTTTAGGGTTTTTTTTATGATTATATGTATCGTAAATATATATTTTTTTGTAATTTGGTATTTTTATATCACTTTTGTTAAATGAAGTTTTTGTCAATAATTTGCGCAACACTCACACGTTTCTCTACTTCTACACTTAACACTAGATGAGACATGATATCATTAACCTACGTAAAATCATTGACCTAAAATCATGTGGGTGTGGTGGGATTTCACATCATGTCTTAGCTATCATTGACCTACGCATAAAAATCATTAAAAAATTCTGTAATTAAAGCTATAGACAGAGTTGTGCTATAGCTTATCATTATCCACAGTTGGAATTGGTCTGCGTGGGACGTCGCACGATGATCTTTTACATATCTTAACGCCAGCATGTTCGTATGATTTGTGTATATTTGGCTTCCAATACACAATGCGGTAGACGTTAATTTTTTTATGGTAATTATCGATACTGGTTGATTGTTTCTGTCCGTAACTTTTGGTAATTGATGCCTTTTATGTAGTTGTTCTTCTTATATATTGATGCTTCCATTAAGGAACAATTATGGAAAAAATTTCCTCGAAGTAGTAAAAATAAGAGATGAGGGATGAGACTTATTAGAATTAAATGTATAAGTAAATATATTACATCAGTGATATTAAAATCTTAACTCTTAAGAGGGTGAATTACGGGTTGAAAGTTTAATTAAATGAGAGTTCTACATATTTATGTTTTTTTATAATTGAAGACTTACTAGTGGCCCGAAGGCCTTTCCAGTTTCACCAGGTCAGGTGGGCGAGCAATGGCTCAGCCAGAAGGGGTGGGATGTGCTAACAGCTGCTCGAGCGCCTCCGAAGGAGACCTAACAACACAAGAGCAACTGCTTCGCGATTGAATCCACTACCGGATCGGAATCGCGACCCGCTGAGAAGATCCGGCGAGAAACTCAGCGAGCTGATGCACGGGTTAGGTTGCACGTCGACCTCTTTGTCGAGTTCGACGAGTACGGTTACCGGGGCTCCTCAGCCTGCTCCTAGTGTTAGAGCTGAAGGTATCCAATGCAAGAGTTATTGGATCTGATGGATCCGTAAGGACGTGACGGACGTGATATTTCTTTGTATGTTGGTCCTCTATGTATTGCTAATCCATTCATTTGATTGTGATGAAACTTGGTATAATTATGATTGACATTTTAGGAATATCTGCCATAATACCATTAATAGAAGATAATTGGTGTGCTAGTAATTAAAAGATATCTATATTTTTCATACAATTAGTGATAGTTACAGTGGAGTCTAGCCGGATTCCAAAAGTATCTTATAATATGAACTTAACTTTTTATTCGTATGTGAAGTATCGAATGATTTAAGTGTCGCAAGAATTCGCAAACCTAACATTTCCTATACCTAACCGAAGCTTAATAAAAATAAAAACTCTTATTCTGTTCTGAAATAAAACTGTAATTGCTATACATCTATCCACCGGCACACCAAGTAAGGTACGTAATGAAAAATGTACAACGAGACGACCTCGACACTGGCCTGTAACTGTGACCTATTGTTAGGCGATTATTGATTGCTGACGAAGCGGAATAAAAGAGGATCGGTACTAATAACCTTCTAGGGATGTACGAGTAAAATTGTAACTATGATTCAGATATGCGAACATAGAATCAAGGACGTGCGTTTATAGACGATTTCTGTCGCAAAACGAACATACATGTACTGTGAAATATTTTTATTTTTTATTGCTACATGAGTGCACGAGCTCACAGCCCACCTGGTGTTAAGTGGTTACTGGAGCCCATAGACATTTACGACGTAAATGCGCCACCCACCTTGAGATATAAGTTCTAAGGTCTCAAGTATAGTTACAACGACTGCCCCACCCTTCAAACCGAAACGCATTACTGCTTCACGGCAGAAATAGGCAGGGCGGCGGTACCCACCCGCGCGGACTCACAAGAGGTCCTACTACCGGTAATATAAAAATATATCAATGTAAGTACTTTCTTAGTTACGTTATTGAACCAAACAGAATCGAATTAACCTCGGACGAGGTTTGTGTTAAATCATTATTGTATCGGTGTAGCTCGATTCGTTTTGACTGTTCGTAAATACAAAAGTGTTGATTAAATGCGGCTCTCGCCGACAGAGTATGAGAAGTGTTTGTTGAAAATTCAACATCGATTTTCAATCGAATCGAATCAGCGCTTATTATTTATTTAAGGAATCTTTTTCATCCAGGTTTAGTGTGTCTGTTTTCAGACAACATTCTTTTAACATTCTTCTTCTTTTTCCTAGCGTTTCCCTGGTCTAGTTATAGGGACGCTTTCCTACTAAACTCCTCCACTTTGCCCGGTCTTCGACATCCTTCTGAGTGAGGTTATTCTCCTCCATATCCATCTTAACTACATTCAACTAGTGTTTCTTAGGTCTACCGCAGGATCTTGGATCAGATTGCTTAGATGGATGGACGAGCTCACATCCCACCTGGTGTTAAGTGGTTACTAGAGCCCATAGACATCTACAACGTAAATTCGCCATCCACCTTGATATATAAGTTCTAGGGTCTCAGTATAGTTACAACGGCTGCCCCACCCTTCAAACCGAAACGCATTACTGCTTCACGGCAGAAATAGGCGAGGTGGTGGTACCTACCCGTGCGGACTCACAAGAGATCCTACTACCGGTAATATAAAAATATATCAATGTAAGTACTTTGTTAGTTACGTTATTGAACCAAACAGAATCGAATTAACCTCGGACGAGGTTTGTGTTAAATCATTATTGTATCGGTGTAGCTCGATTCGTTTTGACTGTTCGTAAATACAAAAGTGTTGATTAAATGCGGCTCTCGCCGACAGAGTATGAGAAGTGTTTGTTGAAAATTTAGTACACCAGTAAATTTGACTTTAATATTATTAAAAAAAAATTAGCAACAACAATTTTATTAGCTCCAAAATGCGTGATTTTATTAACATAGAGTCTTATGTAACAACAACATTAGCAATGTTGACTTGAAGTTGAACACCAAACAGTTTTGGTTAATTTAGGTTGTTGTGGCTTCAGGATATTGAAAACTAATCTACAATATTAGTTACGTCCTTCTACGTAATTAAATGAGACCTAATGTGAGTGAGTTGATTTTTTACTTATTATCGTAATATAACCCTGGATGAAAGCTTAAAGGTCCTTAAGTCTAGTCTTTCCAGATGATGGTACTGAAGTCGTCGTGGCTTAAATGATAAGACGTCCGGTGCATTCGTATGTAGCGATGCACCGGTGTTCGAATCCCGCCGGCGGGTACCAATTTTTTTAATGAAATACGTACTCAACAAATGTTCACGATTGACTTCCACGGTGAAAGAAATTAACATCGTGTAATAAAAATCAAACCCGCAAAAATATAATTTGCGTAATTACTGGTGGTAGGAGCTCTTGTGAGTCCACACGGGTACCACCACACTGCCTATTTCAGCCCTAAAATAGTTTCATAGCATTTCAGTTTGAAGGGTGGGGCAGCCGTTGTAACTCTACTGAGACCTTAGAACCGACATCCCAAGGTGGGTTGCGCATTTACGTTATAGATGTCTATGGGCTTCAGTAACCACTTAACCAGGTGGGCTCTGAGCTCGTCCATCCATCTAAGCAACAAAAAAAGTACATAAGCTTGGTATCTGAAGGTAGTATGGTATTCTCCAGCGCCTTTCGACACAGTACAATTGAGACTCCAAGGGCATGCCTCAAAGTGGGTGACGGAAAATCCCCATCTTCCAGCAACAGTAGTAGTAGTATTGTATTGGTGCAAACGAACTAGTTGGACACCTGTTGTTAATAGTTACTGTTTAGCCCATAGATTATCACAACGTGCCTTATCTTCTGTTGTGTTTAGTGTTGAGGCTTATTTTATTTCATATTATCCTAATTCATATACTCCCTGTCTAATAATACAAAGGCTAGTAAATTTGGTTGACGTCAGTTGACGATCGACCGTAAAACTATAAGCCAAATCAAATCACGGAATGGTAATAAATGGGGTGCCAGCTTAACGTAGATAGATAAGGATAGCATTATTTTCTTTAAAAGGTTTTCTTTAATCAAATGTTTTGATCAATAGACGAGTTTGGCATCTGTTAAGTGCTCATCGGATATCATAAATTGTACAATATGCTGTCATAAAAGGTGTTTGCATTACTGTTTTACAGCAGAAGTAGGTAGATCAGCAGTGGTTACTTCTGTAGACGCACAATACGCCCTGCGACCACCATTTACTACGAGCTCAAAAAGCCCGAATATATTTGCTTTGGATTGGATTACCTTAGTCTACACTACTAAAATTACCTCACTAACTGCCTATTTAACTATAGAGCTATTGCGCGGTTATACTGGTTGTAGCAAGAAAAATGTTTAATTCGAATATTGGGTTTTCTCCGGTAAATCTTATGTTTTATCATGCCTTTACTAATAATATATTATACAACTGACTGATTGAGTGATAATTCTGGAATATCCTATAGACTTTAGCGGTTGTGTTTCTTGTAAACTTTCTATCGGTTCATGTAATTAATTATTGAAGTACTGTTCGAATGTTTTCACTACGCAATTTTGCGTTTTAGTTTGAAGAGTATTTTTGTGTTGTGTTGTGTGTGGAGTGTTGACATGAGTTTATGTGAAGTTGAGATTCGACTTTTATCTCTCCAAGTGCGCTCCGCGACTCAAGCTGTGCTGTTAATTGGCTAGGGTGAGACCGTTTAACGTCAGATGCTAACTGGTGGTAGGACCTATTGTGAGTCCGCGCGGGTAGGTACCACCGCCCTGCCTATTTCTGCCGTGGAACAGTAATGCGTTTCGGGTTGAAGGGTGGGGCAGCCGTTGTAACTATACTGAGACCTTAGAACTTATATCTCAAGGTGGGTGGCGCATTTACGTTGTAGATGTCCATGGGCTGCAGTAACCACGTAACACCAGGTAGGCTGTGAGCTCGTCCACCCACTTAACAAAAAAAAAAAAAAAAATGTGCCTTTGCTTGTTAATAAAAACGAAACTTTTTACTGCAAATTATGAAAGGAACATCACACTTACAAATTAATTCATAAGCTTTATGAAAAAGTGCGCTTTAAGGTCAAGTTTGACTTGACAAGGAAAACATGGTAGCGTTTGACCTCGGTCACGCACAGCAAGTCTTAACGAATCAGAATCCAATTCGTAATGCTTGTACGGAATCCAAATTAAAAAGTATCTTAGAAACCTCCAAAAACTTTTTTTCGTTTAAATAAGGATATTTTTCAAATCTGATCGAGTAGATTTGATATTTAAGAACGGGGTGTGGAAACATTTGGCTATCTCTCTTACATCGACGGGATGGATGTAATATGCTTTGCGGTCAACCCTGTCCTGCCGTCTCAATAGCCCCGACTGGGCTCCGGCCCGGTTTGGGGTAGGGCGCCGGCTGTGGACAGCGGTTGAGGTAGTGAGGTTCAACTCTCACATACCTGCCGCGCGGGTGGGGATCCGGAGATTTTCTCCTGTGGCAAAAAACCTCTCTTACATGCTTTTTTTATTGTTTATGGTAGTAGAAGATAGTAGATTGTAGAAGACGATAACGTTATGAATGATTTTATACCTTGATCGTTTTTTTTTTCTTCTTAGACTATACACAGTATCGGAGTTATTGACAAACTGATGATGACGAGCTAATAGTGTACTTGTTACGAGAAACCACATATATTTTTGATTTAAGAAAATAAATCTATTTCTACGACAGAACTTGCTGACTTAACAACCATCTAATTTTATAAATTCTACTATCAATACGATAAGATTCGTTCTATCTGAATTTTCTGTTTTTCTTGTATTTTAGTTTGATGTGTTCTAGCAGTAAATTCTAATTTCGGAAAGTTACCGAAAATTCAAGAAAACAATCACTTTACATAATGCTACATATTCAATTAAAACTATAAATCAGATCACAATGAATTTGAGACAAAAAATACCTATGAAACTTTTCACCTCCTACGATCGAAACGCTACGTAGGCTGAATATATTTTCATTCAGGGAAAAGGAACAACTTTTCGAACTTTCATTTTCACTAGCTCGTTTCAAGTCAACATTTTTGTAGGAAATATCTTAAGTGACTGGTTAAGTTATTCTATTAATTGGGATCGTAGGCAGCGATCACGTTATTAATTTATTAATTTATATAATAAGCATTAAAATATTCATTGATCTTTTATTGTTAGAAACACAAAGAAATAGTTATGTATGTAAGATGTTTATAAAAATTAAAGATATCAGATTAGATTCATATGATGTGTGACATCATAATTATGAAATGAAATGGTAAAAATCAACGATAAGACTAACCCAAGGTGAAGAGAATAAATACATCGGTATTTCTTTCTTTCTGAATCTTTATTTTTATAGGAAAGAATTCATAATATTCATATTAAAAAATACGAAAGATATGTTTAGTTTTTAAGTGGGGTTAGGCTAAAAATACATTAGTAGTCTTAAACGGTTTATGTAAACGAGAGTTATTTGCAAGGGCTACAATTATAAAAATCAAAACTCTATTCCTCAATCAACTTCCTTATTTCGTGTAGTGTTTGTTGACAAATTTTAGTGATATCGATTAAAAAAAAATATTAGAACGAGAAAACGTAATTCATAGAATGAATTTACATCTTAAAGCGTTGTAAGCAGTTTCATTTTGTTTGTTATGTGAATGAATACTTATACTTTACTGGTGGTAGGACCTATTGTGAGTCCGCACGGGTAGGTACCACCGCCCCGCCTATTTCTGCCGTGGAGCAGTAATGCGTTTCGGTTTGAAGGGTGGGGCAGCCGTTGTAACTATACTGAGACCTTAGAACTTATATCTCAAGGTGTGTGGCGCATTTACGTTGTAGATGTCTATGGGTTCCAGTAACCACTTCACACCAGGTGGGCTGTGAGCTCGTCCACACATCTAAGCAATAAAAATAAAAAAAGAATGTGGATAAATAATATGAATCAACAAGTGTTTCTGAATTTCAATAATGTAGTGTACATAATCTGTAGCTAATAGAAATTTCTATACTTGTACAACGTGTCTAATGTTTAATTACACTCAGGCGTACAGTATGGAACGGCCTTATTCTAACTTGTATTAGTAATTCATAAAATATAAGCAGATTTTGTTACATAAAATATGCACGAGCGTAGTCCAGAATATTTTGTCGGTAATTAAGCCCGAAGCCAAACCCAGGCCCACGCGTGATAGTCAACTTGTTGAATTAAAAACCTAATCCTACGGTTTCTTTGATCCAACCAAAAGGGCAGGCAAAGGTTTCGACGTTACTAATATAATATACATTTATTCAGAAACAACATTTATACTACGCGCTTTTTTGCTTTTTGACGGGCACACATTTTCCACAATTTGAACAATCTGTATGATTATTTTATCTATATATTAATTAATACGTGAAGCAAAAACTTTGTATCCCTTTTTACGAAAATTGTGCGGACGGAGGAGTATGAAATTTTCCACACTTATAGAGGATATAGAGAAGAAGTGCACAATGGTTATATATTCTTAAAATAATGCAAAAAAGATACATTAAATCAATAAAGAAAACATTACACACACTACATATCATGTACTTGGCGTACACACCCATGCATACCATTTATTGTTCTTGACGTCTGTTGTCAAATTGAGAATAGATTAAATATTGTTTGTCTTTGTTAATATTTTTTATAGTGTAGTCTTGGCGAAATTTGTGATTATAGAAGTATAAAATAGAATCAAAATAGTGTATAAACTTACAATTCCAATTAATTATAGTCGAATTTCGACTACTGCGGGACCTCTAGTAATGTTAGCTAAACAACTAGGCTCAAAACTTTTAGTTACATAATTTTCATTTCTTTTTATATTCCATAAGAATTGACATCGACTATAGTAATAGGACCTCAATAGATTGTGTATCTCCGAATTTATATGTTCTAATAGCTTTTTATACGGGTGAAATGAATTCATGTGTATTTTTCATTAATTTTCTGTGCGATTTTGGAAACACAATGTATTTGTTATTTGGGCAGAAATAAAAAATCTTCGAATCTATATTTTTAGCGTCTATATTTTTTTCTATACGTCACAGAAGGACCGATATATTCATTATCTTTTGACATAGTTTGACGTACGGTGGGTAGTCGTGCAATGATATTGTGCAGCACGAAACTGTGAGACAGTTCCGAGATGTCTTCACTCTTTCTAAGTTTTTTTTTCTTTTTCTTTGATGAATGGACGAGCTCACAGCCCACCTGGTGTTAAGTGGTTACTGGAGGCCATAGACATCTACGACGTAAATGCGCCACCCATCTTGCGAACGCATTAGTGCTTCACGGCAGAAATAGGAAGGGTAGTGGTACTTACCCGCGCGGACTCACAAGACGTCCCTACACTTCGACACTGCCCAAGCACACCGTCCGAAGTCAGCCGAAGTTTGAGGAGTAATTAATGAGAACTTTGAAATAAAAAGACGATCTCTATGTTTTTGTTTTACGATAACTGAGTTGAATTGTATAATGCTTAGGTATGAACTCTGATCAAAATAGGACGGTAGTTTAAATATAATACGAACTGTAAACTGTTAATATCCATTAAACATAGAGTCGATTATCACTAAGATATTAAAGAGCCGCTGTTTACAAAGATATTCTACTGTGTTTAATATGTGAACTATGCCTTACATTAACGTGATCTATTTATTTTCAAGTCTGCTGTATCTATTGTGACTAGAGGTCCCGCAGTAGTCGAAATTCGACTATAATTAATTGGGATTGTAAGTTTGTACACTATTATGATTGTATTTTATACTTCTATAATCACAAATTTTGCCAAGACTACGCTATAAAAAATATTAACAAAGACAAAAAATATTCTCAATTTGACAACAGACGCCAAGAACAAAAGTTTGACAATAAATAGTATGCATGCGTGTGTGCGTCAAATACATGGTATGTAGTGTGTGTAATGTTTTCTTTATTGACTTAAAGTATCTTTTTTGCATTATTTTAAAAAAATATTAGCATTGTGCACTCCTTCTCTATATTCTCTATAAATGTGAGAAATTTCATATTCCTCTGTCCGCGCAATTTTCGTAAAAAGGGGTAAAAAGTTTTTGCTTCACGTATTAATATATAGATAAACTTCGGCGATGACACGGATCATGATGTAAATTGAACGTCTAATAATTTTAGTCTTAGGCATATGTCAGAATTTTATACGAAATGTCCAACGAAATATCACAGTGGGAAAAGTAGGAGATTCTTGTGTAAAGCGTCGATCGTTCTTGCTCATAAATAGTCTATTTTAGCGTTCCCTGACCCGGTTTGTCAATTGTCAACATAACAATCTTCGTATAGATCTGAATTGTGAACGTGTAGTACGTTATTTACCGGTCTATTTGGTGCCCCAAATATTAAATTTAGAATGAAAAAAGTAAACGATCCTTTGTCGAAGTTCACAGTTCGGTTTATAAGACTTTTAAAAACTTCAAGAAAGTTCGACAGATGGTTATAAACGAGATTCAATACGAAGTTACGTAATTAATCGAAATTATGAAAAGGCGAATTTGATAAATGGTTTTATTCTAATTTTAACCGAGTTTTTTTTCTAATGGGTGAAGTATCAATTTTAAAATTTTGGTTTTTGAAAATATTAATTCCCATTATTTTTGTTATTGTTGTTATGATTGAAGGATTACTGGTGGCCCGGAGGCCTTTCCAGTTTCACCAGGACAGGTGGGCGAGCAAAGGCTCAGCCAGGAGCCAGCTACCCGAGCGCCTCCGAAGGAGACCTAACAGCTCAAGAGCAGCTGCTTCGCGAATGAATCTACTACCGGATCGGAATCGCGACCCGCTGAGAAGATCCAGCGAGAAACTCAGCGAGCTGATTCATGGGTTAGGTTGCACGGCGAACTCTTTGTCGAGTTCGACGAGTACGGTTACCGAGGTCCCTAAGCCTGCTCCTAGAGCTGAAGGCGTCTAGTGCAAAGGTTATTGGATCTGAGGGATCCGTAAGGACGTGTCTAGGGCGTCGACGGTGACTGGCTCCTGCATGATCAGGGTTCGGGGAGTAGTCAGCGGCGGCTACGATAAGGCGATTATCATGACGCATAGCCTTATCGAAGTACCGTTCCGACGCTGACTTCATGTATTTCTGGATAGATTCGAGGCCCAGGTCGTCGTGTAGGTCAACGTTCCTCACGAACCACGGAGCTCCGACGGCTAACCTGCAAAAGCGGGATTGTAGAGATTGAAGGGTGTGTATGTGTGTGCGGGCCGCGTGAGCGAACACCACACTCGCGTAAGTCATGACGGGCCTTATGCAAGTTTTGTAAAGTGTCACCTTGTTCCGAAGGGACATTTTACTCCGCTTACAGATCATGGGGTAGAGTCTACCGAGAATAAACGCGGCACGGTCACGGACTGATTTTATATGCGGGCGGAATGTCATCGATGCATCCAGGGTAACGCCCAGGTACTTGACCTTCCTGGCCCAGGGTATGGATTGACTAAAGAGAGTAATCGGTGGTGTGAGATTCCTCCTCCTAATACGGGAGGAAATCCGTGTGGAGCTTCCCCTCTGAAATAGCACCGCAGTACTTTTCGCTGGGTTGATGTCTATGCGCCATTTTCGGAACCACTGTCCTAGGGCTAGGGCTGCGCTCTGAAGCTTCTTCGCGATTAGGGACTTGTTTCTACTGGAATAGTAAACAGTCGTGTCGTCGGCGAATAAAGCTAAATGGGTTGGCGGCGACCGGGGAATATCGTTAACGAATAAGCTAAATAGGAGGGGTGAGAGGACAGAGCCTTGCGGGACTCCAGCTGTGAGAGGTCGTGGGGAGGAGCGGGTTCCCTCGACTCGATATCGAAAAGAGCGGTTCGACAAGAAGTCCCATATGATGAGCACGAGACTATCCGGCACGCCCATGTTGAATAGTTTGAAAATCAAACCGTTGTGCCAGACTTTGTCGAACGCTTTTGCGACGTCGAAGAAGAGCTCCCGTGTATAACGGTTTTGGTCGATTAAGCCCCACAAGAATGTGCTCCGTGAGGCGGTGCACCTGTTGAACGCATGAGTGATTTGTACGGAATCCGAATTGTTCATCGATGAGAATGCCCTTGGATGAGACGAAGTCTCTGAGGCATTTGTAGAGCAGACGCTCATACAGTTTGCCTAGAGACATGAGGAGGCTAATCGGGCGGTAGCTCGTCGGATGATTATTTGGTTTACTGGGTTTATGTATGCCGATAACGTCCGCTTCTTTCCACACCGCGGGAAAGATACAGTTCGCCATAGCGGCATTGAAAATAGATGCCAACATCACGATGAGTTGGACGGGTAGAAGTTTAATAACGCGGTTGGATATACCGTCGGAACCGGGAGCCTTGCGAGGACGTAGGTCTTTGATCAAGTCTTTAACTTCCATCGGGGTGACGGGTGGTAACGCGTCCGAGGGTGGCAAGGAGACTCTGCGTTCTACCTCACTGTCTACAAATTCTACATGAACAGGGTCCACGGATTGAGTGCTGGGCGTGCACTGGGTTTCCAATGTATCGGCCAGCAGCTCTGCTTTTTCATCATCATCGAACGCCGCGAGTCGGCCTGAGGGGCCTACGAGGGGGGGCATAGTTACTACCATATCCGATTTGAGAGTACGAGCTAAGCGGTAGTAAGACCTTTGAGAGGGCGCGAGTCTTTCTAAGAAATCAAACCATCTGGCATCTCGGACTTCGGCGATGCGAGACTTTACGTCGCGTTGTAGGGCACGCATTCGAATACGATTTTCCGCGGTAGGATACCTGTCGTAGGCGCGTATCGAGGCGTTCTTAGCTCTAAGGAGTTCCCTAATATCGTCGGACAATTTGAAGCGGTGAAGGAAGTCCTCCGCTACAACTTGTTTCGATGACCTATCTAATGTCGAGGTGATGTGTGACGTTAAGATGTCTATGGCTTCAGCGGTATCCTGAGGGGACGGGGTAGAGTCTGGGTTAAACGGGAGCGATGGTGGATCAGATTCAGCCAGGCTGATGCCCAGCGTGTGCCAATCCACCACAGTCCTCGTGACGGGAACGGAATCGGGAGCGCGACCGAGCTTCATAACGACGGGACGGTGGTCTGAATCTAACTCTGAAACTACTTCGATCGAGTGTAAGCGTAGAGTTACGTTTTTTAATAACGCTATGTCGAGTATATCCGGGCGATGCGCGATATTTAGCGGGTAGTGAGTCGGGGTTAGCGGAGCGACGATATCGAAGGCGAGATCATCGACTAACGCGTCAAGCCGCCTGCCATTCGGGGTTGTAGTGTGTGAGTTCCACCTGATGTGTTTACAATTTAGGTCGCCCGCCAGAATGACAGAGCTCCCCATGCCGAGCAGCGCCTCGATATCACTGCTTAGAACGATCTTATCCGGTGGAAGATAAACGGACGCGATAACGATCGGCGCGTGTCCCGTCAGTGAGATTCGGCACACTGATGCTTCGATATTAGCGAGCGCGGGAGGATCGAGCGGGACGCAATGCAGGGCTCTTCTATAGTAAATGACGGTACCACCACCACGAGCAGAGAGCCTGTCGTTCCTGACCATGTTATAGTTCGCGATTTTAGGGTCACGGCGCGCGGGCTTAAGTAGGGTCTCCTGCACTAAAAAGATATCAATTTGATGGTCACGCAAAAAGTCAGAAACCTGATCACGTTGATTTGCGAGACCGTAAGCGTTAAAAAATCCTATCGTTACGGATAGGGGCTTTATTCTACTTATATACGCCATTGATTACCGGCGGAGTGAGGGGAGGACGTACGTATTTAATGACGCGTATACGTCGGCGTATTCTTGCACAACGGCGATAAAGTGTTGTGCAGTGGAGGCAGCGCGAATGGCGTCGCCCAAAGCGTTAACGCGCTCAAAGTTGATCGACTGAAAGAAGTCGATTGCTAAAGCGAGATTATCGGACGCGGTCTGAGGGCAAGTCGCGGGAGAGGGACGAGTCGCGGGGGCGGGACGAATCGCGGAGGAGGGAGTTGTAGCCGTGTTTGTGTACGGCAGCGGTTTCGCCCAGGCCGAGACACTGGGCACCGGCGCCGAAACGAACGCTGGCTTAGCCTGCGACACAGAGGGTGCCGAGGCTTTGATGTCTGGGCCGGAAGCTCGGAGGCGGTTTTGGCGGGCGACGCGTCGATTTATTTTAGGGGCTCGGGGGCATCCGCGGTAATTTGCGGGGTGACCCTGTGTTCGACACAGGACGCAGCTAGGCGGTTCCGTCGCGGTTTTTTGATCGCGAGTGCATAGGGCCGTGGCGTGATCGCCTAAGCACTTGACGCATCGGGGGCGCGCGTGACAGTTACGGGAAGAATGCCCGTATAATTGGCAGTTATGGCACTGGCTAGGTGTGCCTTTCTTGTGTGGGGTTTCGACGGCGATTCCGGAAAGGCTACAGACCGTTCGGATGTTGAATATTTGCTTACCCTCGGGGGTAGGCTGGAGGGCGACGAGAACCATATTATATGGCTCCCTTCCGCGGCCTGTATGCATGCGGTGTACGGAGTTAACCGGTAGGCCTTGTTCGAGAAGGTCGGCCTTAACGAGCTCGGCATCCAACTCTTTAGGGATGCCACGTATAACGGCACGGAGTTCGCGCTCCTCCTGGAGCGTATACGTGTGGAAACTTATACGCTCCTTACGGAGGTAAGAAGAGAGGGCCCTATGGTCGTCGGGTGTTCGAACCTTAATTTGAATGCCGTTCGCGAGGTTACGGGCATTCGTGAAATTGATATTTTTGGCCTTAAGGGCCAGGGAAACTCGTTCCCAAGCTGCCTTCTCTTGAAGGATTACCGAGGGAGGGGTCTGGGTTTTATTTTGTGTCACCGGACGCGGCGACGGAGTGGCACGGGCTGGAGGCGCAACGGGAGTCTGAGGGCGGGGGCGCGACGCGTTCGCGGCTTTGCTAATTTTAGCGGCCGCGGGAGCTCGAGACTCCGCGGCACGCTTCTTACCCTTTTGCACCAGGGTGAATCCATCCGTCGATGAGGCGGGGGCGAGGTCGACCTCCATCTCCGAGTCAGAGTCGGAGGACGAGGAGGCGGGCGCAGGTGACCTACGAGTAGGTGTTTTGGAGGGTGCGACGGAGGCCGCGGATGATCGCGCTGCTGGAACGGTGACCACGGCGGACGACGCAGCAGTTTTACTCGCCAGTATAGGCGACGCGGGAACAGCAGGCACGACGGAGGCTGCGGTGCTCGATGCAGAAGCTTTGCACGCAGGTACAGGCGACGCAGGAGCAGCGAGCTCGGCGGAGTCCACGAGAGGGCTCGCGGTGTGATCGGCCTTAAAGGCCTGAAACTCGGAAGTGAGCTTTGGGTAGCGAAGCCGGAGAAATTCCGCAAATACAGCGTCCATGATGGCTACGTGCCCAGGTGGGGCTACCCTGGGTCTTAGAAAACACTCGCCTTGCGGCGAGGCCCCAAATTCTCGGACCTGAGCGGTTCTATTGAACACAGGTGGCGATGCGGCACGATTACTACAGGACAAAGAAAAAAACACAACAAAACGGAAATAACAAAAAGAAACAAAACAATTAAACACTTCCAGGAAGACAGTTTGTCGGCAGATGTACCACGAACACAGAAATAACAAAAGGAAACAAAACAATTAAAAACTTCCAGAAAAAAACACTTGGTCGGCAGATGTACCACGAACACAGGCCGCGCGAACAATGGCCGGGCTAACAAAAGCCGGGCGAACAAAGGCCGGGCAATCGAGTGGTCGATGAGCACGTCCGCACGTGACGGGTGCCTCTATCGGAATGGCCATTATTTTTCCAAAAGACCGTTTGAAACAGTTTTCGCATTTTGATTTGATATGTTCTCTAAAATCTAGTATTCATTTATTTTAAATTAGTTTTATGGTTTGAGCTCGTGGTTTGTAAAGTTATTAAATCGAGGGGCGAGAGGTTATTTAGTTTAAACGACACTTTTGCCACTTTACAGGAGAGCCATTTAATTTTTAAAAATTTGCAAAGATATCGTAACAAAAAAAGCTTCGTCGGCTATTTGAATGGGTTACCCCATTACCACTTAAGTGAAGTTCAATTAAAGAAATCAAATTGTTGATACTAATACCAAATAAAACGGACCTTTAATAACAAAAATAAATGTCGCGTATTAAGCGAAATGTCGCTTAATCCGAATAGCCTTTTAACCCTCGACGTTATATCCGACGTTGCGAATACTTTACAGATTTCGTATCCTTCGCGATTCCGTTGACTTCAAACGTAAGAGGAAACCATAAAAGTAGTTTTAATTATGTACACGTCTCGCGAACACCGAAGCAAATAGAAGGCCTTTAATTAGTCACGACCGTGGTGACATTTGTTGTTTCATATTGATTAGCTGTATGTAGGTTATTTCGGTGCAATGAAAATCCTAATGCAATTAGCTTACGTGATTATTAATTTTGTATTATGTAGGTTTCCCCAATCGGATTTCCTAAACTACATTTTTAAACTATATAACTCAACCAAGAAAGTTAGAAGTATTACAATTGTTTGTTAGAAAATGATTATTTTATAAAAGCAGTGCAAAAAGTTAGTCTCTTAATCTTCAAACCAATGCCTCTTCAAATTTTCATGTCACCACCCTGCCTATTTCTGCCGTGCCGTAATGCGTTTCGGTTTGGAGGATGAGGCAGCCGTTGTACCTATACTTGAGCCTTTAGAACTTATATCTCAAGGTGGGTGGCGCCTTTACGTCGTAGACGTCTATGGGCTCCAGTAACCACATAACACCAGGTGGGCTGTGAGCTCGTCCAACCATTTAAGCAATAATAAATAAATAAATCACACGGAATGTATTGCAAAACATTATTCAAGGCTCTGACTGCTACAGACAAGTTAATGAGATTTCTTACGAATTTTTTAACCATTGAGTCTGGAGTAGTCCGCACTACATGGGACATGAAATTTTTCGCTCTCGTATAGCTCTCTCATTTGTAAAGAGCAACAAATCTTAGGGATCACGCAACATATTACGTACAATCTCCTTCACTATTCAAGAGGCGCACGCAGAAGATATAATACATTGAAATATAATGTCGAGGCGGACGGACGGCAAATGTCATGAAGCGAAAACATCTAGTCCTTACATAAGAAAAGTATGTATTTTGAAATTTGTGGATATACTAATTAGCTTGTTATTTGAGAAAAAAAGTTTTATCAAATTAAATATTTTAACTTTGGTCTTTTTTTATTAACTACGCTATTATTATTAGCTTCAGACGTATGTATGTATGTTTGTAACGGAATATTTGAACATGATTTTGACCCCCTTCAAAACGTCGGATTAACTTGAATTTGGTATACTTATTAAGGAACGATGACAATTCGACATAAAAAAATATTGAAAAAATTGAAATTCAACTAAAAAATGAAAAATAAATAATAGTTTTAAATAACTAACAAAATACGCTTTTATATAAAATCCAACTAAAAAATAGAAAATAAATTTAATAAATTTGAATTAAAAATAGATTAAGAAAAAATGATTTTATTGTAAAAAAAAGCGTGGGGTGCTTTTCAGGATACAGATATGAGTAGAAGGGTTTTGATATTATCCTGAAAAGGGTATTTTGTTAGTTTTTTTAAACTATTATTTATTGGTTGTGTGATCATCAATCAGAATTGAACTATATGCGATTTTAAATTTGTAATCAAAAAGCAATAACATGATGATTAAACGGGGAAATGGCTTTAATTAGGGCATCGATCCGATGCTATAGTGAGCGTGTGCTAATTTTAATAAGTTTCTGAATAAGGCGCATGGAAAGATAAGAAAAAACGTCTAGTGCAGATCGAATCCGTAATGGATTTTATTTCGTGAAACACTGAACGAATGAATGAAGTGGTAGTTTTTTGTTGTCACCTGAAACCACGAAAAGAACAAAGCGAAACAAAATGACAGTGTCGACTAGCACAAGGGCACCTAATGGGTTGGAATCTTGAGCAATTTACCTGAATAGGTAGGGGTCGAGAACGCCTACTTAATGTACACGAAAGTGGACTCGTCGATTTCTAACTTTGTTCTGGTGTTGAATGACGGTATTATTATCATGTCCATAATATTTTTTTTTATTAATAATGGTCACCAATCGCAGCGGTGTTAGTTCTTAGGTTTTATCTATATGTGTTCCCTCCAGGATGAATAAGATGGTATACCTACGACAGTAAGCTCATTGCAGCCGCACAAGTGGTCATTGGAAGTAAGCTCAATGCAACCGTACAAGTGGTCAAAGCATTTATTGGAACAAGTGATTCGGTTACGGCTGGAATAGAACCTTAAGCTAAAGCAGGCAGCGAAAAAAGTAACGTATAGTTTTATAGATATTATAGAGACAGCTATTTTTCGGTTGTCCGTGGGACCACGAAAACCGTAATGTCAAAAAACAAAATGGCGGTAAAAACGCAATATTAAATATACAGTTTATAGTAATTCTGATTATGTCTAGCGAAAACCGGAGACGAATACTTAGACGGTAGTTATAGCAATGTTAGAATGTGGTAAGGGGTCTTGTGAGCCTGAACGGGTAGGTACCACCATCCTGTCTATTTCTGCCGTGAAGCCGCAATTCGTTTCGGTTTGAAGGATCGAGTAGCCGATGTCCTGTAAAAACTGAGACTCATGTATTAAGGTGGGTGGCAGCATTTACGTTGTTGATATCTACGGGTTCTGGTAACTACATAACACCAAGTGAACCGTTACCTCGTTTAGTCATGTAAGCAATACGAAAAGAAATGTGGACGAGTAAAACTTTATTCAGCAGTGACAACGCGAACTTTAAAGCATTCGAAAAATTTAGTTCGAATACTAAAGCGTAAAAAATGACATTAAGTAAAACGTAAAAGTGGTTAAAATTAATACCGCCGATGGTGGGTGAAGAGAGTCTTCGTACTGCAAAAATGTGTTAATACGTTCGCTGCTTACTTAGTGTGCTAATTAACGCTACCACCCATCTTAAGACATAGAGTCATAGTTTTAAGTGTATTTTTTAACGGTTGTTGTACGGTTCATGTGGAACGCGTGACAGAATAGTGCGAGCTTACGGAAAGCGCTACCATCAAAAAATTCCGGTTGGCAACCGCAGTACAGCCAGAATTTTACTATTGCCTTACTATTAGATGTGAGCTTGAGCTAAGCCCTTTTAGATTATTAAACATTTACTCATTGTCATGTGAGTTTTCATACAAGACGTCATCCCAGATTGTCATTAAATGTTTGTGACAGCAAAGTGAAGTAACTGTTTCTGAGCGACACGAGAACCCTCTCATCGTGGCCGCCGGTAACTACATTCCCGATCCTGCGGACAGAAGTCGCTGGAAAGCAGTCGACGTCGCCCAAAACACGTCATCTCGGATCCTCCCGATCCACTAACGGTGCTTTTAGGTACTTCAAGCACCGGTCACCGTTCTCGTCGAACCCGTCGTCACCAATCAATGTTTTTTTTTCTATTGTGTAAAACGAAAGGTTTTAGAACATACCGCCACAGTCTCTGAAGACGTTTGTAAAATAAGATGACTTCAAAATATACCTACGGACTTTATGTAAATCAGTGTCTTGAAACATAACGAATTAAATTCTCTTAATAAACCGTTCGAAGGGAGAAAAGCTTCGTAAGGCGGGTTTATGCGCATCGTCGCGTGAGTAACGGCCGTGCATAATGTAAGGACATTAAACCGAAGCATTACTGTATTAAATTGTAAATTAACTGAATTTACAGCGCTTTTCCATTGACTAAATGGATTTTTCTTTCGATCGTGAACTTGAAAATTTTATTTATTACGAATTCATAAGGAGTGGTTTCTTAAAAATGAAAATCAATTGCATTTGAATTGTTTGTTCGTTGAAAAATTTGAATTCCATTCATTGTTCCATTCAAATAATTGAGTGTTTGCAAACTGATCTAATTTTTTTTTATTTTTTTTTTATTGCTTAGATAGTTGGACGAGCTCACAGCCCACCTGGTGTTAAGTGGTTACTGGAGCCCATAGACATCCATAACGTAAATGCGCCACCCACCTTGAGATATAAGTTCTAAGGTCTCAAGTAGTATAGTTACAGATACAGTAATGAAATAATTATGATCGTTTTGCATTTTTTTACTATGCTATTGTCTATTTTGGAACGAAGTTCCTTATCGCGCGTTGTGAAAGGGGGCTAGACGGAAAAAATTCTTACGAAAAGTTGTCACGACACTTTTTAGATCCGTCATTCTGACCAATCAACGTGTAGGCGCTTATCGCGTGACATTGCTCGTATCCGATTGGTCCGCGTAATGAGTACAGTTTCTCGAGATAGCGTTTCAACAATAGTAATTTAGTTCATAGTATTGTTTTTTTTTTCTTCATAATGCCGTAATTTGTTATTATAACTTAAAAAAAAAATTACAATTCCTTCACTAATTAATCGAAAGGAACTTCGTTCCATCCGGGTGTCCCTTGACACCTCTGAAGTTTTTTTTTTGTATATTTTCCTGCCGGGAACGTGTTATGAGCTTCTTCGGACACATCATGCGGTCTCCCAGACATGAATTAGAGAAGCTCATAATTACGGGTCGCATAGAGGGCGAGCGCGCCGTGGGCAGAACACCAGCCAGATGGTCAGATCTAGCAAGAGAAGCACTCGGTGGTAGTCTGTACCATGCAGTCCATGCCACCCCTGATCGAGCACATTGGAAGTACGTCGCATGTGGTCGTAATCCTCAGTAGTGAGGGAACGATATAGAAGAGAAGAGAAACCTCAATATTGTACTTTGGCAATCTTAGGTAAATTTCCGGGCTTAGCGTTATCATCTATTCATTACATAGATAGATTATTATCATGTATTGCATTAGTATACATACATACATTGCATTAGTATATCCGATATTAGGGATTTTCACTTATCGAATGTAAAGTTTTTGCGGACTGTCAATACAATATTGTTCCAGCAGTGGTGTGAGACCTTCGTAACTGTCGCTATGGGGGCACCGGAGGAGGTGAAGGATAGTGACTAGGTTTCTGAGATGCTTCACATAATGGGGCAACTTCACGTGGCCACAGCCAAAAATTACGCATAGTACATAGCCCCTAGCTCCAATGGAGTGTCGGGATTCCTTCGCCTCTAGTGGCTTGGGGCCGGGCTCTTGAGGCTTTTTCAATTCTTGTCTTTAGTAGGACAGTTTCCGTATTCTATTCGTTCGAAGAACACGAAGTACCTTTCTACCTCCACTGATACATTGGCTCCGACCTGGAAACAGTAGTTGAACCAGCCAGAACCCCGCCGGTTTGGTGTCCAATATAGCGCAGAGACATGCGTTCCGCGCGAATCGTTTCGCCTTTGCTCCAGCTTTCTTCGGGCGAGTTCTGTTTCTGACAAGGGATTTTGTTCGGATCAACTCCAACATGATCGCCTACCGCACCCAAAGCGTAGGCGGAAGTCCAACGATTTCTTCCAACGATAAAAAATATCTGCAAACGTGCAAATTTTGTAGGTCATTCAGAAAATAGCTCTCTTGGCTCGGAAAGTTCCAGAGAGATGTTTTATTATTACTCTAGATGTGCAACCGTCGATAAGCGATGGCTCAATCTGCGAAATACCACGCCAAAAGAACAGATAATTTACCGGTCATATATTACGCTAATTAGCTCCAGCTTGGCTTGGAATCAAAGTCGTCCGACAAAATGCATTATGAATTCATAGCATTAGTTTCATTAAATATCTTCAATAATAAACTTCACGTTTCTCGAATATTCATTCGAGTCGTCGCGTCCGCTGACCTTGCAGTAAAGCTGGTAGCATAGTTTTGACATGTGATCGTTGGAAATTATAGTATTATACTCCTGGAATATCAATAACTATTCCAAACTTGTTGTGGTAATTAACATGAAAAATATAAAAGTTTTAATATATTAGGTAACGGAATTTTTATTTTTAAGATTCTATAGCGACAAGACAAAGGATTCTTTGATATCATCTGGTCTGCTTGTCTGCCTGTCTCTATTTTAGAAGCATTTTTCTCAACCAGACCTATTTAAACTTATATAAAAAGCTATATAAATTTATATAAAAAATAACTTTTGTACCCGATTATCTCGTTCTTTAAATATGAGTCCGCACGGGTAGGTACCACCACATTGCCTATTTCTGCCGTGAAGCAGTAATGCGTTTCGATTTGAAGGGTAGGGCGGACAGCCGTTGTAACTATACTGAGGCCTTAGCACTCATATCTCAAGGTGGGTGATGGTATATACGTTGTAGATGTCTATGGGCTCTAGCAACCACTTAACACCAGGTGGGCTGTGAGCTCCTCCACCCATCTATATAATAAAAAAGAAAGACCGTCAGAAACCACACACCCCGTTTGCCTACTAAGTGCGTAAGCCTCGTATGAGGATGTTTGAAACAGAGAAACAAAATAGTTTCTGCGAATGAGAATAGGCGTAATTGCTTTATAAACAAAACAAAATTGAGGATTGGTTTAACTGTAATTAAATCAATGTTATTGTTTTTAATGTAAAAAATATTATTGTTATCACGCTCCGAACATTCTCATCGCGTTAATTTTGCCATTCAGCGTATAATGGGATTCTGAGTTGATTATAAAAATTATAGGCCTCTTGTGTGAAATACAAACCAATGACAAACATTAATAAAAAAAACCTAGTTTGGAGGTTTATGACGAAGAGAAGAATTTGACTTTGACACCGAGCTGGTGACTTTGGTTTGGACTTTGAGGGTTCGAATGTTGTTGTTGGGAACTTGTATTTATGCTATCTTGAAAGGGTCATTAGTGAGATTCGGACATCTGTCAATATGATGGCTATCACCACAGTAGTGTAGATAAAAACGGCTGTTGCTCGCACAAAATACAAAACTGTCAGGAAAAAAAACGGAGGGGTATTAAAGATAGGAGCGACGATCGTGTTTTCGAATTATTGTACTTTACAAGACCTTTTTTTTTCCCTACCTTAGCTGGTAGCCTTGAGAGGCTATTCCAGCGTAACCTTAACTAGTAGGTGAGCTCACGGGGCTCAAACCTGACGACGTTGCTAACACGAACCCTAGCAAGAGCCGTGCTTCGCAGAATCTACCACCGGATCGGAAATGCGACCCACTGAGAAGATCCGGCGAGAAACTCAGTGGGCTGTATCTGAGGGTTAATTTACTCGTCGAGCCCTTCGTCGCAAGCGACGGGTTCGACGAGAACGGTGACCGGTGCTTGAGGTACCTAAAAGCACCGTTAGTGGATCGGGAGGATCCGAGATGACGTGTTTTGGGCGACGTCGACTGCTTTCCATTCTTTCCGCAGGATCGGGAATGTAGTTACCGGCGGCCACGATGAGAGGGTTCTCGGGTCGTGCCGCTTTATCGAAGTGGTCGAATTATGTACTTTACAAGACCTAAACGTGATGATATATTTAGAAATGTTTTTATTCATCTATCAGATATAAGGTGATCGTTTTCAATTTCAATTATTAACGCCCTATCGCAGTTAATAAAACGATACTCATCGCCTCATATGAAAATCGATTCCTTTTATATATATATATATATTTGCTTAAGTGGGATTCTACAACGTAAATGCGCCACCTTGAGATATAAGTTCTAAGGTCTCAAGTATAGTTAAAACGGCTGCCCCACCCTTCAAACCGAAACGCGTTACTGATTCACCTGGTGGTACCTACCTGCGCGGACTTACAAGAGGTCCTACCACAACTCACAAGCGGTCCTAGCTATTGGAAGTCTTTTAATAATAAGACCTAATAAGACTCATAATGACGTTAAATTAAAGTAAATATTCCTTCAAACAATGGTTACTATCACAAATTAGTTAATAAAACCACACTATTGTAAATGCACATTTTTTTAAAGGGCTTGTGTGTATGTAGAAAAGACCTGTGTTTTATTCATATTTTAGAAAAACTTAACCTTAACATAACCTTAAATTCAAATCGCACGAAACACAATAAATCATATAATGCCGAGCTTAACGGTATCCATCACTACATTGTAATAAAAAGATTACGTAACGCGAGCTTCGTTCAGGCGAAAATAGAAAGACGTATTGACAACAAGCAGCTCCAAAATTGTTATTGAAAACACCAAATAAACGTGACATACAATTCAGTAGAAATGTCTTAGATACGGGGCTCCGTTAAAAATTTGCAATGTATTTTTGTTTTCCCTTACCTTTTCGTTGGTAGCCTAAGGGGTTATTCCAGCTACGCGCGGACGTGTAAGTGAGCTCACGGGTTCAACTAACCCTCGTAAGAAAAATGCAGAATCTACTACGGGATTGGAATCGCGACCCACTGAGAAGACACGACGAGAAACTCAGTGGGTTAATGCATGCTTTGTAGTAATCGCTTCGAGAAAAACTGCCTTGTGTTCTGATATTATACGGAAAAAGAAAAACAAGCTTCTTGAATCGTGTTAAATATGACAGTGGATAGTTTAATAAACTTACGTGCACGAAATTAAATTCTTAAAAATATCCTTAATGAAATAAAATTATTTTAGTTACTACTTATTATATCTGTAGTATATTAGTCTAAGAACACATAATGGTTTAGTAGTTAATACACTGCGGTGTATTTTTTATAAAATTGTTTTTATTTTACTTTTATGCATAAAGATAGACGGAGTTTTTGTAATTATAGTAATCTAACTGAAGTGTAATGTATTTTAAAAAAAATGACTATTTGTTTGTTTAAACGTTTTCCTGTCTAATTAATTTCTGATTTTTTACATCTATTGTTGGGTATTTAAAATTAACATTATTTATTGTCATTATTATTAAGGAGTCCAACACTCATATAAATGTTAGCCTATCCATTAAGTACATGTATTTTCTATATGGATACCAAGTTTAAAGTCAAACTAAGGTAGAACATGTGACGCGTGAGTCGTGTCAAAAAAAACCAAGCGATCGGTTATCTTTCAAATTATTAGGGATAATTGTAGAGAACCGTGCTCCTGATTTAACAAAACATAATATGTTTTACAAAAGGTTTAATTGTATTATTATTTATACATTTTATTTATACCAATTGCATCTAGAGTTTATAAAACGACACATTAAAAAAAAGTTTAAATTTATTTCGCGAAAACCAATTCCGCTCGCATCAAAATCAAGTTTTTAAGTTATGTCCAGACAAGCCTCTGAATGATATAAATTTCGGAATTTCGATAAAAAATCAAGCTATCTTTTTCTTTTTCTACAATTAAAATAAAAACTTGTTAAAACATGCTTTTTTACTAAGTTTTTTTTAATGGTTTTTGATTTTCAAGCCATTATTTTTGCTCATTACATTCTATGCATCATTTCTGCATGATTGTTTGTTAGATATATGTACAGCTTCATTCTTGAATTAGGAGATCTTCTAGCGATTTAACTCAACTGAAGGCTACGTATGATTGGCCGGCAGTGAGGATCTTTTAGCCTCAATAGAGAACGGCATAGTAGAACACGGAGCATATTATGTATCGCGTAGGCCCAGCCTAAAACAAGATCCTTCGTTCAGCTGTATCTCGACCTTATGACAAACTACACAGATAAAAATATCGATCTTTACACATTCGCTTAGAAACGTAAGGGCTAATATGCAACAGCACTTGCCCAGGTGCTTCGAAGACCACCTCAGACGTGCCAACGTCCACGATATTCATCTCCGATACACTCTAATACTACTCAGTCATCGGTCGGCCTAACCTTGACACGGGTTTGGAGGTATGCACCTCTTAAATCAGTTCGAATACTACTTGTGGCTAAAGAAACACAGGTCGGGGTCGATTTTGGAGATTTATTTTGCTTTAGAACAATACTAGTGATGTCCATCTCGGCAAAGTCGTGAATGAGTATGAAGTCAACGAAGGCATACCATTAGTCATGTCAGCCATCAGAACCGACTATCATTATTTAAAATCTAAAAAAGTAGTGGAGTTATTGATCGTTGAACAATCTCTTCGTCACTAGTAGTTAATAAACCACCGTTATTACACATTTAAACCTGAAGAAACACTTAACTTTTTAATAGACAAAATAAAAAAATTAACACTGTTTAACATCTATGCACTTAATTGTGGGAAAATAAAACAAAGCCGCTGCACGTAACTCCTCTGGATCCTGCAAAAGGTCCACTGAAAAAGTCTCAGTAAATAGGATAATAGAAGTAATGGTGGGACTTCTTGTGAGTCCGCACGGGTAGGTACCACCAGCCTGCCTATTTCTGCCGTGAAGCAGTAATGCGTTTCGGTTTGATGGATGAGGCAGCCGTTGTAACTATATTGAGACCTTAGAACTCATATATCAAGGTGGGTGGCGGCATTTACGTTGTAGATGTCTATGGGCTCCAGTAACCACTTCCCATCTAAGCAATAAATAAAAATGAAAAAAAAAACATTTTACTGAGATTATATCTCATCCGATATCATCTCACCTCATTACACTTAATTTCATGCCAATTGATTAATGCTTCAAATTAATCAACTTCATTTCATTTCACTTCATATTACCATTTTTCATTTTATTTTTTTTATAAAATATTAGACTGCATGGTATGATACCTTTGCCTCTCCAGTTGAAAAAATAGAACTACTACTTACTACTCATAAATTTGACAACAAAAGAGCATGCATGTGTGTATGTCAAATACATGGTAGTGTGTGTAATGTTTTCTTTATTGATTTAATGTATCTTTAAGCATTATTTAAGAAAAATATTAGCATTATGCACTTCTGCTCTATATTTTCTATAAGTTTGGAAAAATTCATACTCTTCCGTCCGCGCAATTTTCTTAAAAAGGGATACAAAGTTTTCGCTTCACGTATTAATATATAGATTAATACATAAAAATATATAATACATACATGCAATCATTAAAAGTTAAATAAGAGCTAAATAAAGACAAAACTCACTACAGCACGTACAAAATAGGAGTTAAAAGTACCAAAATTTAGTCAGTTAAATAATTCAATAGATTCTTTTATTGAACATGTTGCTCTTTTAATACCAATTTGCAGAAGAAAACATCACTAAATGTCCAATTAAACTACAGAACCTATCTCACGCACTACCCAATAATCCTTTAGCAAATTACAGTTACAACCCAGCATTTGGCCGAATAGTTATTAACTTATAATGTACATTGGTCAATTAACAAAAAGCAACGCCCTATTTATATTACGCTCACGTACACTCGAGCTAGACCATAGTAATTATATCGAGAAAGAAAAAGTTAATGCTAAAGTGTTCTTGCTCACCAAATTGGATAATTTGTAAGGACGTGCGTTATTTTTAAGAAAAACAAACAGAATCCACTATTTTTGATATCGATTCTTAATTTTAAATTCACTTCGTTGTAAATACAGTAAAATTGTTTAAAGTACAAAGAGGTGTACAAATCAGCGATTAATTAACCACCGGCTTTCTCAATATAATTCGAAAACATCCCTGATGTAATTGCATTTTTATGTACAACTTAACAATGATTGTACGTGTCACCAACATTTCCTGCAGACACGAACAAAAATAATCCGCATACGCAGAACCTATGGAATTCACATTGGATCGTCCTTAGGGAATTTTATTAGCTCCTCGTCAGTCGTAAAGGGGGTGGAACGTTTATTGGGCAGTTACTGTGATTCAATAAGGAATATTGGCTCTCCTTTATTAACACCACTCGCTTTGAGATGTTCTTTTGCTAATTCAAAAACCATCCGATTACAAGGCCCCTTAAAAATTCATTCCTGCCCTTTCGTTTGGCAGCTATTGCCGAATCGGAAACTTCTTAATTGAGCTCCTAATAATTCATTGTTTCCATAATTAAGGGTGCCCGGGGAATGATTTATTTGAAGATTTATTAGAAACGTCCGAAGATTCGCCGTCGTTAGTACAAGGTTTTGTATTTATTAAGTACATGCTAATGTGCATAGCTTTACTACGTTATCTGTTACTAAAATTTTGTTTTATACTTTTGAAAATTATCTCATTTTTATTAACATTAAAAATGTATTTAATATACGGTTCATGTTATTAAATAACAATTAATAACAAATTAATAAAACTAAAACATAGTAAAAGTAACGAGAAAATGATTTTCACCTGAACATTTTCCAACAATTACAATTAAATTTTAAGCTATCAGACATTTTTCGCTTCGTGTTCGCGTTTTAAAATTTAAATTGTGTTTAAAACTTCGACGCTGTGAAACAATAAGTTGTTTGTATTTTTGGTATACATTAAAAGTTTCCGAAGAAGATATTGAAAGTTAACAACGCAGAAGACGCTCTGAGTGAAACTTCGATACTGACCTAGAAAATTCCAATAGTTGCTTTAAACAGCACATGACTCTCGAAGTTAAAGTGAAGCAATATGGTCTACCCGACTTTTATTCGTAAGGGTATTCGATCTTGATTGATCTTGGCACTCTCTTAACTGGACGGACGGCTGCTATGTCCATTTTCAGCCGCTCATAGAAGCAGTATCCTCATCTAACTCCTTAATTGCTAAATTTCTATTTATATTTATTGCCTTTGGGTAGGGCATATTGTAAGCCTGCACGGGAAGATGTCATATTATTATGCATGTATCGTGCCCCTTTCGGCCGCCAAACAATCACCCGTTCCGGTTTTAAGTGTAAGAAAGCCGTGGAACAATGAAATTGTTGTTGAAATTCACGTTGTGATGTCTATAGTTCTCGGCAGCAGCTTAGCACCCATTAGACGGTGAGCTCATTCAGCCATATACGGCTTAAAAAGCTGTCTTTAGGCCCTGGTTATAAATTGAATAAATAAAAGAGTTTTGTTATATTTTTTTACACGTATCTATCTATATTAATTACTTAACTATGAGAGTTTTTTTTTGTAAATAAATAGGCTACAAATCCTTTTTTTGGAATGCTACGATTATTGGTTCCTCGAAGGAGTTTCCAGTTTCGCCAGGACCGCTGGGCGAGCTCGGGCTGAGCCAGGAATGGTGGGATTTTCTAACAGCTGCCCGAGTGCCTTCGAAGGAGACCTGTCAACTCGAGGGTAGCTGCTTCACGAATTCGTCTACTACCGGGTCAGGCTTTCGTGATACTCATTAGGTCACGAGCGCCTAGACCTAGTGTGAAATTCACAAATGCTTTTCTTCGGAATCTGTTAAGAATACATTAACGCTGTTGCTGGAAATAGCGACGGTGGTGCTAAAGTGATTCCCTGAAATACAGGGTGTTAAAAAAGAAATGAACATCATTCAATTATTTTCCGATCACGTCTAGACATTCGAAAATACGAAAAAAATATTCAATTCTTATCTAACAGCGCGCTGAATATTTCTCCGTAAATATTTTCCGTCTTCCGGCATCCTCGCATACACTGAGACTTTGAAAATGAGGTCAGCATATAAGAGGCCCACAGAGCGTTCAGTAATCCAGAAATTTCCGTCTCCATAAGGGTTTTCACTAAATTAAACCGCCAGACAAGACACTCCGTGGCAAGCATAATGTTACTTGTTTTATTGTAACATTGATTTAAATCCGTAACACTATCAAATTTACAGAAATAAAAATGGATATTTTTTGTTTGTCCTGTATAAGTTTCTAAGCCCAACTGTGATGAAATTTGGTACAATTAATACTGGCACAATAGGAAAAGTTTTATCTTAGTGTTGTAAACTTATGACAAGTGGCGCGTGAGCAGTTTCAAGAAATGTGTGTTTTTTATAAAATTATAAATACTATTCACAGCCGAACATAACCAGATTTAACTAGTTAAAAATAAAAACAATCCCGTCAAAGGTCCGTGTTCCTAACATAGCATTGCGAGATTAAAATCCAAAATAATCACACAATGAATGTGAACAACTTTTGTCATACAATTTTAATTGCGTGCGAGTTATATTAATGAATTTCAAACCATTTAGCGATATTTTTGTTTCACTACTATTTCGTACAATCGACCTGACTTTTGAGCTCAGACTGTGTTAAATAATTTAATATATATTGCATTTTACAATTGTAATTGAATTTAAAGTCACAGTGCTATAGTCATTTATATGGAAACTATGTTTATTACTGAGTGGCATTTTTGAAGTGTCATAGTCAAGTGCCCGTTAACCGCAGTTAATTTTTTATGTGCTTTAATTACAATAGAAAGCCGACTTAACCTAATAGGTGTGTGGATCTAATAAAGAAAAAAAAAAAAAATTACAATAGAAGAAATATTTAGCCAAACTTATTATCTAATATACACCTTTAGCTTAGAAATCCTTAGCCATATACAAAATTGTAGTTATAATCAAACTGTATACTTCACGTACACCTTATGTTTACTGCACAAACATTGGACCGCAGCCGCGAGGTCACTGGGGCAATAATGAAAAAGTATTATACTAAAGTGGTTAAAGGGGTGGTTGTACAGAGAAATATTTTTTTTTCAATCAATCACTAAAGGGGATTGCCCACTCTCCATAGTGTGCTAGGCCCAAGTTGGACATCAAATATTACTATAAAAATGTACTGATTCAAATTCTTAAATGTATTGGATATCTAAAAAATATATTGAAATTGACGCCACTATTATAAAAAATATAATAAAAATAAAATCTCGTTTTGAGGTTAATTTTCTATATAAATAAGTGTCGGATTGTGAGATACTTCAAGAACCTTTTCTTTTCTTAATGTTTAAGATGTTCCTAATGTATTTTTATCCAATAGGGTATAAAAACACACTTAATTCTTTAAATATCTATATTTTCTTCATCTTCATACACAATTAGTATCATCTAAAAATAGCAAAGGAGAGCATATACACGGTTTTAAATCTCGGTCAGGGTAAAACCACAATTCACACAATGTTTTTTAGTCGTAGTATGAAACGTTATTGATAAAAGTAAAATAAATCGAAGAAAAATCAAAACACATCCATTTTGTACGCAAGCACAACACCACAAGCAGCAAGCGAAGTGTCAGTCAGTCAGATTAAATTCAGTGTTGTCAGTATAAAGAAAAATAATTACATGAAATTCATATATCGATTATTTTTTTAAATAACCGATTATTGATTTATATCTTAATCTTTTTTTTACGAGTACACATTATTTTTTATGTTTTTGTTTTAGTTGTACATATTTAAATAACAATACTAGTAAAGTTTTTTTTATTGCTTAGATGGGTGGACGCGCTCACAGCCATCCTGGTGTTGCTAAGTGGTTACTCGAGCCCACATATATCTACAACGTAAATGCGCCACCCACCTTGAGATATAAGTTCTAAGGTCTCAAGTATAGTTACAAGTTAAAGTCCAATGGGTATGTCTTCGATGTTATTTTATGTGCATAAAATCCATTAAAATCGTTTGATTAATGATAATACTTAAAATGATTTATTTATATGTTTTATTTATATACTCAAAATATTTACTTCATACGTAAAAGGATTTGAAGCTGGCAATATTTTTCCCGCAAAAATAAAAATCCTTGTTTTTTCAATAGAGTTACTTTTTTTAAACTACTTATTGTAAACTATAGTGGCGCTTATTTGCAAGAAAGTAAATGCATATTTATTTATGACAAAATTAATGCACTAAGTATTTTTTCTATAATCTATTGTCCGCTTTGGGCCGAAAATGGGCCATCCCCTTTCCGATGCATATTTTGTTAAGATCCCAGCATAATTTAGGTTTCAACACATAACACAACATACATATAATACACAACATATTATTCATTAAATTTTAAAATCAGAAAGCCAATATCTTACAAACACTGGTATTCGAGAAAGATAATTAAGATTTTTTTTAAGTTATCGTAAGCACTATGATCACGTGTAGACTGAAAACTTCTGAGGAAATATCGGATAAATATCGGAAATATATATGTATTACGCAACCCTGATATTTAGTTAACTAAGATGTTTAGAGTTAACTGTTTCCTCAATGTTAATATTGTTGGATAACTGTTATAAGTTCTACGCATGTCAACAATTGTTTAAGATGGTATTCAGGAAATTTAATAAACAACACATAACACATTCCGGCTCAAACATCCGAACGAGGCGGAGCTCTCTGTTGTTATCGTTGTACACTTGAAATTTAATAAAAGGAGTTGATTGTAAAAAGTAAGTTTTAATTACTGTCTCTAGGGAAGTCAATAATAATGATGAAGAGAATGGCGGCCACGACGCTGACGTCATCATTTTAAAAACACCATGGAACCAGCCACTCGTCATATAAAACTAAAAATTGTACTAAGAATTAGGTTGTTATCATTGAAATTTAATAAAAGGAATTCTTTGAGAAAGTAAGTTTTAATTACTGTCACTATGGAAGGCAATAATAATGAGGAAGAGAGTGGCGGCAACGACGCTGACGTCATCATTTTAAAAACACCATGGAACCAGCCACTCCGTCATATAAAACTAAAAATTGTACTAAGAATTAGGTTGTTATCATTGAAATTTAATAAAAGGAATTCTTTGAGAAAGTAAGTTTTAATTACTGTCACTATGGAAGGCAATAATAATGATGAAGAGAATGGCGGCCACGACGCTGACGTCATCATTTTAAAAACACCATGGAACCAGCCACTCGTCATATAAAACTAAAAATTGTACTAAGAATTAGGTTGTTATCATTGAAATTTAATAAAAGGAATTCTTTGAGAAAGTAAGTTTTAATTACTGTCACTATGGAAGGCAATAATAATGAGGAAGAGAGTGGCGGCAACGACGCTGACGTCATCATTTTAAAAACACCATGGAACCAGCCACTCCGTCATATAAAACTAAAAATTGTACTAAGAATTAGGTTGTTATCATTGAAATTTAATAAAAGGAATTCTTTGAGAAAGTAAGTTTTAATTACTGTCACTATGGAAGGCAATAATAATGAGGAAGAGAGTGGCGGCAACGACGCTGACGTCATCATTTTAAAAACACCATGGAACCAGCCACTCCGTCATATAAAACTAAAAATTGTACTAAGAATTAGGTTGTTATCATTGAAATTTAATAAAAGGAATTCTTTGAGAAAGTAAGTTTTAATTACTGTCACTATGGAAGGCAATAATAATGATGAAGAGAATGGCGGCCACGACGCTGACGTCATCATTTTAAAAACACCATGGAACCAGCCACTCGTCATATAAAACTAAAAATTGTACTAAGAATTAGGTTGTTATCATTGAAATTTAATAAAAGGAATTCTTTGAGAAAGTAAGTTTTAATTACTGTCACTATGGAAGGCAATAATAATGAGGAAGAGAGTGGCGGCAACGACGCTGACGTCATCATTTTAAAAACACCATGGAACCAGCCACTCCGTCATATAAAACTAAAAATTGTACTAAGAATTAGGTTGTTATCATTGAAATTTAATAAAAGGAATTCTTTGAGAAAGTAAGTTTTAATTACTGTCACTATGGAAGGCAATAATAATGAGGAAGAGAGTGGCGGCAACGACGCTGACGTCATCATTTTAAAAACACCATGGAACCAGCCACTCCGTCATATAAAACTAAAAATTGTACTAAGAATTAGGTTGTTATCATTGAAATTTAATAAAAGGAATTCTTTGAGAAAGTAAGTTTTAATTACTGTCACTATGGAAGGCAATAATAATGATGAAGAGAATGGCGGCCACGACGCTGACGTCATCATTTTAAAAACACCATGGAACCAGCCACTCGTCATATAAAACTAAAAATTGTACTAAGAATTAGGTTGTTATCATTGAAATTTAATAAAAGGAATTCTTTGAGAAAGTAAGTTTTAATTACTGTCACTATGGAAGGCAATAATAATGAGGAAGAGAGTGGCGGCAACGACACTGACGTCATCATTTTAAAAACACCATGGAACCAGCCACTCGTCATATAAAACTAAAAATTGTACTAAGAATTAGGTTGTTATCATTGAAATTTAATAAAAGGAATTCTTTGAGAAAGTAAGTTTTAATTACTGTCACTATGGAAGGCAATAATAATGATGAAGAGAATGGCGGCCACGACGCTGACGTCATCATTTTAAAAACACCATGGAACCAGCCACTCGTCATATAAAACTAAAAATTGTACTAAGAATTAGGTTGTTATCATTGAAATTTAATAAAAGGAATTCTTTGAGAAAGTAAGTTTTAATTACTGTCACTATGGAAGGCAATAATAATGAGGAAGAGAGTGGCGGCAACGACGCTGACGTCATCATTTTAAAAACACCATGGAACCAGCCACTCCGTCATATAAAACTAAAAATTGTACTAAGAATTAGGTTGTTATCATTGAAATTTAATAAAAGGAATTCTTTGAGAAAGTAAGTTTTAATTACTGTCACTATGGAAGGCAATAATAATGATGAAGAGAATGGCGGCCACGACGCTGACGTCATCATTTTAAAAACACCATGGAACCAGCCACTCGTCATATAAAACTAAAAATTGTACTAAGAATTAGGTTGTTATCATTGAAATTTAATAAAAGGAATTCTTTGAGAAAGTAAGTTTTAATTACTGTCACTATGGAAGGCAATAATAATGAGGAAGAGAGTGGCGGCAACGACGCTGACGTCATCATTTTAAAAACACCATGGAACCAGCCACTCCGTCATATAAAACTAAAAATTGTACTAAGAATTAGGTTGTTATCATTGAAATTTAATAAAAGGAATTCTTTGAGAAAGTAAGTTTTAATTACTGTCACTATGGAAGGCAATAATAATGAGGAAGAGAGTGGCGGCAACGACGCTGACGTCATCATTTTAAAAACACCATGGAACCAGCCACTCGTCATATAAAACTAAAAATTGTACTAAGAATTAGGTTGTTATCATTGAAATTTAATAAAAGGAATTCTTTGAGAAAGTAAGTTTTAATTACTGTCACTATGGAAGGCAATAATAATGAGGAAGAGAGTGGCGGCAACGACGCTGACGTCATCATTTTAAAAACACCATGGAACCAGCCACTCCGTCATATAAAACTAAAAATTGTACTAAGAATTAGGTTGTTATCATTGAAATTTAATAAAAGGAATTCTTTGAGAAAGTAAGTTTTAATTACTGTCACTATGGAAGGCAATAATAATGAGGAAGAGAGTGGCGGCAACGACGCTGACGTCATCATTTTAAAAACACCATGGAACCAGCCACTCCGTCATATAAAACTAAAAATTGTACTAAGAATTAGGTTGTTATCATTGAAATTTAATAAAAGGAATTCTTTGAGAAAGTAAGTTTTAATTACTGTCACTATGGAAGGCAATAATAATGAGGAAGAGAGTGGCGGCAACGACGCTGACGTCATCATTTTAAAAACACCATGGAACCAGCCACTCCGTCATATAAAACTAAAAATTGTACTAAGAATTAGGTTGTTATCATTGAAATTTAATAAAAGGAATTCTTTGAGAAAGTAAGTTTTAATTACTGTCACTATGGAAGGCAATAATAATGATGAAGAGAATGGCGGCCACGACGCTGACGTCATCATTTTAAAAACACCATGGAACCAGCCACTCGTCATATAAAACTAAAAATTGTACTAAGAATTAGGTTGTTATCATTGAAATTTAATAAAAGGAATTCTTTGAGAAAGTAAGTTTTAATTACTGTCACTATGGAAGGCAATAATAATGAGGAAGAGAGTGGCGGCAACGACGCTGACGTCATCATTTTAAAAACACCATGGAACCAGCCACTCCGTCATATAAAACTAAAAATTGTACTAAGAATTAGGTTGTTATCATTGAAATTTAATAAAAGGAATTCTTTGAGAAAGTAAGTTTTAATTACTGTCACTATGGAAGGCAATAATAATGAGGAAGAGAGTGGCGGCAACGACGCTGACGTCATCATTTTAAAAACACCATGGAACCAGCCACTCCGTCATATAAAACTAAAAATTGTACTAAGAATTAGGTTGTTATCATTGAAATTTAATAAAAGGAATTCTTTGAGAAAGTAAGTTTTAATTACTGTCACTATGGAAGGCAATAATAATGATGAAGAGAATGGCGGCCACGACGCTGACGTCATCATTTTAAAAACACCATGGAACCAGCCACTCGTCATATAAAACTAAAAATTGTACTAAGAATTAGGTTGTTATCATTGAAATTTAATAAAAGGAATTCTTTGAGAAAGTAAGTTTTAATTACTGTCACTATGGAAGGCAATAATAATGAGGAAGAGAGTGGCGGCAACGACACTGACGTCATCATTTTAAAAACACCATGGAACCAGCCACTCGTCATATAAAACTAAAAATTGTACTAAGAATTAGGTTGTTATCATTGAAATTTAATAAAAGGAATTCTTTGAGAAAGTAAGTTTTAATTACTGTCACTATGGAAGGCAATAATAATGATGAAGAGAATGGCGGCCACGACGCTGACGTCATCATTTTAAAAACACCATGGAACCAGCCACTCGTCATATAAAACTAAAAATTGTACTAAGAATTAGGTTGTTATCATTGAAATTTAATAAAAGGAATTCTTTGAGAAAGTAAGTTTTAATTACTGTCACTATGGAAGGCAATAATAATGAGGAAGAGAGTGGCGGCAACGACGCTGACGTCATCATTTTAAAAACACCATGGAACCAGCCACTCCGTCATATAAAACTAAAAATTGTACTAAGAATTAGGTTGTTATCATTGAAATTTAATAAAAGGAATTCTTTGAGAAAGTAAGTTTTAATTACTGTCACTATGGAAGGCAATAATAATGATGAAGAGAATGGCGGCCACGACGCTGACGTCATCATTTTAAAAACACCATGGAACCAGCCACTCGTCATATAAAACTAAAAATTGTACTAAGAATTAGGTTGTTATCATTGAAATTTAATAAAAGGAATTCTTTGAGAAAGTAAGTTTTAATTACTGTCACTATGGAAGGCAATAATAATGAGGAAGAGAGTGGCGGCAACGACACTGACGTCATCATTTTAAAAACACCATGGAACCAGCCACTCGTCATATAAAACTAAAAATTGTACTAAGAATTAGGTTGTTATCATTGAAATTTAATAAAAGGAATTCTTTGAGAAAGTAAGTTTTAATTACTGTCACTATGGAAGGCAATAATAATGATGAAGAGAATGGCGGCCACGACGCTGACGTCATCATTTTAAAAACACCATGGAACCAGCCACTCGTCATATAAAACTAAAAATTGTACTAAGAATTAGGTTGTTATCATTGAAATTTAATAAAAGGAATTCTTTGAGAAAGTAAGTTTTAATTACTGTCACTATGGAAGGCAATAATAATGATGAAGAGAATGGCGGCCACGACGCTGACGTCATCATTTTAAAAACACCATGGAACCAGCCACTCGTCATATAAAACTAAAAATTGTACTAAGAATTAGGTTGTTATCATTGAAATTTAATAAAAGGAATTCTTTGAGAAAGTAAGTTTTAATTACTGTCACTATGGAAGGCAATAATAATGATGAAGAGAATGGCGGCAACGACGCTGACGTCATCATTTTAAAAACACCATGGAACCAGCCACTCGTCATATAAAACTAAAAATTGTACTAAGAATTAGGTTGTTATCATTGAAATTTAATAAAAGGAATTCTTTGAGAAAGTAAGTTTTAATTACTGTCACTATGGAAGGCAATAATAATGATGAAGAGAATGGCGGCCACGACGCTGACGTCATCATTTTAAAAACACCATGGAACCAGCCACTCGTCATATAAAACTAAAAATTGTACTAAGAATTAGGTTGTTATCATTGAAATTTAATAAAAGGAATTCTTTGAGAAAGTAAGTTTTAATTACTGTCACTATGGAAGGCAATAATAATGATGAAGAGAATGGCGGCCACGACGCTGACGTCATCATTTTAAAAACACCATGGAACCAGCCACTCGTCATATAAAACTAAAAATTGTACTAAGAATTAGGTTGTTATCATTGAAATTTAATAAAAGGAATTCTTTGAGAAAGTAAGTTTTAATTACTGTCACTATGGAAGGCAATAATAATGATGAAGAGAATGGCGGCAACGACGCTGACGTCATCATTTTAAAAACACCATGGAACCAGCCACTCCGTCATATAAAACTAAAAATTGTACTGAGAATTAGGTAAGAAAAATTTTTGGATTGAAAAGGTGTAGGTAACGGCGAAAGCTTAAAACCAAATTGTATCTAATTGCTTATACATTACTCCTAGCATATTTAGCGTTTGGTTTCAATATAATACAAGAGAAAAATTCAAAGTTGAGGTTTTTAAGTGTGGAACGGTAAACTATTTAAAAAAGATAAAAAGTAAAACCCTTGCATGACACGATCTTACTGCTACACGTGTCCCGCGATTTCTTCCTCATTAAATAAATATTGATATTGACGCTTGAAAGGCAAACGTGACTAAGCGACAATAACTGCTTTATACATAAATGATAGGCAATAACCATATTCGATGCGCAAAAAAAATATATTTCTAGGTCTATTAAAATAATTTCAATCCTGCAGCTAGATTCGTTAAAATAGAATTTTTTTTCAGGTATTTCAACTTTAAATTAGTCTACTGTAAATTTCACGCATTGTCGCGTTGCTTGTGTCGTTCAGTGTCAGTTCCATTATTGACAAGACGATTTGTAAATAGATCTGTTGGTACATAAAATTGTGGATCAATAAACATATCTATATATTAATACGTGAAGCAAAAATTTTGTATCCCTTTTTACGAAAATCGCGCGGACGGAGGTGTATGAAATTTTTTACACTTATAGTGAACATAGATAAGAAGTGCACAATGCAATTTTTTTTTTTAAATAATGCACAAAAGATACAATAAATCAATAAAGAAAACATTACACACACTACATACCATGTATTTGACGCACACACGCATGCATACTATTATTGTCAAACTTTTGTTCTTGACGTCTGTTGTCAAATTAAGAATAGAATATTGTTTGTCTTTGTTAATATTTTTTATAGTGTAGTCTTGGCGAAATTTGTGATTATAGAAATATAAAATACAATCATAATAGTGTACAAACTTATAATTCCAATTAATTATAGTCGAATTTCGACTACTGCGGGGCCACTAGTTTATGTTTATTATAGCTGATATACTCGGTATTGCCATGATAAAATGATCTTATTAATTCAAGTAATTTTTGTGCTAAGCCCCAGAAAACCTAAAAATGACATTAGTACAAAGCTTGCATAATACAAAGCCACTGTTAGCCGTGTCCCAAGGTTTCTTTCACGTTAAATAAACATTTATCTATGTATATAAAAATGAATTGCTGTTCGTTTGTCTCGCTAAAATTAGATAACGGCTGGACCGATTTCGCTAATTTCGATCTTGAATTATTAGTAGAAATCCAGATAAGGTTTAAAAGGTAGATAAATATGAAAATGCTCGTAATTAAATAAAAAGATCAATTATCCGGCCGGATTCCTTTTGTTTGTTTTAAGTTTATTTTATACAAAAGCTTAGGTCTTTTATTTATCGATTGAGGCGCTACGAAGTTGGCCGGGTCAGCTAGTATAAAATAAAAAAATAGCTTATCAGGGGCAGATTCATAAAAGACAATTGTCATAAAAGACAATTGTGAATCAAAGAACATATTTATTTTTATTGGAGCTGATATAATCGGTTTGCTATGACAAAATGAATTCAATGACAATTTCATCCAAATCCGCTTAGAATATGAGTATAGATGAATGATTGTGTATAATTAAACCCACAAGGGACATGTAATATTGCGGAAACCACATTTTATTTGTTAACTAAGGATATAGTTTAAGGATATAGTTTAACTAAGGATATATATAGTTACCTTGAAGTAAAACCCATAGGATTGGTAGACAACATCTATGAATTATCGTCTGGGGTACAATTTATATCAATCTCTTTAAAGTAGATTTAATTCGGCGAAGTGCTTTTGACCTGAATTAAAAAATGTACCGGCTACATTGGCTCAGGAAACACATTTAAAACATGTGAACAATGGGTTAGGTGTATTTGTTATTTTAGACTAGCTGACCCGGCAGACTTCATAGTGCCTCAATTGATAAATAAAAGATCTAAACTTTTTTATACAATAAACTTTAAACAAACCAAAGGAATCCGTCCGACGGGGGACGCGTCAAAGAAAAAACAAAATTGTTATTTTAATTTAATTCCGAGCGTTTTCATATTTATCTACCTTTTAAACCTTCTCTGGATTTCCACAAATAGTTCAAGACCCAAAATTAGCGAGACTAACGAACAGCAATTCATTTTTATATATATAGATAAGGTAGTTAATGTTTTAAATATTTTAAATATTAAGATAGTAATATATTTATCCTACCTATCGCGGGTAGCCTAGGGGCTATTCCAGTTACGCCTTGACGGGTAGGTGTGCTTTCCCACATAATCTCACCTTTTTTTCCTACCTAATTTGATGGTCTAGCATCACCGGGATAGTACGTGAGCTCACGGGGCTCAAGCCTGACGATGTTGCTAACACGAACCCTAGCAAGAGCCGTGATTCGCAGAATCTACCACCGGATCGGAAACGCGATCCACTGAGCAGATCCGGCGATAAACTCAGTGGGAAATCCCACCAATAACATTGTCTGGTTGCCGTAAATATGTAAGTGATCGTTAATACGAAAATATCTTTGACACCATTGTGATTAGATGAATAGGATATGAAACAATTCGATAAAACCGAAGTGAAACTCAAACAGCGACACTAAAAAAAAGACATGTCTAGAATTGGCCCTGTGAGAGAATGAGATAGAACATTGAAAGCTTCATTTCAATGACGTGTGAAATGTACGTGCTATTTTTATTGAATACGAGATCAGAACATTGTTATGTTTTCGTTATATTTGCAATGAATAATGCGAAGAGCACTTGCTAAAAGTCATTTAATGAAAAATTCAAAACAAAAACTGCCTGTGTGTTCCGAGGTTAAAGAGCTTTCATTTTAAAATCATTGTCCGCTGAGTTCTCAGCAGTAGGCAGGGGCTTGGCTGGCCTTTGGATAGCGGATGTCCATGAGTTATAATGAACATAACAAAATGAACGATAACATATAGGTATTGCGTACTCATTGTTTTCGCGACTTAATTATATATGTATGTACACACACCTATGTCCTTTATTGAGTATGCAAAAATAAAGACGCGTAAAAAGTACGTAATAATAGAATTTGCGTAATTAGTATATCGTTGAGACATAGGCCTCAAGTCACAAGCTGGGTAGCGGAACTCACGTTGTCTATAAGCACTTATATGCAATTAACAAACCATGACATCATTTAGCTGTTTAAACAAAAAAAAAACATCAGTTTCTTGTTGCTATAATGGCCGCAGCTTGCATCGATCCAGCTGAAAACGAAGACTCATAAATAATGGAACGTTTCATGCAAAATGTATCGGGGGGTTGCAGCAGCGAAGAGAATTGAATACTTTGATATATATTTTATTTGGGTCTTACGTGGATGTGCCTGTTTTGCAAAGACATATCTAAAAATATTCATAAGAAAATCGTGTTCTATGCCGAAGGATGTTATTCAAATAAACTACCGACCGGTGATGGCTTATGGATTCTGACTGCAGCTAAATTACTTGAACGGATAAGTAAACAAGCATTGTTACAGACCCAAGCTCCAAGTTGTGATTTTCTGATGCATTATGGAAGGTGAAACACATATGCAACAATTTCATGAGTAGTCTTTTTTTTTATTGCTTAGATGGGTGGATGAGCTCACAGCCCACCTGGTGTTAAGTGGTTACTGGAGCCCATAGACATCTACAACGTAAATGCGCCACCCACCTTGAGATATAAGTTCTAAGGTCTCAGTATAGTTACAGCGGCTGCCCCACCCTTCAAGCCGAAACGCATTACTGCTTCACGGCAGAAATAGGCCGGGTGGTGGTACCTACCCGTGCGGACTCACAAGAGGTCCTACCACCAGTAATAAGTAGTCAGTATGACTATGAATGAAAATCGAACCCGTTGCGCAGAAGCCAGAGTTACTCACCAACAAACGAGATCAAATTTAAGTTGTTGGATTACGTGACTTATGGATTACATATCTAGGTGTCTTTTTGATTATTTCAGTTTTTTAAAAAAAACCATGCGAAAACAAAGGTCATCTATAAATCTATACTAATATTATAAAGAGGAAAGATTTGTTTGTTTGTTTGTATTAAATAGGCTCCGAAACTACTGAACCGATTTGAAAAATTCTTTCACTGTTTGGAAGCCACACTATTCCCGAGTGACATGGGCTATAATATTTTTTGAAAAAAAAATTAGGGATCCTTACTAAAACCAAATTGTAACCCAAGGTGTAAAAAAATTACCTAAAATATTCTTTACATCGCGTGCCCTGCGAAAACTATTGATGATAGAATAAAATAATGTAATACGACTTTGTAGAAAACATTATTATTTACAGAAAGTGTCGCGACAGCATATGTCTACTATTATAGTTATGTCGCAATAAGTGTTCTTTTATTTCAAAAAATAAAACGTCAAATATCGTTGAAATTTTGTTAAAGATCCTAGCGGAGCCGGAGCGCGCCGCTAGTCATCTATAAAATCATAATCATCTATAAAATCATAAAAAAAAGATATAATATAATCATCAATAAAGTATACATACATATATACTTCATAATAAAATACAATAAACACAATAAAATACATACATACTGAAGTTTTGTTGACTGTCTTACAGTCCGTTTAGTATTAATTATTTACACCATGACGTGCCACAACATGCTTTTCCACTTGTATCGTATTAATGTGCTGATCTTCTAGCTTTATGAATAAAATATGTACAAATCGTGTTAAAAATATTGGAAAGTAAAACTTGCGTTTGTAAGTAAATTGAATTACTCGTAAAAGTATTATCGTTTTTTCGTGTCTTCAATTTTCTAGTCAAAATCGATATTTAAATTAGGCACAGAAACATTAGCTATTTTGTTTGAGCAAGAGTTTTGTTCGTGAAATATTAATCTGTTTTTTTTTTCAAATCTTTTATTATTTATCTGTCTGTGAATACTGGTTTATATTTATTTGTTGATAGAAAAAGTAAATAGCTGAAGGCATTATTCGATTACAAAAGTGAACAAACAACTTATTGGATTACAATTAGTGTTAATCCAATTACCGATAGAAAATACAATATAAGTCTTTCTATATTACATTATATATTTTTTAATGAAATCAAGGAGCGATTGTATAACAGATTATAGTAAAATAAAAATAGTTGAAAACGAATATCCTATGAAGGTGCCGTGTTACAATACTAGCCAATTGAAGCGTAATTTATGTATGGCACTGGCAATAAGTTCTAAATTAAATTGTATTTTATCTTAAAATAATGAAATTTTATTTTCAAATTTAGTTATTTATTTATTGATTCGTCTTTTGTATTTCCTACATTTGTAACTACTTATTAAATATGCAATGCAATGCCTTACGAGAATTAGGCGGGAAGTTTTGCTTCATCCACCATACTCACCAGTTGTTGGGCCGATAGACTTTTTCGTTTTTTTACTTTAAAAAGTTTCCAAATCTTCTTGGCAGGGTAAAAATGTAGTACACGAGAGGCAGTACAAAATGCTTTTAAAGAGATAGTTTGTTCCCTTACATTTGATATGTGTATGTGCATTACTACAATTCTCATGTTGTATTTGTTATTTTAGTTATATGTTATTTGTTCTACACACACTCATCACTTTTAATTATTATTCTCATAATCCTCTCGCAGGTCTGCTGAAAGAGATTTCTTAAAGAAATAAGCAGCGCCTTTGTACATAATTTTCCTATTACTCTGTACTATGTCTTCTTTTCTGTGTGTACATATATAAATAAATGTTTATTGCTGTTAGAAAGCTTTTTGTTTTTTTGTTGTTTTTGTTTTGTTATAAACAAAAGTTAATAAAGGAACTACTTAGCGATCAAGCGATGTGTATATCAACTGCCGTATAATAAGTTAAGTAAGTAGTGTAGTCGTATTTCCTGTTGTATGTACCTTATACGTGTTTCTTATTAGCTTCCATGAGAATGGATTACCATCATGTAATGAAAATAGCGCGTGCTTCCTAATGTACCTCAAAGCAAATATGAGTTTCGTCTTGAAATGATGATGTCTATAGGTATAATCATAAAGATTTTATATCAATACTAGCTTTTGCCCGCGACTTGGTCCGCGTGGAATAGTTCACAAATAATGCTTTATTTTAGAACAAATTTGGTCAGCATAAAAAACGTTATAGTGAGCCAACCTTAACATATAGACATAATATGCTGTCACGGACTTTTTTTTAGATCTTCAAAGGGGAACAATTCTGTCATTCATTATTTTAGCGAAACTTTAATCGTTTCTGCAGCTCACGCAGCGGAAGCTCTCAAAAGGGAAAAAAAGACCCGATTTTGAAACATTATTTATTGGTGCTCCGCTTGTATTGGTATTTGCCTGATGTTGTATAGCCTATAATCTTTCTTAATAAATGGGCTATCTAACAATGAAAGTTTTTTTCTAATCGGACCAGTAGTTCCTGAGATTAGCGCGTTCAAACAAACAAACTCTTCAGCTTTATAATATTAGTATAGATCTCAATTATATCATTTGGGCTGTGTTTTAGTCTGCTCGCCCACAAGAATAATTAGAAAAAAGTTGTTTAATCGAATATACGAATGAGATCATAATAAGTTCCACAACTATACAGACCTGTTTTTGCGGAAATGTCATGAAATTGTTGGCCTGAATCCAATAGTTGTAGTTTTGTTTCTGTGTGATCTTCGACTGTTATGTATAGAATATTTTGCTCTACCTGTTATTCGAAGCTATTGGATTAGTTTTATTTTGAAAACAATTAATTTCAATACAAATTACTCGTACTTTTGTATTTTTAATAATTTGAGATAATTCAAAGAAAAAAATTGTATTTATTGAAAGAAATAAACCAGGGAATAGAATTTAACGCGTATAGATGAACTGTAGAGAAATATTTATATTAAACATTTGTATTATCTATACTAATGCTATAAAGCTAAAAAGTTTGTTTGTTTGAACGCGCTAATCTCAGGAACTACTGGTCTGATTTGAAAAATTCTTTCAGTATCAGATAGCTCATTTATTGAGGAAGGCTATATAATGCTAAGACCAATAGGACCAAGTGGAGCACCAATAAACAATGTTTCAAAATCGGGGTATTTTCCCCTTTTGAGAGCTCATGCTATATGTAGATATACGCCAAAGTAACTATTCCGCGCGGACGAAGTCGCGGGAAAAGGCTTATTAACTATATTTTTACTTCTACATTTATTTAAATAGCAGTCACTAATTTATAAGGCGTCTCATTTATAATACTTTTGACAGTGGGGCGTTTTGACGGTAGTATAGATTTTTTTGTCTCTTTCATCGATTAAACTTATCTGATCGGGAATGTAGCCCATTCAGTTAAATTTTGTAACAAAAGTCGAAGCGTTGTCTGATGATGTGTGTCTGATTTATAAAAAGTGAAGCGGAAATGAAATTGATTCTGGAATAGAATAAAAGGGAATTAGATGTGATCGATATGTGTTATGAAATGTGATTGGATGAGAGGAAATGGAATACTAGGCTGCACTAAAAGTATCGGGAATGGAATATTTAATCTGTTCCTGTCATATTAAAATCTTTTTAATTGAAAACTCTGGTTTTAAAAATCGAATACAATTTATTTATTTAAAAAAAGATTCTCGGTCTTGTCACTAGGTTTTGTCAAACTTGTTTAGTCGTTGAGAAAATGGAATTGACTCGAGAAAATTCAAGAGCGATGATTTATTATGACTTTCGAAGTGGTTTAACACAAAAACAGTGTGTTGACCGGATGATTTCTGCATTTGGTGATGAAGCCCCATCCAAAACCACAATTTATCGCTGGTTTGCTGAGTTTCAACGTGGACGTGTCAAGCTCAGTGATGATCCCCGTCAAGGTCGTCCAAAAACTGCAGTCACCCAAGAAAACGTTGATGCTGTGCGTAAGCTGATTGAGGAAGATCGACATGTGACATACCGCGAAATTCAGGCAACTTTAGACATTGGCATGAGTCAAATACAAATAATCTTGCATGAATAATTAGGTGTAAAAAAGTTGTTTTCCCGATGGAAAAAGCGGCTCGCGTTACTTGGTGCGTCAGAACTCTCGAAAGATTCCACGCAGGATCCTCAAATGCTGTATACAACATTGTATCAGGTGACGAATCCTGGATATACGCGTACGAACCCGAAACAAAAAACCACTCACGAGTTTGGGTGTTCGAAAATGAGTTAAAGCCAACAAAAATTGTTCGTTCACGGAGTGTTGCAAAAAAAATGGTGGCCACGTTTGTCTCCAAAACCGGCCATGTTACGACTATTCTTCTTGAGGGACAAAGAACGGTTAATGCAGAATGGTATGCTAGCATTTGTTTGCCACAGGTCGTTTCTGAACTCCGTAAAGAGAACTGCAACCGCCGCATCATCCTCCATCACGACAATGCGAGTTCTCACACCGCGCACAGAACAAAAGAGTTTTTAGAGCAAGAAAACATAGAATTATTAGACCATCCGCCGTACAGCCCCGACCTAAGCCCTAATGATTTCTATACTTTCCCTAAAATAAAGAATAAATTGCGTGGACAGAGATTTTCATCACCTGAAGAAGCTGTGGACGCCTACAAAACGGCCATTTTGGAGACCCCAACTTCCGAATGGAATGGTTGCTTCAATGATGGGTTCCATCGTATGGAAAAATGTGTCAAATTTCGCGGAGAATACTTAGAAAAGCAATAAATACGTTTTTAAATAGTAATGTTGTGTCACTTCGTTAATTCCCGAAAATTTCAGTGCCGCCCTCGTAATCTCTCTGTGAATTTACTAAACTTTTCGGAAGATTTTAGAAGCCTCGTGATTTGATTTTGAAACAGTAATTTTGTTTCATTTTCTCACACTAGCGAAGTTTCACATGCTTACCGGTTAATAAGCTACTATTACTATACGTTTAAATCTAAAGACGCATGCTAAGAATTCCGTGGACAGCCTTCCGGACTAACGTGTCGATATTGAAGCAACTGGGCATCAAAATCAGACTGTCTACTGTATGTCTGAAGCGGATCCTCGAATATTTTGGTCACATTGCGAGGAAAGACGGCGATAACCTGGAAAAACTTATGATCACAGGGAAAGTTGAAGGCAACAGATCTAGAGGCCGCAGCCATACTCGTTGGTACGATCAGATCCGCACCGCTTTGGACAGTACAGTGTACAGCGCGCTGCATGACGCCGTGGACAGGGGAAAGTGGAAAAAGATCCTAAGATTGAAGCTCATGGGTGATGGTGGTCACGACCCTCAGACATGAGGAGCACGACTCGAGGAGGAAATCTAAAGAAATGTTAATTGAATTATATAATTGAATTGAACTATATAATTTAGGAAAAGACATGCCCGCTGAGTTTATTGCCAGTTCTTCTCAGGACGGAGGCTAGGTTTTTGTGAATTGGCGGTAGTTCTTTTTGACGTTCAACAAGTGTGTACTTTCATTTATGTTGAATAATTTTTTTTTGATTTGATTTGATAAAATATTTGATATAGCTTGACACTACAATTAAATGTTTTCTGGCACACACACGCTTAAGATTTTGAAGCATAATAAATAAAATATGAATGTATCAAATCTAATCAAAGTGTTTTTTAAATAAAGTCAGTTATTAAGAAATCGAATCGGTGACGCATTAGGAATCACAAATTGATTATAGAATTGTACCCGTCAAAAATATAACAAACTATTGGACGGTGTTTAACTGGCTTAGATCTCGTAACAAACAATCTGTCAGTTAATGTACGATAAACTATTTCGTGTAATTCTAAACTTCTGATCTTCGTTGAATAACTATAAACAGGGACGGCTTACATTTTGTACTTAATAAATAATAAAAACATACGCTTCTAAATTAAAGTGGTTTTGCTGAAGAGACATTTATGATTAGATTTAATTATCATTTAAGTAGGCTAAGAAGTTTGATTATTTTTAATGCATCACGTTTTTGGTAGACAGATTAATAGAGATATAACATTTAAAGATTTCTAAAGTCATTCTGGCATAAGAGATAAGACCCCCAGTATATTCGTATCGAGCGATGTGGTTATGATGGTGCTCATCCCACAGTAGATACAAATATTTCTAATTTTTTTTTATTGCTTAGATGTGTGGACGAGCTCACAGCCCACCTGGTGTTAAGTGGTTACTGGAGCCCATAGACATCTACAACGTAAATGCGCCACACACCTTGAGACATAGTTCTAAGGTCTCAGTATAGTCACAACGGCTGCCCCACCCTTCAAACCGAAACGCATTACTGCTTCACGGCAGAAATAGGTGGGGCGGTGGTACCTACCCGTGCGGACTCACAAGAGGTCCTACCACCAGTACAAAAAATTTCTGATGAAATACGTACATAAGAAATATTGTATATTGTTTATTTCATTTTGTAGGCAGCGGCTTGGTTCTACCTCTGGCATTGAAGTTCGTGGTCGACGTTACCACTCATCATCAGTTGGGCCGTATGCTCGTCTGCCTACTAGGGCAATAAAAAAATAAAATACATATATACGAAAGACTTTTACGACGAAGGAATAATGTTCTAGAAAAAAAAATTAAACTCGGACAGTTATAATTTAGCATTATTATTTTGTCCTACCTATTGCTAGTAGGTAATGTCGATGGGTTATGCTAGATTCACGGAACATGTAGGCGTCCTCACGGGGCTCAGTCAGGGGACTTTGCTAACTTCTGCCCTAGGAAGAGCAGAGCTTCGCTGAATGCACCCCCGAATCAGAATCGCGACCCACCGAGAAGATCCGACGAGAAACTCAGTCGGCTATTTAGTATGAGCATGGTGATTAAAATTATATTAAGTGAATTACGTACCATCCGGCTATGGAATGAGCTCCCCTCCACGATGTTTCCCGAGCGCTATGACATGTCTTTCTTCAAACGAGGCTTGTGGAGAGTATTAAGCGGTAGGCAGCGGCTTGGCTCTGCCCCTGGCATTGCTGAAGTCCATGGGCGACGGTAACCACTCACCATCAGGTGGGCCGTATGCTCGTCTGCCTACAAGGGCAATAAAAAAAAAACAATTCCGTTCTTTTTAATAAAATCGAATTGAAAGTCATTTTAAATAACATAATGTCCACGACTAGTGAAAATAGAAGCAAATACTATCAAAGACGTTGAATCATTTTGAGATTACAATTATAATGTTCACCGCGCTGAAGCTGTCTCGAAACATTCTAAAGTAATAATGCAACTTGCTTTACCAAGGAGACACTTCCATAAGACGTATGTCTCCAGGGGGCTTATCCGAGTTTACCTGTTCTACTACTTCGTGCATTTATGAAATAAGTTTCTCTATGAACACTGACATTACATAGTCTATGGTAAAAATACTAAACGCTTCACTTCGCTTCACTTCGCTTCACTTCCCCCCCTCCCCTTTGCCTTTTCATGAGTTCTGTCTCATGCGAGGTTTGGACGTTGGTTGTTGAGCGACAGAAGGTTTTAGTCGCTTTGACTCCGATATGCTCCGCCCGCCATCCCCAGTGGAGGGCGTAGTCCGGCGATTTCCTAATGACCAAAATAAAAAAATGGTAAAAATACTGTTTTTTTTTAATTCTACAATTTCAATGTTTATTATAAAGGAAAATAGTTATTGAAAAATATTCAAATTATAATTTTTAAACAAGGAATAGTAATGAGTGTTTAAAACTTACCTAAACCTGTTTCTCAGAGAGTTAGCAGAGTCATATAATTGACAATATTTGTTTATATATGTTTTTATATGTATATATTTATGATACCTATATGTATATATTCATGTATATGTATTTATTTAAGTAAGAGTATTTGCATCTATAAATATTATGTATGTTATATATACACATATGTTTATGTAATATCACCTTCACTCTACACCTACCAAGATTCATCTCTGCACTCCCCTAAGGTAGACTGTTAGAGAATGCCTATGGCATTAAGTCCGCCTTTACACTTTCTAGTATATGAAGTTATAAATAAAAATAAATAAATAAATTACTTCGATCGGTCATATTTTGTTTGAAATTCAAAGACAACGAACTCACGGCGAATTTATGTGGACAATAATTTAGTTGCCTCAACTCGGATCCCTCAGTTCAGTTCTGCTTTGAAATGCTTTACGACGTGGTAGTACAAAGTTAATTCAAAGTGAAAATTACTTTAGTTCGCCATTTGTTGTTACGATTACTAACTAAAATTAACGTTTGCTTTTCGTGCCGTTCACTTTATTTGATATGTTTACATTCAGTGTTGTTTACATTTCGTGTTGACAATGTAACGGAAAAGTATAATTATTATTTAAAGAGATGCGAGAGACTTGTCCTGGAAAACACACGAAGACTGGTGGTGAGTTCACAAGTATACAAACATTGGAAAAAAAAAAAAAAAAAAAAAAAAAAAAAAAAAAAAAAAAAAAAAAAAAAAAAAAAAAAAAAAAAAAAAAAAAAAAAAAAAAAGGTACTTATTGGTGGTAGGACCTCTTGTCAGTCCGCACAGGTAGGTACAACCACCCTGCCTATTTCTGCCGTGAAGTGTTTCGGTTTGAAGGGCGGGGCAGCCGTTGTAACTTTACCGAGACCTTAGAACTTGTATCTCAAGGTGGATGGCGCATTTACGTTGTAGATGTCTATGGGCTCCAGTTACCACTTAGCACCAGGTGGGCTGTGAACGCATCCAACCATCTAAGCAATACAAAAAAAAAGTTGGTTGAACTTAATATGTTTTTAGTGCCATTAAAGTCATAAGAGCTTATGTCCTATGCGATGATAAGTGGTTACTGTCGTTTGTGGGTATGAGCAGTACCGCTATCTACAGCCGAAGATTATTTTCAAACCACATTGTAGATGAACATGGTACAGAGTTCGGGAAATATCGTTGAAGGACTCATAGCAGGTATGAACTGTGCTTCTGTGGTGAATAGTATGAACACTCACCATGAAATATATGGTATACGTATAGAGCATCAATTCCAAGACCATCATTCTTTTGAGGCTTCGAGAATTGTGGCAAATAGTCAGTCGGGTTTTTAAATTAAAATAATTAGAATATTTTTTTAATTATTTAGTACTTTTATTAGTCTTTAATTTAATGATTTGGTTTGGAACATAATACAAAATAATAATACAAAACAAAAAACAGTGTGGTATTCAATTTGAACAATCTAATGAAACGAAAGTTTTCTAATGGCCTTGAGTTAAAGTTAAATTGCGGTTTCTAGGATCGACTCACGAAGCAATTATTTTTAAAGATAGTGGATTTGTTTGTGTCCGAAATGTGTTTGCGGTGCTCATAAAATGCGACAAAATAGGTCCGGGGTTCTTAGAGGTAAAGCTTTTATTTATTAATTAAAAAAAATTATATATAATAGCATTACATAATTAATGGAATACCTACAAAAAATAAATGCATAAAATGTCAGAGGAAGTCTGAAAGTGGTACCTGTGACAGAGAAACTGAGAAGTGCGCGCTTGGGATGGTATGGACATGTGATGAGACAAAATGAAAATGAGGTTGGTAAGAGAGTGTTAACTATGAATGTGGAAGGAGTCTGAAAGTGGTACCTGTGACAGAGAAACTGAGAAGTGCGCGCTTGGGATGGTATGGATATGTGATGAGACAAAATGAAAATGAGGTTGGTAAGAGAGTGTTAACTATGAATGTGGAAGGAGTCTGAAAGTGGTACCTGTGACAGAGAAACTGAGAAGTGCGCGCTTGGGATGGTATGGACATGTGATGAGACAAAATGAAAATGAGGTTGGTAAGAGAGTGTTAACTATGAATGTGGAAGGAGTCTGAAAGTGGTACCTGTGACAGAGAAACTGAGAAGTGCGCGCTTGGGATGGTATGGACATGTGATGAGACGAAATGAAAATAAGGTTGGTAAGAGAGTGTTAACTATGAATGTGGAAGGATATAGAGGAAGAGGTAGACCTATGAAGAAATGGATGGATTGCCTGAAAGACGATATGGGTAAGAGGGGGAGTGAGCGAAGAAGTTGTATATGATAGAAGGGTCCTCCTCCTCCTTCAGTCGATCGCTCATTGCTGAGCATCGTGATGCGCCCGCCTGTGACCTTTTTTTGTAATCTTTAGCCACTTATGTCGGTCAGTGGCACAGTGAAGTGCGTGGCTCAGTCTCATGTCCAGATACTCAGACACTTGGTCACTCCATCTTTTTCGGCTACGACCTCTGGATCGTCTTCCATCCACTTTACCCCTCACTATGAGTCTCTCCAGGTTGTCATAGAAGATAGAAGGGTATGGAAGGAGAAAACAGGTTGCGCCGACACCAGGTGACTGCGAGAAGGGCAGGAGAATAATGATGTTGGAATGCATAAAAAACAGGACAAAAATGTTGTATAATATTGAAACGGTACAATTCGAAATTCATTTAAACAGTTTTCGCGGGCGGTAATCTTGATTTTTTTTCAAAGATTTAAATGGCTCGTTAAGCTAAGACTGACTCCATTTGAGCCATCACAGAAATCACTCTTAATGTTCGTTCCCCTCGACGATGCTTTTAAGACCTTGAAAATGTCGTCTTCATTTCTGCGGCTTTATATCTCTTATCAAACCGCTACAGCGAGTAATTTTGCATCATCAATAATAAATTTTATAATTGTTGGTCTGTGTTCAAGATGTTTTGAATTGCCTATTTTGGTGACTGGTCACACTTTTGCGGCGATAAGCATTCATTATTCTGGCAATTATTTTACTATTTTTCATGCTTTTCACGTTTTTTAAAAGGAAGTGTTATGATTTTTTATTTGTATTATAAATAAAACCCGTATTAGAATTATTGTTTTTAATAAATAATGTAATCGTTCGATTGTGTTAATTATTTTAATGTACATAAAATAAAGAAATAAATAAATAAAGCATTCTGTTGTTATTATCTTCATTCAAATACTGTAATACAATATGTTTTGTTAGAGAACAAACTCACCTAAGGCTCCGTAAGAGGTCATTGCTCTCACATATAAAACTAACCTGTACTGAAGAACCCACACAACATACAATTAACAGCTAACTGAATTAGCAGTAGAAAATACAATCAATGTTTCTCAAAGTTTTTTACACATCATTTGATTTTTACTTAATTAGTTAGAGACAGCCAATGACTTTTATCGATACCGTTCATCGAAAAGTTAAAGAACCGTTATTTTGATTACAATAATATAATTGATTCAGTCACAAGTTAATTGAAACTTTAAAGTATTTTTATTGTCACAAGTTTTTCAGTTTCTTAAATAAATCTCAAAAACTTACGTCGTTTACAAGGTTAACTGCCCCATGGGTATTGTTATATGAACAACGTAGAAAGAGGTATCTCATTTTGTTGAGAAATGGATGAAGTTATCCCCCGATCCTATTTTTATTATAATTCAGATAAGTTAAGTTAACGTAGAAGTTTTTGGGGGCACAATTCGCAGCAGTTTTAACAAAATCGGGTTTTCAGTAAGATACTCAAATCGCAATCGCGGCTTGGTCGACATAGTTATAGAACAGCTTAATAATTATGGTATTATTGCTAGTTGGGCTAGTGGTTAGATTCGATAAGCGGTTAGAATTTGGTAACCACATTTAGTGTTTGAGTTTACCTACTAGTTTTTCTCGTATATTATGTTGTTTCGATACACACTAAAATATGGCGATGTTATGTTTAAGCAGTTTTTTTTAATAGTTTTTATTTTATTTTTTATTGCTTATATGGGTGGACGAGCTCACAGTAAACCTGGTGTTAAGTGGTTACTGGAGCCCATAGAAGTCTACAACATAAATGCGCCACCCGCCTTGAGATGTAAGTTCTAAAGTCTCAGTATAGTTATAACGGCTGCCCCACCCTTCATACAGAAACGCATTACTGCTTCACCGCAGAAATAGGCAGGGTGGTGGTATCTACCCGTGCGGACTCACAAGAGGTCCTACCACCAGTAAAGTAGTGCTCATGTTTTAGTTCCAAGTTGTGTGTATTGAAAACAATGGTTTATAACTGGTGAAATACGGTCATGCTTCGCTGCTACTATCGTGTAAGTTAACAATTGAAATAAAAACATTTTATAGAACGCCTCACATGTCACGTTAAGCACGTTACAAATAAGGTATGTCCAAAAATATCACGAAAGCTGCCAACTGTACAAAGTTTCGAATCAACAGCGATAATTAAATAAGCTAATAATTAAATTTTAACAAATTAAGGTGTCTGGCAACTCTGGAAACAAAAACGTTAATGTTATCTTTGAAGAATCAAAATCTCATTTGATATTTACAAAAAAAATAAGTTGATTGAACTGAACTGAACTGAAGATTGACTGTCAATCAACATTATTGTGTTTTATCTATACTAATATATTAATCTACAGTGATTTTTACGGATGTTCCGTTATAACTACTGAAACATGCATCCGATTGACTAGAAACTTGGTATCCATGTAGAAAATACATTTACTTAATGGATAGGCTAATATTTATATGAGTGTTGGACTCCCTACACCAGTTGTGGGGGCGTCAATGATGAGAATCTTTGTGGGGGTGAGAAATAATAGTGTTAATTTTAAATGCCCAGCGAAGCGGACAGGTACAGCTAGTTGTATTATAAAAAGAAACTACTAATTTAATCACAGTAGAATTTGAGAAGCGATGCCTTGAACAGTCCGTGGAAGAGTTGTAAAACGCAGGCGCCCGACTTCTCACACACTCAAGGTAAATGGTCAATCTAATTTCGATTTACGTCCTAAACTTTAGCATGACAAACAAACAGATAACAACCTAACTTTGAGTTATTATGTTTTGGACTGAACTACTTTAGCTCTGAATAAAAAGTTAAGCTTGTTCCGTTTTGTTTTATTATTTGTTATTTGCCATTATATTAGAATAAAAATCAAACTGTTTTTATCCTTGTTTGTATAGTCTATGATTTTTATTGTTATGAGTAGACAATGTCCTTTCCTTCATGTATCGTAATGGCCTAATGAACTAAAATGATATGTTCAAATCGAGCGATGTGATAGTGCGGATTGGTTCATATCCAACATTAGAGGGATTTTCTTAAGAAAATTCAAACAAAATTCAAACATGTGCTCACTTCGACGACGAGTTCCCCGCTGAAATCGTAATGTTTAAATTAGTATAATGTCTTTTGGTTTAGTGTTAAGGAGCTATTTCGTATAGGAACCATCATCTTGCCTATATTTCTCGCGAAGCAATTATATACAGCGATTTCAAGGTGAAGAAAACCGTTAGCCCGATGGAATTGTTATTTAGACCTCATGTCTCAAAGTGACTGACGGTGTACACGCTGATTGATATATGTGGGCTCGAGATAAGTTTGAACAATAGGTGTTTCGTAAGATTGTCTACATTCAAACTAATCAAAAATATGAAACGCTACGCCCTTGGAATTCCCAAATAGCCTTCTCAATATAATTATATTTCTTAAAATTCTTATAATTCTTAAAATAGTTTAGGGATTTTAGGCAATGTAAAAATAACTAATCAATTAATATCCCCACCACAACCACATGATGTTCTAACGTGAATAATAATATCGTTTATCAAAACCAAAAAAATATTTCCGCTTTGAAGAAACAGATGCGTGTAACAAGGGAAGAAACGGAAAGATAATATAAATATTTATTTCTATATTATTGTATTGAACATAATATATAAATCTTCATTTTATCCATTTCTTTTAAGAGTGTTTTAGTACGATTCGTCAGTCAACCGTGGTTGTGGAATCGGAAATAATGTAATGACAATAAAAACGCGAGATTAAACTATAGTATATATAAAAGTAGTTTGAGCTATTTCTACGACCAGCGAGAACCGAAGGAAATACTATTCTTTAATTACGAATTTAATTGTTTTTGAAAGTCCAGAAGAAAGCATATTTTGCGGACGTAGAAAGTATTTCAAGAAAATACGAAATAATAATAACACAATAACTGGGAACAAATCAGGTACGTCACCCGACCCCAATTTAGTATTCCCTGTGATATGGGTACCAGAGACTGACAAACATAATTATATACCTTAAATACATAGGTAATAAACACCAAAATAATGAACAAACAAACCTGTTTATCACACGAATGTTTGTTCGACGTGGAAATCGAACCCACGACCCTTGGAGCAACAGTCAAAGCCGCTAACTACTGCTCCACCGAGTCACTAGAATAATAATTAAAAAAAAGTTTCGAATTACCAGCGTGAGTATATTTAGCGGACTTATTCAAGGTCGAAAACCGAGATCATCGTATTGTTCAGATTTTAAACTAAAGCGAGTGTCAATGTCGACAGTTGTCTTAAAATTATTTTTAGAATATAACGACTATATCGAATATACGTATGTCATGTAACGTACAAAGTTCTTGAGCTTTAGTTCCGTGATTTTAATTAAATCTGCCTTATAAGATCTCCACTCTCAATGTAAATATGAAAACAGATGCTGCAATATGTCAAGTCATATAAGCATACAATGGAGTGACTCGCGTCTTAAGTCTATTGTGAATTTAATTTGTGCTTCTTAATTTTGTAAACGGCAGTTGTCTTATACTGTATAATTTATATAAATTAGTTTTATTGTCTCTGGTGTGCGCGTGCTTTGTAATAAATCGTTCTAATTAGAGAGCTTTAAGAGAGCTAGCTATCTCTCTCTCGATTGAATTAATTCGACATGGTTAGATTTTTTAGTGTGTTTTAGTTAATATCTACATAATTTTCAAACAGTGAAATAGAAAATTAAGGGCATTTATTTTTGGAGATTAGCACTACCACCGGTGAAATAAGTGATAATTTGTGAATGGAAAAATATTTGACTTTCTTTTATTTTAATCGTTATTTTTACTGGAAAGTAGCAAGTAGCAAGCTTAGCTTCCGAGTGGCCCTTAGAATGAATATGGACGAGCAGAAAGGCACGTAGTGGCTACTTCAATATACTCGTATCTCGAAGATGCTACACTCAATGTTCACGTAATATTTTCGCGTGCCTGAAATAGGTAGGTAGGTTCAGTTAGGTAGGTTCACCTTTAAGAAATTGGTGGTTTGTTAAGACTAAAGAACAGCCGGGAAGCGGTCTAGAAGATTCTACGCTTGATAAGATTATCAACCGAAATATTACAGTGTTAACGTGAAGTTCTAGACTAGATTGCTAGTGCCGAACTTAGGCCCTTGGGCGCTGTGACAAAAACGAATAACTTGATGTACGTCTTGGGAGTTCTCTAAATTTTTATAATACACGATCTCTCGCTGAACCAAACCTTGGCGAGAACTACGTCCAGCTGTGGCGTCTTTTCTGCTTATGACGTGCAAAGGTTGCAGAGCAAAATAGAAACCTATGCCAATCAATGCTATTATTAACTGTAATGCGATAAAAAAATCAAATTAATTTTCCCATTTCTGTTGAAGAAGTGGAATTCCATTTAATATATCTAATTTGTACAGAATTTAAAGACGCAATATTGTAAATATGTACAACCATTTTATGACATTTGTAAGGCATCAATTTTATATTGGCATTTATTCCAATAACACACAAACTTGTTTAGATAGTTCCATCTACCTACATTTTATTCTCAAGAGTATTTATTTGCTTGTTATTGATTTCATTTGACCCATTTGATAATTAAATTTAGATCAATATAGTTAGGACCTAATGAAATCTCAGTGGAGTTTGGAATGTTTGGAAAGCCATAAACTGAAAATTAAAGCTTAGTTTAATTTTTTTATGATAGAACTATTCCAAATATATTATAAATATACTTACATTCCAAAATAAATTTTATAACATATATATTGTAATTTTACATTGAAAACTATTTTGAAGATCCTAATAAACATTTAGAAAGTATTTGTGATACTAATACTGTATACTAATACCCAGAAACTTTGTTACTATTGAATTTAACTTCAATAGTAACAAGGCTTCTTCAAATAGTAATACATTAGCTAGTAGAAAAAGCTATTTTTTCCTATTAATCAATTTAGTTAATTTATTAATCAATTTCCTAATAAACAATTCGGCATTTTAACTACATCACCTCAAAGTTTTCATAGACAGATTTTGTAACACTACTAATGTATATGTGGATTGCGAATTAAAATTCAGTACATTGTAAGATTTCACAATCACAATTTTAATACGAAAGGAATATAATGGCAATTTCTACATCAGGTTCGCACAAAGATTCGTTCGAGAATGGGTCTCTTACACGTATGAGAGCTGACGGTTGACCGCGTGTTGACAATTACTGAAATTTTAATAGCACTGTAAAGACATTTGAAATGCTATGCTAGCGCGGTAGTCAAATAAAGAAATACTACTGGTGGTAGGACTTACTGGTGGTAGGACCTCTTCTGAGTCTGCGCGGGTAAGCATCACCACCCTGCCTATTTCTGCCGTGAAGCAATAATGCGTTTCGGTTTGAAGGGTGGGGTAGCCGTTGTAACTATACTTGAGACCTTAGAACTTATATCTCAAGGTGGATGGCGGCATTTATGTTATAGATGTCTATGGGCTCCAGTAACCACTTAACACCAGGTGGGCTGTGAGCTCGTCCACCCATCTAAGCAAAAAAAAAACTATTTCAATTATCGTTCAAAGTATTTTAAACTATCGTGTTTTTGAAATTGAAGTTAATCTCGCGGTGCTAATGAGATTGTAAATAGTTACTAGGGTCCACAGCCCGCCGCTATGTTGTTGTCATTTAATCTTAGAAAGGAGGTTGAAGTCTAATTTTACTATTATTATTGTATGTCCGTTGTCCTATCAAAGCGGAAACCACCAGTCCTTATATAGATATTCGAGACCTTAATTTTACCACGGGATGTCATTTTATCTTTAATTCTTCATGTTAGGGATAGAAAAAGTGATATTTACCTGCGGAATTCCGAACGTTGTCACGGAAAATTCCATATAATAATAAACAAACTAGAACAATATTGCGGATTCCCTTTTGAGAAGGAGCCAAACAAGAATATTCCCCAAATCATTATGCCCTTAGGCTTTGTAATTTTCCGATACTTCGGCAAGGTTTATAAGGAAAAGATTAAAGGATCAACTTCAGAACCTAGTTAGGAATAAGTTTCTGTATAAAACATAAAGTTCAAACGCAATGGACTTTATTTCGTAAACAATAAGGCTTATTAGAGCAGTTTTTTTTTAAATTAATTAATGCGGGTAGATGCTTGTTAATTTTCCAGGTTTTGTTTAAGGCATTATTTAGCTTACCAGATTTACAGTATTTGTTCTAGTTCGTGTACAAATTATCCATATCTCAATCTAGCTTATTTCTGCGCCCCTAGTAATGAAATTGTACAATGTAGACGATGTAGATGTGATCTTACCTTATGAGAATTTATACCCAAAAGTGAGTTTCCAGAAAAAGGGTGTACAGAGCAAAAAAAAACATTTGGCATCATTTGAAATACAGATACAAATAAATATCAGTTGACGCCAGGAGTTCATTCTCTTGTGAGGGGAATTGTATTCAATATTGATTGCGGCATTACGAAAAATCTTTCTAAAACACGAAATATTAATACAATTTATATTTCACAAACGAAAGTTTTTATTTTGTTAGTCCTAGTCCGCGCAACGCAGTTTTAATTGCAAACTCCTTTTACAGTGTAATTTCGCATTTATAAATTTTAAGCTTACATTTTCTGACCTTACGATTACTCTTTTGGGGAAACGAAAAACTGAGCAGTATCTGGTAATATTTTGTATTATATCAGCGTGAGAGCTCAGAAGCTCACTGATGAATGTGGCTTAGATGATTTTGGGTACTAGTAATTGTATAAGATGCGACAATGATGATGGAATGATAAACAAATCCTCGCAGTTTATTTGGTAAGTAAAATTGTCGTAAGCGAGGAAGCTTCTTTGAGTTGGGTGATTTATATCACGAACAATTCGTTTGTGAATCATTTCTATAAACACAAACATATCTTTAGCAGAAATGAGCAAAAGTAGAACTAATGTAGAAATATATGGACATCATAATCGATATCCACATTTACTAGTATCGAGCAGTCGCTTGTGAAATTACTTATTTGCGTGTGTGCTTTTTCCGTGTCGGTTTTATTCATAAGTGCTCGTTCTGAGAAGGTCGTGTTCACGTCCTTGTACGAGATATTTTGTTATGTAATTTATATATATAAAAATGAATTGCTATTCGTTAGTCTCGCTAAAACTCGAGAACGGCTGGACCGATTAGGCTAATTTTGGTCTTGAATTATTTGTGGAAGTCCAGAGAAGGTTTAAAAGGTAGATAAATATGAAAATGCTCGGAATTGAATAAAAATAACAATTTTGTTTTTCCTTTGATGTGTCCCCCGTCGGACGGATTCCTTTTGTTTGTTTCATGTTTATTTTATACAAAAGTTAAGGTATTTTAGTTCTCGATAGAGGCCCTACAAAGTCTGCCGAGTCAGCTAGTTATTAATATATATTGTATTTTTAATATAACATTTGAATAGATAGCATGTAGAGCCTAATTTTTATAAGAACTTTACATGACACTAATTGTAAGTAGCGCTGTCGTACTATTTCATGCAACTTTTCTTTCAAATTACCTGTAGAGAAACATTAAAAATTTCCTAAGAATCTAGTAAACATATCGGAATACATTTTTTTATTTTTTTTATTGATCTTGTAGGCAGCCAAGCATACGGCTCACCTGATGATGAGTGGTTACCGTCGCCCATGGACTTCAGCAATGCCAGGGGCAGAGTCAAACCGCTGCCTACCGTAAAGTACTCTCCACAAGCCTCGTTTGAAGAAAGGTCTGTCATAGCGCTCGGAAAACACCGTGGAGAGGAGCTCATTCCAAAGCCGGATGGTACGTGGCAAAAAAGATCTCTGGAAACGCACTGTGGATGAACACAGCGGCTCCAGGTAGTATGGATGAACTCTACTCCGGTGGCGGGCGGTGCGATGGTAAAACGTAATGATGGTATCAGCTCAAACAATTCCACAGAGCACCCCCTATGGAACATACAGTATAAAATAAACAGGGAACCGAAGTCCTTCCGCAGACCCAGAGGTTCCAAACGATCCGTGAGATGATGCATGATTGATTAGGGCCAGTAATAACTAGGGCGGCGGTAAAGTAAAAGTAAAGCTCTCACATATTTTAAGCCAGATAATAAATTATGGGCATGTATTTAACGGAAATTTTACGGAAATAAAATGGATGACCAAACAATTCAAAGAGAATATTCTGGAACACCTTGCGACATAAGATCGAAATACATTCGAATTACAGTTACCCCTTACACGTTAGCGTTAAAATTTATAAAAATATACACGAATAATAAACATTCTTACACGTAAGTGTCATACAATACCAAGAGATTTCTTTCTATCTAATAAAAGCGAAGTTACGACAGCGCTGACCTCATAATTGATTCAATAAAAGGTCCCTTCTATTGTTATTCTATTTGACTTCTGGTTAATATTACGTATTGCGGCAAAAGTGAAACGTCTGTGATGTGATCATTTCATTTACCATGAGCTAATCTTCTGAAAACAAAAATAAGCATATACATACATATATACTTTCAGGATTCTATGAGGTATTTTACGATACATATATTTTTCTTTTATTTGAGTTACAGTGCGTTCGATGAACAACAAAGAAAATTTAAATAAAATTTGAACATGATTTCCTTGAATTATGGCCTCTATTACTCTCTAGAGTACTCACTCAATTAAACACTTATCTACTCCTTCTAAACGATTATATTAGCCATACAATCAAAAGTAAAACATTTAATAAATAGTAGTTTAAAAAAATACGCTTTCATAGAAAATTCAACAAAAAAATAGAAATTAAATTTTAATCAATTTGAATTAAAAATAGTGTAAGAATAAATGATTTTATTGTAAAAAAAATTTCAAAAATTTCCTTTTTTTTATTGCTTAGATGGGTAGACGAGCTCACAGCCAACCTGGTGTGAAGTGGTTACTGGAGCCCATAGACATCTACGACGTAAATGCGCCACCCACCTTGAGATATAAGTTTTAAGGTCTGAAGTATAGTTACAACGGCTGCCCCACCCTTCAAACCGAAACGCATTACTGCTTCACGGCAGAAATAGGCGGGGTGGTGGAACCTACCCGCGCGGACTCGTCCTATCACCAGTTTCTCTGAATCAGTCGGTAACTTATCCGAGAAATAGGTGATCGCCAGATAGTTTTCCCTTCTTAGTCTTGACGCAGACACTCCGGGTCTCAGGAAAACAAAAAATCGCTGATCCTGATGATCCTAGTAAAGATTGTCATTGGTCTTTAATAAGTATGCCAAATTTCGAGTTAATCCGACGTTTTGAAGATGGTCAAAATCATGTTCAAAAATTCTGCTACTTACTAACATACGTATGAAGCTAATAAAAGCGTATTAAAAAGTAATGAAACCGTTAAAACAACATTCATTCGGTCCTCGTTCAATCATCTAACACCAACAAGTACAGGAATACAAGGAAAACATCAAAAACAGAAATCACAGCTGCTGCTACGCCCCCAGCGCGCGTCGAGCTAACGAAGTGACGGGTCTTGAGAATAAGAATTTCTATACAAATTATACTGCTTTACGAAGAAATATCAAGCCTGTGATAATTTGATGATAAAGTATGTTTTGTGTGAAAACACGCGATTTTACGAATTTCATTATAACGGCGCTCATTTTTTTTCCTATAGAAAATACATATTTAATTCTGGAGTTTTCGTAGACTCAATAACTTTATTGAGTCTACGAACTGCAAGACTTGAAAATTATTAAAGACAAGCCGTACTCGCCCGCTTCGCTGGGCATTTAAAATTAACATTATTGTTGTCATTATTATTAGGGAGTCCAACACTCATATAAATATTAGCCTATCCATTAAGTACATGTATTTTCACATGGATACCAAGTTTCAAGTCAATCGGATGCATGGTTCAGTAGTTATAACGGAACATCCGTAAAAACCACTGTAGATTTATATATTAGTATAGATTTAGCGGTATGCCGCGACTTATCATTGCCTCTAGTTTTATTGGAATTCATAAGCAACTGCAGTCATTTGACATAACTAATTAATTTATCCAAAGAAGTCTTCCGTCATTAGTTAAAAATGTAATGTATCAAAAGCGCATTACTTTGAAAGTAAAAGTTATTCGAAATATCAAAGCTTTTAGTATTTCGTAAGTTAATATTAATGTTTTGTTTTTGTCAATGTCTATTATGATTTACGAGAATTATACAAAATATTGCGTTATATCTATATATTAATACATGAAGCAAAAACTTTGTATCCCTTTTTACGAAAATTGCGCGAACGGAGGAGTATGAAATTTTCCACACTTATAGAGAATATAGAGAAGTAGTGCACAATGCTAATATTTTTTTAAATAATGCATAAAAGATACATTAAATCAATAAACAAAACATTACACACACTACATACCATGTATTTGACGCACACACGCATGCATACTATTTATTGTCAAACTTTTGTTCTTGACGTCTGTTGTCAAATTGAGAATAGATTAAATATTGTTTGTCTTTGTTAATATTTTTTATAGTGTAGTCTTGGCGAAATTTGTGATTATAGAAGTATAAAATACAATCATAATAGTGTACACTTTACAATTCCAATGAATTATAGTCGAATTTCGACTACTGCGGGACCTCTAGTTTATATTAAAACATAAGTTTGATCCTCATTTTAGGACATGACAAGAATGTTGTTTGTGAACTTCTGACAGAAACGAATTACCTAATCCAGCTATCTTATATATTATATCTTAGGTTTTATTTAGTCGCTTAGATGAGAAGGTCACCGCCCTTTGTGTGTGTAATTAATTCCTCTCCGTAAAGGGCTGCCGAAAAAAACTACTCTAAGTGACAAAGCTACTAGTTGTCACACTTTTGAACTGCTATTTTAAGATTTATGCTCATTTATAAACTTCATGCTTTATAAAGAATTATCTATAATGCGTTCAGCTTTGAAAATAACTGTGCTCCTTAGCGCTTTTATGATACAGTTTTACTAGCCTTTCCCCCAAAGCCTTTCGCGTCAGTAAGTACCGTAGTTTATGTGACATTTGATGTTAGAGGTGCTTCCGAAATTCTTGAATTTGAAATTTGAGATTTTATAATATGATAGATATTTGTCTGGACAGTCTGAAGGGCAAGGATTCTTTTAATAATTAACCGTGAAACGAATGAACGTATAAAATAATAATAGTAATAGTATCGTAAAAATTTGAATGTTGTCTTTTTTTCTATAGTGACTTCAGAATAAATAGCATTCGTGGTGGATCAGTTATTTTCTGATAATTTGCTCAGGCCCAATTTTTTTTTCTATGGGGTTCTATGAAATCTACCACATCAATAATTTAAATTTTTTTGTAAAATTATTATTAATTTATTAAAAAGTATTATTGATTAATAAAGGGGCTCTCTAAAAGGCGGACCGATGACGTATTGAGGTACGCGGGAACCCTCTGGATGCAGGTAGCGTATAATCGGTCGTTGTGGCGTGGCATGGGGGAGGCTAAGTCCCGCATTGGACGTCTGTGGGCTGAAAAATAGATAGAAGAAGATAGGTAAATTGATTAATGATACTGCATTTACGTTTTTTTTATTGCTTAAATGGGTGGACGAGCTCACAGCCCACCTGGTGTTAAGTGGTTACTGGAGCCCATAGACATCTACAACGTAAATGCGCCACCCACCTTGAGATATAAGTTCTAAGGTCTCAAGTATAGTTACAGCGACTGACCCACCATTCAAACCGAAACGCATTACTGCTTCACGGCAGAAATAGGCAGGGCGGTGGTACCTACCCATGCGGACTCACAAGAGGTCCTACCACCAGTAATAGATTTAATCTCGTGTTTATTATTTCCATACAATATAGTTATTTAGACGGTATAGTAGTTCTCATAATATTCAAATGTCGACGAATACTATACTTTGGTCGTTTGTGACCACTAAAGCTATAAAACATTTAAAACGTAGGAAATAATAAATTGAAAATAATAAGCCCGGGATTAAGCCATCAAGGTAGTTTGAATAATGTAAGTGACTCGCGAAAGCCGATCAAAATACTATATTATTGATTTGACGTAGTACGAAGTTCACAGATAGTCGCTACTAGTGGATAATAGAGGCTATTTATAGCCAATATAGGCTCCTAATAGCCACTACCCACACAGATCTGCGTAAAAACATTTGTTGCAAAAATTCCAAAAGATATACGTAGGTATGTAATTATTTATTGCATCATCATTTATGCGGGAAGAATACCATATCCATTCTTAGGATAAGTATCGATTTTGCTTTATTTCCTCCTGCATAAATAACGATGCAATAAATAGATATATCTAATATATATACCGCATAAATAATGATGCAATAAATAAATATATCGTATATCTAATATATATAAATTCGTTTGAAACATTAGTAATACCTTACCCATTCTTGAGATAAGTATCGATTTTGCTTTAATAAATAAATGTTAACGTAAATCACAACACTACCTCCTTAATTATTAAAAATGAAAATTTATGTGTTTTTTCTTGTTTGCTTGTGATCAATACGTTATTAACACATTGCTCCGATTAATTCACCACTCGCCTGGTATACAGTAGCTCAGCTTTGTTACATTGTTCTCCCGTGCCTCCTGTGGTGGTCTGTTTTATCTAACGTAATACTAGCTGTCTCAAGTTCCACACTCAAATGACTTCGCGGGTGAAACGGTGGTGGAATTAATGCTGGTTTCATAATTCGTTCATCCACCAGTAATTAGAGATTGCCTTTGAAACTAAATAGGTTCCGCAGTTTTATTGTTGTCATTCCTACAGCTTGGAATTTGTCCTGGCTTAAAGCACACGTATCGAGTGTTTCGACTAAGTTGGTGTTTATTTAGTGAGCTGTGAGTTTTCCTACATATTTAGTGCAGTAAAAAAAGCTTCCATAAAGGAACTTGGAAGGACAGGTCTTCACACACTGAACATTTGGCTCTGGTAATGTCCGTCTTAGTCAAACTATGATGATGTCTGATTGTCAATGACAATATCTTCCTACCATGGAATTGTGATGATTTAAGAAACAATCAAGTTCGTGATAAATGGCCTATGCGTTTTTTTATGTCCAGCAGTGGACGAGTGTGGGCTGATGATGAATAAAGGCGTTTATTCTATATATATGCTCTTAAATGACTTCATAAAAATGTCATAAAAGTGGACTATCTTTAGGGCTCGGGGTCCTATTAGTGATTCGGCCCCCTAAGAGCTTCGGGCTCCACCCGATTTGTGCGGGGAGGGCCAGGCATGGGGAGGCTTGCTCGGTACGCACGCCTGTGATAGGAAGCCGGATAATGGCACGGCGCCATCATGGTGGGCTCCCGGTCCACCGACCGAGGGAACCGGTAGTCGTGTAGCCGGCGTCCGTCGGTCCGACGTCTAGGGGACTTTAGGATGGATGTAATATGCTCTGCGTCAACCCTGTCCCGCCGTCTCAATGGCCCCGACTGGGCTTCGGCTGTGAGCGGCAGGAGTATTTGGTCAGGTTCAACTCCCACATACTCTACATAACACCATCAGGTGAGCCGTATGATCGTCTGCTCATACGGCAATAAACAAAAAAAAAATAACACATAAATCCTCTACAAAAAAAAAGTTTAGGGCTGCTTAAGTGAGAGCTGTTCCAAATGCAATAAAAACACTCATAAGATACCTCAAAATTAAAAAAAGTCTAAATTAATTAACAAAAGAGCCAGTCAGCTCTTCGAAACATAACATTTCTAATTTGATTCAAAGAGTACAAACAAATTGAAAGTAACGCGTCCTCTCGGGGTTCAGATCCAATTTCAAAAGTAAACACAGTACCACAATGTCTGCTTCGTCGGGATATATTTACTGTATTCAGGGATGCGAACGTACATATTTTGTTGCATTAGCGCTCATACGAAAAAACACTCGATGTAAATGCATTATTTAGATTTATGATGACTGGTACTGGTAGTTATGATATGAATACGTTAATTTATCTTATGTATCCATACTAATATATAAATCTACAGTGGTTTTTACGGATGTTCCGGATCCGTTATAACTACTGAACCATGCATCCGATTGACTTGAAACTTGGTATCCATGTAGAAAATGGATAGGCTATTTATATGAGGGATATTTATATGAGTGTTGGACTCCCTAATAATAATGACAATAAATAGTCCAGCGAAGCGGACTGGTACAGCTAGTTTTAATATAAAATTGTATATATAACTGTAAATTTTAATTTTTTTAACATAAAACGAGTTTGGTGATTTAAAAACAACATGATTTTTTGAACAGGCTGTATAGATAACATAATTAGATATTCAATAATGATGTTTTGGTGGTATTGAAGTAGAAATAAATGATTTTAATTTGAATTTGAATAACCTGGTGTATGAAGTTATGTGACTTTATTGGTTGTTTTCGATTTTCAAAGCGATTTGTGTGAGAGAAATTGTTTTTTTTAATGAAGCTCTTCCAATCCGGTAGTAGATTCATTCGCGAAGCAATTGCTCTTGAGTTGTTAGGTCTCCTTCGGAGGCGCTCGGGCAGTTGTTAGCAAACCCCACTCCTCCTGGCTGAGCCTTTGCTCGCCTACTTGTCCTGGTGAAATTGGAAAGGCCTTCGGGCCACCAGTAATCTTTCAATCATAAAAAAAAATGTAGCACATAAAACTTCTGTTTGAAATTTGTGGTAGTAAAAAATCAGAAAGAGCCCTGTTGCTAATACAATTAGGCATATACTCGTAGTATGCATATTTTGTTGTCAAAATATCATTGCCTTTATGAGTTTTTATTAAACTGAAATTTTTATACTTTTTGTTCTACTTTTTATTTATTTTATTAATTCTTAATTAAATGAAAACTTTTAGAACGACACTCAGTTTCAACTTTTCAATTGAAATTCTTTCATACGACTCGTCACAAAGAAATTTACTTTGCGCAAATAAAAATTTTAAGTATAAGTACAAAAGTATAAGTTTTATTATATTTATATTAAAATATAAATTATAATATAAATTACAAAACAAATATAATAAAATTATAATATTTTATTATATATAGTATTAAGTATAAGTAAAAATTTTTAAGTATAAGTAGTAAAATTTTTTAAGTATAAGTACTTAAAATTTTTAAATAACGTTTATATTAAAAAGCCTTTTATTGCTATTTCTAGTGAATAAAATTGAAAACGTTTGAAACGCACGTAGCTTTGTGCATTCGTGCGTTTTGTTCATGCTATAACAAAGTGACATTTTCTCACTAGCAAAATTGTTTCTGTGAAAAAATTTTTTTTATGTTGTGGTACCAACTATGGTTTTGTCGCAGTGAAATGATACCACTAATTACAATTTTATATTTAATTAAATAGCGATCAAATAATACAAATGTTAATAGCGGAACACCAGCGTATGTTTTGTCTCGAACTCAACCGAATGAAAACATTTTACGACTATCGTCGAATAATATACCTATATTACTAGAGGTCCCACAGTAATCGAAATTTGACTATAATTAATTGGAATTGTAAGTTTGTGCACTATTATGATTGTATTTTATACTTCTATAATCACAAATTTCGCCAAGAATACACTATAAAAAATATTAACAAAGACAAACAATATTTAATCTATTCTCAATTTGACAACACACGTCAAGAACAAAAGTTTGACAATAAATAGAATGCAGGCGTGTGTGCGTCAAATACATGGTATGTAGTGTGTGTAATGTTTTCTTTATTGATTTAATGTATCTTTTATGCATTATTTTTAAAAAAATATTAGCATTGTGCACTTCTTCTCTATATTCTCTATAAGTGTGGAAAATTTCATACTCCTCCGTCCGCGCAATTTTCGTAAAAAGGGATACAAAGTTTTTGCTTCACATATTAATATATAGATATAGTGCGATGCTCCAGCGCAGGGCCGTACTCAGCGCAGGGCCGCACTCAGACTCGCTACAATGTGTATCATTAATGTTTTCTAGAATTTACTCACCAATCATAAGTCGGTCAAAAAACTGCGTTTCAAATTGAATGAATAATACAAGGGCTCTAGGTGGGTACTTTTTTGGTTGGGGCTTGAATCACCGGATCAGCCAATAGTGTGGTTGTGGTAGTTGAACCCTAATCAGCACCATCTCTATCCAACCGTGAACCCCGACGAGACCAAACACGGAAACGTTATAAGGGTAGCGTATGGTCTTGTTCCTGAAGCCAATTCGATTTCATAAGTCGTTGCACCATAATCTACGACGCCCCGCCACATTTCCCTGAAGATTGTCCGCGTCTGGAGTCTCCTCACTTTTTGTCGAACTTAGGGACAGTAAATCTAAATGAGATTCAGTGGAACCTCTAGCTAACATAACATACTACTCAACGGTAATATCTAATTAAACTGAAAGTGATTAACGTGTTGCATCTATTTCTTAGATGTATCTTGAGGTGGCCAAGAAAATGAATAAATGCGTTACTTCTCCAAATACTCATTATATTATTTTTAATTATTTTACAAATATAGCATTGAAATGCGCGTCCATCTTTTTTTTCTTCGTGTTATATTTTTTTTTAATTTTGACAATTGGTGCCACTATTGCGTTTCCTGTTTTGTTATTGGTTCGTGCGATATGACGTCATTGTTTGCCAATCACAGCCATTAATGTATGACGCGACGTTGATTCGTTAACATGATGTTTATTTATGAAAACGTATTTTAATTAATATATATATTTTTTGGTTCATTCACACTAGAACATAATCGATACATACAGCACAGCAGGAATACAAACATACAAGAAACGATTAAATCTTTTCATGAAATTCACTGGGACAAAATGTGGTATTATAAAATTTACTTCAATCTTCATGTATTATAGACTGGCTGGATCCCAATTTTTACGTTCGTTAGATTTTGAAGTTATACTTCTTTAGGCGTGTTATGAAAAATTGATGAGAGTGAAATTTTACGATGCGCGCGCACCGTGACACAAAATTAACTGAATGAAGTTGCCCACTAAATCGCTCATTACAATACGATCGACGTAACTTGGCGAGTCTGAATATAGCCGCAGGTGAACTTTACGAACCGTACCTAGAATTACCGAATTTATACGATGTCAAGAAAAGGGATGTCCAATATGCGTGTTTGAGTATGTTGTTTAATCGATTTTTTTCAAATTGATTGAAATTTAAATAAAAAAAAAACAGAATAAATTTATTAAAAATAAAGTATAACTTCTTACGCGCGTACATAAGTATACGCACCCTTTTTTAATTCAAAAACGATATCACATGTTTTTCCCGGGATAAAAAGCTTCTTGTGTCACTCTTTCATCCATAAACTAATAGCCGATATGTAGATCCGTTAATATGTAAAATCACAAACCAGCCAACATACTGTCTTAATTATAATAGAAAGTTCTATTATGAACTATTATGACGGCGTCATGGCCTAAAGGATAAAGACGTCCGGTGCATTCATATTGAGCGATGCACCGGTGTTAGAATCCCAGGTGGGTACCAATTTTTCTAATGAAATACGTACTCAACAAATGTTCACGATTGACTTCTTGCTCTTCTTAACATCATGTAATAAAAATCAAACCCGCAAAATTATAATTTGCGTAATTACTGGTAGTAGGACGGACCTCTTGTGAGTCCGCGCGGGTAGGTACCACCACCCTGCCTATTTCTGCCGTGAAGCAGTAATGCGTTTCGGTTTGAAGGGCGGGGCAGCCGTTGTAACTATACTGAGACCTTAGAACTGATATGTCAAGATGGGTGGCGCATTTACGTCGTAGATGTCTATGGGCTCCGATAACCACTTAACACCAGGTGGGCTGTGAGCTCATCCACATATCTAAGCAATAAAAAAAAATTAGGGTTATCTCATTTAAAATAAAATAACATCCTACATGTAGATTAAGGTTTTAAAAATTCAATGTGCTAAATTTCATCGCAGTTTGTTCAGTCATTTTTGAATGATATATATTAAAAATCCAAACATATATAACAAATATAATATTAATATAGAAAATAGATGAGCCGGTGTCGCTCAAAAGGTTACAGTGGTGATCAAAGTCCATAAACATGATAACTTCTAACCAAGAAATATTGAGAAAAGTGTGCTCAGATGTTTATGCCAGATACAATTCCAGCCGTAGCTTACTGTTTATCATTTTATTAATCTTAATTTTCTCTTACACAATACAAGTAACATAAAAAGTGCTAGCTTGAACACGGAAAAAAAGGAAAACCTGTGAAGCAATTAGAATTGAGTGATTTACATTTAAAGTTAAGTGAGCACAGTGTTGGCGGTAGCCATCATAGAACACAAAATATTTGACAGATGCCTGAATCTCGCTTACGACATTTTCAAGATAAGCTTGCATATATACAAGTTCCCATCGACAAGTTCCAAACAACAGCATTTGGACGGTCGGTCTACTGAGCCAATATGATCCGCTCGGTGGAAGATCTTTCTTTCGTCGTTACAAACAGTCTTCCCTAAGAATACTTCCTCGAATCTACAGGAGCTATACAGGTAAAAAACACCAACAAAATTTGGTAACAATATTGGTAACGGTACCTACCAGTGTCCAAAGTCGATGAAACGAAAAAGCGACAGTAAAAAGAGACAGACACATAAATTCATAGGATTAAAAACTGGGAGTAAATGAGATAGAAAGCATTATACAGTGTTTCTTATATTCATGGTTCTCTTTGTACTCTGCTTCGTACCTAATATTCGTACTAAATACATTCTGAATTACTATATACGAATAAAATGTAAAATAATTATCAAACTTTGTATCACTATGATTATTACCAAAACCTATAATTATCCTCTTCCCGAAGTTTCACTTCTACCACGTGTGAATTGCATACATGTTTTCTTTTCTATACAGTACAATGAGAAATTGAAAGGATTTTTACATTTACGAACTCTTAGTCAGCTCACTCAGCGGCTTAGATGGAATTAAGATTATATCGCACGTGACGCAGCTGATATAAAATGATACCGAAGCGTGAATGTTGAATTTCATTTGAAGTTTTATCTCCGTCGTTAAAATCAAAAGTCGTTTTACAGTTTTAAACTCCAACTTCATCTCTTCAGGCGAGTGGCGGCATTTACGCTGTGATGTCTATGCGCTCCGGTGAGCATTAAAGAGGAAGTGGGCTCAGGTGAGCCCGTGAGCCTTCAAAAAAAATTTCGACCCCGAGCACTTATAAATTCCTTAGTTTAAATAAAAAACAAAACTATTTGTTACCTATCTTGATGTCTTTAACCCTTTGACTACCATGTAGGTCACCGGTGCCCTACGCGGCGCACTGAAGTAATTATGTCGATTTCTGTTACTAAGCGTCTGGATTGCCTAACTTTGCCTTCTTTTGTTTGTTAATGTACGTTTCAACCTCTTAGGTGTCTTAGAAATATATTCATTCTCAGTATCTACGGATTCGTTTTTCCTACAGTCTACTAGATATTCCGGCGCCTTAGTAAGAAGATCGAAAATAGAGAAATCGACATAATTACTTCAGTGCACCTCGTAGGTCACCGGTGGCCTACATGACAATCAACGTGTTAAAGGATCTATAAATCCAGATTCTATACTTAATCTATAAAAATAAAAACACGTGTGGCACTCGGGGACTGCCGCGGTAAAGCTATTGTATAGCATTTTTTATCCACTTATGCAATTATAATTAGACAATAATAATGTAATATTAAAACAATCAAAAATAAGACCAGACATTAATAAAAGCAAAACATTAACTGTCCCCATTACACTCATAAGCTAAACCGCGCGAGAGAGAGATAGGCAGACTTCATGATGCGCATGCAGTACGACGTCACGCCGCGCTCAAAGCCCGCGATAAAAGCTATGCAATAGCTTAATAAAGTTTTGGTACTTATTTTTATCTAAGCTCCACATGCTGTAATAATAAGTTTACAGAGTCATGGAAGAACGGTGAAGTTACAACACAATGCAGCTGAAACTTCAACCTAAAGTTTTAATTCATTATGTAACCATTCATATACCAAAATGAACTTAACAAAACATAGATTCTTATGACACTAAAGTTTATTCAAAATGACCTCCGTGATTTTGAATACAGCCCTTCAATCAGCGCGGCCAGTCGTCTATCGCAGCACGAACGAGGTCCATGTCAATATCGGCGGCTGCCTTAATCAAGGATGTCTTGAGTGACTCCAAATTGGGATGAGGCTTTGAGCACGCCTTTTCCTCCAAGTGTTGCCATATCTTGTAATCTAACGGATTCAAATCTGGACTGGAGGAGGGCCAGTCTTCGTGCCGGATGAAGTCGATTTCACGCGCCGCCAGCCAGTCTTGTGTGCTCTTCGCTCTATGAGCAGGCGCCGAATCTTGTTGGAATACCCAGTGCCTGTTATTGAACATGGTATGAGAAACAGGTTCCACAAGGTTCGTCAGGACTGTATTTTGATACATAACTGCATTCGTTTTTACACCTTTCTCACAAAAATCTACCTCTGTTAAGCCCCAATAAGAAACTCCCAACCATACCATTAGCGAGGATGGAAAATGACCTCGTTGGACACGCGGAATACGGTTGCTCGCTTCTTCACTACTGTGTGCGTACACCTTATCATTTTGTTTGTTGTAGCTCTCTTCTACGGTAAAAATTTTTTCATCCGAAAAAAGAATTTCCCGATATTTTTTTCCCGCGTTCCACTTCAACAAAGCGCGGCATCTCTTCAGTCTCAGGTCCATTAGACGAGCATTCAAACGATGTCCTGTTTTTCTTCGATATGCCCGAAGCCCTAAGTCTTCATTTAACACCCTTTTCACCGTGGTTCTGCTTAACCCCATCTGAAGGGCCAACAGTTTCTGCTTACGTTTGGGATTTCTTTGAATTCGCGCCTTCACAGCTTTTATCACTGCTGGAGTCCTAACAGACCGAGGGCGACCACTTCTTGACCTGTCATCTACACTAGAGTCTTCATTGTATCGTTTGATGGTACGATAAACGAATCTTTTGGTTATATTCAAATTTTTCAGTATGTTAAAAATTTTAATTGGCGCGTAACCGCAACGATGCAACGCAATAACTGCAACACGGTCTTCTTTAAGCGTCCACTCCATATTGTAAAAATGAGTAAAATTCTAAAAGTATACATTTTTATTTTCATAAACAATTCGTAATTCGAATTCAATAAACTTTTTTGTGGCGAGCATTCTAAAAGAAAAGTTTTTACTATGTGACAGTACTTATGACCTGACTAGTTATATATTTTTACTGGTGATAGGACCTCTTGTGAGTCCGCACGGGTAGGTACCATCGCCCTGCCTATTTCTGCTGTGAAGCAGTAATGCGTTTCGGTTTGAAGGGTAGGGTAGCCGCTGTAACTATACTGAGACCTTAGAACTTATATCTCAAGATGGATGACGCATTTACGTTGTAGATGTTTATGGTCTCCACTTAACACCAGGTGGGCTGTGAGCTCGTTCACGCATCGAAGCAATAAAAAAAAACATATTTCAATATGTGATGTTTTAGTCAGATGTCCGAGCGATATATCGATCTTTAAGATATTTTGTGATATCCCTCTATTGTTTACCTCCCAACACCGTTCGTATGAGTTTCGTAATAGCAGAGACGAGTTTCTTTAAACTACATTTCCGGATAAACATGATACATATATGGTGGTTTGTTATCTGTGCTAGGCTAACGTATTCATAAAATCTATACTAATAAAAATGAATTGCTGTTTTTTTTTTTATTGCTTAGATGGGTGGACGAGCTCACAGCCCACCTGGTGTTAAGTGGTTACTGGAGCCCATAGACATCTACAACGTAAATGCGCCACCCACCTTGAGATATAAGTTGTAAGGTCTCAGTATAGTTACAACGGCTGCCCCACCCTTCAAACCGAAACGCATTACTGCTTCACGGCAGAAATAGGCAGGGCGGTGGTACCTACCCGCGCGGACTCACAACAGGTCCTACCACCAGTAATTACGCAAATTATAATTTTGCGGGTTTCACTTTTATTACACGATGTTATTCCTTCACCGTGGAAGTCAATCGTGAACATTTATTTTGTTGAGTACGTATTTCATTAGAAAAATTGGTACCCGCCTGCGGGATTCGACACCGGTGCATCGCTTCAACACGAATGCACTGGACGTCTTATCTTTTAGGCCACGACGACTTCAAAACTGCTGTTCGTTAGTCTCGCTAAAACTCGAGAACTGCTAGATCGATTTGGCTAATTTTGGTCTTGAATTATTTGTGGAAGTCCAGAGAAGGTTTAAAAGGTAAATAAATATGAAAATGCTCGGAATTCGTTGGACGGAATCCTTTTGTTTCTTTTAAGTTTATTTTATACAAAAGTTTGTGTCTTTTATTTATCGGTTGAGGCACTACGAAGTCTGCCGGGTCAGCTAGTATGTAATAAATTTTGTAAAACGCAGAGGTTCAAGTGAACACTCGATCATGACATCACGTGTACCTACTTTTTTTTTTATACTGTTAGCCTTGAGAGGTTATTTCAGCTTCTCCTTGACGTGTAGGTGAGCTCACGGGGCTCAAACCGGGAGTGTTGCTAACACTGGCCCTAGCAAGAGCAGTGCTTCGCAGAATCTACCACCGGATCGGAAACGCGACCCACTGAGAAGATCCGGCGAGGTGTCCATGAACATCGTTAATAAAAACGAAAATAAAAAAGTAAGCAACAGTGGAATTAAAACACTTAAGTCTTCAGAGAACTCTTGGTAAAAGAACCAAGTTAACTCAATTTTAAACCAATTTGTCGTAATGGAATCATAACAAAGATAGCTAGCTGTTTTTATTCTATTTCTTTAGAACGAAGTGAATAGTGGTGGTAGTTAATTAAGTTCTATTTCTTGTTAAGTCCAAAATAACGTATTTTAGTTCAAGTAGGCCTTCATAAGCGCTTTCAAATCATGGTGACTTTAGCACCGATTGGCATTTGATTTTCCCAGCTGAGAGACTGGAAAGAAACTCATTGTTCGTTCCAAAATAAATGTACCAAACTGTTTTTTTTATAGATATTTAAATAGCTCACACAATGTCACGGATACCTATTACGGCAATTTTATTTTAATTCTACGTTTTAGAGTTGATATCCTATAAAATATGACGTCGACATTCTAAACAGAATACGTAGAATATTCCATTTTGGAAGTAAAAGTTATAGTTCGCAGAATACTAAATTGTTCTATGAAATTATCACTCGTAGCTGTTAACTCCTTGATCATGACATGATTGACTAACACACAGGATCTAACTGATATATCTTGCGATTCTGAATCAGTTAATGAGCTCATAATGATTAATGAACTTAGATTTTTCAACTCTGGTATTTTCTCAAATTTACATATACATACTATACTATAGCGTATACATACTATATTAAATTCTCGATTCTAAATAATTGATAGATCCCCTTGTTAGAATAGTGGCTAGCGGCCTGACCCTATCACGGGGTCCGATTTCATCGATCGAATTCAGTTCCTTTTCTAAGTTCACCAGCATTTGGAGTCTAGTTCCAATTTTTCTTCTATGTAATGTGCATTTGTGGTATCTACAACGCAAGATATATTTTGAATACAGGACCGTTCACTGTATAAATTTTAACCTTAATAATAAATACCTTGAGGAAATTTAACTATTTTTGAAATTCAAATATTGCATGATCGTTGTTAAAGTCGAGAGCATCAGGCCGTGCCGTTTTCATGAAATTTACATACCGTGTACAAGTTTCTATAATAAATTGGTATGGTATTGACCTTGTCGATATCGACTGGTACACAAATAACGGAACGACGCAGATTGTTATAGGGAGGGGCGAAGGACAGTACCTGATGGGTTTTCTAGGGCCATCACCGGTACAATATTTTTATGTGAAAGCCTATAATTGATAATTGCTGATGTAAAGATTGTTGGGAATTGTTGTTCTGCTAACAATAGTGGATAATGATTGCTCACCGAAGTGACTACGGTCGCGTGTGATATTAGTAAAGCTTTTTCCCAAAATGTTGGTATGCGTAGATATGAGATTATTGTTTAGGTTTAGTTCGGTATTAGTGTCTTAAATGATAACATGTAGTTTTCCCTTTTCAATACTGCAAAGTAATTTGACCGAATAATAAAAAAACAGTTTTAATTGGAAAATAAACGAAAGAACATCCATGGGTAACATAGTCATAGAACTTCATTACAAAAGGGAATGGAATTCCAACGGTGTTCATTTTAGAAACGGGTCAGCAACAACAGCAAAAGAATAAAATCCAAACATTATAATCCTACATCTAAGCTATGGATATGGGAAAGTTTGTTTATGTATTTACGAACATCGTTTGAAATAAACTTTACTACTAAATACTAAAAATAACATTATTTGAAGTTAAACCTAAAATAATATTAATTTGCTTTATATATGCATAAATTCTTATTAGGGAATTTAATGAAGACGTAACTAACCTAAAGCTAAGGCAACTGGTACACCAGCCTATTGAACCCATGTCATTGTAATGTCGTTTGCAATGATAAAAATAAATTAGAAAAAGATGGAAAAATTTAATATCTCAACAGAAATTTAAGGTATCACTCCAATTTTGCTATCGGATTTTTTGCGTTTGGGGTATTAAAACATTTCAAAATTACAGTATTAGTTCGATTTTGAGTTTTAAGTCGCCCGGTTATTATCTATCTTCTATGACATATCTTAACCACTCCCTAGTGTCATATCAAATGTCATTTAACAGTTTCGTTGATAGCATATACCTTTATAATAGTTTAAATAATACGTTTACTTGGTCAATTTGAAGAACAAACTTTTCTTAGTTTTTACATATTTAAATCAAAGTATCTTTGCACATAACAATATACTTACTTTCTATTAAAGTATCAATTCTACAAATAATTAATATTCAATAATATTTAAAATAGAATGAGCCAAGAACGTTTATCGATAAAACCTAATAACATTAAAATCTTCTGGGCAGCACTAAAACCGCCATGTTTAGCGGCCAGATGACGTCATAGTGGCACGCATTTTTTTGTTGACGTTTCATTTCCATAGGTTTCATACTTCAGTGGTTGATACTTCAGTGGTTGATAGGCCCCTCCTGGCTGAGCCTTTGCTCGCCCACCTATCCTGGTGAAATTGGTAAGGCCTACGGGCCACCAGTAATCCTTCAATCATAAAAAAAAGGTTGATAGGCAATATGAAATACATAATTTACATTTATCTTTTGAGTCAATAAATGAAACGAAACACGAATAGTGTCTCCGATAAATCAGTGCGGAATTTCAAAAATGCAAACAACCCGAACACAGCGTAAAAGGAAATGCGAATTGAATTTTAAAAAGGCGATCCCGAGGCGTTTATAAAATGCGGGCGGGGTACTCGTTGAAGGCCGGATACTACAATATTCGAATTTAGCAGTGAACATATTGTGAAGTGCCCTAGTTTGAAGTATGCTATACTTGGATACCTCCATTTTTATAGCAAACTAGCGGATCCGGCAGACTTCGTAATGCATAATACATCAAAGGAAAACAAAATTGTTATTTTTGTTTAGTTCCGGGCATTTTCATATTTATTTACCTTTTAAACCTTCTCTGGACTTCCACAAATAATTTAAGACCAAAATTAGCCAAATCGGTGCAGCCGTTCTCGAGTTTTAGCGAGACTAACGAACAGCAATTCATCTATACATATAAATAAAATTGGTGTGTCTGTTTGTAATATTGAAATAGCCGCTTTTTACTACATGCATATGAATATATAGGTATATACGGTACATACACCAAAATAATATTTTTTACAATTTTTGTCTGTCTGTCTGTCTGTCTGTCTATCTATCTGTCTGTCTGTCTGTTTGTTCCGGCTAATCTCTGGAACGGCTGGATCGATTTTGACGAGACTTTCACTTATAGGTAGCTAATGGTATAAGGAGTAATTTAGGCTTTTTTTAGACTAGCTTCACCGCACGGCGTCATCCGCGGTACGACAATAACCGCGGGTTACATCGCGGGACTCAGCTATTAATAGTAAATTTTATTTTTATTACACGATGTTATTCCTTCGCCGAGGAAGTCAGTAGCGAAAATTTTTTAAGTACGCTATTTATTAGAAAAATTGGTGCTTGCCAGCAGGATTCGAACACCCTTGCATCGTTGGCTACGAATGCACTGGACGTCTTATCCTTTAAGCCACGGCTTTATACAGTGATGCACAGAAAGTCATGAAAGGTGTATTTGATTATATAAAGCATGTTGCTTTTTAAACACATTTTACCTTGGCGCTTATATTACAAATATCTCAATCTTTAAACACAGCAACGTACTCTTTTGACATTGAATAAGCACGATGTAAGTCCCGAGAGAAATTTGAATATTCGTCTCTTAACTTTTTCCAGTATCTTTATTCAAACGTTTACTATACTGTTTACTTTCTGTATTGAAATGATGATAATAAAGAAATATTTTTAATTTTTATTTATTGCTTAGATGGGTGGACGAGCTCACAGCTCACCTGGTGTTAAGTGGTTACTGGAGCCCATAGAGATCTACAACGTAAATGCGCCACCCACCTTGAGATATAAGTTCTAAGGTCTCAGTATAATTAGTTACAACGGCTGACTGAGATTTCTAGATGATGAATATATAAGTACCTAGTCAGGTCATAAATTCTGTCACATGTTTAATGTAAAATAATTGAAACAAGTTTATTCATTATGTAACCATTCATATACCAAAATGAACTTAACAAAACATAGATTCTTATGACACTAAAGTTTATTCAAAATGACCTCCGTGATTTTGAATACAGGCCTTCAATCTGCGCGGCCAGTCGTCTATCGCAGCACGAACGAGGTCCATGTCAATATCGGCGGCTGCCTTAATCAAGGATATCTTGAGTGACTCCAAATTGGGATGAGGTTTTGAGCACGCCTTTTCCTACAAGTGTTGCCATATCTTGTAATCTAACGGATTCAAATCTGGACTGGAGGAGGGCCAGTCTTCGTGCCGGATGAAGTCGATTTCACGCGCCGCCAGCCAGTCTTGTGTGCTCTTCGCTCTATGAGCTGGCGCCGAATCTTGTTGGAATACCCAGTGCCTGTTATTGAACATGGTATGAGAAACAGGTTCCACAAGGTTCGTCAGGACTGTATTTTGATACACAACTGCATTCATTTTTACACCTTTCTCACAAAAATGTACCTCTGTTAAGCCCCAATAAGTAACTCCCAACCATACCATGAGCGAGGATGGAAAATGACCTCGTTGGACACGCGGAATACGGTTGCTCGCTTCTTCACTACTGTGTGCGTACACCTTATCATTTTGTTTGTTGTACCTCTCTACTACGGTAAAAATTTTTTCATCCGAAAAAAGAATTTCCCGATATTTTTTTCCCGCGTACCGCTTCAACAAAGCGCGGCATCTCTTCAGTCTCAGGTCCATTAGACGAGCATTCAAACGATGTCCTGTTTTTCTTCGATATGCCCGATGCTCTAAGTCTTCATTTAACACCCTTTTCACCGTGGTTCTGCTTAACCCCATCTGAAGGGCCAACAGTTTCTGCTTACGTTTGGGATTTCTTTGAATTCGCGCCTTCACAGCTTTTATCACTGCTGGAGTCCTAACAGACCGAGGGCGACCACTTCTTGACCTGTCATCTACACTAGAGTCTTCATTGTATCGTTTGATGGTACTATAAACGAATCTTTTGGTTATATTCAAATTTTTCAGTATGTTAAAAATTTGAATTGGCGCGTAACCGCAACGATGCAACGCAATAACTGCAACACGGTCTTCTTTAAGCGTCCACTCCATTATTTAAAAATGAGTAAAATTCTAAAAGTATACATTTTTATTTTCATGAACAATTCGAAATTCGAATTCAATAAACTTTTTTGTGGCCAGCATTCTAAAAGAAAAGTTTTTACTGTGTGACAATACTTATGACCTGACTAGTTATATATGTATTCAGATAGAGATATAGAGAGAGTCAGGCAGCGACTTTGTAGGCAGCGGCTTGTTTGTGAATCAGGCTTTTCACCATCAATGACGGTAACCAATCATCATCAGATGAGCCGTAGAGTCGTATGCTTAAAAGAGCATTAAATGTTTCAAAAAATCTCCGTTAGGCCGCTACCAGAGAGAGCCCGTCGCTTGCGACGAAGGGTTCGGCGAGCAAATTAATCCTCAGACACAGCCTACTGAGTTTCTCGCCGGATCTTCTCAGTGGGTCGTGGTTCCGATTCGGTGGTAGATTCTGCGAAGCACTACTCTAAATAGGGCTAGTGTTACCAACGTTTCCAGGTTAGAGCCCCGTAAGCTCACCTACATGTTTGGTGCAGTGTGATCCCTCGAGGTCACTAGAATAGGTAGGGAAAAAAATGTTACTCAAGATATGGAGATATAATCCAAAGTTAAGACTTTAGGCAGGCGGCTGGTCGGCGAAGTTTTTTTTTTTTTTATTGCTTAGATGGGTGGACGAGCTCACAGCCCACCTGGTGTTAAGTGGTTACTGGAGCCCATAGACATTTACTACGCAAATGCGCCACCCACCTTGAGATATAAGTTCTAAGGTCTCAGTATAGTTACAACGGCTGCCCCACCCTTCAAGCCGAAACACATTACTGCTTCACGGCAGAAATAGGCGGGGCGGTGGTGCCTACCCGTGCGGACTCACAAGAGGTCCTACCACCAGTAAAATATTATACCGTATTGCTATGCAGCATGATAAGAGGACATGTTGCGCTGACTCCAAATAATGTGGGATAAAGGGAAGAATAAGTATCTTATAAAATAATTAAAATTAAATAAGTACACGGGTGACATTTAAAAAAAACATGTAACGTACGTACACTGTAACGGACGTGACGTCAGCTGCCATGCCCTGCCGCCAGCCATGCCACCAAGCCACGTTAACACGCCCCCTTCCGCCACTGCAACTAGCCAAAACCAACGAAGGAGGGACAGTGTTAATAAAACAAGCCTAGCCAGCCATTTCGACCCGCTTTCTGCTTTCTCGCACAAATTAAAGAACTTGTCGTTACGCTGCTGGTTTTTTTTGTCGTACCATTTACTACAAGACAATAAACACTATTACCGCTAAATATAGTTAAATATCGCACGTCACAGGCTAAGAACGACGTAAATTACAAAGAAAATTAAGATAACTAAGTAAAGAAAGTGATTCGGTAGAGTTATAATTAATCATTTATATGATATCACTGAATAGCCTGATGAAATACTCTGAGGTCATTGACTTTTAACTTTGACCGAAACCTTTGCTTTCAGTAGCTCAAATTTCACAGTTGAAGTTAGAATTCGTTCTCTATTTATTTACCCGTTTTATTGGAAGAGCAAGTTTAAGCTAGTTTTGTGTCCGACATTTACTTTAGAAGTATCAGGCCTTTTTTTTCGGGGTATGTGGGACTTGACGATCTGCAGGTGTTGGGAGCAGACCGTAGGCCCAAGAAACTTTACGGGCCTACCGCACTAAACGACTGCACTCTTACATCCGACGTCCGATCTCCGTCCGGGGCCAGAATCTGGTCAGAGTAGGGGGTTTCCCGCAGTCAATACTACAACCAGACACGCGGCGCCATCCCGAGGATGCCGGACCGACGGGTCGTCGAGGCTATAGCCGACGACCAACGACGCCGGTCTCTGCGGTACGGCAAGAGCTATCAAGCTGGGTTATCAATAAAGCGCTTTTCTATAAAATTAGTGCGTAGGCGACACGAACGCTCGCCTAGACGTTCAGTCTCAGAGTGAGAAAGAGCCTCCGATTGTACCATAGACTGTGAAGTCTATAGCACAGACTATACATGCAGTTTATGGTATACTGCATTTATAAATACAGTAGAGACTGCAACGAGTAGGAAGTCTGCTAAATACTTATCATTTACTAGCTAACCCGGCAAACTTCGTAGTGCCTCAATCGATAAATAAAAGACCTAAACTTTTGTATAAAATAAACTTAAAACAAACAAAAGGAATCCGTCCGACGGGGGACGAAATTTGTTTTCAAAGGGAAAACAAAATTGTTATTTTTATTTATTTTCGAGCATTTTCATATTTATCTACCTTTTAAACCTTCTCTGGACTTCCACAAATAATTCAAGACCAAAATTAGCCAAATCGGTCCAGCCGTTCTCAAGTTTGAGCTAGACTAAAGAACAGCAATTCATTTTTATATAGATTAATTCATTTATTGAATTTATACAACACAACTGGTATTTTGATGCTCTGTTGTTTATTTTCCAGACAAGGAAGAGTGCAATGCTATGGATTCCAGCCGCGGCAGTGAGGTGACGAAGACAAAGACGATGCAGCTCCGGTCACACACGGGGATCAGCTAATGTGAGCTGCGACTAGGACTAGGAGAGAGCTCGTACGAATGGAGATGAACGGGACGGAGCCTCGTGGCGAGGAAGCGGCCGTGACGCTGGCGCTAAACGTGGCCGTCACCGTCATCTCCGCCATCGGAATGCTCCTCAACGCCTATATACTGTTCGTAATCATTATCACTAAGCAGGTACGTGGCGATATCTGTTAAGGAACCTGTGAAACGCCTTCTTTGCTGCCAATTAACATTTCGTACTAATGAATTTGTATTTTTTTTTTCCTAATAAGAATATTCTAAATAAGTTTTTACTGGTTTCTTTTTTTTTTACTGTTATTTGGACCTCTTGTGAGTCTGCGCGGCTGGGTACCACAACCCTGCCTATTTCTGCCGTGAAGCAGTAATGCGTTCAGTTTAAAGGGTGGGGCAGCCGTTGTAACTATACTTGAGACCTTAGAACTGATATCTCAAGGTGGGTGGCGCATTTACGTTGTAGATGTCTATGGGCTCTAGTAACCACTTAACACCAGGTGGGCTGTGAGCTCGTCCACCTATCTAAGCAATAAAAAAATAAAAAAGGTACGTGGCGATATCTAATATGGAACCTGTCAAAGGCCTCCTTTGCTGCCAATTAACATTTCGTACTAATTAATTTTTATTAAATAATGTTCCTAATCGGAATATTTCTAAATAAGTAGCTACATTTAGGTTTCCTATTTGTTATTCTATTATGTTTATTTAAGATGTCGAAAATATAAGTATAAATGAAATAAATAAATAACAACATGACTATCTCACCCTTATAATCGGAACGTATGCCTACTTTGCGGTAAAAATGGGCAGGAACCAATAAATAACCAAATTAACATTTGTGGCCGCACAACAAAACAAATAAATGTGTGTTATTCAATATTCAATTAACTTAAACTCGGCACCCCTAACGAAGTATTGTTCGAGCACAGAAATTCATTCTAGTTGTTAATTATTTAGAAATCCATTACAATTGCCGTAAATGGTTGGTTCATGAATATAATATCATTGCCACGTCGAGATGCGTGTTTCGAATACTGATTACAGTTTTGAATAAGAAATGTAACGTAAAATTAGTGTTGATTTGTTTGAACGCGAAACAGTTCCTGGTACCTCTTTCTTTTTTTTTTAACGCTGTGGAATCCATTTACGGATACCCGGTCGAGGGGGGTAAGAGACCGGGTTATGTCGGACTCCGGCGCCTCCAGAGAAGAACAGGGAGAAGAAGAAGACAGGGGTCCTCCTCTTCTCACAATTCCTGCCGGGAGACTACGCCTTGAGAAAGGCGCGCGAGGCACTGCGCGGCGTCAGTCACCAAGAGCTACCCCGCAAAACCGACTACCGACTAAACCCCATCGAGCCCCACCACTACGACTCCACGAAACCCACGGTACCGCACAGTGCGCGAAACAGTTCCTGGTACCTACCCGTGCGGGTTCACAAGGCACCGTACCAACAATGCAAGTTCCTATTTTCTTAGAAAAATTGGTGCCTGCTTGCGGGATTCGAACACCCGCCCACTCGCATCGCTAGATACGAGTACTCCTGGCGTCTTAACATTTAGGCCATGACCACTTCGCCTTTGAGCCATGAAGCTTTTGACAACAGAATAGAACGGACATAGCCTAATATATTGTTATTATCGATTTATTTGTGAGGTTTAAAAAAAAAACTTTCTCTAATATAAGTCTTGCCCTGAAAGTAAAATAAAAAAAATTACATAAAGTAAATCAATGAAATCTGTCCAGTCGTTATTGAGTGATGCTCCATCAAACATGTGGTCATTGATTTTTCTTTAAACACACCTTCTATAAATTTAAGATTCTGACCATATTTCAAGCAGACATCAACTTTATAACTAATGGTCACAATGGACATCGTGTGCTCCGGAAATTATTGTATGAACGCAGCGATAAATAAACTCTATCGCCTTTATGGACAAGTAAGCTCCAAAACTGAATTGCATCGTAATAACAATTTTTCTCGTCTCCAAACTGAGCCGCGTGGTTGATTTGCGGCTCTCAGAGCGGAACTTAATGCGGAACACAAGCGTAAGAGCTGAGATTAAGACCCACCAAAATAAATCGTTGGGTCATAGCCATCGTAGCCACCGTGCTACGAGAAGCTACAACGTAGCATAAATATTATGAACAAAGACTTAAATTGATTTAAGTATATAGCCTCTCAAGACTATCAGTATAGGTAGAAAAAAAATTAAGTATGATCTGAGAAAGTGATACAGAAGGGTGGTCACAGCCCTCATCATTAAGGAATACGATGCAAGAAGGACGAAGAATATTTGGAAAAAATATTAAAACGTTTACTCAAAAATACGATTAAATTACTGACGTAGAAATGAAACATAGCAATCAGCTTCACTAATGTGCATTTTTTAAATTTTTTTTTATTGGTTAGATTAGTGGACGAGCTCACAGCCCACCTGGCGTGAAGTGGTTACTGGAGCCCATAGACATCTACAAGGTAAATGCGCCACCCACCTCGAGGTAAAAGTTCTAAGGTCTCAAGTATAGTTACAACGGCTGCTCCACCCTTCAAACCAAAACGCATTACTGCTTCACGGCAGAAATAGGCAGGGTGGTGGTACCTACCCGCACGGACTTATAAGAGGTCTTACCACCAGTAATCTCAGAACAGGTCCTATCACCACTTATAAATGTAATGCAATGCAATGCAATCTGTTATACCTTGTGTCAATACCTTACGATTATTATGGTACGGCATTAATGCCAACCATAAAATACCGAGCTGTTTACCTTTTGACCGCTGGAACGTAATTGTACCTTCAAAGCCGCGCTATAAAGCAGAAAAATTGAGGTCATTAAATATTCTAAAGGATCTCTGGGCTCATAGTAGCCATAAAACAAACGGCAACATCGCTTAGACGGGCACAAGTTTGAAATACTTGGCATATTATGACAAAACACGTCCTTGTTTAATTTAGGGCTGTCCAATTTCCGTTGTTTAAGGGTTTTGCAAATTTTAACCATTATTATTGGTAGATATCCACTTCCTGGCCCACTTCATGCTATAAAACGTAAATGCCATCACATTGATTTGTGAAAATCGAATCGTCAATAGATTTAGAACTGTGGCTTCTTTGGTCGTCTAATCCAAAGGAATGATATCTTTGAATTGTACAAATTAACGTATTCTCAGTTGATTAACTTTGATAAACTTTTGATCGACGTCACCCACTAATGAAGAATAATGTAATCTAGTTAATAGAATCGAAACCTTACCGTTAAAAAAATTGTTAAGATTCGCGACTGAATCCCAACAATTTTTCTACATACATATTTAGGGCGTTTCAAAAAAAAATTTTTTTTTTGCCAAAATACCAAAATAGGCCTCTGAAAATAGGAGCCCTTAATATGAATATTAAGAATGTCCGCATCTCACTTTTCGATTTCCCATAAGAATAACACAGGAAAATAGTTTTTTTTTTGTTCTGGTGTTTGTAACTAATGAACCACAAATTGCTCTGCAATTTCTATCAACTATTTTTGTAGAGAATTGAACGCTCTACAAAAAAGTTCTGATTTCATTTTTCGATTAATCAACTCATTCAAAAGTTATTCAAGGTCAAAGTTAAATTCATTATCAATTCAGCGGTTTTCTTCATAATTCTCCGAAATTTATATAATATGTAAATATGTACATATATACGTACTTAAGAAATGTTTACGAATGATTTCCACTGTGAAGAAGTAATATTGTTTAATAAAAATCAAACCTACAAAGATTATAATAGACGTAATTACTGATAATAGGGTGTCTTGTGAGACCGCATGGGTAGGGTTACCGCCCTGCCAATTTCAGCCGTAAAGCAGTAATGGGTTTCGGTTTGAAGGGCGGGGCAGCCATTTTACCGGGTGAGCCGTGAACTTGTCCGCTCATCTAAGAAATAAAAAAGGTTCATTATGCAAGTTTGTTTGAAACTTTGATCAAATAACATTGCTTCGAATTTTTATCTGAATATTTTCTTTTTTATTAAATTTTCAAATAAGTAAACGTAGCTCTGAGCCTAAAGTGCTAAATGATACTAGACTTGTCGAACAAAAAGCCAGCGAGTTGATTATATTGGTGGCGCGACAAGCACAAAAATCGATTTTAATCGTTAATTGTTTTAACGATGTTTGATTTTCAAAAAGCCTTATATTGAGTACTTCAGTTTGACCAAAAATTATATTGTAACAACAATACTTTTTTTTTTTTTTTTGTAAGCCTTTATTGCTGATACTAAACAACGATATTTACACATAGTAGCAAATTGTTTTAACTTAAATCTAATCTAATACATCGGGTTTCCCGGTTCAGTGATCAGCGTGTCCTGTGACACATAGGCCTCTTCCAGCTGCTTCCATTCTTCTCTATTGCTAGCTTTTCTGGACCAAATTGTCCCTCCAATCATCTTTATATCATCTGTCCATGTTCTAGCTTGCCTACCTCTTTTTATTTTGCCATCACGTGGCTGCCATTCTGTTATAATTTTAGTCCATTTCATTCTGCTTTCCCCTGTCATATGTCCTGTCCATCGCCATTGTTACACACAACACCACACACGCCACAACAACAATACTTTAATGATAAGAAAATGCCGAAAACCTCAAAAACAAATCGAAACTGCTAAGTTTTTCCCTGAATCGTAATTCAATTCTATTGAAACTTTTGTGATGATGGTAAGCAAGGCATTAATAAATTAAATAAAGAAATGGGTCATTGACCTTTGGTTACGGTAAGAAAAAACGTGTGATATTAGTTTTGCTTGCCAACAAAAAAATGAAAGGAAAAGCCGATGTTTGCGGAAACGAATTATTTTTTGACAGTTCTCGGAACTCTGAACCGCTGTACTCAACATACACCAAATCACGTCTTCTGTGATAAAGGAATAATTACATGGAGATAAAATTAAAACCGCGAAACATTTGTAGCAGGACTTATTTGTACTGTGTAGCGCTAGGGTTTTTTTCTGCCTATAATAACAAAATAAAAGATAATTTGATATAAATCTAAATCTTGTAGTGTCAATGATTTAGGTCGAATTTCCATTCGTTCGCTAGCTTTACAAACGAACATAATATCTTTTTTCTACACGCTAGTTATGTCTCTTTGACTTTGGAAATTGTCTTTCTTAAACGTTGCAAACGGGTAGGCATTGTTACTAGCCGAATTAGGTATACTGTTGATTACGACCTTCGTGCGACACATATGATAAACATCACGCTTTTGATAACCTAATTGCAGAACTGAGTATTCCATTTCGGCTTCATCTTGGAACTTGTTTAATTACATCTCCGAGTTAATTAAACGAGACACACAAACGTCTTGTACAGCGCCTGACTAAATATAATACGGAACTCATGTAATATGGACTTCATTTTGTTTTCCAAAGCTCCTTGGGAATTTATATGCGTCACAAATACTCATTTGAACTAAATTTATGAATTTTAAAAGTATATTTATTCGTTTTTATTACTCTACATGGGAAGATGACGTTAATGCCCGCTTAGTATTATTTTTTTAAATTAATTAATAGAGGTCGTACCACGTCATTACAGATTCTCCCGATCCATTAACGGTGCTTTTAAGTACCTCAGGCACCGGTCACCGTCGTCGTTGAACCCGTCGCTTGCGACCAAGGGCTCGACGAGTAAATTAACCCATAGACACAGCCCACTGAGTTTCTCGCCGGATCTTCTCAGTGGGTCACGATTCCGATCCGGTGGTATATTCTGCGAAGCACTGCTCTTGCTAGGGTCAGTGTTTGTAACACTCCGGTTTGGGCCCCGTGAGCTCACCTACTAGCTCGGTGAATCTAGAATAGCCCCGAGGTTACTAGAACAGGTAGGAAAAAATAAATAATGAGGGCGTAGATATCACAACATGAGTTGAATAAGTTGTTAGGTGTACCTTCTAAATTTATCGAAGCCCAAAGAAATCACAAAATGAATTCCGGAATCCGGCCACCAACCTCGAAGTCTTAATTGTTTTGTTTAAGAGCTTTCATACCCTTCGCACCGGAACACATGATCAATAATAATATTCGCACTCAATTCATCACAAAAAAGTAAATTGGTAATAATGCAATTAAAATGGTTATTTGTTTATGCTGAAATTATATGTCGCGTTATTTATCTTTAAGCATTTACTGTTACAAACTGCTATATACAAGATTATAACAATAGTATGACTTAAGATTATAATGAAAATTTACCTCTAATCCTGTTAAGAAATGTAAAAGTTTGTATTATGTAACTAAATCACGCAAAAAATGGATAGAAAAGAATTTAGGTGAAAGATTGCTTAAAGAAGTTTATAACTTGGTTACGACTTAGCGTTCTTTTGATTATGGTAATGATATTGCTACATAACAGCGCGAATTTCAATGTTACAAAAACAATAGGATAACGTGTTCGCCGTTTCGTCATTTTACTTATAAAGCAATCCAAACAAATCGACTACTAGTTCATTGGTCGGATATTGTTAAAATGCAACATGATTAATTCTTCATGAATCACAAATTTAATACAAATGCAACCGCGGGACAGTTCTGGTAATAAATATAATATGGTAATGTAAAAACAATATCACGCAGGAATTTCATGTTATGCAATCAAATGAAGCCCGCATTTGTTAAGTTTTAATTAGGTCGATCAAACATCCGAAATAGGACCGACAATTAAACTTTGAAGGGTAATTTATTTTTTTCTTTCAAAGGTTGCCTTTCCAATGTCATTGTGGATTCATCATTATTTCATAAGTATCTGAATCCGATACTACCGATTACAACCTATGATAATAAAGTGGTAACGTTATTAACTGGTAGAGTCACATAAGTTTTCTGCCTCATATTGTGTTCCAACTTGAAGGGTAGGAAGGCACAGCATTTTTAAAATTCCCAAGTCATTTCTCAAGAACGTCGTGGCATTTATTTTATACTAGCTGACCCGGCAGACTTCGTAGTGCCTCAATCGATAAATAAAAGACCTAAACTTTTGTATAAAATAAACTTAAAACAAACAAAAGGAATCCGTCCGACGGGGGACACATCAAAGGAAAAACAAAATTGTTATTTCTATTTCGTTCCGAGCATTTTCATATTTATCTACATTTTAAAACTTCTCTGGACCTCCACAAATAATTCAAGATCAAAATTAGCCAAATCGGTCCAGCCGTTCTCGAGTTTTTACGAGACTAACGAACAGCAATTCATTTTTACATAATATATAGACGTGAGCTCGGAGATAATCACGTAAGCAATGCGCTCGACTTTCTTTCAATAGTAATACTGGAAATCCGAATAAAGCCCACTTTATGATCCTATCTTTAAAAGCCAGTTCAGTTCAATTCGAATACAGTTATATGGACGAGGATAGCTAATAATCGAACGGATCAAAGGCGTATTTGACAGACGACACGTTGACACCTAAAACCGATCTTATTATTTAATCGTGAAGGTTGTTTTTAAATTGTGTATCTGTGTTTTTGAGTCAGCAATAGAGTTGCAGTCGGCAATTAGAGTTGTAATCATTATGTTTAGTTATGTTTGAAGTTAAAGGTCTCTCATATAAGAATCAGATTTATTCTCTGAACATAATCAAGATTTTTTTCAATTTTTTTTATTGGTTAGGTGCGTGAACGAGCTCACAGCCAAAGTAAATGCGCCACCCACCTTGAGATATAAGTTCTAAGGTCTCGGTATAGTTATAGCGGCTGCCCCACCCTTCAAACCGAAATGCATTACTGCTTCACGGCAGAAATAGGCGGATGGTGGTACCTACCCGTTTGGACTCACAAGGGGTCCTACCACCAGTACAGTATACAATAGTTGTATGAAACATATATTTTAACTTTCTTCTTTATATTATTCTTTAAGCGCTCACATCTAGAAATACATTTTAAAATATTTTTCCGTTTGTTTTCAAATGAAAAAAAGATTTTCCGTCGTGCCATTTCGTTTATGAATACAAAAGTTTCCCGTCGTATTTTTCTTTGTTTAACATTCCCGAAGTACCTACTGTTTTACAATTCAAAAAGATTTTTCAAATGAACTTAGATGAATGGAAATGAATGGAATGGAAACATGACAAAGACCGATTACAGATTAACAACAGTAACTGTTACGTCACGAAAAATTAAGTTACGATTCGCGCGGAATACGTTGCAACTTTAGATAAAGCATTTACGTGCCTAATCTGTGTGATCGCGGCCCACTCCACAGCACCTGCGAGACACGCCGGTGACGCTCGAGTGAGATTACAGCCCATTAACCTGGATTGTCTCACAGGAAGTCAAGTTTAAAGTAGGTTGGAGCGTCAAATCTTTAAATTCGGAAATAACTGCATACCGTGTAGAGTTGTAGTCGAAATAGAAGATTGGTGATTAAAATGGCACATCACATGATGAACCTAAAAATATAGTGCGTTTTTTTTTATATTGCATGTAATATAATACTCCAAAAAACCTGTGGGGTTGGAAAATCTACATAACTCGTATGTCGTATCACTCTTGTCAGAGCGGTCGTGGTCGTCATCCAGCATCATTGGTGTGGGCAGATGTTATGCGCCTCACGAGCAATCGCCACTCCTCCCGGTTTGTGGTGAGCCAGGTACACTCATGCAAACAGCCGCCAACTGCCGACTTGATCTGGTCGGTCCATCGCATGGGCATCCTTCCACGCGGTCTGGTGCCTTCTACTTTGCCCTGAACCTGAAATTTTTGTATATAACGAAGAACCTAATTATAAACAATGGTATTATTAGCAAAAAGTTTCATTTTATAAATTAGTTAAAAATATTATATATTTATTACACTGAGTTTTTTTTTTATTCTTGCTTAGATGGGTGGACGAGCTCACAGCCCACCTTGTGTTAAGTGGTTACTGGAGCCCATAGACATCTACAACGTAAATGCGCCACCCACCTTGAGGTATAAGTCAATTACCTTTTCACTAGAAATTAATGATTTCATTCTAAAAATCTAAATTGATATTTTTCCCTGTAACATCAGAGTTACAACTTTACTGTCGTATCGGAATTCGGAATATCGTATATTCAGAAACGGTCCCTTTACAAAGTGAATTAGGATTTTTTTGAAGTCGTCGTGGCCTAACGGGTATCTACCAATTTTTCTAATGAAATACGTACGAATAAAAAAAAACAAAAAAAAATTACGAATTTATTTAGTGGATTGAATTCTATTTTTCGGAAAATGCAAGATAAGGATAAAAAATATTTTTTTAGTTTATAAAAAATCATCTTAATATTCAAAAATCTGACCTAAGCAGCAAAATAAAATTAGTTAGTATCATTTCCGGCTGTCACGTAGAAAGAAGAAAAAAGAATAGAGGTATTTCAGATAATATACGTAGCACTATCAAAAATATATTTTGTAATCGTCTAATGAATAAATGAATCAAAACACGTACGCACGTACGGATTCTCGAAAACAAACTAAATTCTGACATTGTTTGGGAAAGTACTTAAATTGAATTTACATATAAATTTTATTTTCATAGATTTTACATTTATAGACTATTTTCAAATGTTTCTTTAGAATTGAATTGAAAATTTTGAAATCTTTTTTTATTGCATAGATCGGATAAAGAGTTCGAGGTCCACCTGGTCTTTAATGTTTACCCGGAGCCCACAGAAATCATAACGTAAACTCTGCTTCCTATGTTGAAATAAGAGATTTAATTTTCATATAGTACAACCGCTGTGCCACCTAGCAAACTGAACACATCATTGGGGAAGGGCGAAAGGATCCACCAGTACGGGTGTTGAGGTGATAAGGTTGTGTTTTAAGTGGCTTTTTTTATCTACCTATCCTAATAACCTTGAGAGGCTATTTCAGCTTCTCCTTGATGTGTAAGTGAGCTCACGGGGCTCAAACCGGGAGTGTTGCTAACCCTGGCCCTAGCAAGAGCAGTTCTTCGCAGAGTCTACCACCGGATCGGAAACGCTGCGGCCGTCCATCGTCGTCAGTCACCCAAGAAAATGTTGCGAAAGTTGAGAAAATTGTGTTGAGCGATCGAACAGTTACCATCCGATACTTAATACAAGAAACGGGCATTTCATATGGAAGTATTCAATCCATATTAAAATAATCTTTGAATATGAGAAAAGTCTCCGCAAGATGGGTGCCGAGAATGTCAACCGACAGTCTTGACATTTCGAAGATATTGTTGGACAAGTTTCAAGAAGATTCTGAAAACTTTTTGTCTCGTTTCGTAACAATGGACGCAACATGGGTCCAGCATTTTGATCCCGAGACAATCACCAACCTTCGCAATGGAAACGGCCATTATTACCGACCCCGAAGAAGTTTCGTGTCGTGGCTGGCTAGGTTATGGCCTCAATATTTTGGGACTCGGAAGAGATATTATTGATTGAGTACCTGGAGCGTAGAACCACTATTACAGGCCAATATTATGTAGCTTTAATTTGCAAGTTGATGAATGACATCAAAGAGAAAAGAAGAAGCAAACTTCGATGGGGCGTGCTGTATCATCACGAAAATGCACCCGCGCACAGGTCGGCTGTTGCAATGGCTGCCATTCAGCAAGCTGGCTGCTTCAAATTAGTTGACCACCCTTATTTACCAGATCTAGCGCCTAGCGATTTTTGTGTGTTCCCCAAATTGAAAGAATACTTAAGGGGAAAGAGGTACTAAGACGATAACGAGGCGATGGAGAGTTTTTTGCAGGACCAAGACAAAACTTTTTTTTCGAAAGGGATTCAAGCCTTGGAAAAGCGCTGGACTCGGTGTGTAGAGAGACTCGGAGACCATGTAGAAAAATAAACTATTAGGCTATCAATGGTCATTATATTCTATCTCACTACTTTTTCATTAATGTAAATGAAGCTCTTTTGTCCCTTCATTACATTTAAATTTCCAGCGCATTGGCTTCGACTATCATTATACTTATATATTAGTTATTATCTATAATGAAAGCTATGTTCATTCTATTATTGGAAAAATTGCTTTCTGGCTTTATACATTCAAAAAGGTAACGTGCTTTCTTAAAAAATTTAAAATTTAAAAAAAGGTTTAAATATTGAAGCAATAACTTTTAAATTTTTTTGCAGATTCGAAAATAATTATAATAAATTTAAGTGTAGAAATAAGTTAATAAAATAATAATATATTAAATAATTCTTTGCAGAGCAAGAACTTGGTTATTTTGTTTCAATAAACAACACATTACATTAATTTCAGCCATTAGTCAGTTAGAGCGATCGCTTTCTGGAAACATTTTTCTCAGTCTGTCTTACTATCTACAAGTATATTATACTGATATCGAGTGATCGTCAATTCTATAAGCAGTTTTATACCGAGTAAGTGCTACTAAAGCTAGCTTATTTTAAATTTAGTTTTCTGAAATAATTGCAATATACTTGTAGTATATGCTAATAACCTTGAAAACTAATACGCTTCGAAAATAAATTTCCATATAAATTAGGTTTGAGTAAATATTCTTTAAAAATCACCAAAAATCGAAATATACAGGATTAGAACACACAGAGAAAAATTACACGGACTTATTCCTTCGTCTTTCACACTTCATCTATTTTCATCCAATTCAGAAATTGCTTAAATTTAATCAGAGCATCCCAAGTATGACTCAGCGTATGAAACAACTAGGATTACCCCATCAACAGGGTGATTGTCGTAAAGATAGGTGAAATAACAAGCACGCTAAACAATAAAGGCAGCTTGCTGAGTTTGGAAATGCTTATGTCTCGACCGTAACTCGGTCATAAACTATTGTGCAGACTGACTGTGTGCTCCACTTCACATGTCACAGATAATCTCATATTAAAGCACTAGGTAAGGAATCAGTAATCAAAAATAATGTTTTAATGCTGGTGTTTGGTTGGTTAAGGAATACATTTGATTGCAGTCTTAAATGATTCGAGAACAGCTGTGATTCTAAGCTGATAGTTTAATGAGTGGACTATTTTATGACTTTTACCGCGTGTATAACATACGAATTATTCAGACTAAACACTATTATTTGTATGGAAATAGCACCATGAAAGCTCACCAATAGAAGTAATTTTAATTTTTTAAATTTTAGTTGCTTAGATCTGTGTACGAGCTAACAGCCCACCTGTTGTTAAGTGGTTACTGGAGCCCATAGACATCTACAACGTAAATGCGCCATCCACCTTGAGATATAAGTTCTAAGATCTCTATAGTTACAACGGCTGCCCCATTCTTCAAACCGAAATGCATTATAGCTTCCCGGCAGAAATAGGCAGGGCGGTGGTATCTACCCGCGCGGGCTCACAAGAGGTCCTCAACCAGTAATTACGCAAATTATAATTTTGCGGGTTCGATTTTTATTACACGATGTTATTCCTTCACCGTGGAAGTCAATCGTGAACATTTGTTAAGTACGTATTTCATTAGAAAAATTGGTACCCGCCTGCGGGATTCGAACACCGGTGCATCGCTACATACGAATGTACCGGAGCTCTTATTCTTTAGGCCACGACGACTTGTTAGACATGCTTACATCTATGCCCCCCCTCGTAGGCCCCTCAGGCCGACTCGCGGCGTTTGATGATGACGAAAAAGCAGATTTGCTGGCCGATACATTGCAAACCCAGTGCACGCCCAGCACTCAATCCGTGGACCCTGTTCATGTAGAATTAGTAGACAGTGAGGTAGAACGCAGAGTCTCCTTGCCACCCTCGGATGCGTTACCACCCGTCACCCCGATGGAAGTTAAAGACTTGATCAAAGACCTACGTCCTCGCAAGGCTCCCGGTTCCGACGGTATATCCAACCGCGTTATTAAACTTCTACCCGTCCAACTCATCGTGATGTTGGCATCTATTTTCAATGCCGCTATGGCGAACTGTATCTTTCCCGCGGTGTGGAAAGAAGCGGACGTTATCGGCATACATAAACCCGGTAAACCAAAAAATCATCCGACGAGCTATCGCCCGATTAGCCTCCTCATGTCTCTAGGCAAACTGTATGAGCGTCTGCTCTACAAACGCCTCAGAGACTTCGTCTCATCCAAGGGCATTCTCATCGATGAACAATTCGGATTCCGTACAAATCACTCATGCGTTCAACAGGTGCACCGCCTCACGGAGCACATTCTTGTGGGGCTTAATCGACCAAAACCGTTATACACGGGAGCTCTCTTCTTCGACGTCGCAAAAGCGTTCGACAAAGTCTGGCACAACGGTTTGATTTTCAAACTATTCAACATGGGTGTGCCGGATAGACTCGTGCTCATCATACGGGAACCGCTCTTGTCGAACCGCTCTTTTCGATATCGAGTCGAGGGAACCCGCTCCTCCCCACGACCTCTCACAGCTGGAGTCCCGCAAGGCTCTGTCCTTTCACCCCTCCTATTTAGCTTATTCGTTAACGATATTCCCCGGTCGCCGCCGATCTATTTAGCTTTATTCGCCGACGACACGACTGTTTACTATTCCAGTAGAAACAAGTCCCTAATCGCGAAGAAGCTTCAGAGCGCAGCCCTAGCCCTAGGACAGTGGTTCCGAAAATGGCGCATAGACATCAACCCAGCGAAAAGTACTGCGGTGCTATTTCAGAGGGGAAGCTCCACACGGATTTCCTCCCGTATTAGGAGGAGGAATCTCACACCCCCGATTACTCTCTTTAGTCAATCCATACCCTGGGCCAGGAAGGTCAAGTACCTGGGCGTTACCCTGGATGCATCGATGACATTCCGCCCGCATATAAAATCAGTCCGTGACCGTGCCGCGTTTATTCTCGGTAGACTCTACCCCATGATCTGTAAGCGGAGTAAAATGTCCCTTCGGAACAAGGTGACACTTTACAAAACTTGCATAAGGCCCGTCATGACTTACGCGAGTGTGGTGTTCGCTCACGCGGCCCGCACACACATAGACACCCTCCAATCCCTACAATCCCGCTTTTGCAGGTTAGCTGTCGGGGCTCCGTGGTTCGTGAGGAACGTTGACCTACACGACGACCTGGGCCTCGAATCAATTCGGAAATACATGAAGTCAGCGTCGGAACGATACTTCGATAAGGCTATGCGTCATGATAATCGCCTTATCATAGCCGCCGCTGACTACTCCCCGAATCCTGATCATGCAGGAGCCAGTCACCGTCGACGCCCTAGACACGTCCTTACGGATCCATCAGATCCAATAACCTTTGCACTAGACGCCTTCAGCTCTAGGAGCAGGCTTAGGGACCTCGGTAACCGTACTCGTCGAACTCGACAAAGAGTTCGCCGTGCAACCTAACCCATGAATCAGCTCGCTGAGTTTCTCGCCGGATCTTCTCAGCGGATCGCGATTCCGATCCGGTAGTAGATTCATTCGCGAAGCAGCTACTCTTGAGTTGTTAGGTCTCCTTCGGAGGCGCTCGGGCAGCTGTTAGCAAATCCCACCCCTCCTGGCTGAGCCTTTGCTCGCCCACCTGTCCTGGTGAAACTGGAAAGGCCACCGGGCCACCAGTAATCCTTCAATCATAAAACAAAAAAAAAACATGCTTACATTATATTTTAAACACATCATCAGTACGAAGTGTGCGTTTCTAGTTATCAGAATAGAGGATCGAATGAACTATTCAAAATCGAAACAAACATTTTAAAATTAGCACTACCAATTCTAAAATTCAATTTATAAAATTCAAACAACACTCGTACACTATACTAGTTTTGTTTACACTGCATTAAACACTCTTGCATAACATTATCCAACGGCGTATCTGTTAAAACAGAAATGTGCAACGTTTATTTGTTCAATCTCGAGCGTTTGCACCCACAGCCAAATCGCGTGATGAACTCACTCGATCTACGTGTAGTAATTCACACACTACATACAATGTATTTGACGCACACACGCATGCATACTATTTATGGTCAAACTTTTGTTCTTGACGTCTGTGGTCAAATTGAGAATAGATTAAATATTATTTGTCTTTGTTAATATTTTTTATAGTGCAGTCTTGGCGAAATTTGTGATTATAGAAGTATAAAATACAATCATAATAGTGTACAAACTTACAATTCCCATTAATTATTATAGTCGAATTTCGACTACTGCGGGACCTCTAATTAATTATTAAAAAGGGAGCGCTACACAAAATAACTGTAAGGTAACAATGTGAAATTGCAAATATGGATTGAATGAAAGTTATGCTGAGACTGATCTCAAGCTTTGCGTAATTTATTACAGGGACATATTAATGAAGTTCTTGTGGCCTCAACTGTATAACGTTATCCATTTTTGACTTTAACAGAAAGACGCCACATGCTTAACACAGAATGTATTAATCGAATTATTGCAGTAACGATTTTCAGAAAAAATTATATCACGTAACTCCGATGTCAACTGGCCACTAAGATCACTAACATTTTAACGCGGTAAAATTTCTTTCATCGGGGTTTTGTGCAATCTCAAATTTTTCAATCTCAGTCTCAATTTCAAATTTGTGCGAACAAATAAATTCCCAAGCTCAAAGCCGATATCCAACGCGTCTTCGATCAGATACAGTCGTATTTTGTGGAAAAGCCCTCGAAAGTTTCATGAAAAGAGCAATGACCCGTCATTGGAGCCGCTCTGGCTGGCCATTTTCCGGATGTTTTATTCCACACTTTAATCGGAACGTGTCTACTCTACAGTGGAATAGAAACATCACAATTCACTCAAAAAATACGTGGTTCAATTTTTAAATGAAATAATGGGCTGTTTGTGAAATGGCCTATATTAGAATTGTGATGTGTTTTCCGCACAAAACGTTTCGATTTACTATCAAATCTATATATATATATAGGTATATAAAAAAATTAATTGCTGTTCGTTAGTCTCGCTAAAACTCGAGAACGGCTGGACCGATTTGGCTAATTTTGGCCTTGAATTATTCGTGGAAGTCCAGAGAAGGTTTAAAAGGTAGATAAACATGAATATGCTCGGAATTAAATAAAAATAACAATTTTGTTTTCCCTCTGATGTGTCCCTCATCGGAAGGATTCCTTTTCTTTGTTTTAAGTTTATTTTATACAAAAGTTTAGATCTTTTATTTATCGATTGAGGTACTACGAAGTCTGCCAGGTCAGCTATACGAATACAGACGTTAAAATTTTAAAATAAAGCGGAAAAAGGAAATCAGAAGAAAGAGTAACGGTATCTAAAACAATATACATTCCTTGAATTAATTAAATAAATCGGTTTCTTCCTATAGTACCACTATCTATCTAGCTTTTTGTCTTGAATATTGGAAAACCATAACATTAGCATGGAAATGAACGGGTTCGTTTCATACTGTACCTGAATTCTTAGTCTATGTTTAGGAATTTCAGTTTATTTAGGGTTATTGTGAATTCAATTTCAACATAATTAGATGGACTTTCTACGATTTTCAATTAATTTTGTTTACCCGGGAAAACGCTTCTGAAATGTAAAATGTATTTTCGTACCACGGGAGAAGCTATAGTCAACGCTAGAATGAGCAAATTAATAATTATTAATAGTGAAATTTTACTAAAATGAACTTCTAACGAATATCTCGAACAGCAAAAGGAAAGACTATAGTAGATTTCACAATGATGCTATTTGAAACTGATTTTCTCAACTACCCTGTGATTAAGTTGTATGCATGAGTATTCTAGTAAAAGATCACTCTCGGCCCTTTGTTTTAAAGGATCTTTTAAAAAAAAAGGTATATAAGCCGGCGAAAACTTTTATTTTACCTAACAGTCCTAGTTGTTTGTTTGCTATTATGTTCAAATTCTTTATAGATCCTTTACCTCTTCCTTTACCTCTTTCCTCTAGAGCCTTCTTCATTCTTCCATCTTTTTCTCTCTCTTTCTCTTAATGAAAACATGTAAAGTCTGTTTCCATAGTCTACTTAACATTTAAAAAACTAGTACACTAGACCCGGACCGCTGTATAGCCGGGTAAACGCAATGAAACCGCATGGTGGTAGAACCTCTTGTGAGTCCGCACAGGTAGGTACCACCATCCTGCCTATTTCTGCCGTGAAGCAGTAATGCGTTTCGGTTTGAAGGGTGGGGCAGCCGTTGTAACTATACTGAGACCTTAGAACTTATATCTCAAGGTGGGTGGCGCAGGTGGACTGTAAGCTCGTCCGCCCAACTAAGCAAAAAAAAAAATTAAGTCAGTCACATTCACCTGCTTTTGCAACCTGCTTGCTTCGTGGATTTTACATTCTTGGCTGATGGCTTGGCTGAGAGCCGAATGGCTGATACAAGTGAATCAGCAGCAGCAGGGTACAAAAAACAAGCAGATTTCTTTAGAACAATAAAACACTCATCAGGAATAGCATCTCCACGGATGCAATGGGACTCTAGAAAATCAACATTGAAATAAATTAAAACATTGAATCTCTGCCTTAATTCTAGGTTTGTTTTAGCTAACGAACACTTTTCTCAATTGAATGAGCCAACGGTATTTCAAAGCAAATTTAAATGGATATAGACAGTTTCAATGCTACATTATCGGTGTTAGTGGAAAATTCAATTTTATTGAAACATAAGATTCAACTATAACGGACATAATGCGAAAATGTTTCACATTAAATAGAAGATTTTAAGTCTATTTAATAAAGTGTTTTAGTTATGTCTATTTATAATTGTATTTCATTCCGATTGCGAGCTAATTATGAACTTGCTTATTTTTCATGATAAGATGAAGAAATTGGGGTTTATGCCCATAAATGAAACTTCGTTATCAGTCTATAGCAGTCGACTGCTATAGGCCTATGGCCTAGGATATAGGCCTCTCCAATTACACACCACTGAGCATGATTCTCAGCTTCTATCATCCAGTTCTTGCCAGTCACCCTGCATAGATCGTCACTCCACCGAGCCTACGTTTGCCAATTCGAGGTCTCTACTCAAGAACACGTTTACCTTAACAGTTATCGACTCTCCGGCTAATATGGTCAGCCCATTGCCACTTCAGTTTACTAATCCGCTGTGCTATGTCGATAACTTTGGTTCTCTGTGAGATCACCTCGTTCCAGATTCAATCCTTCAGAGAAACTCCAAGAAATTAATACTAAAAACCTTGAAAAAGCAATATGCTTAATATTGACATTTTTCTATCTAAAAAGACAAACACATTAGACTTTTAAAAATTTAATAACATAATACAGTTCACATAACTTAATAAACATTGAAACATACATATATCACGTAATTGTTGGTTTTAGCGAACAATAATTACACCATTTTGTTAAATATTATAAACGGATCTCCATTTATTCTTACTTTGTTATTCTTGTAATAATTGTGTCAGTCTTTTTAAAACTGTTCTGTTTTTCAATGCTATGATTGTAGTTTTAATAGAAGTTTACTTTTGGTACGAGCATTCTGTGTTTTCATTTGTGCTGTTGCACTTTTCTCAGCAATCCTCGATGCTAAATTAAATATATTATTATTATTGATGATTGAAAATGCGATATTTTTATCTTTCTTCACAACATTCGATTCGCACGATGCTGGTTCGATGTATTTCTTAACTTCGCTAACATTCCTCTTTTTTCTGACTGGAAGACCTTTTATATCAGCTTCATAGTCATCTTCAGCTTTGATAAATTCTTCTTTAGGCATTTTCAAAACATCGCTTTTTAAACTGTAATGCAATTTTTGATTATATGCCAAAATTCCATATTTTAATCTGTGGTATTTTGTAGCTTTATATAATTTTTTTCTGAGTTAATAATAAATATTGAATATTTTACGAATATATGTTACTAAGATAACGAGAACCTTTTTACTAATGGTAGGGGGCATGCTATGGACTGCACAGGTCTTTTTGTTTATTTAAGTTCGGCATTTAGTAGTGCAGATTTTATAACAATACTCAATTTTTAAATACGTTTTCTGTTACATGAAAAATTATATGGAACGAAATGAGATGAAGTTGATTTATTTGAGACTGTAATCAATTGGGCTGATTTTTTTTCGATAGGTGGTGTTACTGTCAACCCGGAGACCTTTCCAGCTTCCCCATTACAGCTGGGTGAGCACGGGCTCAGTCAGGAGGGTGGTATTTGCTATGAAATTAAATGCAAAAAGATGAGTTGGGATGAAATAAAAGCACATATAAACTATAGGCTTAATAGTATTAATGTACTAACTTGGGATTTTCAAATTTGTCCAACATTAGCTTTTCTTTGAATTCTTCAAGATCACGGTCAACTTCTTTCGAAATCGCATAATCCATTTTTGGTGATGATTCTACTACTTTTTGCGTGTGGGTTGGCCGAAATATAGCGGATGAAGCTCTTAATTTTGTCGGTCTCACTGGGCCTGGTTTAGGGGTCACTGGAGGTGGATATTTAGGGCTCTTATCTAAATAATCATAGGCCACATCGTTGATGGCGCCAGGGAATGCCTTACGTCTACCCCATTTATCGGGTTCATTAATACTCGCTTCTGGTACTGCTTTTCGTAAAGAGCTATCGGCTTTATCCACGTTGATGTTGATATTCGAGGGCATTATTCTCCTACCTGACATCATTGGGTCAGGAAATGCTGGAAAGTGTGGTAGGTATCTTTCGTCGTATCCAAATGTTGACTATAACAAAGATTAGCACATTTAGAAAAGTTTCATGCAAAAGACACGGTCAGACGTTTTTTGTGGTGGTAGGACCTTTTGTGAGTCCGCGAGGGTAGTTACCACCCTACGTATTTCTGCCATGAAGCAGTAATGCGTTTCCGCTTGAAGGGTGGGGCAGCCGCTGTAACTATACTTGAGACCTTAGAACTTATATCTCAAGGTGGGTGGCGTATTTACGTCGTAGATGTCAATGGGCTCCAGTAACCACTTAACACTAGGCGGGCTGTGAGCTCGTCCACCCAATTAAGCAATAAAAAAAAAGACGAGGTTCGAATGCGTGCGCTATTAATAAATATTCATGTATATTGTTAGTGATACGCTACAGAACTAGGCTATAGAAAGAACATTAGAATCAATTATAAAAAAGACAAATACTATAGGTAATATTATCACTGGTGGCAAAGGTAGTTTGTTCTCTGGCCAAAACAAAATGCATTCACTCCGATATCACTAAGTTATAAATTGTTACTTAAAATATAATATTTTACATTTTTGGCATTTTATCGTCTATTTTATAGAAATATCGCGATTTATATTTCATTTAGTTATCAATGATATTAAATATTTACATAAAAACTTCCAATTTTTGTAATATGAATTGATTCTCTTAAATATTGATAGTATTTATTATCTATGATTGATTCTAATCAATTTGACCACGTTATTAATAGATTGACGTTTTGCGCGTATGAATTCTTCTCGAAATTTCGATTTAAGGTTTAAATTCCGAAGTAAACGTTTTAGTACCGTCAGAAGATCAAATACTAATGTCAATTTATAATAAAGTTTATTAACAAAATTATTATTACCTTCACCGCTCCTTTAGCAGTTGTATCACGTGCATCCCCCGACTTTCTCATGTTAATGAGGCCTTGAATAGCCTTGAGTTGATCGACCGAGCCTAGTTGGTATTTCGACATTATCTGAACGGGTTGCATAAATAATGAATTTAAAGATCATATCGAAGAATTTGTAGATTCAGCATAAGCGAATCTAATGTAAAAACGAATATTGCATATAAGATTTCGCGTTTCAAAATTCAATTTAAATGGAAAATGAAAGTTTCCCACATCGAGACTGCATTTCGCATTCATGTATTTAAATAATACAATGTCTCAAATAAACGGATTTATTCGCACATATCATTTTCGAATACTTCTTTCAGTATATTGTCTATTATTCATAGAAACTAATAGAAATTTTATCAGAACTGTACCTAATAGTTCCCGTAAGAGCTACATTCTATCTTAAGTTTTTCATTTATATAGTTGTTATTATTATCTGGTTTTAAGTAGTTACCAGAGATAAGCGGAGTCCATAAACATAAGAACATCAATACCCACATCCACTTTGAGACATGAGGTCGAAGTCACAATTCCATTGCACAACGGATGATCCTGGACCCTTTCAAAATGGAGCGCACGATTACTTGTCTACTTTACTACTGTTGACTATCGCGATACTAAAAAAACAATGCTGCCAATCTTCCGGAAAATCTCTTAGTAGCCTCTTACAACACTATCGGTTAGAAAAGGGTTGGTGGTACCTTAGGCCGAAAAAAAAACAACAGTTATTGTATTATTTAAACTGTTACCTCTGCCATTTCCAAGTCGCTCGTGGCCGGTTTGGTTGTCGTGCTAAAGGCCGGGGCCTTGGCGGTTAACCTCATCAGTGAGCCTTCGAACTTGTTCTGATCATCGGATTCGAAAATGGAATCGTCCAATCTCCGTCCAGACTTCGATGCTTGAGGATTTTCTTCTTCTGGTGCTCCAGTCATTACTGCGAACATCGTTTTATAAGAATCAAATTATACGTGCTTGGAAAAAGACCTTTCAGCCAATGCATGTGTATGTAGGCTTACAAATATTTTCTACTATGGTCTTTATATATTTAACAGATTTCCGGGATGGGTATTTTTTTGCGGAATAAAAAATGTATGTTATCATCATGTCTACTTTCTGCTTTAAGTACTCTATAATTATACACAACAACAGAAAGATTTTTAACAAATGCGTATTATCTTATAGTAATATGCCTTATGTTATTTATTTATTGCAAGAACACTCAGAACTGTTTTAAATGTTTTATCATTGTGTTTTAAAAAACCAAAGGAATGTTTATATTTGTAGAAAACTTAAGTATGATGGTTAATTTTCGAACTATAAGTATTACTAGATGATGATCGAGCTTTACTCGGTTTTTTTTTGATAACGCCATCTTATTGTGTCTTTAAAGCGGTTAGTTGCCCTCAATTAAGAAAAATAGTATTATTATTCGCCAATAGATGTCGGGAAGAGTTAATTATTAAAAGACGAATAAAACAACATTTTCTGAAAATAAATCGTAGCTAGATCGATTTATCGCCCCCGAAATCTCCTGTATAATATATTTTATGAAAATCGTTGGAGCCGTTTCCGAAATTCAGATTATATATATACAAGAATTGCACGTTTAAAGGTATAACATTATTAAAATATTAAAGAGAAGTCATGACGATTCAAAATCTAGATTACTAGTTATTCTGATATGTGCAAAGTTGGAATACAACTCATCAAACTTGGTACCCTACGGATTTTATATTCTAGACCACGTGTTATTAAAATATAGCAGTATATTAGTTTTTATCATTTCATTTTGCTCAATAAGTTACAAATGCTTTCCTTGTTTAACTGGTGATGTTTTGAAAATTCCAAGAAGGATTTAAATTTAAAATTGATTGTTAATTCCTTTGACGAATCAGTTCTGAAGACAAGAATCGTTTATTTATTTATTAGTCTAAGGTGGATAGAAGTTGAAACGGTTCGATACTGAGCGACTAATTACAACTCGAAGTCTCAGATGCATTCCAATAAAGGATATTCCGTTCTTCGTTCCGGAGCGAATAATTAGGTTGAGGTTTGTCGTAGGACGAAGTTTTTTTATGTTTGAGGAATTACTGGTGGCCCGGAGGTCTTTCCAGTTTCAACAGGACAGATGGGCGAGCAAGGGCTCAGCCAGTAGTGGTGGGTTTTGCTAACGGCTACCCGAGCGCCTCAGGATCAGATTCATTCGATCAGGATTCGGGAAGTAGTTAATGGCGGCAACGATAAAGCGAATATCATGACGAGAAAGAAGTATGATGGCGATATCTGTATGTATGGCCTTAAAATACGTCTTACCCTATTAGTATTAAGACAGAATAATGATTTAAATATTGAGTCTCGAGACCAGGGAGTATGTCTACGGATGGATATGGGAAAAGTAGTAGCAGGCAGTGCAAGAAGCCAGGGTTTTTTTTCCTACCTATGCTGATAACCTTGAGAGGTTATTTCAGCTTCTCCTTGACGTGTAGGTGAGCTCACGGGGCTCAAGCCGGAGTGTTGCTCACACTGGCCATAGCAAGAGCAGTGCTTCGCCACTATCCCCACCACTGAAAGGATCCGGCGAGAAACTCAGTGGGCTGTGTCTATGGGTTAATTTACTCATCGAGCCCTTCGTCGCAAGCGACGGGTTCGGCGAGGACGGTGACCGGTGCTTGAGGTACCTAAAAGTACCGTTAATGGATCGGGAGGATCCGTAATGACGTGTCAGAAAGCCAGGGTCGCGTACCCGTACAATGAAAAATCTTTTAAATTTCATTGTTCATATCCCTGTGTTATAAGTAAATTTGAGAAAACGTAACATTCTATTTCATATCATGTGGAAATAAATTGTTTATTATACAAACGCCGACAAAATCGATACAAGTCCCATAACAATGTACCTGCTTGATCGATGAGGATTGAACGTTATATGTATAAGGGGTTTGTTTGATCATTGTACAGAAATTTGCATTGTAGAGAATTCGAAACGATATTATGCAAGGATATTATTGCTGGTGGTAGGACCTCTTAAGTCCGCGCGGGTGGGTATCACCGCCTTGACTATTTCTGGCGTGAAGCAATAATGCGTTTCGGTTTGAAAGGCGGGGCAGCCGTTGTAACCATACTGAGACCTTAGAACTTATATCTCAAGGTGGGTGGCGCATTTACATTGTAGATGTCTATGGGATCCACTAACCACTTCACACCAGGTGGGCTGTGAGCTCATCCACCCATCTAAGCAATAAAAAAAATCCCATCATTGTTTCACGTCATTTCATTTATCGTACAGAGCCTTAGATATATATCTTGTACATAACAAAAAAAGTGCGCACTCCAATTACATAATTAGAACCAATGTTTTTTTTTGTCTTATTAAAAATTTCAATGTATCAATTAGAAGGTGTTACAGTTTTATATTAATTTTGAACTATACATTGCGCTTTGTTACTTTCTCTTTTAACTTTATGAGCACTAAAGTAAATTTAAAAAGCTTTTAAAGCTTGTGTACTGGATGGAACCAATTTCGCATGCAAACAAATACAAAGTTTACCTCATTGAAAATGTTTACATGTTTGTCTTTACGCTCGGTTACAAAGTATTGTATTTAGAAAATTATTTGAGTACAAGCTATGTATGTAATTTTTATTGTTCTTATAAATTAAGTGGAGTAGTGTTTTCTAATGTAGCTCTTATGAAGCTTTACCGAAAGGTCACCGTTAAAATAACTCTTTGACGGCTCGCCAATCCAAATATATCTTCCATTGGTTCTTGGGTGGTAAGAAATCCTATTCATGGAAAGAAACAGCAAGTACGTAGAAGTGGCTGGTGCAAAAATAACTAGTTACTGTCACCAGAGTACCCTGGGCATATTATAAATAGATTATACAAGATAGTTGATAGGGCTTAATTTAGTTGAAGAACAGGTAACGAGCAGAAATATGAATGAATATCCGGAGAAGTTTAAAATAAAATCAACCTTGAACTAAGCATAAAACGGTTAATTTTAAAACGGCTAATACTGATTGAAGGACGGTTATCGCATCGGATGTGTCCGGCGATCGACATATATTATGTTCGCTTCGACGCCATTCCATGGTTAAAGATCAGGTAACGAGCAGAAATATGAATGATTATCCGGAGACGTTTAAAATAAAATCAACCTTGAACTAAGCATAAAACGGTTAATTTTAAAATGGCTAATACTGATCGACGTACGGTTATCCTCTCGGATGTATATATGGGCGCAAACGCCACTGTTGGCAATAATTAACATAATAATATATAGATTAGTTTATTATATGTTAATATTTATTTATTATTAGCAACAAAACTGTTATTCTACCATATTTAATAATTAGCAGACACTGTTTTGATGTGAAAATGTTCAGAATATGTTTAATGTTTATATTATTGTTTAAAAACACAAATGACTGTATAAATGATTAAATATGAATAAAGCATAAATATTAATAATAATTTATATTATAATTAACAGTACTAATAATTTAATTAAGTATTGTAATTGTTATGCAATGATGTTGTTGGGGCCATCTATTATTAGGCTGGATAATAACAATGTTAGTTAATATTACTTAAAAGTAATTCATGTAAAATAAATTAAATGTGAGTCATGTAAAATCACTAAAATATGTATTTTGAATATTAAGCTATGTTTTGTGAATTGTTTCGCAGTAATTACATTTGTTTGTTTAAAAGAAGTTGTAGTTGCTATAACCAACACAAAATGGCTAATTGTGTAAAAACCACTGAATAACTCAGGCGTGGCTTTTTGTTGTAAACAAGTAATGTTAAAGTTTTATAGAATTGTATTGTATTTTCATTGTAAAAGAACTTATGTGTGTAAATCCTGGCTTAACGCCGACATCAGAAGTGGGATCACAGCCCCAAAATTAATCGTAAGCCTCCGAATGAAGTAGCCCACTGTTGAACAAGTGATGGGTCTCTCAACCTGTATTAAAAAGGCGAAAAGTGATGATAGCTGCAAATGCTGTACCCTTGTAGTGGCATTATAACTTTTATTTGCCGCCGTTCAACTCCGATGAGGGCGTGACATCAAGACCGATGCGGAAATGTGGACGAAACTATCATGAAGCTAATTGTTTCATCGCATGAACATCGAGTTCAAAAGAGCAAGCAAGACATAAGCCGATATCTGGTCTTTGTATTGAACCGCATTGGAGCAAGTGAGGGACGAACTGATCCATGCATTCAGTAAAGTTGTGGATATTTAAAATGAGTTCTAGACCGTGGATGTTTTGGAAAAGCTACTGACGCTGAGATGGTAAAAATACTGATTTCAGGTATTTATCTTAAATTTATTCGATCCAAGTTATTGAGAAATACGCTGTGGTATGTATTTCGCTTCCTAAATAATATCGATTCTAAAAACGTTCCGAAAGCGTCAAATTGAAAATGTACTGTAAATATAATGTCTAAACATAACTCAGTTTTATCACAATCACATAATGATTCCTTCAGTTTTCGTGGCACTTTTAGTAACACTAAGGTTTTAAATGTGGTTACTGGATCACTTGCGTAATTTCGAGAAAACTTGTTACCGCCGTCAAGATGACAAACGTATCACCACAATTAAGACTTAAATCATTGCAGATCTAATTTAGTAAGCTAAACAACTTCATGTAAAGTTTTTGAGCATAAGGGGTCAACTGATTTCAAAACAAAGCATTGTGACTTTTAATGGAGAAAAATACTAGAACTATTATAGAATTTCATATGGTAATCATAATCATATGGTAATACTGACAGTCTTGCTGACATCCTAATAGGTTTTAATCTTTTAAAAATAACTTCTCAGTGTTGCACTCTTTGAGGAGAACATATCTATTTTTATAAGTTTCTATCCAGTGAACGCTCAAGTTTGGAGTCATTATTCAATCATCATGTAACTTTTGCAAATCATGTCTCATAGATGGTGATCAGGCAGATAAAAGTTGGATTTGAAATAATTAATTTGGATAGGATAGTACAACGCTGTACATACTGTATGTCTCCTGTTTATTGTGAGGAGTTCAAGCATATTACAATAAAAATAAAAATAAACTTTTAATAATATGCCATAATAAGAGACAGCTCATCCCTGTTCAGCAGCTCCATATTATTACTTTTCCTTTCATAATTATTTATTTTTGGATGAGTGATTAACTCTCTGCACCCTAGGTTTCTAGTGGGGGTGCTGCTTTATTATTAGTCAAGAAAAAGGATGGCACAGATCTCTATGTGATTTCTGTTTTTAAAATCTTAGTTCCATTTTTGGAAACCTGTCACTTTTAAAAATTCACCAAGATAAAAGATAATTCAGGAGTTTCAAAAACTTGTGAACAATATGAAATTCAGTACCACATTATTGCAAAGAGAGCGAGCATGGTCAACAGGCATGCTGAACTATTGATGGGTCATAAATGTCACATGTTTGTAAAATATCAATTAATAAGATCTGACAGGCAGCTTTAAGAATTACAGTTGATTAAAAGCTGCAGCACAACAATAAAACAAAAATGCAGAGGCATTAGAAGGATGATGTTCCCTACCAGTCATTAAAATAAAGCAAATTGAAAATGGTCCGCTGAATGATGAATTAGGGGAAGTTGAATCAGCTGGTAAAAAATGGATGGACGAGCGGTCTCTGTCATCTAATGTGTTTTGGTAAAGGTAAAGGTTTGGTAATGGTAACGGTTTGATATAGGTAAATCTATCCTCTTAATGTCAGAGGATTCTGATAACTGACAAATTGACCGTATGGGCAGAGAGATTTGTTCTGCTGTAAAATGATTTATAATTTGTTATGGTATCTACTTTTATTTTCCTATCCAATTATCCTTCCTAAAACGCTGGCGGGCCACCATGCGAATCCTTAAACCTGGTCTTGTTGGCTAGATCCCGTATGGGTGATGCCTTATGAGTTGGCTAGATCCCGTATGGGTGATGCCTTATGAGTTGGCTAGATCCCGAATGGGTGATGCCTTATGAGTTGGCTAGATCCCGAATGGGTGATGCCTTTTGGGTTGGCTAGATCCCGAGAGGGTGATGCCTTGTGGGTTGGCTAGATCCCAAGTGGGTGATGCCTTGTGAGTTGGCTAGATCCCGAATGGGTGATGCCGAGTGTGTTGGCTAGATCCCGTAAGGGTGATGCCTGGTAAGTTGGCTAGATCCTGTAAGGGTGATGGCTTGCGAGTTAACTAGACCCGTATGGGTGATGCTTTGTGTGTTTGGTAAATCCCGTTGGGTAATCCTCTTGTGTGTTAGCTAGATCTCGTAAGGGTGAATGGTGCCTTGTGTGTTGGGCAGATCCCAGTAGGGGATATGCCTTGTTTACTGTTATGTGAAATGCTAAAACAGCGCAAGGGACGCGCTGGAATCAGTATGGCCGTATGGGCGCAAACGCCACTGTTGGCAATAATTAACATAATAATATATAGATTAGTTTATTATATGTTAATATTTATTTATTATTAGCAACAAAACTGTTATTCTACCATATTTAATAATTAGCAGACACTGTTTTGATGTGAAAATGTTCAGAATATGTTTAATGTTTATATTATTGTTTAAAAACACAAATGACTGTATAAATGATTAAATATGAATAAAGCATAAATATTAATAATAATTTATATTATAATTAACAGTACTAATAATTTAATTAAGTATTGTAATTGTTATGCAATGATGTTGTTGGGGCCATCTATTATTAGGCTGGATAATAACAATGTTAGTTAATATTACTTAAAAGTAATTCATGTAAAATAAATTAAATGTGAGTCATGTAAAATCACTAAAATATGTATTTTGAATATTAAGCTATGTTTTGTGAATTGTTTCGCAGTAATTACATTTGTTTGTTTAAAAGAAGTTGTAGTTGCTATAACCAACACAAAATGGCTAATTGTGTAAAAACCACTGAATAACTCAGGCGTGGCTTTTTGTTGTAAACAAGTAATGTTAAAGTTTTATAGAATTGTATTGTATTTTCATTGTAAAAGAACTTATGTGTGTAAATCCTGGCTTAACGCCGACATATACGGCGATCGGCATATGTCCGCTTCGACGCCATTCCATGGTTGAAGGTCAGGTAACGAGCAGAAATATGAATAATTATTGGGAGACGTTTAAAATAAAATCGACTTTGAATTAAGCACGAGACGGTTAATTTTAAAATGGCTAATACTGATTGACGTACGGTTATCCTCTCGGATGTATCCGGCGATCGGCATATGTCCGCTTCGACGCCATTTTATGGTTGAAGGTCAGGTAACGAGCAGAAATATGAATGATTATCCGGAGACGTTTAAAATAAAATCGACTTTGAATTAAGCACGAGACGGCTAATTTTCAAGTGGCTAATACTGATTGACATACGGTTATCCTCTCGGATGTGTCCGGCGATCGGCATATGTCCGCTTCGACGCCATTCCATGTCATCCGCGATCTCATCGTCGAAAACACCTCGCTTTATGTAAACGGAGACGTTGGTTTCTGGAAAGAGCAAAATGCGTTTTAAAAGGATAACTTGATCGCGATCGAAAAAACGGCGCGCGTGCAACTTGGTGCACGTGAATGAAGTGCAACTTCTTTTTCGATGTGTAGTATTGTGATTTTCTTCATTTTTCATCCTTAAATCAGACATCTTCAACCTTTATATTATATATTTTAAATTATAGATAGAAAAATAATTTTTTTTTTTTTTAAATACTTCATTAAAATATTGAACGCTACTCGATGCTAACGCTCGCGCAGGTTTACTACGCGCATGCGTTCGAGTGCCACGCATTCACTCTCGCTCTGTCTCTTTCTAGTATGGTAGCGTTAAACGTTTAACGCAACCTTGTTGGAAGTCGCATTAGAAGTTTCACTTCTAAATGTGTTCAAGCGTTATTAACGCCTACCGTAACTATCACACTACCCACTCAAATAACTGACAATAACTACATCGATACAACATCGATAGAGACGTCAGCAGCGTTCTTTGAGTATCATGTCGAAAGCCCGCATCAGTGGGTACGACCATCCTGCCCATATCTGCCGTGAAGTAATTATCCATTCCGGCTAGAAAGGTGATACAGCCCCTATACAATATAATAGTGATTTGGACCCCGTGTCCCAAAATAGGCGGGGGTATTAATGTTGTGATGTCAATAGACTCCGGAAACAACTTAGCACCGTAGGAGGGTCGTGAGCCCATTGAGTTATCTATATAATAAACATATAAAATAAATGCAGACTATCTGTTTTCAAATAGACAAACTTGAATTGAACAATTTTAGCAAAATGTATAAATGTAACAATAAGATTTTTTGTTTAACTCAATCAGGCTAGACAAAACCAATTGAATTATAGTATAGATAATACGTTTAAATACTTTAAAAATAGTTCTATGTGAACTTCATTATAAAATGCAAAAACGAAAGCATAACGATAGTAGGTACAAAAGTATTCAGGGGTGCGTCTTAATTCTTTTGTGGCGTTTTTACCTTTTAAATCGATATACTCTGCTAATGAATAATTATATCCGAGGGCTATCCCTGACACTGAGGCTGTGAGAAACGCGCAGCCAACAGCGGAACTAATGCAGCAGGACATCGTGAACGTCCACAGTCTGAAATGCAGTAAACAATTTAATGCTGAAAAAAATTATCTCCACTATCTTTATCTCGAGCAAGTCCATCAGTGAGAGCATTTTTTTTTCTTACCTAAGCTGATAGCCTTGAGAGGCTATTTCAACATAACCTTCACTAGTAGATGAGCTCAACCGGAGTGATGCTAACGCTGACCCTAGCAAGAGCAGTGCTTCGCAGAATCTACCACCGGATCGGAAATGCGACTCACTGAGAAGATCCGGCGAGAAACTCAGTGGGCTAAGAAAGAGCATAAGTAAAGCTAGCTACATACGGGAAGCAAATTTTCTTCACACCAATTACGGGAACAAATACCACTGTTTTTCTACTGCTGTTTGTAATTTTTTTTAATAAATGTCATGGTGCTGTAATGGCGTGCTGCGAGTCCACACGGGTAGGTACCACCACCCTGCTTGTTTCTGCCGTGAAGCAGTAATGCGTTTCGGTTTTGAGGGTGGGGGCAGCCATTGCACTGTAAATCTGAGACTTAGAACTCATGTCTTGAAGTGTTAATTTACTTAAACAGTAAAATAAACAAAAATTGCCAATACTTACAATGGAAACTTCGCTAATTACATTAGGGACTACTCTGTGTTAGAACTAAGCACAAAATGTATTTTTGGTATAATAAAAAAAAAGGGGCTTTCATCCAAACGAAAGAAAAAGAATGGTTGTCTGATAACGTCATAAAAAATATTGACGAAAAATTGCAAACTGTTTTGAATTGAGTTACTACCCTTGAATTATCATTATTTTGTGTATAATACAAAGATGGAGTTAATTTGAAATTTACAATATTTTCGTAAAATTAATGCTTGGGCCGATCATGCCTCTCTATCGCTTGCTCCGCGCTCTCTCAGACACGCTCAGGCTCAGGCGGAACGTGAGACTTTTTCGTGAGGGCAGCCGGTGTTCGTTGATTTATAAGATTTTTAAAGAATGCTTATTTAATAAATTAGAAATACCTTTGGAACAGATCAATCATCCAACCGCAGCAGGTGAAGATGCAACACATCCTTATATAATTTTGATCCCATTTATTACTTTAAAGCTTGAACCTGCGAAACGTAGTTTCACTAAAAGCTTAATAAGCTAGTAATTTTAATGACGATGCTCGTTTCAACTAAAGTTTGACTACCACATACGTGTAGAAAATTGTTTTTGTTTTTACTCTACATCCCACCATTCTTATCTAAAAACAATTGAAAAACAATTATCTGCTGTTTTGATACTTATGAAATCATGAAAAAAAAAAAAACCACAAAATAGCCATTTCGATCGAAGTTTTGTTACATTTATCATTACTGTGTCTATTAGTGCGCATACGATGGCCACTTCGTTCATACATCGTGCGGAATTCTTGTTAGCTATAAATACAATGCAAGGTCCTTTTTATTGGTGGTAGGACATCTTGTGAGTCCGCGCGGGTAGGTACCACCACCCCACCTATTTATGCCGTAAAGCAGTAATGCGTTTCGGTTTGGAGGGTGGTGCAGCCGTCGTAACTACACTTGAGACCTTAGAACTTATATCTCAAGGTGGGTGGCGCATTTACGTCGTAGATGTCTATGAGCTCCAGTAACCACTTAACACCAGGTGGGCTGTGAGCTCGTCACCCATCTAAGCAATAAAAAAAGTGTAATCTGTCAATATCATTGTCATTAACTCTGAGTTGAAATTCAGAATTATCTACATTGCCTGTTACCTTATTTTCGACAGCTATAAGCGAGGAGTGTCCACAGCTAATTTCGATGCGAACAGAAAATTTAAATTTACATTATCAACATTTCCAGTAGACATCAAACAGCTTACACTCGAATGCTATAAATAAAGACAATAGAAATGTAACGTAACATTGAAGACAAAGCATTTCCGATCTAAAATTAAACGGCGGTACTACGTATTTATCATAAAATCCATTTGAAAGCAGAGTACTTCCTTGCGACCGAATCCTTTGAGATCTCAATCAGAAAGCAAGCAAATTACACTTGCGATCGTAAGCTTGTTCACTTGCCTCCGACATTTTGCCTAACCGACTAAGTAATGTTTCAAGCACACCTTAAGCAAGAAGTGCTGAACAAATAATTTGTCCAAATAGAAGTGAGTATCTGAGATTTTCATCACATATATTCGTATCTCGTATGACGAGACTGTAACGCAAAATTTACTCTTACATAACACCACAATTTCTGACAGATTCTTTCAAAATGATCAGAAATAGACGCTTGAAAGCAAATGTCAGTCTGTTGAAAATAATTGTCGAGCTAAAGAGATTTATTATTCGAGAAAAATCAATAGAGTAGTATTTAATTAGTATGGCATATACCATATTCTATTATTTCATACAGCGCGGACCGTCCAAAATTCGAAAACTAGAAACATCAAAGATCGTTATGAAATGAATAGGCTAATCTCAATTAAATATTAAAATTAATTAATGTAAAATGTAATGTGTGTGTGTGTTTTTGTATGTATATATATATATTGTTTTGTATCTTGTAATATGTATATATTATTATATGTAATGTTTACTGTATGCACTAGGTTTGTGTCCCTAATTCTTCTTTCCTTTTGCGGGCCTACTGGAAGAGATTTCAACATGAAATAAGTTAAAGAATAAGTAAAAGAATATTAAATAAATAAATAATTCTAGTGCCCCTGCGAAAGAACTATAACTATAGCTAGTGTCACTGAAATAAGGTGTTTAAACAGTCAGTGCTCTGAATTTTTTCGGGCAGTCGCGTCATAATTACTGCCTGACGTTTATTAGCAATGATTATCAACGGTACTATTTCCTGACCGCTAATGACATGTTCTTCTTCAAAAGGATTATCAGCGGTTACCATGTCCGCAATCGTGGAAATCACTCACCTTCACTAACCATGTCACCATTCGATGGCCAGAAAAAAATTCATTTCTTAAAATCAAATTTTTTTTTTTAATTTTTTTTATTGCTTTTATGCGTGGACGAGCTCACAGCCCACCTGATGTTAAGTGGTTAGTGGAGCCCATAGACATCTACAACGTAAATGCGCCACCCACCTCGAGATATAAGTTCTAAGGTCTCAGTATAGTTACAACGTACAGTAAGTATTAAGCCTTTATCTAGTTTTATAGTTTTCTAATTTGATACACACGGACCAATATTGTTTTAATGCTAACGTTGAAAGCTGCTGCTAGCTCAGCGGTAAATTGAGTTTCGCTAGCTTCCACTTTCACCTTTAAGTCGTCGTTGTTGGCTTTAGTTTTTGGACCGCCACGGGGTTCTTTTAGGTCAAAATTTTCATATCGGAAACGTTCAATAGTGAGTTATGCATTCGTTTGTTCGCTTCTGACGTTATAAATGTTGTGGGCTCGTTTTGTGGCATTGCTATCGCGACGGAAGTCTTATTTCATAATCAATCTTATTTTTATCGTGTCCATATTGATGAAAAATATACAAATGTAATGAAAACAAAACACTAATCAACAAATAAATGACTGAATTTGAAAATATTTTAAAAATAGATTTCATTTGAATTTAGAACTTAATGCCAGACATACATAAGTTACGTTGCAAATGGCCAGTGCTGTAAAACGACAACTTCATACGTAAAGATCTATGTATTAATTAAAATTTAAAATGTCCAAACGGGCTATTACGAAATTACTCGAAATAGTCGACTTTGAACTTACTTCAAACAAGTTCACGGACCAACTAGAGGTTTCTGTAATTTAAACCAAGTTCCGAAGTATAGAAAACATTTTCTATTAGATTTGATGTTGAAAAAAAAAAACCAAATATTTTCGTCACATTTTCTTTTAAGCGACTCTGAAGACACTGAATAACATCTTTAAAAAATGATGAAACATTCCACATTCTTAGACATGCAATAAAAGTTTCAATTTTGTTCTTAAAGAAAATAGAATTTTGAGTCATGCGTACACTGTTCTTTTAAAAGCCATACATTGAAATTGCTTGAAATATGTACATAGATAATTGTTTAAAAATTACCTTAAGAAATAAGCACATTACGGGTGCGTTTTTTTAGCAAAGTTTATCAAATTCTTAACACAGCGTTTGGTGTTCAAAACAGATATAAATAAAAAACTTCTACTATGAAACTATACTGTGACCTTAGAACTCATATCTCAAGGTGGGTGGCGGCATTTACGCTGTAGATGTCTATGGGCTCCAGTGGCCACTTAACACCAGGTGGGCTGTGAGCTCGTCCACCAATCTAGCAAAAAAAAACTTCTAAACGTTTCTTAATAATGTTTTCCAATACTTTCTTCGTTTTATTGTATACCCATTGTCATATTTGTACGGAAAACGTGACAAGAATTGAGTTCGAAAAATGTATATCGACTACGTAATGACTGAAATGCCTTTAAGCATCTCTCTCTCTCTCTCTCTTCGATCAGTCCCTCACTGCTGAGGATCGTGACTCCGTCCGACTCCGTCAAAGAGCTGTCTTCATCGATTCCGCCTTGCAGCCCGGTGGAGTGCGTCGCTGACAGGTATCCCCAGTTCCTCCGCTATTTGGTCCGATCATCGTTTGGGACCTCTACCCCTAGGCCTTTTTCCCTCTATTTTACCGGTCACCACAAGGCGTTCCAAATTGCTGGTATCCCTGCGTGCAACATGACCAAAATACCGCAATATTCTTTGTAGGCAGGTTGTGGATAGACGTGGAATCTTTTCTATTTTTAACTGCCTGAGAATAGATATGTTGGTGCGGCGGGCCATATTTAAGCATAATACACAAGAAATTTGGTTATTAATCAATAAGCTACAGATATATGTCTCAATTTTATTTGTAATGAAATTTCACAAAATAATATTAGGGAATTTATACAATTAAACAAAGCGAAATAATTTAACATAAATCAATTCATACATACCCCACACGTTTTTTTTACAATAAAATGATTTTTTCTTCATTCTTCTATTTTTAATTCAAATTTATTAAAATTTATTTTCTGTTTTTAGTTGGATTTTCTATAAAAGCGTGTTTTTTTTGGTTTTTTAAACTATTATATATTTTTAATTTTTTAGTTAAATTTCAATTTTTTTAATATATATTTTCAATTTTTCAATAATTTCATCCGAGTCAGTCTGTAACTTATCCGTGAAATAGGTGATCGGCGCGCCTGGTTGTTTCCCTTCTTGGCCTTGACATAGAGACTCCGGGTCTCAGGAAAACAAAAAATCGATAATCCTAGCAATTCTAGTAAGGATAACGGATCAAACTGCTTAAAATATTGAATTGTCATCGGTCCTTAATAAGTATGCCAAATTTCGAGTTAATCCGACGTTTTGAAAGGGGATCAAAATCATATTGAAAGATTCCGTTACATACTAACATACGTATGAAGTTGATAAAAGCGTATTAAAAAAAAAACTTTCTTACAAAAAAATAAGTTATTCTCCAAGCCGAGTTTTTTTACTGGTGGTAGGATCTCTTGTGAGTCCGCGCGGGTGGATACCACAACCCTGCCAATTTCTGCCGTGAAGCAGTAATGTGTTTCGGTTTGAAGGGTAGGGCAGCCGTTTTAACTATACTTGAGACCTTCGAACTTATATCTCGAGGTGGGTGGCGCATTTACGTCGTAAATGTCTATGGGCTCCAGTAACCACTTAACACCAGGTGGGCTGCGAGCTCGTCTACCCATGTAGCAATAAAAAAAAAAGCTGAGAATAGTACCGTAGTAGTAGAAATTTTATTCTGCTAACGTGAATAATATTGTATGGTAACTTCGTGGATTTCCACGATCCAAGAAACAGTACATGCTCGATTAAAGATTCAATTAGGCGAATCACTGCACAAAGATATCACATTATATTGAATTCGGATTATTCGGATACCGTCTCTTCAGGTTGTTATATAAAATGTGTGCGAGTATAATAAAAAAAATGGGTATTTTTAGACTAGTCAAAATGAAAATCATAGTCCTTTATTTCGTATTTCTTGGTGGATTGTAGGCCGACACGGGTAGGCACCATCGTTCTATCTACTTCTGCCACAGAGCCTTTAGACACTTTAATAGTTTTAGACAAGCATCATTATTTCCAAGAATACATTAGTGATGACTATTTTATGTAATCTTGGTTGTGTAGTGCAAGTTTTAAAATTATAATACGAATCATAATTAATTATATCAATAGAGTTAGTGGATTATATAACATGCGAGAAGTCGACAACTTTTCCTTAGACTACTTGTTGCAGTTCCGATCGGAAGTGGTACGTGCGGGCTAAATGCCGCCGGAAACCGCGGAAACCGCACCCGCCGCTATTTCCGGTCGACGTCTGCTCTATTCTTTTTAATAATATAATGTTAACAATCCGAGTTCGTACTGTTGGATGTATGAATCATTTATGTGTATTATATAAGGTGCATTCTAATTTAAGTATGAGTAAGGACGGCTCATTTAAAGCTTGTACGATGATTTTATGACAGACTAGCTGACCCGGCAGACTTCGTAGTGCCTCAATCGATAAATAAAAGACCTAAACTTTTGTATAAAATAAACTTAAAACAAACAAAAGAATCCGTGCAATGAGGGACAAATCAAAGGAAAAACAAATTGTTATTTTTATTTAATTCCGAGCATTTTTATATTAATCTACCTTTTAAACCTTCTCTGGACATCCACAAATAATTCAAGACCAAAATTAGCCAAATCGGTCCAGCCGTTCTCGAGTTTTAAGCGAGACTAACGAACAGTAATTCATTTATATATATATAGATGATAGACGATAGATGATTACGTACACATGCTTAAGTAACAAACGTGTTTTCACCCATGTAGCTGCATCAGAATTTCACGTTTTCAATTAAAATTAGCATTTTCAAACCAATAACCGTTCGAATCATACACAATATGAACATCGACAAACAGAATTTAATATGAAAGTCAACGATACCACAATCGAATGATCCAGAACAATTCGATACACAAAAATTCTCGTTCATACAGTAGCAATTTGTATCCTCACAAACTTCCGCACAAAGGCTGGATTAATTCTTTATTCTGTGTGTTTTCTTTTATTATTTTCACTCGGCCCGTATTAATTTTGCAGAGGTTTCAGTCCCCCTGTGCAAAGATACTGACTTTTAATATTTCATGTAGCGTAATACCTTTCGCGAGCTTTTGAAATCGTAAAAATAAAGTTCTTCGACTAAGCTCAAGTCCTAAATATTAATATTATCGACTCCGGAGGACGGAAAACGACCGATAGGATTGCATTCGGCAAATGAAATTTCGAACGTATTTTTTATTTTTGTATTTGGAGAGAGAATTTTATTTAAAAATGTTAGAAATTTTATAAGTATTTAGATTTAGATGACATAGGAAACATTAGGAGATTTAGGATTTAGATAGCCGAAGACAGTCCTAGTGGCGTAAATCGGGTAATGCCTATGTCTGGCAGTAGACAACTGTGGGTTGATCATGATTATATTATTGTGATTCACTGATATCGATCATCAAAAAAAGTTCAACACAGATTCTCATACTTCAAATTTGCAACGGCAATGTTAAGAGAAAAAAAACCGAGTACTATGCTACGGATAGACAAAAGACTTCATCTTTATCCATTGAGAAGAGCTTGTAAAATTGATTCAATGGGAATCATGCGAAATGGGTTTCCTCATTAATTCTTGAACAAAAGGAGGTTACTCCAATAGGTCCTATTGTTTTCTTCAAGTTTCAGAAACTAGCTTTAAGTTAAGTTGTTAATTAACAAGCTAAGCTCAAGGTGTCTATCCAAAATGTCAGTTTGAAGAAGGTATATGTATTAATCACCAAAGCCTTGGGCTTTCTCTATTATTTTTGATTTTCTTAAGTCGAATGTGACGTCATGCGTTATCCTTAGGGATTCGTGAACAAGACGAGGGTCTGGAATCGGGCATGTTAACAAATTTATGAAAAAACTAATAATATACATTACTTGTTAGTGGGAGAAATATTGGCACACATCGGTTTCATTAAAAAACCGTTAAGGATTTTGTTCGTCGTTCTTGTCAGAGCACTCCTAGTGGGACATTTAAGCAGAATGGTGGTAGGACCTCTTCTGAGTACTGGTGGTAGGACCTCTTGTGAGTCCGCGCGGGTAGGTACTACCACCCCGCCTATTTCTGCCGTGAAGCAGTTATGCATTTCGGTTTGAAGGGTGAGGCAGCCGTTGTAACTATACTGAGACCTTAGAACTTATATCTCAAGGTGGGTGGCGCATTTACGTTGTAGATATCTATGGGCTCCAGTAACCACTTAACACTAGGTGGGCTGCGGTAAACAATAAAAAAAATCTACAATAAAACTATAATTTTTCAGCCGGCGTCCGCATCTTCGGTGCTCCTTGTCCACCTCGGTGCGGTGGGAGCTCTTGCGAGTGGTGCGGCTCTGTGTGGGGGCAGTGGGATGTGTGCGTGCGGTGCTTTGCTTCACGCGCTCCATCCGTTGCAGCTGTGGACTGTGTGCGGTCTGCATGCTGACCGAGCTGCCGCTATCGCTGCGCCTTTACACTACGCCGCCATGGTGTCTGCTAAGAAGGTACCGATAAATCATCACTATACGTACAAAGCAGTTGAGTCATTGATCTCGTATCTCAAGGTGGGCTAGCGTGGAGTATTAAAAAATCCATCATAAAATTTAGACTTTTTTTATTGCTTAGATAGAGTGGACGAGCTCACAGCCCACCTGGTGTTAAGTGTTTACTGGAGCTCATAGACATCTACAACGTAATGCGCCACCCACCTTGAGATATAAGTTCTAAGGTCTCAGTATAGTTACAACGGCTGCCCCCCGTTCAAACCGAAACGCATTACTGCTTCACGGCAGAAATAGGCAGAGCGGTGGTACCTACCCATGCGGACTCACAAGAGGGGTACCACCAGTAATTACGCAAATTATATTTATGCGGGTTTGATTTTTATTACACGATGTTGTTGTTCCTTCACCGTGGAAATAAATCGTGAACATTTGTTAAGTACGTATTTCATTAGAAAAATTGGTACTTGCCTGCGAGATTCGAAAACCGTAGTAGCATCGCTAAATACGAATGCACCGGACGTCTTATCCGTAAGGCCACGACGACATCAAAACGCTTTTTAGAAATAGGTATTATCAATGGTCAAAATGATGAAATAGATTCTTATTTGATATGTGATGGATTTTACATCTTACATTTCGTTGGGGATGTGAAAAAGTACGTTTTATTACTGTATGTCGAAGCTGTCCAGAATTACGCACGTCTGTTTTGTTAAGCGAGTGAAAAATCATTAGCACCTTTCTCCGGCTCGTGCATTTAAAAATGCATGATCACTGGCGTTCCGACCCTTTCCCTAGAATATTTCTTTAACCGGTGTGCGTGTTTGTACGTGTCTCGCGTGCGCTTTGATGTCAAATATAAATATTCTGTCGTTTTGAACATACAGACGGAATACACAAGCAATGAATTGTTTGTAAAAAAGCTCATATATTAAACAACGACTGGAATGGCGTCGCCTACAGCGTATTTTCGTATAGTATGTTCCCACACCCAAAGAGCTACGTGCCACATTGCTTCCGGCCTGCCTCGGGTGACTCGGACAAAGGTTGTTGAGTGACAGGGGATCTTAGTTGTTCCGTACGCCGTCTACTACCCAAGAAGCGTAGGAAGAAGTCCAGCGATTACCTTCTGACCAAAAATAAACTTAATTTGGTTGAAGTACAAATGTTCACAATTATAAGCGTACTAGCTGTACCCGTCCGCTTCGCTGGCCATTTCAAATTAATATTATTATTTCTCACCCCCACAAAGATTCTCATTATTAAACCCCTCCGCAACTGGTGTAGGGAGTCCAACACTCATATAAACATTAGCCTATCCATTAAGTACATGTATTTTCTACATGGATACCAAGTTTCAAGTCAATCAGATGCATTGTTCAGTAGTTATAACGGAAAATCCGTAAAAACCACTGTAGATTTATATATTAGTATAGATTTACAATTTGTGGCGTATCGTCGTGTACAAGGCGTGTCGGTTTCAGTTCTAATTTTATGTTTTTTTTGTGTAGGTGATGATTTGCGTCGCAGGTGGATGGGTAGCAACGGCAGCACTACTGGCTCCATTGGCTGCCGCTCAGCCACCATTAACCTATAGTTCTGGATTAGGAAGTTGCGCTCCAGACTGCGGGGCTGGGCCAGCAGGCCTGGGTTTCTGTCTTCTTTACGCATTGGTGACATTACTGATACCAGTTACTCTAGTGCTTATGTGCAGCTTGAAAATCCTTCGTATAGCGCGCTACCATCGACATAGGATTGCTGCGGCAATTTACGAAGTCACAATATCTGCGCAAGTGACGGTTACACATCAAAGGAATCCATTCTCACCTCCACCACCACCACGTCACCGAGCATTATCCGCAGTGCTACAACCGCTCGGGTCACTGGCAATATTATATTTCCCTTATTATTGCATTTTAATATGGCCCGCTGTGTCTGCTCCGCCACAAATGCTGGCCGCACTATCGGCAACCCTACTGGCGGCTGCCCCTCCCGTTAACGGCATTTTGTACGGTATTCGAAGCAGAGCTCTCCGCGATTCTCTTCGAAATTACAGACGAAAGCGGATGACGAAAAGTGAAGTAACCCAAGAAATTCAGGCCCGAACCCCAAGTGCGTGTGGATCTCGAAGACCATCGCTATCAGCTGGCTCCGGCTGTATACGTCCACCGACAACAAGAAGGCTGTCTGATGCCGCGGCGATGGGATCTCGGGGTTCGGAGCGTCCGGCGCAACGTGCCGCTTCCTGTAACATGTTGCAAGATTCTCAAGAAGAAGAAATATCAAGACGTACTTGTGCTATTCCGATAATTCGGGCGCCGCCGCACGTGGTGCTCGGTCGGGCTCTGGGCCTTGAAGAAGGTGGGACTAGAGACCGACGGAGACGTCAGTCGCCACGTATCACCGTCACTCGCGCTATGTCCGACGAGAGCGAGTCTCCCACTCGGCGTCCGCTGTGTCGGCAACAATCACGCTCCAGTGGCGCTCTTCTCGGTGGCTTAACATACTCTCCAGTCATCTCTGAAAACATGCAATCAGATCAATCGGCAGACGAGCAGCTCCTTCTCTCCTGGCCCAATAAAAACAACACGAAACAAGAGGCTTTATAAAACGGGTAATTGTGTAGTGCTTTAATTTAGTGCGTGTTAAGACAGTAATGAAAGCGCGGTTTGACCACGGATCAACATTGTTATTTGTGAATGTTTATATTAAGTTGCTCTATGTAATACTCAACTAGACCTTCCTTTCTGAATGTTGACCAAATATGAAGTTTCCTATGAATATTGAGTGTAACGTAGGTGTTACGAGTTCTCCAACAGGGTTCCTCCATATCGTTAGCATGTACTTTTTTCTTCAGTGTATCGTAGAGATTTACGAAATATTCCATAGGCTTAGATTGAATAATTTAATTATTTCTCAAATTATTATTGTTATAGTGTTGTAAAAGTTTATTCCGCATCACAAAAAAAAAACTTCAAACATGTTCTACGTTAATTTTACTGCTTGACTGTCGATAGACCTATAAAAAAATCTAGCTTCATTTTTAATGTATTATTTTGAGAGCTCTGCTAAAAGTCTTTGTTGTGACGAAAAAAATAATTTTAAATTACCATTAATAAAAATTAAGGTGTTAAATAAAATTATTATGAATTTAACGTGTGACTCGCAATGAAGTGATGCACATTATTGTAGTTTAATAAAATTATATTCAAAGCTTTCACATTCAAAACATTATAATATGTATTTAATGCGAGAACATAGTATTTATGTGGTGATTTGTTGATAATGTTAGTAAACAGTGTGTAAATAGCATATAATGTGGATAATATTATAATAGGAAAATAGTATTTTAAAAATATATAGTGAAAACGTTATGTTTGAAAAAGTTTATTCAACGACTTATATAGTATTATTATGAATATTGAATGCTAAGCATCACCGTGGTTAATGAATTCTTCAGACATTCTTATAATATTATAAAGTATTTTCATTATTATTTTTTTGCAACCGTCCAATGCATGCTTTTGATTATTTTATTTGCTATTTTCAGTTAAGTTTTTGTTCATATTCCGAGTATTCTAGAAGGAAGATAACTATTTATTTCAGGAGAATATTGATCCCAATCTCAGATTCCCTACTGTCATGTGTTTAATATTCCTCAGTTAGTAACTGTTAAGTAAACGAATGCTCTTGAATATGTGATTAGTAAGTACAATTAATTTTATTGTTGTATTTCTGCAGTCGGGTTTTATTTTACTATAACATTTTGAATTACTATCTTCAATAGTTTCAAAGCATTAAATATCATAATCTATTCATAGATTTATGAAAGCGCATTTAATATCATTAAATAATCTAGTCATAAACGCTTTTAGTTAAATAGGTTTTAGATTTTAGAGTAAAATAAATGTTTGTTTAACTTTATTTAAGATGGTAAATATGTTTTCAAAAAAAAAAAAATATATATATATATATATGGTATATATCTAGTGCGCCGACAAATACGTAATCGAACTTAGGAAATTGGTGAAATAAAAACTAAGGGGACTGCTTGTTACTTATTACGTGCACAGAGTTGTAACTTCTTTTTTATTATTGAAAGATTACTGGTGGCCCGAAGGCCTTTCCAGTTTCTCCAGGACAGGTGGGCGAGAAAATGCTCAGCTAGGAGGAGTGGGATTCGCTAACAACTGCCCGAGTGCCTCCGAAGGAGACCTAACAACTCAAGAGCAATTGCTTCGCGAATGAATCTACTACCGGATCGGAATCGCGACCCGCTGAGAAGATCCGACGAGAAACTCAGCGGGCTGATGCATGGGTTAGGAGTTATAACTACTTTGCTGTACGAACGATAATTTGCAGATTTTATTCAAAAATCGTCAGTTAACCCCGTGTTTGTTACATGACGGCGAAAAGTATTCGAAATAAAACTCTATTTGCTGTAATTATTTATGTAAAACTTCTGTACCAGAAATAATATATTTTATGAGATAAATACTGTTTAGAACGTTAATGAAAATTATTTACACAAAATATATGTATACTCACATACATTTGTTGACATTTTGTTAGTTAAATTGAGACGAGGACTTTAAAAGTCGTTTACGGCCATCTGGTGTAGTGGTAAGTGACATGGTCACTACACAAGGGGGTCGCGGGTTCGAATCCCGCCAAGGGAAGATATTTGTATGATAAATATAAATGTCTTTTCCAGGGTTATGGATGTATATTAAATATGTGTATGTGTATAATAAAAAATCTTACATTTATTTCCGTTATCTGGTTACCTGTAACACAAGCTCTTTACGAACTTATCACGGGACCAGTTAACGTGGCGTGATTGTTAGTAAATATTTATTTATTTATTTATTTATTACAAATTTTGTCAATGTAAATTTACAATGGACATTTCTAATAAAACGGATGGATGTGGATTATTTTTTAAGATGTAACTATTATATATTTGGACAATGCTTCACAAATATCTAAAAATAAGTGTCTTTAAATCCTCTGTGTTAGGATTATTTTGTTTTTTTTTTTTGGAATTTTTTCAAATATGACATGTGTTTCGAAAATAGTTGCCTGAATTAGAAGGATAATAATACAAATACCGCTAAATTAATAATGCTATTTTGTCTATAGACTCGACCTTTTCCCGCCAAGTGTACAAGTCTGCAAATATTTTCGTTTCGTTGAAGGCAAAAGTTTCTCTACAAAGCGCTTAAATATATTATTTAAATATAATATTTTATATATCTAAACGATATGAATGTATGGTATAAGATAAACAAACGAAAGAATTCTAGTCAGAGAGCTGTTGTTTTAATGCCTGTGTTAATTAAATTAAATGAATTATATGTAAGTGTTTCAGAGAATACACGACTTGAATCTAATTGTTGTTTCATTATGGACCGTTACTAACCCAAGAAAATACAAAATTGATTTCAAAGAACAATATCCTTTTTGAGCTAGACGAGCATGTGGTAAGCTTGATGTTAATTGATGACAGCACTTGGGACACAGAGTTGAAATTATAAATTTTTTTTTATTGCTTAGATGGATGGACGAGCTCACAGCTCACCTGGTGTTAAGTGGTTACTGGAGCAAATAAACATCTACAACGTAAATGCGCCACCCACCTCGAGATATAAGTTCTAAGGTCTCAAGTAAAGTTACAACGGCTACCCCACCCTTCAAACCGAAACACATTATTGCTTCATGGCAGAAATAGGCAGGGTGGTGGTACCTACCCGTACGGACTCACAAGAGGTCCTACCACCAGTAATTGTATTAAAAAAAGGCTGTTTCGTCATTCAAGACATACCACGACTGAAATAGACATAATGGTGTCTGCAAGTTCACAATAGACACCAACAGCACCGTAAATCTAAAAATAAATAATAGTTTAAAAAAACTAACAAAATACGCTTTTATAGAAATTACAACTAAAAAATAGAAAATAAAATTTGAATAAATTTGAATTATAAATTGTGTAAAAAAAAATTATTTGATTGCAAAAAAAAGCGTGGGGTGCTTTTCAGGATATTATCAAAATAACCCTTCTACTCAAATCTGTTCATAAAATATTTATATCTACTGATACCATGCACCCCACGATTTTTCTATAAAATTTACTATAAAAGCGTATTTTATTAGTTTCTTTAAACTATCATTTATTTTTCATTTTTTAGTTGAATTTCAATTTTTTCAATTATTTTTTTAAATATTGAATTTTCATCGGCCCTTAATAAGTATACCAAATTTCGACTTAATCCGACGTTTTGAAGGGGGTCAAAATCATGTTCAAAGATTCCGTATACTAACATACATACGTCTGAAGCTAATAAAAGCGTGTTAAAAATAAGTTTTTCATTTATTTTTAATACATAATTGCGTATTGATAAGCATTTCTGGCTTTGCGTTACAATACGGGTTCAACTGAGGACTGCGTGTAGGGTGTTAGTGGCAAACGAACCTGTCTACCACGTTTCCAGTTCTTTTTTCGCTCTTACCTGTGAAACTCGATCGGAAAATAGCATTTCGTGTTCAAAAATTCAGTGTAGGTATACTCAAAACAAAACACAATATAGATATGGTTAGCGGCGCGGACAAGCGATAACATTCGCACAGTGGGAGCGATTCATGAATTTTACATGTAGCCCTCGAGGTATGTATACGGACGGAGCGTTTTGTTACGAACAAACAAAACGTACGTAGGTACCTGAAGCCTTTTTATAACGAAACGGGTTTGTTTTTTAAACATGTACAACCGATCGAAAATATGATTTTGATTTAATTTTATCAGCGGCCTAAGCGAGAACCTTTTTAAAGTGTGCCAAATATTATACACGGATGGTATTTTAAATGTTCTTCCTGATTCTATAGACCGAAAGTTTATATAAACATAATTTGAATTCATTCGCTTCTTTCTAATAAGTGCTACGAAGTCTTATGGTTTCTGGACACTTCGACGTCCATTCTTATTCTTGATAGGTCACCGTTACGACAGAGCTTGTGATGCATAGTCCCTACTACTTCGATAAAGAATTTGCAAGTTGAATTAACGCCAATTTCATTTTACAAAGGCATTTTTTCTCCTACCTAGGCCGAAGTTCGGTTTTCGTCCCGCTGTACAGGGAAGAAAGTGTAACTTTTCCTCCCACTGTACAGGGAAGAAAGTGTAACTTTTTCTCCCTGGGTACAAGTGCGCATGCGCGTTAGTGTCTACGTCTGCTCTCACGCACCTAAAATTCTCCGCCATTGTTGTGCTCGGGTAATTTGCAATATTGTGTTTAGTGTAAAAGTGAAATAAATAAAAGGCAATAAAATGCAATTTAGGTAAGACTAATGCAACTAGATAGCCACTTGAAACTCCCACATTATATCCTTTGTGGTGGGAGGATACAAAACATTTTGGTTCATAATCAGACCGTTTGGTCATTTAAACATTAAGAATTGTATAATTTTAAATTGATAATTTAAATGTCGAGATAATTGTTAACAATACAAACTGTCCATTCTCGTTTAATGCCAATTCAGTTCAGACTTGAATAACAAACACAATTTAAACACACGATCCCTTATAAAAGCTTAAATTGACGTTTAAAAAACACATCAGCAGTCGGAAAACCATTAAAAACTCGCCCTTTATAATTGAAGGCTCCTTTTCCGTGCCACTTTTGTAAGTCCAACAGAAAACAGTCCCGAAAAATTTCATTTGAAAACCCACAAGCGCGCGCCCTAAATTTATCTCATTCCAAAACCTGAAACCGTTTTGTAACTGGCTCTGTTACGAAATTTTCACGTAAGTATTCCAAACTTAAATGACGAGTTCCGTACGGTAGACTATAATCATGATCACTTAGATCATGTTCACTGCCTAAATTCTTTGTAATAAATATGTAATAAATAACGTCTTCTCCCTAGTCGATAACCTCAGGAGTTCAGGTTGTGGTTTCTATCTATAATCTTATCACTCAATCTGTTTTATTTTTATTTTTGTTTGCTACTTCCGTCACAGCGTTTAAGACAGCGTCCACATATGCTAGAGTTGAACGTCGCTCAGCTGCGATTGATTTTAGCGCTATGCAGAGTTTTTTGTGGCATTATCTTTCCGTAATTACGTCCGGAGTACTCAATGGATAGGCAGTCGATGGATCGTCGCGTTTTAATTTTTGAAGTCCTTAACTGTAGAAACGTTGGTACAATATGCTGTCTCCATCATGAGCATTTTTCACTAGTAGCACATTTCAAATTCAAATCGCTGACAATTCCCTTTCCGTTTAGACCCTTCCATACCAAAATTTTACCAAGCTTCACAAAGTATATTGAGTCTATTCTCAGTCTATCATCAATGAAGATAGAAAATTCAATAAGATCAATAATAAATTACAGTTCCCGAAGCGAAGCGTGGGCGGGTCGCTAGTATTAATCTAAATATCAAAATGTTTACTGTCTGTCCTGTCTTATCTGTCCGTTAATATTAAGTTCGGATTTCGTGTTGCTGAATATCTTCTTCTACTGTCTGTTTTGTGTGCAATTTAGAAAGAATTAAGGACTTTCTAGCATTTTATAATAAATAATCGGTATTGCGGTTATTATTTTTGCAACAGATGACGAGTTTAAATCGCAATATTCTAAAACGCAAATCAAGAACGTCATATAATAATTTTTCATCGCTTCTTTAAGAGCTAGTTTTAATATCACCGAACTTTCTAGTTCGTAAATAACAGTATCATGGTGTTAAAAATATTCTTCTGAAACATGCACACTTCAATTAAAATAATAAACGCCGATGTTGTAGTTTGAGAACAAAACGCCCGACCCAGTGACATTTCCAATTGTAGGTGATACGATTTTGTGTGGCCGTTTCAGGGTTGCCAGCTTTTAAGAGTTGTTTCAACTTTTTAGTATTAGCTCAGAGCACTTTCAGAGTCTACAGATTCCTTAACTTTTATGCCGTGTCTCGCCTTGGATGGCTCTTGAAATCACTATTACTTTTTTTTAAATCTTCGTGAGTATAGTGGTTAAGGACACTAATTATTCACAGTGTTTCAATTTCTGGTTGAGGTCAAAAACTTTTCTGACAACATTCGACAATTGTATGGAATAATAGGAGACGAAAAATGTGTTTTTTTTAATTATAACATCTACATTCTAGATTTCTAGCTTTCAATACCGGAATATTAATATGAAGTTCTTCGATCAACTTCAGGTATAGAGTATTCATTTTCAAGTTAATTTATTGGTAGATAATTCAGTAGATGTTTGATTATAATTTGAGTACAAATAGCTTTCAGATTTTGATTATATCGAGCTAGGGATAAGAGAGTCAGCAGTCTCAGTGATGGTCATGGGCAACCTGAAAGAGTCCAGGCTGCGCCCCACGCTAACGTTACTCTAGTACGCTGGCACCAGGAGGATGGGACAATGCGACGGCGACTGCGGTACACGTTACCGTCGTCGCCAGACGTACTCTGGAAGAGCAGCTCGGTCAGCGGTGTATAGCGTTCCGACCCGACAGGCTGGTTCTGACTTTCTTCTTCGATTTCGAGACCTCTGTTCTTCGCATTAACCTATTTAGTATTAAGCCGTTCTTCGAAGCTGCGATCGTATTAGGCGAATCGAAATATTAGTGAGTTTTTTAAGTTTATAAACTTTTAAACTTAAGAAAACTTTTAACTGTTAACATTTTTGCCGTAAATTCAATGCAACTTGCCAAAGCCCTGGCGAATGTTCATTTTAGTTTTCGCAGTCTGACAACTCCGTCACACTGACAATTTCCTGACCTCGAAACTGAGACGAAATGAAATTTTCAGTGTGATGAGCACGGCACTGGAATACTTTTAATACCTGCACACCTATTAAATGCATCGCTTGTGGCCGTGTCACTTAAAATGCATACTTAAAAATACCGCATCTTTAATGATTCATTAAAGACGCGGTATTTTTCAAGTATGCATTGCGTCTTTAATGATTCATTAAAGACGCGGTGTTTTTCAAGTATGCATTTTATAGATTGAATTAAATAGGTTTTTCATTTCTAATAGCTTAGTGTGCCTGTGAGATTTTTTTTTCAATTACTATAAATCATTAATACGATATGACCTTCACATAATTTATATTTCTTCTAGATCTTTAACAATGCTCAAGAACAAAATCGAATCTCGGAAATTCCATGAAAGAAAATCGGGCATAATTCCGGACACTGCCTCTAAGTACCTATAATCAGGATATCATTCATTATATTGTATGGTGTGGAAACACGCTCTTCAAACAGAATTCTTAAAAAAAGATGTGTGGTGTCGTGGGACACCGGATAGGAATGAAGTTCCTTATTATAAAAATATTAATTTTAAGTTCTATTCGAGGTAGAAAGAAAATAAAACTGGAGATTTCGCAACAACCCACGGTCATTCGGTAAAGTGCGAACTTATTGTAGTACACTTCATTCACAGTTGTTTGCATAAAAGAGTTAGTGTATTGCGCAAACGAACGCTCTGAGATCGTGGTCAATGAATGATAAAAAAATATGTAACTTTTTGTACGTTATTACAAAGTTAAGTCGTACACTGTGTGCATTACTAATAAAAATCTTACGTTACGGACGTTTTTTCCCGGTTAGGGTACCCCCCCGCATCGTCCCATAAGGAACTTCGATCCAATAAAATAAAAAAGCACTGTTATGTTCTGAATCAATACAATACCTTATAAAGTGGATTAAACACATTCCCCACAATCGAACTCTGTACATTGTAAGAAATCAATTTGAAATCAAAGAGCGTGATTGCCCCCGGCCGTTAAACCTGAGACGTGTGGATTGTGTTTGTACAGAAAAGAAAACTTGTTAAATAAATACTTGCTTTGATTTTATTGGACTACGAGATGTGAGTCGCGTATTAAGCCCGTGCTTTGTAAGCAAACGGGTCTGTGCCGGCTTCGTTTTTTTTTTTGAATCGGAATAGTCTATCGCGAAAATATCGACTCACATATTGAAGTCGCGAGGGGACGTGCGCGATTTGATCCCAATAAACTGTATCGCATCGCCTTTGCGCCATAGCATTCGATATCCGTACGGAGGATTCGACAAATTAAAGACCTTCCGTCCTATTTCTGCCGCAAACCAATCACGGATTCTAATTTAAGGGGAAAATATAGCTGTTGTTAAAAATATCTAACGGAATGCAAGGGATACCTATTGGCAACGTTTTTTATTTATTTATCCGTTAGATAAACAACGTAGCCCATACATTTTAAACACGACACGAGGTTGAAGTCTCAATTGTATTATTAAACAACCATCTAGAGCTTTAGGCAGGAGTGGATAAGTAACGCCTTTGGGGAGAAATGGGCAAAATGTATTTTTTTGGGCAGGGCGCTAAACTTCCTATGAGGTGTCCGCGCTTAGAAGGCACGCGGGGAACTTGACGATCTGCAGATGTTGGGAGCAGACTGCGGGCCCAAGGATGTTTTTAGGACCCTACCGCACCAAACGACTCCCCTTGTGCTCTCTAACCCGACGTCCAATCTCCACCTTAGGTCAGAACCTGATCAGAGTAGGCGGGTTCCCGCGGTCAACATTACAACCGAACTCGCGAGCCACCCCTAGGACATACGACCGTCGGGTCGTTGAGGCAATCGTTGACGACCAACGACGCTGGTCTCCGTAGTACAGCGGCCCGTCAGGACGCCCGAGCGTTGCCGCTAAAGCAAAATGGTGAGCCAACGCGAGCGAGCCTCAAAACAAACTCAATAATTACGCATAAAATTTGTGAATTAGATTTTTATTACAAGATGCTTTTATGGATAGTAAGTATTTTCTTTGAAAAATGAATAGTTTAGTGATTTCCCTTTAATTATCATGTCAGATGGTCTTCTTTTTCACAAATAAATTTGAAAGCATCCCGACGTAATGTCACCCGCCCTCCACATCACGGTTTCGGCTTATTTAACTCCACAAAAGCTTCTAACAAGGAAACTTTTAAAACTCCGTTCCCATTTTAGGAAAGGTTTAATAATGATCAAGTATTCTTCGAACGGAGTTTTCGTGAAACTTCTCCTTTCATGCGTACGTTTGTATCTTGTGTTATTACCGATCCATTTAGGGTTCCAAATTTTATCATATATTTGTACGTATTCCGTGTGTACGTCCATTTTTATGATAATGTCATTTCGCTTAGACTATTCTTATCATATGTATTATCGTAATATGTACGTTAGACGTATTAACTAAATCACAATACCATTCCAAAAAATACTTGGACGGACTGTGTGAAAAAAAGACGTGTGGCACTCGGGGACTGCCGCGGTAAAGCTATTCCAAAGCATTTTTTTATCAACTTATGCAATTACAATTAGACACTAATAATTTAATATTAAAACAATAATAAAAATAAGACCACGCCATATTTATAAACATTAACAAAAGCAAAACATTAACTGTCCCCTTCACACTTATAAGCTAGACCGCGTCAGAGAGAGATGGGCAGACTTTTCATGATGCTCATGCAGTGCGACGTCACGCCGCGCGCTTATTCACAAACACTACACCAGCGCAACGTGTGAATGTGTTGAACGCGAGCTACATAGTAGGCGTAGGGGGGGTGTCAGGTTATTTTCGTTACGGAATTTCTTGATTCAGTCGCCGCGCTCAAGGCCCGCGATAGAAGCTATGCAATAGCTTAAAATCCTCTTATCCGCATATCCATGTGAGAGAAGGGTGTTAGTCCAAAGATGATTTATGATAGACTTGAACGGAGAAATTTAATACGGCACAAAGGCATAGTGGGATAAGGGCAAGTAGAAGAAGACAAAAGACAGTACAAGGTTGTATCAAAATTACTAATTAGAGAAAAACTATATGAACAACAATGGGCCTTACCAGAAGGCTCAAAGAGCAATAGGCTATATTCGAAGTTTCCCTCCTCCGAAATCGAATCAGGAATGAAGAGATTTGTAAAATAACTAAACTAACTGACATAGGCTGAAGAATTGCAAGTGCAGTAGCAGTAAGCAGGACAGGACTCATAGAACAGATGGTCACTGGGTTCTATGAGCTCGTGAGTGGCGACCGGAAGTCCTAGCGTAAGTAGGCCTCCCACAAGATGGTCTGACGATCGGTTGAAGGTCACGGGAATCGGCTGGATGTACCTTGGGCGAGGCCTATGTCCAGCAGTGGACGTTTGTGGTGGGCTAAATATTTTGTTTTAAAAAGAATTTGGCGAATTGCAGACTCAATTAAAACTACCTTCACCGCTTAACCTCCTTTATCATTTCTCTGGTGGTGACTCTCAAACACTTTGCAGCGTACGTGGTCACGGCCAATCGAGCGCGAATAGTTTTAGAACTCATCCATAATATCTGAGTTTTAAACCAAAACATATTCGAATAACAAGCTGTTCTAATTACAAATGAAGATTTCATGTAAAGTAAACAATATACAAATGATTTAGTAACATAAAGGAAATAAGTATCTTATATAGTAACAATGATTTAGAACTTAAGAACTAAGAGTTTGAGTACATTATCTGTACTAATGTATAAATCTACAGTGGTTTTTACGGATGTTCCGTTATAACTACTGAACCATGCATTCGATTGACTTGAAACTTGGTATCCATGTAGAAAATACATGTACATAATGGATAGGCTAATATTTGTATGAGTGTTGGACTCCCTAATAATAATGACAGTAAATAATAATGTTAATTTTAAATGCCCAGCGAAGCGGGCGAGTACGGCTAGTGTGTTTATAAGAATTGATATATTGACTTAGGTACGAGTGTGAGGGGCATAACATAACAAAATCAAATTTTGTTTCGAAAGCTGAGTTAATGAAACTTACAGAGAAGACAGTTTCAGAATTTACACGCTCGAGATATCGTCACAAGCTATTCCAGTAAGCGAGGCAACATTAACATTTCCGTTTTCGAGTCTTTAACTTTTCATAAACGAGGTTCTCTAATTATGTTTCCGTTTAAAACTAAGATATTAGAGTGAGTTTGCGTAATTAGTATTTTATACGGTTTTTTTTTTATACAGGACGTAAAAAAAAAACAAAGCCGAATCAGGAATAATGTGCAAGTCTTAAAGTAAACGAAAAACAAATTCAGCTTACGAAACTAAGTATAGGTAGTTAATTAAAACTACTTTGAAGGTATAATCTCGAATTTAATATTTTTATTATACATATTATTATATACTATTTCTTACATTTTGAATCCTATACAGTTTTCGATGACTGTAAAATTTTTTTTTTTTTTTTTTTTTTCTTCAATATGGCGATCAAACTTCATTCGGAAGCTTATTTTAGCCAGAGTCGAGTCAGCCAAAGGCGACATAGTAACTTCATCTTGAAATGTCAAGTTGCCATGATATTCCAGTGTAGAGGGATAGGAGCAGGGACTTTAGAAATAGGCGGTATAGGAGGAACTAGGGCAATATATACATATAGTAAAATATAGTAATGTAAAGAAGAAAAGATATTATAATAAAATATTATGGAAGGTTAGAAAAGAAATAAGAGCTTTAGTATATTTGAAATCAACAAAGGAAAGTATAGTGTAGGAGTCACAAGGGAGAGGAGCACGAAATTTTATAAGGAATTCATAAAGTGGTTTGGATTTGTATTTGACACATTCAAATAATGTATGTTCGATGTTTCCATTGGTATTGCAATGTTCACAAGCATCTGAGTCAACGACACCAATTCTCGATAAATGACTGGGTAAACTACAATGGCCAAATCTTAATCTCGATATGGTAGATGTTACTTTTTTTGGGAAATTAAACTTAGAAAACCAAGGTTTTAAATTAATTTTGATATGAAGACGACGATATCGTCCACCTTTTGATAAACAAGACTTTTCCCACTCGGAGTTCCAATCTTTTAAAAGATACTCCCGAGGCTTTTCTAGTAGGTCTTGAGTATACACTTTGTCAATATATGTATTACCCTGCCTTGCGGCCATAGCAGCTAAATAATCTACCAATTCATTTCCTTGGATGCCCGAATGGCCAGGAATCCATGCTAATGTGACTCGTAAATTTGAATCATGACATTCTTTTAATTTAAGTTTTACCTCAAGAGAAAGCGGACAAGGAGGTTTCTTTTTAAATGGATTTGATAAAAGAGACTGAAGAAAGCTCAATGAATCAGAAAATATATATGAATTCTCTATTTTATTGCAAATTATATATTTGACACATTCAAGGACAGCCATGCCTTCTCCAACAAAGTTTGAAGAAAGATGTGGATATTTATAAAGACGAAAATGACCTGACGAGAGTCTTAAGAAAGCAGCTCCTACGCTTTTTTCATCCGAGGAAACGGATTTAGACGCGTCAGTATAGAAATCCTCCGATTTAGGTTCTAAGTTTTTAATAAAGGAGGCTAATTTTGAGTTTGCCGAGCTTGATCCTTTTTGGATATCTATTGATAACTTGATATCGGGTACAAACATTAAAGTCTCGTAATCATATGAAAAAGTTGAGTGGCATTGAAATTTATGAATTGAACAACGTAGTTCTAAAAATCTTCTATAGCTAGAAACTAAGTAAGGGATTTTCCGGTTACGCCAGAAAGCATTTCGTCCATTAATAACTTCACAAAGATTTTGTAGTTTCAAAATTAAGGGGTGTCCATGATATTGTTGAATTTTAAATATAAATCTATCAGAAAGGTATTGTCTACGCAAAGATAGCGGCGGTTCAGAGCATTCTATTTGTAAAGCATTTATTGGAGTACTATTCATGGCTCCAATAACGATCCTGAGACTTTTATGTTGTAATAAATCTAATTTATGTAGAGGTTGTTTGTTTTCAAGACAAAAAGTTATGGAGCCAAAGTCTAATATACTACGTACCAAAGCATTATACATTAATCTAAGTACACCAGGATGAGACCCCCACCAAACGCCACTTACAGCTCTCATAATATTTATGTTTTTCTCACATTTTCTTACAATGTCGTTGATATGAGCGTTACCGTTCATACTAGAATCAAAAATGCGACCAAGAAATTTCGCCTCTTTAACCACTGGTATTCGTTCTCCATCAACAAAAATATTTACGGTGGGAACTTTTCTTTTCCGCGTAAAAACAACTATGAGACTTTTAGATTTAGATAACGAAAGATTTTGGGCAGAGAGCCAGGATGATAACTTGTTTAATGAATCGTTAAGAGTTTCCGCTGCTATTTTAATATCACGGTTAGCAGAGTAAACTAAGACATCATCTGCATATTGTAAGATGGAACAGGAAGGATCAACACTTAAATGGAGATCGAAAGTATAAATGTCATATAATAGAGGACTTAGAACAGAACCCTGAGGGATACCTTTCCAAACTTTTCTTATTTTATCCTCAAAACCAGGTATATGTAAAGAAATAGTCCTTCCAGTATATAAATTAAAAATGAAATCAATAAATTTTAATGGTAATTTTAAATCCGACATTTTTTCTTTTAATTTAATTAAGTTTACATTATCATACGCGCTTTGAATATCTAAAAAGGCTCCTACAACCGATTCAGATTTCGAAAAAGACAAAAAAATGTCTGTTGCAAAAATGGCATGGCTATCGGACACACCTTTACCTCTTCTGAACCCATATTGAGAGCAAGGCAAAAGATTGTTATGTTCTACGTACCACTCAAATCTTTGTTTAATTAAATGTTCTGCTAATTTTACCAAAACAGATGATAACGCTACAGGTCTATAAGATAAAGGATTATTTGAATCTTTGTTAGGCTTTAATATAGGTATTATAATTTGATGTTTCCAGGAAGAAGGTATTATACCAGTGTCTATTATAGAATTAATTAAATTCAGTAAATATGATAGGGTTATAGGTTTTGAATTAATTAAGAAAGAGTAAGGAATACCATCACATCCTGGAGTGGAGTCTGATAACCGGTTCAAAACTAATTGAAGTTCCGGCAAAGAAAATGAACACGCTAAGTTATTATTAATATTAGAGTTATCTGATATATAAGAGTATGTATAAGGCAATTGGTCAAACTTAGGAACCATAGTGGGTGCGATATTGTCCAAAAAAGGATTAATCCATTCTTGCGATGTATAATTTCTAGATGAGGCTATAAAAGAAGATCTAAACATTCTTATATTTTTCCAGATTAGGGAGGATGGCGAATCAGGCGAAAGCTTGGAACAAAATCTTTTCCATCCCTCTTTTTTCTTTTTCCGAAGAAGCCTTTTAGTGGCCGCTTCAACATTTTTATAAAATAAATAACTATGCATGGTCAAACATTGCTTATTAAGTTTTTCTGCATCATTTCTTTTATTGACAGCTTCTGTACATTCTTTGTCCCACCATGGGGGAGAAGATATTTTCTTATGGGCAACATTCTTTTTGGGGATATGTTTATCTGCAGCTGCTAAGTATGCCGTAATAAGGTTATCATACGCCTTGTTTATGTTGTTATAATCGTTATAATCATCAAGAGTAGATAAACTTGGAAAAGACATAATTTTCGATTCAACTTCTTGACTAAACAGTTCCCAATCATAGTTATTTAATCTGAACTTAAATAACGGCGGTAGTGGATTAAAAGTGCCTGTTTTACCAGAGGGCAAGGAAATTAATAAGGGATAATGATCACTGCCACAGGACAGCGTTAAACATTCCCAGTTTAACAGTGAAGACAAACTGGCTGAACTAAGTGTTATATCAACATAACTTGGGGCTTGACCCGGAACTGGGCGACGAGTGGGGGACCCATCATTCAGAACACAAAGATTATGATCATTTATTATCTCCATTAAGCCATTTCCCATGGCATCATCATTGGGTGCTCCCCATAAGAAGTGGTGAGCGTTGAAATCCCCTAGAACTACTATTGGTTTGGGTAATGATTGAATGATTTTGTCTAGTATAGGCAGAACAGATAAATCCTTTTCTGAAATGTACACAGATAGATATGTTACCTCACCTACTCGGGCAGCCACTGCTTGTAAAATATCCGAGTTAAAAGCTGGGATTGGCAAAGAAGAAAATCTGTGATTATTACGAATTAAAAGGGCTGTGCCACCATACCCATCATGTCTATCATGTCTGAGAATATTAAAACCGGCCATACGGAAATTGGAACCTGGAACTAACCAAGTTTCTGATATGGCTAGTAAAAAAATATTATGTGAATTAATTAAAGATATAATTTCATGTTTTTTAGGAACTATGCTTTTACAGTTCCACTGGAGGACTCTGTCCATATTTAAAAATATTGAAAATTGATAGTGAAATATTATTTATAAGTGAAAGAGCAACGTGTTCTGGTAGTTCTGAATTAGCAATAATATTTATAAGTGTGGATAACAATTTATTTAGTGTGTCAGAAGATGGCAACTGTGTATCCTTTTCTTTGTTGGATTGCAAAGCGGAACCTACTTTACCTTGAGACTCATCAAATGAAATGCTGCGGATCAATGATTTATATTCTGATTTGTCATAACCCTTATTTAAAATAGATGCCTGTTTAGGCTTCTTTATAACAGTTTTTTTGTAAGAGACAGAATTTGAACTATCTACATCATTTAAACTTTGGGCAGATAGTGGAATAGATGATGTTATTTGCGAATATGATTTCTTTACAATAGGAAACAATTTAGAGGCTTCTTGGTATGAAATGGGGTTTTGAGACATATGTTTTTTAATATTTGTTTGTCTACTAAACTCAGGGCAAGATTTGTTTGTAGCCATATGTTCACCTCTACAGTTAACACAAGAAAAAGTCTCAGTATTACAAGCCAGTCCGCTGTGCTCTCCAGCACATTTATTACATCTAGGTTTGCTCCTGCATTGAACACGAGTGTGTCCAAAGCGACAACAATTGAAACATTGTACCGTTGGATAAATATACTGTTCAACTGGAATACTTGAAAAAAAGGAATACACTCTAGAGGGAAGAGACTGTCCGTCAAAAGTCAAGACCACAGTTTGAGTAGGAATCCATGAAGTTCCATCTGAGTTGACAGACTTCCTGTTTAATCTACGGGATTTGATAATTTGTCCATAGCCTTCTGGGATTTGCAGATTGTCTACAATGTCCTCATGAGTCCACTCCTGAGGGATACCCTTTATCAAACCCATTTTACATATATTATATGTAGGAATCACTACATTATACAATGGATTCATAGACATGTTGGATATGAAAATATTGGCATCACTATGTGTTTTAAAAGTTATTGCCAGGCGATTACGACCTACTCGTTTAATTCCATCCTGTAAGATATTACCAAGATTGCTTTTCTTTAGAAAATTTCCAAATTTAAGTGGGTGCAGTGATGTAGTACTATTAGAATCTGAAATTAAAGTAACATGGACCATATATGGACCAGGATCCTGTTCAGTGTATTTTTTTCTGTAAACAGAGTCAGCCATTGGGGTCTCAGATGGTGTCATAGAAGGACTCGCTGAAGTAGGCTCTGGTGAGGTCTGTACAATTTGGCGAGGAGGCACTATAAGCTTATTTACGTTATTTGCAAGATTTCCCGCCAAAGCCTGCTGCAGCGGGCGCAACGAAAGTTGTTTGTCCGAGATCTTTGGTTTAAAAGAATTAACAAGTTGTTTCTTTTTTTGGGATTTCTTCGATTTAACGTTGACAAATTCAGATACGTTGGAAAGGTCGAACTCATCACAGAAAAATATTGGTTGGCTAAACCTTGAGTTAGTCGTATCAGTTGTCTCCTCAGTAATATTCGGATCCGGGGGATCCGTTCCCGCCTCCAACTCCATACTATCTACGCTAAAGTACTAAAATATACAATTATAAACTAAACATATATACAGTTATAAACTAAAATATGCTACAATATCTACAGAATATCAAATTAAATTAATTAAAAAGGATATGAATTTTTTAATTGGCCCTCTTCTCAAGTTCCGTCCCAAATTTTTTGAAGGTTCCCGCCCTCCCTACACTTAATAATCTCGACTGTAAAATTAATATCGCATTATAATCCAAAGACTAGTAAGCAAGCGAAGGTACTAATCGATTGCTAAAATTTACTAAATATATTCCCCCAAAATATTCAAAAATCCATCTGAAATTTTTGTTTTTCGTGCAGAATTAAATATAAGCTTGGTACTGATCACAAAGGAATTTTAAGACCACAACAACCCCATTGAAATCATAGCAGCAGCATTTAAGTGTAGTTTGTTTTTGTTTTGTTCCAACATGAAACAGGGGGTAGTTTAAAACCCAATTTATAATTATAGCATTATTATTGCAAACAATATGTTTAATACTCATTAGAATTTAATACAGCATAAATGCAAGAGATTGCATCATTCAATAAAGGGCGTAATTCAATTTCTTGTATGATTAGTTACAATAAAAATGATAGCTCCATTCCCGATCATGCGGACCATTCCCGATCCTGCGGTCAGAATGGAAAGCAGTCGACGTCGCCCAAAACACGGATCCTCCCGATCCACTAACGGTGCTTTTAGGTACCTCAAGCACCGGTCATCGTTCTCGTCGAGCTCGTCGCTTGCAAGGGCTCGGCGAGTAAATTAACCCACAGACACAGCCCACTGAGTTTCTAGCCGGATCTTCTCAGTGGGTCGCGTTTCCGATCCGGTGGTAGATTCTGCGAAGCACGGCTCTTGCTAGGGTTCGTGTTAGCAACGTCGTCAGGTTTGAGCCCTGTGAGCTCACCTACTAGTTAAGGTTACGCTGAAATAGCCTCTCAAGGCTATCAGCATAGGTAGGAAAAAAACTGATGGCTCTTATGATGTAGTTGGCATTTTGTGTATTTCCATCTTGAATTCAAGGACACTTCTCCATTCAATAATCATTGATTATAGCCGGCTTCTAGGACGAGCTTTCAAAGTGTTCGCATATTAAAATAAATTTCATACGCATATCTAATAGATATGATTTTACTGACTCAGGCACATTTAACTAGAAAAACACAGCAGTCGGTCATTGTTGATATACGTCATTTCGGATCCTCCCGATCCATTAACGGTACTTCTAGGTACCTCAAGTAACGGTCACCGTTCTCGTCAAACCCGTCGCTTGCCATGAAGGACTCGGCGAGTAAATTAACCTACAGACACAGCCCACAGAGTTTCTCGCCGGATCTTCTCATTGGGTCGCGTTTCCGATCCGGTGGTAGATTCTGCGAAGCACTGCTCTTGCTAGAGTGTGTTATTAGCGTTAGCAACGACGTCAGGTTTGAGCCCCGTGAGTTCACCTACTAGTTCGGTGAATTTACAATATTCCATCGAGGTTACTAAAATAGTTAAAAATAAAGTTGACACCTTAACTACTACGTCAATTTTAAAAGTTGCAGTCACGTGTATTTTCAATGTGCTTAGTGCGAGCTGTTTAACGTTCTCGATAGCGTAAAAGTGAACTCAAATTTGTGTGGAGTTGGATCGTTTGCCTACGTTTGCCGCTAGGGGCGCTGTTCCAACTGCATACAAATTTTAGTTAACTTTCACGCTATCGAGAGCGTTAAAAACACGCACTAATCACACTGAATGTCTCCAAGAGGTCACCCGCGAAACCTTCTGAATTAACAAATAAAAATAAAATTCAAAGTACATCGAGAACTTTGTTTGCAAAATAAAATTTATTCTTCTATAGAACAGTCCATACATAATTAAAATATAATTATAATAAAACAGTGTCCAATAAAAAACACAAGCTTCACAAATAGTCGATTGTGGAAAAGCTACGTTGTCCGAATTCGTTTCTCGCTGAGTTTCTTTAATACCCAAGAGTTTCTTTGGCCAATGCATGCTCTACAAAGAAAATATATATTTGAAAATTAACACAATAATAATAAGCAAACACTCAATTGACTTACTTTTTTTAACACAAATATTACTTTATTTAACACAAATATTAATTTTTTTTAATTTAAATAGTAATTGAGAGTGAAGTTACAGGCGCGGTGGAACTGCGGAGTATCAACGTGCCATGGACGGGTTTAGACGGATATTGTAATACAGGTAAACCTCCTATAACGCGGTAGGTATGTTCCTACGAAGTACCGTGTTGTGTGAAACCGTGTTATATGAGACAAGAAACCAGTACAAAAATAATAGTTTAAAAAAAACTAAAAAAATACGCTTTCATAGAAAATCCAACTAAAAAATAAAAAAATAAATTTTAATAAATTTGAATTAAAAATAGTGTAAGAAAAAATGATTTTATTGTAAAAAAAAACCGTGGGGTGAATGGTAATTAGATAAAGCATACAGCGCGGCCACGGCGCCACTTCGTCTAGTACGCTTAGAAACATATCAAGAATTGCTACCCCAAAACATATATAATTGATATAAACATATATAATTTTTACTGGTGGTAGGACCTCTTGTGAGTCCGCGCGGGTAGGTACCACCACCCTGCCTATTTCTGCCGTGAAGCAGTAATGCGTTTCAGTTTGAAGGGTAGGGCAGCCGTTGTAACTATACTGAGATCTTAGAACATATATCTCAAGGTGGGTGGCGCATTTACGTTGTAGATGTCCATGGGCTCCAGTAACCACTTTACACCAGGTGGGCTGGGAGCTGGACCACCGATCTAAGCAACAAAAAAAAAAATACATTGAAAACCAGTCAAATATGATCTGTACGATACACGATACACCATAGCATAGTTACACGTCAGCCCATACACATCGTGAAGCGCTCTATAACTACTATCGTATCGTATGTCGTATCACTCTTGTCAGAGTGTAACTACTAGTATTTTACAATTCCAATACTGTATTAGATGACATACGTGATGCATATTAAATCTATAATTTGGATTTCAAAAAAATTATTAACATTTTCCACGTATTGATATTATTGTGGCCAGCCAAACTGGTTGTCCAACAATCAAAATCATACAGTTACTTACATATTACGCCGGCGGCAAACAAAAATAGTAAAGCAAAAATGCCTACTACTAAAACAAGTACACAAATAGCCAGCTGGGCCCCAACGTTCAATGCTTGCGAACTCACAAACACGTTGCGCCAACTGAAAAAGAAACGTTATTATGTATATCAATTCCTAATATTGCGATAATTCGTAAATTTTGAAAGGTAATTTTTCACATCATCGTCATCGGCATTTAAACGGCCGTCTGGTGTAGTGGTAAGTGACATGGTCACTACACAAGGGGGTCGCGGGTTCGAATCCCGCCAAGGGAAGATATTTGTATGATAAATATAAATGTATTTTCCAAGGTTATGGATGTCTATTAAATATATGTATGTGTATAATAAAAATCTTACATTTATATCCGTTATCTGGTACCTGTAACACAAGTTCATTACGAACTTATCACGGGACCAGTTAACGTGGCGTGATTGTTAGTAAACATTTATTTAATTATTTATTTATTTATCTAATTTTGGAATCAACTCCTCTACGCAGTGTTTTCCGAGTACTACTTTCCGCTTTTAAGCTAAAAAATAATTCATTATGTTAGATAGAGCGCGCTTTGGCTATAGATCTCATTAGTCGCTTGCACATCTGTGCAAACAAAAGTGTGTGTGTTTGTGCAAGTCACACACGGTAGAAGTGAAACCTATAAATAAGATATGACTATCCCACTACACAGGAGCATACATATGGACAATGTTTAGTAGACGATAGTGGGGATGCTACGAAGAGTCGCACAAAGAGGAGTCCGAGAACGTCTAATGTGTTCTATCTCATTCTCTCGCCGGCTGAATCCTATACATTTATGTGTTTGTGTCTCTATGGACTTATTTTTTCGTTTCATCGAGTTTGAAACACAACACGATTCTAAAGAAGTTTCACTTGAATAAAAATTATCTCAGTTGCTAAATTGGCTTTAAGTACTCCACGAAATGACATATAGAACGCAAACAGACACGAAACACCGTTTTTACTGCCAACTCTTAAAAATGTACACTAAAAATACTTTAAAAAATACATCTAGTGTTTACATACCACATTAGAAATTGAATAATATCATTTTCTCTGTTTAAAAATAATTCTTGCAGTAAACATCTTTGAATGTATTCTGGCAACTACTGTCTAAATTGAAAAGTGTCTACTTCACCGTAAATTACATACCTCTCATTTTCGAAATGTCAAGGTTTCTTTTCATCCTGCTCGGGGCCTATGGAAACATCGCGAGTATGTAAATATAATAATAACTACCTACTACGAAAATAAGAAAATTAGATTTTTCATATGAGATTCCTACCAAATTTTAAAGTTTTGCTGGAGATTTAAGGTAATTTTGCAATTTTGGATTTTTTAACACTCTATTAAGTTTCGTTTGATGGTTAATAAAATGGGCGATCGAACCGCAAACTACAGCAATGCCAGGGGCAGAGCCAAGCCGCGGCCTACCGTTAAGTATATATCTATCTATACTAATAATATAAAGCTGAAGAGTTTGTTTGTTTGAACGCGCTAATCTCAGGAACTACTGGTCCAATTTGAATTCTTTCAGTGTTAGATTGCCCATTTATTCAGGAAGGCTATAGACTATTTAACATCACGCTAAGACCAATACAAGCGGAGCACCAATAAAGAATGTTTCAAAGTCGGGTTTTTTCCCTTTTGAGAGCTTCCGCTGCGTGCGCTGTAGAAACGGTTAAAGTTTCGCTAAAATAATGTATGACAGAATTCTTCCTTTTTAAAAGATCTAAAAAAAAGTCCGCGACAGCATATGTCTATATGTTAAGGTTGGCTCACTATAACGTTTTTATGCTAACCACATTTGTTCTGAAATAAAGCATTATTTGTGAACCACGCGGACGAAGTCGCGGGCAAAAGGCCGTAGTACAAGTATAAATTTTACTCACAGATCAAGGCTTCGGCAAGCAAATAAAGAGCGCCTAGTATTAAAGCGACAATCAAAACACAACAACAAATCTTGCAGAGGACTTGCACGCAGCACTGGCAACAACAGCGGCAGCAATACTCGCAGGGCGCACAACAATTTCCACCACCGCCGCCTGGTCCGCCAATTATGATGTTGCGAAAGCTGTCGTAAACAGAAATTAATTACGTACCCAATACAAAAGTGCGGAAATCCAATAAAATATTACGAGCCGTCTGAATAGAGAATTCATTTGGTTTCTTCCAAATAAGTTCGATTGAATAATATAACCAAATTAATGAAATACCGACCGGAAATAGGAAAAAAAAGCTCGATTTTTTGTTTATTGCTAAAAATTATTAATTTTACATTTAATCTTTAAAACTATAACCTTTCTAATATTGATAGTTTAAAAGGGGGTTTTAAATTTTATTATACTTTTATTGATATCACTGGTCTCAGTTTTTTGAGACCAATTGGTTGTTTGTTTGATCGTTTTGAAGTGAGATAAAATATGATGTCAATAACAAAATCTGAAGACCGACATACGATAATAATTGAACTTTACTAATGTACAGAGACTGTGACAACGGAAATCGTTTTGTTGTAACTTCAATCCTCTGTAATTAATCAGTTTTTGGCAAAAATACACGTGTATCATAAAATAACTTTTAATACATTTAATTTTGAATTAAAAATAGTTTAAGAAAAATGATTTTATTAAAAAACGCTTTCCCTTCTTGGTCTTCACGCAGATACTCCTGGTCTCAGGAAAACAAAACATCGCTAATCCTGATTATCCTAGTGAGGATAACGGATCAAACTGCTTAAAATATTGAATTGACATCGGTCCTTAATAAGTATGCCAAATTTCGAATCAATCCGACCTTTTGAAGGGGATCAAAATCATGTTCAGATTTCGTTACATACGTATGAAGATAATAAAAGCGTATTAAAAAATATGACAAAAATAAAATTATTTTATAGGTGATCAGTATCAAATTTACAAGCGCTAAAAGCTAACTTAATACACCTAACATCTAAACGTTATTATAATAGCCTCTAGAACTTTAAGAATAAGCGAATATAACACTTAATTCCGATGAGTGCTATATTCGCCTCGCAACATTATGTTTTTAGGACTCAACAAGTTTAATACACTGCTATAAACACTCGTACGTGTAAACTATGTACATCTCTATAACCTTTGTGCATTTCAAACTTGTAAATAAATAAACATGTGAACCTCTTTAATGAGTTTTACACTCAAAATTTACAGTAAGCTGTTTTTGTTGACATTGTTCTAATTAGCATACCAACTACCATATAGTTTAAAACATAAAATATCGTATTGTTTTAAAGATTTACTAACTATCTGTACTTAAAATTGTACTGAGATGGAGTATAAACTTGGTCTGTTCTTTGTAAGCTCTAAAAGTATTTTAAATGATGCAAATGAAGCCCCGTGACAAAGAGTTTCATTAAAGATTACATGAACGAAATTTTATATAGATCTATCTATATATAAATTAATTGCTGTTCGTTAGTCTCGCTAAAACTCGAGAACGGCTGGACCGATTTGGCTAACTTTGGTCTTGAATTATTTGTGGAAGTCCAGAGAAGGTTTAAAAGGTAGATAAATATGAAAATGCTCGGAATTAGATACAAATAACTATTTTGTTTTTCCTTTGATGTGTCCCCCGTCGGACGGATTCCTTTTGTTTGTTTTAAGTTTATTTTATACAAAAGTTTAGGTCTTTTATTTATCGATTGGGGCACTACGAAGTCTGCCGGGTCCACTAGTTAATAAATAAACAACGGCGTGTACGGAGTGCTAATTATTGTAGATAATTCTAAGTTTATAATAAGCATTTACCACATAATATATTATTCTCTGGCAGCATAACGATAGTTCACTATCATTTATTATTCACGCATAAGGTTTAAAAGAGTTTGAATCTATTGTTTAAATAACTAATAATATGACTATTGTCAATTGACATTATTTAGTTGAAAGCATTGAAGTAATGGTTGAAAGCAATATAATCAAACTTCTATGACGTTTAGATCTAACTAGAAAAAGAAACCATATGTCCTATTTAATAGTTTATGGTTATTATTATTTTTTGTTCGTTTCCGGTATTTAATATATTTTTGATATGTGCTTTGATAAGTGCTTACTGCCTATCAGGTATTAGCGATTACTAGAGCGTACGTTTAGATATGTAACGATAACCGTTGAGGTAAACGTGTTCTTGAGTGGAGACACCTCAAATTGGCAAACGTGGTGCAGGACGTTCTCAAGCTCGATGGAGTTGACGGTCCATGTAGGGTGGTTGGCAAGAGGTGGATGAGAGGAGCCAGGGATCATGCTCAGGAGTGTGTAACTGGAGAAGCCTATGTCCATCAGCGGACTGCTATAAGCTGAAGATGATGATAGTGATGACGTTTTGATTTCATAGCTTGTATGCTCACCATCGAACTTTGAATGTGAGATTTCAATTGTATTTAGAAAAAATGTTGAAATCGAAACGCCTGACTGGTTTCCGGCCGAAATACACATTTTTTTTTTAATTGCCATTGTAGGCAGACGAGCATACGGCCCACCTGATGGTAAGTGGTCACCGTCGCTCATGGACGTCAGCAATGCCAGGGGCAGAGCCGAGCCGCTGCCTACCTATATATGTACAAGCTTCCATTTCGTTTATATGTAAAAAGCAAATTAATTTAATCAATCATGAGTTGTATTACTGTTAGCAGCTCCATCATTTTAGTATGGAAAATAAAATTATATGACTGGCAACATTCTTGATGTCACCCCTTCTTTTTTTACTTTTACTTTTTTCACTTTTTTACCGCAAGCGGACGTGTTTATTATATTCATAAAATATCAAGTGTATAAACATAGAAATGAACCGTATTGCAGCACAAAGCACAAGTTTTATCATCAGCAACCGGCCCATACAGTCCGCATCAAAACAATTACAGTAAAATGACTGACTCGGTGGTCGGTGGTCATGTGTTGAACAGGTTTGTTTGCTTTTTGTCTGGGTGTTTATTATCTATATATATTTAAACATATATAAGTATGTATGTATGTCAGTCTCTGGTATTCATAACATAGGCAATCCTAAATTGGGGCCGGATGACCGAGGGCGATTTGTTCCCAGTTATTTATTATTATCTTTATATATTTAATTCTACTTTACATGCGTATGTCGCTGAACTCCTCCTAAACGGCTGGACAGATTTTAATGAAATTTGGTGTGTTCCAGTGGGTTCGAGAATGGTTTAGATTCACAATTGAGTATTTTAATATATTTATATATTTTTTAATTCATTACAGCAGTCTATGATCTTTACAATTTATTCAAAAAAGTTTGAAATTTTTGCATTTTGTTTTGCATATTATCAATGTTTCACTGAAAATTATTTGTTAAATGAAATACTGTTATGATTATAAGACATTAAATAAAATATATTGTATAGTGTATTTTACAGGTACATAAAATAAAAAAAATACTTAAAAACAATCTAAAATAGAAGAAGAACAAGACTAATGGCCACATGAAGCGTGCTACTAATTCGGACGTCACAGAAATAATCAAGACGTAACTATCTGTAATGAGTAATTTCGATTTTCCGTTCTCAACTTTGACAACAAAGCAATAAGGTCTAAACCACTGATCGGTATAACCATTTTCGGAGGACTTATTGATTCAGGAACTGTTGATGTGCTCGTTATCGTTGTTGAAGATCCAACTGTTACATTGTTAGATGCTGCTTTAGTGGTATTGGGTAGCATAGTTGTTGTAGATGTTTCTGACATCGTTTCAGATTCGGACGATGTTCCAAACTCATCGTCTTCAAAATTCAGGACTTCTTTGATTGGTATTTGACGTTTAGGCTCGACACGATTGAAGAGACCTTTTGGCCCATGACGGCGAAATCCCTCTGAATCACCTGAGACTGAAATTCAATATTATTTTCTTATAACTTAAGTTCGTATCTATCTACCGGTTCACAGATGCTCACTGCTGGTCATCAGCCTCACCCAAAGCTCGCCATAAGGACCTACGCTGCCTGCATCTACGTCTTCCGGTGCGCGGTCGCCACTCGAGAAATTTTATGGTTACAATGGTCACCCGTTCTTCAAGAAATGTATAGCGCATTGCTGTTAGATTAGGCGATGTCTATACATATTAATTTCAACGGTATGAGTGTCAATAATGTCTAAAAACCGCCTTTGCGTGTATAGGCCGAAACCACGAAAATAGCATTTTCATCGGATAATTTCAAAGGAATAAAGGAATAAAACTAGCTCTAGATTATAGAGAAGTTTTTTTTTACTAGCCTAAGTAAGCGGACAAGCTAAAAACCTATTAGTTGTTAAGTGATGGTTAAGACCCAAGAATATAATAATGATTACCTTGAGACATATTGTGGTAATATCTTACAACTGTTCTATCATTGGTCTTATTTCATATTTGGCAGACAATGGCAGTGACCTTGGCATTGCTGTTATCATTAATTATAGTGTGGCAAAATGAAATTTCACAATTAACATTTTTCGCAAGGGAAATTGTATAGCACGTATTTCAGTACAAATTTTAGGATATTAAACAATAGTACGTTGTGCTTATAATGCTTTGTGCTTACTAACTAAAACATTAAACTTTCACTTTGACAGCCAACCTCGTCGTTTTGAGAAAGCTTACAAGCTTTTCATGTTAAATTTACCAGGATTTACGTAGCTACTAAATTTACATTGACCCTTACTTTTGAAATGAAAAGAGCGAAAGCTTGTCCGAAACTACAATGAAAATTAAACTGGAAAATGTTCAAAGAAGATTCGAGATGTCATAGGAAGACAGTATTACCCACCATATCTGAATCTGGTCTTCATATCCACAAAGCAGTAGTTGTAACCAAGACCGATGCCCAGACACAGAGTAGCGACCAAAGTAATCATTTTACAGTACAATAAAACGGTACAAGTGAAGCAAAGCGATATTCTGCAAAAGATAAATTAAATCTAATTTTACTATTATAAATTATTACCGGTAGTACCGGTAAGTACACGAAACAGTTTTTTTAATACTATCATTATATAATCAGCGACGTTTGAATTGAGCCATCTTTTCGGTGGATCTCTCGGAGCGGATACTCAATGAACCGAGTCTTGAACTGGAGTGAGCCTCAAAAATAAGATTACCTTATTATCAAGAAAAACCCACAACTTCCACGGTGAAGGAATAACATCACGTTATAAAAATCAAACCCGCAAAATTATAATTTGCGTAATTACTGGTGGTAGGTCCTCTTGTGAGCCTGCACGGTTAGGTACCACCACCTTGTCTATTTCTGCCGAGAAGCAGTAATGCGTTTCGGTTTGAAGGGTGGGGTAGCCGTTGTAACTATACTGAGAGCTTAGAAGTTGTATCTCAGGGACATAATAAAAAATCAAAAGGTCAATCTAATGTACGTTACGATAAAATATATTAACAAATTTATACTTACTTTTCAGAAACATACAAAACATTCGATATTGCGCTTACGACAATGCCCATTTCTGAGCAAATGTTAGAATTGTTCGCTATAAAAAGTAACAAAAAAAAACACTAAAAGTAAATAAAAACAATAAATGACGTGTCTTATGTCTATAAATGTTTTAAAACTTTTACATTTTTTGCCTCGTTTGAGAAAAAAGTATGTATGTATATTGTGCTCTTTTTGGTTTTCAAATAGCTATACCAGTGTACATTGGTTAAAAGTCAAATGTATTGAAAATTTTCCCGAATAAATTTTAATCTACAGACATCGACTGCAGAGCATAGTGTTCCCCCAAGCATATTAAAACGTCTCTTTTCAAAGGTTTCCCACAAATTCATGAAATAGCGATACGTGTGTAGGAATAATCATCCATATTTTAATTTATTTTTAGGTGGGCAACTGAACTCATGGATCACCTGGTAATAATAAGCATCCGGAACCCGTAAACGCCTAAATTTTACCATGCCTTTTGAGACAGGAAATCTATATCTGAATTAATCGTAATTACTATTTTACTAGATTTCTCAGACTGACGCCAGGTACATTCACAGATCAATTTTAGATTAAGTTTGTATTTAGTAGAAGCTAGGATACATTTGTTGTATTAGTGTAAATTTTTGACTGAAAAATAATGATGTCGAATGTATAAAATGTTTATTCAAAAATGTAAAAGTCTCAATGATTAATTGTATATAACAAATAAATATCTCAAAAAATACATTTTCGATCTTCGTATTCACAAAATCAAACTGTACAATCGAAACAAAAATCACGTTAGTAATTCTAAAGTAAAATTTTTCCTTCGATTCTTTAACTTTGAAATCAATGACGGTAAGCTATCCCAATGCCTTCGAGATAAAACAATGGTAGATTGTATCTTTATCGACCTCGTTGGACGTTCTGGTTTCTGTGTTCTCTCCACTTCTACTAACTCTGAATTATAATGTGCGTTTTCAGAGAAAACTCTTCGTCGTGGAGCCAATGTGGATGTGGAAGTTGTTGGTTTGACTTCTGCGAAAATTAGAAAAAAAGAAACCCTCAAAATTTATTAAACATCAAAAATAAAACCTACATTTTCGTTTCATTACTGCACTCGACGCGAACTTGTAATTCACCATTAATCTTGATTCGCTATTTTCTAATAGTATTTTGCGTTTTTAGAGATCTGATTCACGACTGACTTCCACGGTGAAGGAATAGCATCGTGTAATAAAAATCAAACCCGCAAAATTATAATTTGCGTCATTCTCGTTATTTTCTATTGTGTAATCACCCTACAACAGTTCAGTTCAGTCGATATATCGTCTGATTACAGATTACAAATGGAGTATTTCAACATCTGACATGAAATAGATATCTATGTGACTATTATTTATATATTTCAGTAAACGAGTGCCCTAAAAATTTTAGTCTAGGACGCGAGAAACTAAAATCAAAATAACAAGAAATACTTTTAGCTACAAGAAGCTGTTGTTTTATATAATTTACCATTAAGTTTCATGTCCACAAAGCAATAGTTATAGCCGAGACCAACACCGACTCCTAACATTATCGTTAGTGTTGCCACTATACAGGAAACAACGGCGGTTAGGGCACAACATGAAGCTAGTCTGTAAAAAAAAACAAAGAAATTTAAACAAGAAATTTTGAAACAATATTTTTTTTATATTATATAAATTCATTATTTTTTACAATTCACCACAATTTCATTCTATTAGATCTATTTCTATGTTTACTCGTAATAATAGTTGGGAGGCGTACTTTTGAGTCTTAAATTATTCCAAGTGAAGTTTGTGATAGTGGACAAGAGTGCTATCTATATTTCAATCGGTTATTACATATATTAAGACCATTCCTATCAATTCTCATCAATATCTTCTAGCAAAAATCTAGACTTTTTACGTAAAAAGCACCTTCTTTATCACCATTGTTTTTTTTTTTTTTATTGCTTAGGTGGGTGGACGAGCTCACAGCCCACCTGGTATAAAGTGGTTACTGGAGCCCATGGACATCTACAACGTAAATGCGCCACCCACCTTGAGATATAAGTTCTAAGATCTCAGTATAGTTACAACGGCTGCCCCACCCTTCAAACCGAAACGCATTACTGCTTCACGGCAGAAATAGGCAGGGTGGTGGTACCTACCCGCGCGGACTCACAAGAGGTCCTACCACCAGTAAAAAGTAATAATGAAACTCAATGAAATGAAAAAGCGACACTAAAAAGAGTCGAACGTATCTAACTATCGGATTTAGCTTATGACGGAATGAGATAGAATACTTGACAACATATGAACAGACCTCAGTGACCTCACGGCATACCTGGTGTTAAGTGATACCCGAAGCCCACAGACCTGAATGACGCCATCATAAGACACAAGGTCAAACTCGTTATTTTATTGTAAAGGATTTATCCCATCTCACAGATATAATACAAGAAAAAAGCACGCTGGTTGCTCACAACATGACCGATGATAGTTTAAAGTAAATAAATTTCTGACAAATAAATCACAACATCAAAACAAAATCCACTGAAATCATAATACATCTAAATTTGAACCACCAAACAAAATTTCACAACTTTAAACATTACACCAAAACAACATTCCGGTAGTGGGATAGTTCGCATTATCACACATAGCTGACTATTTTAACTTTAAATTGCTTATAAGCCACTAAGTTTAGAGGCAACACTCCTCTAAATTCCACATATAATATAAAACATATATGCGTTTTCCTAAACAGCTCGATATCGCTTCGTTGTGCCTATCAAAGAATGGGATGCATTTGGAGAGACCTACACTCAGCATTGGGTGGACACCGGTTTAAGAATAATGACATAGCTCTTTTTCATCTAATGCGGCCTACACACATACAAAATCAGTGGCGATATCAGAACCGCAGTGGTGGGGATAATCATCCCAAAATCGTGAGCTCGCCCGAAGCGATTTTAGACTTTAGGGTAAACAATAAAAATCCGGTTACGAGGTGATTTAGGGTACGATTTAGGGTCCTCCTCACCACTGTCCCGATATCGCAACTGATTTTAGGGTCGTGTGTAGACTGCATAAGCATACCATCGATAATGCATCGTAAAAAGTACTTCATATGAATTGATCCTTCAGCCACATCTCTCTGGGAAGCCGGCGACAATCACATAAAGTTGATGGTCTCTGAGATCGGTGGAAAAGTCCGATGAGACTCACGCCACTACAACTTCAGTGTGTATGCGCATAATAAAGCTAAATAAAGTTCCTAGAATGTGATAGTCCTCTCCAACTTGCATTATACTTGAGACGGACCTCAAATATATTAAATTGAGGATATAAAACGTACTTTGCCTAAATTTTCAGGATTTCAATTTTTTTATGAATGAAGGAATCAAAATATTTTCTCCTACTTTCTAACGTAGTCATTTAAGGTTAGTTCATTTAAGTTAGTTTTACTCATACTTCGTACATAAGATTGGGATCCTATTATTTTTAACAAGAAATGAAATGTAAATAATTATTTCGAATTAAATTACCGTTCCAATATGTATGTTACGTTGGATATTGTGTACCCACATTCCGAAAAAATATTACACATTATAATCTGTAGGTAAAATATGTATAAATAAAAATAAACATGTAAAGTATTGTATAAAAAATCTGTTAAATGAACTTGATGGGTGATTGGTCAAGCTTGTCAAAATTGGTGGAATTTTCGAACGAATTTATCATTTGCGATTCTTTTGTTCATAAACTTATATTGTATTTATTTAAATTTTTATGATGATTAAAATTTTAATGAATTCAAACTCGATTTCGCGGTTGGGTCATTTAATGAATAAAATAAAAAAATAAATAAAAAAACAATTATATGAAAGTGGCTTCATTTTGTAAACCAATTATCAAATTATCTTTGGTCAGTTTTTATTTGACATTTACAAACACATGTATTGTATTTTATACTTGTTTTTACATATTTATACAAAAAATGGCCTTCACAATGGAATTACAAACAAATCCCGAAATAACTAAAACGTAAGGAATATTTGATCGTGTAATAAAATCTAACCCGCAAAATTATAATTTGCGTAATTACTGGTGGTAGGACCTCTTGTGAGTCCGCACGGGTAGGTACCACCACCCTGCGTATTTCTGCCGTGAAGCAGTAATGCGTTTCGGTTTGAAGGGTGGGGCAGCCGTTGTAACTATGCTTGGGACCTTGGAACTTGTATCTCAGGCTGGGTGGCGCATTTGCGTTGTAGATGTCTATGGTCTCCAGTAACCACTTAGCATCAGGTGGGCTGTGAGCTCGTCCACTCATATAAGCAATAAAAAAAAGATCCATCGTAAGCTAAACATATTGTTGTTCACTGACTTGCATTGTGAAAACGCTCAGAAAGCTTGTTGTCCTGTTTTCCAGGTCACGTTGATGACAAGGCTTTTAAATGTAAGATTAGTATGTTGTTGTTGTAGCCCTAGAGTACCCCGCTGGTACAAAGGGCCCTCACGAGTTGTCTCCATCCACTTCATCCTATATTGCGCTTTTCCGCTGGTTCATAGGGTCCTCACAAGTTGTCTCCACTTCAACCAGTCTTGCGCTTAATCATTAACATCGCTCCCAGTCAAGCCGGCAATAATGAGATTAGTATGTAATGCCAATTAATTTTTCAGCAGGCCCCGTTGGTTTGCCTGCATCATTTTCACAACAGGCATAATCATGATAACAGTGTCAGCTGTCGGAATCGGATCGTTTATTGGCTACACATATTGTTATATAGAAAATCGAAACGCTTATGCAACAGGTAACAGAATATTAATAATTTACGCGGTTGAAAGAACGACTTTTTAAATTAAGCTACGTATAGGGTGTGATTTTTCACGGCCGCAAATTTAAATTGCACTCGATAATATAGTACCGGCCAGATATTTACAATCACTTTTTAGGCATGGTGTTTGGTAGACCTAAAATCGCACCACCGATTCTTTCCCATGTGTTTCCTAAAATACGGTTAAAGGTATCACCGGAGAATGAGCAGCAACGTTTTATGATATTTTACCAGTCTACTGCCCATAGCTACTGGTGGAAATTTAAAGATTCCTGCCAGTTTTAGACGCGAAGCAGTTGTGCTTTTCAATCTGAACGGAGTACAGCCAAACAAAATGCCTATTGATATATTGGAGGTGGTAGAGCACAAAGTAACACACTAGTAAGTTCCATCATCCTATTTCTGACGTGAAGCTGTCATGGGTTCTCGGTTGATAAAGCGAATATTGTATCGGAACAGTTCTGTGGGCATTATTGAAAAAAAATCTTCTTAATGATCGATTCTTTCTCTAAAAGAAATTTTGGATACGATTCAATCGATATTTTCTCTAATTTGTACACTTTTTGTGTATAGATAACAGAGAATTTATGTTTTTTTGTTTTATCTTATTTCAAACCTTATCCTCTACTATGCCCAGAGGTAATAAAATACATACATCAAAAGCTAAAACCCTGTTTTTCACATGGGCAATATTAATACAATACGTACTATAATTTCTACGCTTCTTGCTCTATTATTCTATGAAGCATTATTTCGGCCCTTTGCCTAAATAATGTAGCTGGAACATGAGATTGCTTTTAAAAAAAGATATGAAGTACATTTTTAATGAACTTTACGAACTTCTTTATTACAATTAGGTAACTGTTAGCGTATTACGAATGGCTGATTGTGCGATCAGCATTGGCACATTTCAACCTGAACGGTAGGGGGTCGAAATCATTTTTACGTTGGGGATTCCAGTTTACCGATGCCCGGTCAATTGGGCATCAAACCGGTCTGTATCGGACTCCAGTGCCTCCGGAGGCGGTTGGTTAGGGCGGTACAAACCAAAAACCTTAGACTGTAGTAGAATTATTTTGTCCGTGCAGTTTGGGTCATAAAACATAGTTAACTTGCTGCGGCGATATGTGGTGTAAGTGTTTGATTACTGATTTTTACTTTCATTTTTATCACTAACCCACAAAATGACAAAACTAAATACACTATCGATAACGCTTATCGATAACAATAATGCGCATCACTATGCCCGTCTATAAGGCTCGTGAGTGGAAGAGAGAGCGAAATATTCGCTTCACCGCTCCGATTTTTTATGACCCAAACTGCACGGACAAAATAATTCTAATATAGGTCATTACAAAAGGCAAGCATATAAGTTGGAATTGAGAGGTGGAAGTCATATAGTATCCTTTAGCCATACGATTTATTTATTCACTATCCATTTTTCTTTTCAAGGCAACGTGACCCAATCAACAAACTTACAGATCATTCAGGTGCCGTACGCGTCGAGAGCGAATAACAGGACAATCAACAAAGCTCTTATGTCTAACGTGGTAGTATCGAGAATCCTACAAATCGGACATTTCATTTGGGACGATAGAGCATCTCTCCCACGATCGCAAGTGTCAAAAGAAGAGGATACAATTAAAGTTGTTAAAATTAATTAAAAAATGTTCGATTGTGTTTATATTTTATTTATTTACTATTCAACATCTTAGAACGGGCTTATAAACCTACGATAACTCATTAAGAATAAAGAGTGTATGTAGGTAATGATCATGTTAAATCTCCTATTAAAAAAATACTAATTTTATGCTAATTTTATCTATTTTTTTATACTATTTAATGCTACTACACATTTTAAATTCAAAACATTAACTTTAAGAACTGTGGCTGTTTAGTGAGATAGCAGTTGGCATTGAACGGGTTTCTGCTACTGACGTGCTATTTAAGAACCAACTTTATCCGACAAATCTTTATTTGTTGTACAAGCTTTTTGCAAAGGATAAACGAATTAGGAAGACGAATAGAAGCTGGCTGGAATAACAAAATGAAGTTAGCAGTATTGACGATGTAAGGAAGTAATAATATTAACTTGATAATAAAGAAAATTTTTGACAGAAAGGAAAACCGACTTGAATAAAATAAAATAGAAATATCATCGATGTAGTTGAAGCAAATTAAAGAATTATAATAAAAGATAACTCAAAAACTTGATCTTGGTCAGATCTTGATAATATTTAACCTATTTATATAAATTTAACTACAAGAGAAGGATCAACTTCATAAATATCATCAAAATCGATTTTCCTCGAAAAAAGTTCTCAGACAGATATACAAAATACAGTCATAGGATAACCTCTTCCTTTTTTGAAATCGGTTTATAAACGCTCGTGCTTACAGAAGCTTTCTTTAAAACGCCTGTCTGTTATACATGAGCAAAAACTCAACCATAAGAGAAGAATCAACTTCAAAAAAACATCAAAATCGAATTCTCTAGGAAAAAGTTTTCAGACAGATAGAAAAAACAGTGAAATTGATGACCTCCTCCTTTTTTGAAATCGGTTTAAAAACGCTCGTGCTTACAGAAGCTTCCTTTAAAACGCCTGTCAGTTATATATATGAGTAAAAACTCAACTCAAATCTTTATGAATGATTTTAATATTAATTAAGATTAATATCCAATATTTTGTTACCATTTCCGAGCACGTCTAATTGATTTTCATTTTTTTATACTGATTTATTTTCTATTTTTTTTATTTAACTTCGTAAACTAAATACATAATTAGACGTCTAAATACTTGGTAGTTGACATAAAAAATGTCATTCCGATAGAGGCACCCGTCACGTGCGGACGTGCTCATCGACCACTCGATCGCCCGGCCTTTGTTCGCCTGGCTTTCGTTAGCCCGGCCATTGTTCGCGCGGCCTGTGTTCGTAGTACATCTGCCGACCAAGTGTTTTTCCTGGAAGTTTTTATTTGTTTTGTTTCCTTTTGTTATTTCTATGTTCGTGGTACATTTGCCGACAACCTGTTTTCCTGTTTTGTTTCTTTTTGTTATTTCCGTTTTGTTGTGTTTTTTCTTTGTCCTGTAGTAATCGCGCCGCATCGCCACCTGTGTTCAATAGAACCGCTCAGGTCCGAGAAGTTGGGGCCTCGCCGCAAGGCGAGTGTTTTCAAGACCCGGGGCCGCCCCACCTGGGCACTCAGCGATCATGGACGCTGTATTCGCGGAATTCCTCCGACTTCGTCACCCACAGCTCGCCTCAGAGTTTCTGGCTTTCAAGGCCAATCACACTGCCAGCTCTCTCGAAGACTCCGCCGTGCTCGCTGCTCCTGCGTCGCCTGTAACTGCGTGCAAAGCTTTTACATCGAGCACCGCAGCCTCCGTCGTGCCTGCCGTTCCCGCGTCGCCTATACTAGCGAGTAAAACTGCTGCGTCGTCCGCCGTCGCCACCGTTCCAACAGCGCGATCATCCGCGGCCTCAGTCGCGGCCTCCAAAATACCTGCTCGTAGGTCACCTGCGCCCGCCTCCTCGTCCTCCGACTCTGACTCGGAGATGGAGGTCGACCTCGCCCCCGCCTCATCGACGGATGGATTCACCCTGGTACAAAAGGGTAAGAAGCGTGCCGCGGAGTCTAGAGCTCCCGCGGCCGCTAAAATTAGCAAAGCCGCGAACGCGTCGCGCCCCCGCCCTCAAACTCCCGTTACGCCTCCAGCCCATGCCACTCCGTCGCCGCGTCCGGTGGCACAAAATAAAACCCAGACCCCTCCCCCGGTAATCCTCCAAGAGAAGGCAGCTTGGGATCGAGTTTCCTTGGCCCTTAAGGCCAAAAATATCAATTTCACGAATGCCCGTAACCTCGCGAACGGCATTCAAATTAAGGTTCGAACACCCGACGACCATAGGGCCCTCTCTTCTTACCTCCGTAAGGATCGTATAAGTTTCCACACGTATACGCTCCAGGAGGAGCGCGAACTCCGTGCCATCATACGTGGCATCCCTAAAGAGTTGGATGCCGAGCTCGTCAAGGCCGACCTTCTCGAACAAGGCCTACCGGTCAACTCCGTACACCGCATGCACACAGGCCGCGGAAGGGAGCCATATAACATGGTTCTCGTCGCCCTCCAGCCTACCCCCGAGTGTAAGCAAATATTCAATATCCGAACGGTCTGTAGCCTTTCCGGAATCGCCGTCAAAACCCCACACAAGAAAGGCACACCTAGCCAGTGCCATAACTGCCAATTATACGGGCATTCTTCCCGTAACTGTCACGCGCGCCCCCGATGCGTCAAGTGCTTAGGCGATCACGCCACGGCCCTATGCACTCGCGATCAAAAAAGCGCGACGGAACCACCTAGCTGCGTCCTGTGTCAAACACAGGGTCACCCCGCTAATTACCGCGGATGCCCCCGAGCCCCGAAAATAAATCGCCGCGTCGCCCGCCAAAACCGCCTCCGAGCTTTCGACCCAGACATCAAAGCCTCGGCACCCTCTGTGTCGCAGGCTAAGCCAGCGTTCGTTTCGGCGCCGGTGCCCAGTGTTTCGGTTTGGGCGAAACCGCTGTCGTACACGAACACGGCTACAACTCCCTCCTCCGCGATTCGTCCCGCCCCCGCAACTCGTCCCTCTCCCGCGACTTGCCCTCCGACCGCGTCCGACAATCTCGCTTTAGCGATCGACTTCTTTCAGTCGATCAACTTTGAACGCGTTAACGCTTTGGGCGACGCCATTCGTGCTGCCTCCACTGCACAACACTTTATCGCCGTTGTGCAAGAATACGCCGACGTATACGCGTCATTAAATACGTACGTCCTCCCCTCACTCCGCCGGTAATCAATGGCGTATATAAGTAGAATAAAGCCCCTATCCGTAACGATAGGATTTTTTAACGCTTACGGTCTCGCAAATCAACGTGATCAGGTTTCTGACTTTTTGCGTGACCATCAAATTGATATTTTTTTAGTGCAGGAGACCCTACTTAAGCCCGCGCGCCGTGACCCTAAAATCGCGAACTATATATATACATATAACATGGTCAGAAACGACAGGCTCTCTGCTCGTGGTGGTGGTACCGTCATTTACTATAGAAGAGCCCTGCATTGCGTCCCGCTCGTTCCTCCCGCGCTCGCTAATATCGAAGCATCAGTGTGCCGAATCTCACTGACGGGACACGCGCCGATCGTTATGGCGTCCGTTTATCTTCCACCGGATAAGATCGTTCTAAGCAGTGATATCGAGGCGCTGCTCGGTATGGGGAGCTCTGTCATTCTGGCGGGCGACCTAAATTGTAAACACATCAGGTGGAACTCACACACCACAACCCCGAATGGCAGGCGGCTTGACGCGTTAGTCGATGATCTCGCCTTCGATATCGTCGCTCCGCTAACCCCGACTCACTACCCGCTAAATATCGCGCATCGCCCGGATATACTCGACATAGCGTTATTAAAAAACGTAACTCTGCGCTTACACTCGATCGAAGTAGTTTCAGAGTTAGATTCAGACCACCGTCCCGTCGTTATGAAACTCGGTCGCGCTCCCGATTCCGTTCCCGTCACGAGGACTGTGGTGGATTGGCACACGCTGGGCATCAGCCTGGCTGAATCTGATCCACCATCGCTCCCGTTTAACCCGGACTCTACCCCGTTTCCTCAGGATACCGCTGGAGCCATAGACATCTTAACGTCACACATCACCTCGACATTAGATAGGTCATCGAAACAAGTTGTAGCGGAGGACTTCCTTCACCGCTTCAAATTGTCCGACGATATTAGGGAACTCCTTAGAGCTAAGAACGCCTCGATACGCGCCTACGACAAGTATCCTACCGCGGAAAATCGTATTCGAATGCGTGCCCTACAACGCGACGTAAAGTCTCGCATCGCCAAAGTCCGAGATGCCAGATGGTCTGATTTCTTAGAAGGACTCGCGCCCTCCCAAAGGTCTTACTACCGCTTAGCTCGTACTCTCAAATCGGATACGGTAGTAACTATGCCCCCCCTCGTAGGCCCCTCAGGCCGACTCGCGGCGTTTGATGATGACGAAAAAGCAGAGCTGCTGGCCGATACATTGCAAACCCAGTGCACGCCCAGCACTCAATCCGTGGACCCTGTTCATGTAGAATTAGTAGACAGTGAGGTAGAACGCAGAGTCTCCTTGCCATCCTCGGATGCGTTACCACCCGTCACCCCGATGGAAGTTAAAGACTTGATCAAAGACCTACATCCGCGCAAGGCTCCCGGTTCCGACGGTATATCCAACCGCGTTATTAAACTTCTACCCGTCCAACTCATCGTGATGTTGGCATCTATTTTCAATGCCGCTATGGCGAACTGTATCTTTCCCGCGGTGTGGAAAGAAGCGGACGTTATCGGCATACATAAACCCGGTAAACCAAAATATCATCCGACGAGCTACCGCCCGATTAGCCTCCTCATGTCTCTAGGCAAACTGTATGAGCGTCTGCTCTACAAACGCCTCAGAGACTTCGTCTCATCCAAGGGCATTCTCATCGATGAACAATTCGGATTCCGTACAAATCACTCATGCGTTCAACAGGTGCACCGCCTCACGGAGCACATTCTTGTGGGGCTTAATCGACCAAAACCGTTATACACGGGAGCTCTCTTCTTCGACGTCGCAAAAGCGTTCGACAAAGTCTGGCACAACGGTTTGATTTTCAAACTATTCAACATGGGCGTGCCGGACAGTCTCGTGCTCATCATACGGGACTTCTTGTCGAGCCGCTCTTTTCGATATCGAGTCGAGGGAACCCGCTCCTCCCCACGACCTCTCACAGCTGGAGTCCCGCAAGGCTCTGTCCTCTCACCCCTCCTATTTAGCTTATTTGTTAACGATATTCCCCGGTCGCCGCCGACCCATTTAGCTTTATTCGCCGACGACACGACTGTTTACTATTCCAGTAGAAACAAGTCCCTAATCGCGAAGAAGCTTCAGAGCGCAGCCCTAGCCCTAGGACAGTGGTTCCGAAAATGGCGCATAGACATCAACCCAGCGAAAAGTACTGCGGTGCTAGTGCTTCAGAGGGGAAGCTCCACACGGATTTCCTCCCGGATTAGGAGGAGGAATCTCACACCCCCGATTACTCTCTTTAGACAACCCATACCCTGGGCCAGGAAGGTCAAGTACCTGGGCGTTACCCTGGATGCATCGATGACATTCCGCCCGCATATAAAATCAGTCTGCCGCGTTTATTCTCGGTAGACTCTACCCCATGATCTGTAAGCGGAGTAAAATGTCCCTTCGGAACAAGGTGACACTTTACAAAACTTGCATAAGGCCCGTCATGACTTACGCGAGTGTGGTGTTCGCTCACGCGGCCCGCACACACATAGATACCCTCCAATCTCTACAATCCCGCTTTTGCAGGTTAGCCGTCGGAGCTCCGTGGTTCGTGAGAAACGTTGACCTACACGACGACCTGGGCCTCGAATCTATACAGAAATACATGAAATCAGCGTCGGAACGGTACTTCGATAAGGCTATGCGTCATGATAATCGCCTTATCGTAGCCGCCGCTGACTACTCCCCGAATCCTGATCATGCAGGAGCCAGTCACCGTCGACGCCCTAGACACGTCCTTACGGATCCATCAGATCCAATAACCTTTACACTAGACGCCTTCAGCTCTAGGAGCAGGCTTAGGGACCTCGGTAACCGTACTCGTCGAACTCGACAAAGAGTTCGCCGTGCAACCTAACCCATGAATCAGCTCGCTGAGTTTCTCGCCGGATCTTCTCAGCGGGTCGCGATTCCGATCCGGTAGTAGATTCATTCGCGAAGCAGCTACTCTTGAGCTGTTAGGTCTCCGTCGGAGGCGCTCGGGTAGCTGTTAGCAAATCCCACCCCTCTTGGTAGAGCCTTTGCTTGCCCACCTGTCCTGGTGAAACTGGAAAGGCCTCCGGGCCACCAGTAATACATCAAGCACAAAAAAAAAAGTGCAACGTAACTGGTAGACTGTAGGTGTACCTACAGTACAGCCACTGGTACTTATTTCTACACATAATGATATAGTCTGTGACAGAGTGAGCAATAAAACGTAAAACTAAATATGTATGTACAATTATACTCCTACTATTCTAATTGTAAATATTATATTATTTTAATAAACTTTCATTTCACATTAAGTACAACGTTCCACTATTACGTTGTTTTACATACCCGATCCTGTGGACCGAATGGTAAACAGTCGACGTCGCCCTAAACACGTCATTAGGGATCCTCCCGATCCATTAACGGTGCTTTTAAGTACCTCAAGCACTGGTCACTATCCTTGCCAAGCCCGTCGCTTGGCGAATACCGGCGACGGGCTCGACGGGTAACATAACCCATAGACACAGCCCACTGAGTTTCTCACCGAATCTTCTCAGTGGGTGTGGACGGTTAAATTTGAGGGGACTGGGTTCTGGAGGTGAGGGGCTATTTAAAAACACTGCTTCATGATCAATATAATTATATTGCAAATACTTTGTACACTATTACACCATTATAATTATTATTTTTTTATAAAATTCTTAGATGTTGCTCTGACCGTGTCTGGATGAGAAGTCATTGTCTTCACTGAAGAGAAGACAATTATTTGTTTTAAACATTTAAATAAGAATTCTAATATTCTAAATCTGTAACCTTACATGTGTCAAGTGTTGCCTGCCATTACTTTCATATTCAAACTCCAACAGTGGGGCGCGTCCGGTGTAAATTCTGCGAAGCACTGCTCTATCTAGGGTTAATGTTTGCAACACTTCCGGTTTGAGCCCTGAGAGCTCATCTACACGCTAGGGTGAGGCTGAAATAGCTTCTCAAGGCTATCAGCATAAGGAGGAACAAAAAAAACGTTGTTTAACTAAATATTTCGATACATTGAAATATAAATTGAACCCACTGACTTTCTCGCCGGATCTTCTTAGTTGTAGCGATTTCAGCCCGGTGGTAGTTTCGGCGAAGCACTGCTCTTCCTAGGGCTGATGCTGGGCTGGGATACTGAGCTCCGTGTGCTGACATACACGTCCGCGCGTAGTTGCTATATAATAGCCTCTTAAGCTACCAACGATTAGGTGGGGACTAAATGCTAATTAAATTAAATGAACAATTTATAATGTAGACGGGCAACATGGATTCATCCATATTAAATCTGTAATTCTGCAAGAAAGACTTACGCTGCATTTTCCCGATAAAAAGAGATGCTTGTGTCATCTTCTGGACCATAAACTACTCGTATTACACTATCGTATTTATTTTAGCAAATATACCCGACGTTGCCGGGATTATATACCGTTGTGTTCTATTATGAAAAAAAAAGTGTCCAGTTTGTTAATCCAGGTTATTAGTTGACGATTTGGCTGTGCAATTGGCATTGTTAGTGTCACGATTGATTAATGGCATGTGCGCCTTATGCTCGTCTGTATACACGGCAATAAAAAAAAACTATGCGCGAAAATTTATAAAATATACCCTGAATTTTTTGCGTGAATAACTAACAATACTACTTTCGCATTTATAATACCTATCAGTATACTCATATTGAATATTTTATTTGTATTTATATTGTTAGTTTCTTACGTTTCTAAAAATATAAATTGCTTTTACTTAATTTTTACTTTTACTCCGTTACGAAAACAAATAACCTAAATATTCTCTCGTCTTGCCATTTTCGTTAGGAATTTGGTTGTAATACGTCTTTATTGACTAACGAGCTCATCATTACAATACGAAAACAAACTAAAAGTAAGATATTAACAAAGAATAAACAGTAGATTGTACAAGAAAACAACAAACTTGAACCATTGAAATCATTGACACAATACCTATTGTGGGCTCCGAGCGCGGACGCATTGCTGCTTCAAGATTGTCCTATGCACTTCTGTTTTTGACAAGGAGACAAAATATCTCACAAGCATTCCTGTACGAAACATGTTGTTTACAAAAATAGAGTAAAAGTCAAGCGATATTTTATACTATTACATGAAACTTTATTTATTCCATGGACAGGTAAACAAACTCTCGGTCCAACATTTTTTTATTTTTTTATTGCTTAGTTGGGTGGACGAGCTCACAGCCCACCTGGTGTTAAGTGGTTACTGGAGCCCATAGACATCTACAACGTAAATGCGCCATCCAGCTTGAGACATAAGTTCTAAACGGTAGAAATAGGCAGGGTGTTACTACCCGTACTACCCGGTACTACCACCAGTAATTACGTAAATTATAATTTTACGGGTTTGATTATGTTATTCTTTCATCGTGGAAGTCAATCGTGAGTATTTGTTAAGTACGTATTTCATTAGAAAAATTGGTACCCGCCTGCGGGTTTCAAGCACCGTTGCATTGCTAGATACGAATGCACCGGACGTCTTATCCTTTAGGCCACGACGACTTCACTACCGGTGCTAGTGCTACCCGTGCAGGTTCACAAGACACCCTACCACCAATATACCACCACCAGTATATTACCACCAGTAAATACCTAAAAAAATAATATTTGTGGCCTTAATTTTTAATACACGATGTTATTAATTATTCATTGTTGAAGTCATTCGTTAACACGTATTTATAAGGTTGCTACCTGCCTGCGAGATTTGAACAGTCATATCGTTCCATACGAGTAGTCTTGGCGACATATCTATCCTTTAAGCCACAACGACTTCAAAGATCTGATACTACTTGATATTATGTTCGCCTGAGCTATCGGTTAAATATATTTGGTATTCGAGATATATGTAGATGTATTAATCTTGTATGTGTTTTCGCCGCCTTTACATAAAATAACATCATAGCTTAGGCCCGTTAGATGTGTACAGTTTGATTGTTTACGTAAAACATACTTAGTCTGGTCATATAAATTGTATAGAAATATTTATTATTATAGGTGCGCTCGTTTATACATCAATATTTTTTTATTATTTGATGTTCTTAAAACCATGTCTCCATCATCGGTCTTGATGTGATCCTTTAAGCATTGGTGATCAGTTTTAATTAAACACGTACTTCTTCGATTAGAGAATTCGCCAATATTTTAGAGTATTTTAGTGTCTTCAAATAATCATAATATTTTATTTATATAAAGCGTAATAAAGCGAATTAAGATCAGAAGATGGTCCGTCGCCAATTTTGATGTTCCTTTCCAGCCAACTTCGGGTGAATAGAGCTTTAAGACTCGGTCTTGTAGGACTATATTTGCTTAAAACCATATGGCTTCATTATCCCCTCAAAGTGTTGGTGGATGGTATTATTGAATAATCTTAACCTTTGTATTTCTTTTAAATAAAATAAATAATTTTATACTTGCAATCGTAAAACGATAAGATTGTTGATACCTAGATCAAGCGTGTCGTATTTGCAGTCCGCGATCTACACTCGTGCCGCAGTCCGACACAACCGTTATAAATTATAATTATATTCATTGAGTTAAGTGCCCATTACTTCTTCTTCTTTTTCTCCACCTTATCCCACTAGGTGGGGTCGGCACAGTGAATTTTTCTATTCCATTCTCTTCTATCAGCCGTCATCTGAACACTCACTCCTCTCTTTCTCTCTCTCTCATATCGTCATTTCACACACTCTATCCATGTCTTCTTCGATCGACCTCTTCCCCCTTTAAAATCCTATTACAAATTACGAAATTAAGAAACAAACGGAAAAAGAAAAATTTCGTAATATTGATTTAGAGTATTAAGATAGGTTTTAGTGTGAAAAAACATTAACTAATAGTTTAAAAAAATCTTGGTTAAATGTTGCATGCATTCAATAATGCATTCCAGTAGATCAACTCAGAGATATTGCATTCTATCATTCTCAATTAACCAATTGACCTAATAGAAACATTAGACACAATATTTCGGCACACGGCGATCGAATGACAGAATATTCCTTTCGTGCTCTCTGACAATTGAGCTGGCCAAGCACTGGACCGATGTTGATTATGAATTGTACGGCTCTATATTGAGGTTCACTGGACTCAGTGTTTGAACAATGCCGATGACAGATTGTGTTTCGTAATCATTAAGTGTTTAGACAATACAATACCTTTATCGCGTAGATAAACATATACAGTATCCGGCGATAATTTTTACACATCGACCTTTAGAAAGAGGCAATCGGGCAATTCGGCTTCGTCTCAAGAAACACTAACCCCCGTATCTTTAGTCGTTTACACGAGCTTAACTCGACTCGACTCCAACGCGCGTTTTGGTATGCTTACACCCGTATCTTTAGTCGTTTACACGAACTTGACTCGACTCGACTCAACCTCAAACGCGCGTTTTGGTATGATTAGTCGTAAAAATAAACTCCACTCAAACGTCCTTGGAAAAATTTCCTAACCGGAGTGAAGTGACCGAACTGTCAAGTTAAGGTACGTCGCGACGTACCTTGAACGTTCCTCAAGGCTGGTTTTCTATCGATGTCCAAATAGTATGTGGACCGCAAATGGAAATATATGATATTGTTGTGCAATGGCCTGGATCTGTGCATGATTCCCGCATATTTTGATAATTTAATTTTGATAATATTTGTTAATAAAGTAAATAGTTCGAAGTTAGACATTTGAAACTCTTTATTTTATTTACCTACATAAGATTCATATTTTGCTTACTACCTGATAAATAAAGTCAATGCGATTATAAGTTTTATTTATATAATAATAAACTGGTGGTTATTATTATATAACCACCAGTTAATGTCAGAAACAGCAATGCTGAATTAACTTTAAAAATCAATAATCGAATAATAACTTCTCATCAAGAAGTGGCCAGTGCCTTTGAGCACTACTTTGCTGATATCCCAGCTTCTACCACAAAATCTTTAATTTCATCTCCTACCGTCGCCGAATCATTACTGCAAAATCATGTTGATAAATGCAGTGTTAACTTTAAGTTCACAAATATTGATATAAAGGACATAATTGATAATTTCAAGCTCATTAATATTAAGAAAACTGGTGATTTATGGGGAATTTCAATTAATGTTATAAAATCCATTATTGATATAATTGCACCTTACCTTGCTACAATATTTAATGACTGTATTGATGGTGGTGTGTTTCCTGATCTAATGAAATATAGTAAAATAATACCGTTATTTAAATCTGGTAGTACTTTTGACCCCTCTAACTTTAGGCCCATTTCAGTACTACCAACATTGAGTAAAATTTTTGAAAAAATTATTCTGGAACAACTTTTGAACCACTTCAATTCCAATAACCTGCTTCATAACAAACAATATGGATTCACTAGAGGTCGTTCAACTATTGATGCAGGTGTAGATCTCATTAAAAATATTTTTCAGGCTTGGGAAGAGTCGCATAATGCCCTTGGGGTTTTCTGCGACTTATCTAAAGCTTTTGATTGTGTTGAGCATAATACATTGTTGAGGAAATTACACCATTATGGTATTAGGGGCGTTTCATTAGAACTTATTAAATCTTATTTATCCGGAAGAATCCAAAAGGTAGACGTTAAAGGAACGAGATCTTCCGGTGTCTTACTTAATATGGGTGTTCCTCAGGGTTCCATATTGGGTCCCTTCCTATTTCTTGTATATATCAATGATTTACCTAAGTTTATTGAAACCCGTCACGAGGTCGTATTATTCGCTGATGATACATCATTAATGTTTAAAATTAAAAGACATTTGGAAGATTATGACGATATGAATGATGCTATCTCGCGCGTGGTACATTGGTTTAGTGTTAATAATCTGTTATTAAATAACAAAAAAACAAAATGTATAAAATTTACCACACCTAATGTTAGACAAGTTGACACTAATATTACTGTAAGTGGAGAGACACTGGAGCTTGTGGATTCGACAGTTTTTATTGGTATAACAGTTGATTCTAAGCTGCAGTGGGGTCCTCACATATGCAAGTTAGCGAGTAGGCTTAGTTCTGCAGCGTTTGCGGTAAAAAAAATACGAATGTATATTAATGAAGGTACGGCACGCTTGGTTTATTTTAGTTATTTTCATAGTGTTATGTCCTATGGCATTTTGCTATGGGGCAATGCTGCCGATGTCGAAACGATTTTCATCCTGCAGAAGAGGGCTATTCGTGCTATTTATAATATGCACCCGAGGGAATCCTTGAGGGACAAGTTTAAGGAAATCAAAATTCTAACTTTAGCGTCCCAATACATTTTTGAAAATTTATTGTACGTGCGTAAAAACATTGAAGAATTCCCCAGAGTCTGCGATTTGCACAATGTGAACACTAGGAACAAACATAGGCTTGCGTTGCCGGCGGCTCGAATTAAGAAAATAAGCAACTCTTTTAGGGGGCTGGGTGTACAGCTTTTCAACAAGATCCCACTAAACGTTCAACTACTACCTGTTCATAGATTTAAGAAAACTGTTAAGGAACGTTTGTGCAACAAGGCATATTATAAAGTTAAGGATTATTTACTAGATGGCACTACGTGGGAATGAGGCGCTCGCTCCTGGCCTTTTCATTTTTCATTATTATTATTATTTTTTTAGACTTGTTTTTTCTTTTATTGTGAATATTTCTATTTATTTCAAAAAAAGAAAATATTTGAGAAAAAACAAAAAGAAAAAAAAAAGCCCGCTGAGTTTGTTTCGCCGGTTCTTCTCAGGACTGTGGCTTTTTTTGGAACCGGTGGTAGAGTTAACATTGTTATTTGTATTTTGACATTCAACAAGTGTGTCATACTGACATCTAAGTTGAAATAAATGATTTTGAATTTTGAATTTGAATTTGAGTTGTGGAAAAGCACTTCAACAACACGATGCAACCAAAATCACACAAAAGCGGCGAATAAAAATACAAAGCCGGATCCGAAATCTAAAATAATAATAGGTTAGAAAATAAATAATACACTTTCAGATTTACCGCACGCACAGATATTTACGAATAACTCAGCAACCAAAACATCAAACAAGTTCATCTAGTGTCAAACAGACAGCGGCAGCTTGACTTTGACATTAAACAATGACCATAGACTACAGAACTCTATGGGTTTGATGCTAGCTTGATCAAATTTTCATCATTATTACCTCACTCGAGGACAGTTGAGGATTATTGTAATGGTCGACTAAAAATACCAAACTCGAGTAAGTTTGGAGGGAATTCTCAAGCATCATCGGATGAGTTAAGAGTGGAGGACTATTTTACGAAACGTCTAAAGATACGGGCATTAGTCGTAAAAATAAACTCCACTCAAACGTCCTTGGAAATTTTTCCTAACCGGAGTGAAGTAAGCGAACTGTCAAGTCAAGGTACGTCGCGACGTACCGACATACGGATACCGAGATACGGGCATAAGTGTCCGGCCTGTATTAGGACCGCACACTATCGCACTTGTAAACTAATCAACATGACCTAGGTAGTGTGCGACAGAGATAACGCTCTACGAAGTTGAATTTAGCGCATTGTCTCTTTCCGAAAGTCGAAGTGCAGTATATATTGCCGGGTACTGTAATTATCTTATTCAATGTGTAAAAGTCCAAGGAATTTCATAGTAATTGGGAGCATCTAGATATGTTCTTATATATTAGTGTATCTCGTTGTTTAAGGTCGCCTAGCAACTAATCCTCAGCCTACGTGTAATTGCTTCAATCATTGCGATAACTCAATTATTAAGTTTTAACAATAGAAAATAGAAAAAATCTGTAAGGCTACTTCATATAGTAAATTATGATTTGGACTATTTTAGTGTTATTTTTAAATTTATTGAGCAACTAAAAAATTTTTTCCTCGAAAGCTGCATGGGCATTTAATTTAAAGAAACTATTTTTTACATCGCAATTTTTTTCTAAAAGTATGACTCTAATCGGTATTTCGACGTCACCTTTGGTATTTCAAGAGGAATTATGATGTAAATTCAGACATAATATTTAATGGCTAGAGTCCTCAAAAAGCAACAAACAAAAAAACGCGGTTCTTTCCATAGGAACAATAACTTCTAAGTTCACCTGATAAGCCTCTAAGGCCGCCTCGCTCCTACAAGACGATAATATTTCAGAAGTCTGGTCAATTAAGCACTCAAGGATTCTCAGCAAAATAATGAATGACCTATTTATTACTGAAATAAAATTAATATCGCTTGTGTGTCGGGTTCTATGTTGTTAATGCGATTGAGTTCAAAACTTTGTAATTGTTTTTATTTTTTATTTACATTCGAAGGCAGACGAGCAAACGCGGCAACGGTCAAATTTTTTTTTAAGGGAATTTATGACCTGGTAACAAATACCTTTAGGTTACGTCTTGTTTTAATTTATATTCTTATTTTTATGAAAAATAATAATATGGAGTGAAATGAAATGAGACATTAATCAACTGGGATGAAATTAAATGAAATGAGATGAGATGAGATGATATGGGATGAAATATAATCTCAGTAAAATGGTGATCATTTACTGAGATTTTTTCAGTGGACTTTTTGGAGGATCCCGAGAAGTTACGTCCAGCGGCTTTGTTTCATTTTCGCACATTTGTGCACTTTCATAGATATTAAACAATTAATAAACCACCGTTATTACACATTTAAACCTGAAGAAACACTAAATAGACAAACAAATCACACAACTTCACTCCTTGCGTTCCCGCCAAAAAGTCCGCGGCAACGGTCGAGGTCCACCAAATAGTAAGCAGATAGTAAAGATTAACTAGTTATAAATATTAAGTGATCTATAATAGTGAGCGGTTACCGTAATTGCTGCTACCACTGAAGATTCTTTTCAAATTATATCTGTTGGATCTTCGGGGGTTTCTAACATAGACCCGTCATCGTACTACCTAATATAGTTACATTTAGTTAGATATACTTACAGAAAATCGTGACCATACGTAGAACGTAATTTGAAAAATATTCTTATCTCTAATAATATACTTACTTACCTTTGTAATTACTAGTAAAAAATATGGTCACTGATGACGTCATCCTCGAATCAACGTCGGATTCTCAATCATCGAACAATACGTTGTGTTAAAAAATGAACAAACTTAATGTTTTAAGCGTAAACTGCCGAAGGTGCCTTCGAATTCCGTACGTTAAACAGGACATTAACCATTTCTTTGATAATAATGCAGTTTGTTAATTTCAGAACAAAGAAAATATATCAGAAGGCCGCTAATAGACAGGATTTCCTTTGGCGGCGTTTTATTCAATCTTATCAAACGACTAGCTGTACCCGTCCGCTTTGCTGGGCATTTAAAATTAACATTATTTCTCAACCTCACAAAGATTCTCATCATTAATGCACCCGCAACAACCGCAACCGGTGTAGGTAGTCCAAGACTCATATAAATATTATATATTATATAATATTATATAAATAGCCTATCCATTAAGTACATGTATTTTCTACATGGATACCAAGTTTCAAGTCAATCGGATGCATGGTTCAGTAGTTATAACGGAACATCCGTAAAAACCACTGTAGATTTATATTTATATTAGTATAGATTCAAATGAGAATAATTTCTTTAAAATAGGAATTAAAATCAAGTTGTTTCGTTCCACAGTTATTTAAGCACAACCTATTTTACTACAAAATAATGATTGAAAGACAACGTGTTCGTTATTTTAGTATTCGACTTCATGTCTCCAGGTAGCAGTGACCTTGTTTTTAATGCGGGTATTTTTCGTAAATTCTTTGAATGCACATTACGGACTTTTTGGCGGGTACGCGAGGAGTGAAGTTGTGTGATTTGTTTTATTTTGTCTATTTAGTGCTTCTTCAGGTTTAAATGTGTAATAACGGAGGTTTATTAACTTTTTAATATCTGTGAAAGTGCACAAATGTGGGAAAATGAAACAAAGCCGCTGAACGTAACTTCTCGGGATCCTCCAAAAAGTCCACTGAAAAAATCTTAGTAAATGGCCACCATTTTACTGAGATTATATTTATTTCATCTCATCTCATTTCATTCAATTTCATCCCAATTGATTAATGTCTAATCATCTTCATTTCATTTCACTCCATATTATCATTTTTCATAAAAATAAGTATATAAATTTAAATAAGACATGACTTAATGGTCTTAGTTACTAGATCATAAAATCCCTTAAAAAATATTTATGAAAGTACTTATCGAATGTAAAACTACATCGACAACGGGTATATCCTCACCTCCGAATTCTCTATTCAAACGCATTATTGCTATGAAGTAGAAATTAGCAAGATGCACCCATGCGTCCTGCCATCAGGAATAACAAGTCTCTTATCCAAATTCGTATTTTTTTTTTCATATGTCGTATCACTCTTGTCAGAGCGGTCGTGGTCGTCATCCACCATCATTGCTGTGGGCAGATGTTATGCGCCTCACGAGCAATCGCCACTCCTCCCGGTTTGTGGTGAGTCTGGTACACTCATGCAAACAGCCGCCTACTGCCGACTTGATCTGGTCAGTCCATCGCATGGGCACCCTTCCAGTCTGGTGCCTTCTACTTTGTCCGAACGACAAAGCGCTCTATCTCCACATTCAATCTATATAAAAAATGAATTGCTGTTCCTTAGTCTCGCTAAAACTCGAGAACGGCTGGACCGATTCGGCTAATTTTGGTCTTGAATTATTTGTGGAAGTTCAGAGAAGGTTTAAAAGGTTTAAAATAATAACAATTTTGTTTTCCCATTGATGTGTTCCGTGTCGGACGGATTCCTTTTGTTTGTTTTAAGTTTATTTTATACAAAAGTTTAGGTCTTTTATTTATCGATTGAGGCACCACGAAGTCTGCCGGGTCAGCTAGTTATCAATAAAATCTTTTGCTCATACTTTAGCAAAATATAGGGTGTGTGAGAATCGTATGAGTATTTACGTAAATGTATAATTTTATTAGTAGTTACGGCTTTTCCTCGAAACGCATAAAACCACCTATTGAAGAGGGTCTTTTGTTGATAGGCATCATAAAGGTTTGGAATACTTTCGTAATAATTCTTGATGATCAGTTTAATGTGTACTTTAAGTTTTATGTCGTCTGGTGATTGAGGTTTTTTTTGCGTTTCTTGATCTATATGCGAATATATTTTTTTATTTTTTTTATTGCCTTTGTAGGCAGACGAGCATACGGCCCACCTGATGGTAAGTGGTCACCGTCGCTCATGGACGTCAGCAATGCCAGGGGCAGAGCCAAGCCGCTGCCTACCATAAAGAACTCTCCGCAAGCCTCGTTTGAAGAAGGACATGTCATAGCGCTCGGAAAACACCGTGGAGGGGAGTTCATTCCAAAGCCGGATGGTACGTGGCAAAAAAGATCTTTAGAAACGCACTGTCGATGAACGCAGCGGTTCCAGATAATATGGATGAACTCTGCTCCGATGGCGGGAGGTGCGATGATAAAAAGGAGATGAGGGAATCATCTCAAATAATTCCTCAGAGCATTCCCCATGGACCATGCGGTATAAAACACAGAGAGAACCGAAGTCCCTCCGTAGACCCAGAGGTTCCAAGCGATCCGCGAGAGCAGGACTATCGACCATCCGAACAGCCCGTTTCTGTATGGAGTCAAATGGAAGTAGCTGGTATTTGGGAGCCCCGGCCCAGAGGTGAGAGCAGTACTCCACGCGAGGTCGGACCTGCGCTTTATAAAGCGCAAGTCTCTGTCCAGGCGTGAAATACCGCTTCGCTCTGTTGAGAACTCCCAACATTTTAGAGGCCAATTTGGCTTTACCTTCCAAATGACTCCGAAACTGGACATCGCTCGAAATATCGACCCCCAGAGTCCCGATACTCGCGGAAAGCTGCAGGGATACTCCTTGAAATTCCGGCGCCATGAATATATTTGAACTCAATAACGAAGGAAGATGTTATCACGTTTTTTTTCATGTTACTCAACTATTGATAGTCTCGTGTTATGGCTAGTTATCTATAGATCTTCTTGGTCTGGAATAATATTAAGTGTTTGATCTTAATTTCCCATACACCATAGGGATTTTTACACATTCCTTTTTTATATGGGATGTCGTGCGAGTAGTGCCATTTCTCGTAGACACTTCAAGGCTCACAAGAAACACAGAAGACGGGAATTCATTCCGGGATCAGATAGGTAAAAAAATTGATTTCTTGAAACGTAATGCGAATAAAGAAAAGAGATTTTATTTAGTGAGAACGAACTCTGTTAAGTTGGCTTTTTTTATCGCTTAGGTGGGTGGGCGATCTCACGGCCCACCTGCTGTTAAGTGGTTACCGGAGCCCATAGACACCTACGACGTAAATGCTGCCACCTACCTCGAAGCATAAGATCTAAGTCTCAGTTTTAACAGTACAACAGCTGCCCTACCCTTCAAACCGAAACGCATTACTGCTTCACGGTAGAAATAGGCAGGGTGGTGGTGCGGACTCAAAATGTCCTTCAACCAGTAATTACGCAAATTATAATTTTGCGGGTTTTGATTTTTATTATTACACGATGTTATTCCTTCACCGTGGAAGTCAATCGTGAACAATTGTTAAGTAGATATTTCATTAGAAAAATTGGTGCCTGCCTACGGGATTCGAACACCAATGCATCGCTTGATACGATTGCACCGAGTGTATCCTTTATCCTTTAGTATCCTTTAGGGCACGACGACTTCAAACTACGCTACTAACTACTAAATACTAGCTACGCGATTCTCTTCTTGAACAGACTATTATACAGTCTATCATGTTAAAATAAAAAGTAATATTTACAGAAAGTGTGTCTTCAATGTATAAAACTCTTTTTTACCAAATAATTACCACTAGCCTCGACCGGCTATTCTGGTTTCACCGCATGTACTTAGTCCGGCCATAAATGCTGTTACAATTAAAAATAAACAAAATATTACATTTGAATTTGGAATCTGTCATTTTTATATGATTGCTTGAGTTTTCTCATTTTGGCGCCAATACATTGTACAATATTTTGCGATATTAAAATGGAGTGGGGTGATAAAGAGAACCGAATCGCTGTGATTGCATTACACAAAGTAGGTATGGAGCCAAATGCAATTTTTAAAACTCTCCATACGCTTGGTATTAGTAAAATGTTTGTGTACCGGGCTATTAATAGGTGCAATGAGACCTCCTCTGTTTGTGACAGAAAAAGATCTGGACGTCCACGTAATGTTCGTACGAAAAAGGTGGTCAAAGCAGTAAGGGAAAGAATTCGAAGAAATCCTATCCGAAAGCAAAAGATTTTATCTCGGGAGATGAAGGTAGCACCTAGAACCATGTCACGTATTTTATAAGAGACGTACTGGCCATTTCTTAACTGATAATTTAAAAGAGAATAGAGTGGTAAAATCGAAACAACTACTGAAGCGGTACGCAAAGGGAGGTCATAGAAAAAAAATGTTTACGGATGAGAAAATTTTTACAATTGAGCAACTTTTTAACAAACAAAATGACCGTATTTATGCTCAAAGCTCTAAGGAAGCTTCCCAATTAGTCGACAGAGTGCAACGTGGGCACTATCCGACTTCAGTGATGGTTTGGTGGGGTATTAGCTATGAAGGAGTGACTGGGCCATTTTTTTGTGAAAAAGGTATCAAAACATCGGCACAAGTGTATCAAGATACCATTCTTGAGAAGGTAGTGAAGCCCCTTAACAACACCATGTTCAATAATCAAGAATGGTCCTTCCAGCAAGACTCGGCGCCAGGTCATAAAGCTCGGTCTACGCAGTCTTGGTTGGAAACGAACGTTTCGGACTTCATCAGAGCTGAAGACTGGCCGTCGTCTAGTCCCGATCTTAATCCGCTGGATTTATGGTCAGTTTTAGAGAGTACGGCTTGCTCTAAACGCCATGATAATTTGGAGTCCCTAAAACAATCCGTACGATTGGCAGTGAAAATTATTCCCCTGGAAAGAGTGCGTGCTTCTATTGACAACTGACCTCAACGTTTAAAGGACTGTATTGCAGCCAATGGAGACCACTTCGAATAATCTTTTTATACTTTAAATTGTTTTATATTTATGTATTAAACTAACACACTGTAAAAGTAATAAATGTTATTTGCAATAGCATTTTTATTTTATTTTTAATTGTAAACAGTATTTATGGCCAGACTAAGTATAGGTGAACACGCGGGGCTTCTTCACAAGATTTCGTAAACGTCTGCCTTAGCAAGAGCAGTGCTTCACTGAATCTAACGTATCGGAATGGCGAACAACTGAGAAGATCCGGCGAGAAACTCTGTGGGCTATGTCAGTGGGGTAATTTACTCGCCGAGCCCTTCGTCGCAAGTGACGTGTTCGACGAGGACTATGACCGGTGCTTGGGGTAAAAGCGCCGTTAGTGGATCGGGAGGATCCGTAATCACCTGGTAGGTATCAACAATGACCGGCTGCTGTATTATTTTAGTTAAATGTGTGTAAGTCAGTAAAATCATACTCATTAGATATGCGTATGAAATTCATTAGAATGTGCGAACTCTTTGAAACCTCATACTAGAAGCCGGCCACAATCAAGGTTTTTTGAATGGAGAAGTGTCCCTGAATTCAAGATGCGAATACACACAAGATGGAAATTCAGTGAGAAGTGTATACATGAAAAAAAGTTTTAATGATTGTCCGATCGAATTGAAGCTTGTGTTTCGCACTTAAGGTAACGTTTTTTTCACAGTCAAAGGTATACACGGGATACGTGTAGAGAGTGATACAAATGTATTTCATAGGTCTGTGATTTGGTATTAATAAAGTTTGAATCACGAACACTCAAGCGCTGCCAGTAAGTTCAGTACTCATAAAATTGATACAACAACAAACGACCATTTCATTGACCCAATGATTTAATTCGCGTCCTGTGACTGTGGCTAAATTGCTCAGCGAACCATGTCTTTCAAACGGTGCAGAAAACGAAGTGCACACGAACTCTTTATATTGAATTCAGTCGTCAATTTATCTAAACGAATATTTATACTATTTTATAATAACATAATATTTATAATAACTCGCTACGAAATCGTTGATAGCTAAGGGGCTATTCCAGGTACCCACGGGGTTCAACCTGGAAGGGTTCGCTAACACTAGTCTTAGTAAGAGCACTGATTCCCTGAATCTACTACCGGATCGGATTCGCGAACCACAGAGAAGATTTGCCGAGAAACTCAGTAGGTTGTGGTATCTATGGGCTAAGTTGCAGAAACAACAAATACGTTAATTAATGCAGTAACTCAGAAAAATTAATATAATATAATTAGTAGAAATTAAACTTAGCATTGCACATCGCGAACGTATTCTAAAAATTAAATTTTCGGTATTAAAAATTCGGTACAAATGACACGAAATAAAACCAAGAAAATTAAAACTAAAATAAAGAGCAGTCTTGTTGAATAATAAATTACTTAATTAGTTTAAAACGACGAAAACACAAATAAGTTTATTTATTTATTTAGTTCTTATTGGGAAACAAAATTAAAACTGAAAATAAATGACGAACGTAAAACATTATGTTTTAAGAAATGCATAACATGTCTACAAGTACATTCTCAAGACTAAATTATGGTCGTCAAATTTCTCGTACAGAATCCCGTTCTCGCGTCCGGTTGAACCCTAAAAGGATGCGTCCACGAGAGCTACAAGTAATTGTAGTCCCGAGTTATTTCGTTCCACGCCATCGCTCGCGCAAGCGCTTATAACGTTGCAGTTGTAAAATTATTCTCGTCAAATACAAAAGTAATTTCGAAATCGAGTTATGTAAACTCGACCTTTAATGTACCACGCTTAGAAATTCACTGAACCGCAGCGTTCGGTTGGTCGAGGTCTTCCGAGTGAAGTTTTATTTGATTGTGAATAAAAAAATATCGCGAATTCTTTTAGTTATTGGAATTGTGTGCTTTATGTCTACGCAATATAAGGTGCGGATTACTTTAAAGACGTCGAAACAGGTGTGCAAGTGACGCTTCTTATCAACATTTCAACTCCTTTCGAATAAGGTAAGCTGTTCACGCTAAAACCTGTATGCTAAGCTGCGTTTTATTACATTAAAAAAATAATGAATATGGTAATTTATTAAATTAAATTTAATAAGTAACGTCAAATGTTTGAATTTTATTTGATTTGTAAACTCTGATTTTAAATGATTCTCTGAGTATTTCATTATTGTTCGTAGTTATTTTATTTTTATATTCTCTGGGAGGTCGTGACTTCGTCTGCTTTTGTAGAGAAATAGAAAATCCGGCGATTTCTAATCTCTAATCTAGTTCTCTCCAAGATTTTTCAAACAACTTTTTTAACTAAATTATTAGGTTTAGTTGTATCTGTGTATCTTTCAACATAATTCGCACCGACTTCAAAACGTCGGATAAATTTGAAAACTCGCAAACGTATCAAGGATAGAATATTTGGAAGGATTGACAATGCAATGTTTTTTTTTTTACTTTCGCCTGAATATTCTAAGCTGCCAGTGCTGATTCTACCAGGATAAAATAATAAAATGATTCTTTTTAATTCGACTTGCTTTTTAAGCCTGCATTTTTAAAACGAAATTAACTTATTTCATCAACGTTCTTATTTACAATGTGTGATTAATTTGCATAAATTATACCGCAAACAATAAGGTGGATATACCGCTGGATGAAATAGCTGGTAAGGACTGGATGCCAAAGGCAAGAAACCGAAAAGAAGAGAGTGCATATGAAAAGACCTATACTCAACATTGGGTGGACGAAGGTTGAAAAATAAGAAGAAGAAGATACCGCAAACAACATAGGGAATTTCCCAGTTCTCATCTCACTGCTCGGCGCATGATGTGTCTGTAGTTTATCATGACCCCATCCATAACTTTTCATGAAATTGCCACTTCTAGCGGTCTCCACTCTGGCTCAAAGCATCTGTGTACTTAGCAGCTTCGAAGTGGTAACCGAGGGAAACGTGGAACTTGAATGTGGAAGTAGCGGCCTTGACTACTGGACATAAAATCCCCGATTAAATTTAAACAGACAGCTTCCCTACAGACCTAAGCAGTATGCTGATAATTTCTCGAAGATACCCCACCAGACTACTCAAAATTATAATTTGTAGGAGCATTTCTTGGTAAAAGTGTCATGATAGTTTGATTTATCTTCTGATACCACTGGACAGGCCAATTACGTAAATAGCCTAGAACATTTAATGCAAATATTTCTTCGTAACGTTGACGTAACTCATTAGGATGTTGCATTCTGTTTCCCAACGGTTGTTGCTATATAATTCTACAAACAAGAGATGTTTTTATTCGGCTGCTTCCCGCGGCGGATGTGCAGTACGTGATAATTCGATACGGGTTTCGTGTTTTAGATTATGTTTTTTGTTAGTGCAGTGTAGCACAGACGGGCACGGTTTGATAATACTGATGCTTTATACCTTCGTCGTGGAGGTCGTTCGTGATCACGTGTTAAATAAGTGTTTATTTAGGATAGTCGATACCTGCCTAAGTATTTGAAGCTCGGCATAGTCACTGTTATATTCGGGGAATGGAAGAACATTATTTAATAAATAAATAAAAATATCTGAAGCCATGTGGCCTAAGTGATAAGATGCCCGGTGTACTGGTATCGATTCGACTATACTCGTGTTCAATTCCCGCAAGAAAAATGATACCTCATGTTGGTATTTCTAATGAAACACTTAACCCATGTTCACTAATGACTTCTACAATTAAAGAATAAAAACACGCAAAATAATAACTATATAATTTGCAATATTACCGAATCGGGTGGGTACAATCTTGTCTATTTCTGTCGCGATTCATGTCTTCCGGTTTTAAGGAACACCAATTGAGGACTCACTCCAGTCTGGTGAAGTCGAAAGGGCACCTCGGAGCTACCGGTGATTAGAAATAAAGAGCCCTCACATCTCAAGGTGGGTGTTGGCATTTGTATTGTGATGCCTATTGGTGGATGTTCAGTAACCATTTAACATCAGTTGAACCGTGAGCTCATTCACTAACTCAGAAACTTTACTTCAATAGGAAAATAATTCGGAAAATTTATTTTCTGCTTCAAAGTGTCTCGCCCATTTGACACAACCGTTCGAAACAAATAGCTTACGCTTTCGCCAAACGATTGGTACATTTTTTTAGCCACGATGTTGGCTTTCTATTTATAGCTTCGACTTCCACGGTTAAGGTGTAACATCGTTAAATAAAAATTATAAATTGCGTGATTACTGGTGGTAGGACCCTCTCTTATTTTCCCCTACCTAAGCTGATGGTCTTAAGAGACCATTTCCGCGTAACTTTAACGAGTACGTGAGCTCACGGGGCTTAAACCTGACGATGTTGCTAACACTAACCCTAGCAAGAGCCGTGCTTCGCAGAATCTACCATCGGATCGGAAACGCGACCCACTGAGAAGATCCGGCGAGAAACTCAGTGGGCTGTGTCTGTTGGTTAATTTAATCGCCGAGCCCTTCGTCGCAAGTTCGGGTTCGACGAGAATGATGACCGGTGCTTGGGGTATCTAAAAGCACCGTTAGTAGATCGGGTGGATTCGAAATGATGTGTTTTGGGTGACGTCGACTGTTTACCATTCGGTCCGCAGGATCGGGAATGGTAGAACCTCTCGTGAGTCCGCATGGGTAGGTACCTTGCTTATTTGTGCCGAGAAGCAGTAATGCGTTTCGGTTTGAAGGGTGGGGCAGCCGTTGTAACTATTCTGAGATCTTAGAACTCTTATCTCAAGGTGGGTGGCGGCATTTACGTTGTAGATGTCTATGGGCTTCCGTAACGGTAACACCAGGTGGGCTGTGTACTCGTCCACAACTCTATACAATAAATAAAAATTTGTTAAATTTCCAGGGTTGTTAATTGGGAAGATATTAGGATTTCCGATTATGCGTCTAAACTGGTGCCCTCGTGATTTGTAGTCTTGATTACTTTTATATTGTTTTATAAATTTACGTAAATACCTAAGGATGATTCATTGGACAATGCAACTGGAAATTCGACTCAATGTCACAAGGTGGCTTTGCGTTTTGATTTCAATGGGCTCACGTAATTCAGTCCAAATTGGTAGTGAGCATGTCTGCTTATCAACGAAGTTCTGAAAAACTGTAAACAATGCAGTTAATAATATATGGCTTATCTCGGAACTGCAGGTCATAAATCCTTATCATCGCCGTGTTTTTCTTACGCCTACGCCAGATACCGAACCTGCCACAACGCAGTTTTGAAGGCTTTTAATTAAATAAATAAAATTTGATACTTACGTTAATATTTGTCCGTTATTGCTATTGTAAAATGCGTAATAATACATAGTTAAGTTTATGTAGTTTACATACATCGCTGGACATAGATGGGATTTATAGGGCATTCTTTACCAATTACCCTAGCTGATTCAGAGAATTATGGTAGGAGTCTTCGGTAAATAAATTGCAAATACATGTACTATCTTAAAATATACAGAAGCTTCATATTGAGAAGGCGGCACGACATGAAAACCCTCTTATCGTGGCCCCTGGAAATTACATACCCGATCCTGTAGACCGAATGGTAAATAGTCGACGTCGCCCAAAACACGTCATTATGGATCCTCCCAATCCATTAACGGTGCTTTTAGGTACCACAAGCACCGGTCACCGTCCTCGTCGAACCCATCGCTTGCGACGAAGGGCTCGACGAGCGAATTAACCCACAGACACAGCCCACTGAGTTTCTCATCGGATCTTTTCAGTGGGTTGAGTTTCCGACACGGTGGTAGATTCTGCGAAGCACTGCTCCTTGCTAGGGCCAGGGTTAGCAACACTCCGGTTTCAGCCCCGTGAACTCACCTACATGTTAGGGCGAAGCTGAAATAGCCTCTCAAGGCTATCAGCATAGGTAGGAAAAAAAAACTGAAGCATTACTACTTACTTACAACACTTAAATAAAAAGGCGATGGCGTCGTGGACTGAAGTGTTGAAAATAAAGTGTATCTGGTTTGACCAGGGCATTGGGATTCTACCTCGGGGCCTTCCTCCGTAGACCTTGCCTGTTACCAGTGGCTTTTCTAAATTCTAGGTATACCTACAATTTAGGTGTTGTAAGGTTTGTCGTAAAATAATTAAAAGAAAATTTATCATGTTAAAGTTAAGGCGATTTTCGGATTGCCAAATAGCAATACTATTGGTGGGAGCAATAGCAGTAGTGGGGACGTGACATAATAAAATTGGCGGTAGTCTGAAAAAACGGGACAGAAAGCAGTGTATTCGGTAGTAAGCAGATATCTAAAGATTGTACAAGGGGAGCTACAAATAAAGCAATACAGAATTAAATGAACTATTGCAATCTGTGTATTATTTCCTGAATGTTGGAAGTGGAGTTTTACAGTATATATGTCATTTCTTTGTCCTGTATTGCACTAGGTGGGAAGTTGAGCTCATGGGCTACTTGATGGTGTGTGATTATTGGAGTTTTTACCCCTACGTAATCGTTGGTAGATTAAAGGGCTATCCCAAATACGCGCGGGCCGGTAGGTGAGCTAACGGGCTCAACCTGACAGGATTGCTAATACACTATCGACTACTACAGACATCCTGCTTTAGAATTAATATCCTGCCTCGATGTTTGCTAAGCGTTATAACAAGTCCTCCTTCAATCATGGTTTACGAAGAATACTCAGCGGTAGACTGCGGCTTGCTGCGTTGTAGCATTGCTAATGTCGCTGAGCACTGGTAACCACTCACTATGGGCCATATCATAGTCTGCAAGGGCAATGACCCCTTCAAACCGGAACGCATAACTAGTAACATTCGATAACTTTTTTTTTATTGCTTAGATGTGTAGACGATATCACAGCCCACCTGGTGTTAAGTGGTTACTGGAGCCCATAGACATCTACGACATCATTTCGCCATTCACCTTGAGATATAAGTTCTAAGGTCTCAAGTATAGTTACAACGGCTGTCCCACCCTTCAAACCGAAACGCATAACTGCTTCACGGCAGAAATAAGCAAGGTGGTGGTACCTACCCGCGCGGACTCAAAAGAGGTCCTGCCACCAGTAATTACGCAAATTATGATTTTGTGGGTTTCATTTTTATTACACGATGCCATTCCTTCACCATGGAAGTCAATTAGAATTATTTATTAGACAATAATGTTCCTTCACCGTGCAAGTTGTTTGTGAACACGTATTATGTAGTTCAAATTCGATACGCGTTTGCTGTATTCTGATCACACATACTTCATTAAGTAAAAAAAACATCGACTGATTTTTTTTTTGTTTCAGGTTCTTAGTTGTAAACATGACGATTCGCAGCATGACAGTTACTGAGGCGAGAGATGCGACTCGAAAACATTGCTGTGCAAGGTACGTAGGCGCATACAATAAATGAATCATTAATATCTTTACAACATGGCATAGGGACGGGCAAAGGATTTAATTTCGAACACACGTCTTTAAAAAACAACATTAATATTCCCTTTTAAAGAGTGTTAGTATCGGGCGCTCTTAGTGCAAGATTTCTTAGATAAACTAAAAACTCGATTCTAATGTAATGAAATAAAAGTATAGAAATACAACAATAACACATACATACATACATACAACAGAGCAATAAAAAAAAAGTTTTTTTTAAATAGATCAGTTTGTACGTTATGACCAACGCTTCTACTGATTATAATCTACTCATCTCACAAAGCGTTTTTTTTAATAAAACGATTCTTCGTAATTACAAAAGAGACGTTGGCATTCCGCGGTATCAATGAGCCGTAACTCTTAACACTACAAATAGGAAGAGCTCCATCCTTTCTGAAAAACAAAATATGTTTCCAAAATTAAAATACAATTATCCTAAACGTCTTAAGTATATGTAAAATTTTGTCATTAGTAAATAATTGTAAGGTAGCGCCCTCTGTGAATTGATATTTTAATTTCACGTATAATCCTAAATTAAAATTCACTACAAGAGCTTTCATACACACGTTAGTATTAAAAAATCTCACAGATGGCGCTGTATTAAATAGTATGTATATTTCTGTCTCATTCTTTGCTGGCTTCATCCTACACATTTTTGTATTTGTGTCTCTTACCTGTCGTTTTTTCCATTGCATCCGGTTTGAAATCACAGCGATTCTAAAGAAATTTTCACTTCAATAAAAAAAAGTACACAAGTCACGAGTTTTTTTTTTAAATTGCTATTGCTAATTCGAACTCACGGCCCACGATTAAATACCGCAATCCTTCAAACATAAGGTCAACGTCTCAATTATTGAAATTATTGAAAAGCTATTCCTATAACGGTAAACCAACTCTTCAATTTCATTATTATCACATAAATTATTTTCTTAGGGACGACATTGAAAATAAATGGATTTTTTAATTATTAGATGAATTATGGATAAATGAATGGTAAATTATATAATATTACTAGCTGACCCGGCAAACGTTGTCTTGCCATATATAAGATTTCTAGAGAATTTCTAGTGTAGAAAAAAAAATACTAACTTATTTGAAGTGTATAAGGATGTGGAATATGAATGAAAAAGGCCTGGAGCGCTGTGAACGATGAGGGAATGTTATTTAAAAATAACAAAACACCAAACATTAATTGTTTTAATTTATTAAAAGTAATAGTTATATATATAATTAATTCATTACATAATATTAATCTCTTAATGCTGCAGCGTGAACAATATTTTTTGTTAGCCCGTCTTTAGCTAATACAAACAAACTTGATGGTTTACCCACTCGAGAGCATGCAACGCATAATTGTCCGTGTGAAAAATATGGTGTGCTCTAATTTAAGCCACAAACAGACATTGTTTGGCCTTGGGATTTATTAATAGTCATTGCAAATGCCAATCTAATCGGAAATTGAATACGCTTAAATTTAATTGGCACATCTGTGGGTATAATAGGTATTCGTGGTATCAATATATTTTCACCTCGAAACTTGCCATTTAAAATGGTGCCTTCGATAACTTTTTTCATTATTTTTTTAATGTCTAATCACGTACCGTTGCATAGCCGTGGCGGGTTCAAATTACGAAGCAAAATAATTGGAGATCCAACCTTTAATTGTAAGTTATGTGGTGGCATGCCTGGCAAATCCAGTGAGTTCAAAAACTCTGTTGGAAAATTTACAGCTTCAGTGTCATCGCAAACTGTATCAATACATTTATATGATACCAAGTCCCCTGGCAATAACTGTTGTATCTTCAGATTTAAAATGTCAACGTCCACATGTTTTGCAACTAACATTGCTCTTTCTGCAAGCCACTCGAGATTTATGTAATTCGTGTGTACATCGGGAAATATTTGTTCAATGAGAGCATCTTGCGAATCAATGATAGTGCAGAAATCATTCGCTAATTTTATGTATTCAGTTTCAGCTATAGTGACTTTTCCATCGCCGATATCGTTGTTTTGAGAATGTTTCAGCGGATGGATCTTGAAGCATTTGAACGCGCATATTTACTTTCAGCTGTACTATTTCAACATTACGCCACAATGTCGATGATTTTAAGCAGGCGTTGATTTCATCAGCGTATGTTGAACGTGGAATGACGGGAAGTGTTTGTCTGAAGTCACCTAAAAGGACTAACAGAGTGCCACCAAATAGTTTGTCGTTGTTTTTAATATCTTTCAATGTCCTGTTCAACGCCTCAAGCGAATGTTTGTGTGTGTACATTCATATTTTCCACTCTAAGCACCGCCATCTCACTGCCTTTATGGACATAATTGCAAATGTATTTGATGCTCTTCACAGAACTGCAGAACTCAACATTAATATGAGCATTGTATGTTTTGCTCAGCAGGGGTGAATATGGCACGACCTAACGATTGTCAATATCAATGTCTGTGTTGCTGATGTTTTTAATAAATGATTGTCCGCCATTATCTGGATTCCTTCGACGATATATTGGATATCCGTTGACATTTGTGATTGTATCGTTAGTGAAATCTTTAGGGAAATTTTTTGTACATTTTTCATCTGACATGCAAGGCGATGAACTAAAAATGTTTAACTACTACGCTTGAAGCATAAACACTAATAATAGCCGAAAACTGTAGAGGTAACATCCCTACTCCGTGCTGTTTACAGGGTGAGAAGTGACACCGGTAGACACATGGAGGGGATAACTTACCAAGTGATAATAATTGATGTTATCGAGCGGGATAGAAAATGATTAAATTACTAAAATGGCTATTAAAAAAAAAGGGTTGATCGTAGAAGGGTGAAAATTGAGGATTGTACGTATTTTTGTATGTTGTATCATAAAAAAATAGAAATAAAAAATTTTGTCTAAAAAATAAAAAATTAAATTTAGGGGTGGACTACCCCTAACATTTAGGGGGATGAAAAATAGATGTTGGCTGATTCTCATAGATACCGGATAAGCACAAAAAATTTCATCAAAATCGGTCAAGCCGTTTCGGAGGAGTATGGCAACGAAAACTGTGACACGAGAATTTTATATATTAGATAATATCTTGCACTGCACTAAAATTCGCATGTCAAATAATGACAAAGCATACCCGCTGCTTTTAACTTATGTAATAACTCATTTTCACTATGCTTAGCGAATAAATGATTTCTTTCTTTCTCTTCTTTCTCTTTCTCAATTCAAAACGTATGAAATGTTTGAATATCTTAAAAGTGCCCAACGGAAAGCACAAAGAAGGGACGGTATTGTTCTCTGAAGATTGTAATAGCATAGTGGGATGGCCAGCCGCTATGGGTGTTAAGGTGTATTCTGAACCCTCGTGGATGGACACCACTATCGTGTCTGTTTCTGCGGCAAAGCGACTGTGCATAACGGCTTGAAGAGTCGGAGAACGTCCGTTATAAAATACAAACCAGACTTTAGCCCCATTTTTTAATCGGCGCTATCGTTATGATGGTTATGAAAGCAAACGGTAATAAGAGAGGTCGTCCTAAAAATACTTGGATGTACATGTGAAAGAGGATAAGCGAGAGAAGTGTGTGAGTGCAGGAATGACTGGCGCAGCATATAGTGAGATAAGAGCAAGAAGAAGAACTGTTTAACGTTGTGATGTCCAGGGACTTTATTAAGCGCTTAACAACAGGGAAGCAATGAACTCTACTGATTTAAAGCAATAAAAAATATACGATACAAAGAAACGTCCTCGAATTTCTTGTAGGAAAATGTACGGTAAATAATTATCCAGAATAAATTGAAACACACAACGTGAATACTGAGTGAATTACCTTATGTTATCTTAACACTGTAAATAAAATATAATTTTCATATCGCGGTCGATATAACCGGTTTATGTTGGTAATGAAAATATGATCAATGCCATCGTAACTCGCTTCGTCATGATCAAAGTCATCGTGAAGGTCATCACCTCATCACCTCCGTTTCGTTTCAACATAAATAGAAAACAACAACAACAAGAATGATATGTTTAGATGCAATTAGCGGTGCGAACAGACGCGATAACCTAAAAACAAATCTGGAATCCGGTCGCAGCGCCACCTATCGAATTAGATTGTGAATGACAAACAACTTAAATACCTACACGAAAAAAATCGGTTCAACCCCTTATTAGGAAGACTTCAGTGACAAACAGATTTCATTACAGAAAAAAAAACCTGCGACAACAGGCAAATTAAGAAGACTGTTGAAAACAGATCAATTAACTTGTAGCTCCGTTATCATCATCTATTGGACATAGGTCTCTCCAAATTTACACCACTGAGTCCAGTCTTCGGCTTATCCTTCCTTATTCCTCCACTTATTACGGGGCATCCTTCGAAAGTCATTGAACTACCAAGCCCAGGGATGATACTACACTTTTTGCTGATACGCGATCTTCGCTTAACAACCCATATTCTCCATCGCAGCTCCGCTGTGACTATCGCTAATTGTATGAATGTTTACCAGTGGATAACCCAAAACTCTCTTACCAAGCCTTGTTCTGAATATTACAAACATAACGAAAAATACTTGCAAGCCCGTTGAGCGCTTCCCAAGTAACGCTCCGCCGTACATCTGAGAATTGATTTTTATTCATTCAATTAAAGCTCTAGATGCAGCACTAAAATAGCTTAGGTTTCCAAAAAAGCACTACCTACCCTGTAATATTTAGCTTTTGTATTGCATTAAATAATCATGCCACAGTTCTGTACTTAATGATCTTCTCCTTCTTAAAGTCTCCCCACCACCCCCTTAATATTGTTTCACTATGAGCGTATTGTAAAACAGCACAAGTGAGCCATCACCATTCTTCATACAGTTTTCTACCACAAATCTGCTCCGATATGAAGAGTATTATTTTGTATTTAAAATAAATACCTGGTAGCATCACAAATGATCCACCTCATGTCACAAATTGGACATTCACGTTCACTTGGAACTAACTAGGACCGTAAAATCTTCTGGCCATCATCATAATCAGCCCACAGTCGTCCACTGCTTCACATAGACTTCTCCCAATTTACAACAGGGAGCCCGATTTTTTACTTCTAGCCATGGCCTACTTTGATAATTAATATAAAAAAAGTATAAAAGCTCTTTCCACATTAGTCTGCTTTAACAAAGTAAGCATGCCGGTGCCCGCTGCCAGACAGTGTATCCTGTGCGTATAAGCGGAAGTATTCTGTCTACATACTAATTACATTTACATAGTAATCACATTAACGTCAATCATGAAGTAAAAAAGAGGGTAAAAAGGTATGTCTGCTCTAATAAAGAATAAAAAAAAAGGTCTGTCGGCAATCAATAGTTTTTTTTTATTTATTGCTTAGATGGGTGGACGAGCTCACAGCCCACCTGGTGTTAAGTGGTTACTGGAGCCCATAGACATCTACTACGTAAATGTGCCACCCACCTTGAGATATAAATTCTAAGGTCTCAAGTATAGTTACAACGGCTGCCTCACCCTTCAAACCGAAACGCATTACTGCTTCACGGCAGAAATAGGCAGGCCGGTGGTACCTTCCCGTGCGGACTCACAAGAGGTCCTACCACCAGTAAAAGTAACATAATAACATTCAGGGTAATCAATGTTCTAGAGGTGTACGAAACGACAAAGCAAGGATGGCTATCTGAGATCGGTTAATCGAAGACTCGTTTTTTTTTCCCAAACATTTGGATTTTTTAATCGATATTCACAAATCAATCGATCCAGTGAATCTGTTTTTTTTATTTCAACAATAACACAACCACTAATCTACCTACTTATTTAGAGTTTTGGGCCACATGTGAGAATAAATTCCTCACAAATAATATAATTTAGTAATTCATAATTACAACTCGTTTTTGTTTGTTTATGAAAATTTATAAATAAAATTAATTATCTGTGAAAATGTTCGGTTATTCTCTTTCATATTTTCCATTTACTTAAAACCTTTTATTGACTAATAAATCTTCATATTATGCCCTTTTTTGTGAACCGATTGTTCAGATTCCGATTCGAATCGATTTCAAGCTCGATCCTTTTTTGGGGATAATCGCCATCGCATGTGATTTTTCTGGTTATACCGAAGAAAAACCCTCCCTTCAAATTGAGAGAACGCGACTTCTTCGCGGCAGAATTTGGGAGGGGAATTGCACCTACCCGTGCAGGCCTACTGTACGCCGTACTATCGGTAATTACGCAAATTATGTTTTTGCGGGTTCCATTTTTATAATATTACTCGACATTATTCTTTCAACATCGAAATCCTTGGAGTACAATCAATTGCACGGAAAAATACAGCAGGAAAATATAGCCGGATGGTTGTACTTTTGTAATGCTGTATCACTGTGCATTGACATCAGCTTAAGTCTAACTTTACAATAATTCGTTTAAAAACTATCGTTATTTCAAATTTACTCTCGGAAAAATTCGTCCGCTAATTTGCTGTCGCATTATGAAAGACACTTTTATCATTTTTTCACACTATCTGTCTAATTAGATGATTTGTTTATTGAAGACAAACACGAAATAACCTTGTAATACAATTAGTTGCAGTCGGCGGTCATCAAACTTAGGTGATTTTGTCGTACAAAGAAAAATGAGTCAAGGGTCTAGTTAAGTTAGGCATTATTAAACGACCATTGAGTTTCCTACCTCTGTTTTCGTAAACATAACGCATAATAATTAAATATAAATGGGAATTTAAATTAATATAAATAATATAATAATCAATATACATAGAGTAATTAATTATTATTATTTTTTGCTTAGATGGGTGGACAAGCTCACAGCCCACGTGGTGTTAAGTGGTTACTACGTGAATGCGCCACCCACCTTGAGATATAAGCTCTAAGATCTCGGTTCGGCTGCCCTGCCCTTCAAACCGAAACGCATTACTGCTTCACGGCAGAAATAGGCAGGTTAGCGGTACCTACCCGTGCGAACTGACAAGAGATCCTACCACCAGTGAAATAAACCAGTAAATATTCATCATCAGTCTACATATGTTCACTGTTGGGCATAGATCTCCGTCATGTTCGACATTATGTCTGGTCCAACAGTGGCTGCGTCCAGCTGATTTCCGCGACCTTCAACAAGTCGGTCCACCTAAATAATATGACTGTTTGCTTAGTATCATCCATCACGTCGCCAACTCGTGACTGCACTGCCTTATGGTTCGTTGCAATAGCAAATTGATTGTTCACTGATGCATTACATAATATCCGTGTTTTTTTTTATTTGGGCATGAAATTCGACATATAACTTTTTCATAATTCGAATGACTTGAATTGCAAACGTATATTTTATTTATTTATTTATTTATTTATAACTTCTTATACTATAAAGTATAAAGGCGGACTATATTAATCTCTTCCTTTTATTTATTTATTAGCTTTTAATCGCGGCTTCCTTCGCGTTAATTTACACCTTGTGCATCAACTAAGGTACAATATAGATATTAGTTTAGAATGCTTTTAGATAACAAAACATTTCATTTAAAGGACTACATATTATGGATGATTTACTTATTTACTTACACTTTTGAATTGATATCTTGATCACATGTCTCGAGGTGAGTGGTGTCATTGTATGAACTCAAATCTTATACCTTTAAACGAGCAATTCTTGTATATATATAATCTGAATCTCGGAAACGGCTCCAACGATTTTCATAAAGCTTAGTATACGGGGGATTTCGGGGGCGATAAATCGATCTAGCTACGAATTATTTTCAGAAAATGTTGTTTTATTCGTGTTTTCAATAATCAACTCTTCCCGACATCTATTGGCGAATAATAATACTATTTTTCTTAACTGACCGCTTTAAAAACACAACAAGATGGCGTTATGAAAAAAAAAACGAGCAAAGCTCGGTCATCGTCCAGTGACTACTTAATACCGGAGGGATCCTGAGCTCGATCAATAATTCTAAAAATACAAGGAAACTCGGATTGAAATCTAAATTTTTTGACTTGAATCTAAATCTTTCGGGAAAAATCTCAGCGTAGAATCTGTGTGAAAAACTACGCAAATGTCTACACAATAGCAGCCTCAAAGGAAACGGTTTTTGTCCACAGTCATCCTCTGCCTAGTAAATTTATAGCGGTCAGTTTACTACCGCGAGAGCGAGCGATCTGCCGCATCTAGTGATCGCGATCTTGAATAGGTATTTCAAGTAATTTTCCTGAAAAAATTGCATCTCGACGAACAAGTAACGATCAATAGACGAGCGCGCGTTTCTCAAGCGTGATTATCGCAATCGCGAGTTCAATCAGTATTAATTAATTTGTTATTATTATAATATACATTTTAAATAACCTTGAAGTTACGGGATTCTTTATACGACGACTTCTAGAAACGGTAGCCTGCGCGAGTGGATACAATCATTGTTTATATCTGACGCGTAGCTATGCTTTCCGACTGAAATCTTCAAAAGCCGCTGTAGTAAAGCAATTGATTCTAAATTACGGTTTACCACTAAACTCATTTAATTTTTTTGTTATTCAATTAAGCGCTTTGATCTAGGTCACATCATTCTAGACTCGTCGCGACTTTACAACCAAATCGAAATCCGGATTCACTACTTTTTCAAATCGGTACATACAATAAGGACATGAACTAGAAGATACGGGTCTCCAGTATCGAATCAAAAATGGCAATAAATCCGTTTAGACTGTTTCTATGTGGTGCACAAATTCAAACCAATGCACTTCGTCGTTCATATACCTATCTGTAACTGTATTACAAATCCTTACAACATCCTGGAATTAATTTTAAAAAATGATTAGAAATAGGTGAGTTGGATACGTGAATGTTAAGTATACGACAACAACAGAACGATGATAGAGACGATGCAGGCTATGGAGCAATCAGGTAACTGATTTGCTTCATGTCAAATCTTATTACCGGTTTAAATTGGATCTTGACAGAACGTAGATCTAGATCTTTCGCGTTATTATCGCAAACAATTATGACTAATCACTACATTGAGCTTACATATATCTAAAATCTATATACTACGTCTTAATCTATGGAATCGCCGTTTAGTATACTTACCGAAAGTTAGTCTTTTTTATTTGTTTTGCTATCACTTGATCATTAATGTTGTGAGTCGAGCTGCTGCTGTAACGGAACTGGTATTCATAAATACTGGTATTTTTATAGGGTTCATATTGATGAAAATCATACAAATATGTGTATAGTGAAAACAAAACACTACATAATCAAATCATATTTTTCAAATAAAACTCATTTAAATTTAGAATTATTGCCATACATAAATTTGATTTCAAATGACCAGTTTTGTTAAACGGTAACTTCATACGTAAAGATCTACTATTATGTAACAACTTTACGGGGCAATTCGCTTCGCTTGTTACCAGTAGTTTTGTAACAAGTCTCCAACCTTGTATACTGATAAGGAATATTTAATTCGCTTTTTTTTTCATAAACTTTGATTGTCGTTTATGCATTCAATCAGGAAATATGTTTCGCCAGCGGTTCAACCCAGGCCACAACTGGAATAGGTTATATACTTGCCTTTTATTTCTGGTGGTAGGACCTCTTGTGGGTCCGTGCGGGTAGGTACCACCACCCTGCCTATTTCTGCCGTGAAGCAGTAACGCGTTTCGGTTTGAAGGGTGAAGCAGCCGTTGTAACTATACTGAGATCTTAGAACTTATGTCTCGGGGTGGGTGGCGCATTAAACGTTGTAGATGTCTATGGGCTCCAGTAACCACTTAATACTAGGTGGGCTGTGAACTCATTCACCCATCTAAACAATAAAAAAAATGGGCTTCAGTCATAATAGTTGTTTTTTTTTAGAATCTCGTTTTATCCGTTATATAGGTATTACATTAATTTAGTCGTTATTAGAGATAAAGTACAGCAAACAATATTTTTAATTTTTCATACTTTTGAACTAAGAAGTTTCTTTGAAATGGGTCCAGCATTTTTTGTGTAATTTTGAAAAGAGCATTAATGCAAAAACGTATGATCAGGATCAGGTTCGAAGATGACGAAACGAAATGCCTACAGAAGCGATGCAACGCCACATCTCAATTGGATTCTCCTAGTTTGGTCTTGGCGGAGAACAGATGACTAAATCATGAACATTGATAGCATTTTCGTGTTTTGAATTAAACTTAAACTAAAATTAAACTTTTTAATTAAAATTAAACTTTTTACTTCCAATCGAAATTCATGCGTCAAGATACCAAACGACGTCTAACGGCGTGTTTAAACATTTTGGTATTTTTATTTTGAAAGGAATTACCTTCGGGTTTCTTACGATTATCTTAACGATTGAATCAATTGAACTGAGTTTCTAATCGGCGGCTGGATCACTTTTATGTTCGATTCTTAAAGCACCTCTTGAATGTTTCAATAAAAACTATTCCGATTTGATTTGAATTAAAATATCAGAATGCATTAAATATTGAACGCGTATCTAATGTATTAATAGGCATGCTTTCTTCGCATAAAGTTACGGAAAATAATGTAAATTTTTAAATAAACAAATGAGTGCGTTGGCAAATTCGATTAAAAACGTGATGCAAATAAGAAGATAAATAATCAATAGTTGCGTTGACCCAGATCTAGTTAGGAATTCAGTAATTAAACTTTCAATTAGACAAAGCAAGTACAATTTAAATAAATAGTGCAAATGCATTTTATTTTGTTTTCTTTTTGCAAAACGCCAATCATGTTCTTGTACTTGTTGTTATTTATGGATATCACAAACAATAGAACTAAAGAATGTCGTTGGACATTTAGCTGTTGTAATGTCTTTTACGAACAAACGGATCTTCTAGATCGGAATGGATGTACTCGCCAAATCTGGGCATATAATATATCAGTTGGAAAATTTATATCAAATTGACGCAAGACAACCTTATATAAAAACTCGTATGTATACAACCTATTTATAGGTAAACCGCTTGGGGCACCAGTTATCAGTTATGTAATAATGTCTTCTGATTTACATGATGAGAAAATAATAAATAATAATCACTTTAATAAAGTTGACTTGAGGTTATTCTCATTCCAATACGACATTCCACGACTTTGGGAAGGATCTTCACCCTGTGGTATCATATTAGAAGGCGGGCAGTGAGTTTGTCTACTTATCTACGCAAAAACACATACACGTATACAATTTTCCTCCACATTGGGTGTTGTCAAGTTTCAAAAGTACTAAATCGAGAAAAAAGAACAGTATTTCTAATTATTGATGTGAAACATCTATAGCCGCACGTAAAACCGATTTCTGGCGTGGCGACGTCGCCATGCGCAATCGACTGTGCGATTCTCTCCCACTCGATCCGGCGTAAAGCCATCTCTCTCGCTACACTGAGCTCGGATACCTATAGTGTATACTCCGTAGTGTATAGTGTTGTTTACTACAGTACACATAACCTGTGTTTTACTTGAAAACAAATAATTTTTTCGTACTATTTTATTTTATCATTATGACATATTTAGTTCCTGTCACAATCTGTTCTTTTCTGCATATTACTTTTACAAAATAATGTCGATGTTTCACATCTGCCAGGCGTCCCGTGACGGATCACATTTTTTTTTCAGAAGATAAGGCACGTTGATGCTCCTAACATTAATATACAAAAACAATTTCATTCGACAAACACATATCGTCAAAATTGATTCACACGTTACACAAACAATCACAAAACAGGTTGAGTTAAATCCTTCAATGATTTGTTCAATAGCAAAAACAAAAACAGCCAAAATAACAATCTTCTCTGTCAAAACAAGTTAAAAATTAATAATCAAAACGGGATTTAATTGTGTCTGAGCTCTATTTAGAATACGTTATGTTGAACATTCGGTTTAACCAAACACAAAATCATTCTCCTTATGATGCAGAATTCGATTGTTTACTATATAGGGTGTACTGGAACAGTTGACGAAGAGACAGTTGGTAGTACTACAAAATCCTAAATCAATATTTATAAAAATGAATTGCTTTTCGTTAGTCTCGCTAAAACTCGAGAACGGCTGGACCGATTTGACTAATTTTGGAAGAATTTTGGTCTTGAATTATTTGTGGAAGTCCAGAGAAGGTTTAAAAGGTAGATAAATATGAAAATGCTCGGAATTTAATTAAAAATAACAATTCTGTTTTTCCTTTGATGTGTCCCAAGTCGGATTCCTTTTGTTTGTTTTAAGTTTATTTCATACAAAAGTTTAGGTATTTTATTTATCGATTGAAGCACTACGAAGTCTGCCGGGTAAGCTAGTATAAAATAAAAGAATCGCGATTAAAAAATATATTTTAGAAGCGCTAAATGTATTACAGTATATGTATATATACAATCACAGTAATTAAAACGCGGTTGGCAGAAGGGATCGACGCCCTCGGGCGAACGCAGGGAGCGATCGCTACTGCCTTAGCTTTTACGGGTTGCTGCCAGGCTTGCAACGGTAAGCAGCGGCTTGGCTCTGCCCCTGGCATTGCTGAAGTCCATGGGCGACGGTAACCACTCACCATCAAGTAGGCCGTATGCTCGTCTGCCAAAAATGGGCAATAACAAAAAAAAAAAAGTCGGAATGATTTAAGGACACCAACGATTTGGATACACATACTGAATGATAAATATAATATAACAGATATATTTATATAAATAATAATAAAATACAGGAATTCTGAAAATATTACACTCCTTTTAAGCTGTCGTTTCCAAAATACTAAAACACAAAGCATCACTAGGAGTTTAGTAAAAGAATTTTAAAAATAATTTATAATCTATTCACCAAGCTAAAAACCATAAATTATATCTAGGTATATAAAGTTCTTAGAAGACGTAAATTTAATAAAACTAGTTTTTTTTTTTACTGAGTATTAACTTACATAATTATCATACTTAACTTATTATTTTTATTATCATTTTGTGTTACATAACGATCATTAACTCACATTATTAATGTAGATTGAAACGATTCTAACATTATATTATATAATCTATATTATAATATTCTATACATTGAATTCAAACTCCGACCTTCATTCACTATGTGAAATAAATAATGAATTATTTATATTTATACTTTGTGTACAATCATTTGAGCCTTACATCTCGTGAGGAATCGCATCTCAAGGAATGTAGATGGTGGATTCAAATAATCATAAGTATGGGCTCCGATCACCACTCAATACAGATTCTGATGAGCTGTGTATGTAAAATGCAAACATTGCTTAAAAGAAAAAGGGTCGTATGTCAAGTATAGTGTGAGAATGTTTTTTTTAAAACAATAAAACCTGCCAGCATTCATAATAATATGTAATAATCATAACGAGATTTTTGTTGCCAGTCACATCATCATAACTGACGTTTATTTGAATACAACAATTACCATGAACACAGATGCTGTTGATAAACAACATAAATGGATATAATAATACGAACGCTAAGTATCTGAATTTAAATACTAGTTTCTAAAGAATGTAGTCTAGACTCTAGATTATTACCCACACGTAATGATTAAATGCCAAATGAGAACGACGTTTTTAAGACTGTTTATTCCATACAATAAAAATCTAGTTTGAATTTTAATTAAATTCTTATTATTGGAATCGAAACAACCTTATTTGTTTATAACTTTAAGCAAATCGAACAAATTGCAGACTTTAAAACCTGATTATTAAAATAAATAAAATTATTTAACATCAAAATAACGACGAGAAAGGTTAACGCTACCAGCGAAATCAATGACCTAAAATCCAATGGTTTTAATGGATTTACAAGGAAACCACGAAGAAACTGCACTACAAGAAAATGTCACTCACCTTAACATTGTGCGGATAACCTTAACCGTCAGTGAGAACGAAAGCTGAAAACCATTCGGAACGTCGGAAATAACATTATTAATTTAATAAAAGCATTACTGAACGTAAAAGTTTAGGTTTTATTACTACATTTTCATTATTAGGACTAAAAAAAAATTGAGGGAATATGATTTCGAACAACCCACTTTTCGAACTTAAAATCATTATTGTCGAAAAGGCTTAAAAAATACTACCACCAATACGAAATAAACCGGTCAATGCACTCTATGAAACTGAACATCGATACACAGACTACTTATAACTAAAAATAAACAGACAAAATTAACAAAAAACCCAAAGTTGAGTACAAAAAATTATTGAAACAGTGAATTACCACACTCGGAAATATCCGCTTGTCCTGTTTTTAAAGTTGCGATCACTCGCCGAGCGCTTCGACAAAACAAAAGATAAAATCTTCACGCGGAATTAACTTTTTATTTTATTACATTCATCAATTTTCATACATACGAATTTTGAATTGTAGTTTGACAATTTTATCAAATTAACAAAATCTTGTATTTATCGTACTTATATGTTGTCCCGCAGTTTCGCCCGGTTGCAGATTGTTTTTTTTTTTGCGCCTTTTACCTCGTGAATACACAAAAGGCATGCGGTAGATGTAATAAAGCATTGAAGTAGAGTGGTTGGAAGTGGAACACATGACTGCTTCGGAATTATACAGGATTTTTTGCGTTGGTTTTATAATTCTCCTTTTTCTTGCCCTTATTACAGATTATGTGGGTAAGGTCGGTTAGGCGTAGCATAAGCACAAGCCCCAAACATGCTGCCTAGGGATTTGACATTAGTTTTACGACTGGCCATTTTGTGTTTCTTTTACTTCATCCGTTTTTGGTTCTATGAATTCGAATGATTCATTAAATTCGATAATTATATTATTATGCGGTTTTTCTTATATGTATTTTCAACATAATAACAAAAATAACACGAAACGCGTCATGTTTTGTTTTATAATCCACAATGAATTATGTCCATGGATACGTGCAAGGTCTATTCTAAATGTTGGTTAATTAAATTAGAAATTCTTTAGGTGTGTTTTCACCACTGAAGTATGAAATCTAGGTCTATGATTTTCACAGACAAAAACCTGCCTATGGCATTTTGACAATGACATTTGAGTGTTTTTTTTTTTAAATTGCGGTTCGAACATCTATCAATTATTGCCAAAACTGGCCAAAGATTAATTAGGTGATCCAAAATTTTTTAAGTACTTTTGCTCGATATTCGTAAGAATCATAGTTTAGGTAAATTAGATAAATTATCTTCATTTCGATTTCCTACTTCCCGAACAAACAATGATATGTTTCAAAAACGTAAACAAACTCCGCCGTTTATACGAATCCACATTACCATATAATATATATGAGTACGAGGAGCTAGATATTTCGTTATTATAATAATATAATTCTGTAGACGACTTTTGCTTTTCTAATCTTTCAATTAAATAGTATACCAATTTTGTTATAGGATATGTTTTGTTAATCTGTAATCTAATATTGTTGTGTAATTTGTAATATAATGAAATATTTTAAGGAAGGTATATTATTTATTATTTCCTATCCTATGATAAAGATGACCTTTTGATTTACCGATTTATGGCAATCGATTAGGTTTTTAATTTACCATGTCGAGGGAGAAAAATACTGTAATAAAAACCCAATGATTTTATAAAAAAAAAAAAGAGTAGCAAATAAACAAATAAATTTGAAGTCGTTGTGGCTTATAGGATAAGGTAGCAGGTGTACTCTAATCATTTCTCACATGTTCACAAATGACTTCCACAATGACGAAATAGCATCGTCTAATAAAATTAAGCCCGCAAAATTTTTGTAATTTGCGTAATTGCCAAAATAATCCACTAAGTTTCTCGCCTTATCTTCTCAGTGGGTCGCGATTCCGATCCAGTGTTAAATTTTGCGAAGCACTGTGACTGCTCTTTGTTAGGACCAGTGCTAGCCAATTCTCTCGGTTGAGCCCGTGAACTCATCTACCGGACCGTGAGTAGTTGGAATAGCTTTTTAGACCTACAAGCGACTAGGTAAAACAAAAAGCTAAAATAGTTGAGATATAGATAGACTTTATGTCTCAAAGTAGGTAATGTCTATGAGCTTAGGTAACCACTTACTACCGATGGTTCACCGGTCTTCACAGTAAACATAAAAAATAATATATTTTTTATTTTTATGAACGTAAATTTTTTTTGTGGCACTGGCTCCCGGTCTATTTTACTACCGATGGTTCTCCGGTCTTCACAGTAAACATAAAAAAAAAATTTATTTTTTATTTTTATGAACGTAAATTTTTTTTGTGGCACTGGCTCCCGGTCTATTTTGCGATCAGCGTGTGATTTTGCGAAACCTGTATCATTCTCAGACCACCGCTCGCGGATCGTTGATGTTTGTTAAAGTATATAAAGCTATCGTTTGTAACAATTAAATAAATCACGCGAATAAAAAAATGTCCGACCGCCAACTACTACGAGAAAGTTCTATGAAGAAGCCCGGTAAGCCGAATGTTTTGAAGAAAAAACGTCATGTTCTCATCAAATTGCCGGACGATGATTTCAGGTAAATTATGATCTATTATTATATTTACAAGTAGCTTGAGTAAGTTAAAATTTTTTTTTTTTATTCTGATTGTGTTTCGAGCAAAGTTTTTTTTTTTATTGGTCAGTCAAGCGGACAAAGCAAACGGCCTAAATATAAATACTGAATAATAAATAAAAATAAATAAACTCGATTGTACAAAAATAGCTAACCAAAAAAAGAAAAATAATAAAAAGTATTTTAAGATACAAATCCTTTAATATGGTTTACTAAATTGAATGTTATCAAATCAAATCAAATCAACTAACTGCTGTTAGTGCAATAAGTGCCCTGTGTATTTTTTTTATTTTATTTTTTATTGCTTAGATGGTTGGACGAGCTCACAGCCCACCTGGTGTTAAGTGGTTACTGGAGCCCATAGACATCAACAACGTAGACGCGCCACCCACCTTGAGATACAAGTTCTAAAGTCTCAGTATAGTTACAACGGCTGCCCCACCCTTCAAACCGAAACGCATTACTGCTTCACGGCAGAAATAGGCAGGGTGGTGGTACCTACCCGTGCGGACTCACAAGTGGTCCTACCACCAGTAACTTGGGCAGTTTAAATACATACAAAGCATACAAATGCGTTTTATTTCTTTGCTTGTCCCCAGGACTTTATATCTGTAGATTTATTAAATCTGAAGCACAATAACTAGAAAAAAAATTAAGAGTTAGAGGACCATTGGTGCATATCATATTCTCGATTAACCTTGAATCATCCCTATGCCATTTTTTTCCTCAATATTGGATTTCGCATATTTAAATTAAAATAAAATTATTTATGTTTCAGTAATAATCCATATTTACAAATAAAAACTATGAAATGATTATAAAATAATTCATAAACACATACGCTAATAAATACACAAATGAAAAGTAAATTCTGGTCACTATCGTAATTTAAATTTCGGTTTGGATCCGGAGTGCTCAACATGCAATCCGGTCCAGTGCTACCAGTAATGACGCATACATATATTCCAATTGCTATTCTTGATGATCTTGAAAACTTCCAAATTTTAATCGGACGCTGTAAGGTCATTTTACTCGTATTTTTTTTGTTTCCATGACTTTTTTTTACTGTATGCCGGCATTCGACTCCATTAATCGTCACAACGTAAATTCAACTTATGGAATCGAAGTCTAAATCAACGCTAGATTATTTGAGCCAGCCTTCAAACAAGGATCACTTTGCGGCATACGGTGTTTAAATGTTGTTACTCTTTTACATAAGCTGATTAGCATACTTATGCTGATTGATGATGCTTTCATCTCAAATAATTCGTCAGAGCACTCCCTTTTTTTTTTTTTTTTTTTTATGATTGAAACTTTACTGTTGGCCCGAAGGCCTTTCCAGTTTCACCAGGACAGGTGGGCGAGCAAAGGCTCAGCCAAGAGGGGTGGGATTTGCTAACAACTGCCCGAGCGCCTCCGAAGGAGACCTAACAACTCAAGAGCAATTGTTTCGCGAATGAATCTACTACCGGATCGGAATCGCGACCCGCTGAGAAGATCCGGCGAGAAACTCAGCGGGCTGATGCATGGGTTAGGTTGCACGTCGATCTCTTTGTCGATTTCGACGAGTACGGTTACCGGGGTCCCTAAGCCTGCCCCTAGTATTAGAGCTGAAGGCATCTAATGCAAAGGTTATTGGATCTGATGGATCCGTAAGGACGTGTCTAGGGCGTCGACGGTGACTGGCTCCTGCATGATCAGAATTCGGGGAGTAGTCAGCGGCGGCAACAATAAGGCGATTATCATGACGCATAGCCTTATCGAAGTAAGCACTCCCTATGGAGCATACGTAACGTGACCATACGTCCCGCTTTCATTTATCTGTTGTGCATGTGTTTATTAGAAAATTACCGAATACGTACTTATCCTAAATCCTTGTTGTATTTATTAATTTATTTATCGTATGGCATGTGGAAAAGTACTTTTTTGTTGCGAAATTATTTATAAATATTATTTTAAGGGCAAGTTGGGATAAGGGTAAGATACCATAATAAATTATTTCAAGTCATTTTTAAACCATATTTTTTTATTTTGAACTTAAATATTACATCTTACCTCGACATACCCTATATATGTATTTATTTATATACGAAATTTCGTAGGCGTCCCGCTTTGACACGAAAAAAAATGGTCACGTTAAGCATACGGTACAAAATACAGAGATAACTGAAGTCCCTTCGTAGAACCAGAGGTTCCAAACGATCCGTGAGAATGGGATTATCGACAATCCGAACGGAGTCAAATGGAAGTAGCTGGTATTTGGGACGACCCCCGACCCACAGGTGTTAGCAGTACTCCACGCGCGGCTGGAGTTGTGCATTATAAAGCAAAAGTCTTTGTCCAGGAGTCAAGTACCGCTTCGCTCTGTTGAGGACTCCCAGCATTTTGGACGCCATCTTGGCTTTGCTCTCCAAATGACTCCGAAAATGGACATCGCTCGAAATGTCGATCCAAAGTATCCCAAGTGGAAGTTTGCAGGGATACTCCTTGGAATTGCGACACCATGATAAAGGGGTCCTTCTTCACAGTGTATATAGTGTGTATACATATGTATGGATATAATTTTACATTATAAAGGTATCCTGCTCCTCTTTGCGTCGATAATCCTCAATGCTGAGGGTTTTTATTTATTGCTTCGATGGGTGGACGAGCTCACAGCCCACCTGGTGTTAAATGGTTACTGGAGCCCTTAGACATCTACAATGTAAACGCGCCACCCCCCTTGAGATACAAGTTCTAAGTTCTCAGTATAGTTACAACGGCTGCCTCGCCCTTGAAACCGAAACGCGTTACTGCTTCACGGCAGAAATAGGCGGAGTGGTGGTACCTACCCGCGCGGACTCACAAGTGGTCCTACCACCAGTAAATACGCAAATTATAATTTTGCGGGTTTGATTTTTATTACACTATGTTATTCCTTCACCGTGGAAGTCAATCGTGAACATTTGTTGAGTACGTATTTCATTAGAAAAATTGGTACCCGCCTGGGATTCGAACACCGGTGCATCGCTTCAACGCGAATGCACCGGACGTCTAACGCCTCCTCTGACAACTTTCTCCCGTATTATCCTGCGCCATTCCTGCCTATCCTTGACTGTTTGGATAGCAACGTAGACTGAAGTATTGAGAGTGGAGCGTATCTGGTCCGAAGTAAACGTATAATACAATTAAAAAAAAAGTGTTTTTATAATGAACTAGCTGACTCGGCAGACTTCGTAATGCCTCAATCGATAAATAAAAATCTAAACTTCGGTATAAAATAAACTTAAAACAAACAAAAGAAATCCGTCAGACGGGAGACACATCAAAGGAAAAACAAAATTGTTACTTTTATTTAATTCCGAGCATTTTCATATTTATTCACCTTTTAAACCTTCTCTGGACTTCCACAAATAATTCAAGACCAAAATTAGCCAAATCGGTCCATCCGTTCTCGAGTTTTAGCGATACTAACGAACAGCAAATCATTTTTATATATAGAGATTACATGAACATTCACAAGGAATATTCTAAAAACCAGTGAGTCGTGTTTTACATTTAATAATTATAATTAATACATGCTGCATTTTAAAATTTACATATTTATGAGTCTCTGCACGTGATGCTTTGTTCAGTGTTCCTATTTAAATCTATTTTTTTTAATTCTAAACGACAGAACAGTATGTCAATTATAGGGAAAATACGTTTTACAGAATTCGACGAATTAAAATAATATAACGCTTTTTAAATGGCATTGGATGAATGCAAACTTAGCTGTTATTAATTTGTGTTGGTTTTTTTTTTAATATCCTCATGGCGTTCATGAGCTCACCCTGATCCTTTAACATCCTCGTTCTTATCATCATGATCACCCCGTCACCGATCACCAAGTCACCCGATGTTAAAAATTTACTTTTCTCGCCTAGCGCGAACACTCTTACACATTATGGGATTGAGATAGTGACCTATTTCTAAGAAAACGGTATAACTCTAGTGGTAGAGCGTATTATCCCTGTAAGGACCTATATATAGGTACTTCTGTCACGAAGAAGAGTTGCGTTCTGGTTTGAAAAATACGACCGATATGAACATTTGAAATTTTGCCGGATTATCAGTGGAAGTCATGTACCTACTTACTATTAACTTTTAACTTTTTTTTTTTTTATATGATTGAAGGATTACTCGTGGTCCGGAGGCCTTTTCAGTTTCACCAGGACAGATGGGCGAGCAAAGGCTCAGCCAGGAGGGGTGGGATTTGCTAACAGCTACCCGAGCGCCTCCGAAGGAGACCTAACAGCTCAAGAGAAGCTGCTTCGCGAATTAATCTACTACCGGATCGGAATCGTGACCCGCTGAGAAGATCCGGCGAGAAACTCAGCGAGCTGATTCATGGGTTAGGTTGCACGGCGAACTCTTTGTCGAGTTCGACGAGTACGGTTACCGAGGTCCCTAAGCCTGCTCCTAGTGTTAGAGCTGAAGGCGTCTAATGCAAAGGTTATTGGATCTGATGGATCCGTAAGGACGTCTGAGCTAGTAAAGACTGTTAAGCACTTCCATACTTTAGAATCTAGTATGTTCGTTATTGAATTATTTTAGTGTAATAAAATCGAAACAATAACACGAATTCAGTTTATGCGTAATCACGGAGGACATACAATTAGCACGGCGCTTTGTCATAAATGGATAAGTAACACATCGCTCTAGAGACGACATGTCATCGTGACACCCCAACAAAACTTTTCGAGTACACAGAAAAATATCTACAGCTATATAAAATTTGATACATTTAGTTAAAGTTCAAATTTAAAGTTATATTTTTTTATGAACTCCAATGTCTTCGGGAATAAGTTATTTTACAAGAACAACTCTCGTAGGTAGCTATACCGAAGATTTTGCTCAAGAATTATCGGTACAGAACCCTGCTGCTCGTACCGAAAATCAGGACTCACATGAGTAAATAATTCATGTTCTACGGCTTATTAAACTCATCCACTGAGTTTCTCGTTGGATCTTCACAGTGGGTCGCGATTCGTTCCCGTAGTATATCCCGTGAAGCACCACTCTTGCCATTCAAATTAAGGTTCAAACACCCGACGACCATAGGGCCCTCTCTTCTTACCTCCGTAAGGAACGTATAAGTTTCCATACTTATACGCTCCAGGAGGAGCGCGAACTCCGCGTTGTAATACGCGGAATCCCTAAAGAGTTAGATGTAGAGCTCGTCAAGGTCGATCTGTTAGAACAGGGCTTTCCAGTGAATTCTGTGCACCGTATGCACACCGGTCGCGGTAGGGAGCCATATAATATGGTTCTAGTCACCCTCCAGCCTACCCCCGAGGGTAAGAAAATCTTCAACACACAGACCGTCTGTAGGCTCTCCGGTATCGCCATCGAAGCCCCCCATAAAAAAGGCACTCCTAGCCAGTGCCATAACTGTCAATTGTACGGGCACTCTTCCCGTAACTGTCACGCGCGCCCCCGATGTGTTAAGTGTTTGGGCGATCACGCCACGGCCCTCTGCGCTCGCGACCAAAAAACCGCGACGGAACCGCCTAGCTGCGTCCTGTGTCGAACACAGGGTCACCCCGCGAATTACCGTGGTTGCCCCCGAGCCCCTAAAATAAATCGCCGCGTCGCCCGCCAAAACCGCCTCCGAGCTTCCGGCCCAGACATCAAAGCCTCGGCACCCTCTGCGTCGCAGGCTAAGCCAGCGTTCGTTCCGGCGGCGGTGCCCAGTGTCTCGGCCTGGGCAAAACCGCTGCCGTACACGAACACGGCTACAACTCCATCCTCCGCGATTCGTCCCGCCCCCGCGACTCGTCCCTCTCCCGCGACTTGCCCTCCGACCGCGTTCGAAAATCTCGCTTTAGCGATCGACTTCTTTCAGTCAATCAACTTTGAGCGCGTTAACGCTTTGGGCGACGCCATTCGCGCTGCCTCCACTGCACAACACTTTATCGCCGTTGTGCAGGAATACGCCGACGTATACGCGTCATTAAATACGTACGTCCTCCCCTCACTCCGCCGGTAATCAATGGCGTATATAAGTAGAATAAAGCCCCTATCCGTAACGATAGGATTTTTTAACGCTTACGGTCTCGCAAATCAACGTGATCAGGTTTCTGACTTTTTGCGTGACCATCAAATTGATATCTTTTTAGTGCAGGAGACCCTACTTAAGCCCGCGCGCCGTGACCCTAAAATCGCGAACTATAACATGGTCAGGAACGACAGGCTCTCTGCCCGTGGTGGTGGTACCTTCATTTACTATAGAAGAGCCCTGCATTGCGTCCCGCTCGATCCTCCCGCGCTCGCTAATATCGAAGCATCAGTGTGTCGAACCTCACTGACGGGACACGCGCCGATCGTTATCGCGTCCGTTTATCTTCCACCGGATAAGATCGTCCTAAGCAGTGATATCGAGGCGCTGCTCGGTATGGGGAGCTCTGTCATTCTGGCGGGCGACCTAAATTGTAAACACATCAGGTGGAACTCACACACCACAACCCCGAATGGCAGGCGGCTTGACGCGTTAGTCGATGATCTCGCCTTCGATATCGTCGCTCCGCTAACCCCGACTCACTACCCGCTAAATATCGCGCATCGCCCGGATATACTCGACATAGCGTTATTAAAAAACGTAACTCTGCGCTTACACTCGATCGAAGTAGTTTCAGAGTTAGATTCAGACCACCGTCCCGTCGTTATGAAGCTCGGTCGCGCTCCCGATTCCGTACCCGTCACGAGGACTGTGGTGGATTGGCACACGCTGGGCACCAGCCTGGCTGAATCTGATCCACCATCGCTCCCGTTTAATCCGGACTCTATCCCGTCTCCTCAGGATACCGCTGAAGCCATAGACATCTTAACGTCACACATCACCTCGACATTAGATAGGTCATCGAAACAAGTTGTAGCGGAGGACTTCCTTCACCACTTCAAATTGTCCGACGATATTAGGGAGCTCCTTAGAGCTAAGAACGCCTCGATACGCGCCTACGACAGGTATCCTACCGCGGTAAATCGTATTCGAATGCGTGCCCTACAACGCGACGTAAAGTCTCGCATCGCCGAAGTCCGAGATGCCAGATGGTCTGATTTCTTAGAAGGACTCGCGCCCTCCCAAAGGTCTTACTACCGCTTAGCTCGTACTCTCAAATCGGATACGGTAGTAACTATGCCCCCCCTCGTAGGCCCCTCAGGCCGACTCGCGGCGTTCGATGATGACGAAAAAGCAGAGCTGCTGGCCGATACATTGCAAACCCAGTGCACGCCCAGCACTCAATCCGTGGACCCTGTTCATGTAGAATTAGTAGACAGTGAGGTAGAACGCAGAGCCTCCTTGCCACCATCGGATGCGTTACCACCCGTCACCCCGATAGAAGTTAAAGACTTGATCAAAGACCTACGTCCTCGCAAGGCTCCCGGTTCCGACGGTATATCTAACCGCGTTATTAAACTTCTACCGGTCCAACTCATCGTGATGTTGGCATCTATTTTCAATGCCGCTATGGCGAACTGTATCTTTCCCGCGGTGTGGAAAGAAGCGGACGTTATCGGCATACATAAACCCGGTAAACCAAAAAATCATCCGACGAGCTACCGCCCGATTAGCCTCCTCATGTCTCTAGGCAAACTGTATGAGCGTCTGCTCTACAAACGCCTCAGAGACTTCGTCTCATCCAAGGGCATCCTCATCGATGATCAATTCGGATTCCGTACAAATCACTCATGCGTTCAACAGGTGCACCGCCTCACGGAGCACATTCTTGTGGGGCTTAATCGACCAAAACCGTTATACACGGGAGCTCTCTTCTTCGACGTCGCAAAAGCGTTCGACAAAGTCTGGCACAATGGTTTGATTTTCAAACTATTCAACATGGGCGTGCCGGATAGTCTCGTGCTCATCATACGGGACTTCTTGTCGAACCGCTCTTTTCGATATCGAGTCGAGGGAACCCGCTCCTCCCCACGACCTCTCACAGCTGGAGTCTCGCAAGGCTCTGTCCTCTCACCCCTCCTATTTAGCTTATTCGTCAACGATATTCCCCGGTCGCCGCCGACCCATTTAGCTTTATTCGCCGACGACACGACTGTCTACTATTCTAGTAGAAATAAGTCCCTAATCGCGAAGAAGCTTCAGAGCGCAGCCCTAGCCCTAGGACAGTGGTTCCGAAAATGGCGCATAGACATCAACCCAGCGAAAAGTACTGCGGTGCTATTTCAGAGGGGAAGCTCCACACGGATTTCCTCCCGGATTAGGAGGAGGAATCTCACACCCCCGATTACTCTCTTTAGACAACCCATACCCTGGGCCAGGAAGGTCAAGTACCTGGGCGTTACCCTGGATGCATCGATGACATTCCGCCCGCATATAAAATCAGTCCGTGACCGTGCCGCGTTTATTCTCGGTAGACTCTACCCCATGATCTGTAAGCGGAGTAAAATGTCCCTTCGGAACAAGGTGACACTTTACAAAACTTGCATAAGGCCCGTCATGACTTACGCGAGTGTGGTGTTCGCTCACGCGGCCCGCACACACATAGACACCCTCCAATCCCTACAATCCCGCTTTTGCAGGTTAGCTGTCGGGGCTCCGTGGTTCGTGAGGAACGTTGACCTACACGACGACCTGGGCCTCGAATCAATTCGGAAATACATGAAGTCAGCGTCGGAACGATACTTCGATAAGGCTATGCGTCATGATAATCGCCTTATCGTTGCCGCCGACTACTCCCCGAATCCTGATCATGCAGGAGCCAGTCACCGTCGACGCCCTAGACACGTCCTTACGGATCCATCAGATCCAATAACCTTTGCATTAGATGCCTTCAGCTCTAATACTAGGGGCAGGCTTAGGGACCCCGGTAACCGTACTCGTCGAACTCGACAAAGAGGTCGACGTGCAACCTAACCCATGCATCAGCCCGCTGAGTTTCTCGCCGGATCTTCTCAGCGGGTCGCGATTCCGATCCGGTAGTAGATTCATTCGCGAAACAATTGCTCTTGAGTTGTTAGGTCTCCTTCGGAGGCGCTCGGGCAGTTGTTAGCAAATCCCACCCCTCTTGGCTGAGCCTTTGCTCGCCCACCTGTCCTGGTGAAACTGGAAAGGCCTTCGGGCCACCAGTAAACTTTCAATCATAAAAAAAAAAAAAAAAAAACCACTCTTGCCATTGTTTGCAAATTCTCTCAGGTGGTCGACTCTGAAGTCGTCGTGGCCTAAGGGATAACACGTCCGGTGCATTCGTGTTGAGCGATGCACCGGTGTTTGAATCCCAGGCGGGTACCAATTTTTCTAATGAATTACGTACTCAACAAATGTTCACGATTCACTTCCACGGTAAAGAAATAACATAGTTTAATAAAAATGAAACCCGCAAAGTTATAATTTGCGTAATTACTGGTGGTAGGACCTCTTGTGAGTCCGCGCGGGTAGGTACCACCGCCCTGCCTATTTCTGCCGTGAAGCAGTAATGCGTTTCGGTTTTAAAGGTGGGGCAGCCGTTGTAACGATACTGAGATCTTAGAACTTATATCTCAAGGTGGGTGGCGCATTTACGCTGTAGATGTCCCTGGCCTCCAGTAACCACTTAACACCAGGTGGGCTGTGAGCTCGTCCACCCATCAAAGTAATAAAAAAAAATCGCAGTGTTGCATTCAATGTTAAAGTAAAGAGATTTTTACCAACATGGGCCTATGTCAGAATGAAGCTGCAAAAAGCACTACACTCAAATTCAAAAAACGTAGACAATAGACTCATGTACCTCTAGTCTTCAGAAGCTATGGAATCGTACAAACCACACACTACAATCAGATGCTGCTATCAGACTTCAGTATCAGTAAAAAATACCATTCTTCGCCATTAAATTGATCGAACAGAATAATAAATTTAGTATAAGTAAAGTGTTAGTGCGGAAGTGTCCTTCATTACAAATGATAGACTGGCATTATATTATTATCAGGCATATATTTCGTAATCAAGATTATGTTTGTCTTTTTAACGACTCGATCCCTTGAAGATACTTTTCGAAGAACATTTTTAGAAACAGCTAACTCGTTTGTAGACCATATACATCTATCTAAATGATTGATTACTATTTCCATCGCGGAGCTGTCATGCATTCCAGTATCAAAGGAATTCAGCCGTTAATACCATACAATTGAGAGTTAGACCTCATTACCTCAAAGTGGACATACTTAACTCGTTATCCCGCTTGCACAATAAACGTTATTTAGGAGAAAATCTGTATTACTCCCGCGTTATTACGAATATTAAAAACTCTAAACGTTTAGCTCCATCTAGTGAAACAAAACAGAAACTCGGAAAGTCTGAACTGAAACTTTAACAGCTGTTCAGCTATCGATTTTCCAGTTGCCCGCAAGCAAGTTCACTGCGTAACCACCTGCCAAATCACGGCCTCACTTTAGCCCAGTTACAGGCTATTTCTAGTGTCATCTCTCATAAATCATTCACAATTAAGGATAATTTATTGTTTAGATTGAATTATGACTGCAACAGTGCCGATGGCATTGTATTTGCCTTGAAAAAGATCCTCAAGGACTTGTTTGTGTTTGTTTTCCAATTAAAACAGTGATAAGGACGTAAATAATGGAACATTCTCTCAGTGCTGGTTTGCATAGAAGAAATTTTATAAGCACTCACTCTGATGATCTGCCTATGGATAGAATACGTTTAGTGGCGCCTATTAACAGGTTTACAATTTTTCAAGGCAATTTTAATAATGATGACGATGATTATCCAAGAAAGTGAGTACTTACATGTAACAAAAAATTAAAATAAAAACGTATACTGGCAATTAAATATACGACCCAACATTTTATATCGCGACGAACTTTAAACACAAAAAAAAATTAGACGGAATATATATTTTTTTGTTTATAATAATATAGTGTGATATGTAAAAAATCAAGATCTTCATTAATTCTAGCTCGACTTTTTTTTGATTCTCTACTTAACTACTCCTATTCGATAATAGATGGCGTTTATCTAACTCGTGTTATTCTTTTCAGGCCTTACAAAACGAAGACCAAGTTGACAATTGCGGGGCTCGTTGTCCTCGTTATTTCATCAGGACTGGCCGGCTACTTCATAGGCGGTGCAGACTACAAGGCGGCACATCGTTTGGCGAATCCGCCGGACCCTGTAGAACCATTGAAACCTTCAGCATCAACTTTACACGTGTTTCAAAAAGCGGCTGTTTGCACGGACTCGCCGCAATGCTCACAGATCGGCAGGTGTGTACCTAAACAAAACAATGTATTCTAATAATATTCCCTAAGCCAAGGATCGAAATTTTGGTAATGTTCGATGAATATCCGGAACGTTCTACCAAGTAGGTTGAATAAAAAAAATTATACATTATTTTTAAATATCAATGCTTTTTGAGCTTTGCATAACATTGCAGGTCTGTTTCATAGACATTTTGAGACATCACATAATTTAGTTTTCACATGGCTCATAGTAAAAAAGCAGCCTGTTCCAAAAAAAGCTCTATTATAAGATTAGCACATTATCAGGTAGCAAGCAGCATAAGGCCTTATTTCGAAATAGTAGTAAAATACGCAGTAGTATGGTGAAATTGTCTTAAAAACAGTTTGAAAATCATGAACTTTCCTACATATCGCTAATATGTGTACTTTTGCCATATTAAATTTGCACGCCTAATCCAATTTCCGATTAATCGTATTGTGGTAAAATAAAAATAAAACAAAATAATAAAAAAGCTTTAACTTTAACTATTCGATACCAGAGAGCAGCAGTGGTGACTAAAATAATTAAAAACGTCTATTGCAAAAGTGCCTACCTTCATCGCCCACCTGATATTATTATTCACAAAACAAGCTCAAGTCAGGTAATACACACATTGATAATTACAAATAATGTTACCACAAGAAGATAATTCCCGCAAACTATAATATTTTAAAAGTAACGGGGAATTTTTTTTTCGGGAAGTAGGAAATTTGAATTGTTCTTTCTTCTTTCGATTAGATCTTTATGAAAGTTTTGATATATTTTCATATTAAAAACGTAAAATTGTGGCGAACATGATAAGTGAATGACTGATTAATTTGATAAGAATGATCTTCAATATTCAAGCTGTAATTTGAAACATATGGACTTCCAGAGAATATTTTGTCAGATAAAATTTAGATTATTTCGTAAACAACAAAATTCTAATTAGCATCAATCGGCAAACGAATTCATGGCATACTTACCTTTGAACAGCTACTGAATCTGTTACATACCACAACGTGACTACTACCTCATACATTGAGACATAAGGTGAAATTTCCTTAATACGTATAAACCAGGGGCTCCGAAACTTATTTTGTCTACTGCCCACTTTGAAAATAAAATATTTTTTAGCGCCCCCATTTTTTAACCTGCTTAAAAACCACTATAGCGAGAGCTCAGTCGGTATCTAAGAGTCCTTCTAGATGAAATAGCAAACCTCCCAAGCCTCTACACAATGCCCCCATTTTTTTTGGGTCTCTTACCGCCTTTAGGCCTACCCTTTAGGCCTGCAGCGCCCACAAGGGGGCGTTATCGCCCACTTTATAAACGCTTATATTTGGTACAATTTCTTCAAAGTACCACATTCAAAAAATTTATAATACTTCTAGGTAGATAGTGCAAGCCCATGCGATTTCACGACACGCACTAACATTAATTAAACACTTAATGAGAATTATTGTTAAACGTGAATCAAATTGAATACCCGAAATGTTTGTATTTTTTCGTTTCTAAGCTGGTATCCTCAATCGGCATTCACACATACGCATACGTAAGAAGGTGACTCAAAACCGGGTCGTAGCGCTCGCACAAACTTCGTTGCGATTGCAACAGCCAATCACATTTCCAGAATGTTATCGACGCGCATGCGGTCAATGACGTGTCTTCGCTGGCCTATATAACCGGCGGCTCAACTAGCACTACGAACATTTTGTCCGACAAAATTCAAAGTAACACTGTCAACGCGACGTTTCCGTTGTGATTTCTGTATTTAATATTAATACCAAATGCCAAACGTAAATATGTCAGAAGCATTCTTTGACGAATACGACTACTACAATTTCGACCACGACAAGCACATTTTCACGGGCCACGGTGGTAAGCAGCGCACCAAGAAAGAAGCGTCTGAACACACCAACCACTTCGATCCGTCCGGGCATTCGAGAAAGATCGTCACGAAGCTCATGAACGCCGAGCACAACAAGAAGACTTCAAACACCAAACACTAGATGGATTGCTGATCAATAGACAACTATGGCTAGCAGAAGGACTATTGAGTTGCCAAACGAAAGGAGGACGCTATTGCGGATACCCGAGGAGAGTTCGGGTGGATGCTCGTCTCAGAGATCGATGGAACATCCAAGGCGTTTTTTACTCACACAAAATTTCTACTTCGCCCACTCACAGAGGCTGCGATTTAGAACGGGACAACGCCACAAATGAGCCAAGCAGTAAGTCGGTATATTTTGGACGTAACACCGTTCCAGTGTCTGATCTCGAATAATGGGCTCGTGAGCCCGGAACTGCTGTGTTATTATTCCTAGTAAAATTATTATATGTTTAATTTATCTCTCCGAGATACTCGATGGACTGTAATAATTAATTTTAAGACTAATAAATTATAGTTACATAAGATGTGTTTATTATTGATCTCTTGGAGCGGTATGGGCGGCGGCGGCGAGGTCGTTGCCGTGTGCGCAGAATAGGTACTATTAGAAACGCCAACTGGCCTATGTTTATACACAAAGGTAACCTTGAGTGAAGACGGCAGACAGCGAGGTAGCTGGCCTTGTCGCACTGTTTATCATCGCTACGATACTCGATCAAACTGCGTCGTAGAAAATACAAACGTGTTTCCAGAGGTGGAAATGTAAATATATATTATTCATAAACAAAAAAGACAAACTAACAGAAAATTAATAAACTCATATTTTTGTATCTTAATGGAACATGAAATTGCAGGTGTGCTGCCAGCAATGGCGGTACACACTTGCATCTTTGTAACACAAAAACAATAGCATTTCAATAACACAGCTGAAGCTATTACAAAGTAATATTTAGATTAAAATAAAGTAACAAACACATATTACCGACACATACACAATTGGATAGGTACATAATGGAACGTATTAATAGTTATTTACATATCTTAAAAACATCACACCATTCACTTTAGTAATGTTGTATGTATGTAAGTACGAGTTATTTTCATCTAGGTATAAATTTCTTATAAGGTAAATTTAATTCGGCTACATGAGTACTAAGGTTAAACTGTTTACCTCAAGAAGAACAATTTTTTACCGGGTTTTAGTCTCCCGATCCCAAAAATATAAATATCTGATATCTGTCGATATCAATATGTGTTTGAACATACGAACATTTGAAATTGAAATACGAGATATTGAATTAGAGTTATTGAGTAGTTTAGAATTAAAATTTTCGATTTAATAATATAAAAGTCTTCATTTTATATTACTCTAATTCTACTAATTCTTCTAAGCCTTCCCGTTGCTTTTGCTACATTATTTAGTTTCTAAAAATAATGGATTTGTTAATTTTTTAGCTCGAAATTTATCAATCATTTTACCTACTTTTTTAGCAAAAATATTTTTTACTTTTTAACTTAGAATTATACTTATGTATATCTTATCTCTATATACATTAGGTATATATCAAATTAACCTAAAAACTAAGCTTGAAAGCTATAGAACAGACATAAAACAGTGAAGTTAACAAAAAATTGGATACACCCGTCCACTATAAAGTCAAATAAGCTACATAACGGTAGGCAGCGGCTTGGCTCTGCCCTGGCACTGCTGACATCCATGAGCGACGGTAACCACTCACCATCACGTGATGGTGAGCCACTCACCAAAAGCCATTAAAAAGAATTCCCAATGAATACAGTGTTAGTAAACATTGTCTTATGTAAACATGAGGTACGCAGCTATTTACATTATTTAAATTTATCGGTAAATAAATGGGTGCCATGAGTCATTTTCTGTTAATAATATCGTAAAGAGTATCGGTTTATAGTTAGGTGTATTAAGACTATTAAGTCACATTTTAAATGAAATTTTATTGATGGCCGGACGTGTCGTGAGCTCGCACGTGTAGTAAACACCATCCTACTTATTTTGCAGACATTAGTTTCGGTTCAAAGAGCAGGACAGCCGTTATAATGCACAATAACATTGAAATTTCAACCTTCTAACTCAAAACGGCTCGCAGAATTCACATTGTGATATCTATGAGCTCTGGGAACTACTTAACACCAAACGGATCGTGAACTAGTTCACCTATTTCTGCAATAAACTAATTAAACGTTTTTATTTACTAAAATTGATAATTTTGCCTTAATATACTTACTAGATATTTATAAGACTATGTGTTTTAATGCAACTTTTTTACACCTATATACATATAATGTATATATCTATAAAGACATAATATTTCGAAATAGACAGATTTTTTTTATCCTACCTAAACTGATAGCCTTGAGAGGCCATTTCAGCGTAACCTTAACTAGTAGGTGATTATGGTAGGCAGCGGCTTAGCTCTGCCCCTGGCATTGCTGACGTCCATGAGCGACGGTGACCACTTACCATCAGGTGGGCCGTATGCTCGTCTGCCTACAAAGGCAATAAAAAAAAAAAAAAAAAAAAAAATGAGCTCACGGGCTCAAACCGGAGTGATGCTAACACTGACCCTAGCAACAGCAGTGCTTCGCAGATAGACTGGATCAGTATAAGTGGGCTTCTTATACATACTCCAGGGTTGCCAGGGACAGCATATGCCCAATAGAAAAAAGACGGAGCTTAGTTGATATAAAACAACCTGATGAAATATCAACCCACCCGCGTATTCCGTATATTTTTCATGTTTTATTTTTATTTTATTTTTATTTTTATTTATTTATCAAGTCGCACCAACAAAGTGATCATCAATACAAAACATTGACAAATTGACAAAAGTTCATGGCAGATGTCACCTCAATTATAGATTATCCTATTTCTTCAATGCTAATAAAAATATTAAGGTCGGCTTCCTTGGCACTAATAAAACTAGGTAAATGAAGTCTCGGACCGGCTGATATAAATAGGAACGAGCGAGAAAAGCTTGCATTGCATTTAGAAATAGAATATCCATGTCACTAACAAAACAAAACAAAAGATACAAACCGGAATTTAACGTAGGCAGTCCAAATATCATCCTTATGTTCATGGAAAAACAAGTGAAATTGCCGTGCATAGTCATAATAGATGAATACACAAATAGAGTTTAACAAATTTGCATATTAATTTATTTGAAAAAATAAAAGCAGACTTTTCAGAAACTATAAATATTGATGAGCATATTATTTATTGCTTGCGTAGCTTTTCTTTATAAGTGTTTTTGTAGGCACTGACGTCAACAAACTATTGGTGACTTTGTATATTTTAAATGACTAATAATAACATATCTAATTATGTATCTGATTCTTACGACATCTTAAATGAATAAATAATAGTTTAAAAAAACTAACAAAATACGCTTTTATAGAAAATCCAACTAAAATACTGGAAAATAAATTTTAATAAATTTCAATTAAAAATAGTGTAAGAAAAAAATATATTTTATTGTAAAAAAAGCGTGGAGTGCATGGTGTAAGTAGTTATAAATATTTTATGAACAGATATGAGTAGAAGGGTTATTTTGATAATATCCTGAAAAGCACCCCACGCTTTTTGACAATAAAATAATTTTTTTTTAAACTATTTTTAATTCAAATTTATTAAAATTTATTTTCTATTTTTTAGTTGAATTTCAATTTTTTTAATTTTTCTTTAACTATTGAATTGTCATCGGTCTTGAATAAGTATACCGAATTTCGAGTTAATTCGACGTTTTGAAGGGGGTCAAAATCATGTTCAAAGATTCCGTTACAAACATACATAGGTACGTCTGAAGCCAATAAAAGCGTATTAATAAAATGGAACGTTTCAATAGAGAAATCCTGCTGAAGAATGGTTCAGCGGTGGATGCAGCGATCGCCGCCATGTTCTGCAACAGTCTTCGGAATCAGCAGAGCATGGGGCTGGGGGGTGGATTCTTCATGACCGTTTATATTAAAGAAGAGGAGAAGGCGTACACCGTGATAGCCAGGGAGAAGGCTCCTGCCGCCGCTACTGTTGACATGTTCAACGGAGATTTCACAAAGGCTTCTAAAGGTATGCTATCATATTAAAATGAAATCGTTTCCGTTGAAAAATCGAAATTCGACCATAATCACTGGCATTTAGAATCATTTACGTATTAAATATAATTTTTTATTTCATCGTTTTGTTATCACTGAAGAAAACGGAACTGGATTATTTTGAAAAATATTTTTACCAGTTCCTTGAAATGAAACAATTTACGTGAACGAAAAATTACTAATATCGTGAATCAGAAACAATAGAATCAACTTGTGAAATAATTTTGACACAGTCCATGTATTTTAATGTAGTCACGAAGATTATACGTGACTCAGAAATATTAATGAAGCGATAAAAATTTTTTTAACGAATTTCTAGATAAGAATAAATTGTGTAAGAAACACGTTTTTCAGAATGATTAGTATCGTTCGTAAATCAGATATTTATAGCATTATTTCGTTAACATCCCTTCGATAGTCTATCCACTATGTATGTATATGTACTATATATACTACATTTATGTACTATATTTAACTTTGTAAGTGACATAGGTCACAGAGCACCACCCCATTTCTTCACGTGGTTGTAGTAAAAGGCGACCAAGGGATTTTTTTTTCTTTTGGTAGGACCTCCCTCTTGTTAGTCCGCACGGGTAGGTACCACCGCCCCGCCTATTTCTGTCGTGAAGCAATAATGCGTTTCGGTTTGAAGGGTGGGGCAGCCTTTGTAACTATAATGAGACCTTAGAACTCATATCTCAAGGTGGGTGGCGGCATTTACGTTGGTAGATGTCTATGGGCTCCAGTAATCACTTAACGCCAGCCGGGCTGTGAGCTCGTCCACCCACATAATAAATAAAAAATCTATATTTTTATTGCGTATATGGGTGAACGAGCTCACGACCCATCTAGTGGTAAGTGGTTACCGGAACCCATAGACATCAACAAGGTAAATGCCACCACCTACCTCGAAACATTAATTCTAAGTCTCAGTCTTATAGTGCAACGGCTGCCTCACCCTTCGAATCAAAACCCATTACTGCTTCACGGCTGAAATAAGTATGGCTGCGGTAGCCATCCGTCCTACCACCAGTTTAATTTTTCTACCTGAGAATCGCTATATCTGGCATCAGTATTATCTAAGTACCATGCCTAATACATAACATATTTTATGCCTTCTGGTTTGAGACTAACCGTTATAAAATTACGAGTGACAAATCGACCTCATGTGTCAAAGCGGGTGGCAGAATTTACGTTGTGATGTCCAAGGGTAACCGGAACCCCAAACGAGTATTGAGGTCGTCTACCTAACCAGTACAATAATGTAAAACAAATGCTTTGTTATTAACAATGTGTTTGACCCAAAAAAATATAACGTTATCAATGAATAATAAAACCAAATTATCACCGTAATCATTCCTTTTCAATACGATTTTAGGTATGTAATAATCATGTGCTTAATATTATTTGTTTTTATGTTATTGTTCTGAACTAGAACGAACACTATTTAAAGAAACATTTACTTAACGAGGAGGTGCCGTTCCAGGATAAAATATTATTTTTTGTAATTGAAGTAGGCACTATGTTTACTATTACTAATATTTATTTAATGTATATAATTTGAAATGGTTTTACGATGTTGTTACGATGATTGTTAACTAGTTTGACCGTCTGTATAATTAAAATATTAAAGAATCAAAATTTTTACGATGACACTTTAAGTAGTGAAAAAAAATTTGTTTATTTTTCGTAAGACATTCAGTTTTCCTCATTATTACTTAATCAAACTTAAACTTATGAAATCAATGAGTAATAATTAAACTACATTCATTTACTGACTTGTTTCTCTAAAACTGTAGATAATAATTTCTCTTAAGTGCCTTTCGTACTTATCTCCGTTTTGCTGAATTTTAGCATTGTTACTCTATGAATTGATTAATTTGATATTTGAGTAATATCATATTGACTAAAACCCTAGTCTAGACCTAGTTAATAATATTATTCAATAAATAATGCATTTTACTTTCCCGCACAGTCAATTATTAAATCAACATCCGATTCAAACGAGTATATTATGAACATTAAAATCAAAATAATGATTGACATATAATAATATACATTGCTACCTATAAGGATCTCTTTCTACTGTTTCGTTCGAATTCTTAATTAAGAACATGTTTAAAATTATTTTCGTTTTTTATGAGAAATGAATTTAATATCTTTTGTGCTTTTTACTAAATTATGAAGACACAACTTTGCGCTGTAATCAATCATAGGCAAATCAGAGAATTTTGAATATATAATATTAATATTTTTAAATATTAAATTAAATTCATAAAAAATTGCACGTCCTTATTCTGTTCACACAGTTCGATGTCTGTTTGGACACGATGTGTGCTTGTCGGAAATTTTACTGAATTCAATCGTACATTGACATGATTTATTTACTAATAACAAGACAAAGACACAAGTGTTATTCGAAATACGAATGACAAATTATTTTGCGGAACTGATTAATATGTAGGTATTCAATATTGAACTCTATGTCGTCATATTTAATTTTGATGTGACGTTATAGATGGTGTGATAGGATTAAGCTGCGTGTTTCGGTATCAACAAAGCTTAACAAAATCGGAAAAATGCATACAGGGTTCCGTAGTAGATTAAAAAGTTCACGATTAACATTTAATCGTAATGATTAATCTTTCATAGTACAAAAGAAAAAAGTGTTCGTTTATAAGCGACACCACTTCAGAATGACTCTACGAATATACATTTTTTTCAATGTTCAAATTAGGTTATTGGAAAAGATCAAAACACTGTTTTTTTTTCTTCAGAAAATACAAAATCATCCAATAAAATCACATACGATTATTACTGAAATCGGTCAGAACATCAGCGTCAGCTAGTTCTACAGGCTCTACTATACCCGTTAGTAATTATTATTTTAAAGGCAATGTTAACTATTTCAAACTGGTAAAACCCGATCAGACTCCGCTGTCACTGTCGATAATTGTAGAAAAACATGAGCTTTCTATCGTATGATAATGTCATTAGGACGAAGCCTACCTTGAGGACCAACAGTATATGTATAAATATGTACTTTCATTTATGTTGAATAATTTTTTTTACATTTGATTTTGATTTGATTTGATTTGATATGAATTAGAAACGTCTATGCAACAAACATACATACAAACGCTATTTTTTATTGATATATGTAGGTACATTCGGTGTAATCTATGAAGGCTAAGAGATACTTCTGTCTGATAAATCTTCTGATTCGATCTAATCTAAACATTACAATAGCGTTCCAATTTTAAATAAGATAACTATATAAATATTATTATTATTATAACTAAGATTACGATAGAATCCCAGGTGGCGGTGGCGTTTCGGAAATGATTCGATTGGCATAACTATCGACTAAAAGTGTATATTACTTATAGGGGTATTTGTAACTTTGTAATGTCCATAAAATTTGAAGTCGTCGTGGCCTAAAGGATAAGACGTCCGGTGGATTCGTGTGTAGCGATGCACCGGTGTTCGAATCCCGCAGGCGGATACCAATTTTTCTAATGAAATACGTACTCAACAGATGTTCACGATTGACTTCCACGGTGAAGGAATAACATCGTGTAATAAAAATCAAACCCGCAAAATTATAATTTGCGTAATCACTGGTGGTAGGACCTTTTCGGAGTCCGCAAGGGTAGGTACCACCACTCTGCCTATTTCCGCCGTGAAGCAGTAATGCGTTTCGGTTCGAAAGGTGGGGTAGCCGTTGTAACTATACTGAGACCTTAGAACTTATATCTGAAGGTGGGTGACGCATTTACGTTGTAGATGTCTATGGGCTCCAGTAACCACTTAACACCAGGTGGGCTGTGAGCTCGTCCACCCATCTAAGCAATAAAAAAAAGATTTCATCGTTAATAATTTACGTGATCAACTCTGACTTAATTTAGAAATAACATTGCTATAAACGAAAAACATTAAAATACCTACAATGAGCTAACTTATCACTAAAAGCAATCTCTTCCATACAACCGTTAAATAGTCACGAAAGGAAAGTATGCATTTCAGATCTAGTTATAGATGCAGTAATTCATAATAATAAGCCAAATACAAAATCGCACTCTTAATTTTAATAGTACGCAAGTTAAAATAATGTAAATACATGCGTAGTTATACGTATATAAATATTTTCCAATAGATAACTACAAATGTACGTAAACAACACAGCTCATATCTATACTATACCTATATAAATACTTCCATACCATTTCTAATACTATAAATGTGAAAGTTTGTTTGTTGTCCTTCTTCTACGTCGAAACAAAGCAATAGCATGACATGGTTTTTTTTAAAGTATTAGTTTTGGATCGAGATAGTGACATAGGCCTTTTATCCCGAAAAAATATCTCAATCTCACGGGAAACTACGTGGACACTTTTCCTTCTATAACCACGCGCACGAAGCCACGGGTAACAGCTAGGGTAACATAATTGACACTTTTACCTCATATCTCAAGGTAGGAGACGGTATCCACGTGATATGATGTGTTTATCTGTTGTAATCACTTCGGATCCTCACGTCATTTCGGCTCCTCCCGGTTCACTATTGGTGGTTTTAGGTACCTCAAGCACAGGTCACTGTTTCCGTCGAACCCGTCGCTTGCGACGAAAGGTTCACCGAGTAAATTGACAGACACAGTTCACTGAGTATCTCGCCGGATTCTCAGTGGGTCGCGTTTCCGATCTGGTGGTAGATTCTGCGAACACTGCTCTTGCAAGGGCTTGTGTTAGCAACATCCTCAGGTTAGAGCCCCGTGAGCTCACCTACTCGCCCGGTTACCCGGTACTGGCATAGGCCCCAGGTTACCAGCATAGGTAAAAAAAACCACCAATTACAAGACTCCTTATTAATAATAATTTATAAGGAGCATCAACTAAACAGCTTAATAAACCATATAAATACATAAGTAAATGTATAGTTAACGTGTAAATAAATAAGTAAATATAACAATTTAGCCACTAACAAGCCTAAGTCTGAAATCTGAGCTCTTGTTACAGTCAAACGTCACGGATTTCTCCAAAAAGCTTTCTCTCGGATCTGGTTCGTACCGATATCTACACGGTTTCACCAGTCGTCGTATTCAGCTAATGCGCCTCGAGACTGAGGTTGGCAATTGTGCCAATGATTATCTCTCTACCGATATCAGACGGTTGTATTCTATTCTTTTGAATCATTGTGCGATCTGAACTTGACAGATGACTCTATAGACTTTGTTGCGGTGTAATTGTCGCCCGAATTAGACATACATACATTTTTTTTATTGCCCTTGTAGACAGACGAGCATACGGCCCACCTAAGTAGCCGTCGTGAGGTTCGTGGTTACCGTCGCCCATAGACTTCAGTAATGCCAGGGGCAGAGCCAAGCCGCTGCCTACCGCTTAATACTCTCCACAAGCCTCTTTTAAAGAAGGATATGTCATAGCGCTCAGGAAACACTGTGGAGGGGAGCTCATTCCATAGCCGGATGGTACGTGGCAAAAATTATATACAAAAATATAGACACTGTTTATTAGTCTTCCTGCCTATGGATTTTCTAACGGTTATCTGGAATTGGTTGTCTGCATTCGTCTCTGATGATAAGGCCGTTTTAGTTTTAGCAGTAATGCGTTCTGATAAGAAGGGAAGGGCAGTCGTTATACTAGAACTCAAGGTGGTTGAGAAGGCGGCATTAACTTTGTTGAGGTCTATGAGGTCCGGTAAACACTTCACATAGGCGGGCTATGAGCTCTTTACCCGACTAAGCAATAAAAAAATCCAACCGAATAGAGTTCATTCCCACTAAATAAAATCGCTTTTCTTTATTCTTCTTTATTTGCATTACGTTTCGAGAAATCAATTTTCCTATCTACCTGATCCTGGAATGAATTCTCGTCTTCTGTGTTTCTTGTGAGCCTTGAAGTGTCTACGAGAAATGGCACTACACGCACGCCATCCAATATAAAAAAGGACCGTGTAAAACCCCTATGGCGTATGGGAAATTAAGAACAAATAATTAATAATATTCCAGACCAAGAAGATCTATAGATAACTAGCCATAATAAGACTTTCACAAATGCATAAAACATTCACTCATGTCTCTCGCGTAAGTTTCATGCATAGAGTATTTACGCAAATATTTTGTCCTGGATCCCGTAAGCTGTCGGAATCTTGACGGATCGTTCATTCAATTCGAACAGGTCATGCCTGAGATTATTTCCCAAAATACTGTCAAATCGAGATTTGACTAAATGCAGTCACTCATCAGCTTAAAGTTTCATTAAAAATTGGATTACTTTGATAATGATGCACCTGATTGCTTTTAAACCTAGTATTTACCGAGACCCGGTATTAATATTAAAGATTTTATAATCAATCGAAATCTAAAATTACATTTAAATATTAACCGGTTTAAGATTAAACATTAGCTATCAATTTAATTGGAATAACATATTTTGTTTATTATCGCTGATTATTTTAAATAGTACGACGCAGTTTGTTTAATCATTCCGTTTGGCTATTCTTTATTATTGACGAACAAAATACCTTTTGCGAAAATGTTCATGATCTCATTCATTTTCTTTTATTTTTGCTGTATTTTTTGTGTTATGTTATTCAATAGCATCACGTACAGCTAGACAATCAAAACACTACTTTTTGTTTATTTCGTACAGTACCCGACGATAAATATTGCACATCGACCTTCGGAAAGGACTCACAATCCGGTAATATTAGTATCGCACAACCCTATTTGTTCAACGACTGACAAACTTTACATAGTGTGCGACAGATACAACGCTCTAATAAGCTGAAATTAGCCAATTATGTCTTTCCGAAGGTCGATGTTAATATTGCATTTATCCCCCGGTACTGTAGTTAAGCAGCGCCTTAATTTGAATACAGGTCCGCTAGCCGTGGGAGTTCCCGGGGAATTACGTGGTATGTGGAGAGCACACAGGCGTTGGGGCAAACTACCCTGGGACAGTTTAATCGAGCCAACCCTGCAGATATGCAACGAGGGTTTCCCACTTTCCAAGCCCATGTACGACGCCTTGGACAAAGCACGAGCCTACGTGAAGAATGATGTCAATTTGGCGTAAGTCTACATTAGATTGAGGAAAATTAAACACTGAATTACATATATATTTATTTTTTTATCCTCTCATAGCGTCTTCCTAATCAAATTATGTAAGTATATGAGCTCACTTAACATCAGGTTCATGGCTCCTGGCCACAACAACAAAAACGTAAACGCCCCCGTCTATCTTCGGACATCAATTCGAATCTGCAATACGGCCGAAAAAATACTACCCGCCGTTCCAAACGAGTACACATGATAATTACCTCGCATGTTACAAAATTTCACACCACTAGTATGTACTATGTAGTCCAGCTGCGAATGGTGAAACAGGGAGAAGATAGTTAGACGAGCTGACTAAGAATCTCTTGTACCATAGACTTGTTTCGTATGTTCTTATAGAGTACTAGCTGTACCCGTCCGCTTCGATGGGCATTTAAAATTAACATTATTATTTCTCACCCCCACAAAAATTCTCATCATAAACGCCCCCGCAACCGGTGTAGGGAGTCCAACACCCATATAAATATTAGCCTATCCATTAAGTACATGTATTTTCTACATGGATACCGAGTTTCAAGTCAATCGGATGTATTTTTCAGTAGTTATAACGGAACATCCGTAAAAACCACTGTAGATTTATATATTAGTACAGATATTTCACGTAATGTGTTAAAATTTTGCCTATCGATCACTTGTTTCATTGACTCCGATCAGAAAAAGTCTTGAACGATATTGAGTGAACGGTAAGTAAATAAACACAGTGGTATACTAAAATGGATTCTCCCTTCAGGAAAATGTACTACAGTTCTTCAATGGAGAGGTTTCATAGACCAGGAACAATCGTTAAGCCAAGTGAAGCCCTTTGCAATACGTTCAAGAGGATAGCCAAGAACGGCGGAGACGACCTGTACAACGGCACTTTGGCTGAAGACTTCGTGGAAGATCTGAAAAGGATCGGAAGTATTATCACCGCTGAAGACATGAGAAATTATGAGTAAGTTTTTGTTTTCTTTATAACACGACCAACGTGAATCTGTAGTGTCACTTAACACTAAAAGGTCACTCACTATCATCAATTAATATGTAGAATTATGATAGTCTCTCTCCACTGGAGCTCATTAAATAAAATTGGTAAACATAGCATTAAAATTTATGAACATATTTTTTTACGATAAAACCAAATACGTAAACAAAATAGTTAAAAAATTTTGAAGTTTTTATTAAGCTATTAATAAAAATCGGGTAAATACGTGTCGTACTAGACACTAATGGATTACCATGTTTGGGACAAGCGCCTGAGTTTTAAATTCAAATATAAAGATCAATCAACACGTAAAAGGACTTATTACTAAATAACAGGTTCCGATAACATACTAAGTATTTTAAAAATTTACACCTTATAAGTTTAGTACTATTTGTACGTACGTGTCTTCAGCATAGATTATACACTTAATATACCAGTTTGCAATGAAACATTGCAAAGCTATTGACGGTACTTGAGGGATATATTATTTATTTTACATTACTATCCACGGGTAGAAGATTGCGCATAGTAGCTAGTATTGAATGCTTATTCGAGACATTTAGTTGATTATAGGTATCGCAATGTGAATGCCTCCACCCACGATGAGTGATGGGCTAGAAATTGTATTATTATCGAAAGCATTGATCGTAGGGCAAATTATTATCGCCCCAGCTAAACACCAATCCATTGAAGGTCCTTTTAAAACCTATTACTAAGTTCATTAAATCCTTGTATAAGCATCGCAATCGTAACCATTAGATATACATAACTCTAAATAATACAATCAAAATGTTATATGTTTTTTTGCCATCTTGGAATGTATCCCTTACAATCATATTACTTAGCGTCAGTTAGCGTTTAGTGTATTCGCGACATATTCACGGATAACAATACTCTCAAAGCTTTTACTATATTTATCAAGCACAACGTACTTTTCAAACACTGAAAGAACGTCTGTTTCATGGTAGAAATAGGCAAGATTGTCATTGTACAATTTTGGAGTTAGTGTATTTCATGTCATTCAGTCAGTCAGCCATTTTATTATGTTTACGTTATCGGATAGTTAATGAATATAGCTATAATGACAAAAAACTCAAAACATATCGAGTTTAATAATAAAGTATTGATGTTCGTCGTAATTTGTTCTGTCCAATCGCTAGGTTCGTTAAAAGAATATTTACACCTTTACCTGTTATCTATTTAATAATACGTGAAGCAAAAACTTTGTATCCCTTTTTACGAAAATTGTGCGGACGGAGGAGTATGAAATTTTCCACACTTTTAGAGAATATAGAGAAGAAGTGCACAATACTAATATATTTTTAAAATAATGCAAAAATTATACATTAAATCAATAAAGAAAACATTACACACACTACATACCATGTATTTGACGCACACACGCATGCATACCATTTATTGTCAAACTTTTGTTCTTGACGTCTGTTGTCAAATTGAGAATAGATTAAATATTGTTTGTCTTTTTTAATATTTTTATAGTGTAGTCTTGGCGAAATTTGTGATTATAGAAGTATAAAATACAATCATAATAGTGTACAAACTTACAATTACAATTAATTATAGTCGAATTTCGACTACTGCGGGACCTCTAGTTAAGTTTTAATAAGTGATTAATTTCTAATTCTCAACAATTTCTTATGACCTAATTAGAAGATATTTTAGAAAAGCCAAGGAAAAACAAATTATAAAATTGCGTTAAAACCATTATATAATATAAACAAACATTACATAAAATAAAATACAACGCAAAAAAAAAACAATAATAATCATGCAAAGCTAATCTTAAACTTTAATGATTGATCGCATTTACTTTGTAAACAACAAAAAATGTGATATGAAAAATAACAAAATACTGCTATGATAACGTTTACATAAACACGTTATCAAAACATTAAACGCGCGGACATTTTATAAATATTTATTTCAATTTGTTTTCAAATAATAAAGTAATTAAATGTAACGAAATCTACTGCGATAAGAAGTTTTTATTAACCTGTTTTATTTGTGTGATTATTGTCTGCATATAACATTTAAATATTATATGTTTTCGTAAGCACGGTAAATTGGAATGTATAAAGCCTTCTTGCTACATATATGTATTTATTTTATTTATTTATTGTTATTTATTGTTAGTTATTTATTGTTACTAGTGGTAGGACCTCTTGACCACTTGTGATGTGAGTCAATTATGCCTGTATGTACTTTTTTGCCTAATAAATGTACATAAAAAATAAGCAGTCAAAGGGGAATGCCAGGTCGCCATAGTAATTTAGGCCCACAGTGCACATTTATACAGACTCATGGTAATAATAGCAGACAATGGCAATAATTAATTAGTAAAAGAAGTGATTTATAAAAAAGTTGCCATTTTAAAGTTATACAATAATTTTATCTCTCGTTACAGTACATGTTATATTAATGTAATATTTTAATAAATGTCCCGTATGCATTCCCGGGTATTTCCATATAATGTGTTTCATAGTGCATAACGTAATGTTCTAAATAATTTTAAAGAAAATTTAAAAAAAACGCGTAATTTCTATTAAAATTCTTACGCACCAATATATATACATACATATATGAAGTAAAAAGATTGTGTACTGTTTACTATTCGCCGAAAATAAAGTAATTTAGAAGTAAACTTCCAAATTCATCAAATAATATTTAAACGCTAATACAATAATTGCTCAAATGTAGGTACCTACCGGCTTAGTGAAATGTCATTGAACTGCGCCGAAATGCTTACAAAATATATTTTTTGTTGTAAGTATATATTATATATTACATTGAGGTTATGAGTGCGTTCAATTGCTAACAAACTTCATTCATCAGCAAACTATAAAGTCAAAGAAACAGCTTACCGTTTATATAAGAACATTGATACAATTTAATAACTTTTTTAACCTTAGTATGTCGATCTTAGTATTACGATAGATGGTTACCATAGGAATACTATAGGTACTTATAATGTCATTAAAACAGCCAAAGCATCGGAAAGCATCATTTTAATTACGGACTTGTATAGGTATACTAAAACCTAGTTTTTCTAGCGATAGTACAGCAGGCAAGACTCATTTTAGCCTTCAATTTCGTGCCTCAAGTTAGGCGGCCATTGACATTGATATTTTCATTCGTGTATATGAATTCCGGTAACCACTAAGAGCAAGTAGACCGAAAACTCATTCTACATACGATGTAAAAAAAAATTTTTTTTTATTGCTTAGATGGGTGGACGAGCTCACAGCCCACCTGGTATTAAGTGGCTACTGGAGCCCATAGACATCTACAACGTAAATGCGCCACCCACCTCGAGATATAAGTGCTAAGGTCTCAGTATAGTTAAAATACATGACGTAAAACACATGAAAAATATATTTACATGCATGTTACATGAGCACGTAAAACATGACGATATGTTATTCCATATTTCATCATAATTCTATTAAACTGCCGGAACAATGCTAGTTCATTTTCACAATAAAATCATAATAACGTTTTCAAACAATGAATACGCAATGAATACAACTGTTCAAAAACAAACGATTACTCATTAATACAATGTTAGAACAATTGTTTTTGTAAACGTTAACAACTGCAAACTCTAATAACATTATGTTTTTTTTTTATCTATATATTAATACGTGAAGCAAAAACTTTGTACGCCTTTTTACGAAAATTGCGCGGACGGAGGAGTATGAAATTTTCCACACTTATAGAGAATATAGAGAAGAAGTGCACAATGCTAATATTTTTTTTAAATAATGCATGAAAGATACATTAAATCAATAAAGAAAACATTACACACACTACATACCATGTATTTGACGCACACACGCATGCATACTATTTATTGTCAAACTTTTGTTCTTGACGTCTGTTGTCAGATTGAGATTAAATATTGTTTGTCTTTGTTAATATTTTTTATAGTGTAGTCTTGGCAAAATTTGTGATTATAGAAGTATAAAATACAATCATAATAGTGTACAAACTTACAATTCCAATTAATTATAGTCGAATTTCCGCTACTGCGGGACCTCTAGTAATTATGAAAAGAGGACGAACTCAATTCATTCTATTTGCTGGTAGCCAAAGGGGTTATTGCAGCTACGCCCAGATAGATCGGTGTACTGATGGGTTCAACCTGAGCGAATTTGCTTACACTAGCCCTTGCAAAGAACAGTGCTTCGCATAATTTACAAACGGATCGCAATCCCGACTCACTAAGCAGATCCGGCGAGAAGCCTGGGCTGTGTCTATTTAAAAAAAACCTTGATGAATGTTTAATTAACCTTCCGTGATATTCAAAGAACCACACCTAAACTATTGCAGTAAAACAACTATAGAGTCCTAATTTCGATGGCAAAATGCTATTTAACTATTTATATTAAGTAGATTGCAAAACGTTTTTTTTATCAATGAAAATTCCATTTCACATTTAAAGCCAGAACTTTATGATATTTTCTTTGAATTCACGAATCGTAGACATAATTAAAACTGCTTATACGGCTTAATTTCGCGTTTTAATCCTTTGACTGCCGTGTAGGTCACCGGTGCCCTACGCGGCGCACTGAAGTAATTACGTCGATTTCTGTTACTAAGCGCCTGGATTGCCTAACTTTGCTTTCTTTTGTTTTTAATGGTTTTTTTTATTGCTTAGATGGGTGGACGAGCTCACAGCCCACCTGGTGTTAAGTGGTTACAGGAGCCCATAGACGTCTACAACGTAAATGCGTCACTTACCTTGAGATATAAGTTCTAAGGACTCAGTATAGTTACAACGGCTGCGCCACCCTTCAAACCGAAACGCATTACTGCTTCACGGCAGAAATAGGCGGGATGGTGGTACCTACCCGTGCGGACTCACAAGAGGTCCTACCGCCAGTAAAAAAGTAGCAGACTTTTAATTCTCCCAAAAATAAATTCTTTCTCAATATCTTCAAATTCGTTTTCCCAGAGTCTACTAAATATTCCGTACAGACTCACTAGACGTAAAACGTAAATCTAGTTTTACTAGGGCACATTACGAGTAAGTATAATAATTGATTGTTTTTTTGTAATGGCGATGAAACCTTAACAAAAATTATCGGATTCGTCTTTCCCAGAGTCCACTAGATATTCCGTGCAAGACGTCCTACCATCAATAATAAAACGTTAATCAAGTTTTATTAGAGCACATTACGAATACGTTTTAATAATTGGCTGTTTTTTTAAATGGCGATAAAACGTAAACAAAAATTGTGTGCAGACGACGACAAACAGTGACAACATAAGTAGGTTTTAATCGACCCCAATAAATCATACTAGTAGTGGAATATTACCAACCGATATGAAAAGGTCGATAATTTCTTCTTTGCGTCTTCGTTATTACGTTTTAAATTTTATTGCATTATTTCGGACGTATTTCGATTACCTTACTGGTGGAATAACGTCTTGAGTCCACACGGGTAGGTACCACCACCCTGCCTATTTCTGGCGTGAAGCAGTAATGCGTTTCGGTTTGAAGGATAGGGCAGATGCTGTTCTGTTAAAACTGGAACTTAGAACTTATGGGTGGCGCATTTACGTTGTGGATGTCTATGGGCTCCAGTAACCACTTAACACCAGGTGGGCTGTGAGCTCGTCCATCCACCTAAGCACTAAAAAAATAAAATAAAACTCTCTGGATAATTATTAAAGCAAACATTTTTTTTACTTATGCTTTTACCATTTATTATTTATTTCGTGTAAGGATTAAAAACTTTGTGATTTTACGTAAACAAATAATTTTTAACTATTCCCAGAAATCCAGCAAACACGTTTTACAGTATAGTACAGTAACACAATTTAATAATAAAAAAAAACAAAATATGTACATCCTGTTGCGAAAGAGAAAACAGAGACACGTAATTTTTAAAATATGTGATATTTTCATTATTTTCCTGCTCTAGTGGGGGAATTTCGTCATGAACAATATAATTTTTATTTTATTTTTCAAAATTATCCTCATTTATTCTTAAATTCCACGTTTAAAGACTATATTTTAACATATGGTATATTGCTTAAATGGTATTCTACACTTTAGAACCCGTTATGAAAATGTCGAAAGCTTCCAAAGGCTATTTATGGAAACGCTTTGCCAGAAAAGATTTATAGCGTAGTTATCCGTTTAGCTATATTAGGATTTTAAAAATAAATTTACCACGCAGTCAACGCAAAGAAGCAGTCGGTCCACACTACGTTGGAACATGTGTATCTACTAAAATAAAAATGGAACCGGAACTGAACTAATTACAATTTGCGACAATTTAATTTTATTCTGCGAATGATACAGCGAACGATGGAATTTAAATCAAAACTTCTCCAGCTTTATATCTGTCCTTTTGGACCACAGATATTATCTGTCTTGGACTCAATAAACTCGGAAAACATTACACGGATTTTATTGAAAATTCAGATAGCATAACCATCGATGCCACATTAAATATTTTTCCTTTTTTGAGACCAGGGGGACCCAGTATTACTGGATTACCGGATCCCATGTGAATACCACCACCCGCCTTAAGCATGAAATCGAAATCTCAATTGCATTAAAATTCAAATCTTGAAAGGGAAATACCCGGCTTATGATTTCTCTGCGCTCCGATATCCACAACGTCATGCGTTCTATGAACTCATCCACTTATCAGAGGAAAAACTGATCAATAATTTAAATTTTTTTTCAGAGCTAAAATAACAGAGCCCATGACAGTGCCTCTGGGCAACGGTGATACTCTCTACACCCCACCGCCGCCCAGCAGTGGGCTTATTCTCGTGAATATACTTAACATCTTGAGTGGGTACGGCTTCAATGCGGCCAGCATCAATAGCACTGAAAACATGATACTCACTTATCATAGAATAATAGAATCATTTAAATACGCGTACGCGACCCGCACTAAATTGGGCGATATGGAGTTTTTGGATTTGAAAGAGGTAATTCAGTGTTAATATTATTTAATATTACCAATAAAAATGACCACATTTTAACAAGAATAGCCATTGACAATACATACGTCTAACTATTCAATTGGGGTTTCGACTTCACGTCCTAAGTTGGTAGATGAATGCATGTTGATCAGCTGGCGCCTATAGACGCTTCAATTGACCTAGTGTCAATAGGTCATAGGCCGTGAGCTAATTTATCCAATAACAAAAAAATAACAGACTAATTGTTGCTGAAATTCAGATTTGACATGGTTACTACCACAAGCACTTTTAGGAGGTACGATATAAAAATTTGAATTTATTCGTTTTCTAGTTGATAAATAACGTTACGAAGCCGGAGTATGGTGCGGATATCCGTATGAAAATCAACGATTCATCGACAAGTAACGATACTGCAACGTACGGAGCTGAAGATTATAATCCTCCTGATTCTGGGACCGCTCACATATCTATCATAGGGACAAATGGGGACGCTGTTTCCGTAACCAGTTCCATCAACTTTTAGTGAGTTTATTTTTACACGCTTTATATTAGCTTCACCTGTATGTATGTTTGTAACTGACTTCTTTAGACGCGATTTTGACCCACTTTAAACGGCCAGATTCCATTCAAACTTTGTAGATCTATCCAGAACGATGACAATTCAGTATTAAAAAAAATATTGGAAAAAAAATATTGAAAAAATTTAAAATCAAGTAAAAAATTAAAAATAAATAATAGCTTAAAAAAACTAAAAAAATACGCTATAAAATTCAACTAAAAAATAGAAAATCAATTTTAATAAATTTAAATTGAAAATAATGTAAAAAAATATATTTTATTGTAAAAAAAGCGTGAAAAAAAACCATCATAGTTATTTCGTTGTTCTTACAACCTTGTAAAATTGCAAAATTTCCGGAAAATATTGACAGCAGCATTAAAACTTACCATGCTTGGTCACAGTCTTGCATGACGCGATCGCCTTGGTTGCAATGATTTTTTCGGGCCTTCTAAACCACTGAGCCAGCCGTAACTGGTGTATTTTATACCATTATTGCACCATGATAACGTGGTGCAGAACCATACAGACATAAGCCACAAAATCTGAAATCAGTTTTACAATTATTAAAAATTTAATCAACTACCAACCCAAAAACAACCAAAGTGTGTAGCATAGCAATACCTCGCCATCTTTGTAATTATACCTATAATATATTTGGGAAGGTTCATGAATAAAAGCGGATGAATATATCGAAATTCTTTATTTTACTACACAATTACTTCGTACACGTCTTTCTAAAACTTTTTTTTTCTTCCTACCCTCTCTAACCTTAAACTGCTATCTCTTTCTGAATCTAATAAAATGTTGCCACTGCAACAGGCTTAAACAAAATAAATATTTAAAAAAAAACTGAACAAAGGTAATAAAAATAACACTCCCCACATATATATGTATACGTTGGTTTATTCTTTCAGCTACGGTGCTGGTTTTTCGACCCTCAACACCGGTATCGTGATGAACAACGTAATGGACGACTTCTCATCACCTGGAATCATTAATTATTTCGGCTTAAAGCCTTCGCCCGCTAACTTTATAGCGCCAGGCAAAAGGCCGTTGTCTTCAATGAGTCCAAGCATTATTGTAGATAAGAATGGAAATGCGAAGATGGTGATCGGTGCCTCCGGAGGAACCAAAATCACAACGGGTATTGCTTTGGTGAGTAGAGCTTAGCAATTTTTTTTTTAATTAGGCATAACAGTCTAAACATATAGAGAGTCCTGAAATAAACCTGAATACTTCTAACTCTGTACGAAAAGTCAGGAAGAATATTCAATTGCCTTAGGAAAATAATAATAATTAATCTACGCTCCAGTATAATTAGTTTACGGCAAAAAATGTAAATAAGAATTAGGCAAACATCACAACCAATCAAGATAAGGATAATGAAATAATAAAAAATCATTCGTTCACTATTTCAATGATAATATATTAAGAACATTTAGCGTTTCAAATCACCACAGAACCAATCGACAAATTCTAATATTTTTTATGTAAGTTGAACATCAGTCAGCGCACGTCGAGCAGTGGTCGTAGATTGTAATCGAGATTAATCTAGACGTAAACGATTTTAGGTGACAATGGGCAAGCTATGGTTCGGTCAGACAATTAAAGAAGCCGTGGATAGCCCCCGAATACACCACCAATTGTTTCCTATGAACATCGAATATGAGTACGGAATTATTGAGGTAATGTATTACTTACCTTGTAAACTACTTACGAATTAAAAACACCCTTGAAATTACTTGTCACTTTTCCTACTTCCCGTTTCCTTCTGCTTTGTGTCTTTGTGTATTGAAGACAATATTACATATATATAATAATACAACAGGCTGTTAATAATTGAATTTTTTTAATGATATTCAAAATGAAAATTATTAAATCTATTGAATTCCAAATATAATTTTAACACTTCTACAGAATTATTGTTTTGTGTAAAATATTTTTTTTTGTGTTTTCTTCTATTGTAATTTTCTTATTTATTTTTTTACAAATTAGTTCTGTTTATTTTCGACTCCCAATCACGATTTTCAAAATTTGTAATAAGTAACAATTTTCATTGTCGCGCAAGGCTGATGAACTTAAGATTGAGATTTATTGAATAGATTTTTTTTATTGCTTAGATAGATGGACAAGCTCACAGCCCACCTGGTATTAAGTGGTTACTGGAGCCCATAGACATCTACAACGTAAATGCGCCACCCACCTTGAGATATAAGTTCTAAGGTCTCAGTACAGTTACAACGGCTGCCCCACCCTTCAAACCGAAACGCATTACTGCTTCACGGCAGAAATAGGCAGGGTGGTGGTACCTACCCGTGCAGACTCACAAGAGGTCCTACCATCAGTACCTAACGATAATGTTATTTGGAGCAGTTTGCTTGATGTAATACAAAATGTATACGCTAGTCCTGCTGCACTCTACTTTACTTGCCATGCCAAATAATTTAATGCAACTTAAAATACAGTTTTACCGTAAGACATAACCAAAAAATAACCTTTCTTCCTTAACTAAAGGTACTTTTGAAATCGTTTCACAGGACGTAGTGAAAGGACTAAGGGAGAAAGGTCACGGCATGATTCGTTACAGAGATAGGGGGTCAGTGATATGTGCCCTCTTTAGAAACAAAACGGGGATTTACGCAAACGCTGACTTCAGGAAAGGAGGGGACGTCGCCGGTATGGACTGAACGAAGTATTTATAATTCTAATATTTAATGACTTTATAAATTGTGATTTAAAAAAAAAATCGTGTCACAACGACCGCGTAACTCTATATTACAATTCTGTTTCTTCATTTAACAAGAAAAATAAATAAGTGTAAATGTCAAATCGTTTTGACGTTTGATGCATGCATGACGTTTGATGCAAGCAGGATGATGTATGTATGAGTTGAGCCATAGATTATACACTTAATTTAATCTATTAAATGAGCTATTATGAGTAGATCTTTGTCAAACTATTATTTGATTAATGTTGCGTTTATATTTTTTGATTTGGCACTCATGCTGCTATAATTCAATATTTTAAGTGTTTAGTTTAAGGAATTCAAAAGTATTTTTGTTTGTTAATATATATTTGACTAGCTATAAAAACTATAAACGAGTAAAACTATAAACTATAAAAAATATAAAAACCTAGCTAAATAGAAGATCCAATTACATACATACTTTGGGCATATCTGCCCATTTTCGTTAGTGTCATACGACAAAAAAACGTATTTAGGTATCTGCGATATGTAACATTCTACGTTGATACTTTTCAATAATTATTCATTAAATTTAGTAGTTAACCCTTAATATTAAAAAAATATGGAACATGAAATGGTCGATTTTAGGTGTTTTAATTACTACTAGAATTAAAATTTTAGATATCATTTGCTAAATTATACTTCAATCACAAACATTTCATTTTTTATAGTGTATAATTTTGTTCAATAAATGCCTGTTATATCATTTTACACAAATCATTAAATCATTTCATGTTTCTACATAAGTATGTATAAAATAAAAATACATTGAATATCAAACTTTTAGTGGAATTTACATCGTCTATTTTGGGCTCTGTAATTATATAGTAGAGTGAATAAGAAAAATCATTAAATTAAAATAAAAACAATAAAAATGTACATCTATTTTTAGAAAACCGGCGCGGCGGTTTCACTCATAATACAAAATTGCTTCATTATTTTTTACAGTAATTAATAGTTAGTAATCATTTAAATAAATATTACGATGCTCTATCGTGAATTTCTTTAACGGTTAAATTACGCTTATATTAATTATTGGAACTTAAAAAAAGATTATGTCGAAGAAAGGTATAGAACTGATTGTAACTCGTGATAATAAGGGAGTAATGGAACTGTGTTATAGACTATTGTTAGACTTTTATAACGTTATTTAATTTAAATAATTATAAATGTTGTTTGTATAAATTCGTTTGTTAAATGATTTTATTTACTAAAACGCACAGTATATATATATACTTCTATATATAAAATTATTTCTATAATCAAGTAGATTCAAATTACGTTGTCTACATCACTATAGCTTGCATAATTAATTTTTAACAACGTAACTAAATAACTGTAGATAATAAAAAAGTTATTTCGTGATTTGAAATTTGATTGTATGCAGTATTTAATGAGTGATGTTTGTGGACTATAGTTTTGAATGGATTGAAATTAATTCAGTATTGTTCTATTACAATTAAGCTAGTCTGTTTTTTGTAATATGTATGGGATCTGCCAAAGCGATCGAGTTATCTAATTTTCGTCTGCATTCGTCATAATCCTATAAACAACCAGTCTAATGTTTTTTTTTTAGTATAACGAAAATTAAAACGATTTTTGTAGTAAAAAAAATAAAAGTTCTTGAATATTTATGCACTTTATTATTTCTGAACAAAATTAACATACATAACATCGAGTTCATACATCACTAATTACAATTTGTCTTGCATTGTAATTGCATTGCAACATTTTCGATATACATATATATATATATTATAAATTCTTAACTTATTGACTAGTCACGGCGTGTTTAGCCTAATTCTAACAATTTCGTCTAGTAAGTATTACGAAAATTTTGAGTTGCACTTACGTACCTATTTCTGCCGTGAAGCAGTAATGCGTTTCGGTATAAAGGGCGGGGCAGCCGTTGTAACTATATGGGTGGCACATTTACGTTGTAAATGTCTATGGGCTCCAGTAACCACTTAACACCAGGTGGGCTGTGAGCTCGTCCAACCATCCAAGAAAAAGAAAAAAAAAAAAACCTACGCAATTTTCTAATACAAATCATTTGTATCTAATCTAAACAAACTAAACAGTGACAAATAATTAAAAAATAATACGACTAATTATGTAGTATTTTTTGAGTTTTCCACCTCAATAATTTTTGGGTCAATATATTTAATGAAACCTTATTGTAAACAAGGTACAATTTGCAACATCCAATATGGAAATGTAATCGAAATTTAAGCTACACATATTATCATTATTATAGATGAAGCTAATATTCACAAAGCGTATAATAAATTACTTACTTCTTCTAAACTATAAATTCGCAAAATTTGAAAGGTTTAAATTATATACAACATAATAAAAATTTAGCCACCGTCTTTTTTATACGACTATTAAATTATATATATCTATATGTTAATTATTAGTGCAAATTACTTTCAAAATCTATTTTGAAGTGAACAGACGTACGCATAATATTATCTACATTATAGTATAAAAATAAACCACTAGTTATATAATGGAAAATATTTAAAAAAATCCACAGCGTTAATATTACTAACGTCTTTATTTAAATGCAAATTCCATAAACGCTATCCCAGTTATTTTCTCACCGAATCTCATCAGTGGGTCGCGATTCCGATCCGGTGGTAGACTCTGCGAAACTCTGCTGGCCTGTACTCAGGAGTGGAGTGAACCTTACGCCTTCTTTCCCAGAATTCAAACTATATCCATGGCGAATATCATCAAAATCCCTAAAGTAGTACGAGTTTAAAAACGTAACTTGAAAAATCTTAACGAAGGCTTTTAAATATAATTTAATTTTCGTGAAACAAAGCCATTCATATTCATATCCTTTTCCAAATTAATATGCACGAAAAATAAAAAAACAATTGAGGAAATGTGCGTAACACAATAAAAAAGACATGTGAGTCGACTATTATCAAAGCCGGCAATCTGACTTTTGGACAATGATTGGTAAATCAGAAAAACGAATTATTGACTTTGTATTCCATTGGCAGTCACAAAACTCTTCGGAACGACATCTTAGATAAATAACAGGTTAACTATTATCCTTTATTTAATGCAGGTTTTGAACCGTATCTTTTGAAGGAGACGATTATATTCAAATCAATCTGTATTGACATATCAATATTTTTTTTTTGTCCAAATGCACAGATTGCCACCTTTGATAATAGACGACTCATGTGTATGTTAAGTCTACACGGATAATTGCCATCATCCTGTCTAGTTCTGTCACAAAACAATGATAGATTCCGATTTAAAAGGATAGCCGTTAAGCTCATGGTACACGTTATGATATCTATTAGCTGTGGTAAAAAAAAACCGCCTATGATCAAATCAGAGTTCACTCATACTACCTACAGCCACTGCGCTCACCCACAGTGGGTTTCTAGAAATCTTTTCTACAACACACCGTCTGAACTTCGAAATGAACTTGGTGTTACCCGAGTGCTGTGACATGTTTTTCTTCGAACCTAGTTTTAAGAGTACTCGGCGGTAAGCAGCGATTTGGTTATGCCCCTGGCATTATTGGCGGACACGAGGGATGGTAATAGCACGCCATAGACCGAATGTTCATCTGTCTACAAGGGCAATAAAACATCATATGGACTATAACATCGCCCATGCATCTAGATTTATAAACAAGTTAAACTAGGAGCAAATATTCTCTATCGCTCTCCTATAATTAATTAACATTAATTTTAAGCCGTCGTGACCTAAAGGATAAGACATCCGGTGCATTAGTATCGAGCGATGCACCGGTGTTCGAATCCCGCAGGCGGGTACCATTTTTGTAATGAAATACGTACTCAACAAATGTTCACGATTGACTTCCACGGTGAAGGAATAACATCGTGTAATAAAAATCAAACCCCAAAATTATAACTTGCGTTAACTGGTGGTAGGACCTCTTGTGAGTCCGCACGAGTAGGTACCACCACCCTGCCTATTTCTGCCGTGAAGCAGTAATGCGTTTCAGTTTGAAAGCCGTTGTTACTATACCGAGACCTTAGAACTTATATCTCAAGGTGGGTGGCGCATTTACGTTGTAGATGTCTATAGGATCCACTAACCACTTAACACCAGGTGGGCTGTGAGCTCATACACCAATCTAAGCAATTTAAAAAAAAAACAGGTAAGCTTTGTGATCACACTCGGCTAAAGCAAATAGTTTCAAATAATTTCGTAAAAATTATTCTATTCGACGGTAGATGTCGCTGTTAACAACATTTAAGTTTTTTTTCCCTACCTAAGCTGATAGCCTTGAGAGGCTATATCAGCGTAACCTTAACTAGTAGGTGAGCTCACGGGGCTCAAACCGGAGTGTTGGTAACACTGACCCTAGCAAGAGCAGTGCTTCGCAGAATCTACCACCTGATCGGAAACGCGACCCACTGAGAAGATCCGGCGAGAAACTCAGTGAGCTGTGTGTGGGTTAATTCGCTCGTCGAGCCCTTCGTCGCAAGCGACGGGTTCGACGAGGACGGTGACCGGTGCTTGTGGTGCCTAAAAGCACCGTTAATGGATCAACATTTAAGTAAGTAGCTGCTATAAAAGCAAAACATCTTTCATAGCTTCGACCGGCGTCACGAACTTAGTGGCCCCGATGAGCACGGCGTTGTCGACGCCGCTCGTGATGACGCTGCGGTGCAGACGCTTGCATTCCTCGGCGGTCACGCCTCCGATCACGAACAAAATCACAGTGGGACTCTCGAGTGGATGTTTCAAAGTGCGAGATTTCTTGCTTGTCAGGATGCTGAAACCAATTAAATATAATATTAAATTTTATGACGATCTTCTTGATTATATTCTACCGCCGTTTGTTCTATTAATTGGTGACTAAAAGGCGGAACAGCCGTACAACGACAATACATTTTTTTTTATTGATTAGATGGTGAACGAGCTCACAGCCCACCTGGTTACTGAAACCCATAGACATCTACAACGTAAAAGCGCCACCACCCTTGACTTGAATTCAGACTTTACATCTCAAAGTGGGGAGCGTGTTGTCTCTATGGACATCCTGTCACTACCAACAACTAGGCAAGCCGTGAAGATTATTCATCTACACCTTTCTAATACTTAATTTACTTATGTAAAAAGATAATTAAGTTTACTTTTGTCATGTTAGGTTACATATCACGAATACTTGTCTTCGTTTTTTAAAACACAATATATTTATGTATAAAGGGTGACTTGTAATTCGACGTATTCCTTTTGGGATGTGATAATACATCTAATTTCCAACAAAATTAACCCTAATGTCCCTAATACGAAAATGTCTCGTTATAATAATAATAAAAAAGTAGTTCTAGTAAAAAAGTAAAATAGACCTTAATACAATTATGCCTAGAGTATATTGTATACTTTTAAATGCGGCCACATGAGATTCCGTCTTTTGGTAAGAGCCCGTCTTTTTCCTACCTATTTTAGTGACGTCGAGGCGTCATAATAGATTCACCGAACGAGTAGGTGAGCTCACGGGGCTCTAACCAGAGGACACTGATAACACTAGCCCTAGCAAGAGCAGGGCGTCGCAGAATTTAGCGTAATCGCGACCCACTGAGAAGACACTGAGAAGAAATTGCCCTTCATCGCAAGCGACGGGTTCGACGAGAACGGTGACCGGTGCTTGTGATACCTAAAAGCAGCGATAGTGAATCGGGAGGATCCGAAATGACTTGTGAGCCGTATTACCATTCCATATTCACGGTTTCTGTATTCAAATTAAAAGCTTTTACTGTAATTGTTATTCCAATGATTTTTGTTACACTTTACACGAGAGCCCCATATACATTAAAACTACAATACTCACTTCAAGCCGCTTCTCAGCAAATCTTTGATACCCTCATTTCTGTGTCGCAGGTCAGTTAGTTCTGGTCTATCCGTATCCACGAGGTCATCGACTAGCTGCAGTAACAAGCCGCGGTATTCGTGCCCAATTCCTGTCTCGCTTGTCTTTATTAACGAGTTGTATCTGTGTATTTAAAAACGTAATTGTATTTAGAATACAAGTCGTTAACTATATGATGAGGTCGGATGAATAGGTAACACTTCATACTTTCTGATCACTACATAGTATAAAACAAAGTCGCTTTCTCTGTCCCTATATTCCTATGTATGCTTAAATCTTTCAAACTACGCAACGGATTTTGATGCGGTTTTTAATAAATAAAGTGATTGAAGAGGAAGATTTATATGTATAATAACATCCATTAAATAGTGGAGAAATCAATAATAAATTACAGTTTCCGAAGCAAAGCGAGGGCGGGTCGCTAGTAAAGGTTAAGTAAACCTCGAAAGTAGTTTTAATTATTAACATTTCCATTTCTGTCGGAAATTTTCATGCATTACAGTTTGAAGAGACACATCTATGGGTTTGCTTAACAAATCTAAATGCATTGTTTTTTTTTTATTAAGATTTAATATGTGCCTGCTTTATTTTGTAGAAACTGACCCAGAAGATTTTCTTCTAATACAATGAGTGAAAAAAAAACAACTATTAAACAAATGTTTGCATATTGAAAGAATATTAAAAAAAACATACTTCTGCAAATTTTTCCTCATCAATGCTATTTCCTTTAGTCGCTTCAATGTTTTTTGAGAAATCTCATCACATTCCTCCGGTGTTACTATATGCCCTTCAACTTGAGGAAATAAGCTTTTGTGATCTTCGAACATGGCAACACTGAGAGCCTCAATTAGATCCTGTTCATGAGTTTTTGAGAATGTGACTTCAGTACCGCCGAGAGAGTATATGTGAATGATTAACGCGAGCAGATTATCCAAAGGCAAATTGCGTTCTTTACGGGATTTTATTAATGTACTCATCTGAAAATAGTTTGAAAGAAGGTAAAATAAATAAAAACTTTCAAAACTTATTTGTGTCTGTTCCCAGAATTCTTTTAGTTAATGATTTTTATTCACAATAGCTACCAAAAATCGGTTAACACTTAACTTATCTACTAGTACTGAATAGTTTCCTTTTCAGTTTACAAAACTATACTGTAGTACAGGTTTGTAAAAAATTACTAAACAGTCATTATTTGTAGACCTACTTAAATTGTTATTATTGAATCTTTAAGCTAAAATTATGAGCTTTATAGTGTGGTATATATGCTCTGCGAACCTTATGGCACCTGGAAAACCATCAACTCAGCTGCCCGTTTGAAGTAAGTACTAATAACGCACCTGTTGCAAAACACTAGTGGAGTCTCGGCTGGCACCCAAATTCTGAAGGACCTGTTTCTCTAAGCTCGCCAGGAGTTCCAATTGAGCTCGTCTCGGCGACTTCAACGTTTGTACGACGGCTAATGCCAGCTGTAGTATGCCTAGATGATTACTTATTACGTCATAATTCCCTGTAATGAGTTTTATAATTTTTAATATGCTTTTATTAGCTTCAGACTTCAGTATTTATGTCTGTAACGGAATCTTTGAACATGATTTTGACCCCCTTCAAAACGTCGGATTAACTCGAAATTTGGTATACTTATTAAGGACCGATGATAATTCAATACTAAAAAAATATTGATAAACAAAAAATTAAAAAAAAATATTATTCAACTAAAAAATGAAAAATAAATAATAGTTTAAAAAAACTAACAAAATACGCTTTTTTACAATAAAATCATTTTTTCTTACACTATTTTTAATTCAAATTTATTAAAATTAATTTTCTCTTTTTTAGTTGGATTTTCTATAAAAGCGTATTTTGTTAGTTTTTTAAACTATTATTTTTTAACACGTTTTCTTTGTTTACCCTAACCTATAAAATGAAAATTACCTTTAGCCGCCGTAACGATCTTGTCGACGCTCTGTGGAGTAACCCTGAGCAGAGTCTTGGGACTCGGTGACCGCTGTACGTCCAACTTTGACAATTTATTGTATAAATCAAACATCACTTCCTTTTGAGACTTGTTTAGCATGTGTTCAAAGGTTTGTGTGCATATATCATCGTTCGCGTGGTAGAGACAGCCCGGGCTTAGTTGTAGGTCATCTGGATGGGTGATTCTAAAATAATATATCGATGGTATAAAAACACATTTATTGTCATTTAATATACGTAACATTTAATAATGTACTTTGGATTATCCATATTAATGTTTTTTTTTATTGCCCATCGTAGTAATACGTGCTTACGTCCCACCTGATGGTGAGTGGGTACCGTCGCCTATGGACTTCAGCAATGCCAGGGGCAGAGTCAAGCTACTGCCAACCGCTTAATACTCTCCACAAGCCTCTTTTGAAGAAGGAACTGTTATAGCGCTCGGGAAACACCGTGGAGCAGAGCTCATTCCATAGCCGGATGGTATTTGGCAAAAAAACCCTTTGGAAACGCACTGTCGATGAACGCAGCGGTTCCAGATAATATGGATGAACTCTGCTCCGATGACGGGAGGTGCGATGATAAAAAGGATATGAGGGGATCATCTCAAAAAATTCCTCAGAGCACTCCCCATAGAACACACGGTACAAAATACAGAGGCATCCAAAGTCCCTCCGCAGACCCAGAGGTTCCAATGTTAATAGTAATACTGATATACAATTATTGTTTGTTTTTTCACTGGTGGTAGGACCTCTTGGGAGTGCGCACGGGTAGGTACCACCACCCCGGCTATTTCCGCCGTGAAGCAGTAATGTGTTTCGGTTCGAAGGGTGGGGCAGTCGTTGTAACTATACTGAAACCTTAGAACTTATATCTCAAGGTGGGTGGCGCATTTACGTTGTAGATGTCTATGGGCTCCAGTAACCACTTAACACTAGGTGGGCTGTGAGCTCGTCCACACATCTAAGCAATAAAAAAAAAAACAAAGTCATCATCAACTAAGATTAAATGTACTACAGGAGCACACATTAGCACATATTAAGGGCCACAAACTAAACTCGCAGGTATCGCTGTCCGTGCTGAAAAACGAGCAAACAAGATCTCCGTTTTGAACAATGTTTATGCTAGACAATGAAACTTGAACCCCATGTTTCAAGGTAGGACTCTCATTATGATGTCTGCAAGCTCCAGCATCATATAATAGACAGTTTGCCATGATCTCCTCTGTCTATTTAGAGCAAAAGAATACTAAAAGTATTACTGCTAACTACAATTTATGTCTGCTTGTCTACATCACATCTTATTTTCGATAATAATCTTTCTCTTATTCACTCACTCATTGTAACATGACATTGCATAAGCATGACATTTTGCTTGTCACCTCATCTAAAAGTTATTCTCAAGGTGCACTGTGCATCCTTTTTACTAATTATCCACCTAAGATATGTTTAGTCTTGCATCACAATTACTAAATAAAATCTAAACATTTATATGTGATATAAATTTCATATAAAGCAAAATATTTGACTTAAGATGGCGGCAGGTATTTCTAACCAATCACAGTGCTGGATATCCTAATTTATTTGTATATATTGAGATTTTAGTTTATTCTTACACATTAGCTTCACAAAGCGGAGACATATCAACGGCAACTTCATTCGAATGCCCTGGGAACTTTGGTAAAACTGCCAACACTTTGTCCAGAACAGATTCCATAGAATGACTTGTCACACTGCAGAGATCTAAGGTTCGGTCCACTATTATTAATGACGCAGGATTCGTGCAATTCTGGAATAAAGCAATTGTACTGTTTTTTTATTCAATATCAAAAAGAATGTTGGTCATCTGAAATAACATTATTTATACATTTATTAAGATCATTATTATTACTGGTGGTAGGACCTCTTGTGAGCCCGCACGGGTAGGTACCACCTCCCTTAGAACTTAGAACTTATATCTCAAGGTGGGTGGCGCATTCACATTGTAGATGTCTATGGGCTCCAGTAACCACTTAACATCAGGTGAGCTGTGACTTCGTCCACCCATCTAAGTAATAAAGAACATAATATATATTGTAATAAATCAATAAAATACATATGAACACAGTAAAATCTCATAAATACCTTTCTCCTCGATAGACAAACAGGTGAATTTTCTAGAACACCAGCTAATAAAGAACTATAGGTTCCCATGTAATAGACATCCTCTTTCAAGTTCATCGATTCAAACATGCTATTAAGACAACTGGCTAATCTTCTTATCTGAGATCTTTCCTCACTCTTTAAAGTATATAGATCTACTGAAGTTGTCTCCGGTGTCAGTCTACCATCATAGAGAGGGAACATGGCATGAAATGGTGGAGTCAGAAATACTACATTTGTTGGAGAAATTGTGAAGATCGGTATGTGCACTACTTGGACGGCACATGGCTGTAAAAGTGATTTTATTACACTTAATATTTTGAGATTTCAATTATAATAAAAATAAAAACAAAACATTTATGCAACTGTGGGTACGAATCTATGTATAAATAGGCAAAAGCACAGATAGGTCCATTTTGTTTTTTGTCAACTCATTTTTCTATACAGTCAAACACATTGATAGGTTTTATTCAACATGTTAGCATGGCTAATAATAATCCGAGCAAATGAAAAATGTTCAAATACATACAAAGTCTTAGTAGTTCATTTAAATAATCCAGAATAAAAGGCTACTCACACTTCTTCCTATCCACTGAACCATCATATCCTCCAGCATCTTAGTAGCCTCTGCAGGCCCTCTTCCAGCAGTGATGACATCACTCACATCTTTACCTTCATGGAGCTCCAAGTATACAACATCCAAACTGACACATGATATCAGTGTACAATGTGAGAAATCACTGTGTTTGATAATGTCTTGTATTGTACGTAGTTGTGTGGAAGTAGTCTGGGTTATGAATACTCCTTTCCTTTGATCTTTTGTCGCACACTGTGAATCCAAATTTTAGTCAATCATAAATGGAACCAAATCAGGTTTTAAATTCCAAAAGTGCAGAAAAATTCAAAATTTTCCTGCATTTTTAAATTTAATGTAAATAATATAATGATATTTGTTTAATTAATTGTTAAACATTATTAAATTTTAACTGTTCACACATTTAAGCACACATTGGACAAGTCATCAATCCATTAATAATTGTACTAATAATCATTAGTGTATTCATCTGAACTAGATTTACTTTAAATAATTTTTAACAACTAAATAGATATAAATTTCATATAGCATCCTAGTTACGTCAACATTTTCCCAGTCATCATTCTCGTCGATCCCGTCGCTTGCGTCGAAGGGCTCAATGAGTAAATTTACCCACAGACACAGCCCGCTGAGTTTCTCGCCGGATCTACTCAATGGGTTGCGTTTCTGATCTGGTTGTAGATTCTGCTAAGCATTGCTCTTACTAGGGTTCGTGTTAGCAACGTCGTCAGGTTTGAGCACCGTGAGCTCACCTACTAGTTAAAGTTGTGCTGAAATAGCTTCTCAAGGCTATCTATCACCTTAGGTAGGAAAGAAAACTACATTTTCAATGTTATCTTCTTCACTTATAGTTGTTATATACTTATGACTAAGATCCTCTCAGGTGGATACAATAATGTTTGCCTTGGAAGGTTTGATGGTTAGTAGTCATCGTCAACCATGGATGTAAAAAATTCCAGAAGTACATACAGCTAAATTGCTGGTTAATTAAATCATAAACAAAAGACTAGTCATTAAAAATAAAAACATATTGTACATAGGTTTAAATTAACCTCAAATGGAGATAAACTTTTAACTGCAACAGCACCTCCTTCCAGCAGGTTGAAAAGGCCCCCATCCCAATGAAGACATTCGGAACTAGCATCATCCAAGAAGACAACAGCACCAATAATTCTGTTGTAAACTTCGGCCCACCAAGTCTTACAGAATTCTTTTACAGATGACATTTTGAAACAATTAGCCACTTATTTATTTGATTAATTGCTAGGATTTAATACGTTTATTGATTGCTATAAAATATTAAAGGCGCCTTCATTTGAGGTGAAATTTACAAATTTGCATTCATTTTGAGGTTTTTGCAATTTCTTAATTCATGCATTGAGGGTAAAGGTAATATAGCCCATACAGCCGAAAGAATTATAAACAAATATTATGTAATGAAAGAAACAGATACTGTGCGAGAAGCAAAATTAGTGTTATTATGAGGTGATAACACGAAATATGTATTCCATTTGTGACATATGTTAGAAATTTTATCGGTATTCATTAAGAAGTCTTACGTCTTGCCTTTCAAACTAAGCTCATTTCTATTTCGCGGCAGAAACAAAATGATTGATCCTGCACGCTCACAGTTCTACTGAAATCAAATCGACACAACTTTTATTTTCCCACATATTTTATTACTACTTCATCTTAATTACATGTTATGTTTAAAAAGAATGTGACATTTTTATTTATAAAGTAACTATCAAAGTGAAATTTTAATCCAATAAAACATAGAAAAAAAAATTGCTTTTTTTTAATCTTTTAATAACTTAAAATATATGAATGTTTTGCAGACTAACTTTCTAAAACAAAATTATTGTAATTTAGTGGTCATCTTCATAACCGCTGGGAAGGGCATTCACATGAGGGTTGTGGAAAAGGGACTTCTGTCCATCACCCCATGGGAAACGCTGAAAACGTAAAAGGTTATTAGTATAATATATACATTCTTAATATGTAGTAAAAAATAAATATATTTCCATGTATCCCTTGGTAAATTACAATGTAAAACATTCATAGAATATACTAGTTTTAATGAAAGATCTATTAATTACTGTTGCCTGGAAGAGATTGCTTTGAGCAGAAACGAAGAATTTGTTTTTTGTTTATGTTTAATGCAGATTTTCCTATTTTCTCTTTTCATTCAATGAAGTCATTGACTTTGAATATTGTTTTAAGAAAATTAAAACAAAATTCACTAATAAGCTCTACTGTATTAGTTTCATTATTTCTTTGCTTTATAAAGCTACTAGCGACCCGCCCTCGCTTCGCTTCGGAAACATTAAAACAAACATGAAACCAAAAAAAAAAAATAAAAAAAAAAATGAAAAATAAGTAGCCTCGAAACAAACAAACAAACAAACAAATCTTTCCTCTTTATAATATTAGTATAGATTACCTTTCTTTCTGTTTAATTATAGTAACAATAAGATGAACAAAAAGTTCAATATTCTTAGTCCACACGGCACAGCCATATTTGAAGAAAAAAAATTTATTTACCTTTGTACGAATGCGCATGTATTCATAAGGAACAAATGGCGGACGTTCATGGTGTTCCTCTTGGTGAGCTAAGTAGGCATTTAGCATTCCGAGAGCAATAGCTGGGAATGCCACGAAGAAGGACATCCTTTTCCATAATATGTAGCCACCTGTGACCAACAAACATATTGTTATTTTTGAATCTATATTAATCTATTGAGATAATAATATGGTGTATTTCTAATGAATAATCTAAAACTAAAGTTTATATTTTGTCAAATTACTTGCACTAGATTATGAAGGATTTTAAATGTTGTTTACAAATTAATATTGATCCAATTGATAAACTACTTTGATAAAGTTATAAATTAAGAAAAGAAACAGCACTAAATTTAACATTCTTCAGCATTCATTGAATATGTAGAGATACATATTTTGCACAAAATTGTGCACTTGCATGAAGATGCACAAAATTGTGATGGATCAGGATTGAAGAAGAATGATAATAAAAGAACAATAGATGTATGGATCAACAGCAAATCAATATTTAAATAATTCTGAAACAGCACTTGTTGTAATTATTTAGAATTAAGTTGTCAGTTGACTATATGAGAACTTTTTTCTGAGAATTGGCAGTTTCATTAGAATTTGGAAGTAGGCCGGCCACATATGGTATTGCACTGACATTTGGAAGGGCACAAAATTACTGGAGTGGAGACCTTGTACTGGACATCGTAACACGGGCAGATGAAGCGACAACCTGGTCAATAGCTGGTAAGGACTGGATGCGAAAGACAAGAAAACTAAAGAAATGTAATGCATATTAAAAGACCTCAACATTAGTGGACACAAGTTAAAGAAAAGAATGAGAGAGTAAAGGGGTAGTTTCATTTCTGTGGTGGAATCTAATAAAACATGATAATATTGATGATAGGATAACTAATTGACTGTGCATTTATCTGGTTATTTTATTCTTGTGTCCTAATAATTTGATTTTTAAGACATAGATAAATCCTTTTTTTTTTGTCTGCAATGGCACCTGGCTCATAAAACAGTGAAGTGGTTTGTGAGGCCCAAAGTTAACAGTGTGCCACCACTTGTCTTAATTACTGTAGTGTAAGTCTCAATTTATATGTGTATAGGCCTTCCTACCCCTAAAATCAGGATATGTCATTTTTTGTATCAATATTATACTCGTACTGTATGATGGATTTTTGAATCAAAACTGAATCACATCATCACATCAGTTTTCCTTTGAGTTTATTATTTCCATACCTAATTAATCCAATTAGGTATTTCATATTATGCAGATACAGGGTTTCTATGACGGACTTCAGTTTGAGGAACGGTAGAAAAGCGATGTTATAGAACTAAAAAACTTAAGAAGCATACACATAGTTTAAGCTTGAAGGACCCCTTTAATATTTATATGCAGGATTTTCATAAAGTAAATCACATAACTTTGCAGGAACTGTGATAAGAAAAACAGGTTATCTGATTACATAAGTTTTTGGAAAATCCATAAAATATACTTTACCTCCATGCCCGCCAGCAGTAGCAGCATGCGAAGAAGCACGCGCATTTGTTTTTAAGAAAGAAATAGCAGCTCTTCGTAGAATCGAAGTCATTTTTCTTTGGGAATTAAATCGTTACGAATGAAATATTAAAGGCAATTGTCAAACGTCAGTTATAGTTGACTTTGTTTTTTTTTAAGCATGGAACAATGTTTGTCAAGCACTGTCAGCCATCTAAGTAGCCATGCAGAGGACAGCTAGAGAAGACTGTATTAAAAGTAAGTATTACGGTTTACTACCTTACTACCTTTAAACAAGTACCTATCTCTAAAATGGCGTTATGATACTAATATTTGTTATACTTGAAAGAAAGTACTAAAATAAATGGCTACCAAAATAAAATTTATTTATTACGGTTTTTTTCTGCTGTAATCCCATAAGAGATAGGCCCTCCTACTTTGTTTTCCAGACCCCATAATCGGACATTAAATCGGACAATAAATTTCAGGAATAAAAAGGGCTTAAATATTTTTTAAGCTTCAAAAAAATATTTTTTCTTTAACTATTTCAACGGCTCTATGTTTATTTTTCATCATTAACAGCTTATTTAATTCTATCTACTATTGGACACATGCCTCTTCCAAAGCACGCTCTCACGTTTATATTTGTTTGTAAGAAATAAAAAAAAAACAAATAAGTAAATCAGAAAATGGCAATTTCTTATAAATTCAGGATTTTTTCTTTATTAAGTTAATAACGCTAACATAAAATTGCTCAAATAGTTAAGCTGAGAGAGATTAATTCTGAATTTAGAGACTCTAAATAGAAGTGAATTCATTTTCTACATTCAATGGAATTTAGAATGGACGGAGTGAGTAATGGAAGAGTTTTGGTAGAATACATAGTGCACTTTTATTAAACTAAAACGATACACTCGGAACCAGTAGACTTTGCTAGTGGTTAATTGTGTTTCTTACAAAATATGAAATATTTCATTCAAACAATATAAAACATATTAAAAATATAATAGCTATCGCATGTATCCTGTGCGCTAGTGTGCAAAACTATGCCATCTCTTGACGATTCCAAGAATCAAACAGATTCGAAGACGCTTCAAAGAATAATCGCAAGATTAGAAGTCATAATAGATGGCGCTTTATCATCGCAAATTATCAAGAATTAAATATTTTTTTTACAGTATCCTATAAGTAATAGCAATAGTATTATACACATATCAATTTTATTTCTTGAATTTATTATCAATGCATCTATGAAAATTGTCTATGCACGGTAAAAATGGGTGACCTCGCAGGACTTTCGGTAGCAGCGGCTTGGCTCTGCCCCTGGCATTGCTGAAGTCCATGGGCGACGGTAACCACTCACCATCAGGTGGGCCGTATGCTCGTCTGCCTACAAGGGCAATAAAAAATTTAAAAAAATCACCCCTACGAAGCGACGTAGGTATTTTTATATTACTTACAAAATTTTGTTTTCGGTGAAAGAACTTATATTATTAGTGCATATAAATTTACAGCGAAATAAATGATCATCTTGTCTATCATGCAGAATCGTGTTCCTAGGCCATCACACACAATTTTTATAGAGGGACACGCGGGTTTATGGCAGCTCGGCTCCGACGGCATCCGCAACCGCGCGCTACCAACTAATAACGATGTTGGCCACCATTTTAAATGCTGCTATGACGAACTGCATCTTTCCCGCGGCGTGGAAAGAAGCTGACGTTATCGGCATACACAAGCCGGGCAAACCAAAGAACGAAACCGCGAGTTACCGCCCCATCAGTCTCCTCCCGGCGATAGGCAAACTTTACGAACGGCTCCTTCGTAAACGCCTCTGGGACTTCGTTACCGCGAATAAGATTCTTATAGACGAGCAGTTTGGGTTCCGCGCCAGACACTCGTGCGTCCATCAAGTGCACCGCCTCACGGAGCACATCTTACTAGGGCTGAATAGGCGGAAACCCATCCCGACAGGAGCCCTCTTCTTCGATATAGCGAAGGCGTTCGACAAAGTCTGGCACAACGGTTTGATATACAAACTGTATAACATGGGAGTGCCAGACAGACTCGTGCTCATCATACGAGACTACTTGTCGAACCGTTCGTTCCGATATCGAGTCGAGGAAACGCGTTCCCGCCCCCGTCACGTCACAGCCGGAGTCCCGCAAGGCTCTGCCCTCTCCCCGTTATTATTCAGTTTGTATATCAATGATATACCCCGGTCTCCGGAGACCCATCTGGCGCTCTTCGCCGATGACACCGCCATCTACTACTCGTGTAGGAAGAAGGCGTTGCTTCATCGATGACTTCAGACCGCAGCTACCACCATGGTTCCGGAAGTGGCGCATCGATATCAACCCCACGAAAAGCACAGCGGTGCTCTTCAAAAGGGGTCGCCCTCCGAACACCACGCTGAGCATCCCTCTCCCGACTAGGCGCGTCGACACCTCCGCCTCCGCCATTCGCCCAATCACGATGTTCGACCAGCCCATACCGTGGGCCCCAAAGGTCAAATATTTAGGCGTCACCCTCAACAATAGGATGACATTCCGCCCTCACATTAAGACGGTACGCGACCGTGCCACCTTCATTCTAGGACGTCTCTACCCGATGATATGCAGGCGAAGTAAAATGTCCCTTAGAAATAAGGTGACACTCTACAAAACTTGCATACGCCCCGTCATGACATATGCAAGTGTAGTGTTCGCTCACGCGGCCCGCACTCATCTAAAATCATTTCAAATTATCCAATCCCGTTTTTGCAGGATAGCCGTCGGAGCCCCGTGGTTCGTCAGGAACGTCGACCTCCATGACGACCTGGACTTAGAGTCCACCAGTAAGTATATGCAGTCGGCGTCGATGCGCCACTTCGATAAAGCGGCACGACACGAGAACCCTCTCATCGTGGCCGCCGGTAACTACATTCCCGATCCTGCGGACAGAATGGAAAGCAGTCGACGTCGCCCAAAACACGTCATCTCGGATCCTCCCGATCCACTAACGGTGCTTCTAGGTACTTCAAGCACCGGTCACCGTTCTCGTCGAACCCATCGCTTGCGACGAAGGGCTCGACGAGTAAATTAACTCTCAGACACAGCCCACTGAGTTTCTGGCCGGATCTTCTCAGTGGGTCGCGTTTCCGATCCGGCGGTAGATTCTGCGAAGCACGGCTCTTGCTAGGGTTCGTGTTAGCATCGTCGTCAGGTTTGAGCCCCGTGAGCTCACCTACTAGCCACGGTTACGCTGAAATAGCCTCTCAAGGCTATCCAGCTGAGGTAGGAAAATAAAAAAAAATAAAAAAATATGGCAGCTATTGTTAAGTTTTTACCGAATGCTATAAACAACTCAACGGAAATGCCACCACCTATTTTGGAAGAGAGCAGTAGGCACGATGTTAGTTTGTTTAGATTTCTTGGATATTCTTATTATTATATTTAGCGGTAGGCAGCGGCTTGGCTCTGCCCCTGGCATTGCTGAAGTCCATGGGCGACGGTAACCACTCACCATCAGTCGGGCGGTATGCTCGTCTGCCTACAAGGGCAATAAAAAAAAAACTCAGTACGCCTTACAATCAGTATTGAAACCCCTGTTAATGGACTAATTAGGCATTCCTTAATTATTCCCTAAGCTTCTCTTGGCTGACTATCATCCCTCTGTAGGTGGGTATCTGAAATAAAACTATTCTTTCACTTCACAATAATTCAGAACTTTATTTATATGATAGACATGCTTTCGAACATATTGAAATTCATTTCCGGAACTGGATACGCATTGTTGTCATCTTCTTTATTTGGATAATATTGTTCTAGAAGTTCTTTAGGTGAGACCTGTGAATGTAAAAGTAGTTTAGAAAAACTTTTTAAAATTATTTAAATTAGTAATTATCCAAATGTTTGGATTGAGTTTGAGAACAAGAAACAAACGCCACATCAAACAGTCTGTAGACACTATTTTCGTGGAAAACGTAGAGAAAATATTTTTAATAGTTGACATTTTTGTTCAAATCACTAATTCCAGGTTTATTTTAGGCGTACCTACATACGTACAACTAAAGTTTGAGAACAAAAAAGATTAGATCATTGTAACAGGTAGGTACTCTTACCATTTTCTCCTTGAGAAAAAAGATTAAGTTAATTTACCAGGTAGGTAAGTACCCTTACCTTTTTCTCCTTAAGTTTTTCAATATCAAACTTCATGTAGAAAGCTGATTGCTGCAGCTGTCTCAAATTTCTCATCCTGACGCGAGGGTCCCGTTCCAACAACCTCATTAGTAAACCTCTCGCGGCATTCGATATAGAGTCTGCACTCTTTGGAAGAGTTTTTGGGATAAAGTGGTCTAAATTCTTCTTCTTGCTATTGATTTTATTACGAAAAAAAAAACTCTCAATATTAATCATTAGTTGATAAATACGTACTTAATGCATCTACAGGTTGGTCACAATAACTACGATGAGTTAAAAATTTGTAAACTTGAAATACAAAGCGAAAGCAAGATGTGTCTCGTATGATATGTTAATATAGATATCTTGATTGAATTAGTACAATTTATACAGCGTACACTGCGTTAGTAAACTATTACTTTTCGACCGCTATTCCTGTAATTTGACTGTGTAACGTATCACAACCATTAAATCCCAAATGTCATCGTTTTCGGACATTTTCCAATTCTTTTATAATGCCTAAAACGCTCGTGGACTTATTAAAAGGAAATAACAAAAACAAATGATCGTGAAAATGTTTATAAACTATGTATTTGCAAAATATAATTATTAGCAGGTAGCTTTATGTAGGTGTTTCATAGTTTATCCAACAGCGATTAATATTTTGATTTCAGAAGAACCAATACAAGGTTTTGCTTTTTTTTTCAATTTTTGTTTTGTTTACCATAATATTAAAAATGTTACATCGAGACTTAACCGCGTTTCGTTGTAACAAGCTAAGCATATAAAAAAAAACCACATTTGTTCCATAAACTCGTGCTGCACCTGTCGCACGTCGGCAGCATAAATTCTAGAAACCTTCATCGAAATGCCAACATCTGTACAATGTTTTAACTCAATTGGATAAACGACATATTTAAAAAAATAAATTCCGAGCATTAGTTTTTAAAAAGAAAACGGTGTTTGATCCTTTGGCCTATCCAAGGGCAGGTTCAGAACTACAATGATAGCGGGTAATTACTTAATTTAAAAAGAAAGGCGGTAAATTAGTTATGTCTTTTAATATCTCACCTGTTATTGAATTCGTTGTTTGCGTCATTAATGAACGTCGACTTCTCGTGTTCCGTTTTGGATCCGGCACTTACAAATGGTGTTGGAAACTAAAACAAAAAACACAGTAAGACAACAAGTAAGTAAGCGTAACAGGTACCACCACCCTGCCTTACTAGTGGTAGGACCTCTTGTGAGTCCGCACGGGTAGGTACCACCACCGTGCCTATTTCTGCCATGAAGCAGTAATATGTTTCGGTTTGAAGGGTGGTGCAGCCGTTGTAACTATACTTGAGACCTTAGAACTTATATCTCACGGTGGGTGGCGCATTTACGTTATAGATGTCTATGGGTTCTAGTAACCTCTTAACACCAGCTGAGCTGTGAGCTCGTCCACCCATCTAAGCAATAAAAAAAAGTAAGCAAAGCCAATTGTTCTACGGCGTATTATTAGTCTGCACGGGTACTACAAACCCGGCTACGAGTCAATTTCCATCCGGCTTTGGAATGAACTTTCCTCCATGGTTTTTCTTCAAGCATTGTTTGAAGACTCTTTGGCGGAACATAGCAGCGATGGTTAATCTTAGTCAAGTTAGAAAATCACAATCGAACAAATTTACTGATTAAGGATAGCCAAAAAGAAAGAAATTGGAGGACTAAAATCACCTATTCACTATTGTTAACGAGTGTATAGTTCATCATCATCATCATCATCAACAGCCCACAGTCGTCCACTGCTGGACATAGGCCTCTCCCAATTGACACCACTGAGCACGGTCTGCGGCTCTCCTCATCCACTTCTTGCCGACCACCGTTCGGAGGTCATCGCACCACCTAGCCAGGGGGCGTCCCACGTTACGTCTTACGCTGCGCGGTCTCCACACGATAACTAGTATATCGTTTGATCATGAGAAATTAGAAGTATCCTAAGTTTACGTGAGTAAGATAGTGTAAGAAAGAGTAAGGCACTCATAAGCAGCAACAATTCCAACGACTCAAACCATCCACTATCACTGAGAGCCCATCAAAGTTCGTTTACCGAAGTACAAGTCGCGTTTAGGAAAATGCCTAAGTACATTACATACTTTCAGCATTCTAAAGCATCGTTACAGTCCTACTCGTAGTTATGTACAATACCGTTATGTTATCTACAATATATTATATGTAAATATATTTATATTTATGTATTTCAATTTTTTTATTGCTTAGATGGGTGGACGAGCTCACAGCCCACCTGGTGTTAAGTGGTTACTGGAACCCATAGACATTTACGACGTAAATGCGCCACCCACCTGAGATATAAGTTCTAAGGTCTCAAGTATATTTACAATATTGTATTCTACATGTGTTTTCAGTTTCGAACCAAAATATATGTTTAAATACATATTATATTACATAATATAGCATGTATGTACGTAACGCGCAATATCTTCCCAGGGTATGTTTAACGATCCAAAACTAATATTATTCTTTGTGTTATTAGTACCAGAAACACACAGACACGTGACTCGATTCTAAACCTATTTATCTAGCAAGTTAGTAGTTTGCCTGTGTCTGTTTCTATTACTTCTGGTCTCTTATATATGTATTCAAAATTTTTTAGTATAGGGCCGTTTCGATACTTTTATTTATGGTCACATTTTGCAGCCCATCAGCAATAATAAACATTTTATTTTATTAATAACAAACATTTGAATAAATTTATCAAAACATTGTATATAACTAGTCAGGTTATAAGTATTGTCACACAGTAAAAACTTTTCTTTTAGAATGCTGGCCACAAAAAAGTTTATTGGATTCGAATTTAGAATTGTTCATGAAAATAAAAATGTATAGGTACTTTTAGAATTTTACTCATTTATTAAATATAGAGTGGACGCTTAAAGAAGACCGTGTTGCAGTTATTGCGTTGCATCGTTGCGGTTACGCGCCAATTCAAATTTTTAACATACTGAAAAATTTAAATATAACCAAAAGATTCATTTATCGTACCATCAAACAATACAATGAAGACTCTAGTGTAGATGACAGGTCAAGAAGTGGTCGCCTTCGGTCTGCTAGGATTCCAGCAGTGATAAAAGCTGTGAAGGCGCGAATTCAAAGAAATCCCAAACGTAAGCAGAAACTGTTGGCCCTTCAGATGGGGTTAAGCAGAACCACGGTGAAAAGGGTGTTAAATGAAGACTTAGGGCTTCGGGCATATCGAAGAAAAACAGGACATTGTTTGAATGCTCGTCTAATGGACCTGAGATTGAAGAAATGCCGCACTTTGTTGAAGCGGTACGCGGGAAAAAAATATCAGGAAATTCTTTTTTCGGATGAAAAAATTTTTACCGTAGAAGAGAGCTACAACAAACAAAATGATAAGGTGTACGCACACAGTAGTGAAGAAGCGAGCAACCGTATTCCGCGTGTCCAACGAGGTCATTTTCTATCCTCGCTCATGGTATGGTTGGGATTTTCTTATTGGGGCTTAACAGAGGTACATTTTTGTGAGAAAGGTGTAAAAACGAATGCAGTTGTGTATCAAAATACAGTCCTGACGAACCTTGTGGAACCTGTTTCTAAAACCATGTTCAATAACAGGCACTGGGTATTCCAACAAGATTCGGCGCCAGCTCATAGAGCGAAGAGCACACAAGACTGGCTGGCGGCGCGTGAAATCGACTTCATCCGGCACGAAGACTGGCCCTCCAACAGTCCAGATTTGAATCCGTTAGATTACAAGATATGGCAACACTTGGAGGAAAAGGCGTGCTCAAAGCCTCATCCCAATTTGGAGTCACTCAAGACATCCTTGATTAAGGCAGCCGCCGATATTGACATGGACCTCGTTCGTGCTGCGATAGACGACTGGCCGCGCAGATTGAAGGCCTGTATTCAAAATCACGGAGGTCATTTTGAATAAACTTTAGTGTCATAAGAATTTATGTTTTGTTAAGTTCATTTTGGTGTATGAATGGTTACATAATGAATAAACTTGTTTCAATTATTTTACATTAAGCATGTGACAGAATTTATGACCTGACTAGGTATAATAACATAGTGAACGACTCAAGTAACTTACTAATCTGACGGCGTAAATAAATAATGACAATAATAATTGTCTAGGGTATTCTGAAAATGCATTTAATTCTACGTGTAATTAACTACGTGTAAAATATACTAAGAACACGGCTGGTTCATGAACTTCAAATAAAATAAGTTGAACCAGTTTACCACATTATTGAACCGCACAAGGACCGACTGCGCAAATCGTTAGAAATAACGAAGTAATTGTACCAAAACGACTCTTGAGGTCAGTAAAATCAACCAGCAATAAACCTTAGCTAAAGACAAAGGCATGATTATTATAAACTACTCGCAGTTCAAACTGCTGTGAAGGCTAAAAACATCGTTACACCTTCTCGAAACCGTACTCAAATCGAATACTTTATCAGAACTTTATTAATTTTCACTGCATAAAATAAATTTAAGATACCAAGCCGTTATTACGTCTAGGACGGCAAGATAGCATTGCAAATATATCGTTACTTGAAATACGATCAATTGTTTTTGATAAACTAATCTATATCTATATCTATACTAATATTATAAAGAGGAAAGATTTGTTTGTTTGTTTGTTTCGAATATGCTCCGAAACTACTGGACCGATTTGAAAAATTCTTTTTCCATTAGAAGCCGACATTGTCCCTGATGAACATAGGCTACTTTTTTTATTTAATTTTTTTTTTTTTTTGGTTTCATGTGTGTTTTAATGTTTCCGAAGCGAAGCGAGGGCGGGTCGCTAGTCTATATCTATACTAATATTATAAAGAGGAAAGATTTGTTTGTTTGTTTGTTTCGAATATGCTCCGAAACTACTGGACCGATTTGAAAAATTCTTTTTCCATTAGAAGCCGACATTGTCCCTGATGAACATAGGCTACTTTTTAAATTTTTTTTTTAATTTTTTTTTTTGGTTTCATGTGTGTTTTAATGTTTCCGAAGCGAAGCGAGGGCGGGTCGCTAGTAAATAAATAAATAAATGAGACCCTCGACCGACATGAGGTTGCCCTCGGTCAGGTTATACATACTACATCGTCGGTATGTCGTAGGGTCGGGACTTACTTCCCTAATTATTCCAGTGTAAAAGTTATCTAATCGTGTAGTGTTTAATTTTATAATCATTTGGTACTAGAACTAGATGTTAGCTGGGATTACCTATAATTAACTGAGCACATGTCATGTTTTGATATTTTTGTACCCTATGTTTAAGCCAGTGTTTCATTTGTTGGTGATCCATTAAATAAATAAATAAACTAAACATTTTAAACACTTCCAAACAGTATACAAGTTTTAATCGCATATTACTTTCAAGTTATTGTACCGTTGAGTAGTCTTTGTAATACGGTAAAAATGCATGTTTCGGTTTATTGTTTCTATTTAAAATTCATGTAAGTAATACTGAATTTTATTAACACTGTTGTAATATCGCATTACAAAATTCTTAACGTTATAAATAAACAGCAACGGTCACGGCAATGGCCGGTTCTACGAGTAAATGTTGCTCCTAAATAGTAGAAAAAAAATATATATAGAATAATAAAGTTATGAAAGGAGCCACCATCCGTCATCCGTCGCTTAGTGGTAGGATGTGTAATTTATCTTGAACGCAACTTACATATATATGTTAATATGAAATCGAGTGGGGCTATCTTCATCCTCCACACACGCACACCCACCTCACATGTGCTGCTAACTTTAAAGCCCTAAGGTTTAAGGGGAACGACACCGCAACCCGTTTACGGCTCGTTTGAAAAGAAAAACTAAAACTACATGCCCGGCTAAAAATAGGGAGCCCTCGCCTTAATTGCGCATGTGGAATTTACTGCACGATTTAATGATGGCGTTGCGAGTACGTACGCTGCAAGGAAAGGCGGAGATTATTATTAGCTGTCATTATTGATAGGAGTTCGGAATATTCCTCTACATAAAATTCCAGGTCGAATTGTGCTTTAAGATACAAACGAGCTTTCTCTCTATGTTGTATGACGGTCTAACTACAAATTAAGAACAGTACACCGTTACATTTAGCGCATAGACTACTAATCAAGTCTTATCTTTATCAGCTAGTTGCTGCGGAGGTTCAATGAATAAATGTAAATATTTCGGTCTGGTCACGACCGACCGCGTTTGCGAATAAGAAGTGGTTATTTAAGTGGTAATATGTTACTTTTCGTACACATCGTGTAATAATACCTGCGAGTGGTCCGCAATTCTGAATTACTTTTCTGATTTGTGGTGTACCAAAAAGCGATGCTGCTTCCAATACATCTTGAATGCTAAACAGCATGTCTGAGTGGTTTTTATTTTAAACGAGGCGCCTCGGGTGTTCGTTTCCTACATTTTAAACAGATTAAAATCTCGCACAGGTGGTTAGAAGATTTAGGTATGAATGTCACTGTCAAGAGAAGCATTAACAGTTGAAACATTACATTCTTTTAAGGAAATCGCTGTATATTTTTTTAGCATTTACAGAATACTAATTAGAAAATAGAATAATTAGAAAATTAAGTAGCTAAACTGTAGTGAGACTGTCGTTTAAATGCAGAATAATGCCAGTTATTTGAGCCAGCCATTGATAACCAGTGGAGCACTTTCGCGAACATTGAAATGAAAAAAAAATGAATAAAATTATTTTATTATGTATGTAGTTTTAAATTGATTACTATGTGAATAAGAAAACCTTTGACACTACAAGTCAAACACAGTTTAATAATAATCCAAAACCAATATTGTGAACGACAGAAAATAATCCAAAGACTTTTGTCTGAAGCCTCGCAAATATTGTAGTTGAAAGATGGATTAGAATGTTAGGTGCTTTGTATGTTTTCTTCATTGAATTAGCTCACATTAAGCCTGCAATTTCCTACGTAATGCGTAAAATTTAAAAGATGTTTTAACTTAAAGAATTGCCATTGTATTATCTCTGCTATTTTATTTGTTACTTTTCAATCATCTCATATATAATATTCTTCACATACTATACTTATTATCTCCTTACTACTTTAATAAGAGAATCTAAAATGTTTTTCTAGCTTATTCAAACGACTACTTCCTAAACATATATAGTAGTAGTGTTTTCACGGCTAACCCTTTAAATACTGGTAAGGTGCTGTGAACTGGTATAATTTGTAGAGAGGATAGCAATAATTTTAACGCAACTGATGCTCTGACCTCATATCTCAATGAGGTCGACGACATTGACGTCTATAGGCTCCAGACCTCCGAACACTATCGACGCTATGAAATCATTGAAATTCATTTTTTTTTCATTATCAATATGTAATTTTAATTTAGAGTTTGCAAGTTAAGAACTAAAGCCGTTAAATTTCTATACGTGAGGTGTCGCAACAAGCTATTCGCACAATGGCCTCATAATTAAAGTTTTGACAGTCGCTCATCGCTGCGTATTACAAATTGTGTAATTTATTTTCAATTATTTCAATAGATAATTGTTGCTACCGATGATTATTAAAATGCAAAATAAACTGTTTCTCAACAGACTATTGTCATTAAAAAAAATCGGTTGTCTGTAATGTCGGTTTACGGACGATAGTTGAACGTGACAACGTCATAAGAAAATACGCCTCAGAGCGAGGTAACGCCGCATTAGTCATGTTTTTTCGTGCGTGCAGCCGGCTCCATTGAATTATAAGACGTTGTCACGTCAAAAACATAGAAATAGATAGTTTAGTTAATTAAATTGAAATGTTCAGGGAATAGCGGTATTCGAATTTCTTCAAATAAATTATGATCCATAATCTAGCTTTATATTTAACTTGCTAGTATTACTGAGGTGCTGTGGTCTATTAATTTAAATGATATAGAAGAAATTAGCTCCAGATACTCATTAATCCACTTATTAATTAATTACAAAATTCCTAATAGTGTACACAAAAAAAAACAGATTGGTTTTCAATAGAAAAATATAACCGCAAATGTTTATCGATAACGCTAACTTCAGTCACTTCAGTTGGAGTATAATCAATAAAATCCCGTGTCATTGAACCGTTTTGAACAAAATCTGGAACAGGTTCTATACAGTAGGTATTTATTTAACTTCATTCGTAATATTGATTGGAAACTATGTTATTACCCTCTAACGAGATTGAATTCTTCACGGTAGGTCCATTACAGTCATTAGGTACATCTAGATGTTATTTCGGGCCATTGACATTGGTTTTATTATTTATTTTCAATCCAGCGCTGCTCCTTACTATTGTTCGAAGAACTGTTTTGATTTGTTGTCCATTTTTTCATTAACCCTCCGGCATAAGTGATGGCAATAGAGTTGTGGCGGGTTGCCATCATACAACGCAAGATAATTGACAGATGCCTGAATCTCGCTTACGACATTTTCAAGATAAAGCGCATATATACAAGTTCCGAACAACAACATTGGGACCATCGGTCTACCGAGCAATATCACCCGCTCGGTAGCAGATCTTCCCTCTGTCGTTAAGCTTCCCCAAACTGATGACCTGCGACGAGATGTGAACACGCAACCTTCTGATTCATCATCAGTGCATCAAGAACTTCGGCTACCACAATCCCCGCATTCTCGCAGATAAAAGCACGTCATTGACAGTCGTCCCACAGCAAGCCAGCATCGCAGCCTCAACAGGACCATCGCAACCGACTCACCGCGCTTCCTGGTCCTACGGCACGCAACTTCACTGCCTCATCACGCCGCTACAGTTCATCGCAGCCCACGACCGGCTCATCAACGCTTGGGGTCACACATCTCCGGCGTGGCCGCTCTGCATCACATGGACTACGCACGACACGCACGCAACATTCAAGCTCAGTCTCGACTCACCGCAGACTTCGAGCAGCACTGGCGACAATTACGCAGCATTCAGCTCAGTTTCGACTCACTGCAAACTTCGAGCAGCACTGGCGACACTCACGCAGCATTCAAGCTCAGCCTCGACTCACCGCAGGCTTCGAGCAGCACTGGCCCTTGCAAGCTAATCTCAGCACGGACAACGCTAACTAAAAATGACACGACCTCCAGTCTCGGAGGGGAGTGATGTGGCGGGTTGCCATGATACAACGCAAGATAATTGACAGATACCTGAATCTCGCTTACGACATTTTCAAGATACCTAGTAAAGCGCATATATACAAGTTCCGAACAACAACATTGGGACCGTCGGTCTACCGAGCAATATCACCCGCTCGGTGGAAGATCTTCCCTCTGTCGTTAAGCTTCCCCAAAGAGTTATTTAAAAAGTACTTATGTTAGGTTTTTTTACCATAGGAGAAAATCGCCGGATCCCCACCCGCACGGTAGATGGGATATGTGGGAGTTGAACCTCACTAAAAACTCCTGTCGCTCACAGCTGGCGCTCTACCCCAGACCGATCCGGAACCCAGTCGGGGCTATTGAGACGGCGGGACAGTTCGATATCTGGGAGTCCGCCATCTTACTGAAGCAGACGTTGGGGCGTACGGCAATTCGCCCGCCTCCTGCCCGTATAAGATGCTCGCGCTTCCCCAACGTTCCCAGTCTAGGTTGGAACCCAAATTGTTTTCCGAGGAAGGTATTCTAGGGGTGTAGGTGGCAACTTATAGATGGGCTCGTTCTATAGCCCGCTGAACGAGAGCAGCGACGTCGTGACACTAACAACAGCCGGTTTGGCCTCTCATTTGGTATACCACTATCTTCTTATCAATATACCGAATTTATTAATATAAGACTCTCCGGCCTAAACAAGGGGGTAGACAGGCCTGTTAGATAAGAATATTTTTTTATCTAAATTAGTGGGTACTTAACTATATATTTATGGGCTAATAATTTTTTTAAAGCTTGAACAATAAAGCCGGATTTGCTATGCCAACAGGAAGCCTCAGCATTCCTTGTTTAATTTATATTAATGTACAATAAGTCTTTGTTTACGAAATACGTGTAATTGCGTGATTACACATGACAAACGGTAGAACAAATGAAGCACTAAATTTAATCTTTATTGCACCTAATTATGGAGCATCACAGTTTATGCATCAGATAAAAAAAAAATGAGGTAATTTTAATGAAATAAAATAATAAGACGACCTCGCTGTAATATAGAATCTAATGTCTAAAGCGTGGCAAACTTGACGTCAGTGGGACCTTTTAATGTACTCTATTTATTTAATGATGCCGATATTGAACACAATTTTCCCGACCCTGCAGGCTAGTTCTGACCCAGCGAGGTATCCAGGGACACCAGCGGCATCGCGTAGGCGGCCTGACCTGGCGCCGCACCAAGACGGCCGACATTCCAGAGCCTTCATTTCGCCTGGGAGGCTCCGTCGGCCGGGCGTCCTTGGGCTGAGCCGCGCGTCTGGTTGCAGAGTCTGTCGCGGTAGGTTATTGCCCTTGTAGGCAGACGAGCATACGGCCCACTTGATGGTGAGTAGTTACCGTCGCCCGTGGACTTCAGCAATGCCAAGCCGCTGCCTAAAGGGGTACTGACCTTGGGTGTGATCGGACTCTTGGGCGAGTGCAAGGGATTCGTTTAGTGGGTAGGGCCCTAAATACCTTCCTTGGGCCCACGGTCCGCTCCAACATCTACGGATTGTCTAGTCCCAGATACCCCGCTCGCCCCCTAGGCGCGGGATCCTCGTAGGACGTTCGGCCAGCCCAGCACAAAAAAAGAGGCTACGAAATGCTTTTGAATAGTTTCTTTGCTCCTGTACACCTGCCTTCTTCAAGAAGAGTGGTGAAAAGTTACCGCTGGCAGCGTGCATTGATATCATATGCGTGTATATTACGAGTATTATTGATAAAAAAAAAACTTTAACATTCTGTGCTAACTAAACGACAATTTCATAGATAAAGATCTAATATCGCGTCGAGTTAACAGATACTGATTCATAACACGTAAGCACCTCAAAGCTACATGTATCTCAAACTTTCATAATCTTCACAACTTTTTAGTATTTTTTTATAATTTCTGTTTTCATTCCCTGTGAAGAAATGGCATTCGAATAGAAGCTATTATGTGCTCTACAATGAAAACTAATCAACAAACAAGGTCAAGTAACATACAAAACAACAAAATACGTCATACGGGGAATTTAAAATTTCATTTTTTTTTTACGATGTTGATTTAACTTTCAAACGGCTATACAGTTAGTGACCTCAAAATAACGAATTCTTAATAAAATATCAAGAATAGCATAAATTACTATAATTTTATTATTAATCTATATATCGCAGAATGGGCCGATATCTTCATTGTTTTTTTTTTTTTTTTAGGCAGATGAACATACGGCCCGCCTGATGGTGAGTGGTTACCGTCGCTCATGGACTTCAGCAATGCCAGGGGCAGAGCCAAGCCGCTGCCTACCGCTTAATACTCTCCATAAGCCTCGTTTGAAGAAGGACATGTCATAGCGCTCGGGAAACACCATGGAGGGGAGCTCATTCCATAGCGGGATGGTGCGTGGCAAAAAAGATCTCTGGAAGCGCACTGTGGATGAACGCAGTGGCTCCAGGTAGTATGGATGAACTCTACTCCGGTGGCGGGCGGTGCGGTGGTAAAAACGAGATGCCGGTATCATCTCGAATAATTCCTCAGAGCACTCCCCATGGAACATACGGTACAAAATACAGAGGGAACCGAAGTCCCTCCGCAGACCCAGAGGTTCCAAACGTTTTTTAACATAGTGGGCCTATGGCGGGTAGCCGTGAGAAGAGCCAAATTGCCCAGCACGAAAAGATGTATGTTCACTCTTGCAGGCAACGAATGTTTCGATTCAACCCGAGCGATGACACATCGACTCTGCCGAAGCGCACCACCCGAAGTGACCCGATGTATAACGAGTAATTTTTTTATTGCTTAGATGGGTGGACGAGCTCACAGCCCACCTGGTGTTAAGTGGTTACTGGAGCCCATAGACATCTACAACGTAAAATGCGCCACCCACCTTGAGATATAAGTTCTAAGGTCTCAAGTATAGTTACAACGGCTGCCCCACCCTTCAAAACGAAACGCATTATTGCTTCACGGCAGAAATAGGCAGGATGGTGGTACCTATCCCTGCGGACTCACAAGAGGTCCTACCACCAGTAGGTAATTACGCAAATTATAATTTTGCGGGTTTGATTTTTATTACACGATGTTATTACTTCACCGTGGAAGTCAATCGTGAACATTTGTTGAGTACGTATTTCATTAGAAAAATTGGCACCCGCCTGAGATTCGAACACCGGTGCACCGCTCAACACGAATGCACCGGACGTCTTATCCTTTAGGCCACGACGACTTCAGTTGCAGCTCATATCCACTAGGCTGCGCGATTTCGCTTCGTTGGACGTGTCCGGATGCGACATACATTACTTACTCATTCCCGATCCTACGGACAGAATGGAAAGCAGTCGACGTCGCCCAAAACACGTCATCTCGGATCCTCCCGATCCACTAACGGTGCTTCTAGGTACTTCAAGCACCGGTCACCGTTCTCGTCGAACCCGTCGCTTGCGACGAAGGGCTTGACGAGTAAATTAACTCTCAGACACAGCCCACTGAGTTTCTCGCCGGATCTTTTCAGTGGGTCGCGTTTCCGATCCGGTGGTAGATTCTGCGAAGCACGGCTCTTGCTAGGGTTCGTGTTAGCAACGTCATCAGGTTTAAGCCCCGTGAGCTCACCTACAAAAGTTAGGGTTACGCTGATATAGCCTCTCAAGGCTCTCAGCTTAGGTAGGAAAAAAAAAAAAAAATTACTTACTGAACAACAATGGAATCGATGGTAAACAGGAAATTTTGTCGGGTAATGCTTAATGACATCAAGCCTTGGTACCTAGCAATGGCTGTAAGTTTCTTAGCGCTTTCAAAATAGTTTGTTTACATATAATATTATTATATATATATATATAATAGCTCGCTTTTGAACATGCGAGACTACTTATTTTAGAATTTATTGATTAAATTATTCATTTCTTTATTTTCGCGGTAATTTTAACTTTTGTCGCAGATTATATAATTATAAAATATGTTTTACGGTCTTCAGCGGTCTCGAATAAGGTTTTGTATGTTTCTTTTTGCCAAATCGTAATTAAATAGCGTTACCATTTCCATAATACTGCCGAATAGATAAAAATTTGAATAAACATTTCGATCCCGTTTACCCGAGAGAGCAATAGTAAATAATCTTTCTTTTTTTCGTAATATTTTAACAAACCATACTGAGACCTTAGAACTTATATCTCAAGGTGGGTGGCGCATTTACGTTGTAAATTTCTATGGACTCCAGTAACCACTTAACACCAGGTGGGCTGTGAGCTCGTCCACCCCCATCTAAGCAATAAAGAAAAAAAAACCACCACCACCCTGCCTATTTCTGACGTGAAGCAGTAATGCGTTTCGGTTTGAAGAGTGAGGCAGCCGTTGTACTGTTAAAACTGAGATTTCGAACTCATGTCTCAAGGTGGGTGAGTGGTGGCATTCACGTGGTTGATGGCTATGGGTTCCGGTGACCACTAAACACCAGGGGAGCCGTGAGCACGTCCACCCTTTATTTTGGATATAAAAAGTGAGACTTAGAACTTATGACTCAAAGTGGTTGGCGACAATAGTGTTGTTGATGTTTATGGGCACCGGTAATCACTTAATACCAGGCGGGTCGTGAGCACGTCCAACCAAGCCCGCAATAAAAAAAAATAACGGCAATCAAAATCGTGAAATGTACATGTGTACTATTTTAAAATAATTTACCGATGCACAGATCCGTAGATTAGATCCACAGATAACATTTCATTGTACGACGGACATTTTAAAGGAGTATTACATATACACCGTTTTAATATTACAGTCATTAATTGTTGAAAAGATATAAAAAAACATAAAGTGTACGACGCTAACAAGTAATTAATAGTTACTAATAAAATTTTATGGGAACCATGGCATTCTGTAGATGTCATGATAAAACCTAGCATCAAATTGCTACGTGTCGCTTGGGGCTTAGGGAAATTAACCAGCTTTTATGTTAATAAGATATTAAAACATATAAATACACTTTTGACTTTGAGCGCGTGGGAAATTGAGCAATAAAAGAATGATTTTAAATATTATGTGTTTTCATGTTTATCTTCATTGTTTGTGCTGCAATAATGCATTAGTGAACATTGACATTTAAGAAGAAGTTTTTTTGAAAAAATAGAAGGAATTCAAAAATAAAATTCGATTAATTAAAATTTTTATAATATGATAATCAATCGTCATTACATTGTATAAATATATTTTTTAAGGGACGATGAGAAGATCTTTGATAAAGTATTTGACGTAAATAAATCATGATCGAAATCAAAGAATGATTTTCTCGCAAGTCATGCAGGAAAATTAATCACAATAAGAGCATCGGGTGGGCAAGATGTGGTCGTCTGGCGCTCCGCGGTCAACGGCCTTGACATTGCACTCGTTACGTTTTGTCTTCACATCTTATTTGTATTCTTCAACATCATACATAATTATCGTCATTTAATGCAACGAAGTCACGTGTAAGTAATTTATCGCGATTATATTACGAATGGAAAGGAATTCGTGCTGGTTCAGGGTAAAGAAAATATTGTTCTCCGTATTTATTGGTTGATTAGTACGGTTCGAGCGTGACAATTTGGTCGTTTTATGTCTTTGTGGTTAATTCAAAAGCGACGCTACCGGGTACATCAATGAGGACGACCTCTTTGCTTCCAACTTTGTTGTGCAGCTCAAATTTAACATTCAAAATCACAACGCAGGGTATAATTTAAACTGACGCGGCTACGAGACTCGAATGTAATTCGCAATTTGCAGTTTCTATTCTCACTTCCATATCTGTTCGAGTTCGTATAGGGAATCTTACTTTACTGTATCACTACAAAGTATAAAACAAAGCCGCATTCTCTGTCCCTATATCCCTATGTATGCTTAAATCTTTCAAACTACGCAACGGATTTTGATGCGGTTTTTTTAATAGATAGAGTGATTGAAGAGGAAGGTTTATATGTATAATAACATCCATTAAATAGTGGAGAAATCAATAATAAATTACAGTTTCCGAAGCGAAGCGAGGGCAGGTCGCTAGTATATTATATGTTTGTTTGATAATGAGCTTGTTCGTTCAATAATTCCGCAGAAGTTACTGGACATGTTGTAATGAAGCTTTTCAATTTAATTTAAGTTAAAAACTACCTTTATTTTACGATAATTACAAGAGCTATTTAGTATAGTAAAACCGCATTTATTTATGAATAAATGCAATTAATGTATTCTATACATCTACTGCAAATATATTTGGATATTTTGTTTTAATGTTAATAATAGATGGTATCGCAGACATGCCTACTGTACAATTTTAATATTATGTAAAAATGAATTGTTTTTTTTTTTGTAATACATACATTCACAAACCAACTATTGTCATTGCAATCTTATAATGAACGTGTATTTTTGTTCGGTAGACCGAAGATCCGAATGTCATTCTTTAGAACTTTTTTTTAATAACAATCTTATTATGAAATATCGTTGGTACGATTCAGGTTTCTGTGAACTGTCTTCTGCTTCATGAAAGATACCGCTAGGAAATTAAGCTGTTTGTTGTGGTTGACACTTCGAAAATGTTTTTCTGACATAGAACCGATGTATTAAATTTGTCTGTGTCAACAAATATTTTTTATTTTTTATTTTTATTGCTTAGATGGTTGAATAAGCTCACAGCCCACCTGGTGTTAAGTGGTTAATGGAACCCATAGACATCTACAAGGTAAATGCGCCACCCACCTTGAGATATAAGTTCTAAGGTCTCAGTATAGTTACAGCGGCTGCCTCACCCTTCAAACCGAAATGCGCACGGCATAAATAGCCGGGGTGGTGGTACCTACCCGTACGGACTGACAAGAGGTTCTACCATCAGTAATTACGCGAATTATAATTTTGCGGGTTTGATTTTTATAACACGATGTTATTGCTTCACCGTGGAAGTCAATCGTGAACATTTGTTACGCACGTATTTCATTAGAAAAATTGGTACCCGCCTACGGGATTCAAACACCGATGCATCGCTCGATACGAATGCACCGGATGTTCTTATGCTTTAGGCCACGACGGCTTATGTCGATACATTTCATATGTTGAACACACATTTTCAGCTAAGTACCCGACGGTATACCGAGGCTTTCTAGTATTATCAATAGATAATAAATAAATATTAATCTGAAGGTAAATATACACACGTCACTGGTTGTTAATTCACAAACAAAACTGTCGGTTCTTTGCTACATAAAACAATGTTCTTCCGACGATCGAAAAAAGATTCGTTGCGGTTTTGACGCCGTGTTACGAAGAACGTCTGAGATAATTAGCATTCGGTATTATATACATTACTAAAGAGCAACGCGAGAGGAGTAATATGGCAACTGAATAATACAATTTTATAGTTTAAACCTTGACTTGTTGCTTGATGTTATATTGACATTTCTTCTTTTCTTTTTACTTGTTAAATTTGAATTTCAAGTATGTTTTCGTTAGGTATCCTTTTTATTTTTATTATTGTATTCCATCTTCGGGCCGACGAATTGCCAATGTTATGTACACCGTTATTGTCACATGCATCAGGCCATAAATTTAGTTTTATTTTCATTGTTAAATGTTTGTGATGTGGCAGTACTTATTTTTAATAAATAAATAAACCTTCTATTCGCTTAATTCGGTACCATCTCAGGCTCTTATGATGCGCAAGCATTGTTATTTTTCAGCATCCAATACAATGATTGTTTGAATGTTTCTCCTCTACGCATTCCTAAGGCATCCTATTTTTTTTGCTCGGTGAATGACCTCACGGTTCATCAAGTGCTAAGTGGCTATCGGAGCCCATAGACATGAACAACGTAAATGCCACACACCTTGAGACATGACTTCTAAATCTCAGTTTTTACAAAACAACGGCTGCCCCACCCTTCGCACCGAAACGCATTACTGCTTCACGGCAGAAATAGGCAGGGCGGTGGTACCTACCCTTGCGCACTCATATTAAAAGGTCCTACCTTATTTAAAAACATATGGTAGATCGTCTCAGCCATCCCGAATTGATATTGTCACGGTTATACTACTACTTAATCTATCTGTATGCAAGTTATATATAAAATCGTAGTATAAAGTTTTTTTTTTTTTTTTTATTGCTTACTATATGCGTGGACGAGCTCACAGCCCACCTGGTGTTAAGTGGTTACTGGAGCCCATAGACGTCTACAACGTAAATGCGCCACACACCTTGAGATATAGTTCTAAGGTCTCAGTATAGTAAGTTGAATGTTGAATGACGATGAAGTGGTTGTTTTAGCTTGATTCCTTTCAGGGATGGTGTCCGTCATAGTAAAATGAACATACGGTAAGTGGCGCACGAACAATTTCAAGAAATCAATGTTTATATAAAAAAAGAAAATATATCGCCTTAACTGCCGTCTGAACTAAAGTTATCGTGGCTTAAAAGAAAAGACGCCGCCGATGTTCAAATCCGACAGGAAGGTACCAATTTTATTAAGAACATACGTATTGAACACTCGTTCAAGAAATAATTCCACGGTGAAAGAAAATGTCATCTATCTATATATATATAAAAATGAATTGCTGTTCGTTAGTCTCGCTAAAACTCGAGAACGGTTGGACCGATTTGACTAATTTTGGTCTTGAATTATTTGTGGAAGTCCAGAGAAGGTTTAAAAGGTAGATAAATGAATGAAAATGCTCGGAATTAAATAAAAATAACAATTTTGTTTTTCATTTGATGTGTCCCCCGTCGGACGGATTCCTTTTGTTTGTTTTAAGTTTATTTTATTCAAAAGTTTAGGTCTTTTATTTATCGGTTGAGGCGCTACGAAGTCTGCCGGGTCAGCTAGTCGTGTAATAAAAGTTTAATTCGCAAAAAAATTAATTGCGTAATTATTGATAGGGCGTATTGTGAGCACGCTCGAGTCGATAAACTTATCCTGCCTATTCCTGCCGCGAAGCAGACATAATGCGAAGGTGAGGACAGCTGTTATACAATGTAATTGAGAGTTCGACAAATGTCCCAAGGTGGGCGACGGTTTTACGTTGAATTGTCTATTAGCCCCGGTAACCTTTCAACACCAGGTGGGCTGGACTGTAAGGTCGTTAACCTACCAACGGAATAAAGTAAAAATAATAATAACAATGATCTTTAGTATTTGAATATAATTGATGTCACCTTTTTTTATTTAATTTTTATATTTTATTCTATCCGACGTACCGAATTCTTTACAGTTTTCGTGATCACGGACGACTAAAATGTTATCGATCGACATATCAATATTGTGAATTTAACGTGAATAAAAATTGATGATCACAGTTTTTTTTTTATTGCCCTTGTAGGCAGACGAGCATACGGCCCACCTGATGGTGAGTGGTTACCGTCGCCCATGGACTTCAGCAATGCCAGGGGCAGAGCCAAGCCGCTGCCTATATTTCGTTAATCCCCATAGTTGCCTTTTTAGACGCCTTCGGGAAGACGAATTCTATTCTAGGCCACCACGCCGAAAGGAAACATTATAAATATGTAATATTATAAAATTCATGACAAATAATTAATTGACATGACTAACTAAATAATTTGGTATAAATCGTCGAAAATAAAAAAAGATTATTCATTATCATCTGAGAATAAATATCTGTCGAATAAGACAAAATTGCGAGCTTAAATATTTTATTGATAATATTTTCCCAGTGAATACGGCAAACGAGACGCGGAAATAACCTTCGAGTTATTACAGAACGTTTAGTTGAGGGACGACAAGACGTAACAGAGTTCTGCTGTGACTGTTTAATTTGTTCAAAGCCACGACTGCAGTGTGTAATGTAACTACGCCTGGAACATCCGGAGGGCAAATGAGGATATTTTTAGAAGTGTCGGTACCATTGGCTTTTATTTTAATTCGACATAGATCGTTAGCTAACGAGCTGACTTAACGCACCTGCTTTCGAACAGAAATTGGAATGATTACTTCAAGAAAATTATACAGGTGTTTCATAAAAGTTTACGACGGCAGGTGAGAATTTCGGGAAACGATTGAGTGGTCGAATTACTAGAAGGTTCCCTAAATATTTCAGAATTTTTCGAAATTCGTATTTTATTCACCTCTCAGAATTTGTTTATTGCCATTGTCGTTTATAAATAAATACATATCGCACATACGGCGCTATAACATCACTTATGCAAATATGTACTTTTGCAGGAGAAAATTCAACATCTTAATACAATTACATAGTTCTTTACGACTAAAGAAATAAAATGATAATATTTAAACTGCAACTTTTAAACGTTATTATTAAAAGCAAACATCTCTTTTTTTTTTTTTTTCCTACCTAAGCTGAGAGCCTTGAGAGGCTATATCAGCGTAACCCTAACTTTTGTAGGTGAGCTCACGGGGCTCAAACCTGATGACGTTGCTAACACGAACCCTAGCAAGAGCCGTGCTTCGCAGAATCTACCACCGGATCGGAAACGCGACCCACTGAGAAGATCCGGCGAGAAACTCAGTGGGCTGTGTCTGAGAGTTAATTTACTCGTCGAGCCCTTCGTCGCAAGCGACGGGTTCGACGAGAACGGTGACCGGTGCTTGAAGTACCTAGAAGCACCGTTAGTGGATCGGGAGGATCCGAGATGACGTGTTTTGGGCGACGTCGACTGCTTTCCATTCTGTCCGCAGGATCGGGAATGTAGTTACCGGCGGCCACGATGAGAGGGTTCTCGTGTCGTGCCGCTTTATCGAAGTGGCGCATTGACGCCGACTGCATATACTTACTGGTGGACTCTAAGTCCAGGTCGTCATGGAGGTCGACGTTCCTGACGAACCACGGGGCTCCGACGGCTATCCTGCAAAAACGGGATTGAATGATTTGGAATGACTTTAAGTGAGTGCGGGCCGCGTGAGCGAACACTACACTTGGATAGGTCATGACGGGGCGTATGCAAGTTTTGTAGAGTGTCACCTTATTTCTAAGGGACATTTTACTTCGCCTACATATCATCGGGTAGACAAACGTCTCACTAATCTATCTCTATATATAAAAATGAATTGCTGTTCGTTAGTCTCGCTAAAGCTCGAGAACGGCTGGACCTATTTGGCTAATTTTGGTCTTGAATTATTTGTGGAAGTCCAAAGAAGGTTTAAAAGTTAGATAAATATGAAAATGTTCGGAATTAAATAAATATAACTATTTTGTTTTCCCTTTGATGTCCCCCCGTCCGACGGATTCCTTTTGTTTGTGTCTTTTATTTATCGACTGCGGCACTACGAAGTCTGCCGGGTCAGCTAGTAACTATTAAAAAATGGATTTTCAATAAGTGACATTATAGCTCTGTATGTGCGATATGTTACATTAAAACAGAACAAACAATCTGATGAAGCTTCAGCAGACTTTCTGTAGACAATCAGGTGTATGTATTATAGTAACGTCATAAAATCCTCTTAAGACTTAGACGTTTTCTGAATAAACTTAAGCATTTAACTCTCCCGATCGAGATCACTTAGTAGAATTTCTAAGGAGTCATTAACGTGTAAATTCATTGCCACGGGCTGGTTTCGCTGGCGCCGGCAATCGTCTTCACCACATAGCTGTTTATAATCTATTTAACTGTACATAAACCTGACTAATAAATATTCGTAGCTGGTGTTTTGGATCGATTACCATGTAAATAACAGATAATAATTTAATTGGCATAGGAGGAATACCCCGTCATATTACAAGGATAGCCACATGGTGTGTGATAGGAGCAAGACAATAGAGTATTTCTTAATTCAAATATACATATACAGTCAAACCTGGATAAGCGAGAGTTCAAGGGAGCACAATCTCATTCTCACTTATAGAGGTTTCTGACTAACCCGAGTTTCTCGCTAATGCTCCCTCTGAATTTAATTTCGCGATTTTCCGGATTCAAACGCATTCACTATTCACTTAATGACAGTACTTTAATTTTCCGTTTGGACATGATGCAGAACAGAACTTTCCTTCGCAATTGATTAACGATAAACTGAGTAAGTCCAACAAACAGGACGGTACACAGGGACACGTGTCCATTCGAAAAGAATGCGATAAAATAACAACGTTATTTAGTTCCACGAAATAGAATAGGTTCAGTGTTGACGAGAAAACAATACAAAAACAATAGAAGGAAGTTCCACAAAAGTTAAGAATGAGTCATAAAATAGCAGATGTTAAATTTGTAATTTGTTTTTTTCATTTGTTCCTCCTAAATAATATAAATAAGTAAAGCTCGACTGTCGCTTATAGAGGTAGATAAGTAGCAGTCTCACTTACGGAGGTCCATGAGGGAAAAACGACTCTCTCTTACAGAGGTTTCTGTTTCTCTCTAATAGAGGTTTTGGGAGCTTAAAATGACGGGTCCTGGCTATTACTCTCACTTATGGAGTTTTCTCGCTTATCCAGTTCTCGCTTACCCAGGTTTGACTGTATATATATATACTTAATAAAAAAATAAACTGCGATTCAAAATACTGGTGTTTAATTACCGTTGATGATTCTAAGAATCCTTGACGTCAATTAAACTAGTGTGCAAAATCGATTTGAAAAATATTCAAGTAAGTAGAAAAAGAATTCGGACAGGTGTAATTCATTTCTAACATAGAAATAAACAATTATACAAGAAAAATAATGTAGCTCTTTTTTGTACAAGCATCAGCATTTGAGTGGGCCCATTAAGAGCGGATTCTATTAAGATTGAAGCAAAAAATACAGCTAATTCGAATACAGCTCGAACGATTCGCGGAGACAGTTTGGTAAACCCCAAAATTGGTAATGAAGATTGAAGACACAAAATTAAATAATAAAACTTCTTAGCTTTTATTTATGGTTTATGTGGAGATGTATGGAAATGGTAGTGCAAGGTAGAGGGGGAAGAGGTCGACCGAAGAAGACATGTGTGTAGCTATATGAGAGAGAAAGGAGTGAGTGTTGAGATGACGGCTGATAGAAGAGAATGGAAGAGAAAAATTATCTGTGCCAACCCCACCTAGTGGGATAAGGTGAAGAAAAAGAAGATAATTTTATAGGTTTCGGTATGCTATTTAAAACTGTATTTAGAGATACGTAATGTTTTCATTTTTCAACAGTGCAATACAAGATTCTGAGGTAAAACAAAGTTCTATTAGTGCTGAATGTTGATCTTCAATAAAAGCGGACGCAGGCGTATTTGATTAACGGACTTCGATTTTTTTCCTGATTTCCATTGATATACCTGCGCAGAATCAAATGTAATTAAGTTTCATATCAATTCACCCACTTCGACAAAGCGGCACGACACGAGAACCCTCATCGTGGCCGCCGGTAATTACATTCCCGATCCTGAGGACAGAATGGAAAGCAGTCGACGTCGCCCAAAACACGTCATTTCGGATCGTCCCGATCCACTAATGGTGCTTTTAGGTACCTCAAGCACCCGTCATCGTTCTCGTCGAACCCGTCGCCTGCGACGAAGGGCTCGACGAGTAAAGTAACCCACAGACACAGCCGACTGAGTTTCTCGCCGGATCTTCTCAGTGGGTCGCGTTTCCGATCCGATGGTAGATTCTGCGAAGCACGGGTCTTGGTAGGGTTCGTGTTAGCAACGTCGTCAGACTTGAGCCCCGTGAGCTCAACTACTAGTTAAGGTTACGCTGAAATAGCCTATCAAGGCTATCAGCTTAGGTAGGAAAAAAAAATTAATCAATTCACTATTTCTCCTTTCTAAATTAATTCTTGTCCCGGTGTTTATATATGTAATTTAAACAGAACAAATTCATCAGGTAGGTACTTTAAAATGCCGTCAAGAGTGTTCGGGATCACTCAAACGAATCCAGTAATGATAACTACTTCCGAGACGTTTCCTTGTCCTCACACTCAATTTTAATGCGTCTCATGACTCATGCTTATTTTTTTTTCCTTTGAGATCATCAAAAACAAAAATGTTTAATTGCAGATACTACGGAAGTATTTCGAAGATCTTGAAAATAAAACTGCAGCATGTTTACTGCGGATGCACGATAAATCTCGTGTTGATTTATAAAACACGTATTGTAGAAAATGTTGTGAATTTGAATTGTGAAATTTTAGGTTAACTGGAACAGGGTTTACGAAAATATGCATTTATTTAGGTAGAATGATTAGGAATGGAACGTATGAAAGGATCGAGGCGTTAAGGTGTGGTGGGTGAGAGAAAAGGATAAGAATAGAAAAAAAAAGGAAATCAAAATGGCCAGAACGAAGGATAGAGCGTTGCGTAAAAAGGTGTCAATTGTTTTAATTATTATAATAGGAAAGACTTCGGATAATCTGTATATCAATACGTGAAGCAAAGACTTTGTACACCTTTTTACTAATATGGCGAGGACGGAGGAGTATGAAATTTCTTACAATTATAGAGAATATACAGAAGGAGTGCAGAATGCTAATTTTTTTTTTTTATTTTAATTAAAAAATACATTTTAAAAAAAACTTTACACACACTATCATGTTCTTGACACAACATATACATATAAATATATTCTTTGTTTATTGTCAATTGTCAAACTTTTGTTATTTTTTACAAGTCTGTGATTAAATTGAGAATAGATTGATATTGTTTGTCTTTAATGTTATTATTAAAGAAGTATAATAGTGTTTGAAAATAGATCCATAATAATGTTTAAACTTATAATTTCAATTAATTATAGTCGAATTTCGACTACTGCGGGACCACTAGTTGACAATAAAACTACAATAGTGAATCAGTTTTATTTTATGTGCCACGATCCCAATTGTAAATATTACCCATATCAATATAATGTACACGCCATAAATGCAATATCGTCTTTTAAATAACTAAGATTATTATTTAAAATTGCCCTGTGATTCCCTATTTTAAATATGAAAGTTATAATATTTTACAATATAAATTTAGGATGATTAATAGTTATATCGTAAATAATCACATTTTAAAGATAAAATCAGTGAACTATTATAATATAACGCATTACCGAGACAGATATTTATTAATACAAGGTAATAATCAGATCGTCTTCGATGATAGATGTGTAAGCACCGGGAACCGAGCTAGACCCAAAACAAATAACAGCTAACGGTCCAGTAACGGGGAAAACCGGAATTCAGTAGTTAACTACCAGATTAATTTAAGAACGATCTCAATGTTGCCACCATATGTATTATAGATATTTCATACCAGACTTAAAATTAGTTTTCTTCTCCACGGAAACAATTTAGTACCTACCTATTCCAACATAAAAAAGATTTAGAACGAATTTTTTTTTTTTGGTTTTTTTATTGCTTAGTTGGGTGGACGAGCTCACAGCCCACCTAATGTTAAGTGGTTACTGGAACCCATAGACATCTACAACATACATGCGCTACCCACCTTGAGATATAAGTTCTAAGTTCTCAGTATAGTTACAACGGCTGCCCCGCCCTCCAAGCCGAAACGCATTGCTGCTTCACGGCAAAAATAGGCGGGGTGGTATCACCTACCCGTGCGGACTCACAAGAGACCCTACCACCAGTAAAAATTAAAATTAAAATCAAATTAAAATAATTCAAACATGTTTGGTTTTGTGATGAATTTATTGTTGTTTCCGTAATATCTATTTCTTGCTAGGAAATACCTACAAAGAGAATCACTGTGGACAACAAACTGATTATCTATCTAGTTCTATTCATGTCCATTAACTGTGTTTTAGTGGAATAGACTCACAACTCGTCTTTCGATGGCAATCAAAATAATTGTTCGAACAAATCTCTTAATTTACCATGAATGACCTTGTGTTTCTCCTTTCTGTTTAGTTAATTAGTTTTAACGTATTTTTAAATACTTCGTCCATTATGTTTGAGAAACACGTGCCACGAAATGAAGGGGAACTGATGGCACAGGCTGCTTCCCCGTTGTAATGATTGTGACCTTTGAGAAACGCAGCCAACAGACATATTTCTGCGGTTTTACGAAGTCTCCGCTAAGAGTCACAGTCGTTGTTTTATTACATTGGGGCTAATTACGGAACATTTAAAACATCTATACTAATATTATAAAGAGGAAAGATTTGTTTGTTTGTTTGTTTCGAATAGGCTCCGAAACTACTGGACCGATTTGAAAAATTCTTTTTCCATTAGAAGCCGACATTGTCCCTGATGAACATAGGCAACTTTTTTTTTCTTTTTTGATTTTTTTTTTTGGTTTCATGTGTGTTTTAATGTTCCGAAGCGAAGCGAGGGCGGGTCGCTAGTTTCAAATAAAGAAAGAATTGTTTTTAGTAGTACTACACTGTTTCAGGATTGAACTATCGAAGCGAACAAAAAACTGAGGAGCCAATGAACTATTTGCGTGTATTTAGAAAAAAAAAAAACAACAGTGCCGAATTATTTAAAAATTACATCAATATATCGAATAAATTTAATAAAATAATCCCGCAAGTTTTCGTCATTCAAAATAACCTCTTTCTTCTCGTGCAAAAAAAAAAAGACATGTGCTAAAAAAACATATTTACTTATTTAAATAAAGCTTAAACAAGATACGGGCATTAATTAAATGCTTCACATTTTATTCTGTGTGTACTCACACACATTTCTAATTGGTTCAAGAATGTATAACAAAAAAACAATGAAGTCACATGTACATACGTATGTATGTCATTTATAGATTAACGTTTGAAAAAATTACAGCACGTAGCTTGAGTCTCCGGTCACCCAATAACGTCGAGATGACTGTGAGTTCGACTGTAACCGCAAATCTACACGATGTCGGGTCACATTGGCCAACTTGATCATGAACCAGTCAGTGTGAAGCCAGAATAGCCCGTCGAGGTTACTGGCAGCTAGGCAGGCAAAAAAAAAAGATAGAACTGTCTGCGTCACTCATTGACGTCAGTAATACCAGAGGAATAGACAAACCTAGTTGTGGACTCTTTGAGGCATCATTCTTATTAATAATGGCAGGAAATACTGTGCAGCCAAACTTCATTTATTTATGGTTAATTTTACGCAACAATCTGATTAAAAAATCATCATCGCAATGATATTTACGTTTTTTTTTATTGCCCTTGTAGGCAGACGAGCATACGGCCCACCTGGTGGTGAGTGGTTACCGTCGCCCATGGACTTCAGCAATGCCAGGGGCAGAGCCAAGCCGCTGCCTACCGTTTAATACTCTCCACAAGCCTCGTTTGAAGAAGGATATGTCATAGCGCTCGGGAAACACCGTAGAGGGGAGCTCATTCCAGCCGGATGGTACATGGCAAAAAAGACCTCTGGAAACGCACTGTGGATGACCGCAGTGGCTCCAGGTATGTTAACGAATGTTATGTTAACCTGTTAATGGGTTTACTTTCAGCACTATGGTCATACTCGTAAAAAAATAGATACGGTATGTAGTACATCCATAATGTAAAATGAGACAAGCTTTAAAACACAACATAAATATTAAAATAGTGGCTGATACACTCAATAGATACAATAAAATCAGTAAATTTACATAAATATAATGTGTACATGTTTAAACTTTTTTTGTTACGATTTAATAACTGTATATGATTAAAAATGCTACAAATATTATAGAGTTTAAAAAAAAAACTTAGAAAACTCCATTTCATTTGAAATTTATAGATCTAACGATACTTACTACAGGACACTTCAGGACTCCCAAAGTCAGGAATTCTAAAAACTAACTAATAACTAAACTAATAGGCAAAAAAAATAATAGGCAATAACTTTTCTAATAAGCATCCTCATTTATTTCTCTTCTTCGTCTTCTAGCTACCGTCGTTTCAGAGAATGGGCCTAATGAACTCTGTATGAACCAAACGATAAAAAATGAGATAAACAGTAAACATTGAAAAGCTTTTGTCAAACAACGTAAAATGTGTGTTACCTACAAAGACACCAACGGAAACACTCACCACATAGTATAAACAATTTAATTATATTCACACTAATCATTATAATATGAACGTACCTTTGTTTCCTTCATTCAGTAATCGAGAATAATTCATAAAGTAAACCAAAAAAAATGTTTAGTTTTTATTTTTATTGCTTAGATCGGCGGGCGAGCTCACGGCCCGCCTTATGTTAGGTGGTTACCAGAGCCTATAGACTTTCAATAACGTAAGTGTCACCACTCACCTTGAAACATGAGTTCTAAGCCTCGGTTTTTTAGTATAAAGACTGCCCCATTCTTCAGACCGAAAAGCATTACTACTTCACTGCAGAAAAAGGCGGGGTGATGGTACCTACCCGTGCGGGCTCACTAGACGCCCTACCACCACTAAAAAATAATGAATTTAAGATGAATATCCATCCATCTACTGATTACCATAACATCAGCTATCATTGAAGCACAGCAGGTAACTACTACATACCCGATCCTGCGAAAGGTAAATGGTAAACAGTCGACGTCATCCAAAACACGTCATTTCGGATTCTCTTGATCCACTATCAGTACTTTTAGGTACCTCAAGCGTCATAGTTCTAGTCGAACCCGTCGCTTGCGACGAAGAGCTCGGTGAGTAAATTATCCCACAGACACAGCCCACTGAGTATCTCGCCTTCTCAGTGGGTCGAGTTTCCGATCCGTTGGTAGATTCTGCAAAGATTCTCTTGCTAGGGCTAGTGTTACCCACGTCATCAGGTAAGAACCCCGTGAGCTCACCTACTCGTTCGGCGAATCTAGTATAACCCCCCGAGGATACTAGAATAGGTAGGACAAATAAAAAGAAGCAGAGTACATAATAATATCTACTACCCGCAAACATTAACAAAAATCATTTCTGCCCCATTTGATTCTGTAATGAACTTCCTCGGTGTTTCTTGTGCGTAATGACAAGTCATTCTACTTCGTGACTTGGCCGCACCATTAGCGATGGTAACGAATGAATCGTACACTCATCGGCCTTCCTTAGCAATGAAAGTGTTCAAAATCAGAAACACTTTTAAAACCGGGTACCATAATCTTTTGTTATGTAGGCCTGAATTGTATAACTGAACTAAAACACCCGCTTAGTTCTAATACTACGTGTGTATATTTTGTTTATATTAGATTGCACGATAGATAGCCTTTGTGACGCACGTTTATTTCAAACTTCTTCGCAAATCTATACATATAAATAAAATTGGATTGTCTGTTTGTAATATTGAAATAACCGCTTTTTACTACATGCATATGAATATATATACGGTACATACACCAAAATAGCATTTTTTACAATTTTTGTCTGTCTGTCTGTCTGTTTGTTCCGGCTAATCTCTGGAACGGCTTGACCGATTTTGACGGCACTTTCACTGATAGGTAGCTGATGGTATAAGGAGTAACTTAGGCCTTACTTTTTTTAGACTAGCTTCGCCCCGCGGCGTCACCTGCGGTCCGATGGGACATTGCATAGCGGGACTCAGCTATCAATAATAAAATTTAATGTTTCCGAAGCGAAGCAAGGGTCGCTAGTATAAAATAAATTTCATTAAATAGATTGAAAAAAAATATCAAGAAATATAATTCATTGGTGGATTTTTATTTTAGTATAAAACATCGTATGCGGATGGATTTTCAACAAACAAAACGTTCATTAGAAAACAAGTATGGTTAATACATATTAGGTACAACCGAAAATAACAAAGCCATAAAATTATTATGATGTGACCAATACGTACTGACATCAATACCGCCGCGTACATTATTTAAGTGTCACGAATATGATAATCAACTTCAGTTTAAACAAGAACAATATTAAAAATTACAATCGTTACAGTCGATTTCATATTGGGAAATATCTGAATTGGTCACGTCCAAGTGGAACTGGCAATGGTTAACATGAAAACAAATCATGCTAGTTTGGTAACATAGAATAGATACAACGTGAAATAAAATAAACAAACGTTCTTTTAAATTATTTCTGTGACTAGGAAGGATCGTGTTATCAACGGTTTCACGTAAATTTTCAACATATTTTGACGTTATTCATCATTGGCATTGTTCTGCAAATGAAACCGACGTAACTAGAGGACGTTATGAATAATATCATATCGTCGATGATTGGCGATTGCTTATACAATTCGCTAACAAGAACGTGACAGTTTTTTTTAACATTTATGCGTATCCGATCTGAACGCATGGGTGCCGAACCTCGTTCCTGATTAACTTGGGTTCGCAAACGAAGATTGGTTGACGCAATATGAACAAGGCTTTATATTTGAATATCTAAAATAATAGAAAAGATAAAATTTCGAACCTTTTACTCATACTTTTTTACAGGTGGTAGGACCTCTTGTGAGTCCGCGCGGGTGGGTACCACCACCCTGCCTATTTCTGCCGTGAAGCAGTAATGCGTTTCGGTTTGAAGGGTGGGGTCTGCCGTTGTACCTATACTTGAGACCTTAGAACTTGTATCTCAAGGTGGGTGGCGCATTTACGTTGTGGATGTCTATGGGCTCCAGTAACCACTTAACACCAGGTGGGCTGTGAGCTCGTCCACCCAGCTAAGCAATAAAAAAAAACCTGACCCAAAAATCGGCATCGCCATGCGCATCGTATATGTTACCCAGTTTGTCGAAAAGATGACGAGTAACCTTTCATAACTGCAAAGGAATACCAAACATGAAAATAATAATGACCATCAGAAAGTCGAGGTTTATCTCATTTCCCAAAAGAGAAAGAAATATCAAAATAAACAATAAAAGGGAAATTCTTTAAGACGTTTGAAAAAATTTGCTAGTCTAATCAAGAGCCTTGACGAATCAACAAGAATGATAGATCCATGTAACCGATTGCGAACCGTGAATGACATTTTTAGTTTGTCGCCTAAAAACATGATTCCGACATAACATTTTTTGTCTCTAAACGAATCAAATGAACGATAATAGCTTAACGTCGCATTAATTAACGTTACCAAGCAATTAATTCGTTTCTTATGGCTTCGATAAGAGCCACGCAATTCTGACGTACGCCAATATATATTTGAGGAACTGAAACAAATCGTTTGCATGACGCTGCCTTCTTGTAAATGCGTCTTAAACAGGAAGATTGCTTTGTAAGAACGTGAAGAAGATGACGCCAGTTTGACGGTCAGTTACATCATTAGGTACTTACTATACATAAAAAACAAGAAACGTAAAATCGACTTATGTGTATCACACACCATTAAATTGAGATCGAGGTCAAGGATTTCCACCGGAAACATCTTAATGTTCTCAAAAAAAAAAACGAGGAAAACCCGCAAACGACTCGATTCACATAAGATAACATTATTGTTTTAGATCCCGATAAAGTGTTTTTTTTTTCTACCTAAGCTGGATAGCCTTGAGAGGCTATTTCAGCGTAACCTTAACTATTAGGTGAGCTCTCGGGGCTCAAACCCGACGACGTTGCTAACACGAACCCTACCAAGAGCCGTGCTTCGCAGAATCTACCACCGGATCGGAAACGCGACCCACTGAGAAGATCCGGCGAGAAACTCAGTGGGCTGTGTCTGTGGGTTAATTTACTCGTCGAGCCCTTCGTCGCAAGCGACGGGTTCGACAAGACCGATGACCGGGACAAAATGTACTATGTGACGTAAAATACGAATTCGAGTCTTGGTTTTTTTTTTATTGCTTTGGAGACGAACGCGCCCACGGTTTACTTTCATTACATTATTCAGATCGCAGTCTAGTTCGATAAAAGAATCCAATCAGGTTTTTATTCTTTTCTTTCTACAGCAATTACTTTAAACATTCATTAAGCTTTTATTAAATTTATTTCCAAACATTTACACAAAATATTATTTTAATAACCTAAAAGTACATATTATTATCCACAACACGCTTCGTCAAGCTTATCTATTTAAGAATCGACGGATAAGCAGTTCTGAATTACAGATTGTATTAAATTGTCATTTATTTTCTTTGGGCTTCGCTAGTTTAACATCGAATACTTCAAAAAAAAAACATTTTAATTTCGTCCTTGACGTGACGAAAACTGTAACGGTAACTCGAAAAACTCGAAAATAATATAAAGACAATCAAAAACGGGAAATTAAACCATAAAGGAATTGTCAATAATTGTATAAGACATTACTTAGAATTAGATGTTAATTTTATGATGCATAACTGGTCATACGGATTGGCTTCGTGCTAGTTACCGAAGACTGAAGACACTGACCACATCGTGATTGTGGCAGCCAACCTTAATGTTTAAGACGAAAGATTTAAATTTCAATTGCATTGGGACATTGGCTGATCAATCTTCAAAATCGAAACAAACGATTGCGACAAATTTGCGTAGGACGGTGGTACCTACTCATAGGTTCGGGCTTACGGCACGATTGCTCTATAAGAAACCCTTTTTTTTTGTCAGGAGGAAATCGCCGGACTTCGACCCTCCACTGGGGATGGAGGGCGGGGCATGTCGGAGTTGAACCGACTAAAACCTCCTGTCGCTCAACAACCAGCATCCAAACCTCGCAGGAGACAGAACTCATGAAAAGGCAAAGGGAGGAAGGTGAAGCTTTTAGTGCGGAGCACATCACCCTCCCCCTCGGGACGCCGGACTGGCAGTCGTCGGCGCCACGACCACCAGTCCTCTCGGTATAAGATACCCTAGTAGATAATTTCAATATATGTAAAACGCATATGTCAAAATCATAGTCCATGGAAGACACTATCTGGAATTATATATATTTTTAATTATACATAAATTATTATTGTTTTAATTATTTTCAATGAAGCTTTTAATCAAATTAAAGTTTTAAATATTTCAGTAACGACCTAAAAGATATATGCTTTAAGTGATATTTCACTTAATACGTGACATTTATATTTCTAATTAAAAGTGCGTCTTATATGGTATTAGAATCAACAGTTCGTTGTTTTTCATTGAATTTCTAGTGGTAGGACCTCTTGTGAGTCCGCACGGATAGGTACCACCCTGCCTATTTCTGCCGTGAAGCAGTAATGCGTTTCGGTTTGAAGGGTGGGGCAGCCGTTGTAATTATACTGAGTGAGACCTCAGAACGTATATCTTAAGGTAGGTGGCGCATTTACGTTATAGATGTCTATGGGCTTCAGTAACCATTTAACACCAGGTGGGCTGTGAGCTCGTCCAGCCATCTAAGAAACAACAAAAAAAACGTGACATTTATATTTCTAATTAAAAGTGCGTTTTATTTGGCATTAGAATCAACAGTTCATTGTTTTTAATTGAATTTCAATTAGGTTTACTACTCCATTCAAATAACTGAAGAAGTTTCTTTGTTATGATATTTTTTCCAAATTTTATACTTAAAATGGCTTTCCTGTAAAATTGCAAAAATATTGCTTAGGTATACCAAATAGTCGTTCATAAATCGTAAATTATATAGCCCCTCGATATATAATTTAGGTACAAACATAAGTCCTGTTTATCGGCACGATTTTATTCTATAGACTTTTCATATGACGTTGATTTGCCATTCGCGTATATTTTAATGTCGATGTATGAATAAATGAGTCAGCGTGGAAGTACACAGTCGACGATACTCGCATACAAATGGCCTTATTTTATTTCAAACTTTAGCGTAGCAAGCACACAAGGCGTAAACATTCCTTTTTAACCGACAACTAAAAAAAAAAAGAGTCCTTTTTATGTAAGTTTTCGCGATTTCGAAAATTTCAAAACAATTAATAGATAATTTTAAAAGTGTTATGGTAAAAATACTATAGGACTAAGTAGAGTGAAAATAGTATTTTGAAATTTTCAAATTTTCTTTTTTTTTTTATTGCCCTTGTATGCAGACGAGCATACGGCCCACCTGATGGTGAGTGGTTACCGTTGCCCATGGACTTCAGCAATGCCAGGGGCAGAGCCAAGCCGCTGCCCACCGCTAAACTCAATAAATTCAATATTATGGACAAAAATCTGTAACTACATATTTAATTTTCATAATGATATACATACATAGACAAGCTGGAATGTAACACGCGACATACATAACTACTATCTACTATATCAGATCACAGCCACAGTATTAAAGTACATTTAAAACATATATTATGTATATATATTTGATCAAAATGTATGTATGTAGGTAGTGTTTTTTTTTGGTTACCGCGAGTCGTATTAAAACGAATTTTACGCTTTAATATTTTTATTTTCATTTTTATTTCGAATAATTTACAGATTTCGTGAGCACGGACGACGATTAAGCTGTTGTAAAAATAATTCAAAAACCACCATAAAAAAACAGTTTTGATTCAGATACCGTTACAAATCGCCGAAAAAACCAATAGCGTATTGAATAAAAAATTCTTTGTAGATAAACGATCATACGGCTTACCTGATACTGAGTGATCGCCCGTCGCTCATGAAGTTAGAAAAAAGCCTGTATCTTAATCAAGCTACTCTATACAAATACAAAGACGAAACAATTCTACACTATTTAATATTTTAAATACGAAGATTTGTCTTTTTGGGTGTTTTTTTTTCTACCTATGCTGATAGTCTTGAGAGGCTATATCAGCGTTACCCTAGCGTGTAGGTAAGCTCTCGGGGCTCAAACCAGGCGTAGGTAACACTGGCACTAGCAAGAGCAATGCTTAGCAGAATCTACCACCGGATCGGAAACGCGACCCACTGAGAAGATCCGGCGACAAACTCAGTGGGCTGTCTGTGGGTTAATTTATTCGCCGAGTCCTTAGTCGCAAGCGACGGGTTCGACGAGGGCGATGACCGGGGTGTTTGTTACTAAGTCACTAAAAAATGGCTGAAGAAGTTTTTTTTTTTTTTTTTTATTGCTTAGACGTGTGGACGAGCTCACAGCCCACCTGGTGTTAAGTGGTTACTGGAGCCCATAGACATCTACTACGTAAATGCGCCACACACCTTGAGATAGAAGTTCTAAGGTCTCAGTATAGTCACAACGGCTGCCCCACCCTTCAAACCGAAACGCAATACTGCTTCACGGCAAAAATAAGCGGGACGGTGGTACCTACCCGTGCGGACTCACAAGAGGTCCTACCACCAGTAAAGCGTTAAGTAAGAGTTAGCGATAAAATATAAAATTTGTACAAATGTAGTTAACGAGAAAACGAATGGGTGACATCGCGGGGCTCCCAATACATAATAAGTTATTGAGAGAAAAAAATATACAATCACATCAATCGTCTGTCGTGAATAATTGTTTAAAATTCGTCACACAAACATTCACAAAACAAAACATTAAAATGGTATTGACGTTTTTCCTTTGAGTATTTCACACGTGTAATCGCCCTTGTAATCAAAACAAGTGTAAATTGAAAGCAAATCATCTCTGTGAATGAATGAACACTAGGTACCTATATAGGTACATTTTATATATACCAAAATGCCCAGGTATTAATTATGACGTAAATATTTTTATAAGATAAAAATCCAAAAACTCTATGGATTAAAATGTAATTTCATTACAGAATAATACTAACTACTGCACCACCGAGTCAGTGAATATTTACGTTATTCTTAACAATAATAAAAATAAAAAAAATTATACAAAACAATAGCGCCCATTAATTAACACGGCACTAAGAGAATTACGCGGCAGGGATGTTAATTACTAATGTTGTTAACTCCAACGTTTTTAGGACTTGACATTTTAAAATGATCGAAGCTTCGCATGGAATGACTCGAGCCAGCGAGCCGTGAACGTTTACCAGCCGAAATAATTCTTTAGCATCTTGAACCAGCTGCGTTTGAGATGCACAACACGACACCGGACACTTGTTTGACGCAAATCGAATGACATTCATCTTTATCCAGAGTTCGCTTCAATCAATCGTTATCCGATCGATACCTACCTACATATAACTAGCATCATCATTTAAATGATTATGTGGCAATAATATGGGCACTAATGCCATATGATCGCATAGTTAAGCGCGATCTGAAACTTGGGCGGAAAAATACAAAGATATTCAATTACATTGACTATAGCTTTTTTTTTCGCCTACAACAGCCACTGGATTATTCAAAAAGGTCAACCGGGGGCATAAAAGACAAACAATGTCAATAACACAAAAAGAAACCTTCAGAATGAGAACTGCGGCTTCTGTTAGACGCCCGAGGTATATTGTCCGTTACAAAATCGATAATTTGCACAATGAAAACAAAACAAAAATCGCTGGTAGTAACAATTAAACATTCCGAACGGATCACTTATACATACCGTCTTAATTCATTGTGCATAAATATCGAATGAAATAAAGGCCCGTTTACACATGTGACCTTTCTCCTCGGCTCACGATTGGTGGCATTTTATATTCGAACGTGGCTCAATATGTAATAAAAGCGACACGTAACTTCACTTTAAAAGTTAACAGTGATAAACGGTAATTCTAAATATACCTTACTTTCACATCATGCATTTCAAGGTCGGTCACAAAAAGTACGTTATAGTCTTATATTATTTTCTAAAACTCGTTTCCTTTTATGGTCGCCACCATTTCAAACGATGCGTTGAACTTTTGATACGTTATTTAAGTCAAAATGTTCTTTCTATCTGAATTCACTGTTACTTTAGATTTTCTTGACTGAAGTTTAGAATACTATCGTAATAACGGAACTATTTAGGTATTCGTTAATTTAAACAAGTAAACGTTAATTATTTTTAATAAAACAATAAGGCATAATCAGCCAAGTTTCATTACTTTACAATGTATCTTCTAACATAAGAAACTTGAATTTTTTTTTCCAACAATAGTACCATTTATTCCTCTTTAATTTTCATCCTTTTTATCCTATTATTCATCAAAGTCAAATGAATTTTTTTCTTAAACTAGCTGACCCGGCAGACTTCGTAGTGCCTCAATCGATTAATAAAAGACCTAAATTTTTGTATAAAATAAACTTAAAACAAACAAAATTAATCCGTCCGACGGGGGACACATCAAAGGAAAAGCCAAATTGTTATTTTTATTTAATTCCGAGCATTTTCATATTTATCTACCTTTTAAACCTTCTCTGGACTTCCACAAATAATTTAAGACCAAAATTAGCCAAATCGGTCCAGCCGTTCTCGAGTTTTAGCGAGACTAACGAACAGCAATTCATTTTTATATATTGGCAAACAAACTGACGGCTCTTCTGATTTTAAGCGTTTCCAGAGTTAACGATAATTTAACGAAACACCTGAAAATCTCAACTCCATCAAAGAAATAATCTACTTACGCTTCAAACTTGATAATTTCATATCACCAAATATATTAAAGGTTCAGTCTGTCAGTGCCTTTTGTGGAAAAACGTCATGACCTATCATTATTTTAGGTACGAATCTGTGGGATAGTTCAGTAGGAAATAAAAGAAAAGACGTTCAAGATTCAATAGGTCTGGCAATTGTTTGGAACAGCCTCTAAATATTAAGATTATAACCACTATAACTGGTGCACGATGGCGCGATTTAAGATGAGGGGCCCGGAGTCACATACCCATATCGTTTAAATGATTTCCGAACAGACAATTGTCTATTTAATCAACAAAATTTACAACAGTCATCTACGACCAATAATAAAGCATTAGGAACGCCGGTAATTGTTAGTGGAAAAAAACTAAACACGACATTATCTAAACTATAAAATTAGTTTTGACTACCGCGAAAATTTAAGAAAGAAATATGGTTGTGGCTGTGCACTTAACAACTAACAAAGTCAATTTTAAGTTGAAGTATAATTGGCTAGGGACTTCGTGAGAGCTGTTAATTCCCGAACCGGTATTAAACATATGCCTTTTGTCAGCTGGTGTGGTATTATCCTGTTTGACTATAGAACCCGTAAGCCGTGTTAGGCACGTCAAGTTAGTAATTTATATATATACCCATAAAAATATACTTTGAAACCTACGTAGGAAACTCAAAAAAGTATATATAAATAAACACAGAAAAACCATTGCAGTAAGGTACCTTTCAAACTGATTCTTTCGTAACCATTAACAAGCGTTATTGTTATAAATAAAAGATTTTGGAAATGATTATTTTCCATTTCTACAAAAAGGAAATCTCAATACAAGTAATCTATCTACCTATATAATATATAAAAATGAATTGCTGTTCGTTAGTCTCGCTAAAACTCGAGAACGGTTGGACCGATTTGACTAATTTTGGTCTTAAATTATTTGTGGAAGTCCAGAGAAGGTTTAAAAGGCGAATAAATATGAAAATGCTCGGAATTAAATAAAAATATCAATTTTGTTTTCCCTATTTTTGTTGCTTAGATGGATGGACGAGCTCACAGCCCACCTGGTGTTAAGTGGTTACTGGAGCCCATAGACATCTACAACGTAAATGCGCCACCCACCTCGAGATATAAGTTCTAAGGTCTCAGTATAGTTACAACGGCTACCCCACCCTTCGAACCGAAACGCATTACTGCTTCACGGCGGAAATAGGCGGGGTGGTGGTACCTACCCGTGCGTCCCTTTGATGTGTCCCCCGTCGGGTGGATTCCTTTTGTTTGTTTTAAGTTTATTTTATACAGAAGTTTAGGTCTTTTATTTATCGATTGAGGCACTACGAAGTCTGCCGTGTCAGCTAGTGTGTAATAAAATATAATCTAAATTTTTAGGTATCAGCGGCTACGTTCCAATTTCGATTAAAGAATTCATAAAAACAAGTGATATAACTGTATACTGTAGTTAAAAAAATTAAAACTATATTTGTATTATTTTTTATAATTCTTATTTTCGTAGCAGAGTTTATTAAGGGTTAGAGTCCCGTAGTTACCGATGATGGAGTTAATACATTTCTGTGTCTAGTTTACGTTTCGATTACAATCAATTATAAACAAAGAGCGGAGCTGTAAATAATATACCAAAATACAAATTATTTATAGTATCGGTTTGAGAACACAGGCGTTGCTACTCCAGTGAGTCCAGTGTGCTTAGTGCCAGTTTTTTAACGTTCTCGATAGCGTAAAAGTTAGCTCAAATTTGTATGGAATGGGATCGTTTGTCTACGTTTGCCGCTAGGGGCGCTGTTCCAACTGCATACAGAATTGGGTTAACTTTTACGCTATCGAGGACGTTAAAAAACTCGCATTAAGCATACAGGAGTTTTGTTAACCCCTGCGAATGTTCGACTCTCCGTCTTGTTTCTTTGGGATGTAAATATTGTATTAATCTGGATTTACATATTTGTCCAAATATATAAGGACTGTAATATTCTATTAAGTGAACCTACTGAAGTTTCGGTTACATCCCAACAAAGGCCTATCGTATTTTTTTTAAACACGTCAATGAAATCATCGACTGGACATCCCAAATGAACAATAATATTTAGCATTCACCCACCCGTCCACAAATAAAAAAAAATATCGCTTTCCATAATCACGTTAATTTTAATTTACAAATGATTCATGTTTAGATAAAAATTAGTAAAAGCATAGGCTTTGTTATCAAGGCTGAATAGACAGAAGAAATTATGTAGTGAAATAGGTCATTAATCTACATAATAAACAAGTGTCTTGCGAACTTCTTATTTAGTCTGCAAATATATGTAATGAAATTATAACGAAATTGAAGGATAATTTTCAACACAAGTAGTAGTTAATAGGTGTTTATGTCTGTGTATATAAACTGTAAGTTTTGTTAAAAAAAATCTACCTATATTTTTTAAATGAATAAAAACCCAATTGATATGGTACATAATTATGTAAGTCGGCCACTTGGCAATGGCTCGACTGATTTTGATAATTTATTTTTCTGTATATCCGAAATTATCAGGACAAGGTTTGTATGAACTGGTACTGGAACTTATACTGTGTTGGGACATCCTGTAAATCCCTACGGGTAGGTACCACCGCCCTGCCTATTTCTGCCGTGAAGCAGTAATGCGTTTCGGTTTGAAGGGTGGGGCAGCCTTAAAACTGAGACCTTAGACCACATGCCTCAAGGTGAGTGGCGGTATTTTCATTGTAGATGTCTATGGGCTCCGGTAACTACTTAACACCACATGGGCCGTGAGCTCGTCCACCCAACATATCAACAAAACTTTAAGAAAGTTTGGAAGTCTCCATTAGAAAATAATCACACGATTAGAGATAATCACAGTGAAGGGTCATCGGATTTCACTATTCTATCTGTATGAATAAAAAGGATGATTTTGTATTTGTCATATATGTATGCGTTTCCGAACCAATTGTGTATAGAACTAATCATCTTGGACACTTGTTGTTGGCACTCCAGCGAAGATTCAACATATGATAGTTAGCTTTCAGAAAGCTATATCTATACATCTATACATATAAATAAAATTGGTTTGTCTGTTTTTAATATTGAAATAGCCGCTTTTTACTACATGCATATGAATATATATACGGTACATACACTAAAATAATATTTTTTACAATTTTTGTCTGTCTGTCTGTCTGTTTGTTCCGGCTAATCTCTGGAACGGCTGGACCGATTTTGACGAGACTTTCACTGATAGGTAGCTGATGATATAAGGAGTAACTTAGGCTACTTTTTTAAGACTAGCTTCGCATTGCGGCGTCACCCGTGGTACGACAATAACCGCGGGTAACTTCGCGGGACTCAGCTATCAATAATAAAATTTAATGTTTCCGAAGCGAAGCGAGGGCGGGTCGCTAGTCTTTCATAAAATTCAAGATAGTCACAGCGCAGCGCGACCGGTTTTTACTAGTATGTATTAACTAAAAAAATATGTACCTACTTAGTATACTAACATATTTATTGCACCTTAGAAGCCCAACGATTTTTTTAAGTTTTTATAATTAACCCTTGTCGAAGCCGACTTTAGCATGGCTATTAAAAATTGTCGGTGATGATTACCAAACTGAACATATTCCACGTTACCAACCAACATAAAATTATGTAAATCAAATAAATAATATGAACTCCAACAACCTCGAGTAACCAATAACAGGTTAACACACTCGTGATAAATGCGCCCGGCAAGTTGTCAGCCTGCTATTACAACTGGCTATTTCTGCCCGGGAAATCATACATTTCGGTTTGAAAGGTGGGATAGCCTGTATTCATGTTACGAAGTCTTTGGCTTTCGTTAAATACAGCGTTGATTTTGAACTCATCTACTCATCTGCGCAATTGCACTCAAAAAATCAGCCACCAGCCGGCACGTAGGGTACAACACTGCACTCAATTATCTACTTATAAGAAAGGAAACAGCTATTCTCTGCATTGTCTCGCTGCGGGAACAGCCGCCGGAAATTATATTATCATAACCCTGCGCCTGCAAATTCAACATGCATTTCCCGATAACCACACCCAAAAAAGTGGACTATATTTTCTACATAAGCCTTTCCCTAATTCGTCAGATATTTTAGGTCGCCCTCTTTCAATTCACGCCAGTAAATTATGCATCACAAGTCTGATATATAATTTAACTTTACTGTATGAGCTCATTATGAAATAGCCTATGCGAAAAAATGTATTTGATGTTTGACGGATTTTACACGATGGCTTTAAATTATAATTTTTTTATTGCCTTTTTAGGCAGACGGGCATACGGCCCACCTGATGGTGAGTGGTTACCGTCGCCCATGGACTTCAGCAATGCCAGGGGCAGAGCCAAGCCGCTGCCTACCGCTTAAATTGGTACCTACCTAGCCTACCGCTTAAATTTTAGAAAACTTGCGTACTTAAGAATAATACTTTGTATTGGACAACAAATTTACTAAGCACAATTGAAATACCTAGAATGCTTATTTTAATAAAAATAACCTAAGAATTAATGTGTTAAACAAAGTCGGTAACTTGCTGTTTTATGCATATTCAATTACAAATAATTTGTAACGTGAAGCTTAGAACCTCCAATTCCTACAAGTAAATCATTTGCTTCGACTTATTTAATGCTATTGTTAAAATACTGATGGTCAACATTATTATATTACCAACTAGCTGACCCGGCAGACTTCCTACTGCCTCAATCGATAAATAAAAGATCTAAACTTTTGTATAAAATATACTTAAAACGAACAAAAGGATACCGTCCGACGGGGGACACATCAAAGGGAAAACAAAACTGTTATTTTTATTTAATTCCGAACATTTTCATTCATTTATCTACCTTTTAACCTTCCCAGGACTTTCACAAATAATTCAAGACCACAATTAGCCAAATTGGTCCAGCCGTTCTCGAGTTTTAGCGAGACTAACGAACAGCAATTCATTTTTATATAATATAGTATAGAAGAAGATAGAAGATATATTGATCGTAATTTCAATATACGACAAAAATACCCAAAACGGTTTCAGATAATAGGTTCAGTTGTTCTCTGTAAATAACTAAATAAAAATGTAAATTATCGTTTTTTTTAATAGCTATAATAGTTATTTACATATTTATTTTTATGTTTATTTGAACAGAATCCCTAACCAATTTTTAAACCTTTTTTTGAAGCCGAAATGATCAGCTGCTTATACTACTCTATCAGACTGAGTAGTCTTTTATTCTTAAAGTTAAGATCACGTAGATCGATTAAAACCTATCACATTTTACATTTTGTGTCGACCTAACTTGTCGAAAAACTGGCAAGAAGTACAAGAGATTATTATAAGAGATACTTAATTTTGTCCCGCATAAAAAAATATCTTGTTCATATTTCCTATAGTATGTGGTTAATGTATGTTCTATCGCCTGCATTAGTTGTAGGCATCTCTGTTCAAATATAAATATTTTATTTAAGACATCTAAAACATACGACGACTTTTTATCATTAATAATTTAAATAATGACACATAAAGCTCTTTTAATTCATAATCTGTTTATGATGCTAGCTTTATATTATTATTTAGTTTCAATAATAAGTTTTTAGTTGAAAAATACGTACAACAATACCCTGAATTATTGTAAACGTTCTGTAAGTTAATGTCTTGTTCGTCTGTTTTAAAATTCATAAATAACAAAGGCCATGATGCTAAAGCTTCGACGAGTAGAGATGGTCACACGCAGAGACTACTCGAGCGGTATAAACCCGCCTCCCGCACCCGCTATATAAACACGAGCGTTATCAAACAACCACCAATACATTGCTGGCAGTCACAACGATCACACATTAAATTAATATTTTACTTTAACAATTTGTGTTAGTGTTTTAAACAGCGGCGTCGCGTCACAGGATCCATATTTAAGTGAGTATTGTTTTGAAAATTTACAGCATCTCCTTTAAATATCATCGTTCTCCCGTTCGTCTATTGCTACACAACATATTTCTTATATTATTTTAGAATATCAAACGGCGATCTGAAAAATAATATACATTAATATTAAAATTAAATCGATCGTTATACTGCACGCAGAGGCATTTATCAAGTGTATATTGCACAATCTAATTCAAATTACTGTGCATTTCGTTGTTAAGCAGCTTGCAATAACTATTAACAACGTGGACAATAAACACAATACACTAGGATGGCCAGAAAGTTGCTTGTTTGCGTCCAAATGCTATTTTTATATTACGCAGTTGACCTGTCTTGATACATAATATGCGCTAACACCCTTGACGCTTCACTGAGTTGGAAAGGGGTTTATCGATTTCGTAGCTGGTTTAATGTTATTCATAGCGGTGTCAGATCGCATCTCTGCAAAAGCCTACACAGTTATTAAAATGGAAAATAGCTTTCAGTAACGTATTTAAATTCAGAATTATTAAAGTCAATATCATTTTATTTATAACGTATTATTTATTTAATATTACCTTGTTCTCTATTGTTTAATTTAAATTTTGCTCTTTAAATTTAAATAGAGAATTATCAATTCAATGTCTTAGGTTCTTCGTTCGATAAAGTTTTTAAATGTAGACCTCTAAATCACCGTTCAACATTAATTCAATAACAGCCGTCGTGGATTTTGTCTGCGTTTCTTAGAGCTTATTATTCAAACTTAAGTTTATTATCCCTCTTAAGGTTTAATTTTCCGTCGGTAAAACACGTAGCTACAACAATATTATAACAAAAATTCGGATATATATATCCTAAAAAAATATATTCTAATTCAAATTCAAATTCAAAACTTAGATGTCAGTATAACACACTTGTTGAATGTCAAAATATAAATAACAATGTTAACTCTACCACCGGTTCCAAAAAAAGCCACAGTCCTGAGAAGAACCGGCGAAACAAACTCAGCGGGCTTTTTTTTATGTTTTTTCTCAAATATTTACTTTTTTTTAAATAAGTAAAAATATTTACAATAAAGGAAAAAACAAGTGAAAAAATACAATAAAAAATAAGATTAATAATAATGAAAAAAGAAAAGGCCAGGAGCGAAAGCCTCAAATAATATCTATTAATCAGAACTAGAGGTCCCACAGTAGTCGAAATACGACTATAATTAATTGGAATTGTAAGTTTGTACACTATTATGATTGTATTTAATACTTCTATAGTCACAAATTTCGCCAAGACTACACTATAAAAAATATTAACAAAGGCAAACAATATTTAATCTATTCTCAATTTGACAACAGACGCCAAGAACAAAAGTTTGACACTAAATAGTATGCATGCGTGTGTGCGTCAAATACATGGTATGTAGTGTGTAATGTGTAATTTTTTCTTTATTGATTTAATGCATCTTTTATCCATTATTTAAAAAAAATATTAGCATTGTGCACTTCTTCTCTATATTCTTTAAAAGTGTGGAAAGTTTCATACTCCTCCGTCCGCGCAATTTTCGTAAAAAGGGATACAAAGTTTTTGCTTCACGTATTAATTAATCAGAATTAGTCAATTAATCGCTCCAAGTAAACGTCTACAAATCTTAAATATACACGCCCTGTCAGGCGGAGCTAATGCGGCACGAATCTATGAATCAATCTTAAGTAGACTCCACTATAAGAATCAACATTAATATTTTATACGATTTCAAATATAAATAAGACTAACTTAACTCAAAGATCTATTCCATAGGTAAGTAAGTATCCTTTACAGTTTAATTCGATATCCGCGAAATTGAAAGCTAGTATTTTTTAATTAACCAGACCCTATGTTTTCCTAGGAAGCTTCTTTATATTAGCCCTCGCATCTTCATCCGTGTGTAGTAAGTAGTACACTTTATATCGAGTGGGCGGAAAACCCTTTTCAGTAGTGGTATTAAAAGTCCGAAAAATCTCCATATCGAATTTCGTCAAAATTTATTCAGCGATTTAGGCGTGAAAACGTAACGAAAACTATTTTTAAGACAGTAACTGTCTACTGTCTTAGAAATATTAGTATGGATGAATTACGGTAGAGTATATTTCTGAAATACACTACTACACACATATAGAAATAATAATCGATTAATGCTCCACGCTCCGCAGTTAAGTTAGGATTGAAAAATAAATAATCTTTCATAGTAATTGCGTAAAGTAAAACATGGCCTTCTTTAAAGGTCGCTTGTAAGGAGTCTTCAGCGGCTATGCATTCTTAGCTTTAGCATTCCTAATGTCCATGAGTGACGGTTAACACCATGGGGACCGCTAGTTGGCCTGCCTATTACGGCAATTAAAAGTACAATAACACTCCGAACATAGAATAAACTTCACTAAGTCTGTGTCCAGGACCCCCTCATCAGGGTACAGGGTAGTCAGGATCCACCAACGTAGCAATCAAACGTGTGACGACAGCCCCTTTTAAGAACAGTTAAAAAAAAATAACCAAGAAAAATGATAACGAAAAATATGAAACGAACAGTATAGATTATATAATTTAAAAACGTAATAAATATTATATTATACGAATAGTATAAGGATGCGCTTTATTAATAAATTTTCCTACTGACCCCGCCTGCTGACTAGAGCGTAACAAAACTGTAATAAAAAAAAACGTTCTGCATGTCAAATTCTAAACTGAACTTAAGAGAAAAAAGCTTATTGTTTCCGTGACTCAACCCTGACGAACCTCAATTAGACACAACGTTAAAAAATAGTTGTGCATCATTAGAGAAACCGATGAAGGTAGTCTTTGGAACAAAGAATTAACCAGTATTTTTGATTGTTTAATATTAAAGTCGTGACTGTGAGATACAATAAAACATTTAATTCTACATCGATTATCGAAATATATTCAAAAAGTAAACAATAAAATTAACAAAAACGATTAAAGTTATAAAACTGATAATAATGAATAAAACGACTTTGAGCAAGTATATGTATCAGGATGCTGGTTTATACGGAATAATATTCCGGTCAGAGAAAGACGAGGCGACGAATGCTACTTACGACATGCGCATTATATTTCCGTGACATGAGCTGCGTCGCCATGAATTATAGTAATTGTTCGGAAGATCCATTTCGTGGAACGGAAATATCTACGGAAACTTGTTGTTACCCTATTAAGGTGCCAACAAATAGAATCGGTTTATGCAAAAACTAAAGCGAACGGTAAGGACCACCGGCCAAGGTGACACGCCGCGTGTATCCGAACGTAATGCTAACAATTTCCATGGGTCATGGATGTTAACAACAATAGCGTAAAGCCGCATACATAATTATTTTAGACGAGCGACGTTTATTCACGTCAAATTTTCAAGCTTAATTTTCTGACAACATAACGAGACGTCCCCAGCGTGCTGTGTATTCAAAGTTACAACTGAAATAAAATGAGCTGTTTATATTTGTATATATCATTCAGTTATCAGTAATACGTTTGTCGATACTAAGGTTACAATACTATACTACATATAAACGCATTTTCCAATTCTTGCGCGCATGTTGCGATTTATTAAGTCTGTGTGGCTAATCTTGTGGTTTGCTGGAAGAAAACTCATTAATCCGTTATGCTAGCATTTTTAGATTTTGTTTTATTACGTACATATGATCTATGTATGTATATAACATACTATCCGTAAGGCTTGCGTCACGGTCAGAGGTCTGTGTATTAAGAATAAAATCACTACATTCTTTAAATTCGGTAATATGCATCAGCACAAAGTGCCATAGGTTATACAACAGCGGTTAAGCGGTAAACATTATTCAAATATTTAATTTGGGTTGAAACATTTAACATTTTCCTCGGAACATCGGATCTCTCAGTACGAGTGGTTTTTGTGACATTTCCTTGCGGTCTGTAACAAGTTATTCCGTTACACAAAATGCAGTTCTTCCGTTGGCATTGACCTAAGCTATATTTTAACCGACTTCATAAAATGAGGAGGTTTTCAATTCGACTTTTTTTTTTGCAGTCTCAATCGTTTTTTGTACGTGAATAGAATCACTTTTGATCGATTCTAATGGTAGCCTTAATTAAATTGTATCAAATATCCGACCATTAGTTTTTATCTTTAATTAACTTCGACTGCATTGATGATATTCTCATTTTAATCCGTAGAAATCGATTGCTTTTATTGTCAAAATTTTGTATTATAACATTTTTAGTCACCTTCGTCACGTTGCTGTTACATACCAATTGCTTAATTGTTATCCAAGTACGAGATTTCTTTATATTTCTTTAAATACATATTCTCCACGCTTAAAATTACAATCCGGTCACGTTGTAACCATGTAAGTAAGTAAGTAGTTAAGTTCATATATTATCAACGTCTATTCGTTCTCAAAATTCAAGCCTATTGTTCAGAGATCCAGAGACCTTGCTCCGATTGAGAGACTGTCATCACTATGACATTTCTATTTGATTAATGACATTAAGATGTCATTGTAGATTATACGGGATCGATCGATACTTCGAACGTCGACAATGAACCGTGGGTCGTGAGTTGCACAATTGTTTCATGGATTACAACAGGCCGCATCGGGCCGAGAACCTCAGATGTTATGACTTTTATACCTACATCTGTGATACGCGATCGACCAGGGGGATCGAGAAAGTAGGCCGTGCACCGGCAACACGACGGTCTGGGTCATTTTTTATTGGGAATTCGACAAGTTAACGCACGCAACAGACAACAAAAGAACATCGCGTGTTCTTAATAAATATTGAAATATTTTAGAGTTTTACAGGATGCTCCTGTTTGTAATCGCGGGTTGCATAGTCATATTAAATCGATCAATAGAATTTGTTCGGTGATTACAGTGTAATAAAAGCGAGTCATTTCTCAAGATATTATATTATGTAAAAATCGTTTCTCGCCCTTATTTACCTATACCTTTACTGGTGGTAGGACATCTTGTGAGTCCGCGCGGTTGGGTACCACCACCCTGCCTATTTCTGCCGTGAAGCAGTAATGCGTTTCGGTTTGAATGGTGGGGCAGCCGTTGTAACTATACTTGAGACCTTAGAACTTATATCTCAAGGTGGGTGGCGGCATTTACGTTGTAGATGTCTATGGGCTCCAGTAACCACTGAACACCAGGTGGGCTGTGAGCTCGTCCACCCATCTAAGCAATAAAAAAAACCCTTATAACAAAGAGTAGATTATTTAAAAAAAAACTGGAACATCGAATTGATTATGTACCCGATCGACTGAGAGGATATAAAATAACATGAAAATATCGAGGGTACTGTAACAGCTGCCTCCACCTTTGGCATTAAATGCAAAATGTCAAGTTGCTTAACCGCTGAAGTCACAGTTCTTGTTCATAACACGACAAAGGGTGTTGTATCATGACGAGGAACACTAAAATTCAATCTAGGCATCAAAAGCGACAAACCGCTTTATGCTGATGTACTGACTGACTCGGCGTGATTGTCAATAAATTGCATTAAGGTATAGTTTTTGACAACTGAAAATATATATGTATACCATTATATATTATTACCATTATATTTCGTACCGTAATAATATTTCGAAGAATTAATTTGTTTATGGACTCATAAATGCGCTAAATAAAAACGCTAAATCAAATAATTTCAAATTGTAATATTCAGTTTGATATTTTTTTTTATTTTCTTAGTGAAAAAGAGGATCTGTATCAATCTATATACAGTATAGTCCATGTATATTAATTTTATGTAAAATTTTAGTGTCCTATTTTTAATAAAAATAGCATATATACTTTTGTTTTGGACCTAACGATTTGAAGAACCAGAAACATAATTTGAGTAATAATTGAAATTCATTGCCCGAAAGAAAATACATACTCATAAAATATTTATCTACCGAAGAATTTCTAATTATAAATTGTTGAATACATTTACAAATGTTGCGTTATGGACGAACGTGATTGTCATACTAATTCAGTAACATGACGCAAATATTACCAAAACTGTCTTCATACACATAATATAACGAAATCGAATAGGTAAATGATGAGGATTGCTTAAATGAAATTTGATATTAAATATCACCCATTAACGAAAGTATGAAGAAAACTAAAACTAATATTAGCAAAATGTTATACTTTTCAATTAGTTTCAAAGCTCGTGATTCAGAAATTTGTGAATCATCAATACTTAGGTAGGCACTGTTCTTGTCATAACACTATGCACTGTAACAAAACATAGCCATCAAATCATAGTTTGTATTGCATCTGAAATGATTTATTAAATTAATTTTTCTTAGTGAGTTTTTACTGCCCAAAAAGCAAATTGACTAATTCTTGAAAATTAATTAAAAATGCAGCCAACGCAAATAATAATTAATGTCTTCTCGTTAGCTCGCTGTTTGTTACTGAGCGACACGGTTAGTACGTTGTAATACGCATCAGCAATTTCTCATAACAGAGACGTTGCCATTTCTCACAGTCATCAGGCTTCGGGGGGTGCCATAATAATTGTGACCAGCTGTACAATGGAGTCTTTCGACCAGAACATGTTATCCGTAAAAACTGACTGCATTCATATAAAATTTAACTCAGTGACCGTGCAACCTTTGATTAATTAAAAATAAATGTGTTCATATAATGTTTTTTTTTTCGGTATCAAAAATTTTACTGGGTAATAAAAAAAAGCTGAATACTAATCCTATCAACAATTCACTAACATACTGCTTTTAAATACTTTCGTTTCCTTCATTATTTTGGACATTCAATCAAATTTTTATCGTAACAATAACAATATGAACAAACATTATAATGTAACCATCGAAATTGTCACAAACTGCATTATTTCGAATACAAAGATCGTAACTGAAACATGCGCATTTCGTAAACAAACAGTCAACCGTAACGTTCGATATTGTGACGAAATCGTTAACATAATAGAAGTAATTCTAAATGCAAGGCCTCTATAATAAAACTGAATACTTCACTGATCTAAATAACGCGAAAGTTCGATGAAGATTTTCTAAAGACTAGAGGTCCCGCAGTAGTCGAAATTCGACTACAATTAATTGGAATTGTAAATTTGTTTCATTACTACTACAGTTTTATTACACTATTATTATTTTTTTCAACGCCAGGAGTACACTATAAAAAAATATTAATAAAGACAAACAATATTTGAGTCGTCTATTATCAAAGGTGGCAATCTGTGCATTTGAACAAAAAAATGTTATTGATATGTCAATACAAATTGATTTGAATATAATCGTCTCCTTCAAAGAATACGGTTCAAAACCTGCATTAAATAAAGGTTAATACTTAACTTGTTATTTATCTAAGATGTCGTTCAGAAGAGTTTTGTGACTGCCAATGGAATACAAAGTCAATAATTCGTTTTTCTGATTTACCAATAATTGTCCAAAAGTCACATTGCCGGCTTTGATAATAGTCGACTCATTTAATCTATTCTCAAGTTGACAACAGACGTCAAGAACAAAAGTTTGACAATAAATAGTAGGTATGCATGCGTGTGTGCGTCAAATACATGGTATGTAGTGTGTGTAATGTTTTCTTTATTGATTTAATGTATCTTTTATGCATTATTTAAAAAAAAAATTAGCATTGTGCACTTCTTCTTTATATTCTCTATAAGTGTGGAAAATTTCATACTCGTCCGTCCGCGCAATTTTCGTAAAAAGGGATACAAAGTTTTTGCTTCACGTATTAATATATAGATAAACGTAAACGTCAACCCAGAAAGGTATTTGAAGGAAGAACACAAACTACCTAAGTCATGGACTACAGTGGAACTTTAGTGACTCTTGGTGTGCTTCTATAATTACGTTCTTACAGTAGTTCTGGTACATTGTAGCAGACATGGATGCTAAGAATGATCTTTTTCATTAGCGCAATAAACAAGCATGCGCTGGGCTTCAATTGAAAAATTGCCGTGCCGTGTGGGAAGACGACAATCCATGCCCTCAGACCATTCGAGGATATCCTTCCAGAATATCATCGAATCAATACAATATTTTAATTTCAGTAATTATAATGAATTTTCTTCGATATTTTATACATCGGCACTGTTATATTTATGATGATTTTAGCGATATTTATAGCGATCATTCCTTTTCGCGTTCTACTTCGTGACAGAAATAGTTACGGTACGCAATCGAAGTTACCTTCAGAATGTTCTATTCCATTGGTCTCCGCAGCTACGCAGTTTAGGTTATTCGACAAACTCCAATATTCTTTTATCTTCAAAATAATGACATTAGCTATTCGTTTTTCGTTATTCCGCATATCGAATATTGACTTCGAATTTGACTTCAATAGTCAAATTGGAAGTCAATATTGAATCTTATGCATTATAAAATACACAAATTTCTGGCTAATTATGGAAAAACATTATTGCAAACAATGTATTTCCAATTTATCCTGTACGTCTTTTACGATTAGCGTTGCCAGACTTGTATTAATGGGTGTGAATGATTCATGCGACGTGATGCATTGCATTTTAGTCAACAGTTTATATCAATAGATCGATTAAAATTCAGAATGTGTACTACTGACGTCTAGTCTCCATCATTCTTATTTTCAATGCGCACTTCGCATCCTGTGTACTTCGCACGCACTAGAAAGCATCCGTAATCAGAAATGTTGATGAGATTACATCAATATTTATTTACTATTGAATAGTTAAAATTTTAATTTGCACCTGAAGAATTTTTATGTTGCTGCCACTTATTTATTGAGTTACATCTCTTTTCAACGGCACAACCAGTTGTTAAAAACCCAACACAGTCACTAATTGGCTCTCTTGAACGCACACAACATAGCTTATGCCTAACCAGCTTACAGTATGATAAAATATTAGCATTTCTGTTACGCATTTTTTTTATTCATAAGCCAATATGACATGGGCGGTCTTTAATAATTTTGAGCAACGTATTTCGAATCTGATTGTAGCACCCCTTTCACAAATAGTTTACATCCTACTTATTTCTAATAAATCAATTGGAACTGACTAGAAGGAAGGTTCCCATTCACCGACGCAACGGACCCTTAAATTATTCAATCTTAATTGAAAAATTGCAGCAAAATGTCAGTCGACTAGAGCGTAACATTGGCCTTACTGTACTCACGACTTGCAGACGTGCATTCTAATTTTATACAATTCACAGTAAATTTTATAAAACCACTAATTACGGTATTTTTTTATTTGTTATCAGGATGAAGGTCTTACTATTGTGCATAGCCTTCGCGGCTGTGAGTTTGGCGATGCCAGTGGCGGAGGAAAAGGACGTAGTTCCCGCTCAACCAATTCTAGAAGTCGCGCCCAAAATTGATGACTCGGTTAAACCTACCGAAGTAGCTGCTGCCACTGAAGAGAAGAAAGCCGAACCTGCTCCAGTTAGTAACGACGAGGTACCCGCTATACCAGAGGCCAAAAAGGACGATATAGCCCCAGAAGACTCCGATATCGCGAAACCGGAAACCGTTCCTGAAGTGAAAACCGAAGAAAAAGTTCCGGAAGCAAAATCATCCGAGATTCCCGATGCTGAAGCAAAATCTGCTGATATTAAAGTGGAAGAACCAGCTGCTCAGCCTGAAGATTCAAAAACTGAAGTACAAGCTACCGTCGCTGAAGTTTCAAAAGAAGAAAAACCTAGTGCTACTGATGCAGAAGGTTCTGCCGACTCAGCTGCCATCATTCCCAACGTGGTGAAGAAGATCGACTTGGCTCCTACTGTAGAAAGCGATGCTGCTGCAGTTCCCGAAATTAAGACTCCTGAAGCAGCCGATGCTCCTAAGTTAGCAGACAATCCTGTAGATGAGGACAAGCCTGCTGACATTTCACCTGATGCGCCGAAAGCTGAAGCTAAGTCGGCTGATGACTCTGCGACTACAGCTAAAGATGACATTCCAGTAGCACCCGAAACTAGCGACGACAAAAACAAAGAAACAAAATCCAAGGACAAAGACTCATCGTCTAGTTCCTCAGAAAGTTCGCAATCATCTGACGAATCCAAATCTGAAGAAAACAAATCTTAGATAGACCGCGGAGGCGTTAAGCGGCGGACGCGTGTTGACAGTCTTCGACACGCGTCCACTGCTTGCAGCGAACACATTAACTCGTGCTCCGCTGCCAACGCGAGAGATTAACTGTAGCGTATATGTGTGAAACTACCCCATGTGAGTGAGAGTGGCGTTCTCTACGCCGAGGTGGATAACTGTCTATTTCCTAGACCTAGAGACTTATTTAAATAATGAAATCAAAAATTACCTACGATGTAATTATTTGTCGAAATAAATTATCGAATTTCTGATAACATAAGTAATAATAAAGGTTTTTTTGTAATAAGAATTAGTTTCATTCTTTTTAATTTTAATTGACTTATTATCTGATTGACTTCATCATACAGGTTACCGAGTTGAACATCGTTTTTGCACTCAGCACGACAACAATTAACCAACACTAAACAATAAAGCTAAATTAATTTTTAATTAACTTTGAAGATAAAAGAGCAATGCGGCAACACTCAATGATGTGGTCACTGTCGCTCTACGACATTGGCAATTCCAGACTCACAGTCACGCCGCTACAGAAGTTTATATTTTAAATTATGGAATGATTTTATTATTGTTTTATTCATATAATAGAATTGCAATTGTCTGCCCACGATTTTATACATACGTATAAAAGTTGAAAAAGTCAAACATAATTTATGATAATAATTCAGGCTTCTTTTATCTAATCCAAAAATAGGTTGGAGTAGTAGTAGTAGTACTAGTAAAAGTATGTAAGTGTCCAAGTTAAACAGGTAGAAGCAAGATAAAACAGATAGATTCCTTTTTCTCCTAAGTTTGTTATCCGGTTTTCTGTGTAGTCTTATGACGAGCTTTCTAATAATCCCGTCCGGGCGTAGCTGAAATAGCCTCTTAGGCTACCAGCAAATAGGTAGGGAGAAAAAAAAAATATTATATTATTTTTTTGGAAAGCGTTCTTTTGTCCAATTAACAAGAAAAAATATCAATAGCAAAACAAAAGGGAAAATTTAATGCATAAAATTTAACTAAACCTTGAACTGTTGACTATGATGAGCGGTTTCTGCCACACACCATGGTACTACAGCCTACTACAAGTAAATCTGGTTGATTAGAATGTTTATCAAAATAAATGATACTCAAGAATATAGTGGCTAGCACTATTAGGGAATGAATTATTGAAATCCGACCATACGCTCCAGGTCTCCTATCTTACCACGAGTTCGAATTGCATTAGAAAAACGGCTTTCTTACTTTTGTATTTTACAATTGTGGAAAGCTTTTAACCACGTCTCAAAAGTAAGGGTTGGGTGTCTTGTGAATGGATAGATACCATCACTTTGCCTATTTCTGACAGCCGTTATTTAAACTATACTATTAGAAGACTACTCTTAGAAGAGACTTAGAAATCATGCGTCAAGATAGGGCGCGGCATTCACGTTATGAAACTATAATCTGGTAGACCCATCAATGCAATAGAAAAATGTAGGGCAGATGATTACGTGAATTAATTCGACGAGTTTATATAGCGTAGTTTCGATTGCCGCATCTCATTCGTGCCAGTACTGCCGCGATTAGTGTAAAAGGTGGCAGAGCGCAAGTACCCTGCGCTCCAGTGAAAGACGCTCATTTCGCCGATACTTGATTTCTTTTGGTTAAAAGACTTAATCTATCTATATGCAAGTTATACTTTTTTTTATACATACAAGTTTTATTACTGGTGGTAGGACCTCTTGTGAGTCCGCACGGGTAGGTACCACCCGCCTATTTCTGCAGTGAAGCAATAATGCGTTTCGGTTTGAAGGGTAGAGCAGCCGTTGTAACTATATTTGAGACCTTAGAACTTATATCTCAAGGTGGGTAGCGCATTTAAGTTATAGATGTCTATGGGCTCCAGTAACCACTTAGCACCAGGTGGGCTGTGAGCTCGTCCACCCATCTAAGCAATAAAAAATAAATAAAAACATAAAATCGTACCTAGTTAAGAAGTGTCTTTACATGTACATATATGTGACTTGGTGTTTCATGGAACGTACTATACGTATTGTTTTTTTTCTTCCTCCTATTCGTTGGTAGCCTGTGGGGCTATTTCAGCTACACGCGGAGGTCTAGGTGAGCTCACGGGCTCAACCTGAGAGAATTTTTTAATACTAGCCCTAGCCAGAGCAAAGCTTCGCAGAATCTACCACCGAATCGGAACCGCGTCCCACTGAGAATTTCCGGCAAGAAACTCAGTGGGCTGTCTACCTATGGGTTAGTTCGCTCATCAAATTCTTCAAACATCGACGAGTTCAACAAGGATACGCATGCACAATCTATATTCAATACATTTAATTTTTTTTTATTTTCGAACACGCTTACAAATTACCCTCGTCTTCATTTGGATTACAGCGAATACATTAAAATCTTCTAGTTTAAAATCGAGACTGGCGAATCGCATCTAGTCATTTTATATGTAAAAGCAGAGGCGGCTTTAGTTACGGTGCAGGGTGTGGGGCAACTGTGTTAGAGGGCACAGACCTCGGCACTTTTAATGAATCTTTTACATTTGTACCAATTTCATTTTGACCGCGGGCTTAATATAGGGCGCTACACGGGCTAGAGACGCTTTTATGTAAAACATGGTATAAAAAGTTTGGCTTAAATTTCAACAAATCTCGAAAATTATATTTTATTAACTAATTTTTTTATTAATAACTATTAAATTAACTCACTTCTCCAGTTAGCATTCTGCATGTTACGATTCCCAACGACCACCAATCCGCGGCGTGACCATACGGCTCTCGACTCAGGACTTCAGGAGCTATTGACAAAACAAACTTTCTTTACTAACACTTGAATGTTATATATACGATGTAGGAAACGATTAGATTTAAATTTTATATTATTATAGTAATTTATTTTACTGTAATTTTAAGCGAATGTTTTAAGCAATCACACTTCTTGTGCTCTACGCAACTAGCATACACTTCCAAGCATACCAAAAAGCAATTAATCAAATAATTAGGTTTAAAACATATTTACTTTCCATGGAAGGACGTCTTGGTGTCGTTTAGCACACGAAGTCTTCCTGCTATCACTTCACATCACTTAAAATGGCGTTATTATAAACATCATTACGGTTTAATTTCGCATTGTACAGTTTCAGATAATACAAAAGCTTTATGGGAGTTCGTTTCGTAAAATTAATTAAATAAATGCAAGATTAGCCCGTAACAGTGTTTTTATTCATAGTGTGTACGTCTTACAAAACTTCCATAAATTGCTAGTCTTTGTTTGTAAAATAATTTGAAGTTTTTTTTCGTTCACTAAACTAGACTAATCGATATAGTGAAATTCATTTATTTAATTTTATTTATTTATTTTTATTTTTTAAAACTAAATGATTTTATTCATTATATCTTGGGTTTTTTTTTATTGCCCGAGCAGGCAGACTCGAGCATACGGCCCACCTGATGGTAAGTGGTTACCGTCGCTCATGGACGTCAGCAATGCCAGGGGCAGAGCCAAGACGCTGCCTACCGCCTATTTTTACATCGCACAATTTAAAAAAAATAGTTCATACAAAAAGTAGAATTACATATTGCGTTCAAAATTAATTGTCCACATTACATTGTTAGATAGTTGTATTTGTTAGAATCATTAGATTTGACTTTGTCTTAAACAATTCACAATTAAGATATAATAATTAAATGGTTGTTTTGAACTAATTAACATTTCCTATGACTCTTTGAAGTTTAGATAATGATTGGTTATTTATCAATGAAAATGGAAAGCTAGCGAAAGCCTCAGATCTAAAGCTCCGCAGGAGATCCGATATATAAAAAAATATACATTTCCACAATGAATTCGAACTATGCTTTTATTAAATTTGGAATCAAGCCTTAAATAAGCAGATAGATAATTGCCTCTACATTATATTTATATTTAAACATAATATTTTTATGTTTCTTCTTTTTTTTAGGGTAATTATTTAAACAACTGACTTTTTTTACCTACAACTGTGTATTCGCATAGATAATAGTCGCATAGATATTTATACTACATGAAACGTAAATACAACTTGAAATAAACTTAAACAACTTTTCGTGTAGTTGACATAAAGTTGCTATTTGCTATCAAATGAGCAAATCACTTATTTCTTACAAACTATGTAATTTCTATCAATTAATGATCTACTGGAAGTATCTCCTGCCAATTTAGAAACCTTAGAGACCTTAGAACTTATATCTCAAGGTGGGTGGCGCACTTACGTCGTAGATGTCTATGGGCTCCAGTAACAACAGGTGGGCTGTGAGCTCGTCAACTCATCTAAGCAATAAAAAAAAAATTGCCGTTACTTCAATGCAATTAAGCTTCTTCTTTAGTTTATTACCTTTGTTGGCAAACAAGCTTCCGGGGCACTTGATGACAAGCAGTCACCGTCATCCATGGACACCCGCAATGCTAAGGCCACAACAAAGCTACATACACATCGTCTTTTCGCATTAAGACTGTACAATCTCAAAACTTACTAATTTTACAGAAGTGTTTTAAAGGTTTAACACGTGATATTTTTAATATTACTCATCTTTGCAACATTTATTTTAATTTTGTTAATAGTAGTCAAAATAAAAGTAAACTAAAAAAAAAACTAAAACTAAATAACGCTCTTTTGAGAGTATTTATAAGAAAAATACTGTTGATACCAAATGATTCCGCATATTACGAGGGCGGCACTGAAAATTTCGGGAATTAACGAAGTGACACAACATTACTATTTAAAAATTTTCGAAGTATTTATTCTCCGCGAAATTTGACACATTTTTCCATACGATGGAACCAATCATTGAAGCAACCATTCCATTCGAAAGTTGGGGTCTCCAAAATGGCCGTTTTGTAGGCGTCCACAGCTTCTTCAGGTGATGAAAATCTCTGTTCACGCAATTTATTCTTTATTTTAGGGAAAGTATAGAAATCATTAGGGCTTAGGTCGGGGCTGTACGGCGGATGGTCTAATAATTATATGTTTTCTTGCTCTAAAAACTCTTTTGTTTTGTGCGCGGTGTGAGAACTCGCATTGTCGTGATGGAGGATGATGCGGCGGTTGCAGTTCTCTTTACGGAGTTCAGAAACGACCTGTGGCAAACAAATGCTAGCATACCATTCTGCATTAACTGTTCTTTGTCCCTCAAGAGGAATAGTCGTAACATGGCCGGTTTTGGAGACAAACGTGGCCACCATTTTTTTTGCAACACTCCGTGAACGAACAATTTTTGTTGGCTTTAACTCATTTTCGAACACCCAAACTCGTGACTGGTTTTTTGTTTCGGGTTCGTACGCGTATACCCAGGATTCGTCACCTGATACAATGTTGTATACAGCATTTGAGGATTCTGCGTGGAATCTTTCGAGAGTTCTGACGCACCAAGTAACGCGAGCCGCTTTTTGCTCTTCACAGAGAGAATGCGGTATCCATCGGGAAAACAACTTTTTTACACCTAATTGTTCATGCAAGATTATTTGTATTTGACTCATGCCAATGTGTAAAGTTGCCTGAATTTCGCGGTATGTCACATGTCGATCTTCCTCAATCAGCTTACGCACAGCATCAACGTTTTCTTGGGTGACTGCAGTTTTTGGACGACCTTGACGGGGATCATCACTGAGCTTGACACGTCCACGTTGAAACTCAGCAAACCAGCGATAAATTGTGGTTTTTGATGGGGCTTCATCACCAAATGCAGAAATCATCCGGTCAACACACTGTTTTTGTGTTAAACCACTTCGAAAGTCATAATAAAGCATCGCTCTTGAATTTTCTCGAGTCAATTCCATTTTCTCAACGACTAAACAAGTTTGACAAAACCTCGTGACAAGACCGAGAATCTTTTTTTAAATAAATAAATGGTATTCGATTTTTAAAACCGAAGTTTTCAAAGAGTTTTCAATTAAAAAGATTTTAATATGACAGGAACAGTGGAAATATTCCATTCCCGATACTTTTAGTGCAGCCTAGTAACTCAATTTCGAATATTTTTCGAAAATTTACACTTTTAATGCGAAAAGACGATATGTGCGGGCTTCTAGTGAGCGCTCATCACCAGAAGAATTATAAACTAGTGCAACATCAACGCCTAATAAACAGATACCGGAACACCGGATATTGTTGTCATTTTTAAATTTCTATTAACAAACAAATCAAAATAAAACAATACAAAATACTTCATCATTTATTCACTTATATATATAATTATCACAAGACTAACATATTTTTATTTTTTTTATTTTTTTGAACTTTTACATCACAACAGATACGTTCAGTTTCATTTAAAATATAATAATAATAATATAGACTTAATGTGTAACAGCCATTAATTTACAAGCTGAATTATGATATCAAACGTATTTTGAATAAGGCCTTTATCGTGTGCGACGCTACATAATACATTAAACCTAACACTACTAAAAAGATGCTCAACATCAAATTTTAATACAACACAATAAAATATATTGTCACGTCACCAGAATTTCGTTAAAATTTAGAAACAACATTCACTTTCACGTACACAATACGACATAATATGAATATATGAAACAGTATCGAATTCTCTATCCTACAGCCTTATCTTTGGTGGCAATCTGATATAAAGATAAAGTTTAAAAAAATAAATACGCCTAAGGCCAGCTACATATGGAACGGCAAGCTTGACGAGACTGCATGAACAATAGTTTGATACATCCTTGAGGGCATGTGAATGATGCTTGTGCACAAGACTGAAATCAAAAGCTTATAAGTTCTATTCCCGCGTCAGACAAACGTTCGTGTAATAAATAGATTTGTTTGTACTTTGTGTGGGTGTTAAATAGTTATTATCGACGGAAAAAAGGACGGACGGAATTATCGTAACTTGAAAAAAACCTAGATAGGCTTTAAATTATACAAATACATACCAATTCTCAACTCTCGATCGCTATAAATAAAATACGAATTAGGAATTTTTGAAACAGTTTTATGGAAGTTACGACTTTTCAAGTTACGAAAATTTCGCTTTCTTCCGTCGTTATATTAATGTACTAACTTAACTTAACCCCACTTAACGAGTGTGTGCGCCGGGCCTCGGTTCGCAAACTGTGGAAAACATCAGTCAAGGCTTTAATAAGCAAGAATTCCACATGACCACGACTGCTCCGCCAAGAGCAACCGATTATGATGATATTAATGTACAAAGTATCGTTCATGAAGTCAATCGTACCGACCCTTATGGAGCGCGGGCTCAAGAAACAGGAATCAAACTTACTATCTAGCCACATAGTGAGGTAGGGGACTTGAAATAGTAGATGAATTAATTATACGATAAAAGACTAAATAAACGAACACGTAAACAACATTACGACATGAGACTAATAATAATAAACAAAGACGTCGCGAAATACAAAATGAACTAAACAATCATTTCACACGCTCTACCGTAAGTATAATATTAAAAATCCATTTTAGACTATTCAGTTAACGCTATCCAACGCAAAAAAACATCCGAATCGAACATCGTAAAAGAGACTTTATCACGAACGTCATTCGGTTCATAAATAAATATATACATAATATTAAAATCAAGCTACTATTTCACTAGCGTATTTCGAACGTGAAATTACCGTAAGCGCTTCAAATTTAATATTCATCTCAATCGTCGGCAAACGCTACACATAGGAAAACACAAAATATATAAAAATCATTTTTCATTCATCATACACGCAAACGATTTAATTCGCAATTCAAGATCTAAAATTTCATACGAAAATTGTTTGCTGAAAACCATTTTGTTTTTTCGTCTCCAAGCGATTACCAGGGCAGAGCTTTTAAAGCAGTTTGTAAAGGTAATTTGAAAATAACTGCAGGTGAAATTACAAACCGAATTGCACTATAATTGTTTCCCTACGAAACAGATAGTAAAACCTCTCCGTCTGAAATCACAAACTAGAAATACTTTTTTTTATTGCTTAGATGGGTGGACGAGCTCATAGCCCACATTGGAGCCCATAGACATCTACAACGTAAATGCGCCATCCACCTAGTTAAGTTCTAAGGTGTCAAGTATAATTACAAAGACTACTACAATGAACCCGCATTAATAATAATGTCCGCAAACTAACAGAATCACATATTCGACCCTTCGGTCGAGTAAGACGCAATGAAAGCACACGGACAAACAAAACTACACATTTCTTATATCGATCAACAAATCGTGCAATGCCAAAAAATTTACAAATCTATATGTATATAACTGAGCCAAAATTAACAGTTAACTTTAAATTCCTAAACAGATTTGTAGAAAACGAACTAAGTGAAATCAAAACGAGTTTCGTGTATTAGTCCCCCAGCTACTGCAACCAATTTTCGTATAAAAATTTAGAATTTAATGTAAAAAAAATATAATATCATTAGAATGTTGTTTTTGTAATCTAAATTACCTTAAAATTATCATTCCGTCCACCGTATGTTAGTTTTTTTTTTTTCTATTTACATTTAACACGTTATTATTTAAAATCACATTTATTTTAGTTAGTCCGATAAAGCTTTCAAACTGTTAATTTATAATATTTACATTTTAAATTAAGAATATGTTAGTCAGTTAATTTTATAATGAATTTGTAACTAACGTAAGCTTATATCTTAAACAAACAAGTTTCCGTTCAATATTGCTTAAATTGAAAACTTTCTAGATTAGTTGACCATTTAGTGACGTCACTATTTAGTAAACAAACGTTATGAATTGCGACCTTGTTCATATCTCAGTGATTTTACGTTCCCTGTATTAAAATAATTTAGAATAAAATTATATATAATAGTGTGAAAATAGAAACCTGATAATGTTTTCCGACAACACACACACACAAAAACCGTATTGTTTGAAAGTAAAACTAATTATGGTTGATCTTCATTTAAAAAATCTATCATTCCTTTTGTTCATACGTGCATCATTGTCGTTCATATGTCACTTAATATAAACACAAAGAAACTGGAAACGCTACTAAAAAAACACACTTCAAAGAGCTGCATCGTAAAAATATATTTATCTCATCCTCTCAATATGAACATTGTGAATGGGAGTGAAATATCGAGAAAAAATTGCTTTGTGAACAAACTAAAAACACAGATATCTCAAGCAGCCGTGTGCAGAAACTAAATTGTGAACCTCTTGCAATTTTTCCATTATATTCCATTATATGTCAAAATTAGATACCAGATGGCCATGATTTCTTTGAACTTTTTAATTTGAACACTTTAGCTTGTAATCTGCTCATCAGAGCATCAGTTGTTACAGCCGTCAGTCACAGCAATCATTTTCAACTAACCTATATTAAGGCTAGTGATTGAAATTCAACTATAATCACAGACAACTCAACATTTAGATTCCCTTTATGTACTGCATTTTCTCTTTTGTTGTTCACAATTTGAATCCCATTATGTACTACATTTTTCCTTTGTTAAAACTATTTCCAATTAAAAAAAAAGGTTTAGCGACTACTAAAAATCGTTAATTCGAAAAGCAAAAATAAATAAATTGGATGACTTGCAACCGAAAAAATGGTGCTTTATTATATATTTACGTATGTTCAAGACCCCAAGGAAAAGTGAAAAAAAATATTACGTGATTCAGATTAAATCATTCTTTCCCAAAACTAGATGCGACTTCATGCTTCCCTTGCGATATGTACTGCTAACGCAATTCCTCATTGACAAAAATAAAATCCACTCTAATTACTACCGACATTAATACAAACATATTAGAAATCAAATTGCATTGTAGAACATTGACAATCGAAATTACTCTAGCTAGTCTAGTTCCTAATAAAATAAAGACATAAAACTAAATAAGACCGTAGTCTCAACTCGTTACAATGAATGGACTCATTAACCAGCCATCAGAGGACTTACTCTGATATTAAAATATAATTAGACACTAAACAAAACACAGAATAAAAAAAAATTAATAATCATATTTAAATTTATGTCATTCACGCGTCCAAATAATAAAACGCAAATACATTAGAACATCTAACAGTCAGCGGATAATATCAAAATTGACAAAAAAAATTATTAAGATAATTAGCGCTCTAAGTACAATAAAGCTAGCGTACAAAAAAGTATCTCTAATTTTTGTAGCAATTTACATACCTTTTTAAATTCGGTGTTTCAAATTAAGTTTCAGATTAATAGAATTCAGCATCGATCAGTGAATTAATATTTTTAAAACGTATGTAACATCTTTAATTGTTAAAGTGTACCAAAGTATGCTATTGGTGTTAAACATCATCACGGTCATCATTGTTTAAATTAGAGATGGGTTATAGTTTTGAAATCACAACGACAGAGTTTCCCGCAATATCTTACGGACCGTATTACCGACGGTGGTCTGCGGAGCTCCCGACAAATTGTAATGTATCTTGAATAGATACGGCTGGATGTCCGGGTACGACGTATCGAATATAAGATCCGCGTCCGACCGACTCGGCATCTTGGGTACGTACTGGTGACGATTGATGATCTCGGTGATGTACATGATCTTGTCCTGCAGCATCTCGACGACGTTCTCGTGCTTGGCGTGCATGTCGTGCTCGTTGCGTGCTTCCGCTATCTCGCAGAACACCGTCCAGACCTCCCACGGCACGCACTCGGGCTGGAAGGGCCAGCGCGCTCGACGCTTCTGGAAGAACTCGAGGCTGATGGAGCCGCGCGGGGGCGCCGACGTGCCGTCCACAGTCCGCAGCAGCTCGGAGAAGTCCGCGATCTCGCGCTTCACGTTCCGCCCGAGCAACTCCGACTCGCAACACACGTACGTGAAGTCGATAAAATCGCAGTCCACATCGATATAACTGACAGTCCGGATCGAGTAGCTCTCCTCGCTGTTGTAAGTGAACTTGCCGCTGGAGCGGTGGAAAAGCACCGTGTGGAAGATGCTGGCGACGACCTCGTCCACCTGCCTCCCCTCCATCGACAGTTCGAACGCGATGGTCCGAGCGTTCATGTTCCCGCCGTCAGTGTCCCGGCCCCGGTTCACTTGTTATCACTATCGACATAATCACTAAAGTTTTGTCCTGTCACTGCCCACCCGACACTCCCATAGAGGAAACGCAAACGTAGCGACCGATGCACTTTGCCATTTTATAGTTTGAACGTATCAAGTTCCACACTGTAACGGAGAATTACTAATTTAGTTGTATTTCCTTACTTTAATTGTTGAACCGAAATTTATTGCTCGATTTAGCAAGAACTGTCCACATCACTATCACTACGTAGTATAAAACAAAGTCGCTTTCTCTGTCCCTATGCATGCTTAAATCTTTAAAACTACGCAACGGATTTTGATGCGGTTTTTTTTAATAGATACGAGTGATTGAAGAGGAAGGTTTATATGTATAACAACATCCATTAAATAATGGAGAAATCAATAATAAAATACAGTTTCCGAAGCGAAGCGAGAGCGGGTCGCTAGTAACCTAAAAAAATTACTAGACATAAATGTCCGTACCATCCAGTACTACAAACTAATATTTCCCGTTAACGAATGAGACGCAGTACTCACCCATATAGTTGAGTGTACCACAGAGCGTGGTCGTACGCGATCCTATAGACAGCCACTTCGAGAGGCCAAAGTCAATGAGTTGAATGTGACAGTCAGCATCCAACAAAATGTTTTCTGGCTTCAAATCGCGGTATATCACACCGGCGTTGTGGAGAAAATCTGTGTGAACAATACGCTATTGTTAAAAAAATCAACTTAGTGGTTTTTTTTAAATAAATGTCAAATGTTAACACACATTTGACCTATGAAGCGTCAGTGACATAATGAGTAGGAAGCCCCGTGAAATCGTCTCGAATAATTCGTGTTTCATTGTTAATATATAATATTATAAATATATAATAATATTATTAAGAGGAAAGTTTTGTTTGTTTGTTTGTATTGAATAGACTCCGAAACTACTGAACCGATTTGAATTTTTTTTCCCTGTTTGGAAGGTACACTATTCCAGAGTGACATAGGTTATTTTTTTATTTTTTTTTAAATTAGGGATCCTTACTAAAACTCCAATAATGTAACACAAGGTGTAGAAAATTTACCAAAAATATTCTTTACATCGCGTGCTCTGCGAAAACTATTTATGATAGAATAAAATAATATATTACGAATTTGTAGAACACATTATTATTTACAAAAAGTATCGCGACAGCATATGTCTAACTATTATAGTTATTCCGAAATAAGTGTTCTTTTATTTAAAAAAATAAAACAACGTCAAATATCGTTGAAATTTTTGTTAAAAACCCGAGCGCAGCCGGAGCGGGCCGCTAGTGTTTAATATAACTACTGAAATTAACATACCTATTGCAATAGCTATTTCGGCGACGAAAATCTTCACGATTTCTTCTGGTAACTTTCCATACTTTTCTATCAAGCCCAGCAATTCACCTCCAGGAATGTATTCTGAAACTGAAACAAATAGACATAATATTATGAAAATGGAACAGACTGTTTAGATTATCTTTGCCATATAATCTATACTCTATACTAATCTATACTACATAATTATAAATCTACAGTGATTTTTACGGATGTTCCGTTATAACTACTGAATTTTGCATATATTATAGCATCTGATTGACTTGAAACTTGGTATCCGTGTAGAAAATACATGTACTTAATGGATAGGCTAATATTTATATGAGTGTTGGACTCCCTAATAATAATGGAAATAAATAATAATGTTAATTTCAAATGCCCAACGAAGCGGGCGAGTACGGCTAGTAATATACTAATAACGTCCATAGTTAAAAAAGCGAGATAGTGTAATCATGATCTCTTAACTACGACAAAAAAGTCATGTTTTTTTTTATTTATTGCTTAGGTGGGTAGACGAGCTCACAGCCCACCTGGTGTTAAGTGGTTACTGGAGCCCATAGACATCCACAACGTAAATGCGCCACCCACCTTGAGATATAAGTTCTAAGGTCTCAGTATAGTTACAACGGCTGCCCCACCCTTCAAACCGAAACGCATTACTGTTTCACGGCAGAAATAGGCAGGGCGGTGGTACCTATCCGCGCGGACTCACAAGAGGTCCTACCACCAGTAATTACGCAAATTATAATTTTGCGGGTTTCATTTTTATTACACGATGTTATTCCTTCACCGTGGAAGTCAATCGTGAACAGTTGTTGAGTACGTATTTCATTAGAAAAATTGGTACCCGCCTGAGATTCGAACATCGGTGCATCGCTCAACACGAATGCACCGGACGTCTTATCCGTTAGGCCACGACGACTTCAAACAACACATTGATTCGACAAAAACAAAAAATCAATATCTCCGGTTGCTATTACCGTATATACATACTCACCACAAACATTCGTCGTCAACAAAGAAGATCTCTTTCATTCGATATTATTATTAAGGGACCGAGATGTGGATACCTACGGCAGGAATGTTCCTAAAGTTTCAAGTCGCTCAGCGAACGATGGAAAGAGCTATGATAGGTGTCGCTCTAAGGGACCGACATAGCTCAACACATAAGCAAGCTAAAGTGGCAATGGACTAGTCCTATTTGTCGAAGAACCAGTAACCGTTGCGCGTTGGGATAATCGAGTTCTAAAATAGAGACCGCGGGCACGTAAGCGTAGTGTAGGACGCCCAGTAAACAAGGAGACGCTATATCGATAATTACAAGCAGCAGACGGAGACGAGGCCCAGGATCAGGTCGCACCTTTAGAATTATAGAGACCCAACCCAAAAATGTGTTTTTTGGAAAATATCGAATAGTTTTCAAGCCGAAAAGATGTAGGAGGAAGGGGACGCAGTGACAGATCCCAATGGATAAGGTTGTCCCTTTATAAGCCACTTTTGGTCATTTGTTTAATGAAGAGACGCTAAAAAGGGTCGTTCTAGGTCAATTTTTGAATTAAAGTCAATAGTGAGCTCACGAGGCTCAAACCAGAGTGTTGCTAACACTGGCCCTAGCAAGAGCAGTGCTTCGCAGAATCTACTACCGGATCTGAAACGCGACCCACTGAGAAGATCCGGCAAGAAACTCAGTGGGCTGTGTCCATGGGTTAATTCACTCGTTGAGCCCTTCATCACAAGCGACGGGTTCGACGAGGATGGTGAACGGTGCTTGTAGTACCTAAAAGCGCCGTTAATGGATCGGGAGGATCCGTAATGACATGTTTTGGGCGACGTCGACTGTTTACCATTCGGTCTACAGGATCGGGTATGAAGGATGGACCTGTACGGACTTGTGTTAGCACGTGTATGTACATAATATAACGTTTTAATAAGTTGAAAACATTTATAAATAACCATTCAAAATTAATTTGCTGTGAATTTGGCACTGATTTTTGTATTTTTTATAACTGAAAGTTAAGGTTCCGTTTTTTTTCAATTTCAACAATTTCTGCAAAATATGTGAAAATAAACTCAGCACTAAAAGGGTTAATATTAGAATCGCTTTAAGACGCAAGAAGGAAAAACGACCTCGTTGCGGCTGTGAATTAAAAAGATAAAGTTAACTAATACACATTACTGATAAAAAAAACGTATTTCTTTACGTAGAAACATTTCTTTTGAAAAACTTTTACCTGTTTACGGCACAAACAGGTAAGCTGGTTGACTTCTGATGAACGGAGTTATTTCGAGTGATATTTTTAGTGAAATCAAACTGACTTAGTGGTCGCAATGAACATTTTGCTATTCAATCTCAAGTTTTTTTGTTATATTATATTTTACTATTCCAATATGTTCGAATCACGTTCGAATGCTTTACAATTGTCTCCCTTTCAATATATTTACAAGACTATGTCTCCTCACAGGACTCGTGAAATATACAGGAAATACAATGAAATCATTTTCTTCAGTCACACATGTGTTATTTTTTTTTTTGGAGTTTACTCCTTTAGAATCGATTTACATATATAGGCCCGGGGTATGAAAATTATGGGGACCAAAATCGTACTAGCATGTCACACGAAATGCGTTATGCGCCTGATTGGCTCCTGATTGCGTGATGCGTGCGCGCGCCAATCAAAATCGTACTAGCATGTCACACGAAATGCGTTATGCGCCTGATTGGCTCCTGATTGCGTGATGCGTGCGCGCGCCAATCAGGAGCCAACGCGCGGCCGCGTTATCGCAGGTGACGCCGGGCTGCTGCGCCGGCAGTCCGCCACAAAGCCTCGTACTGATCGCGCGTTTCTCTCATTATTGTATTTTCATATATTTGTTAGTCGTTTGTTTTGTGTCTCGTTAATTTGTTAATAATCTGTAGTGTATCGTGTTGTCGTAATATAGAACTATTTCTCGTATTGTTTCGTTTAATTTTTTATATCCAGTAAACTCCAGTCGTGCGTCGGAGCGGACACACACACTTTTTTATTGCTTAGATGGGTGGACGAGCTCACAGCCCACCTGGTGTTAAGTGGTTACTGGAGCCCATAGACATCTACAACGTAAATGAGACTCTAAGATCTCAGTATAGTTACAACGGCTACCCCACCCTTCGACTCGAAACGCATTACTGCTTCACGGTGGAAATAGGCGGGGCGGTGGTACCTACCCGTGCGGACTCCCAAGAGGTCCTACCACCAGTAATCACGCAAATTATAATTTTGTGGGTTTGATTTTTATTACACGATGTTATTCCTTTACCGTGGAAGTCAATCGTGAGCATTTGTTAAGTACGTATTTCATTAGAAAAATTGGTACCCGCCTGCGGGATTCGAACACCGTTACATCGCTAGATACGAATGCATCGGAAGTATTATCCTTTAGGCCACGACGACTTTTAAAAACAAAATCATCATATCTCTATCAGTCCGAATAGGAAGAACTGGTATACTAAATGATATAATAGGTATTTATTTTTAGTAAACAAACAATGCAATTCATATAGGCATCGACCGTGACTTCCGAATGAGGCTAGTGATAAGAATATCACACGTCGAATGTGTGAGACTCACGTTCCGTGTTTATTTGCGTATATCATTTTAATAGTAATCTATTCAGATTATTTAGTGTGTTACGCATTTTAAACGGTCAATATGAGCACATCACTAAAGCCTTATTCAAGACGATCGTAGACATTATTGCATGACTACGTGAAAACAGGCGTCTTCCGGATTAAGCCACGAACGTTTCAGAAGGAAACAATGACAACGAGAATATTAATTGCAACAATGAACACATTAATACGATTACATTATCTTTATATAATTTAAACACAATGTTACATATCCGTGTTTACATACTTCTTGACGACATATATTCGCGTGAGTTTAATTTATGTATACAAGTGACTTGTATTATTTCATAATTAAAATTTTAAAATGATGATTCTAGACTGTCGAGTCCATTTACCGAGAGAGAGAGAGAGAGAGCAGATACTGGAAGTTGAGCGTCTTTACCCTTAATACTTCAGTCATGGGCCATAGGGAAGGGAAGATGTCTCTCATTTAATATATTTAATAAAGAAATAATTACATTGACCACTTTGGGTTCATCCTTGATGGTTAAAATCACCAATATAATTAATTAAATTGATTCTTGATGTTATTGACAAAAGTATACCCAACGGTATGAAATTTCTGTCACTCATATCAACAGAGACAAGAGCAGATGACAAAAAAAGTCAAGGGTCAAATTGTCAGGCAATTACTTGCAGTCTCAACAGACTCAAAAAATAATAAGATATGAACACAAACAGCCCTCTGATTCATTAAAATAGATTTCTCCAGCAGCTTTTGTATTAATATGTTACTTACCAATGTATATTCTCTTCTTAGTTTGCCAACGAGATACTGCACCAACTATGAATGAATGGTGACCACAGGCAGTCTGTATTTTAGCTTCTTCTTTCACTTGACGAACTGCATTCTCATTTACGATCTGAAAGTGTAAATTAATAAGTACTTGGACATACATATATACATTATGAACATGGTTGATGAAATGTTATAAAAAGTATTGACCTATATTATAAGAATTTAAAAAAGAACAATATGAAATAACTGTTCCCAATAAAAGACTACTTGTGGTCTGAGAAAATTGTTTTGAACTACTGATCATCTAAATGATAAGTGGTTAATGGTGCCCATAGAACACTACATTATAACTACCACACTTTAAACACACAATATATATTAGGTAAAATTCTCAATTGTATTGAATTAAGTAACTGTTTCTCAACAGTACAGTTTTTGTATCTAGTTCTTATTTTTCCAAAAAAAAATTTACTTGGCTAGGATTTTACACACAGCTCAATCATTTATTTTAAATATTACAAAATTGCAGTATCATCTAATTAAGATTTCAAAGTCTTGTTTCAAAGAGGTGGCATAATGTAGTTCTGTCAATGGCTTCATTTAGTGTAGTACAGTACTAGAAAATATTGGTCCTGGTGTACATTAATCTAAAATAAGTAAGTATTTTCCAACTGAAATTAATATATACATAACATTTATATTTTGAACAATCAAAGAAAGCACAATATTAATAACAATATTAAATTTCATAAATTTAGGACCTGTATAATGCCAACTCATTAAGTTATTATTTTGACAAATTGTTTATTAATATTGGTCATTATTTGATGATTAATGGTCAATTAATTAAAATTACTTCGAATGCACATTATAGTTAAGTGAGAAGTATCTTTAAAGAAATCTGTACACCATTTGATAACTACAACCTATTTTTAAAGGTAATTCCAGACATTGTGTAGTTGTTCAAACAATTAAAACTTTTTATAAATATGGTTTACTGGGGGCAGGACAATATATCGGGATGATTTACTGGTGGTAGGATGTCTTGAGAGTCCGCATGGGTAGGTACCACCACCCTGCTTATTTCTAACATAAAGCAGTTATGCATTTCGGCTCAAATGATGGGGCAGTCGTTCTACTGTGAAAACAGAGACTTTAGAACTCATATCTCAAAGTAGGTGGTGGCATTTACGTTCTAGACGTTTATGGGCTCTGGTAACCACTTAACACACACCTAAGAAATAAAAAATGGGCTAATTACTTAGTGTGATAATTAGGAGTGATGTACCAGACTTAATTTAGGACATAAAATTGAAGTCTGTTATTATAAGTAACACTTATCCCTGGAAAACAAAATGTAAGTCAGCATCTTGGCATTACTCAACAAAATGGTGATTTTCAGCCATTCAGGCTACACTATTGGTAATTATTAGCAGTTTCATAAGGTTTGACAGAAATTTTATCCACTGAAATACTTGTCTTGAAATGGAAGTTAATACAGAATTTAATGAATAAATCATACCTTAGCTTTACTAAGGACTTTCAGGGCATATTCTTTGTTTTCACTGACTTTCTTCACTTTGTACACATCTCCAAAGGCACCCTTGGCTATTGTGTGTTGTATTTGAAAGTCCTTTTGAAGTAAATCAGTTTTGATGGGGAATTCAGGTAGAAATATGGACTCTTTGTGAGCAACCGGCCAAGCAGTTTTGCTTGCCTCAAGAGGATTTTTTAGAGTTGAATCATTCCATCTGAAATAATCAATTGCTATTTTTATATACAATAACTTTACAATTGATTTTTAAATGTTTTCAAGATGTTCTTTTTTCTATTCTATATTTAAAATGAGTAAATAAAAAAAATGTACGAATGAAATGTACGAAAAGAATGTACGTGTGTATAAACGTCTATGTTTATATATTTTTGTTTGACGATTAAAAACAGATGCAAAAAACATCATGTGTAATTTAAAAAATATAAAACATGATGCAATGATGATGAAGAGTGATGAAGAATACTCACCTGCGTCGAGACACGCGAGACCAAGGCCGAGATGCGCTGTACACAGACTGGTTACTAGTTACACTAACGAAGGAACGTCCACTCAAGTTGCCCACAAAATGGGATAAACTGAACTGCACAACAAAAACAAAGCCTCCTGATACAACAAAGAAATGTCAAAGCACAAGAATTTGCGTCCTGCCCGACATGCGCACATACAACAAAATAGCACAAAGACAATTTAGGTTACTCATTGTTTTTATATACAAAATATTACGTGAGTTCAGCTGAGAATGACATTAGCAAGTTTTCATTGCTTACCTGACTAGTTAAAACCTGTCCTTCACGATCTGCATATGTGGAAATCTTTTGGTTTTTATACTCACTATTCTTATTATACGAATTTCCCATTAAAACAAATTGAATTAGAGGACTGGATTATGTTTAAAGTGTAAATTTCATTTTATTGTGGCCCAATGTTAGTTGTCTTTTCCGCCATGAATTACCCATAGACATTTTTTTTCTAAACAGATGGACGCCATTGAGACTATAGAGTTTTCTTAATAATTTTGTCTAGTGAAGAAGATAAAGGGTCACTGTGTATACGTTTCTAATCCTTATACTCTAAAACAATCCTCATGATTTTAAACTCTGTACGTATTCTTTTACTTGTAAGTTACGTCAAGTAGTTGCCACACTAGAAGTTAGGTCAATGACCTGAGGTCCATCTCGATTAAAGTGCTTGCCAGATCCCACAATCCACAAACGTTATAAAGTGCGATCAACCACCTAGTTTAACTGAGGCCGAAGTCGCAATTATATTTATAACTACTGCATAACAAGAAATTTAATGGTATTATTGGAAGATACGGATGTTGGTAAAATAAGTTTTAATTATGTCGATGACTCTCAAAAGCAGAAAAAATAATTTCATTATCAAAACAATATATTTTAGGACTACCTACCCTTTTTAAAACTTACCTCTGGTTTTTTGTTTTCTTTGTTTTTTCTACCTATGCAAGAATAGTACCATTCACCGTTATGATTAAAGTGTCTAGTTTTGCTGACCATTAGCCCACCATTCCTTGTTAAACTACGATGATATAATTGAGACACGATGAGTTGATACAATAAATTACAAACAATTTGTGAAAAGATACATCATACAGACCTTCAAATAATTACATCACATCTTTTTTTCTCACCTTTTGTTATCGTAATGAAATAAAACAAAACTTATTATTGATCATTTATTATTACGCAACAACTAAATTTCGACAGTCAAAATTGTGGGTGTGTGGCTTTTCGTTTGCTATTTCGTTTTAAACATGTTAGCATACGTTTACTATTTGCCCATTTTTTCAACAGCAGTTCTATAAAAAAAGTTACAGTACTTAATCCTGCGTTGAATATAAGTTGAGTTAAAATACCTTTAAAATCTTGCATGCTGAGAGGCTTAACAATCCCTTCTGTTTTTATTTGATTGAATTTATATTGTTCCCACTTGTGGACGAGACCCGCTTCAATAAATATCATCATGTACTTATTATATCGTTTAGTCAGCACGGAATGTTTCGGGAATATGATATTTAAATAATAACTATGAATTCTATCCTTTGGTATGTGTAGATACTGCTCTCCGTATTCATTTAATAGATTTCTTTCCAAATAACGCCCTATTGCGCAGTCGATCAAACAAAAAATATGGGTTTCGTTTTTCATGCGTTGAATACAGCCATATATATCGAGAATAGGAACAATTTTTGAATTAATTTTTTGAAACTTTTCTTCTGTATCTGGAAGAACAACGTCTGGAGAAGCCATGCCCTCAATAGGATAACCTTTTTCAATGATGTCCTCGAAAGTATTGACCTCTTTACTTCTTTTAAGTGCCGTAAAGAACGAAATAATAGCCGCCTGAGAAGCAAAACTCAATATAAAGAAGCTCCAAATAGATATCGTTAGGAAAACGCGAAAGGACCAGAGCTGCGGTGGCTTGTACAGACTTATCAAAAGAACATTCCTAAGGCAATTCAAATAATCCTTTCCTATTTGGTCGAAACGCAATTCTCTTCTTTCTATGGCACTAAACAAAACAAAAGTGAACCAAACGCCCAAGAAACAAAAGAAAAATTGCAACATAAAAACGTAGTTTTCAAAGAAAAGGTTTATATCATAAGTAATCTTCGAAAATTTAGCTCGGTGTGCGGCGAAGCAAACACCGCTATCCTTTACAGGAAACGTATTATCAACTTGTATTACAGGTATATCGAACTGATAAATAGGAATCAGATACAAATCACCTTTCCGAAGAGTGTAAGAGAATACTTGTTGAATAGTTAACTCGAAATTAAACGGTTTTTTCATGTCATCGACACTAGGAGAAAGATCAATGGAAAAGTTCATAAGTTTGGATAGCAAGTTCCAGATGCTTCCATCTCGACCACCAATTGTGAAAGTGTCGTTTTCGTGTTCATCGATCATCATAAAGGGTGGCACTTCAACTGTATAGGTTCTGAGTGTGTAGCCGTGCAAATTTGAGCCTTTGTCTTCAAACAAATTAACCTGTTTGATGTGTTGCCGCTCAAAGAACGATAACTTTAGAGTATCGATTCCCAAGCATGTACCTAAATTGTTTGCTCGATACGTGGAATGTAGAGTAACATTGTCGCAAGTTTCTTCACATTCGAATGACGTTTCAAAACTTCGAACGGGCGAGCCTAAATGCTTTACTTTCCAACAACCGAAGTGTCTTTGTAGTTTGTATTTTTCGCTTATGAACGGACTGAAATTGTGGACAAAGAATGAGTTATCATCGCGATCAAATTGTACGATAACTACGTTGCAGGCTTTGTAAAACCAGAGAATAAAGAATATTTTCGCAACGTCCAACATATTATCTTTTTCGCGATAATAAATTATAATGTTAGCGTGAGGATGCCAATACGGGTTCTTTAGAATTTTCTTAACTGATATTTCAAAATGAGTCATGTTATGACAATCTATGATGATTGTATTCGAAAAACGCGGGGCGTCTTCTTCTGTTTCGTGATCATTGTAATCCACGTTTGTCACTGCGTGTGTGAATTTCAACCTTTGGATCTTATTATAGAAACGATCAGGCAAATGACCGATACAAAGGACATTATTCCAGTCGTTGTTTCGTCGATTCACGATCGCAATATCAGCCTGAAAATTTTATGAAAAAAATTCTTTTATAAGCAATTCATCAATTTCTAAAAGTTATTTTGATTCAACATTTTTAAAACTCACAACAAAATCATAAACAATCTCATCATTGTTTAAAGAGTAATTAAAAAAAACATTTCCATAAATACAAGAGCTTAAATTGATCACAAGCAAAACGGCTAGGCTCTTCATTGTGTGACCGATAAAATACTAATAACAGTGGAAAGCTTCATATTTTGTCTTCAATCAAATCAAGCTTATGAACAGATCATATCTTTAGGTAAAATTATACTTTTCGTAAGTGAACGAAAATGATCGTTTTATGATTAGAGCGTATACTGGCTAATATCAATTATATAGAAAAGACATTAAAACAATATATGTAACAAAATATAATTATTTTATTTCTTCCACAACGACTAAACATTATATACTCTTATCTAAGCAATAATCTATAATAGCATGATTAAAAAAACACATCAAACATATTCCTTTACATTCTGTGAAATGAACAGGAATTTCTGTTTAAGCATTTCAATTATAACAAATGTACCAATAATAAAAACTATCGGAATTTAAATAAAGGCATTATTGAAGTGAAACTTCTTTAGGCGCGTTTAGTGTAAAAGTTAACTGCCGACAGATTCGTTGCGGTTAGAGAGAAAAGATGCAATTTAGGAAGAGCGAGAGTGAGAAAATATACAGGGTCTCTCGCGAACCACTCGACCGTGGAGAGAGGGAAAAGACAAAGCGAGCTAGGTTTATCTTATACACAGCATTCCCTATTACAAGAGAAATTTGATTCACGGATGAAAAATGTAGAAAGCCACAATACTACACACCGCAAAAGAAGTTTCACTTCTTTCACGTGCATCAAGTTACACGCGCACCGTTTTTTATTATTTAAACATAACTATTTAAATTTAGTCCTTAAATTATACAAATTCACTAACTATGTATTTATTTTTTAGGGCCGCTTCATCACTTCCTGTTGTCCAGGTATTCATTTAATTGTTGCCATGCCCTATCGATTTGCGATTGCGTATATTCGTAGCTCCAGAACGGACTGAACACTATATTGGCGTGAGCCACTTGTTCCGAATTCGAGGGTTGGGCCTCTATACGCTGCCTCGCTTCTTCTTCGGTCAGTCCATTGCGTTTTTGCAGTCTTTTTATGGCCTGCAAAGAGTACTTACTTATAATTGTCGACTTACACAAAAATTATTATTATTATTTTAATGCCTTTGTAGGCAGACGAGCCTACGGCCCACCTGTTGGTAAGCGGTTACCACCACTCATGGACGTCAGCAATGCCAGGAACAGAGCCAAGCCGCTGCCTATCTATATAATCTATTACATATAAATAAAATTGGAGTGTCTGTTTGTAATATTGAAATAATCGCTTTTTACTACATGCATATGAATATATTTATACGGTACATACAAAATAACATTTGTTACAATTTTTGTCTGTCTGTTTGTTCCGGATAATCTCTGGAATGGCTGGAGCGATTTTGACAAGGCTTTCACTGATAGGTAGCTGAAGATATAAGGAGTAGCTTAGGCTACTTTTTTAGACTAACTTCGCCCCGCGGCGTCACTCGCAGTACGACAATAAACGCGGGTAACATCGTGGGACTCGGCTAACAATAATAAAATTTAATATATCCGAAGCGAAGCGAGGGCGGCTCGCTAGTTTAATATATAATTGTACAAATTGTGTTTTAGTGAAACGGAACGACAATTTCGTATTCTTTTTAAATCTTATACATATTTTAAACAACAAATTTCAACATTCTGACATTTAGTCGACAAGCTTACCTCATCCGGCGGTATGATCACCGCCCATAGCTGATGACATCTTTCGTACCACTTAGCTCGCACCATCACGGCCGCTTCCATCACCACCACCTTATATCCTTGTTTGCCGAGAGCCACGACTCTCATCTGCGTCTCTTCGATTACTGCCGGCCATACTAGTTCATTCAACTTTTGTAGCTGACTCTGAAATTGTGAATTAAGTGGTTCAATGCCCTCATTCATGCTTCTAACACATTTCACCACTGAGAATGTTCAAAAAAGTTTAGGTAAGGCTTTTACTTCTACCAGCCGCGAGTCAATATTATAAAGTGGTGTAAGTGCACTGATTTTTTGCCTATAAAACGTTCAATGAAACATAACAAAGATGTATTGCTGTATAGGAAAAAATTGAATTAGTTTAAGTGTTGTTTAATAAAGAAAATGATTGTACGTTCGTGAGGGTTTCATAACTAAAGTCTTACCTTATCACTAAAAACAATCTGACCCAGCTTCCTCCTGTCCACTTCGCCGTCGGATGTGATGACGTGGTCACCGAAGCTTTGCGCTATAGTCGTGTTGAGCGGCAGCCCCGGCTTGTAGAGCTCGTGGGCTATTATATCACAGTTTATTATCGCCGCACCTTTTGATCTGAAATAGATAAGTTAAGAGATTTGAACATCAAATTACAGCATAGAATTTCAGTATTTCAATTTAAAACATAAACCTTTTAAACAAACAAAAAAAAAAATTAAAAGTTGGCGTTCCTTGTTCCTTTAAAAAGTATATGTGCTGTATTTGTATATAGTTAGTTAGATACAGTGAGTTTTCCTTACATTAAATTTATTACTAATTATCTGATTTATTTAAGTACGAGTATTTGTATCTATAAATATTATGTATGCTATATATATATACATGTTTAAGTAATATCACTATCACACTACACCTATCAAAGTTCATCTCTGCACCCCCCTAAGGTAGACTGTCAGACAATGCCTATGGAATTAAGTCCGCCTTTATACTGTCTAGTATACAAAGTTATTAATAAATAAGTTTAATGGCCGCACCTTCGGCATTTACCTACACTAGTTATGATAGCTACCACAAATAACATGTTGAAAATTAATTTTGATAATAAACATCATAATCATAAGGCGATTCAGAAAACTAATGATACTATCTATTGATCACTACTGTAAGCTCGCTTATTAACTTTGTACATTTATACCAAATTATTTTATTTGTTGTATTTTCTTATGAACAAAGTACCTAAAAAAGACACAAATAAGCCCAATTGTTTTTTCTTGTTACGCAGACGACTACAAATTATCGTCGGACTAGAAATAAATATTACAAAAAACTTTAATTTGTATCTTTTCAATCTACTCCAGTGCAGTATGCCAATATCCTAGTTTGCCAATTCATTCCTGAGATTGGTGCGATTTGTGGGCGATCGTAAAACTGTACTCCAATTCAAACAAATATGAATATGAATATTGTACTGTGACTTTCTAGTGGGAAAACGTCAATTGTTTTCTGTTCTACTTTATAGGTTACTAGCCGTACTCGCCCGCTTCGCTGGGCATTTAAAATTGACATTATTATTTATTGTCATTACGATTAGGGAGTCCAACACTCATATAAATATTAGCTTAACCATTAAGTACATGTATTTTATACATGGACACCAAATTTCAAGTCAATCGGATGCACGGTTCAGTAGTTATAACGGAACATCCGTAAAAACCACTGTAGATTTATATATTAGTATAGATATAGATGTGTGTTTGTCCTTTAAGCATTCCTAAGCCATCGTTCGATTGTGATGAGACTTAGTACAGAGTTGTTGACACTCCAGGGAGAGTTTCCGTTATAGTACCATTAACGTGCAACAGATGGCGCGCGAGTCGTTTTCAATAATACATTAAAAAATTACTTGAGTTTTTCCGCAATATTACTCTTTCCGCTGGCGATGCCGCCCGCCAAACCGATCACGTACGGCCAATCCGGTATATTTGGATTGGGCTGGAATAAATAGGGAATTATTATATCAAAACAAAACATGGTCTTAGTTGTTGTTGTTCTAAGGTGTAATCGATTTCCAAATATAAAAAAATTAAATGTAAACCTTATTCTAACCTATTACTTTGGTTACAATCCGTTCAATTTGCGACGATAGCGGCGTACTTCCTACTTGTTCACTAGTTCATTATATTCTAATAATACAAGATGTAATTTAGGTTTTTCTATTAGTGATATATTTTTTGTTAATTCATCATGTCGACGCTTGAAAGGCAAACGAGACTAAGCGACAATAACAACTTTGTACATAAATGATAGGCAATAACCATATTCGATAAGCAAAAAATATATATTTCTAGGTCTATTAAAATAATTTCAATCCTACAGCTAGATTCGTTAAAATAGAATATTTTTCAGGTATTTCAACTTTAAATTAGTCTACTGTAAAGTTCACGCATTGTCGCTTAGTCACGTTTGCCTTTCAAGCGTCGATGTAGAGTCATAGAGATTATCCCCTACATACAATCAAACAAATTTAACATTTGCATAATTATATATGGGAACCAATGAGCCGGGTATTATTTTGTACAATCGGTGTATTATTTTGTTATGTTATTTCTTATTTATTTTGGTACATTTTTATGAAACCAAAATTTTTATCGCAATTTCAACAGAACATGTTGAAACAATTACAAGTAATAAACATTTATGGAATATCTATTATATATTTTATGACTGACTTGGTGGTGCAGTAGTGAAGGACTATTGGACTGACGAGGGTCGCGCGTTCGATTCCCACATCTGGTAAAAATTGTGTGAGAAAAATCTATGTTTGTTTAGCACGGACATATTTAATGGTATATAAATATATTAGTCTTAGTACTCATAGTGCAGAGACTTCTAATTTGGAGCTAAGTGAGCATGTACAGTTGTAGGTACAGTTGACAGGATTGGTCCCCTGCTCTTATCAATACATATAATAAAATTATTAATATTATTATTACAAGTGAATAGAAAATGTTAATATAGAGTACTCACCCTGGGAGGTCTGAGTAGAGTACCCAACAATCTCATTCTCTGATTACTCGAGCTGACTTTGTCTTCTTCCTCGTGATGTCTTCCCGGATGCGAATCCTGCGCCAATTCTATGACGTACGTGTCTAATTTATTTAAGTTTTTCTCTTTACGTTTCTCATTGATTTTCACTGCACCTCGGACGGTCTCTTCGCTAACAACTATTAACTGTAATTATTAAGTATAACGGCGTTAAAGTACAATTTGTATAATTTTACATAAATTTTTTTGTAGTAAAATTCTCTCCCCAAATAATTCAAGAGGAACTCATAAAACTCAAAATCGCGTATTGTATTTGATGTAGCGCGATTTTTAATTCATTTTATTAAAATTAAATTAATCAACACACATTTACATTAAATGTATTCATGTGTAAAAAAGTTGAAAGAGATTATCATATTATGAAGTTCTTTTGCATTAGTCAGAAATAATAAAATGAAATACTAAAATACATACTTATTAATTAGGCAGCAGTAGTATAGTCGGTAATAGCCAGAGGCTTGGCTGTGACCTTGCTATCGTCAATGTCCAAAGGCGATAGTGGCTACTAACATTCAGATGGGCCATAAAATTGTTTGCTTACAATGGCAATAAAAAAAAATATACTAATCAAACCTGAAATTTGGGATCATCTTTTGTAGGTCCATACAGATCTTTCAGCGGAAAAACATTGTATTCCAATTCTGGATTTATATCGTTTAGAAATTGTAGAACAGTTTCAATCCTTTTTTCAACTGGTTCAATCAATTCCCAAAGCTTCTTGGCTAAAAAAATAGATTTAATTTTTATTTCGAATCTTGGCACTAAATATCTTGGCAATAAAACAAATCGAAGAACTTTAAAAAACTACTTTAAGAATCAAGTTACTTTGGGAAGTTACAAAAAACGGTGGTGAATGTGGGTTGCAGCAATGCCAAGCATGCAGAAAATCCGTCATATTACATTGACCTCTGTTTAACATTGTAACGCTGATAATCCAAGTATTTTTTGCTATTTTATCCACAATAAACAGAAAACTGACTATAAAATATTTGTATTTATTATTTATTGTATATAGAAGATTTAAAGATGATGATATTGAGTCCAGTCCAGTCCACGGCTGGACATAAGCCTCCCCCAAGCCTCACCACAAAGATCAGTAGTGCGCAGGCTTGCATTTAGCGGATCCCCGCAAACCTCGATAAGTTGTCAGTTTATATACATATATAAATATATATTTCATATTGCTTATCAAACATCAATTGATAATGAATAAAATATGTACATTAGAAATTTTTTAGATTAATATTTTGAGAACCTACTTCGTTGAACAATTAAGTTCTAAAATCTTACACTGAATCATATTAACATCAGTGACGCCCACCGTGACATGCCTAGTGGAGCGCAGCACAGCTTGTGACAGCAATATCTTGTGTCCATTATGCAGTCGGTCAAATGTCCCTCCCAGAGCAACATACTCATACGCCTTTACTTCTTCATTGACATTATTCTCTATTGGTGAGTCACTGGTGTCTAAAATAATAAAAAATATGTCGCAATATTGATTTATAAAAACAATACATAGTTTTTTTTGTTATTTTAAAATATGATTAATATCACAGATACATCTTAAAACAAGGTTTGAAGAGTCTTTAATACCCGACGGTGACTGACTTGCTATTACTGATGTCCATGAGCAACGGTAGCTTCTGCAACACATGGGTCACATGCCAACAAAAATAAAATAAAAATAAATTAACAAATAGATTAAAAAAATATGTTCTGGCACAATCAGATCAAATAGAAAGACAATAAGAATACACACCTATATTCTGCAATCTGTATCCTCCGTCCAGAGACTTCACTGACTTTCTCAAAACTTCGACTTCTTTAGCTGATTCACTGTCATACATAATCAAATCAATTGGTTGACGTGTGATAATATCCTTACTTTTTTCATATGGTTTCACCATTAACCTTATGTCTATATTGGTTTGAGCCTGGTAGAGAAAGAGAGATATCAAGTATTTATTCAATAATTGATTTTATATTTAGACAATGTAGCTAATATTTTACTCAAATAAGTCTAAGTACTTTACAATGATAAGATATTCACATACATTAATAATTGCAGGTAAGACACCTATACAACCTCAATATTATAATTAATATGGTGTAATATAGTAGTATTGCAACTATCTTTTGTTATTTTCTGCAATGTTTGATGCCCAATAATGAAAAAATAAGCACAGCTCTATAATATCTGTTAACAATGTTAAGTTTTATAAAACATTATCAATGATATTAATAAGAATTGATAGCTACTAACATTACTATTTTAAAATAATTCTGGAACAGAAATCTGTTTTATATGGTTCTCTATAAGTATTGTTTCGTAATTCCTAATGATTTCTTTGACACGAGTGAATAGTTTTAAACTGTCAAGGTAGATATGGTAATAAAACCTGAACCTATATATAAGAGTATACAGGTGTTTGATCTTTTTTTTTATAAAATTCCTCATGAATATTGCAGGCATGCAAAATTATACTTTATTCTTTTGCATATTAATCTCAAACAAACCCGTTCAACAACTTTATCAGTGCTTTATACATTATAGCAAAACCAGAACTTTCTTGTTTTTGATAGTGGAAAATCTTTCACAACTAAAGTAAATAACATTACAGAGATCTTCTTACCTTTGTATAAATGTTTACAATTTGTCTACTGATCACTTGTGAAGAATTCTCAGCATTTATTTTAATCTTCACATACATAACATTCCGCACATACTTAGCTGCCTTCATACAGGCAATGTGTGCTTTTGCAGCATTTGATACAAACAAGAGGCCATTATGTGCCATTACTCTAGCTAAAAATGAAAACAGGATTTATACATATAAAATAGTTAAGATATTACTAGCTTCTACATTATTATATTTTCTAAATATACTATCTTAAATATTATTATTACGATATGTATTTTAATGTTTTGTTCAATACCAAATGTAATATTCAACAAAGACCTTAAGCACAAAATAGCGTGTTAAATGTAAGTATCATAATAGTAAACAGTAGATTCAAATCTATTTACTATTATGATTCCTTGACCAACTTGATGTGAAAACTTTGATATTGATACACGATTAGATGTTAGATATCAGGTGTAATAAATAGTCACAGAATGAATCTAGTCTGCACCTATTACAATGAATATATTTAAAATTCATGTCACAACCCACCTGGATGGAATATCACTATATATGAAACTGTTATTGATACTAACAACACTATTACAGAAAAACTTAATATGATATAATTCATTTTAATTTTAACAAAAGTACAAAGGTTATTTTCATGAATCTATTTGATTACATTATTTCGCTGATTTGTCAATTTTTTGTATTAGTTTTTATTTATATAACCTTATCATACTGAAAGAAATCTGATAATGAGGACGAAAATAAATGAATAAAATGTATAATCATTTTATAACGATCAAAAAGAAGCAATATCAAAAATTACGTTATTAACAACGTACGAATGAAGAACTTCGAATTTATAAAATATCACAACCTTAATAATTAACACTAATGCGGTAAGCACTCTTGCAAATAGCGTGAATCTTCTTAGTTTCGTTAGCCAAAAACTTTATCAAAATTAAAAAAAAGCCAGATCAACCTTATCATTACGCTTCGCAATTTAATTCTAAAATCTAATGTTTATTCGTTTTTGTAGTTTTTGACCGATTTTGACGTTTGACATTGGCTAAGTCTCTGATGGTAGCTATCCATGTAGGCAGACAAAGGGAATGTAATACATATGTACTACATGCAAATCATTTATCTTTTGTTTGAAGTCTGGGTTTTAGTTTCTTAGTTCTTTAGTTCATTACTCTTAGGCGAAAAAAATCATATTTTGGTGTCTTTGTATGTGTAAATTTGTTAAATTTTTTCAAATCGTTTTCTACTAATAAAAAACTGAAACATTTTTTTTCTGCTCAGATTTTCTTTCTTCTTAAACGTTTCACTCTTGACAGAGTGGTTGTGACCGTCATGTAGTGTCATGGTTCCTCTTCACAATCGGCCATGATAGGCCAACAAACGATCGTCTATCATCGCCGCCATGATCGGGCAACTCTCCATACAATCGTGAACGTTCATTTACTGACTGTCTACTGATATGGACGTCTAAGTATCGATGATGGAAATCGGGAGATCGCGGTTGCGGCAATATTTTTAGTTAGCTCATATAGGTAGTGAAAACGTGAAAACTTTTTTTTTCTTAAATCCCCCTTGTAGACAGACGTGCATACGGCCCACCTGATGGTGAGAGGTTACCGTCACCCATGGACTTCAGCAATGCTAGGAGCAGAGCCAAGCCGCTGCTTACCGTTATCGATAAACAAGATGGAGGAAGAGAAGGGGGTGGGTGGGGTGGCTATCAATCGGAACAAAACAAGGTCCACGCAACCATAGTTTTGTAGTCGACACAATTGACACACACTCGAGACAACTACATCCTGACTAATCGGCGATGGTGTGGACGCTCACACAATCATGGGCCATAATTCCTTTGATCTACCGATACGACGCGACGCCGGTTGCGCACGATCACACGCGATGATGGCCGATCACACACATTTATGCCCTCTACACTACCGTGAGTTTCTATAATTGCCCATCATGGCCGATTGTGAAGAGGAGCCATCAGAGGGAGTAATAATTTACATCATACATTAATTATCAATACCGATACACTGGTTTCAAATTTCACATACAACTCTACTATAATCGTGAAGAATAGAACTAGTAGTAGTAGAAACGATCGGCTTGAATGGAGAAGATATGAATATCTCAAAACATTAAAATGTAGTACAATGAGTAACCAAAATTTAGTTACTTCAAAGGTAAAGAGCGCTGCACATAACCACTAGCACTACTTCACATTTTTAAAAGGAAAACTGCGCTTTTCTAAGCTGCTCATTACTTCAACCCTCTAATGACTCCAATACAAATACAGGAATGATCCGAGCAAGTAAATTGTAGTAGGCTACTACATGGTGTAAATGTAGAAAAATAAGGGTCTCAAGCATTTAAAATCAATATTATATTTAAATATTCACTTTAGTGACTCTGTATTGTCATTGACACCTTATAATGCGTACAATTCTGCAGGTAAATACTAGGAATAAATAAAACGAAGAGATTGACTTTGGATATTAGGTATTTATTAAATGCATTAAAATACTATGTATCTAAATCTTAATTATAGGTGGTTTATTGGAAGTATTTATAGCTTAATTAATCGAAAAGTACGACAAAAATATGGTTTTATTACGTAAATAACTACTTAAGTCTTTTCTTTATGAAGGTAACAACAAATATAAATAAAATAAATTATGCCCATTTGAAATTGAAAAGCAATGTGTTCGTTTTTAGACTGTATTGTTACAGGCTTAATGCATTGTAGAAGTAGTATTTAATTTTACAAAATTAAATTGATGTTAGGCATAATAAAAAGAAAATACTGCTTCATAGATGTTACTGTTAGAACGGACGACAGCGACTTTGCTGTATCCCTGGCATTGCATTTATTGCAGTTGTCCTTGACATGACATGGTGACAACTCACTTTCTATATATATATATATATATAAAGGTGATAAAAGAAATCTTAAAATTAGATACTAATTTATAATTTTGTTGTAAATGAGGTACAAGGCTTTTATAATGAATAATATTTATTATTTACACGAGTTGTTGTAATACTAGAAATTAATTCGCGATAGAACGAATTTTTATGCCGCGTTTTATTTTACTTTTTATTTTTTTATTGCTTAGATGGGTGGACGAGCTCACAGCCCACCTGGTGCTAAGTGGTTACTGGAACCCATAGACATCTATAACGTAAATGCGCCACCCACCTTGAGATATAAGTTCTAAGGTCTCAAGTATAATTTCAACAGCTGCCCCACCCTTTAAACCGAAACGCATTACTGCTTCACGGCAGAAATAGGCAGGGTGGTGGTACCTACCTGCGCGGACTCACAAGAGGTCCTACCACCAGTCATTACGCAAATTAAAATTTGCGGGTTTGATTTTTATTACACGATGTTATTCCTTTACCGTGGAAGTCAATCGTGAACATTTGTTAAGTACGTATTTCATTAGAAAAATTGGTACTCGCCTGCGGGATTCGAACACCGTTAGTTACATCGCGAGATACGAATGCACCGGACGTCTTATTCTTTAGGCCACGACGACTTACATACTTTCCTTAAAACTATCAACAAAATTTTACTAAACTCTATGTACCTACGTAAATAAAATAATTAAATGCAAACTGTTCGTTCGTTTCATATGCCATAACAATCTATCTCTGTTTATATATAATTCCTTTGACAAATCATTCATACCAATTTATCCTTTTATAAATTAACTAGCTGACCCGGCAGACTTCGTAGTGTCTCAATCGATAAATAAAAGACCTAAACTTTTGTATAAAATAAACTTAAAACAAACAAAAGGAATCCGTCCGACGGGGGACACATCAAAGGAAAAACAAAATTGTTATTTTTATTTAAGTCCCAGCATTTTCACGTTTATTTACCTTTTAAACCTTCTCTGGACTTCCACAAATAATTCAAGACCAAAATTAGCAAAATCGGTCCAGCCGTTCTCGAGTTTTAGCGAGACTAACGAACAGCAATTCATTTTTATATATATAGATTTCCTTTTATAAATTTAATAAATGTGTTAATTACTAACTTATGCTAACTTACTTTCTACATTCAACGATCAAAATATGAATTGCTAAGAACAGTATGTAGTTATGTACATAACACTATGTTAACAACAACAAAATTAGCAAAATGGCTACGAGAATCAAATATGGCATAATTATATTTTTGCTACAATGAAAACTACCGTAACAAAGTTTCTTTAATCTCTTTTAAACAAAAATGGCGTTTAAGAGAAAACCATTGCCGAAACGTAACTAAAATAACCTACTTCTCTTTTGTTACGACATCCATAGGTACATATTTCATGAATCTGGACATAATTATCAAGAGAAGGCCTCTATATTTGTGATAATCTTTGCGAATCCCAGCGTTGCACGAAACGCTTTTTTGGCGAGAACGCAAGTTGTGAGTTATATTTATTAATTTAGTGTAGGTACCTTTAGGTTTAAATGTTTAATAACGATAGCTTATTAACTGTTTAGCATTTGTGAATGTGTAAAAATGTGAGAAAATGAAATAAAACCGCTGGATTAGCTTCTGGGGCTCAAGTCTCAAATTAATCAACTTCATCTCATTTCTCTTCATACTTATAAATTTTATTTATTGAAGATTTTTATAAACGACACCGGCAACAATAGCGTCGCAAAAAACAATTATAGGTACTTATAAAAGAACTTGACCCACGGGTGTCAGCCAATTTTTAACTATGCAGCGGAAAAGATTGGACCGTTAGGACCTTTAGGACCTCAAAACTTATTCTTCTGTTTAAATTAGAATAACAAATTTGGATTTAGAATTTGCAAGTTTTATTTGGATTTGGATTTAGATTTAGAATTTAAAAAATGACAGTCGCGTTTTTTCTTAAAATAATTTGTATCACGATTATCATAATAATATGTTTTCGTGTTAAGAATAACCAGTACTTGTATTCCTCTTCCTTTCCTCCAGCTACGGTTTACTTACATCTAGTACGTTTCAACGATTAAATATTTTATGATATATAGGTACATCCTTTAGTTTCAAGGCGTCATGAGAATTCTTTGGCTCGAACGTGTCATGCTATCTGGGAACAAATAAGATAAGATTAAATTTATTCTTGGAAAAATGAGGTTAAGTTCGGTTTTTCTTTGATGTGATGGCCTAAAATAACTGTAGCTTCATCTTCCGTACTAAGGTATAAAGTACAAAAGTAATTTGATTTATTTGTTACATTTCTAAACTCAAATCACGATTTTTACGAAATTCATTTGATTTATTTGTTACATTTCTAAACTCAAATCACGATTTTTACGAAATTCATTTGATTTATTTGTTACATTTCTAAACTCAAATCATGATTTTTACGAAATTCGCTATGCATTTAGTAAAATTTTAGTTATCATCACTTTTCATTGCAGAGTAGTGCGATGAAAGATCGACAGTGTTAGCCTGCATACTACAAAGTGTAGTCCACGCTTGCGAAGCTACGAGCAGTTAGCTAGTATAAAAATTTTGTAGCTATTTATTATTAGAGATGACAAATATCTCAGCCTTTTTGGTACAATAAACGCAGTGACAGTCTAAAATACAACATCACGATATTCAAACGTTTCGAAGCAAAATTAATTAAAGTCCACATTAAACTATGAAGGGAACTGATAATACCTACTGTCAAACTTATGTACCTACACGTTACTAAAATTAAGATTTATGTTGCGCTATTTGTTATACAAAACAAACTCGTATTTTATAACCGATTTAGTATAATTTTGATATGAAATCAAAACAATATCAATTTTTTTTTTTGCCAATAGACTACCATTACAAAATAATTTTTATTCTTCCCAGATACGAAATTAACGGTTCCGAAAATGAGACAAAGCAAGTTATGGAGTTTAGTTTATTAAATTAATATTCTGTTCCAGTTACGACATTTTTTGTAAATATGTACCTACATAAACTTCTCTGACAATAAAATAAAGCAGTTTTCAAAAAACAATAATATGTACTGATCTTTGTTTCACAATACTTTTGTTTTATTGGTATCTGTTATAGCTGTAAATAATTTTATAATCTGTGAACAGTATTAAAAAAGAGGTCACACGCAAAAATCTATTTTCTTATCCACAATACGTTAATAGTAGATAATAGGTACCTACCTAACATACAGCTTGTCAGATATGAATCAGATCTTGTCTCAGTTTCTTGATGGTATGTAAACAATACGTACCTACTAAACAATAGCACTCCGTCATCTATTCCATTAGATTCTATAGATATTATTTATTTATTATTAATTGAACTATACCTCTTTCTCCACTAACGCAATTCCTTTAATCTTATCAGGGACTCGTCGCCCGATACGCGTGTGTCCTCTGTGGGTGCAGAGCTGGTGGTCCACTTTATTCCTGGTCCGTCAGAAGAAACACGTTGACCTCGGATTTGTTGAAATCTGAAATAATCAAATGCATGTAGACTTGCACTTAGGTTGATCAAAACTTTTATTGTTCTCTTAGTGTACAAGGACGTAATTTTTGAGTACACTTAAACGATTATCGGTACGGTTAAAATTAATGTATCATAAGTTTATATTTACATCCTAACAAATCTATATAATATTCGTACTCGATCTTTTCTGAAGGACTTTATGGGGTAAACGGAACCGTGACTTTTAAAATTAAAATAGGTAGTATTGCAGTACAAAGTACTAAAGCTGCCGAGCCACCGTCGAGTTAAAACCATCAACAATACTAAATACCTAAATTAATTGTAACATACGCAAGCTATTGATTTCAGGGCATATTTTTGTCTGGCTATAGTCTGATCAACGGTTCCATCCGCCATAAATTAGCAGAGTGGAGAGAGAGAGTATTTTTATTGTACACCAAAAAATAAATAAACAATGCGATACATTAAATACAAAAAAAAAGTACAATTGGCGGTCTTATCGCTAAGAGCGATCTCTTCAGACAACCATCAGATGGACAAGAATCGTTTGGAAACGAATTACGCGCGGTGTACCAATCCAGTGAAATATATACATATAGGTACATACACATAAACACATACATACATATGTATGCATATACATACACATAAACATAAAATTTGTATTATTACGTCACATCAATCAATCAATATTACTTAATGTGGATTAAAATTAGTACCTTAATTTTTATTGGTTCTTCTTGGTTGTAAAAAATTTAGTGGTCTTTGTCAATGGGTTGGGATGGAATGTAATAAATCACTTTTCAATTAATTTCCTGAGCGTTGAATATTTCACTCAACATTTATTGAAAAAAAAAAAAAAAAAATTATTCATATGAACATATGAAAATTTATGTTTGGATTTAATTTTATTAATGACTAATAACTCATTCACTTTAAACAAAATTGACAGAGTTTCCATTAAATAACTGTGGGAAATTTGCAAACCAAACAAAACTTCTTGCGTTGCTGTTTCATCATATCATAACTCAATTTACTAAACAAACTGTATTGACAAATATTGACAGTAAACGTTAACTTAATATTTGTTTGCAAAGCCCCTTTCCGAAAGCTTTTAATGTGTTTTTATTAGAGCGACAACGATGAAAATATTCCATTGTAAATGTAATTTGCATAACCGATTTTAGTTTCTGTATTGGCTCATTGTTCTACAGAACAGAACAGTGGCTCGAAAATAATTTAGATAGGTACTCCGAATATATTCAAAAAAAAAGAAAATATTTGAGAAAATACAAAAAAAAAAAAAAGCCCGCTGAGTTTGTTTCGCCGGTTCTTCTCAGGACTGTGGCTTTTTTTGGAACCGGTGGTAGATTTAACATTTTCTTTTACATTTTGACATTCAACAAGTGTGTTTTTGATGACATCCAAGTTGAAATAAATTATTTTGAATTTGAATTTGAATTATGTACCGGATTAATATCTTGTATATTTTTTTGAACAGATAATATGATAATAAAAGGTACGAACTCTTAAATTTGAGAAAAGTCTAACAACATATGTTTACCATCAAAATAATGTATTAGAAAATAGCTAGGGATAAAGCTACTGAATACATATTTTATTTAACAATTTCAGACGTAACATGTCACAGTTCTGGCAGAACCTCGTAATTTGTTCCTGTCAACGACCTGAGTGCCTATTGATTTGTGTACGACTCCCAATCCATTCCTACGTACAAAAGTTGTTATCTATAGTGTCCAAATTACTATATAAAATTTGTACTTTGGTTTACAAGTAAGCCTAAAATCCCTAAAATACTAATGTAGTATGGAATTAATTAATCAAAAATTTATGACAATTATCTGTGGTTTAAAAAAGTATGACGTAAACCTAACCTAGAACGTAGGTTCTGTGGAACGACAGCTGATATTACAGTCGAAATAATAAAATCCGTACCTACATATCTACATATTATTATGTAATTTCCTAAATTAGTATGACACATATAAAGCAGTCGTAGAAGACTAATGTAAAACTTCGTAACACAATTCTGTGCTACGACGTTGTACGGTCACAAACTTTGTGACCACGAAGTCTCGGAGGGTTATCCAGAGATTAAACTCAAAAATTACGAAAATTAACGGTGTTGCTTAAAAACGAAAAGAATGAGCGCTATTAAAATTGTAAGTTCTCATTACATATTAATTAGTCAACTGTAAAATGATAGTCACTTTTGTTTTAGTTATCAAAACAACAAATCTGTGTCATCATTAATTAAATTAAGGCTTTTTATGAAATTAACACGACAATGTTATTAATTGTTCGTGCATTGGCGTCGTGAAACTCTTACTTTTATCACAAACGTGGAATGATTATTTCCTCTGATGACCTAGGAATAGAGTCCTGATTCGTTTGACGGTTTCTTTCATTCCTGTAAACGCAGTGAATTTTCTAGAACACAAGTGATATTTGACTATCCCAAAAAGTGAGATATATTAAGCTAACACTAGCCAAGCTAGCGGCTTAACTGTTGGATAATTTAATGATATGCATATTTTAAACATTAATATAATCATACTATACTAATGTTTAAAAATGACGATAATTCATTAATGTGAACTAAGTACAAGTGTTTTTTTTCCCCATAGTTGTTTTAACAAAGCATACAATAAATTACTTAATATAGTGATCTATGTTTAGCTCTATTGTGAGATTAATAATAGATTCAGAAATACGTTAAAGCACTATTAAACAATATGGTTCTGGAAATAATAGTCTATGATTTCTATTAAATGATAATATAATACTTGTAAGGAAAGCAATATAGATGATTTACGGACAAATACTCGGGTTCGCACACCTACGTTCCATCTCTGCAAATTATTTAGTATTCAGCGAGACTGGGATGCTCTTTTCCTTATTACTATAACTGTCACAAGCCAGGATTTTCTCCTGTGATACGGGTATCGAAGATATAGGACGTAAAAAAGCAAACACTACAGGTCAGATGCGGTGGTATAAGTTGGTAGTCGAGGTCACTGGCAGAGATCTGTTAGACCTGCTGTTTTGTTCGAGCATAGCATCAAAATACAAAACTGAAATACAGTAACTTTATGTGGTAAAAAGATACGGATATGAGACACCAGCCCCTTATTGCATTTCTTTATCTCATCCGTAATGTTAGTTTACACATCTCTTGAAAAGAAACACTCATAGTACCCACATTATAGGACACATTATAGGTAGGACCTCTTGTGAGTCCGCGCGGGCAGGTACTACCGCCCTGCCTATTTCTGCCGTGAAGCTGTAATGCGTTTCGGTTTGAAGGGTGGGGCAGCCATTGTAACTATACTTGATGTAACTATACTTGAGACCTTAGAACTTATATCTCAAGGTGGGTGGCGCAGCTGTAGATATCTATGGGCTCTAATAACCACTTAACACCAGGTGGGCTGTGAGCTAGTCCACCCATCTAACCAATAAAAAATAAAAAAAAATATGAGGCATTAGATTCGATGTTTGAATATACCAGAACAAAAAACCTGGAAGGGTATTTCACAAATTAGTGCGCTTACCTTTTCCTTATTAGGTTTCTGACTTTCTTTTTCCAAACGAATATTAAAAATATGAAGATTCCAAGCCCGATATTCGATATGTCTATCAGAATCCAGTAGTAGTTAGATCCGCCGACTGCGAAGCCTATCACCTCGATTGTCCAATTCACACCCATAACGACAAACAACTTCAAGTATAAAGAATACCTGAAAATTTATAATATGTTGTTAATTTTTATTATTATAAATAAAGTATTTTAAAAGGGATTAAAAAAACGTTACTGTAGTAAATAGTAAAACCGTCATAATAGTAGTGTTCAATCTATATCTATATCTATACTAATATTATAAAGAGGAAAGATTTGTTTGTTTGTTTGTTTCGAATAGGCTCCGAAACTACTGGACCGATTTGAAAATTATTTTTCCATTAGAAGCCGTTTTTTTTTTTTTTTTTTTCGGTTTCATGTGTGTTTTAATGTTTCCGAAGCGAAGCGAGGGCGGGTCGCTAGTATTATAATATAACTAGCGGACCCGACAGACATTGTCCTATTGGATTCGAATATTTCAATATTTTATAAATATATTTTTTTGTAGTGGACCGAATTATGAATCTAAACGATTCTCGAATCTACACGAACAAACACACACAAAAAATCATCAAAATCGGTCTTGCTATTTAGGAGTTCACGAACATACAAATTAACAGACGAATTTTATATATTAAGATATCATTCGTAAATTCCTTAAAAGCGCGCTCGAATATAAACTTAATAGCAGTATGAAAGGTTTGTAATATATAAATAATTTCAAAGGTCGTCTTTTATGCAACAAAATAACAGTTTTTTAGCAAGATTAATGAATGTTCATAAAACGACTCGAAAAAATGTAACACGCCCTAATAAGAAAAGTTGAGGAAGAGACAGATGAATATTTAATTTTCAATCTATCTCAAAAGCCACCAGGCAATATCGTTTAAATTTTGTTAGAAGACGTGGCGACCTCCAAAATAAATTTTCAAGATAAATTTATCCTATCATCGTTTTTATACTGTTATCAATTTAAAAAAAAACGGTTCTCACTGAAGCAGTAATGATATTAATTAATTCAATAAAAAAATTTACGATTTCATCCCGAGTCATAACTTTTGATTTCATTCCATGAAAATTCATCACAATTAATTTTGATCCCGAATCTTTCCCTTTGCGAATTCTTTCTCGACTCGGAAAATGACATCATAAAAATTTGCCATATCGCACCTGCTGATCAAAAATTCAATTAAAATTACAGCTCTCTTGTGTGTTATTCCACTTATTATTATTTGTCATGTACTAACGCTATATTTTCGTATAGATACGGTTCATAAAAATACGCAATAAAATATTATAAAAAAAAAACTGTATTGTTTTTTTCGTTTTTCGCGAACCGCAATTATAAAATTAGCGGTTTAATCTCACTTTTTTTATTCTCATTATATTATTTGAAACGTCGAAAATAATATAATAAAACCCGAAATGAAGCCGCGAAAGTAGTTTTAATTACCAACGAACTTAAGCGTTAACAGATAAAAAGTAAATATTGTGATATTAGGCATTATATTACAATTACAATTACAATAATATGTAAAAATGAATTGCTGTTCGTTAGTCTCGCTAAAACTCGAGAACGGCTGGACCGATTTGGCTAATTTTGGTCTTGAATTATTTGTGGAAGTCCAGAGAAGGTTTAAAAGGTAGATAAATATGAAAGTGATCGGAATGAAATAAAAATAACAATTTTCCAGACGGATTCCTTTTGTTGTCTTTTATTTATCGATTGAGGCACTACGAAGTCTGCCGGGTCAGCTAGTATTACAATATTTTTACGATTACTAGCATTATTAATGATATAAGTAATTGCAGTGGCTTAAATTTATTATTAAAAACTAACCTTTGCTTATCTTTTTTCAATTTATCACTCCTCGAAGATTCAGATCCCTTTAAAATAGCCGTTTCTTGTCGGATAGATCTAATACGATACGCCGTCACGGAGAAAAGAATTACGTTTACAACAACTAAGGTAAGTACTGAAGGGTAGAAATACAGCAGTTCACTTTTGAAATCTGTGAGATTTAAGGAAATCATTATTAATATTTGCTTCGTTGGCATTGCAAATAACTTTCTTGCGTATCTAAAGCTTAGAGATCATAAATAAGGGTAGCTTCAAGAAATAAAGTCAACCAAACACACGGTAGGCAATATACTTTGGTAATACACTCGTATGTAGGCTTAGAGCTTGAAAATGCGGGACTATATTTTATACTACTTCATCCCAACGGTTCAATAATGTATGAGGTATATGTAAGTACATACAACCGTATTCAGTAGCAAAATTATTGCTATTTTTTAATCTACTACCGGAGATATAAAGTCGGAATCAATTGTAAACAAACATAAACTAAAATCTATAATTTAAATATGGAATACATTTTACGTATCCTGATTATATTAATCTTTCTTCACTTCATTTGGAGTACAATATGATGTGAAGACCAACAGAATAATAAGATTTTATCCGAATTACAACTTTGTCGGAACAAACATAACTATATAAATCTCTATCTAATATTGAGTAGGTTTTATATAGCAATATTTAGTTATATTTATATTAGCCTTGCCCCATATCAACGTCTAGTTCACTACGAATGTGAAATAGATAAATGAAACAAATGATATAAAATAAAATATATAGTTTGAAGGGTGGAGGCCCTACACTATGAAACTGAAACTTAAAATTCGTATCTTAAGGTCGGTGGCAGCATTTATGTTGTCAATGTCTATCGTATCCGGTAAATACTTGACATCAGGTGGGCCATGCGCTCATCCACTCATCTAAGCAATAAATAAAAAAAAGAAAAGAAGATACTCACCAACAAACCAGCATTTTCTTTGACCGAATCCCGGGGTAATTAGATAGCTTGGTATATTTTCGCTCAGCTGCATTATCATGGTGAAGGCTGTTAGCAAAGCTGGTACCCCCCAAGCGTAAATGCCGTAAATAGCAAACCTTCGCGTTTCACGGCGCTTGTTCATGCTACCACCACGATAACCGCTGTTGAAAACAAATACTTTGTTACATGAATTGTTTTGTGGGATACTTTATCGAGTTTTAGATTCAACTTTACGAAATCTGGTTAAGTAGCGTTGAAAATTGGACAATGTATAACCTAAGCACATGATTAAACTATTTATTTGAGTGCTGTTATTGCTTCAAAAGACAAACGAGCGGTGAAATTTATTTTAGAACCGCAATTTTGCTCGACATTTAAAAATATATCTTTAAAAATAAATACAATTAACAAACACTGCAATGCGGATGTCGGTACCAAGTTTTAATGCATTTTTATGTCGGAACGTGCACTCGTGTTAAGGAATAAGCTATTTTTATATTTATTTTACATTCTATTGATAGTCTTAGTCTGAAAAATTAATCACTTCTTATATTAAACTTCATCTTATATTGGTCTAGGACAAGTAAGAATTAAGTAGATTTTATTCTATTTGATACAATAACAAAAATGTATCGTGAGTAAGTAGGTACTTATAGAGGTTTGGTCGTAATTTTTAAACAATAAGCTGTTAACCGCGGCTTAATTCGCGTTAATGGTGAAAACCGATACAGATAATATTATGTAGTAATATTTTTTTTAGGACGGAAGATAACCCTTGTGCTGTTTCCTTACAACGTGTATAGAAATTTTAATTTTAGTGAAATTAAATTGACTTGGTTTCAGTTGAGTCATTAAAACGTGAAAACGTAACAAAAAAACCTTTCGTATTTGTAATACATTTATTTTTACATTACATATTAACAAAAAAGTTACGTCAACAAATAGGAACGCAGCCGGAAAACCATTTACAATAAGCCACTGATTTACATAAGATTTACACAAGGGTATTAAAACACGCAATAATCCTATTAATTATGTTAATTCAGAGGGTAGGGCGGATGGCCAGCATTGTTTTTAATATTCGGACGGAACGATTATAATAACAGTGTAATAATATATATTTTATTTAAAAACTAAAGAACCACGCTTATATAGTAGACCGAACCTCTAATATATATATATTTTTAATACTGCTGATACCTACTGATTAAGTTGAGGAAAGTTAGAAAATTTCATCGGTTCTTGATGCATGTTCAAGTTAATCGGACGTCTTGGAGTCTGTGAAAATGACGTTCATAGATTCCATTACATACAAACATACATACATACCAAGCTAATAAAAGCGTTATAATTAACGTTTCTCCACCTTAACCCACTAGGTGGGGTCAGCACAGCTAATTTTTCTCTTCCATTCTCTTCTATCAGCCGTCATCTCAAATCTCACTCCTATCACTCTCATATCGTCATTCAAACACTTGATCCATGTCTTCTTCGGTCGACCTCTTTCCCCTCTACCTTGAACTACCATTTCCATACATCTCCTAGTCATATGCATCTTCTCTCTACGCATCACATGTCCATTGCATACTTAAAAAAATATAATGTTTTCTTGAATCGGCAACACAATTCGATCTTATGCCTCTCCTATCGTTATATAGCGTCAGTGAATATCTGCTGTTTAGGATTAACATATTTGCTTGACTAAGGCGGATCATTCTTTTGGCGTGATGTATTATGATAATTCTCTTATATGAGTTTTTTTATCTATGTTTCACTACTACTATCTATTTTTCACAACCAGCTCTCAATCTTTTTTTGTCGCGGTACACTAACAGATTTCAAAATTTGACGGGACGCAAAGTAAAAGATAAGTTTAAAAGTTTTACTCTAATACACTGTGTACAATAAGCATGATAATTTTGAAAGTAAAATGCACGCTAAAAATATGACAACACATAAATCGCCGTGACACAATGGTTGAGAATCACTGCTACATTAGTGTCCTTTTAATGGCATTAATTTCAGCTATGTATTGGAATAGCACAGCAATTGACCAGGTTAATTTTCTGATCCCAACAATTGGTGTGATTATGGAGTGTGGCAATCTTCGATACAAAATACATACAAACATTTTATCTCTTAATATAATATTTTATTTGTGAATTATTAGTTACTGGCTGATATGAAAATGATATTGTACAAAGAAGATGGTTTTAATATTAATTCGTTAATCTGTTCATTTCTATATTTAAAAGATGGAACTTAAATTTTAAACAACCCACTTACTTCGATTTCTATATACCTCTAAAAAATAGTAGATTTTCAGCGCGTTGTATTACAAAATTACATAATATAATTACGCTGCTACGTAGACATTTGTTCAGAAATTCAGAACACAAGCTTTTTTACGAGAAAACACAGGATGCGTTTGAGCGGTCTTGAGCGGTCTATTGTGTAATTATATGAACTGTATGAGTTTCTTAATGATAGAAACAGTAAAATAATCAATAGATTTAAATGAAAAAAAAAATAGTTGAAGCGTTAGTGTTGTTGAAATGTAAGAACAAAGATAATGCAGGCGTGAAAATGCCGCGAAACCAAGTAAATCTCAAATATTAAGTGTATAATCTATAAAGACAATCGTACGTAGAGCAGCTACGCACGTATCCAACTCAATAGCAGTGTGAGGTACTAATTCTATTATCCAACCATCCCTTGTAAACCTAATGTTCCTACCTAAGCTAATTCGTATCTATGGTTCTAGCTTATTTGATGGGATACCCCTTAAAGTTATACAATTTAAACTTCAATTAATGTCTCCAGTAACTGCTCATCACCAGATAAAAATACCTTAATAATTCAGATACTTTTTGTTAATTTTATTACTAAGCAACTTGCCTATAATGAATACCGCCAATTATCTTGAGAAATTACGTCTAAGTCTCAATTGAATTGTATAACGACTATCCTGAACTTCAAACCGAACTGATGAGATGACTGCAAGACTGGTTCACGATTGAAGACCTATCTACCAACATATCTACAATAATAGTTAACAAATTTTGCAGGTTTGATTTTTATTACGCGCAGTTATTCCGACATCGCGAAAATCATCCGTGAAAACGCGGTAAGTACGTATTTCAATAAAAAAAATTGGTACTATGTAGTTTGCGGGGTGGAAACGCATCACTTGATACGAATACGCCAAGAGTTGTATCCTTTAGGCCACGACGACTTTAGAATAATACCTTTAAAGATTAAATAAAAAAAATTGTCTTGGTTCACCGATTCGGGAACAATTTAAAGTAGAAGTAAAATAAACGAATTAACACTGTAGTCGTTTTTAAATAGAATTTAACTATGCACAAAATAATACAATTCGCATTTTACTGTAAGTCTTTCCGGATAACACATTGTAGTCTTTGTTATATAATTAATATCTATATAAACATTAAATTGAGAGATGATTCATACATATGCCTAAAGTGCTTTGTCTTACCATTGCTGTTGTGAAGAACTCAGACTCCCAATTCTTCCATAAATGCATGCGTTAAAAACAAATACGCATTAAGTAAAACATTAATACATACATATAATAAAAATAATAATAATCCGGTGTTTCTGTATATTGAAAAAAAGTAGTAAAAATAGATGGTAATAAAACATAAGTCTGTGATTTTTTTCTGATTTTTTTGTTCGAGCAAATTTCTGACACATTTTTTATTTTTATTGCTTTGTATTGCTTAAATGGTTGGATGAGCTCAAGGCCCACCTGGTGCTTGTGGCAAAAAATTCGTATTTTCCTTTCAAATAAAATATAGGCATTCGATTCATTTAAAACGAATTTTTCAATCATCTACGCGATGTAAAGTGAAGCTGCGGATGGAACGCTAGTAAATCTTAACGGAATTGTAATGGCCAGTCTTTACTTTGCTGTCGATAGGTGCATACTATTGTAATTACGTGAGTATATACTTTAGCACTACAATACATTTCAAAATAATAAAGCAAATAGTAAAATAAGATTAGCGTTTTCAAAACCGTTGCGAATGGCTTTATAACAAGCATTATACCTACAGGGTGTATTAGAATCGTTCTCGGAAAAGCAGTTGTTCTATAAAGTTTATTTTGTTCCTTGAACGCCAAGAAAAAAAATACATAACCAGCACAATTAAATAAAATAGTCGTTCTCATCTTGCACTATGCTAGTGATCCATAACTCGATACAAAAAAAAAATGTCAACAAATTTTATTTTACTATATAGTTACATTTTTGTTTCACGCAATGTATCACAATTCAGAATGAACTGATTCGGAAGTTCAACGGCCTCGAATAAACGCGGAAGGCGTCTACATTACGAATTTGCATCATATTGCGGGGTCGCTAAATTTTTACATACCAAAACTTTAGCTAGTAAATTTAATTTTTGATTTAACAGAACGATGTTTTTCGTTGTTACTACTATATTAGGGTCCTGTCCGTGTCATGTAGCCTGTGAGACCGCACTGGTTAGTACCGCCCCCTGCCTATTTCTGCCGTGAAGTAGTAACGCGTTTAGGATTTAAGGATAGGACAAACCTTGTATTATAAAAGCTGATACTTAGAAATCATATCTCAAGGAGGCTGGTGGCATTAACTTGCTACTGTATGGGCTCCGGTGACCACTTAATACCGGGACCGTGAGCTCGATCCATCGTAGCAATAAAAAAAATCAGGCTAAAGCTCATTCCTGTTGTATAATAGCTTTGACAATGGCCTTTTTATTTTTATACATCTATGTACATATGTGTTTTTATATTATATAACGGTGACTTAAAGGGGGAGATTTTGTCTAAGATGGGGTGGCGAGCTCACGGTCCATCAAGCATACGGTGAAGTTGTTACCGAAAAAATGAGACCAGTTTACTAGCCCTTCTAGATAAACAGATTGGGTGTCTAAATAACGAGAACACGTTCATCACCTATATTATTCTAGTTGTATATCATTTTATTCAAACCTGAATTATTAATTTGATATGCCGACATACCTCCGTTTCGTTTTGAGATCCGTGTGTTTCAGAAATTGGTTTACTAAAGTAGTTTCCTAATATAAAATATTTGTAGCCATTGTTATAACTGACAAAGTATTGTTAGGTATTCCTACGAATTGATAGAACAGTATTAACATTTTTAGCAAATAATATGTTAGCTACAAATAAATTCCTTACTTAATCATATACGAGTATGTAGTATTAAATTTAAATAGCTTCCAAAACAAATTTTTTTTCAACTTTATATTGACAAACCTCACTACATGACTAAATTAAGAACTCGTACGTGACATAATCCATTAAATAGTTCATTCTTTGACCTCAATAATAGTCTAGCCACAACATTTGTACCGGTCGGCTAACAGTGCCGTGGTTTACAAAAATAGAATACAATGCGTTCATTTTCGCAAATAATTAGATTTATGAGTTGGTGCGCTCCGCGATTTTGTTTATTCCAGTTTCAACTTTTAAACAACTTAGATGATCGACGTCTCAGATTAGATCAGATAAATTTCCGAATATGTTTAAATACGTATATTCTTAGTGTAAACGTTGAGCAATAAATTAAGGTTAATTACGAAATTCATTCCGGACTATAAAAACAACAACCATGCTTGTATCCCTGTATGTGTTAGAGAGGTGTATCAACAAGACCGTCAAACAATTAGGCTGCGTTCACACCGCAGGTGACAGGCAAAGTGCCTAGTGTTTCTATGAGTACTATGAATCATACTAACGAATTACGAAGACGGAATGCCTTGGCACGTTGACTGTGCTTCTCTTATCGTCAGATAACATAATTATTTTTACCCTAGATAAAAAAAATGGATGACCAATTGTTTGAGAAGCCATTCATGAAACCCTTTTTTTTTCGATAACTTTTTTTATTTTCAATCAAATTACGGCAAATACGGTTCATTATTTGCCCTAGTAAAATAACTAGCCTCCAGTATTAACACGAATATTTACTAGCAGAGGACGTATCAGCGATATTATCATGCCTTATGCGGTGTGATCGCAGCGATACGCATCACAGTTTTCAATAAAATCATGCCATTTTCACCACAGACATCAACCTGACTATTGACGTGTGAGGACCTACAGTTTGGCGGTGTCATTCGCTGTGCAGGGCCTGGCGAACCTGCAACACGTCATTGTTGTTAGCACCGACTAGAAATCGTGATTAACCTCAAAAATGTTCAGTAGGATTATCGACCAATCATCATTTCGGCGTTGATAGGGAGTGTTAAGCGTCAGAAAACTGTTCGAAACTTGCCCGTGTCTATACTCGTATGATAAATGGCTATAATGTATCATCTAAGATCCTAAAAGCAAACTAGTACATAGTCCCCATAATTCCTGAAACAGTTTTGATGTTGTTTTTAATTGGCATTTACATTTGTAAATTATCTCTCGCTTACTCGTAGATAGTGCGGGTACCTATTATTAAATGTATAGGTAAATACTTCTAGGATGCGAGGATAAAACAATTGCAACAAACATTTTTTTTATTGTTTAGCCGCGAAATCATTTATGTACAAATAAATCGGAACAAAATTGACGTAATGCGAGTTTGGTTTAACCTTTCAGTCCTGGATAAATAGGCCTTGACCAAGTTCCGGGTACGCCCAGTTACCTACTTTACTTTGGGGGATGGGCTCTTACAAGGCCCTAATTGATCTCTATTAAAGCTAAAAGGTTATCATATTTCATTAATCTTACTTAAATTACACAGTCTCACATATTACTACGCTCCATTTTTATTTTTATTTATTATACTAGCGACCCGCCCTCGCTTCGCTTCGGAAACATTAAAACACACATGAAACCAAAAAAATAAAATAAAATAAAATTAAAAAAAAGTAGCCTATGTTCATCAGGGACAATGTCGGCTTCTAATGGAAAAAGAATTTTTCAAATCGGTCCAGTAGTTTCGGAGCCTATTCGAAACAAACAAACAAATCTTTCCTCTTTATAATATTAGTATAGATTAGTAAGCATCTACTTTTAGATGCAGCATCGCCAGCAGGGAGTCGAAGAACCAGTACTATGGTAGCAGCAACGCTATGATCGGTTTTAACCGAACGAAGTCTTGGAAGGCTGGACTTTTAGCGAGTTCACCATCTCGCAGAAGGAGGCGACGGAGTAAGAGAGACAGAACGCTTCTCTCTTTGCACCCATGATCCCAGAACGGTGTAGAGTTTATGCCCAGTTTCAGTGCGTATAGGAGACAGTCTCTCTCGGAGACGGTTCCACCAGAGCAGTCGAGGCCATAGAGTTGATTTTACAAAGCACTCGGTTGGCTATTTATCAGACTCAGACTTGGCAGGCTCGTTCTGCCAGCAGGGTGGGTATCTTGCCGATCGTGAAGGGCGGCGCCGAATTATTTATGTCCACAATTCGGTCGGTCAGCCGTCCTTGGGTGGCTGGTTCCATTGTTAACTGCAGTCGCCCCTTCCGCCTCTCCCAATTCTGTCCCGTACGGGATTAAGACGTTCGAGCGAGAGTGCAAGGGAGTCGCTTCGTTACTTCGAGAGTCCCACATGCGTGTGCATCCCGAAGTAACAGACGCCCCTTAGGGTGCTTGTTTATCGGAGCGGAGCGAGGCAGCGGAGCGGAAAAACGGAGAAATATTGACCAATAAGATTGCACAAAATCATTTTGCAATCTTATGATTTTGATTTATATCTATATTTCTCCGTTTCTCCGCTCCGCTGCCTCGCTCCGCTCCGATGGACAAGCACCCTTAGGCAAGGAGATTTCTTAGGAAATTCGGTCCGGGAACTATGAATATAACGAACCTGCTTTTAATGTTAATATAAAAGAATAATATAGAATTTAAAAGGGGAAAAAATGCAACAGATCTAAACTGCAAAATTTAGCTGAATGTAAATCATTGATTTTAATAAACTCTTATCTTATCAGAACAGAACCAATTATAATTATAATGTGGAAAATAAATCAATATTCTTCACTGTATAAATGCATAAACTGTATAAAATAACATAAATTCTAATGATATTTATAACAACTTCGACGGGTCAAAAGAGACAGAAATCAACAGAGGCAGTCTGGGACAAGATGAAGCTTTGGCGATGACCACATCACTTCACGTCAGTCTACTCCTACGTGATGTCGAACCGGAGATCTTGGCCTTCCACTGGATTTGCCGTTACAGTCATCTTGTATTTTCCAGTTACAGATCTATGTAACAAGTGCCTACCCATCAGTTGAGTGTTTGTTTGTAAACAGAATAAACTAAGCTAATAAAATCCAAACGAAACTCAAACAGATACGGTTGTTTATTTAGGATCCGTAAACATCTATTTTATCCTACCTTTGCTGATAGCCTTGAGAGGCTATATCAGCTTCTCCTTGACGTGTAGGTGAGCTCACGGGGCTCAAACCGTAGTGTTACTAGCACTGGCCCTAGCAAGAGCAGTGCTTCTCAGAATCTACCACCGGACCGGAAACCCACTGAGAAGATCCGGCGAGAAACTCAGTGGGCTGTGTCTATGGGTTAATTCACTCGTCGAGCCCTTTGTCGCAAGCGAGGGGCTCGACGAGGATGGTGACCGGTTCTTGTGGTACCTAAAAGCACCGTTAATGGATCAGGCGGATTCGTAATAGCGTGTTTAAGGCAAGATATCTAATTTATTGTTTTTCGAATAGATAGTCAAAAGATAAACTCCAAAAAAAGTGTGTGTGTCCGCTCCGACGCACGACTGGAGTTTACTGGATATAAAAAATTAAACGAAACAATACGAGAAATAGTTCTATATTACGACAACACGATACACAACAGATTATTAACAAATTAACGAGACACAAAACAAACGACTAACAAATATATGAAAATACAATAATGAGAGAAACGCGCGATCAGTACGAGGCTTTGTGGCGGACTGCCGGCGCAGCAGCCCGGCGTCACCTGCGATAACGCGGCCGCGCGTTGGCTCCTGATTGGCGCGCGCACGCATCACGCAATCAGGAGCCAATCAGGCGCATAACGCATTTCGTGTGACATGCTAGGCGCATAACGCATTTCGTGTGACATGCTAGTACGATTTTGGTCCCCATAATTTTCATACCCCGGGCCTATATATGTAAATCGATTCTAAAGGAGTAAACTCCAAAAAAATCAGCGCAATACTTTCATTTAGGTCTAAGTTGGAAAAATATTTACCTCATCATCTGTATATCTACAAATACATGTAAGATATCAAGCCCAATCAAATTGCAATTAAAAATGTAATGAACATCAAAAACTAACTGCCTAACCAACTTTCAAAGCAACTACTCATATTGGTTCTAATAATAAGTCCTATTTAACTTATATCTATTTTTACTAAAAAAAAACACCTAAAGCATAAGTGTTTCTTAAAAATCTATAAATTATTGAGTCTATAATAAAACTGATAATATTGAATACAATACGATCATCATTTCACTATAGCATAACAAAAGGGAAACCATTCACCAATGGGCGCATGCAAGCGGTCGTAAATTTTATAATTACCTTGTGAACCATATTGCCTGTTGCCTTCTAACATAAAACACGTTTTAAAGCGGACATACTCTTCTTAATGGACTCTAAAACTTAATTAATATACATTGTGAAATGATACATCGATATAACGTAGATATAGTGAAAATTTGATAGTGTTAGAACCTTACGATCCCTTTTTATGGTCAGTAATTTTCTATAATTAAAAAATCAAATGTTTCAACCGGGCTGTTTATGCAAAAAGTAATATAACATAGTGAAGTTACACATTATTAACCAGCACAATAGATTTTTATGAGACAATTGAAACTATTCCTTAATATTGATAGAACTGAATAATGTACGAGTAATACAATAATTACATATAGGTACATACGAAATGGGGTCAATTTCGAGGACTGTATCTAGTTAGTGTGTATGTGAAATTTTATTAAATATGTGTCAACTGTATTTTTTTATAATTAGCGGTAAGGCCTCATAAATGTTTCTTATACCTAATTTATCCCAAAACCATTCTGCGTCCCGTCTTAATGGATAGTTGCGATTTAAGTCCAGATTCTGAATAAGTTTTGGGTTCAAATTCCTGACCTTACATCTTAAGGTGTGTAACAGCATATTTGCCGTGGTATCTTGGGATTGATAAATGCGTAACCCCTGGTAGAACACAATTCTGATATTAACATAGATTCAAAATGTAACTTCAGTTTTCATACGTAGCTTTTGATTTCCTTAAATGTAACTAGTAGAAGAAAATCTTTAAGTTCACACGTCAAAACACACGCGTTAAACACATTGCCTAGATATGCTATGGACATACGTTGCCCTGATGGAAAAAGGACACTGTTGTAATGGACATCAACAATGACAATGTCAAAACTGGGCTATACTGCTTACCCTACACATGATAAGTCGGCGTAAATATGTTGACAAAAGGCAATTTTCAAAGATCAAAGTGGCGGTGAATCTTATAATTTGGAATATTTAATAATGGAATGAGTATATTCAGAAAATTACCCAACAAAAACGTGACATGTTGTTTTGTCAACTTATACGCCTCTGTTAGAATATAATGGTCTTCCCCTAAAGATTCGTTCTAAGAAAATATTAGACAATTACCTGAAAGTCCTCCATATATCGAAGCACATTACGTTTAGCCAGAAGAAAGTTGTTTGAAACGCGTAGTACACGAAAAAAGCTGAAACAATGAACGTTTATTAAAATACAGAACAAATAGATGCGGTGATGAAAACGAGAAAAAAACCTGCCGAAGCCGATGGAGAGAAAGTGTGACACTTTAAATAGTTGCAATAATTATATATCTTCTTCTTCGTTGTCGTTTTCTCATTACTGAGGGTCGTGACCACCTTGGTCCAGTTTTTGCACCAGCTTCCTCCAATGTTGCCTGCATTCGGCCTGCTTAATGGCGCCCGGGACGCTGGTGTTTGTGGCCTCCTTGATAATGTCCGTCCACCGGGTTGGCAATCTTCCTCGACTTCTCTTTCCTTCCACGTAAGTATAGTTATATATACTTAGATGTAATCCTAAGATGTGTTATCATAATTATTTTTAATTATATATTCTTTTTCTTCGGCACATTTAAACGGCGAAAAAGATATTTTCTCATTCAGCGAGACCCATATTCCGACCTACTTACTTATACTCTTACTATTTATAAAGTAGTCGAACTGAAAAGTTACACACCTGCCCAAGTAAACAAATCGTTCGTTTATAAATACGAAAATTCTGAGGCCGATATTGCAACTTGCTTTTTGAAAACGTGTTGACAACCAAACCAACAAACGGCTCGTTTCTCAGGATGAATGATTTTTTTCTTAAATCAATATTACATCAATAACATTTATGTTCGCGTTTATTGAGAAATAACGAATGGTTCGAAGACGTTTCAATGTTACCTCGGGCTATTTGTGATCTAAAAGTTCTAAAAGAATGAAAGTCAACAATTGAAACTTTTCTCACAATTCAAAGATATTGTGTTAAACTTCACAAAGATTTAAATCAATCATTATTATCCAAAAAAACATTAAAAACATTAAAAACATTAAACATTAAAAGTAGATACATACTTCGATGAAAATAAAGAAAGAGCATTTAATCATAATGATAGCATAGCAAGGGTTCAAATTGTCAGTCATCAATTAATTTATGATGATAAACAGGTGGGCGGGCAAAGACTCAGCCAGGAGGGGACATTTTATTTCGCTTACAGATCATGGGGTAGCGTCTGCCGAGAAGAAACGCGGCTCGGTTGTGGACTGATTTTATATGGGGGCGGAATGTCACGGATGCATCCAGAGTAACAGCCAGGTACTTGACCTTCCTGGCCCAGGGTATGGGTTGGCTGAAGAGGGTAATCGAGATTGTGAGATTTCTCCTCCTAATCCGGGAGGAAATTCGTGTGGAGTTTCCCCTTTGAAATAGCACCGCTGTCCGAGGGTTAACGCGGCGTTCCGGAGCTTAATCGCGATTAGGGACTTGAATAGTAAACGGTCGTATCGTCGGCGAATAAGGATAACTGGGTCCGCGGCGACCGGGCAATATCGTTAATAAATAAACTAAACAGGAGCGGAGAGAGGACGGAGCCTTGCGGTACTTCAGCCGTGGGCAGTCGCGCTGAGGAGTCGATATCGAAAAGAGCGGTTCGATAAGAAATCCTGTATGATGAGCACGAGAATGTCTAGCACGCCCATGTCGAAAAGTTTGAAAATCAAACCGTTTTGTCGGACTTTGTCGACCGCTTTTACGACGTCGAAGAAGAGGGCTCCTGTGTATAACGATTTTGGTCGATTAAGCCTGACCAGAATGTGCTCCGAGAGGCGGTGCACCTGTTGTACGCATGAGTGATTTGCGCGGAATCCGAATTGTTCATCGATGAGAATACCGCTGGATGAGACGAAGTCTCTGAGGCGTTTGTAGAGCAAACGCTCATACAGTTTGCCTAGAGACATGAGGAGGCTAATCGGGCGGTAGCTCGTCGGATGATTTTTTGGTTTACCGGGTTTATGTATTCCAATAACGACGGCTTCTTCCCACACCGCGGGAAAGATACAGTTCGCCATAGCGTCATTGAAACTAGATGCTAACAGCACGGTGAGTTGGACGGGTAGAAGTTTAATAACGCGGTTAGATATACCGTCGGAACCTTGCGAGGACGTAGGTTTTTAACTTCTATCGGAGTGACGGGTGGTCACGTTGTGAATAATTATAAATATTATATATAGCAGTATACATTTAGCACTCAACTTGAAACAAGCTATCAGTCTCAATTGCATAATCTGTGTACCAAAGGGTACTTACTGTAACGGGTACAGTAAATGGTTTAAGGCAGAAATAGTGGTACCCAACCGTACGGGATCGTGAAATGTTCCATTAACGTAAATATATGGCGCGGTATGCTATTCCAGGCCGAGACAATAAACTACTACGTAATAGAGGATTTTTTTCTACATCTCCTTCTTTTAAGTGCTTGAGTATTGCTATTGGTGTGATGATAATATCTCTATTCTGTCTGCGTCCTCTCTACTTCTGTTCGTTTGGGTTTGTGCTGTAAAAGGGATGTAAATCGGTACGCAAAAACCAGACATACGTGATGTGGTAAGAAATGTAGTGGAACTCTACCTAGTGGAATAAGTACAAATGTAAGTATTCATTTCAATTTGTAGCAATTCACCTACGAAGCAATGCAACTAATTTAAAGTTCAATATCGTTGGCCCTAATTTCATTAGAATCGATTAAATAATTTGGAACGTACGTACTGTTTTCTACTTATCAACAATTAAAATTTGATTTATTTTTAGACTTAGCTTCCTGCATACTAATTTCATATTGGGTAGGTATTTGGTTCAGACGAAGTATTTCTTTGGCACACGACTATCTCGTCGAACGTACGCAGTTCTGTAATTACAGTTTATTTTTAAGATTCGATAAATATGAAAAAAATTATGGAGGCTCGTAAATTTATCAAAATTAATTGCTTCGCTTCTTTAGTTTAAGTTAATGCTTGTCTGTCGTTCACCATGTGCTCACAAACCATATCGACGATGAATTGAATACCATTGTGAAATGTATGAATTCGCGTAAATTTTTGGTAGTAAACTGGGGTGAGGTCGCACGGGTACGTACCACCATCTTATTATTATTCCTATTATTATTATTCCTATTATTATTATCCTATTATTATTTATTATCCTATTATTATATAATATTTATTATCCTATTATTATTTTATTATTATCCTATTATTATTCCTATTATTATTCCTTATTATTCCTATATTTGCTGTGAAGATCTCGTGCTTTCGGTTTGAAGGACGCCAAATCTATTAAACAATGTGACTGAGATTTTGACCTCATATGTGTAGGTCGGTGATTAAAGTCACGATGTGTGCAGCAAATAGATTCCGGTAACTAAATATGAGCGAGTGATTGGTGGGCTACTGTACCCGTCTAGTGCTAAAAATGAACAAATGCCCTTTGAATTACTAATTTCCGATTACATTTTATTTATTTATTTTTTATTGCTTAGATGGGTGGACGAGCTCACAGCCCACCTGGTGTTAAGTGGTTACTGGAGCCCATAGACATCCACAGCGTAAATGCGCCACCCACCTTGAGATGTAAGTTCAAAGGTCTCAGTATAGTTACAACGGCTGCCCCACCCTTCAAACCGAAACGCATTACTGCTTCACGGCAGAAATAGGCAGGGCGGTGGTACCCACCCGCGCGGACTCACAAGAGGTCCTACCACCAGTAAAAAAATTATGTTAGTATATGATAAAATATTTCATGAGGACTGCAGAATTTACGACTAACAATAAATATTTGGTGAATGTCGACATAAACCTTACAGATGTCAATGTCAGATGGCTACATATACGGGCAAAATACTCTAGAAAATGGGTGCTTTTAGGTACCTCAAGCATGGCTCGTCGTGTAAATTAACCCATAGACACAGCCCACTGAGTTTCTCGCCGGATCTTCTCAAAGGGTCGCGTTTCCAATCCGATGATAGATTCTGTTAAGAACTGCTCATGCTAGGGCCAGTGTTATACTCAACACCTCCGGTTTGAAGCCCAAAAGCTCACCTACACGCTAGAGTAACGCTGAAATAGCCTTTTAAGGCTATCAGCAGAGGCAGAAAAAATATAGAAAATGAAACGGGGAACATCTATGCCTTTATATTGTTAGAGACACGAGTCTGCGTATTTATAGTACGTAGCCAAACTAGATCATATTGACATTATTCGACTAATTTATTGATAAAAATCAATAAATACAATTCAATTTCTTAAGAACGAACGGAACTTCGAACAGTGAAAGTGTGTCACTTCTTTCATCTTGGTCGCGGTGTGACGTTTTTTATTTATTGTCTAAACACAATAAACAATCTTGACGGACACGTGGACCGCATTTAAAAAAGTCTAATATTTACTGAATATAAGCCGCACTATACGCGGTATTGTTAAATAAATGGAGATTGGGGAAAAACACATTACGCTTTATATTGTAAGATTCGTTAGCGCGTCTGTTTAGTTATATTGTTTTTCATGCTGCTTACGATGCGTCGATTTGTGTCTTTATGAGTTTTGTAGTCAGTATAACGTTTAAAATTCTATACTTTCTGCTTCATAGAAGATAAAAGACAAATTTAACTTTTGCACCTATAATCTTAAGAGTCTATCCAAAACTTGATTACGATAATTATTAATACTAGCTGACCCAACAGACTTCGTAGTGCCTCAATCGATAAATAAAAGACACATCAAAGGTAAAACCAAATTGTTCGTTTTTATATAATTCCGATTTTCATATTTTTTCACCTTTTAAACCTTCTCTGGACTTCCACGAATAATTCAAGACCAAAATTAGCCAAATCGGTCCAGCCATTCGCGAGTTTTAGCGAGACTAACGAACAGCAATTCATTTTTATATATACTTAGTCTGGCCATAAATACTGTTACAATTAAAAATAAACAAAATATTACATTTGAATTTGGAATCTGTCATTTTTATATGATTGCTCATTGAGTTTTCTCATTTTGGCTCCAATACATTGTACAATATTTTGCGATATTAAAATGGAGTGGGGTGATAAAGGGAACCGAATCGCTGTGATTGCATTACACAAAGTAGGTATGGAGCCGATTGCAATTTTTAAAACTCTCCATACGCTTGGTATTAGTAAATTGTTGGTGTATTAATAGGTGCAATGAGACCTCCTCTGTTTGTGACGGAAAAAGATCTGGCCATCCACGTAATGTTCGTACGAAAAAGGTGGTCAAAGCAGTAAGGTAAAGAATTCGAAAAAATCCTGTCCGAAAGCAAAAGATTTTATCTCGGGAGATGAAGATAGCACCTAGAATCATGTCGCGTATTTTAAAAGATGACTTAGGTCTTGCAGCCTATAAAAGACGTACTGATCATTTCTTAACTGATAATTTAAAAGAGAATAGGGTGGTAAAATCGAAACAACTACTGAAGCGGTACGCAAAGGGAGGTCATAGAATTTTTTTGTTTACGGATGAGAATTTTTTTACAATTGAGCAACATTTTAACAAACAAAATGACCGTATTTATGCTCAAAGCTCTAAGGAAGCTTCCCAATTAGTCGACAGAGTGCAACGTGGGCACTATCCGACTTCAGTGATGGTTTGGTGGGGTATTAGCTATGAAGGAGTGACTGGGCCATACTTTTGTGAAAAAGGTATCAAAACATCGGCATAAGTGTATCAAGATACCATTCTTGAGAAGGTAGTGAAGCCCATTAACAACACCATGTTCAATAATCAAGAATGGTCCTTCCAGCAAGACTCGGCGCCAGGTCATAAGGCTCGGTCTACGCAGTCTTGGTTGGAAACGAACGTTTCGGACTTCATCAGAGCTGAAGACTGGCCGTCGTCTAGTCCCGATCTTAATCCGCTGGATTATGATTTATGGTCAGTTTTAGAGAGTACGGCTGGCTCTAAACGTCATGATAATTTGGAGTCCCTAAAACAATCCGTACGATTGGCAGTGAAAATTTTTCCCATGGAAAGAGTGCGTGCTTCTATTGATAACTGGCCTCAACGTTTAAGGACTGTATTGCAGCCAATGGAGACCACTTCGAATAAGCGTTTTATACTTTAAATTGTTTTATATTTATGTATTAAACTAACACACTGTAAAAGTAATAAATGTTATTTGACATAGATTTTTTTTGATTTCCTTTGTAACAGTATTTATAGCCAGATTAAGTATAGATAACGATTTACATAATGTTTTAGAGTCGATAAAACCAGTAGAAGTATTTTTACATCAAGACCAAGGATTTTTCAATTATGTTTCGATACGAATCTCAGGTCTGGGTCACTACCAAAAAGCCTATTAACTCAAACAATCATAATAACTAGTGGGCGGTCAATTTTATGACCTAACGATATTTTATTTAGCAATTTGTTTAAATTAAGTGGGCTATTTTAGATTATTCTTTTGCTTGATTCCTTTCGGTATAAATCGATCGTTTCTTAATATATAACCGTTGGAAATTGTAAAATTTTACGATTCATCTAATACGGTTCATCTGTATGTTGAATCATTATAATTAAAATCAATAATAAAATTAATAATATGTACATAAAGTACATTTACTTGAATTAAATTTGGCAATCTATGTAAGATAAGGACATAAATATTATGGTACAAGACCGACTAAATCAAACCTGCAATAGAAGATCCCTCAAACAAGTTAGTATTTTTATTTAGATATTACTAGAGGTCCCGCAGTAGTCGAAATTCGACTATAATTAATTGGAATTGTAAGTTTGTACACTATTATGATTGTATTTTATACTTCTATAATCACAAATATCGCCAAGACTACACTATAAAAAATATTATCAGAGACAAACAATATTTAATCTATTCTCAATTTGACAACAGACGTCAAGAACAAAAGTTTGACAATAAATAGTATGCATGCGTGTGTGCGTCAAATACATGGTATGTAGTGTGTGTAATGTTTTCTTTATTGATTTAATGTATCTTTTATGCATTATTTAAAAAAAAATTAGCATTGTGCACTCCTTATCTATATTCTCTATAAGTGTAGAAAATTTCATACTCCTCCGTTCGCGCAATTTTCGTAAAAAGGGATACAAAGTTTTTGCTTCACGTATTAATATATAGATTAGTATTTTTTCCTACCTAATTATAATTACCGTTGGCCTCGAGGGGCCATTCTGGTTTAATCGAATTGGTATGCGAGCTCATGGTCATGGGGCTCAGTCTGAGACTTTGCTAACAACGTCGTGACCTAAAGTATAAGACATCCCGGCGTTAGGTACCTCCCGCCGCGCCGGGAGGTACGAATTTTTTTAATGAAATACGTAGGTAGGAAATAGTATAGGGTCCAGAAAGAATGAGATGTGACGCCCGATATCGCGGTGCAAACCTAGTAATTAATAATATTCCATTAGAAACACGAAAAAAAAAAATTTTTCAATTCAAATTTTACAAATTCAGCACTATGTCTTGTTTTGTCGTGCGCACATAACTTATGTTGCAAGCCAGATTTTGTTTCTTTTTATTTGTGTTTTTTATGTATCTTTAGCTTGTGATGTGTATTGTGAGCCTAATAAAATAAATAAATAAATAATAAAAAATAAAACACGCCCTGTGGGTACATTTTAATTAAATTAATTAGCATCACACATTCGAGCTTATATAAAAATAATTAATTTAATGGTAGCATGGATTTCCATTTTTATGCTATACCAGTGGATCGACAGACGTTTTTTTGTATACAATTAGTAAATCCGAAAATGAGAAGTCGTTTTAAAAAACAAAATCCAAAATTATTTTTGTAGTTGACCAAATTGTGTATCTTTTTTTTTTTTGGTTAGGTGTGTGGACGAGCCCACAGCCCACCTGATGTTAAGTGGTTACTGGAGCCCATACACATCTATAACGTAAATGCGCCACACACCTTGAGATATAATTCTAAGGTCTCAATATTGTCACAACGGCTACCCCACCCTTCAAACCGAAAGGCATAACTACGCATTACATTATCTAAACCATTCTCGAATCCACTTGAACACACACTTTTTTTTATCAAAATCGATCCAGCCATTATTAAATTTATTGAGTAACAATTGCATCCTAATTAAAACGGTTAGTTTTTATAGAACCTTCGCGAATCGTTCTCAGCTGCGACTATGGAGGGTATACCTCCATAGTTGCGACAACGAAAAACTCTCAGGAATGTACTACGTCAGAAAATCGAACGAATAAAATCCACATTTTTAGGTTTGTTTATCTGTTCAATGTGTTCTCGTTACGTATAAACATAAACAATGTTGAAACTTGTTGTTAGCACTCGGATAGGTTTCAATATGCTACCATCGTCGTGATAGATGGTACTTTTTAACCGACTTCAATAAAGGAGGAGGTCCTCAATTCAATTGTATGGTTTTTTTTATGTTTGTTACCTCATTACTTTTGACTGGCTGAATCGATTTTGTGTGATTCTTTTTTTATTAGAAAGCTGACGCTTCCCGTGTGGTCTCATTTCAATTTAGTCCAGTTCTGATAAAGGTATCCATGAGAAAACCATATAAGTCTTAAATTTGCATTAAAAGTACGTGCGCGACAAATAGATGAATAATTCAATATCACGCCAACCGGTTTCGATGATTATTGTTTTTGATGTATATTAATTTGTTTTGGAATATCTTTTTTTTCCTATTTGAAGTCGGTTTTTGTTAAACCATGTCTATTTACAATTATTATCTCTCAGGCTGTTGAACGAGATCACGAGGTGTTAAGTGACATGCAACTAGCTATACCTACATATTTCGAATGCGTAGTGCCTGAGCTTTACTAGGATTAGAAATCAAAAAGATCTCCAATATCCAATATCATAAATGAACTACACTAAATTTGGAGAAATAAAAAGCAGTGTACTTAATGCCAGTCACGTTTAAACATTCGTTTTAATATTTTTTTCTAACCATTTTGGGAAACAATTGGTTGGTGTACACATTGTAACATGTATATTGCACATTGTTCAGAATTAGAGTTAGGTCTTCTGCCTTCATCTTACATTATAATAATATATTCATGAAGTAAAATAAGAAGTTCCCAAAACAATTGATAATTATGGGTTTGGTGTATATTCGACAGAAAGAGTTTCAACAGAGTTTTATTTTACTTCATAGACGGATGAAAAATCAGCCCACCTGGAATTAATAATCTAACATAGTCCATGGACATCACTACTCAATGTTGCCAACCACCGTGTCTCAATCGAATAGTAATTACGTAAATCATACTTATTTTGCAGACTTCATTTTCAATACCGATATATTTATTCTGATACTATTCCTTCACCGTGTAAGTCATTTACAAACTTAAGTTAATTGTTGTTGCTGTCCTAAGGTACCCCGCTTTTACACAGGCCCTCACAAGTTGTTGCCACTTGACCCTGTCTTGCGCTTGCTCCTTGATATCACTTCTTAATAAGTTAATTAAGCATTATAATATAAATCTTATCACCACAGGATTCCCAGGATTTGATTGGGATTCCCCTTGTAATCGCAAAACTTGGTACGTGTGCTCCAAGATTCTTACCCAACAAGCTACGGAATTACGAATATTCAAATACAAATTACATATGTATACTTTTCTTTTTGTCACTAGTTCATTAACTTTTCAATTGTGTTATAAGATAAGCGTGCTAAGTTTTAATTAATACTCACCAGACACAATGCATCCTGTCATATTGGCTCCGATTCTGCCAACGTGCAGCTTCAGGTACGAAAGGAAGGGGTAGCCGACGATTAATCCCGCGCAATACGCCATCAGACACATGCCGTGTAGGTTCCTCAGCTCAGGGATCATGGCGTATACCAGGAACGTAGCGAGGAGAAAAGGCACGGAGAGGAGAAGACCTAAAATACCGTTGTTAGATATCAACGATCACGCTTATGGCATATTCTTATAACTAATAGACAATACAAATAGAAGAACTAATAGACAGACACAAAATCAATAATCTATCTATATGTATAAAAATGAATTGCTGTTCGTTAGTCTCGCTAAAACTCGAGAACGGTTGGACCGATTTGGCTAATTTTGGTCTTGAATTATTTGTGGAAGTCCAGAGAAGGTTTAAAACGTAGATAAATATGAAAATGCTCGGAATTAAATAAAAATAACAATTTTGTTTTCCCTTTGATGTGTCCCCCGTCGGACGGATTCCTTCACGTCGGACGGATTCCTTTTGTTTGTTTTAAGTTTATTTTATAGAAAAGTTTAGGTCTTTTATTTATCGACTGAGGCACTACGAAGTCTGCCGGGTCAGCTAGTTGTGCAATAAATGAGTAATATGAAATTCTAACGGATTGATATTTTTCTTGAATTTTTTTATGTTTCCCGTGGGCAAACGATTCGGCCTACATCAGCAATGTCAGTGGATAAGGGGCTGCTTACCATTGAATACTCTTCAATAATTACTACCCATTACGGATTATTTACTCGTTTAGTTATCAATTTGTTTAATTTGCGTCGGGGTAAAGTGTCTGGTTAGTAATTATGATGATAAGATGTTTGTATGTAAAAAATGATTACTTATTTTTTATGTGTACAATCGTATTATTATCATTATGTTATCGATATTTATATATTATATATAGAGTATATATCTATCGATCAATACACTGCGGTAAATTTTTTCTTAAGAAAATTCTTGTTCATGTGGCGGTTGTCTGATAGATCGCCCATTGTGTATTTGTATTTACGATTTATTAAATTTTGTTTTGGTGCACAATAAAGTATACTCTACTTTAATATTGTAATACATAAATTCAATAGTGAATTTGTTTGCTACACTTTTACGTCTTACTCGATCGACCGTCATGAATCGTTGCCAGAAGTACAGAAAATAACAGAGAGTAGGTACATTTCATTATGAAAAAGGTAGAGTTTTGAAGGATTTTTTTTTTCTATAAAACTAAAATAAAAGCAAATTTATTATTCAACAATTACGAAAATTGTTAAATAATAAATTAGCTTTTATTAACATATTCTACAAACGTTTTAAGACTAAAATACATTTTAAATTTTAACCCACTTTTATTTATACAGATACTAATCAAGCCTATTCACACTAGACTAAAACTGCCACTAACTCTTTCAAAGACATCGATTATTTAAATTAAGCACGCGGTATCTGTCATGCCTTGATGGTACTAAGACCTTCCCTAGAATGTTAAAAATGACTGCATCAATTTTCATCACAATTTTTTAAATGGTTCGGGAACGCATAGAGGACGAACGTAAAAACATTCACTTCTATTTAAATACAGCATAAATTTCAATAGTGTGGAATGTGATATTTGGCAATAAATTATATGTTTAAATAAAATTAAAAGACAATTAATTGTGGATAAGAGACATAAAAACTACAAAGTCGACCATAAACAATTAATTGTTGGCGGGCATCAAACACTCCGGACGGTCCGGACACTTTACGATTAGAATGACTGGCAGACTCAGAGCACCGTAATACTTTATTACTCATTAACTCGAACGTCAACGAATAGGAATGAAAACAATTGATTAAATCTAATTAAATTTGGTGTGCCTTAATATTCTTGTAACAAAGCATCATTTTGTTTGGTACTTTGATGAACGTCCGAGCTCACAAACCAAACAGATCTCTACCCGAAATTCTATACATACGATAAAGGCGATAACAAACAGTGTCGTTTATTTCAAAATCGCAAACTATCGCTGTAAAATAAATACTTCACGGGTCGATGAACTCGAGAGCTCTTGTTTGCTCTGTATGAGCGTGATGACGGTGTCTTAATAATAAAAAAAACCTTTAACAGTGGTAGGGCGTGTGTGCTCCCACGCGCAAGTACCACTACCCCGTATATTTCTACCGAGATAGATCAACCGTTTTACTAGACAACTGAGACTTAGACTCATGTTTGTCAAGTGGCGACATTTACGTTTTTGAAGTCTGTGGGCTTACGTAAGCAATAAAAACAATTCTAAACTTACCAACAGCATACGCGATGTAAAGCGTGTGGTTGTCGTCGCTGCTAACGCTGTCAGGGTAGCAGACGGCAGCCACCAGCGAGGACGCAACCGAATTGTTGTATATCGACATGTCCACGCAATACCGACTTGATGGGTGCCATTGCGAACCGCCTTGGGCCACCTCGTACAGGGTTCCATTCTAAGAAAAAAAATTAAGAAACCGAATTAATTATACAGTGCAACCTTAATGTAGGATTTGTAAGAATGGAACGTATGAAAAGAGTGTGAAACGGAGCGTCAAGATGTGAGTGAGAGAAAGCGGAATGAAAGGGAGAAGAAAATGACCACTGAAGTATGAAACCTAAAATGACAGGCAGAATGACAAGGAAGATGGCGTATGAAGAGAATGACAGGCAAAATGACAGAGAAAAGGAAGATGGCGAAGACGATTAAAAAATGAGCAAGGCGTAATAAAAGTGTTAATTAATTTTTAAATTATTATTATAACAAAAGATTTTGGAACAGTGGAAGTTTTATTTTATGTGCTGCGATCCCATTTCTACACTAATATACCTAACGAATCTCAATATGACGACGTTTAACGAATTCTTCGTTATTCCCTTGAATTGTCCATAAGAGTTAAGAGTTACATTGCAAATATTGCGAAAAACCTTTTTATAACGAATTTTCAACTATCAAAAAAAAATGTTTTTTTTTATTGCTTAGATGGGTGGACGAGCTCACAGCCCACCTGGTGTTAAGTGGTTACTGGAGACCATAGACATCTACAACGCAAATGCGCCACCCACCTTGAGATATAAGTTCTAAGATCTCAGTATAGTTACAACGGCTGCCCTACCCTTCAAATCGAAACGCATTATTGCTTCAGGGCAGAAATAGGCAGGGCGGTGGTAATTACCCGCGCGGACTCACAAGAGGTCCTACCACCAGTAAAGTACCAGTAAATACCTCTAATTAACGAATTTTGTCAACCCAAAACCTTTTTAAAACGTTTCCACCAATGTGACCCTTAATCTCATAGTATGTAAATGAGTCTCGACAAGTTTGAGAAAAACTGTTACCTACCTATTTGTTTTTAAATAGAAAATACATACAGTAATTTGATAAAAACGTGTTCTCATTTATTAGTAGAGGTTGTTCGCTATAACAAGATGAGTACGTAATGTTGAGGTGAATAAAACTGTTTTACCTCGTTATAACAAATGGTAGACCAACCTAACCTTAATATAACGGACCTCAGTTTACCGAATTACTTGATAAAATGAATATTTACTTGTTCCCTTCCGATTTGTTATATCGAGGTTGCACTGTATTAGTCACAAACGAAGCACGACACTTATTGTACGAAGTCTTTGAATGGGGCACTCTTTGAATCGGGCACAGCCATCTTGTCGTCTTCTACCGCAAAATCATCATATGTATCGCCGCTATGCTATGGATTGTCATTTCGACCTCATGTTTAAAAATGTAGTGGAAGGATGTTTTTTTTTTATTACTTAGGTGGGTGGACGAGCTCACAGCCCACCTGATGTTAAGCGGTTAGTGGAGCCCATAGACATCTACAACGTAAATGCGCCACCCACCTTGAGATATAAGTTCTAAGGTCTCAGTATAGTTACAACGGCTGCCCGACCCTTCAAGCCGAAACGCATTACTGCTTCACGGCAGAAATAGGCGGGGTGGTGGTACCTACCCGTGCGGACTCATAATAGGACCTACCACCAGTAATTACGCAAATTATAATTTTGCGGGTTTTGATTTTTATTACACGATGTTATTCCTTCACCGTGGAAATTAATCGTGAACATTTGTTAAGTACGTATTTCATCAGAAAAATTGGGACTCGCCTGCGGTATTCGAACACCGGTGCATCCCTATATACGAATGCACCGGACGTCTTATCCTTTAGGCCACGACGACTTAGAAGTCTTACGACTTAGTGCTAAAGGACAAAAGGGAATGCAATGTTGCTGACGAGGATGTCGAAGACAGAGCAAAGTGGAGGAGTAAAGTAAGGCAGCTGAGCCCACCACCATGTGGGATAAATTGCTGGGAAGAGAGAGAGATAGAGAGTTTAAAGATATGATAGAATTCACGTGGTGTCTTTAGTATCGCTAACCAATTAACGCCGTGTTTGTACACTGGCGACGACTTTCACTCATGCAAAAAAAAAGTTGTCTAAAGGGTAAGATGGTTGTTTTATTGGTAGCATATTCAAATTAGTTTTAATTTTTTTTTTTTGATTTCATGAAACTTGCACGATGAAGAAAAAACATTGGCACTATATGCCAATCTTTTCTGAAAAACAATTTAAAAAAATATATTTAAGCGCCCGTGTTTAAGAAGTTTCTACTAGACTAGATTACGGTGAGAGCTATGGTAGATATGTATTTGATTTTAAAACAACATTTTATTGTTCAGTTATTAAATGTAGGTATCAAAACAATAAAAATAAGATGTCGGTCACCCGCAAAAGAACGCTGTTTTAGCAAAGCATAAAGCCGAATGTTATAACTTTCATAAAAATAAAGAATTCATAAACATCAATAAACTGAAATTACGACTACTTACAGTTTTATGTAATCAATGACTGAAAAATTGTTTCATTGTTATTTTGGGCGTATTCGCCAAACTACGCAAAGCATTCACTTTTTTTTTCCTACCTAAGCTGATGGTCTAGAGAGACCATATCAGTGTAACCTTAAGTAGTAGGTGAGGTCACGGGGCTCAAACCTGACGACGTTGCTAACACGAACTCTAGCAATAGCCGTGCTTCGCAGAATCTACCACAAGATCGGAAACGCAACCCACTGAGAAGATCCGGCGAGAAACTCAATGGGCTGTGTCTGTGGGTTAATTAACTCGTCGAGCCCTTCGTTGCAAGCGACGGGTTCGACGAGAACGATGACCGGTGCTTGAGGTACCTAAAAGCACCGTTAGCGGACTGTGATCGGGAGGATCCGAAATAACGTGTTGTGGGCGACATCGACTGCTTTCCATTCTGTCCGCAGGATCGGGAATGTAGTTAGGTACCGGAGCATCCACGCAATCTATGTCGCAACACGGTTTGATACAAAGCGCGCGAGCGACACATATTTCTTGGACTTAATGTCGCGATAGCTATAGCGGATATGCATGAGTGAAGGTGAGTATTCGCCATCACATGAATCACACATTGTTAAGTAAGCAATAAATAAAAATTAAAAAATTAAAAATAAAGTCTTCTGTCAAAAATGTATTTTCGCAGACAGTCAATTTCAAACTGTTGTTCGAAAACTTCAAAGATCGAAAATAGTAGTAATTTAGTACCTACGAGTATTAGTTACAACGTATTAGACAATAAAAGGAAATTAGTTTATTTTATGATGCAATATATTTATCATTTCTTGAGAAACGGCTAAAACTTTTAAGTATATCGTACATTTGAATTTATGTTCAGAAATGTCTACGCCTCTACCACGTCTGTTTCTCATTATGAGAAAACTTTCTAAAGTATACGCTTAGAAGTTTTATTTTTGCTTCTGAGAGATTATATTTACTTCTATAATAATTTAACTTTAGAAAAAGGGGCAGGTAGTCCGATTAAGTAAACCCAACTTCGAGAGTCAGTAGGCAGATGAATCTAGCTCGGCTGGGCAACGATCGGTAAATTAAAAAATGTGTTCTCGTCCAAAATCTCTCTGTGTCTGAAGACAAAGGTGTACAACCAATGTGTGCTACTAGTAATAACTTACGGTTCTGAAACGTGGTGCTTCACAAGGGATCTATTTACGGGGGAGCTATGCTTCATAAGTGAGCTCTGGAGAGGGCTATGCTTGGTATTTCTCTAAGAGATCGAACCAAACATGAGGAGATCCGTAGAAGAACCAAAGTTGCTGACATAGCCCGTAGGATTAGTAAGCTGAAGTGGCAGTGGGCAGGTCACATAGCGCGAAGATCGGACGGCCGATACGGCAGAAAGATCCTCGAATGGAGACCACGTACTGGTAAGCGCAGTGTGGGACGATAACCTACCAGATGGACCGACGACCCGGTGAAAATCGCTGGGTCACGTTGGATGTAGGTGGCAACAGACCGGCCGCACTGGACATCAGTTGGAGAGGCCTATGTTCAGCAGTGGACAAAGACAGGTTGAGATGATGACTAATCGTTACCCTTGCATTCGAGGCAGTATTTCTTTCCTATTTACCATGGCTCATATGTATTACTATTTAACTGTTTCCCCACCTTCCTATTTTGAATACAGGTCTGGTTTTGAATATTCACAGAATTTTTCCACCTTTCGATACATTTTTGCCGCGAAACAATCGCTCGCTACGATTTAAATAAGCCACTAACATTCCAACCTCTTATCTTAAGCTGGGCGGCGGCATTCTGTCCTTACTCGCCTCAACACCACAGAAGCTGTGAACTCCTTTACACAACCAATGTAGTACATTATTAATAAATCAAAATAGATGTAAGTCCACGGACTACTATACTGTTTTAGTAGTAGTATAGAAATTGCCGCGAAGTATATATCGGTTAAATTGTATGAGCCGAAGACGCGACGTTACGAATAAATCATGATAAATATTTAAAAAGGTTTTCAAAACTTGCACTAATATAATGCAATATAGGGGTTCCAATCCTTATCGTCTCACAGCACCATAGTTTTGCGTGAATCAGTTTAAGACTTAAAAATATTAGAAGAAAGCAGACCCATAACGGTGCGAAGAGTGTAAAAATTTAAGTTCCGAATCAAATAGCTTTGGGTATTGGCTTCAAATAGGGTTTGGATGGAGCGAAGTGTAGTCAGAGCGGTAAGTTTTGCATGCAGAGTCATCATAGATACGGTGATACATTTTGTTTACTTTAGTTCGGAATCATTTACGAAAAGTATGCTTAAATGACAAGTTGACATCTACATGATTAATTGTGCTTAATATAACTACTTCCAGAAGATAACTGAAGATACAAATTTTTATTCAATTTCTGACATTCCGAATACTACAGTTTCACTGCAATCTATGATCACATAGGAAGACGTACCTACAGATATTTGTGTTTTTTCTAGGGTTATTTACTCAGAGGAAAAAACGAGAAATCTTCCATCCCAGGATTATATAGGGCCGATGTTTTGGCATCTTTTGAACCTGGACGGATAGGTATCTTTACTTCGATAAGGCAATACGTCATGGTAATCGCCTTATTGTTGCCGCCGCTGACTACTCCCCGAATTCTGATCACGCAGGAGCCAGTCACCGTCGTCGCCCTTGACACGTCCTTACGGATCCATCGGATCCAATAACCCTTGCATTAGACGCCTTCCGCTCTAACACTAGGAGTAGAGACCCCGGTAACTGTACTCGTCGAACTCGGCAAAGAGTTCGACGTGCAACCTAACCTAAGCATCAGCCCGTTGAGATTCTCGCGGGATCTTCTCAGCGGGTCGCGATTCCGATCCGGTAGTAGATTCATTCGCGAAGCAGCTACTCTTGAGTTGTTAAGTCTCCTTTGGAAGCGCTCGAGTAGCTGTTAGCAAATCCCGCCCCTTCTGGCTGAGCCCTTGTTCGCCCACCTGTCCTTGTGAAACTGGAAAGGGCTCAGGGCCACCAGTAAACTCTCAATCATAAAAAAAGGATAGGTACCTACTTATTTCTGCCGCGAAGCAATAAAGCAATATAAACGCAAGCAATTGACCAACGACGCCTCTAAAAAGCATATCGACTATATGTAGTAAGTATTCAAACGAATGTTAATCGGGTCGTTATCCCATTATGATGGGGCCATCATCGTTTTATTAGAGTAGTTATTAAATATGTTAAGACATTAAGCCCCTCCTTCAGCCGAAAAAGGGGCCGGTAAAATGACGTAGATATTTAATACGTTTAATGAGTATAATATTTCAATAAAATTACTAAGCCACGAATATTCATGTTTCGCTCACAATTATTCAGGTAACAATTCCGGATCGAATGAGCCTGAAACATTAATTTATCGAAATATAAAGTCATAAGCTATGCTAACGCGGATAGTTTGCCGTGAATACAATATGTACGTACCACATTATTTGGAGCACGGCTGAAAAAACAACGTCTAAAGTGTTAGCTTGTTTCAAGGTAAAATAATATCAACAAAATCCTTGTTATGATGAGATGTGACCAACTGCACAATATGTTCCAGCGTATTTGTGTCTTTGTTATGTTATTTAAATGTTGATCATCACACGAACAACGCTATGACAGTATGGTATTATTAATTTTGGTACATTACTTCCCGCGGTATCCACCTTAATATTTATTAATATATTAAAACAGAATAAAATCTGGTTAAGTTCTTACTGTTAGGCAAAAGGCGCTTTTGAAAAGACATGGCAACTTTTTTTTTCAATACCTAACCGTAACTTATGTTGGTATTACAGCTATGCGCGGTTTGGTAGGTGAGCTCACGGGGCTCTTCCTAACACTGACCCTAGCAAGAGCAATGCTTCGCGGAATCTATCACCGGAGCGGAATCTCGACCCACTAGATAGATCTGGCGAAAAACGCTTTAGCCGTTTTTGTGATGAGAACTTGAAGTTGCAAAAAAGTCTCTAAAAAATTTATTACCAACTAGAGGTCCCGCAGTAGTCGAAATTCTACTACAATTAATTGGAATTGTAAGTGTGTACACTATTATGATTGTATTTTATACTTCTATAATTACAAATTTCGCCAAGGCTACAACACTATAAAAAATATTAATAAAGACAAACAATATTTAATCTATTCTCAATTTGACAACAGACGTCAAGAACAAAAGTTTGACAATAAATAGTAGGTCTGCATGCGTGTGTGCGTCAAATACATGGTATGTAGTGTGTGTAACATTTTCTTTATTGATTTAATGTATCTTTTATGCATTATTTAAAAAAAATATTAGCATTGTGCATTTCTTCTTTATATTCTCTATAAGTGTGGAAAATTTCATACTCCTCCGTCCACGCAATTTTCGTAAAAAGGGATACAAAGTTTTTGCTTCACGTATTAATATATATATAGATATCCTACAATACTTTTTATGTGTGTTCGTTGTTGACACAAAGTTCCTCCTGTTTCGCGCTAGAATTTGACTGGTAAAAATTGTCACGTTATTATAGAGATACTATACAATTTACTCTCAATAGAGAATTATGAAATTAGAGGGTGCGTGCGCATATCGAAATTCAAGCAGTAAAGATTGTACGCAGTAGCGCGTATTACATGTAATTTACGGTTCACTATTTTTATTATATATAACCAAAGGATGACCGAGCCTTGCTCGGTATTTTGTTGTTGTTGATAAATTGTGTTTTTTAGAAAATATATTAAAATACGAATTACATAGTGATATTATAATAATACTATTTGTTATTTTCTTTCAATAAAAAAAAAGGTTTATGTATAAGTTGATTATCGATAAAGTTGATTATTGAAAACACGAATAAAACAACATTTTCGGAAAATAAATCGTAGATAGATCTATTTATCACCTCCGAAATCCCCTGTATACTAAGTATTATGAAAATCGTTGGAGCCGTTTCCGAGATTCAGATTATATATATTTTATATACGAGAATTGCTCGTTTAAAGATATAAGATAAGATTAAATAATAAACGAATATTTTTCCTGAAATAAGGTATTAATAATTCCTACACAAAATATTAAATTTCACGTTTTGATTAAGAATATATTTTTGATAATAAGCAACTTCATTTGTGAAGGAGCGTCTTTCGTTCGTATACATTTTCACTGGTGGTTGGACCTCTTGTGAGTCCGCACGGGTAGGTACCACCGCCCTGCCTATTTATGCCGCGAAGCAGTAATGCATGTCAGATTGAAGGCTGTAGCAGCCGTTGTAACTATACTGAGACCTTAGAACTCATATCTCAAGATGGGTGGCGGCATTTACGTAGTAGATGTCTATGGACTCCGGTAACCACTTAACACCAGATGGGCTGTGAGCTCGTCTACCCATCTAAGAAAGAGAAAAAAAAAACACCCACACGGCTCAAAATCTTCCCTAGGCGTTGACAAACACGATCAAAAATTTTTCCTATGCTATACCTATCATAAAATATTAGGATGTTTCGGCAACTATAATATAAAATAATATCTAACACGGACGAAGTCAAGGTCAATTAGTATTATTATTTTTATGTAACGTATACCTACCTAATATTAATATTTCGTGTGGCTTTGTCTACGAATTTCATAACTTCATGTTAACTTTAATACATTAAAGCTTAACGAATAATATTAAATTAAATTAAATAAAAACACGGATTATACGAAGAACGATATAATATGGAAATGAAATGCAAACGTAAAATTAATTAATTCTAAAATTTAAAGTTACTACAGTAAATCTTTAAAATCTAATATTGATTTGTTCGTTTTGCAGCGAACAAATTAAGCACTTGTGGTGAATAGGCTCACGACCTGAAGCCAGAATATTAGGTAAAATTCTCGACGACATTAAAACAGCAGCCAATTCGGCCTTCAAAGGAAGCCGCTTTTCAAAATGTCGGTCACCATTATATTGTATATTGGTAGTGGGAGATATAGTTATGAATTAAACGAAGGTACTTACTTGTTAGCTCAAGAATAAAACGCCGATGCAGTCATATCGACAGATTTAATTATCTTTTACTGCTACTATGGCTTTAAATCCCACAGAGAGTGACAATTTTTTGTAAATAATAATTTACCTACCACGAGTTCGCCACTTCCGCCATAAAAAAATATAATTAAAATTTGACCCACAGGTAATTAAGCAAATTCAATTCACAGATCGTATTGTATGTAGGGTACCTACTGGATTTTTTTGGATACATTGTCCGAAAAATGGGTCACAATCTGACAGCTGAATAGCTGATGGTGACCGGCAACGGAGAGGATAAACGTCCCAGAGGACGTACTTAGTCCCACGAAATGGTCGGACCAGATTCGATCTTCTCTGAATACGAAGTTCCACGAGGACCTTCACGAAGCCTAGGATCGCGGCAGATGGAGGGAAATCGTACGTGAGGAAATGATGCAGCGTCACGACCCTCAATAATGGGGGAAGCGACGCGAGGAAGAGGACAGGAAGATACTGTTGAGCGACTTATTTTTGATGCGAAGCACTGTGTTTCTGTTTAAAGGGTGGGGAAGCGTGAAAGGGAAACATGTCTTGTCGGATCCCCCGGATTCACTCTCGGTGCTCTTAAGCCTCTCAAGCACCGGTCACCGTCCTCGTCGAACTCGAGTGAACTAACCCATAGACACAGTCCACTGAGTTTCTCGCCGGATCTTCTCACTGGGTCGCGATTCCGATCCGGTGGTAGACTCTGCGAAGCACTTCTCTTGCTAGAGCTAGTGTTAACAAATCCTCTCAGGTTGAGCTTGTGACTTCACTCTAGCTCACTCGAGCCCACCTAACCGTCCAGGCGTAGCTGGAATACCCCCTTAGGCTACCAGCGAGTAGGTATCTTTCTCGTCGAACCCCTCGCTTGCGACGAAGGGCTCGATGAGTAAATTAACCCACAGACACAGCCCACCGAGTTACTCGCCGAATCTTCTCAGTGGGTCGCGTTTCCGATCCGGTGGTAGATTCTGCGAAGCACGGCTCTTGCTAGGGTTCGTGTTATCAACGTCGTCAGGTTTGAGCCCCGTGAGCTCACCTACTAGTTAGGATTACGCTGAAATAGCCTCTCAAAGCTCTCGGCTTAGGTAGGAAAAAAAAAGTAGGGAAAAAAGACAGAAAAAAAGCACGCTCTACCACTAGTAAAATGGTATTTTGTTCGATTTTCGCGAATCGTAGACATAATTAAAACTATAATACTTTTACAGCATTCCGAGTGACGGACGTCGTCCTTGAAAAATTTATTGGAAACGTAGAAAATAATAGAATGACACTAAAAAACGCAAGATTAAACCGTAAAAGTGTTTTAATTGTCCCATTCAAATGATGATTTACCTTATTATTATACCTTTTCATTTCCTGTTTGGTCATTAATAACTTTGAAAACCATCTACGAAAATGAATTTGTAAGTCATTAGTCATTTTACATTATTCACGTGACTAGGCAAGTATTTTTCGAAATTAATTCAGACAAACCGCAAAGTACATTAAATTTTCCTTGTGATTGAAACCTACTTACAAGTTTAATGAAAACGTGCTTAAAGTTAATTGGAGGATGACCAAAATTTATATTGACTGCCGTCTGAAGCATGTGGGAGATGAATGGTGTACCCGTTGTTAGAAATAGGCCGGATAGTGCTACCTTCCCTTATAGACTATCTATACATTCTACCATCAGTAAAGATGTCTAGTCTGGATTTCTTTGGAATCGCATACAAATTACCCTAATAATTGAAGCTGTTGTAGGGCAAAGAGAGTATATTTCCACCAGCTATTTTTTGCATAATTTCTGAACGCTTCCGTATTCGGTCATTATTTGTTAGTCTGGCACCATTCATGAATGTTATGAAATAAATTAAATTTTTTTTTCCATAAACTATTCAAAATGGTGTCCTAAACGTTTTTTGGATAAATATTTCCCAGATCGTTATATCATATAAAAAGTAAATATTAACCCTAAATACAACATCAGGATTTACACCTGTGTTTTATGATTTACCTACATCTGATTTAAGTATTTATATCTACATGTACGAGGGGTGTTCGATAAATAATGATAATGCGATATATTTCCATCGAAAGAAAAAAAAACCTGAAAAAAGAACCGGTTACTTACATTACTTATAGAGAATCTCATAGATACTGACAGGCATATGATATAATAATAGTGAAAAACAATCACATCTTTTTGTTTTTTTTTATATATATATAGATCATTTATATGCGTTGTCAGAACGTGTTCTTAAAAATGGATAAAATTAAAATTCACGTGGCCACAAAACATCTCTACTTGAATAATTTTACTACGGAGCTAATAAATCAAGACTTGACAAAAACATTAAGAGTTCATGCTCCTCCATATTTTATGGTTGCGCGTTGGTGTGCTGGGTTTATACGAGTAAGAACTTCCATTAACGACGACCTCCGCACAGGACGACCTACATTAGTACTAACTCAAGAAATGATAAAAAAAGTTGAAAATATTGTCTTGGCGGATTGTCGTTATACTGTTTGTTTTATAGCTGACAAAATAAGGATTTCTATAGGAATTTTCCTTTTTCACACACAGCAGTTTGAGTGTGTTGTGTATAAATAAGTGTTAGCGCACTGGGTTCCCAGAATGCTTTCTGACGCGCAGAAATAAACGAGACTAAGAATTTCAAAAAGTTTGAGTTTGCTACAACAAAATCTAGACCAATTTTTGGCTCTATTCATTAGGTACATGACATATTATTACACGAAAATGAAAAAAAAACAGTTCTTGGAAGATACCGTCGTCTCCAAATCCGAAGAAAAAGACGATTCCGTCCGCGGGTAAGTAAGATCATGGGCTATTTTTTCTGGAACAGCCAACGGGTGGTAACGATCAAATATCTTAATCATGGAGCCACTATTACAGAGAGACCATGCAGTGCGTGCTTAGTGCGAGTTTTTTAACATTCTCGATAGCGTAAAAGTTAGCTCATATTTGTATGGAATGGGATCGTTTGCCTACGTTTGCCGTTAGGGGCGCTGTTCCAACTGCATACAAAATTGGGTTAACTTTTACGCTATCGAGAACGTTAAAAAACTCGCTCTAAACACACAGGACAAATTACAAAGTTGCGAGAGCAAATACGCAAGAAACGGCGGGGCAAACTCCAGAAACGCCCCCGTACACAAGTCCAGAATTGCGATGGCTACCATCCAAGAAGCTACCTTCGAATTGATGGAACATCCACCGTATACACCGGACCTAACTTCTAGTGATTTCTACCTATTTTCGTCGTTAAAGAAACATCTCAGGGGCCATAAATTTGCAGATGATGCAGTAGTCAACAGCGCGGCGGTACGCGATTTTTTACGGAATCAGGAAGAAGTTTTTTTTTTAAAAGGGAATTTTAGCTCAATGAAAAAGATAAAGTGAATAAACGTGAAAGGTCTAAAAATAAAATAATAACATAATTGCGTCATACTTATTACCATTTTTTATTGAAAAACCCTAGTACCTATATGCAGATATTTTATGTGTGTGTTTAACGAAAAAACAAATTATGTGATTACATCGTAACACATTTATTATTATCTGATAAACAGCCACGCTTAATGGGTGTCCTCATCACAAAACTCGTTAAACCTCAATTATTTTTATCAATCGTCCAAGCCCATGGACTTTATCGCATAACCGACACGATAGCATACAAAAGAGTCCGTGGCCTATTAGGTAAAGCGTCCGGTGTGGTTACCTATAGTAGTTACGCAACTATCTTGTCATTGAAATACTTAAAATACCAAATCTTTGAATTAAAATACATATTTGACTGGTCTCCACGAGTTACAACTACGATCCAACTTGGATAGTTATACGTGATCAATATTCAGTATTGTGAGCCCGTGCAAATGATCACAATGCGTTTCCATTCTTTCGAGAATTTCCAATCTTTCACCAAACGAGGTTAGCAGAGAACCTCAGTGGTAGGCAGCAGGTATTATCTGTTCGTCAGCCTAAATGGACGACAAAAAAGGCGCGTTCGATTTACTTTGGCTTCCGATCCCAAGGTAATCATTATTGATAACCGTTATGGCAATGTGATTGAGTTTTAGATTAGACTAGCCGTACTCGCCCGCTTTGCTGGGCATTTAAAATTAGCATTATTATTTATTGTCATTATTTATTAGGGAGTCCAACACTCATATACCTATCCATTAAGTACATGTATTTTCTACATGGTTACCAAGTTTCAAGTCAATCGGATGCATGGTTCAGTAGTTATAACGGAACATCCTTAAAAACCACTGTAGATTTATATAGTATAGATTTAGATTCAGATCACATTTCGGGTGATTGTATTCACATTGTGATGACTATGAGCTCCGGCAGCTACTCGTGACCTTTTTCGTCTTTGTTTATTAATTTCTTACTAATAAAACCACGATCGTCATATACCATAAACAATATAAATGTTATACACAGATAAGAGGCTGCTGTAGGCCTAACAAACCCCTTTTTAACAAGGAAATTATCATAGCGTTGCCGAGTAAAGGCGGAGGAATATAGTAACGGTTTCTTAGCTGGGCGTTGTGAATGGGATGTAAATTGCTCGGGCCATTGGTGCGTTCATAAAACGAAAATGATGATGAAGATGAGATCATCCCTAACAATGCAAACTACGAAGAGAAATATTGACGATCAGAAATTTTTGAAAAATCAGACTCCATGAACCATAAACGAAGAATTCAAATTGAAACTAATAATTTCAACTATTAGCGTTGTTGAAACTATAATTGATGAATTTTAAAATTATTTAATTTTAAATTTATTTAATTTAATTTTAAATATTATTATTTTATCTCTATCCCGCTTAGAATATAACTTACAAGAAAAAAACCCTAAATAATCAAACGGATTCTGGATTCTTCTATGATTATTAATTTTTTTCTTTATATTCTCATTAACAAATTTTCATTCCAATTATCCAAAAAAAGAAGCAATAAAGCAAATAAGTAAACAGTATACAACAAACATTCCGTTTCGTACTTTGTTACCAACTTCCTACTTTGTTATTAAGGCAAAAAAAGACTTTTTTTTCCATACAAAATTCTTCATAGTTTGTTCAAAATACAGTTCTTTTCTAATCAGAATCTAAAGCAAAGTACGCGATAAACGTATCATAAAATACTTTCACATTTTTCTTTACATTAAATAATTACTGTTTGCAACCTTTTCGGCATTAAATCTCCAGAAACATTACCACAACAGAATAGATAGACACACAATTAAATCTGAAATGAACATTTATTATTAAATTAATACTAAGTCTCAAGTAAATGTAAGTAAGTAAGTAAGTCTCCCATTAATTGGGTTCTGGTAATAGCATTCATTCTGGCGCATATTAGTTGATTTTGCCCTTAAGATCCAATATTTTGATCTGAGATAACATAGCATTAACTGAACCCCTCCATGTAGTGTCTTGATATGGGCATCAGCAACGATCAAGTGTACTAGGGTGTTGTTATTTCCAAGAATAATAATTCTATAAAATAAATGAATTGTAATTTTTTCCGTTTACGCGAGTCACAGACATAATTAAAACTACTTTTAGTGTAATATTTATGGTAATTTTATTATTTACCACATTTCGAATAATTTACAGTTTTCGTGGTCACGAATGACTAAAGTATAATGACCATTAATAGCGCTAGATTAAGCCGTTAAAGTAATTTTAATCATTAAATCACTATTGTACCATTGTGTATTGAAGCGACCACCTAATCGTGGGCTGCGAGTAGGTATTACTCGTAGACATTAAAAATGCGTCACAATGCTGCCTATCGCTAAGCATTAAGGTGTTTCTTCAAACTCTCTCCCACCTTGAGATATAAGTTCTAAGGTCTCAGTATAGTTACAACGGTTGCCCCACCCTTCAAACCGAAACGCATTACTGCTTCACGGCAGAAATAGGTAGGGCGGTGATACCTAGGTACCGGTGCGGACTCACAAGAGGTCCTACCACCAGTAAATCCAAACATTTTTGCGAAATCCGACACAATGCTTGAATATACTGAGACCTTAGAACTTATGTCTCAAGGTGAGTGGCGTATTTACGTTGTAGATGTCTATAGGCTCCAGTAACCACTTAGCACCAGGTGGGCTGTGAGCTCGTCCACTCATCTAATAAAAAAAAAAAAAAGAAAAAAAAAAATATTATTCACATTTAAAATAATTATAGGTGCCCCACTATTATATTATTATGTTACTGATTTACGTCTACGTATTTTGATCGAGAATTTGAACACTTACTTCTTGAATAAATAATTCTTCTGTAGACGAACTCGGGTCAACTCCATAGCTGTCGTTACACGGTCTTCTGTAAAAGTAGTAAAAATGCTCCGATGCTGTCACATTCGTCGGCACTCTTCCTTTATAAACTGTCGGACTGAAAGGGTTCACGGTATCCGAGTCGGTATTCTCACAAGACCGATTTAGGAAAGCCTGTGTACGTCCGCAGCATTTGTTAATGCAGACATGATCTATACAAGGACATCCGTATGTGACCGTCGCGCCGTTTTCAAGCTCCCCCTTATACCATCGGCCTGGACCATACTCCACATTGTCGTGTGTGATAGAGCCATTCGCGTGAACCACACCCGTTGTTATATCCACACTCTCGAATTCAGTACACGGGTTACAATAACACCACACAAGCAACGAGACTAACACTAGGTACAGAAGTAGGTATTTCATTTTATTGTAACGTTGATTGTGCACAAGACACTACTGATGTAAGTGTACCATGTTTTGCGGACAAAACTATTTTTCACGATTTTGATTATGAGTAACAATAAAAATTCGTGTGAAATGAGTTTAAAACAAGATTATCACTGTTCGAGTATCCGTTATCTAGCCTGTAGTGAGGTAATTTGATGTATCATTTTTACCGCGATAAGAGTAAGGCGACCGCGTCGGTCTGTTAATAATTTTGTAAAGAAGACGTGCTATTTGCGCGAAGTCTGATTCCCGACTACGGACCGACTAACCAAAGCCGAGAGAAGCCCGCAATCCAACTCTAGGTTTGACGTGCGTCTCCTGGAATCGGCTGAAAACATCACAGGACGAATGAACAAATTACGTTATTTCATTTACAATTACATTAGAACAAGACATTGCTATAATTACTTAAATTATGTTTTAGTATACAAGCAAGCTTAAACAACCGGATCCTTTATATTTTTTTAGGTAATAATGGACGAAATCACGACCTATCTGTTGTCTATTGAAGCCCATAGAAACGAAAATCCCGCCGCCGATCTTGTGCCATGAGGCCTAAGTCTCAATTGTAATGTACTCTGTACGGCAATGGCATAGCGGGAGGGGGCTGGGGGGCAAGGAGGGACATCAGGCCCCGGATGCTACACACAAAGGAGCGTCAAATGATCCACAAAACAAAAAAATTGCTGGATATTTTTTCTTTTTATTATAATTAATTTCTGTTAGCTCTTATATTGGTTCATACCCTTTTGCCAATACCGATTATATCCAAGAATGTCAGACCATATCAAGTTGATCATAAAATTATAAGTAAAATCCAAAACTTACTCGTAAAGTGATTATAATATTCTTGTTTTACTTTTTTATTGTGTTGATCGATGAACAAGCTCACGGGCTACTTGTTGTGGAGTGGTTACCGGAGTCAATGTCGCCATCCACTTTGGAACGTATCATATGTGTATTGAATTGAACAGCAGTCCCGTGTGCTTAGTGCGAGTTTTTTAACGTTCCAATAGCGTAAAAGTTAACCCAATTTTGTATGCAGTTGGAACAGCGTTCCTAGCGGGCAAACGTAGGCGAACGATCCCATTCCATACAAATATAAGCCAACTTTTACGCTATCGAGAGCGTTAAAAATCTCGCACTAAGCACACTGACCGTTAAAACTGAAGCGCATGACTTCTTCATTACAGAAATAGGCAGGTCGATACTGCCAACCTGTGCGGCACTACTATACCATCAATAAGTCTGGTTGGTGATCACATTACGCTGGTATAACACTCAGACAACCCTGCTGCCTATTCTTCGGTAAATCTCTTAGTAGACTATACAATAGCTAAAAAACCAAATCCGATGATACTTGTCTGCGCCTAATCAATTATAGCCACAAATGTATGGTGGTGACGAAAAGGTGATTTTCAGAAATTGCCTTAATTTAAAATAAGGCATTTACTAGTTCATGTTGTATTACACAGGCCTCTCCAATTGCGCCTCACTGAGCACGATACTCGGCTTCTCTCTTCAATCCAAATTCAAGAAATTTCGACTAAGTATTTGAAAGAACATGTACATACATACCTTAGACGTGGACAAAACAAATCAGTTAAAAAACCAACACGATAAAATCATGTGCTAGTAGTAGTGAACACAAAACACAGTTACTGGTGGTAGGACCTCTTGTGAGGCCTTGCGGGTAGGTACTACCTTGCCTATTTCTGCCGTGAAGCAGTAATGCGTTTCGGTTTGAAGGGCGGGGCAGCCGTTGTAACTATACTGAGACCTTAGAACTGATATCTCAAGGTGGGTGGCGCATTTACGTTGTAGATGTCTATGGGCTCCAGTAACCACTTAACACCAGATGGGCTGTAAGCTCGTCCACCCAGCTAAGCATAAAAATAAAATAAAAAAACCTACAGTGGTTTTTACGGATGTTCCGTTACAACTACTGAACCAGGCATCCGATTGACTTGAAACTTGGTATCCATGTAGGTACTTAATGGATAGGCCAATATTTAAATGAGTGTTGGGCTCCCTAATAATAATGACAATCAATAATAATATTAATTTTAAATGCGCAGCGAAGAGGGCGACTACGGCTAGTAAGGTAATAAAATTACTATGTTGTAGGTATGTATTATTTTCAAAAATCTAAATTACTTGGATCAGTATCGAATACGTCAATGAACATTAATTTCTGCTGTAAATAACAGACGGAATACACATAGACAAAATTTACAGCATATTTTCAATTAAATGGATATTTTCGATGGAACGGGTCGGTGAACCTCAAGGCAAGGGAATCATATCTTTATTCTTAAACTTACTTACTTACCAAGGCTAAACTAAGCGTAGAATGGTAGTGAAAAACCCCTGAGTTAGTCTGCCGAATCCTCTCAGTGAGTCCCGATTCTAGAGGGTAGTATTAGCAAGTTGAGCCCTGTAAGCTCACCTACCAAACCCTGCTTAGGAGAGGAACCCTGCTGAGGTAAACTTCAATAAGAAAAAAGCAAATAGTAATTTTAGATGTTTAGAGTTAGATGTAATACCCAAATATATTATGTATGAAATATGTATAGGATTAATTATATTGCATAAATATATCAATTTTTTTTTCAAATATCATATTTTAGCGATCTTGAACCCGGTTTCATGGACTATCAAACAACGTTGTCGAAACGAAGATGTGCAGTTGGGTAGTGTATGGGGAGGAGAATAGGTACTGGAGTTATCGAAATAAAAAAAGGTTTTTAAAAAATGAAGTCAAATGTACAGTGCACGCGAACTGAAATTACGAAATCCGCAACACGCAGGCTCCACGCAGAAAGAAGCTGTGGATTTCCGGAACATAACATCTTTGAGCACTGAGTAGCGCAGTGTGCTTAGTGCGAGTTTTTTAACGTTCTCGATAGCGTAAAAGTTAGCTCATATTTGTATGGAATGGGATCGTTTGCCTACGTTTGCCGCTAGGGGCTCTGTTCCAACTGCATACAAAATTGGGCTAACTTTTACGATATCGAGAACGTTAAAAAACTCGCACTAAGCACACATTTTTTTTTTTTTTCTCGGGCCGGGGGCCGAACCTCCTACGAGGTCCCCGCGCCTAGGGGGCGCGCGGGGTATGTGAGACTCAACGATCTGCAGGTGTTGAGAGCAGATCGCGGGCCCAAGGATTTTAGGGCCCACCCACTAAACGACTCCCCTGCACTCTTACACCCGACGTCCGATCTCCGTCCGGGGTCAGAACCCGTTCAGAGTAGGGGGGTTCCCGCGGTCAACACTACAACCAGACACGCGGCGAAGCACACAGATTCAAGCGTCCCCTAGGCGCGGGAATTTTGTAGGATGGGTTGTTTTGAAAATGAAAAAAGAAACCAAAACGCTCCATATAGAAGCTTACAATACTGAGGGAGTGCTCTCGCCTGCTGGCTTTCTGCGAAGCACTGCCCTTGCTAGGGTTAGTGCTAGCATCACTCCGGTTTGACATTCCCGATCCTGCGGACAGAATTGAAAGCAGTCGACGTCGCCCCAAAGACGTCATTTCGGATCCTCCCGATCCACTAACGGTGCTTTTAGGTACCTCAATCACCGGCCATCGTTCTCGTCGAACCCGTCGCTTGCGACGAAGGGCTCGACGAGTAAATTAACCCTCAGACACAGCCCATTGAGTTTCTCGCCAGATCTTCTCAGTGGGTCGCGTTTCCGATCCGGTGGTAGATTCTGCGAAACACGGCTCTTGCTGGGGTTCGTGTTAGCAACGTCGTCAGGTTTGAGTCCCGTGAGCTCACCTACTAGTTAAGGTTACGCTGAAATAGCCTCTCAAGGCTATCAGCTTAGGTAGGAAAAAAAACTGCTGGCTTCACTTTAGAAATTAAACTTACCAACAATAACATACGCATAACGGATCAAGTTAAAATAAGCTTCGCTAGCTAGGCAACCTACAATGTTTTAATTTGGATACGGTAACCGTTTCCCTGATATTTTCCACATTTCACTTTACTTGGTTTTTGATAGAACTAGACAGAAAATTAATTAAGCGCCATCTACAAGACTAAAATTTATAATAAAAATTTAATTCATACTCTGACATTTATAATTTATAGTTCAGGATTTATAAAAAAGGGAATTTAAAATTTTCAAATTTTCAAATTTGTTTACAATATTTTAATACTAACAGACTTGCATACGATGAAATTCTAAATTTGGTGCATAGTCTATTTCAGGAATCGTCAGATTAAAATTAGTTTTAAAGTATTATACTAGATGTCACTATACGTACAATTTAAAATAAGCACAATATTTCCATTAATATTTTATTATTTATTTATAAACCATACGTGAGCATAATTGCAAATAAAATTAATAATACTAAGAATTAGTTTCTCTTTACGTCTTATTGTACATTATTAAATTGATTGTTTTTTTTTATGTTTGAAATGAGTAGTAATCTGTAGATTTATATTTGTTATTAACAATTAATAATTTAAACCCACAATCAAAATAATAACACAATGCTTAACGCAAAATAAAACGACGATGATCGCTATTATCTATTGTACATTGTCTATGATAGGGTATTCCTTTCAACATAGCACTTCAAAGGTTATTATTTATTATGCATTAAAAACATATAAGGTTCCGTAGATTTTTATTTTAGGAGGAGATTACATCAAAGAAAAATCACAGAATATTATTCAATTATCTTTATGAATTACATTTATAATATTAGGGCGTGTCACACTTTTTTTTTTATTGCCCTTGTAGGCAGACGAGCATACGGCCCACCTGATGGTGAGTGGTTACCAACGCCCATTGACTTCAGCAATGCTAGAGGCAGAGCCAAGCCGCTGCCTACCACTTAATACTAAAGGACATGTCATAGCGCTCGTGAAACGCCGTGAAGGGGAGCTCATTCCATAGCCGGATGGTACGTGGCAAAAAAAGACTTCTGGAAACGCACTGTTAATTTACTTATTTTTATCATTTTGAAAGTAATTTTCAGATTAATTCATTCATAGTCTAAATCAGCTAATTTCACACTAAATCTATTAACCTTTTTAACGTTATATACAAGATATATTTAGATATTTTTTATAATCGACGCTAATGATTCACTGATGATTATGATTAGCTACAAGTAATGACTCTGAAATTAACTTGCAAGCTGCAGTATCCTCTTTTTTTTTTCGGGTGGATGGCCGAACCTCCTACGAGGTCGAAGGAGGTCGAGGTCGAATCGAAGGCTCTGAAACGTCGACCGTCTCGGTACGGCAGCCCGTCGGGCCGCCCAGACGGTGCCGTTGGTGTCCCGGAATACCCCGCTGGACCAGAACCAGCCTGCCGGGTCGGGACGCGATACACCGTCGACCGGTCGCTCTATTCACTCCACGGCAGCGCGCTAGAGTGCTGGTAGCGCGCCGCGCGGCCTCACCCCCTCAGGTCGCCCCTTGACCTTCACCGGGGGGAGGCCAAGCTGCAGTATCCTGGATATGCCAAATAGGTGGTTTCATATCGTTTATAGTGGTAAATTTTAAATAATTTAAAGTTAAGTAAAGGCTAGTTAAGTTAAGTAAAGGTAATTTTAAGTAAAGGCAGACAAAATTACGGTTAACTCTGTTTTACTTGGAATTTTATCGGCCTAAAAATTTGTAACATTTTTTTTTTCTGAGAAAATGTATTAATTGTATTTAATTTTTCCTAATACTTTTCCCTTTTCGGAAAACTTTCTTTTCAGCTAACCCTAAATTTTAGTCAAGTCATGTCATACAAAAGTGTTGCCAGAAAACAAAAATTTCTACTTATTTGATTCAACAATTATGCATTTTTAGAACAATAAAAAAAGTTATTTAATTATTAACTCCTCAGTTGATATTAAGGAAAAGAAAGCTATAAAACGGTGATTTCAAACCAAGAAGCTTAGGTTTTAAAAGACGAAATCCGATCGTGGATCATTTTTTACCTTAATTTGCTGGCAACATTTAACCGATAGCTGACCGAAAAAGAACCGAAAGCTCTGGAAGAACTGAAACCGAGTATATACCTATGCGTAATACCTCAATACTCAATTTCAATTTTCATTCTAAAACGGATTCTTGTGGTGAATAGTCGTACTCTAAGCTTCTTTAATTAACATAGTAGCTTTTATACCTGCGTATCGCTCGAAGAGAACAAAAATTATAGGTAAGTCATATAAGTTATTGATCGTGGAATAATTAAGAATGGCTTACAACAGGTGTGTATTTAATTAAGCTTGGAACGTTTTCATATGAAAAATCGCCGTAACTTCACAGACTAGGAAACTGCTAATTTTCTCAACATTTGAAGTATTTGAACCGTTTAATGACCACATGCTTAGTCTAGTGGAGTCATATTACAGATATGGTGACAATTCTTAAATTTATTGGCAGGACAGTATACTGTTTTAAAGACTTTTTTTGATAAAGATAAATGTCCCGTTGTTTATAAATAAACTGTTTTTTTAATTACATTTGAACTATACTGGAATGTAATTTTTGAATGTTTTTTTTATTTATTGCTTATATGGGTGGACGAGCTCACAGCGCACCTGGTGTTAAGTGGTTACTAGAGCCCATAGACATCTACAGCGCCACCCACCTTGAGATATAAGTTCTAAGGTCTCAAGTATAGTTACAACGGCTGCCCCACCCTTCAAACCGAAACGCATTACTGCTTCACGGCAGAAATAGGCGGGGTGGTGGTATAGTAAGCGGCACGTAAGTTGGCAAGGTTTTGGCGTAGTGAGGGTAACGTTGCGCATAGTGCACATTGCAATAAAAAATAGACCCACGTATAATTTAATTTTTTGAATTTTTTATTTGCTATAATTTATTTTAAGCCTGTGTGCTTAGAAGAAAGTTAAAGAAAAGAGAGGAATTCGTAAAGTGTTTTAGGTGTTATAAATAAAATACAATTAAAAGATAAGAAGTTTATAAAAATAATTTTTAGTGAGGGTAATCTAAGTGTCAATACTAAAAATTTGTCTTCTAAGATTTGTTTTAATTTAAATATAATACAGCTTATTTTGTTATGATTTATTGATACCAGGTTGATCACCGGCCTCTAATACTCTCATTTTAACAATTATTTCTCCTCTGAACTCAGTCAAACTAAAAACTTAATTATCATCACCATGGATATTTATTCCAAACTATTTGCACAACTGGAAGACTTATCTGCAACAATGAACTTAAGAATTGTACAACATGAAGATTTGAAGAATGCAGCTATCACAGATCTCCCACATAAAACCATAGCGAGTTTATCCCGTGAGTTTGCTGAATTTAAATCATTTGTGTGTAATGCACTAACTGCTTTGAAAACTCAAATCGAGTTGCTTACTTTGGGCCTGGACAGACACGAAATGATGTCTCGTCGGAAAGTACTGTTGCTTCATGGGTTCAACAATAATTAAGACCCTTCAGCTACTGTTTTGGATATTTTAAAAGGTCCCACGAAATTGAGTAATATTATTTCAACTGATATAGTAACTTATCATCTTGGAGCTAATAAAAGCAAGCCTCGTACAGTTTTAATAAGGTTTAAATGCCAGAGCCATCGAGAAGTTTGGAAGAATAAAGTTTTGCTGAAGGGTTCTGGTTTGACAGTGTCTGAATTCTTGACGAAGTCCCGCCATGACGCGGTTTCTGGGTGCTCACAAACACTGGCCTTAAGCAGTGCTGGACATCAGAAGGCAAGATAGTAGTAATCCAGCTGTCTGATAAAGCACGTCGGAAGATAGAGACTGTCGCTGAGCTCCGTCTGTTGATAAATCAGTACCCTGTGGCACCAGCGCCTAGTGATGAGTCTGCTGAAGCCGTAAAAACCACAAAATAGCAGGTCAAGAATACGTCGGACAAGAGGATCCGTAAACCGCCTATATACCTAATAATGTTTCACTTTATTTATTTTATGGAAAGTTTAATATTAAATAATATTTATTTGTTATTATTTTACTTCGTTAAAATTCTTTGATGTATTCCATACTAATTTTTATGTCTATCTTTCTGTTTTACTTTATTTCTTTGTTTGGCGTCTGATAATTTTGATACATAAATTAATATAGTTTGTTAATGTTTGTTGGATAATTAGTTATGACTTTGACAAGTTTGACACAATTACATGTTTTCGTATGTTATCTCCTTTCACAATAGAACTTTGGCTCTGGCTTTTGGCCATCAATTTTAGTTGTAGGTATACCAAATCATTATGATTTAAAATAATTGTTTTTAATTTGTTGTCCTATGAGGTTAGTGTCAAAATAATATATTTTGTATTCTTAGAATTTATTACGGATTTTAGGGTAATTTTTATTTAATTTTTTTGTTTTCTTTAGTCTTTGTTTATTATTTTATTGGTGTTATTGATTTTTATTACTTATTTAAGGCATTTAATGTACAGTGTCACTGATGATAATTTTTTGTCATGTTCTTCTTCTGTTTCTTCTGATAGAAGCTTTGGTAGTGCGTTTGATAATGACGATTCCACTCATCTACGCGATCAACTTGTTTATTCCCTTTCGTCTTCTTCTAAATGTTTCAACGTCGTTCATATCAATGCTCAAAGTGTTCACGCACATTTTCCTGATCTGTTATCTTCCTTTGACTCAGACCATGTTCACGTTGTGCTTATCTCTGAGACTTTTCTTAAGCCTTCACTCCCATCCTCGCAATATGCACTCCCTGGGTACAAACTTTTGCGAAATGATAGGACGGGTCACAGATATGGTGGTGTTGCAATCTACCTCCGTGCTGATCTGAAGCATACAGTCGTTGATCAGTCACCAAGCGAATATACTCAATCTGCTGAGCACCTCTTTATAGAGGTAGCTATCCAGCACACCAAGATACTTCTTGGTGTTTTTTATAGTCCTTCAAGTCACATTGATTATTTCTCATCTTTTGATAGTATGTTAGAAAATGTATGTTCTATATATGACCATGTCTTGATCCTTGGAGACTTCAACACTTGCGTAATTAGGGATGACGCACGGTCTCAGCGATTCCTCTCTCTAGTCTCTTCTGTAAACATGCACCTTCTTCCCTTGGGAACGACTCATCGCGCTCCTAACTCTACTCTTTCTCTCTTAGATCTTATTATTGTCTCTGACCCTTCCAAAGTTTCAAGGCATGGACAGCTATCAGCTTCGTTCTCTTATCACGACCTTATTTACCTTTCTTACAAAATTCGTTGTCCTCGATGCAAATCTAAATTTCTCTTTCTCCGCAGTTTCAAAGATATTTCTCTCGAGCGTTTGAGGATTGATGCTGGTAATGTGGACTGGTCGTCTGTTTACAACTGCAGTGACATCGACAGTAAAGTTTCTGCCTTCAACGACCTACTATTAGATCTTTACAACAACCATGTACATGTTCAAGCAGTCGCTGTTAGTTTTTTTTCCTCCTTGTCCTGTTTTAGGTTTCATACTTCAGTGTGTTTTTTATACAAAGTAATTGTTACTGTAATTATAGAGTAGATTTAGTAGATCAGCGAACAATATTTTTATTATGGTTACTATCATAGATAGAAAAAAACTATTAAGTATATTTTAATTTGTTGCTCTTCTTGTTTTCTTTTCGTGGATTTAGAAACATCAAATTGTGATAATATGTTGCATGTGTTATTTCGCGGATCTTACAACATTATTTCTGAATTCCAAATATTTTAAGGTTAATATCTCGTTTTTACTTGTGACACAATAATTCACCAATATTATGCAAATTTATATGTGCCAGGTCAATTTCGTTCTAATTTATATCATGCGTATATATTTTTTTGTCTCCATAGGAACATGGGGCTTTTAGCTGCATTAGTGGTAAACGCGGTCGGCGGTGCTGTAATATATGGCACTGGGGGTCTCTTGACTCCATTAGTGGCTCCCGTGCTGGGTTTCGGCTCAGCGGGAATAGCGGCAGGAACCACAGCCGCTGCTGCACAAGCATACTACGGAAATTTAGTGGCCGGCAGTATTGTGTCACAGTTGACTGCTGCTGCCATGGTAGCCCCCACGCCGTAAGATAATGTTTTTACTTAATTAAAAAAAATTACACCATTCTCGCTTCCCGTTTGGCAATAAAACGGGGAGCGTGTAGAAAGTCATTGCGCGCTTACCATGTAGATCTTGTGGTTAAAACGTAGGTATGTCTGATTCTGGTCTTTAATGTCAATGTCTATCTAATAATGCATTATTTTCACGCCAGAATGTTAGGACGACTATTTTGTGTGCTATCAGTCCGTGAGGGGAGGGGGGCTTGATTTTATTATTTTAAAAATATAAAGACGCGTATTGCGTACTTCCCACAAAATCACTACCTATATTCCATTCGATCGAAGCACGCGTACCTAATAATATAGAAAACAATTTCCAATAAGCTGAATACAAATAGGGTAAAGATCCATAAAATGTTTTTATTTTTTTATTTTATGCTTCGACTTAAACGAAAGTAAGAGACAGCTCACATCGTAACACACAGCTTAAATATTAAGTGTATAAGCTATGGCTCACATTTAATGTTTACTTCTTCCAGATGAGGTGATGCTAAACATCACCCGTTCTCGACATCGCTCCAGGATCGGACCTTATCTGTTTTATTTGGAATTAAAATGCATTTAAATTTTTAATAAATTTGTCGATGCGATGTATTAAGAGTATTTTATTTTGTCCTAAACGTGTGATAAAGCATCCCCTATTCTAAAAAATGGTTGGTTAACTAAATAATAAACTCTAGACCCAGTACCATGATATTAGTATCACATTATTGTATTCTAGTAGGTAATCTAGTATATGTGTACGAGGGCGGCACTGAAAATTTCGGGAATTAACGAAGTGTCACAATATTACTATACAAAAATGTATTTATTGCTTTTCGAAGTATTCTCCGCGAAATTTGACACATTTTTCCATACGATGGTTTTTTTTTTTTTTTCATTTCCTACCTAATCTGATAGCCCTAGCGGCTATGTCAGCGTAACCCTAACTTTAGTAGGTGAGCTCACGGGGCTCAAACCTGACGATGTTGCTAACACGAACCCTAGCAAGAGCCGTGCTTCGCAGAATCTACCACCGGATCGGAAACGTGACCAACTGAGAAGATCCGGCGAGAAACTCAGTGGGCTGTGTCTGAGAGTTAATTTACTCGTCGAGCCCTTCGTCGCAAGCGACGGGTTCGACGAGAACGGTGACCGGTGCTTGAAGTACCTAAAAGCACCGTTAGTGGATCGGGAGGAACCGAGATGACGTGTTTTGGGCGACGTCGACTGCTTTCCATTCTGTCCGCAGGATCAGGAATGATGTCCGCAGGATCGGGAATGATACGATGGAACCAATCATTGAAGCAACCATTCCATTCGGAAGTTGGGGTCTCCAAAATGGCCATATTGTAGGCGTCCACAGCTTCTTTAGGTGATGAAAATCTCTGTCCACGCAATTTATTCTTTATTTTAGGGAAAGTATAGAAATCATTAGGGCTTAGGTCGGGGCTGTACGGCGTATGGTCTAATAGTTCTATGTTTTCTTGCTCTAAAAACTCTTTTGTTCTGAGCGCGGTGTGAGAACTCGCATTGTCGTGATGGAAGATGAAGCGGCGGTTGCAGTTCTCTTTACGGAGTTCAGAAACGACCTGTGGCAAACAAATGCTAGCATACCATTCTGCATTAACCGTTCTTTGTCCCTCAAGAGGAATAGTCGTAACATGGCCGGTTTTGGAGACAAACGTGGCCACCATTTTTTTTGCAACACTCCGTGAACGAACAATTTTTGTTGGCTTTAACTCATTTTCGAACACCCAAACTCGTGACTGGTTTTTTGTTTCGGGTTCGTACGCGTATATCCAGGATTCGTCACCTGATACAATGTTTTATACAGCATTTGAGGATCCTGCGTGGAATCTTTCGAGAGTTCTGACGCACCAAGTAACGCAAGCCGCTTTTTGCTCTTCACAGCGAATGCGGTATCCATCGGGAAAACAACTTTTTTACACCTAATTGTTCATGCAAGATTATTTGTATTTGACTCATGCCAATGTCTAAAGTTGCTTGAATTTCGCGGTATGTCACATGTCGATCTTCCTCAATCAGCTTACGCACAGCATCAACGTTTTCTTGGGTGACTGCAGTTTTTGGACGACCTTGACGGGGATCATCACTGAGCTTGACACATCCACGTTGAAACTCAGCAAACCAGCGATAAATTGTTGTTTTGGATGGGGCTTCATCACCAAATGCAGAAATCATCCGGTCAACACACTGTTTTTGTGTTAAACCACTTCGAAAGTCATAATAAATCATCGCTCTTGAATTTTCTCGAGTCAATTCCATTTTCTCAACGACTAAACAAGTTTGACAAAACCTCGTGACAAGACCGAGAATCTTTAAATAAATAAATGGTATTCGATTTTTAAAACCAAGGAGTTTTCAATTAAAAAGATTTTAATATGACAGGAACAGTGGAAATATTCCATTCCCGATACTTTTAGTGCAGCCTAGTATACAGTACACCCCTCGAGTAGCACTACTATTATTATATTATCTACGTTTTCTATGGAAATAACATAGATTGAATTTGGTCCCCCCCCCCCCAAAAAAAAGGTGGTGTGAGGTAATGGTTTGCTTAATAAAATAATTAACAATTGGGAATTTAATTGTTTTTATGATCTAACAATCGCCAATAGTCGTCGAACAAACGATAATTGATTAAAATTAATTAATCTGAGCGATAAAAATAAAGATATCTAGTAAGGGGGGCCAACTTAAGGGTGATCATTTGTTTAATTAATCACTACATAGTATAAAACAAAGTCGCTTTCTCTGTCCCTATATCTGCCTATCCCTATGTATGCTTAAATCTTTAAAACTACGCAACGGATTTTGATGCGGTTTTTTTTAATAGATAGTGATTGAAGAGGAAGGTTTATATGTATAATAACATCCATTAAATTGTGGAGAAATCAATAATAAATTACAGTTTCCGAAGCGAAGCGAGGGCGGGTCGCTAGTTTTAAATAAATAAACGACGAACAAACAATTTTTACATTCGAACATTAACGAACAAACGACGAACAAATAATTAAAAATAAAAAAAATCTGAAAATAAAAAAGGGGGTTAAATTCAGTGAGCCGATATTAGGTACGGTATGTACCTATCTCCATTATCTACAGTGTATAATCTATGATTATCTATGCATTAACCGGGACTTTTTGGCGGGAACGCGAGGAGTGAAGTTGTGTGATTTGTTTTATTTTGTCTATTTAGTGTTTCTTCGGGCTTAAATGTGTAATAATGGTGGTTTATTAACTGTTTTATTATAATGCTTGAATATGCTGAGACCTTAGAACTTATATCTCAAGGTGGGTGGCGCATTTACGTTGTAGATGTCGATAGGCTCCAGCAACCACTTAGCACCAGGTGGGCTGTGAGCTCGTCCACTCATCTAAGCAAAAAAAAAAAGAAAAAAATATATTATTCACATTTAAAATAATTATAGGTGCCCAACTATTATTTTTTGTTACTGATTTTACGTCTACGTATTTTGATCCAGAACTTGAACACTTACTTCTTGAATAAATAATTCTTCTGTAGACGAACTCGGGTCAACTCCATAGCTGTCGTTACACGGTCTTCTGTAAAAGTAGTAAAAATGCTCCGATGCTGTCACATTCGTCGGCACTCTTCCTTTATAAACTGTCGGACTGAAAGGGTTCACGGTATCCGAGTCGGTATTCTCACAAGACCGATTTAGGAATGCTTGTGAACGTCCGCAGCATTTGTTAATGCAGATATGATCTATACAAGGACATCCGTATGTGACCGTCGCGTCGTTTTCAAGCTCCTCCTTATACCATCGGCCTGGACCATACTCCACATTGTCGTATGTGATAGAGCCATTCGCGTGAACCACACCCGTTGTTATATCCACACTCTCGAATTCAGTACACGGGTTACAATACCTAGGCTGCACTAAAAGTATCGGGAATGGAATATTTCCACTGTTCCTGTCATATTAATTTTTGTTTTAATTGAAAACTCCTTGTTTTTAAAAATCGATTACCATTTATTTATTTAAAAAAAGATTCTCGGTCTTGTCACGAGGTTTTGTCAAACTTGTTTAGTCGTTGAGAAAATGGAATTGACTCGAGAAAATTCAAGAGCGATGATTTATTATGACTTTCGAAGTGGTTTAACACAAAAACAGTGTGTTGACCGGATGATTTCTGCATTTGGTGATGAAGCCCCATCCAAAACCACAATTTATCGCTGGTTTGCTGAGTTTCAACGTGGACGTGTCAAGCTCAGTGATGATCCCCGTCAAGGTCGTCCAAAAACTGCAGTCACCCAAGAGAACGTTGATGCTGTGCGTAAGCTGATTGAGGAAGATCGACATGTGACATACCGCGAAATTCAGGCAACTTTAGACATTGGCATGAGTCAAATACAAATAATCTTGCATGAACAATTAGGTGTAAAAAAGTTGTTTTCCCGATGGATACCGCATTCGCTCTGTGAAGAGTAAAAAGCGGCTCGCGTTACTTGGTGCGTCAGAACTCTCGAAAGATTCCACGCAGGATCCTCAAATGCTGTATACAACATTGTATCAGGTGACGAATCCTGGATATATGCGTACGAACCCGAAACAAAAAACCAGTCACGAGTTTGGGTGTTCGAAAATGAGTTAAAGCCAACAAAAATTGTTCGTTCACGGAGTGTTGCAAAAAAAATGGTGGCCACGTTTGTCTCCAAAATCGGCCAGGTTACGACTATTCCTCTTGAGGGACAAAGAACGGTTAATGCAGAATAGTATGCTAGCATTTGTTTGCCACAGGTCGTTTCTGAACTCCGTAAAGAGAACTGCAACCGCCGCATCATCCTCCATCACGACAATGCGAGTTCTCACACCGCGCACAGAACAAAACAGTTTTTAGAGCAAGAAAACAGAGAATTATTAGACCATCCGCCGTACAGCCCCGACCTAAGCCCTAATGATTTCTATACTTTCCCTAAAATAAAGAATAAATTGCGTGGACAGAGATTTTCATCACCTGAAGAAGCTGTGGACGCCTACAAAACGGCCATTTTGGAGACCCCAACTTCCGAATGGAATGGTTGCTTTAATGATTGGTTCCATCGTATGGAAAAATGTGTCAAATTTCGCGGAGAATACTTCGAAAAGCAATAAATACATTTTTAAATAGTAATGTTGTGTCACTTCGTTAATTCCCGAAATTTTCAGTGCCGCCCTCGTAACACAACACAAGCAACGAGACTAACACTAGGTACAGAAGTAGGTATTTCATTTTATTGTAACGTTGATTGTGCACAAGACACTACTGATGTAAGTGTACCATGTTTTGCGGACAAAACTATTTTTCACGATTTTGATTATGAGTAACAATAAAAATTCGTGTGAAATGAGTTTAAAACAAGATTATCACTGTTCGAGTATCCGTTATCTAGCCTGTAGTGAGGTAATTTGATGTATCATTTTTACCGCGATAAGAGTAAGGCGACCGCGTCGGTCTGTTAATAATTTTGTAAAGAAGACGTGCTATTTGCGCGAAGTCTGATTCCCGACTACGGACCGACTAACCAAAGCCGAGAGAAGCCCGCAATCCAACTCTAGGTTTGACGTGCGTCTCCTGGAATCGGCTGAAAAAATCACAGGACGATTGAACAAATTACGTTATTTCACTTACAATTACATTAGAACAAGTCATTGCTATAATTAATTAAATTATGTTTTAGTATACAAGCAAGCTTAAACAACCGGATCCTTTATATTTTTTTAGGTAATAATGGACGAAATCACGACCTATCTGTTGTCTATTGAAGCCCATAGAAACGAAAATCCCGCCGCCGATCTTGTGCCATGAGGCCTAAGTCTCAATTGTATTGTACTCTGTACGGCAGTGGCATAGCGAGAGGGGCTAGGGGGCAAGGAGGGACATCAGGCCCCGGATGCTACACACAAAGGAGCGTCAAATGATCCACAAAACAAAAAATTGCTGGATATTTTTTCTTTTTATTATAATTAATTTCTGTTAGCTCTTATATTGGTTCATACCCTTTTGCGAATGCAGAATATATCCAAGAATGTCAGACCATATAAAGTTGATCATAAAATTATAAGTAAAATCCAAAACTTACTCGTAAAGTGATTATAATATTCTTGTTTTACTTTTTTATTGTGTTGATCGATGAAAAAGCTCACGGGCTACTTGTTGTGGAGTGGTTACCGGAGTCAATGTCGCCATCCACTTTGGGACGTATCATATGTGTATTGAATTGAACAGCAGTCCTATGTGCTTAGTGCGAGTTTTTTAACGTTCTCAATAGCGTAAAAGTTAACCAAATTTTGTATGCAGTTGGAAAAGCGTCCCTAGCGGGCAAACGTAGGCGAACGATCCCATTCCATACAAATATAAGCCAACTTTTACGCTATCGAGAGCGTTAAAAAACTCGCACTAAGCACACTGACCGTTAAAACTGAAGCGCATGACTTCTTCATTAGAGAAATAGGCAGGTTGGTAATGCCAACCTGTGCGGCCCTACTATACCACCAGTAAGTCTGGTTGGTGATCACATTGCGCTGGTATAACACTCAGTGAGATAGCCCTGCTGCCTATTCTTCGGTAAATCTCTTAGTAGACTGTATAATAGCTAAAAAACAAAATCCGGTGATACTTGTCTGCGCCTAATCAGTTATGGCCACAAATGTATGGTGGTGACGAAAAGGTGATTTTCAGAAATTGCCTTAAATTAAAATAAGGCATTTACTAGTTCGTGCTGTATTACACAGGCCTCTCCAATTGCGCCCAACTGAGCACGATACTCGGCTTCTCTCTTCAATCCAAATTCAAGAAATTTCGACTAAGTATTTGAAAGAACATGTACATACATACCTTAGACGTAGAAAAAACAAATCAGTTAAAAAACCAACACGATAAAATCATGTGCTAGTAGTAGTGAACACAAAACGTGTGAACCGAATTCAAAATTCACGCCCTTCATCTATAGTAATCTATACTAATATATAATTTTATTTGCGTAATTACTGGTGGTAGGACCTCTTGTGAGGCCGTGCAGGTAGGTACTACCTTGCCTATTTCTGCCGTGAAGCAGTAATGCGTTTCGGTTTGAAGGGCGGGGCAGCCGTTGTAACTATACTGAGACCTTAGAACTGATATCTCAAGGTGGGTGGCGCGTTTACGTCGTAGATGTCTATGGGCTCCAGTAACCACTTAACACCAGATGGGCTGTAAGATCGTCCACCCATCTAAGCAAAAAAAAAAAAATCTACAGTGGTTTTTACGGATGTTCCGTTAAAAGTACTGAACCAGGCATCCGATTGACTTGAAACTTGGTATCCATGTAGGTACTTAATGGATAGGCCAATATTTATATGAGTGTTGGACTCCCTAATAATAATGACAATCAATAATAATATTAATTTTAAATGCGCATCGAAGGGGGCGACTACGGCTAATATGGTAATAAAATTACTATGTTGTAGGTATGTATTATGTTCAAAAAGCTAAATTACTTGGATCAGTACCGAATACTTCAATGAACATTAATTTCTGCTGTAACTAACAGACGGAATACACCTTTTTTTTTTTTTTTAATGCTGGGGAATCCATTTACGGATACCCGGTCGAGGGGGGTAACGGACCGGGTTATGTCGGACTCCGGCGCCTCCTGAGAGGAAGAAGGGGAGAAGAGAAGGGCCGAGGTCCTTCACCTCCCCCAATTTCTCACAGGAGACTACGCCTTGAAAAAGGCGTGCGAAGCACTTGCCCCGCAGAACGACTACCGACTAAACCCCATCGAGCTCCACCACACCGACTACACGAAACTTACGGTACCGCGATGCGCGCCGATAGTCTCGCCTTAGGCGGTACCCGTACTGATGTTAAGACGGGATTTCATCCCCGGGAAAATCCCGTAGAACCTCGTCTCGGGAGACACACCGTGAGCGGCGCACAGACGGAATACACCTAGAAAAAATTAACAGCATAATTTAAAGCAAATGGATATTTTCGATGGAACGGGTCGGTGAACCTGAAGGCAAGGGAATCATATCTTTATTCTTAAAGTTACAAGAAATTGCGCTAGCTATATAAGCTTCCGGCGGTATGGATGTAATATGCTCTGCGTCAACCCTGCCATCTCAATGGTCCGGACTGGCTCTGGCCTGGTCCAGGGTCGGGAGTTGGCTGTAAGCGGCAGGAGTTTTTGGTGAGGTTCAACTCCCACCGGGCGCGGTTGGGGATCCGGTGATTTTCTCCTGTACAAAAAAAAGTTTAAGACAATATCATGCAGGATCTTAAGAGACCATTCCTAAAGCCGTATCAAAAATTAATTACCTAGGCTAAACTAAACGTAGAATGGTAGTGAAAACCCACTGAGTTTCTTTGCCGGATGCTCTCAGTGAGTTCCGATTCTAGAGGCTAGTGTTAGCAAGTTGAGCACCGTAAGCTTACCTACCAAACTGTGCTTAGGAGAGGGTAAATTTCAATAAGAAAAAAGCAAATAGAAATTTTAATCCACAGATTCGGTAGAATCTGGCGCCAAGTTCCGTTCAAAAATCCCGTTGTAAACGGAGCGCCAGACTACCGACTGTGTTTACTGTGAGCAGAACAGTTTTTTGAGGTTGCGAAATTTTATTTAATTCTACGGTACTTCTGGTTCCTAAATTGTATATTATATCAATCACTCACAACTTTATTTTACTGATATTAACTAGTTATATCAATTACAACAATTAATCTACTTGAAATTATTAATTTTATCACCACAAACTATGGCTCGCTCAAAAATTTCGATCCTGACTTTTTTCGATGTAAAAAGTGACATGCCACAGACTATAAATATTCGAGAATAGTAATCTAAGGCCGCCAGGGTGCGCTGGAATTATTCCTATTTGTAATGGATTTTATGACCTGGTAACTGAGACCTTTAAGTCATGTCTTATTTTAATTTATATTCATATTTTTATGAAATCCACAGATTCGGTAGAATCTGGCGCCAAGTTCCGTTCAAAAATCCCGTTGTAAACGGAGCGCCAGACTACCGACTGTGTTTACTGTGAGCAGAACAGTTTTTTGAGGTTGCGAAATTTTATTTAATTCTACGGTACTTCTGGTTCCTAAATTGTATATTATATCAATCACTCACAACTTTATTTTACTGATATTAACTAGTTATATCAATTACAACAATTAATCTACTTGAAATTATTAATTTTATCACCACAAACTATGGCTCGCTCAAAAATTTCGATCCTGACTTTTTTCGATGTAAAAAGTGACATGCCACAGACTATAAATATTCGAGAATGGTAATCTACGGCCGCCAGGGTGCGCTGGAATTATTCCTATTTGTAATGGATTTTATGACCTGGTAACTGAGACCTTTAAGTCATGTCTTATTTTAATTTATATTCATATTTTTATGAAAAATGATATTATGGAGTGAAATGAAATGTGATATTATGGAGTGAAATGAAATGAAGATGATTAATTTGAGACATTAATCAAATGGGATGAAATGAAATGAGATGAGATGATATGGAATGAAATATAATCTCAGTAAAATGGTGGTGGTCATTTACTGAGATCTCAGTGGACTTTTTGGAGGAAACCGAGAAGTTACGTACAGCGGCTTTGTTTAATTTTCCCACATTTGTGCACTTTCACAGATATTAAACAGTTAATAAACCACTATTATTACACATTTACACCCGAAGAAACACTAAATAGACAAATTAAAACAAATCACACAACTTCACACCTCGCGTTCTCGCCAAAAAGTCATTATTCCTACATAAACTGTAGCTTCAAGGGGATAGTTTGCAGTTCTTATTGAACGGTTTATACAATAAATAACTTTAATGTTGTTACTGTTAGTATTTTAGTTTAAGTACTGCCGAAGCAAGTACTGTTGTTACTGTTGGAGAAACAATTTTGTTTTGTAATGTAATACCGAAATACTTTACGAGATGGCGTTACAAAAAATCCCTTCCCAAAACTATAAAACCGTTGTGATTGTCTACGAATAATAAATAATATAATAACTAATATTTATTCGTAGGTGATTGTTTAAGATGCTATGAATATTTCGGTTTTGATTTCATCAAAATAACTTGAACTTTACTATTGAATTCCGAAGAAAATTCTAATTAAGGCTGAGTTAAGTTCAGCTTTTTATTTAAGCCTCTTACTGTAGTTTTTAAATTACATTTATGCGGATTGATGTTTCAAGGCTTTCAGATTTTAATTTTAAATTCTGAAATAATTAAGAACAGCGTCATCTACCCTTCACATTTGAAACAAAATTTAATTCGGTTTAAATTTGTAAAAGTTGATGTTGATTATTATTACACTGTAACGCAGCGTTCCGTTTCGCGGGGCAACAGCAGCCAAAGGGAATGTGACTCAGGTCCGTGCCGCGACGACCCACCCCGCGCTACCCGCGCCCGCGCATCTGTTGCATCATTCGCACCCCCAATTAGTGCGCGCCAGACTTTGAAGCGGAGTACACGCGTCCCCGGTCGATACCGGAACTGACAACCCGAGAGTCTCATGCCAGTCGGGCACCTAACATTAAACTGGCAGCCCAAACGCGGGCCCTTTAACTAGTATTTCGGAGTGAATCTACGTAACTACGACACGTACTCGTCGTCAGTCACGGCGTCAATCCGATTTTCAAGACGTTGAAGAAGAAATTGGTTCAACCGCGGGACCGACGCCAACATTTACCGCAAACAACATGGCGTCATTACAAGAAAGTCAAATGGCAGCATTCGAACGCCTACTCGACCGAGTTTTTGAGCATAAAACTCAACTCGAATCATCAGCAACACCGACGTCGGAGCCGACATCGCCGCCTTCCTCGACGCCCGCTCACCATTCTGGGAACTTCGCGTCATGCACGGCGCGGTTCAGCGGAGCGCCCGGCGACTCACTCGACGGTTTCCTTGACACGGTCGAATCATACAAAGATTGTGCTGACGTAGGACACGCCATCGCGTTACGAGGACTCTCGATGTTACTAACCGGAAATGCAGCCGTGTGGTGGCAAGGCGTTAAAGCTAGCATCACTTCCTGGGACGACGCTTTATCATCGTTACGAAGCGCTTTCGGTGATTGCAGACCGCCCCATCGAGTCTACTTAGAGCTCTTCAAAATGTCGCAAGGACAAAGAGAGAAGACGGAGATCTTCGTTGCCAGAGCACGAGCCCTACTAGCTCGACTCCCACCTGGTGACCTTAGTGAGAAAGTTCAAATTGATATGCTTTACGGCCTTCTACACCGTCGTGTTCGTAAAAGATTAAGAAGAGACGAAATAACTTCATACGACACGTTATTAAAGAAAACGCGCCATATCGAGGACTCCATCTACGAGACCAGTCCGCCTGAATTTATTCATCATCCTCAGCGAGCGACGCCACGTTCATCGGGTAGTACCGTAGGCGAAGTTCCCGCCGGTGCTTCGACTTCGCAGCATACATACGCGCGGATGACGCCGCGGAAAATATTCAACTCGGGCGCCGCTGGCGGCCCGCCACGCGACGACAGCGCTGCGCCGAGCACCGTTCGAGTCCCCGCGCCTCGCTACACGAACACTGATAATGTATCATCTACGTCGATTGTTAAAAGACTGTTCTGTGTTTATTGCAAAAAGTACGGACATATTCGTGATGAGTGTTTAAAATTAGCGTCAAAAACGAAATTCGACAACGAAAATACGCAAGCTGTATCCTCGTGTTACGGGTGTGGTACCAAAGGTGTTACTCGGTCTCAGTGTACAAAGTGTAACGCAAGTTATTACGCCGTCGACGCTGCACGGACCCGATCAGTCACATCCGATTTACCTATTGGTAAAGTAAATACACAGCTGTCAAGTTCAGTGAACTCTATTCATCGCGACAGCTCGTTGCATACAGCTTGCACTTCAAACACCGTAAAGTCGTCCATTTATATTAATAATAATCGTAAACAATGTTTTGTTGATAATGAAAATAATTATTATCCTACCGATTTTAAGGCGATTCTTCCTCCGCGCTTTTTCGGTACTGATAACAAGGTTAGACTTCAAAATTATTCTAGACTTAATCATAATATAAACAATAATATTAGTTCTAGGAATGGGCCCCTGATGCGTTACTCGAGTGGTACCGAACCAAAACATAGTTATTCCGAGTCACCAAGTGGCCGCGATAGGGTGACCATGATGAACGAAAATAGGGTGACCATGGAAAACGTCGGACATTTTTCGACGATTAATTCTAATGTGAAAAGTGTTGCCCAGAGTAACTCTACTGAGCACCAGGTTAGGTTAAGACCAATTTTAAGTGTTCAAATTTTAGGTATACGAGGTAATGCTTTGTTGGATACGGGAGCTAAGAGTAGCGTTGCCGGTGCGTTGCTTTATGAATTGCTGTTAAAGCATAACCATCCGTGTGAGGAAACCAGGCGTCGGGTGAGGCTTGCAGACGGTTCCGCGCGTACCCGCCGAGTTTTGCTCACTACTCTAGAAGTAAGGATAAGTCCCGAAAGGTCAGTAACCCTTGAATTTACTGTTTTTCCAGATGCTCAAAATAATGAAACTTTGCTTGGCATGGATTTTTTGGTGGCGGCAGGTATTGTGCTTGACTTTGCTTCATCCACTTGGCATTTTTCGGGAAAACGGGTTACCGATCCAATTGAATATGAGTGCCCTAAGCCATGCATGTTTGCTTCTACTGCTGACTTCCTGCGTGATGATAAGGGTTCTATGCTTGGCTCCGATGAACGGCAGCAGCTATCACATTTATTGCAGCAGAATGGAGACATCTTTAGGGTGGGGGGAGCCCCAACCCTTTACGCCGAGCACCACATTGATACCGGTGATCATCCGCCTATATCGGTACCGCCGTATAGGCTCACTCCTGTGCTTCAACAGCGAGGAGAGGTTCTCGCAATCGATTTGTTCGGGCCACTGCCAGAAGAAGAGCAGGGGGAGCGATGGGTACTCCTGGTAGAGGATGTAGCTACAAGATGGGTAGAACTCTACGCACTTGTTGATGCCACCGCCGTGGCTTGCTCCCGAGTCCTACTGGAAGAGTATTTCCTTCGTTATGGCTTGCTTATGCGTCTAGGGGTGTAACACGTAAGTTCATGCCACGACGGGATGGCCCGTATCGCGTAGTAAAAATAGTTAGTCCTACAACGTACTTCATAGCAGACTTGTCAAACAATGTCATCGGCAAGTATCACACCGCGGATTTAACCCACTCTCCGTCAAATTCAAGTACGGATCCAATTATGCCAAAGAGGCAGAGAGGAAGGCCGCGTCTTCAGACTAACAGTCCCAAGTTGGACTCGGGACGCGTTCCCAACTTGGAGGGGGAGTATGTAACGCAACGTTCCGTTTCGCGGGGCAACAGCAGCCAAAGAGAATGTGACTCAGGTCCGTGCCGCGACGACCCACCCCGCGCTACCCGCGCCCGCGCATCTGTTGCATCAATCGCACCCCCAATTAGTGCGCGCCAGACTTTGAAGCGGAATACACGCGTCCCCGGTCGATACCGGAACTGACAACCCGAGAGTCTCATGCCAGTCGGGCACCTAACATTAAAACACTAATTAATTGAGCGTTTCATTAGCTTTTAAGCTGAGTGACTATAATTAATTTATTTTTATTAAGTAATAAATGAGCAAAAAATAATACTTAACAAAAAGATATGAAATCCGAACAAAAACAGTTTCACTGTAAAAAATTGCGCCAAGTCCACGTTTATAAAACTCATCTCAATAACATTTGCACTTTACAAAAAAAAGAAGACTTCAATAGCTTTCATTCTCTACAAAAATATGTGAAATACAAAAAAATACCAAGAAACCGTCATAAAGATGAAAAAATTAAAAAAAAATTGTTGAAAATTTAAAAATAAAAAAATAACAATTTTATCGTACTTGGCGCGCGTCATTGAGTACCCCAAATTTTTCAGGATAAATGAACATCCTTTCAATGTTTAGAAATTTATAAGTAGGTCAACCTATGAAATGCATAAATGTAATTAATGAATTATTATTTCATAATAAGTTTTACAAAAGTTAAGTAAAATCGACATCTCATACGTATGTTATTTGAATTTTTTTCATTTCCCACTCATCTTTTATGATTTGAACTAAACACCCTCTCGTGTTCGCTTATACAAATACAAGCTACTTACGAGTCGATACGTATGTATAAGTTGGCTTCAAAACATTTGAAAAAATTCTCAAAGATGTTTTTCAAAGGGTAGAAAAGAATAATAAAGTTTCAGCTGAATCTAAAGGGGTCGAACGCAAAAGTGGTCGATTTGGCATATAATAGCCCATAGGTATATAGTGAGAGCTGTTGAAAATTACCGTAGTTCTGTCTCAATTTCTCATAAAACGCTAACAAGAGCGAAAAAGACAACCTGGGTAACTTTTTCAGCTTTCACTGTATATTAAATCCGAACAAAAACAGTTTCACTGTAAAAAATTGCGCCAAGTCCACGTTTATAAAACTCATCTCAATAACATTTGCACTTTACAAAAAAAAGAAGACTTCAATAGCTTTCATTCTCTACAAAAATATGTGAAATACAAAAAAATACCAAGAAACCGTCATAAAGATGAAAAAATTAAAAAAAAAATGTTGAAAATTTAAAAATAAAAAATAAAAATTTTTATCGTACTTGGCGCGCGTCATTGAGTACCCCAAATTTTTCAGGATAAATGAACATCCTTTCAATGTTTAGAAATTTATAAGTAGGTCAACCTATGAAATGCATAAATGTAATTAATGAATTATTATTTCATAATAAGTTTTACAAAAGTTAAGTAAAATCGACATCTCATACGTATGTTATTTGAATTTTTTTCATTTCCCACTCATCTTTTATGATTTGAACTTAACACCCTCTCGTGTTCGCTTATACAAATACAAGCTACTTACGAGTCGATACGTATGTATACGTTGGCTTCAAAACATTTGAAAAAATTCTCAAAGATGTTTTTCAAAGGGTAGAAAAGAATAACAAAGTTTCAGCTGAATCTAAAGGGGTCGAACGCAAAAGTGGTCGATTTGGCATATAATAGCCCATAGGTATATAGTGAGAGCTGTTGAAAATTACCGTAGTTCTGTCTCAATTTCTCATAAAACGCTAACAAGAGCGAAAAAGACAACCTGGGTAACTTTTTCAGCTTTCACTGTATATTAAAGCAAAATGGTTTTTTTCTCGGGTTGAAATTCTTCCGAAAAATTTTGGGGTACTCAATGACGCGCGCCAAGTACGATAAAATTTTTATTTTTTATTTTTAAATTTTCAACATTTTTTTTTTAATTTTTTCATCTTTATGACGGTTTCTTGGTATTTTTTTGTATTTCACATATTTTTGTAGAGAATGAAAGCTATTGAAGTCTTCTTTTTTTTGTAAAGTGCAAATGTTATTGAGATGAGTTTTATAAACGTGGACTTGGCGCAATTTTTTACAGTGAAACTGTTTTTGTTCGGATTATCATTTTATCTATGTAATACCCAAATATATATTATTATAAAAATTTTTTTATTGCTTAGATGGGTGGACGAGCTCACAGCCCACCTGGTGTTAAGTGGTTACTGGAGCCCATAGACATCCACAACGTAAATGCGCCACCCACCTTGAGATACAAGTTCTAAGGTCTCAAGTATAGTTACGACCTGCTGAGGAACGTAACTCTGCGCTTGCGTTCCATCGAAGCAATGTCAGAGCTCGACTCAGACCACCGACCTGTCGTTATGCAGCTCGGTCGCCCCCACAACCCAGTCACAGCTACGAGAACCATGGTGGACTGGAAGAAGCTGGGCAAATGCTTAGCCGATGCCGCTCCACCAATCCTCCCCTGCGGCCCGGATTCAACTCCATCCCCCGAGGACACAGTCGAATCCATAAACATCATCACGGATCACATCTCTTCCGCGATCATAAGATCCTCAAAAGAAGTCGATGTGGAGGATAGCTTTCACCGCATCAGACTGTCCCCCGAACTTAGGAACCTCCTAAGAGTTAGAAACGCGGCAATCCGGGCCTACGATCAACTTCCCACACACTCAAACCGGATTCGGATGCGTCGTCTACAGCGGGATGTAAAATCTCGCCTAAGCGACGCCCGAAACGAGAATTGGGATAGTTATTTAGAAGAACTCGCGCCCTCTCATCAAGCATACTGGCGACTAGCAAGGACTCTCAAGTCCGAAACTACCGCTACTATGCCTCCTCTCGTACGCCCTTCAGGCCAACCACCGGCTTTCGATGACGATGACAAGGCAGAGTTGCTGGCCGATGCACTGCAAGAGCAGTGCACCACCAGCACTCAATACGCGGACCCCGAACACACCGAGGCAGTCGACAGGGAGGTCGAGCGCTGAGCTTCCCTGCCACCCTCGGACGCGTTACCCCCCATTACCTCTGACGAAGTTAGAGAAGTAATAGATAACTTTCAACCTAAGAAGGCACCCGGCTCCGACGGCATCCGCAACCGCGCGTTAAAACTCTTACCAGTCCAACTGATAACAATGTTGGCTACCATCTTAAATGCCGCTATGACGCACTGCATCTTTCCGGCGGTGTGGAAAGAAGCGGACGTTATCGGTATACACCAGCCGGGCAAACCGAATAATGAAACCGCTAGTTACCGTCCGATTAGTCTCCTCCCAGCGATAGGCAAAATTTACGAACGGCTCCTTCGGAAACGCCTCTGGGACTTCGTTACCGCGAATAAAATTCTAATAGACGAGCAGTTTGGATTCCGCGCCAAACACTCGTGCGTACAACAAGTGCACCGCCTCACGGAGCACATCTTAATAGGGCTAAATAGGCGTAAACAAATCCCGACCGGCGCCCTCTTCTTCGATGTAGCGAAGGCGTTCGACAAAGTCTGGCACAACGGTTTGATCTACAAACTGTACAACATGGGAGTGCCAGACAGACTCGTGCTCATCATACGAGACTTCTTGTCGAACCGTTCATTTCGATATCGAGTAGAGGGAACTCGTTCTCGTCCCCGTCATCTGACTGCCGGAGTCCCGGAAGGCTCCGCACTCTCCCCGTTACTATTTAGTTTGTATATCAACGATATACCCCGGTCTCCGGAGACCCATCTAGCGCTCTTCGCCGATGACACGGCTATCTACTACTCGTGTAGGAAGATGTCGTTGCTCCATCGGCGACTCCAGATCGCAGTAACCACCATGGGACAGTGGTTCCGGAAGTGGCGAATAGACATTAACCCCACGAAAAGCACAGCGGTGCTATTCAAAAGGGGTCGCCCTCCGAATACCACTTCGAGCACCCCACTCCCCAATAGGCGCGTAAACACCTCCGCCGTTAGCCCCATCACTCTCTTTGACCAGCCCATACCGTGGGCCTCGAAGGTCAAATACCTAGGCGTCACCCTTGACAGAGGGATGACATTCCGTCCCCACGTAAAAACGGTACGCGATCGCGCCGCGTTTATACTAGGACGACTCTACCCAATGCTTTGTAGACGAAGCAAACTGTCCCTCCGTAACAAGGTAACCCTCTACAAAACTTGCATACGCCCCGTCATGACGTATGCAAGCGTAGTGTTCGCTCACGCGGCCCGCACCAACTAGAAAACCCCTTCAGGTTATACAATCCCGATTCTGCAGGATAGCCGTCGGAGCACCATGGTTCCAGAGGAACGTGGACCTCCACGATGACCTGGAGCTCGACCCCGTCCGTAAGTATCTACAGTCGGCATCGCTGCGCCACTTTGAGAAGGCGGCACGACATGAGAACCCTCTCATCGTAGCCGCTGGAAATTACATACCCGATCCTGTAGACCGATTGGTAAACCGTCGACGTCGCCCAAAGCATGTCATCACGGATCCTCCTGATCCATTAACGGTGCTTTTAAGCAATACAAGCACCGGTCACCGTCCTCGTCGAACCCGTCGCTTGCGACGAAGGGCTCGACGAGCGAATTAACCCACAGACACAGCCCACTGAGTTTCTCGCCGGATCTTCTCAGTGGGTCGCGCTTCCGATCCGGTGGTAGATTCTGCGAAGCACTGCTCTTGCTAGGGCGGTGTTAGCAATTCTCCGGTTTGAGCCCCGCGAGCTCACCTACACAAGCTAGGGTACGCTGAAATAGCCTCTCAAGGCTATCAGCATAGGTAGGAAAAAAAAAAAAAAATAGTTACGACGGCTGCACCACCCTTCAAACCGAAACACATTACTGCTTCACGGCAGAAATAGGCAGGGTGGTGGTACCCACCCGCGCGGACTCACAAGAGGTCCTACCGCCAGTAATTACGCAAATTATAATTTTGCGGGTTTCATTTTTATTACACGATGTTATATTCCTTCACCGTGGAAGTCAATCGTGAACATTTGTTGAGTACGTATTTCATTTGAAAAATTGGTACCCGCCTGCGGGATTCGAACACCGATGCATCGCTTCAACACGAATGCACCGGACGTCTTATCCGTTAGTCCACGACGTCTACTATTATGTATGAAATATCTATAGGATTAATTATATCGCATGAAAATATCAATTTTTTTTTTCAAATATCATATTTTAGCGATCTTGAACCGGGTTTCATGGACTATCAAACAACGTTGTCGAAACGAAGATGTGCAGATGGGTAGTGTATGGGGAGGAGAATAGGTACTGGAGTTATCGAAATAAAAAAAGGTTTTTAAAAAATGAAGTCAAATGTACAGTGCACGCGAACTGAAATTACGAAATCCGCAACACGCAGGCTCCACTCAGAAAGAAGCTGTGGATTTCCGGAACATAACATCTTTGAGCACTGAGTAGCGCAGTGTGCTTAGTGCGAATTTTTTAACGTTCTCGATAGCGTAAAAGTTAGTTGATATTTGTATGGAATGGGGTCGTTTGCCTACGTTTGCCGCTAGGGGCTCTGTTCCAACTGCATACAAAATTGGGCTAACTTTTACGCTATCGAGAACGTTAAAAAACTCACACTAAGCATACATACCCCAAGCGTCCCCTAGGCGCGGGAATTTTGTAGGATGGGTTGTTTTGAAAATGAAAAAAGAAACCTAAACGCTCCATATAGAAGCTTACAATACTGAGGGAGTGCTCGCCTGCTGGCTTTCTGCGAAGCACTGCCCTTGCTAGGGTTAGTGCTAGCATCACTCCGGTTTGACATTCCCGATCCTGCGGACAGAATTGAAAGCAGTCGACGTCGCCCCAAAGACGTCATTTCGGATCCTCCCGATCCACTAACGGTGCTTTTAGGTACCTCAATCCCCGGCCATCGTTCTCGTCGAACCCGTCGCTTGCGACGAAGGGCTCGACGAGTAAATTAACCCTCAGACACAGCCCACTGAGTTTCTCTCCAGATATTCTCAGTGGGTCGCGTTTCCGATCCGGTGGTAGATTCTGCGAAGCACGGCTCTTGCGGGGGTTCGTGTTAGCAACGTCGTCAGGTTTGAGCCCCGTGAGCTCACCTACTAGTTAAGGTTACGCTGAAATAGCCTCTCAAGGCTATCAGCTTAGGTAGGAAAAAAAAACTGCTGGCTTCACTTTAGAAATTAAACTTACCAACAATAACATACGCATAACGGAAGTTAGGCAATCGCCCGATGCCCGTATTTGCTGAATCCACATCGGATGACCCCGTGCGTCATAACAGAAACTGCACCATTGCAGATTTAGCAATAAGTTTACTTTAATAAATATATTGTAATTATAAATTAGTCTTGTAGTACATTCAAACGAATAAACATCGTTTTAATTAAATAAATTCTTTTTTTTATAATTATCTCGTTCGCCGTAACTTAACTGGCGCAGTCGGTAGGATCGCGACACTCGCCTTGAATAGAACTCTTCAGGCTTGAGTGAACGGTATCAACCGTTATTTTCGCGAGCTCATACAACGAATCTACGAACGGCGACTATCATCAAGCGGGAGTTCCGGAGAATTGGGAGTCCTGCTGTACTACAAGGCCCGGTTGGAGATGCAAAGGACATTGGGGTGAGTGCAAGTTGTATTCCCAGTTTCCTGTGCTATATTTCCTGCCGTTATATCCTGAATGTTATGTGTGTTTGTGTATAGACTAAAATCGCTATAAACAAAGCACTACATACACTAGAGTAGGTGAATCTGATAGGTATTTTTTTTTATATGCATATGTCAATGACACAGTTGTAATTCGCTTGGATAGCAATATTATAAATCACAGGTACGTTTTATTGTTTGCTAAAATCGCGGATCATATAACGTTGCTGATAATTCATTTTCACGCTTTTGTCGTACAGAATAAGCAGAGTACTAGCTAATAATCTTACGTAAAATATTATTACAAAGTTATTTAATTGTGAGTTTTATAGTTTTGTGTTGTATAGCTTATAAAGATGGCAATGGCAAACATCGAACTAGCAACTTTTAAGTTCATTTCTGAACTGTTACCTAAGTACGATGGTAACCCTAAAACATTGAACTATTTTATTAAAGAAGTAGAAAATGTTATATCATTATTGGATCAACCAGTTAGGGTACACCCCGCTCTTATTAGCTTAATTAAGAGTAAACTGAGCGATACTGCAATTTGTGCAATAGCTTCCGAGGGAAACGTGGATAGTTGGCAAGCTATTAAAACAGCACTAACGCGTAGATTAGGCGAACCACGCAACGAAATACAATTGATGCAAGAATTAATAAGGTTGCGTCGTAATAAGAACGAAGACGCAGAGTCATTTGGTAAACGTTTGCGAGAAATATTAGACACATTAAACGTGGTAGGTAGACACACAGATAAGTCATACTACGAAAATATGGTAATAGACCAATATGTAAGTCACTTAGACTTTCACGTATCTATTGGGGTGAGGATTTCAAAACCCTCGACTCTAGAAGCAGCTATAGTAACGGCTAGACAAGAGGAAGCCCGATTAGCTTTTAATAGATTTAATAATAGTTTTAGTTCACTAAATATACAGCATAAGCAAAAGGAAATAACTAAGTCTAACCAAATCTCTTACCCGGTAAGTAACCTTCCCCCGCGTAATAGCTGGAACCCGGAGCTAAAACCACAACGAGGGCCAACCATGCCGTCTTGGAGAAGTGGTCCGGCGTCAGGTAAGGTGAGACCTAGCGGATCAGGTACCTTTAGGAATACAGGCAACTTTAGACCACAACTAAATGTACCTCGACAGCAAATAAACCCACCACAAAGAGTATCAGACGTCACTATGAGGTCAGTAAACAAGCCCGAAAAACCGCGCTTTGCACCGGAAGAAATGTTCTACACACAGCATAGCCAGGAGCAGTATTACCCTGACAATTACGACCCATATTACAGTGGTGAGTACTATAACCATAACATGCAATACAGCGACCAAAACTACGAGTATACGCCAGATATGTCGGGAGAAGAATCAAATCAACAGGATTTTCTTCAGGACGAGGACCAATCGAACCTCAGCTGATAAAGACTGTTAACCTCAACCACCACGGCAAAGACCACCTCCCTTACATCGAATTACCGGAGTTTCAAGGTAAATTTCTATTAGATACTGGTGCCTCACGTTGTATGATATCACCGGATGTAATAGCCGGTACTAGCCTCGAACACTGCATCGAACGTGAGCCATTTACAGTAAAAACCGCGCATGCTACTACTCGTCACGAGCACGTTGCAATTTTACCTTTACCTTACCTGTTCAACACCGATATACACCACAAATTTTTATTGTTCGATTTTGACCCAAAATATAAGGGCCTTATTGGGATGGACTTGTTTAAAAAATTAGGCTGTAATATAGATTTCAAAAACAAAGTGTTGCGAACATTTAATACTGAAATACCAATCTATTTCGACTATCCGGTAAAGCAAGTTAAGATAGAACCGAACTGCGAGAGGTTTATAACGGTTAAAACAAATTACACCGACGGTTATTATATTTGTGACGATTTCACTTGGTCTAAAGGATTAAAGTCACCAGCCGCGATAGTGACAGTAAAAAACGGGACTTTCAGGACATCTATAATCAATTATAATGATACACAGCAAATAGTGAGTAACAATCGTATGCTAGCCCTAAGCCCACTACCGTCACATTTGATAGAAAACAGTCAGAAGTACGAAATTAACAAAATTGAGACGGAAACTGACATAGATAAAGAACTTTGTGAAAATTTAAAGAAAATTCGTACCAGCCACATGAACGAAGAAGAAAAACGGGAAATTACTAAAATCTGCTATCAGTACCGTGACATATTCTACTCGGAAAACATTCCTTTATCGTTTACCCATACAGTAAAACACGAATTAAGACTAACCGACGAGACCCCCATCTTTGTACGAAGTTATAGACAGGCTCCCCAACAACGAACAGAGATACAAAAACAGGTAGATAGTCTATTAAAACAAGGAATCATCAGGGAAAGTATCTCCCCTTGGTCGTGCCCGGTACACATTGTTCCAAAAAAACCGGATGCATCAGGAAAAGTTAAATGGAGACTTGTTATTGACTATAGAAGACTTAATGACAGAATTATAGAAGACAAGTACCCCTTACCAAACATTAACGACATCCTTGACAGATTAGGGCGCGCACAATATTTCACGACCATAGATTTAGCAAGCGGCTACCATCAATTAGAAATGCACCCTAAAGACGTAGAGAAAACAGCGTTTACTACCGAAAGAGGCCACTATGAGTTCTTAAGAATGCCTTTCGGACTAAAAAATGCCCCGAGCACTTTCCAGCGTCTTATGGACCATATACTCCGAGGTATAGACAACGTATTTACGTACTTAGATGACGTCATAATAGCCGCGACGTCCCTACAAAACCACAATGAAAAACTGAAATTAGTATTTCAGCGATTCAAAATGCATAATCTGAAAGTTCAGTTAGACAAATCAGAATTTCTACAGAAGCACGTTAACTTTCTAGGACATGAATTGACTGACCAAGGACTAAATCCTAACAAGGACAAAATTAAAGCAGTATTAAATTTCCCTATACCACAAACGCAAAAAGACATAAAAGCTTTCTTAGGACTAGTCGGGTACTATAGGAAGTTTATTAAGGACTTTGCGAAGTTGACGAAACCTTTAACAGCATGTCTAAAAAAGAACGCAAAGGTTGAACATACAAACGAATTTTTAGACGCAGTTGATAAATGCAAACAAATCCTAACAAACGCCCCAATCCTGCAATACCCTGACTTCGACGAACCGTTTATTTTAACGACAGACGCATCTGACTTTGCTTTAGGAGCAGTACTTTCCCAAGGCAATGTGGGCTCAGATAAACCAGTAGCCTATGCCTCAAGGACATTATCAGATACTGAGATCCGTTACTCTACCATAGAGAAAGAACTGTTAGGGATAGTATGGGCAATTAAGTATTTTAGACCTTACTTATATGGCCGTAAATTTACAATTTATACGGACCATAGACCCCTTACATGGTTAATGAGTCTAAAGGACCCTAACTCTAAATTAACACGATGGAAACTAAAGTTAGCAGAGTATGATTACAAAGTTGTTTATAAAAAGGGCAAACAAAACACTAACGCAGATGCACTATCCCGAGAAAAAATTTTTCATAATAGTATAGATTCTCTAGCTGTTAATGTTGATGACAATAGTGACGACAACATAATAAATAGAATATTCGAAAACGCCCGTAGACAGGCAGAGATAGAAACTAATGACCCGAATAACCAAGACAATGAACGTAACAATACTGACAATAACGACCAACCTTATAACAACAATGACGTAGAAATGACCAGTATCTATCCCTCTCAAATTGACGAAGAGACAGACACAAGAAGTGCAACAACAGTCGACCCCGATCAATTAGTTTCTACAAATCATACCCAACCTGATAATGAAAATAACGGTATCCTTATAATATCCGACGCTATTGATAGACAGTTGAAACAATTTTACGTTAGGTCCACACCAGGTTCTACATACAGAGTAGAGGATAGATCAACAAACTCTAGGACAGTTATTAAGGATGTTTTCATCCCAGTAAATAACACTGAATCAGAAATTATCAAATTTTTAAAGGAACACACAATAGCTGACCGTATTTTTCATTGTTATTTTTACGACGAAAATCTATACTTAGCCTTTTCAAGAGTGTATACTACGATATTTAATGACAGAGGACCTAAATTAATAAGATGTACTTCGCGGGTCACACTTGTTGAAAATAAAACTGAACAACAAGAACTCATTAAGCGATATCACGAAGGTAAATCATCGCATCGCGGTATCCAAGAGACCTTTAAGCATCTGCATAGGAATTATCACTGGCCTAATATGTTATTGACAGTTCAAAGGTTCATTAATCAATGCGACCTTTGCCTAAAGGCCAAATATGAAAGAAATCCCTTAAAACCTCCATTGATTATAACAGAGACACCTACGAAGCCATTTCAACACTTGTTCATGGATCTCTATAGTACTGGAGGTGCAACGTTTTTAACAATTATCGACAATTTCTCTAAATTTGCCCAGGCGGTACCTCTGAATGCTTCTAGTAGTGTTCACATCGCAGAAGCTCTATTACAAGTATTTTCTGTACTAGGACTACCTCTTAGAATCACCACAGACTCAGATACAAAGTTCGATAATGACGTCATAAAAGAGATATGTGCTTCGCATGATATCCACATTCACTTCACGACGCCTTACAACCCAAACTCTAACTCACCCATTGAACGATTTCATTCAACCATCGCAGAAATAATAAGAATTCAGAGAATGACAAATAAAGACGACCCCATACAATTGATCATGAAATACGCTATAATCGCCTATAACAACGCTATTCATTCTACAACAGGCTATACACCACGTGAGCTTTTATTCGGTCATACGGCATCCCGAAATCCATTAGAGCTATATTATCCTAAAGAATTTTATCAAGATTATGTCCTCAATCACCGCAAGAATGCAGAAGCAGTACAGGAATGTATAGCAGCCCACGTGTCTAAGAACAAAGAGCAGGTAATAGAAAAGAGAAACCAGGCAGCGGAAACAATCACGTTTAAGGTAGGTGAAACCGTTTACAAACAGGTCGCCAAAACCACCAGGAGCGACAAGACAAAACCAGTATTTAAAGGTCCGTATAAAATCATTCATTTACACCCTAATAATGTCGCAGAAATTATAGGGCACCACCCAAATTCTAAATCGATTCGAGTTCATTTCAAACTCTTACATAGACCACATCTTGTTCCAGGACCCTCATCGCAGGAGCCTTCGTGCTCTACACAGCCGCCGACTTGACCCTTAATCCTATAGACAATACTAATGGCATCCTTTTGTTAAAACAAGGACAAATTTTGAAGCAGATAGACACTTTTAGTCTGGCCTGCGTATATAACGTATCGTATTTACATGAAACAACCTTAAAGCTTATGTCTTTATATGCCAGTACTAAAGCTGCTGAAGGTAACGAAGAGTTGCATAGAGCATATAAGGATCAAATAGAAAATAGTTTACATTTAATAGGGAAGAAGTTAGCATTTATTGCACCGCACCATAGATTTAGACGTGGCTTAATTAACGGTTTAGGTTCAGTAGTTAAAACTATTACAGGTAATCTGGATTATGAAGACGCTATTAAGTTTGAAAATGAATTATCTAATCTACGTAATTCAGTCCATAATATTAACATATCTCAAAAACAAACTTTATTCATAGCAAAGCACGCAGTTGAAGAATTTAGTAAACAGATCAAGTTATTAGACGAAAATCAGAAAAAGATAGGTTCAATGTTAAAAAACGCCACTTTAAGTAATAACGTAGTAATAAGCAGATTGCACTTTTTAGATTTATATATCCAAATATATTTTAGTTTGCAATTACTCTTAGATAAATTAGTTATATTAGAAGACGCCATGACCTTTGCACAACTAGAAGTAATGCATCCTAGCATTATAGCTCCACACAGTCTTATAAGTGAAATAACAGCTATTCAAAAACTTTACCAATTTAGACCCGTTGATAGAATAAGTATTAAAAATATTCATAGTATAGAGAGCTCTATTAGCGTAAAAGCGTATAGCACAAACGACGCACTAACATTCATACTAGATATCCCTTCCATAGATGAAAACCTTTATGACCTTATCCATCTATACTCCATACCAGATAAACAAAACCTCACCATTATTCCTAAATCCAAATACATAGCACTGGGAACCAACGAGTACTCATACCTGGAGGAAGATTGCAAGAAGATCACACAAGACGTCCAACTTTGCACATCGCTGAACACCCAACCTGTGGAGAACTCTGAAGACTGCATAGTAACTCTTATAAAACACGAGAGCACAAACTGCACCCGTGCCAGGATGAATCTGAAACAAGGCAAGGTCCAGAGACTAGAAGACAACAAATGGCTTATCATCTTGAAAGACGAACAAATCCTGAAATCTCGCTGCGGAAGGAAATCTGACTATAAAAAGATGTCAGGAATATACATCGCCAGCATTACAAGCGATTGCCAAGTGGAAATATTCAACCGAACACTGAAGACAAACACGGATACTATTACAGCTGATGAAGTCGTACCCATTCCCAGCGAAACCACTATTCTAGAAGGGAATATTCGCTATAACCTACAACTGAAAGATATATCACTGGATAGCATCCACGAACTGATGGACCGGGTCGAAAACATTCAACAACCTATCATCGACTGGCAGACTATGATGACTACCCCAAGTTGGTCAACACTGGGACTCTACCTCATTCTGATAGCAATAATCATCTGGAAGCTGTGGCAGTGGAGACAGCGACGACTACAATCAAAGAACGAGAGCCCCGAGAACACTAGCACCGAGGACGCTGCTGGAAGCTGCGGGACGCGCTTCTATCTTAAGGAGGGAGGAGTTAGGCAATCGCCCGATGCCCGTATTTGCTGAATCCACATCGGATGACCCCGTGCGTCATAACAGAAACTGCACCATTGCAGATTTAGCAATAAGTTTACTTTAATAAATATATTGTAATTATAAATTAGTCTTGTAGTACATTCAAACGAATAAACATCGTTTTAATTAAATAAATTCTTTTTTTTATAATTATCTCGTTCGCCGTAACTTAACTCGGATCAAGTTAAAATTAGCTTCGCTAGCTAGGCAACCGACAATGTTGTAATTTGGATTCGGTAACCGTTTCCCTGATATTTTCCACATTTCACTTTACTTGGTTTTTGATAGAACTAGATAGAAAATTAATTAAGCGCCATCTACATGACTAAAATTTATAATAAAATTTTAATTCATACTCTGACATTTGTAATTAATAGTTCAGGATTTTTAAAAAAGGGAATTTCACATTTTCAAATTTTCAAATTTGTTTACCTTAAATTAATACTAACAGACTTGCATACGATGAAGTTCTAAATTTGGTGCATAGTCTATTTCAGGAATCGTCGGATTACAATTAGTTTTAAAGTATTATACTAGATGTCACTATATGTACAATTTAAAATAAGCACAATATTTCCATTACAATTTTATTATTTATTTGTAGACTATACGTGAGCATAATTGCAAATAAAATTAATAATACTAAGAATTAGTTTCTCTTTACGTCGTATTTCATTATTAAATTGAATGTGTTTTTTTTATGTTTGAAATGAGTAGTAATCTATAGTTTTATATTTGTTATTAACAAATAATAATTTAAACCCCACAATCAAAATAATAACACAATGCTTAACGCAAAATAAAACGACGATGATCGCTATTATCTATTGTACATTGTCTATGATAGGGTATTCCTTTCAACATAGCACTTCAAAGGTTATTATTTATTATGCATTAAAACATATAAGGTTCCGTAGATTTTTATTTTAGGACGAGATTACATCAAAGAAAAATCACAGAATATTATTCAATTATCTTTATGAATTACATTTATAATATTAGGGCGCGTCACACATTTTTTTTTATTGCCCTTGTAGGCAGACGAGCATACGGCCCACCTGATGGTGAGTGGTTACCGTCGCCCATTGACTTCAGCAATGCTAGGGGCAGAGCCAAGCCGCTGCCTACCGCTTAATACTCTCCACAAGCCTCGTTTGAAGAAGGACATGTCATAGCGCTCGGGAAACGCCGTGAAGGGGAGCTCATTCCATAGCCGGATGGTACGTGGCAAAAAAAGACCTCTGGAAACGCACTGTTAATTTACCTATTTTTATCATTTTGAAGGTAATTTTCAGATTAATTCATTCATAGTCTAAATCAGCTAATTTCACACTAAATATATTAAACTTTTTAACGTTAGATACAAGATATATTTAGATATTTTTTATAATCGACGCTAATGATTCACTGATGATTAGTTATAGTGGTAAATTTTAAATAATTTAAAGTTATGTAAAGGCTAGTTAAGTTAAGTTAAGTAAAGGTAATTTTAAGTAAAGGCAGACAAAATTACGGTTAACTCTGTTTTACTTGGAATTTTATCGGACAAAAAATTTCTAACATTTTTTTTTTCTGAGAAAATGTATTAATTGTATTTAATTTTTCCTAATTTTTTTCCCTTTTCGGAAAACTTTCTTTTCAGCGAACCCTAAATTTTAGTCGAGTCATGTCATACAAAAGTGTTGACAGAAAACAAAAATTTCTACTTATTTGATTCAACCATTATGCATTCTTAGAACAATAAAAAAAGTGATTTAATTATTGACCCCTCAGTAGATATTTGTGAAAAGAAAGCTATAAAACGGTGATTTCAAACCAAGAAGCTTAGGTTTAAAAGACGAAATCCGATCATATGTATCATTTTTACATTAATTTTCTGGCAACATTTATCCGATAGTTGACCGAAAAAGAACCGAAAGCTCTGGAAGAACTGAAACCGAGTAAGCGTAATACCTCAAATACCTCAATTTCATTCTAAAACGGATTCTTGTGTTGAAGAGTCGTACTCTAAGCTTCCTTAATTAACATAGTAGCTTTTATACCTGCGTATCGCTCGAAGAGAACAAAATTTATAGGTAAGTCTATTTTTAATTTACAAATATAAGTTATTGATCGTGGAATAATTAAGAATGGTTTACAACAGGTGTGTATTTAATTAAGCTTGGAACATTTTCATATGAAAAATCGCCGTAACTTCACAGACTATGAAACTGCTAATTTTCTCAACATTGGAACCGTTTAATGACCACATACTTAGTCTACTGGAATCATATTACAGATATGGTGACAATTCGTAAATTTATTGGCAGGACAGTATACTGTTTTAAAGACTTTTTTTTGAGAAACATAAATGTCCCGTTGTTTATAAATAAACTGTTTTTTTTATTTATTGCTTAGATGGGTGGACGAGCTCACAGCGCACCTGGTGTTAAGTGGTTACTAGAGCCCATAGACATCTACAGCATCACCCACCTTGAGATATAAGTTCTAAGGTCTCAAGCATAGTTACAACGGCTGCCCCACCCTTCAAACCGAAACGCATTACTGCTTCACGGCAGAAATAGGCGGGGTGGTGGTATAGTAAGCGGCACGTAAGTTGGCAAGGTTTTGGCGTAGTGAGGGTAATGTTGCGCATAGTGCACATTGCAATAAAAAATGGACCCACGTATAATTTAATTTTTTGAATTTTTTATTTGCTATAATTTATTTTAAGCCTGTGTGCTTAGAAGAAAGTTAAAGAAAAGAGAGGAATTCGTAAAGTGTTTTAGGTGTTATAAATAAAATACAATTAAAAGATAAGAAGTTTATAAAAATAATTTTTAGTGAGGGTAATCTAAGTGTCAATACTAAAAATTTGTCTTCTAAGATTTGTTTTAATTTAAATATAATACAGCTTATTTTGTTATGATTTATTGATACCAGGTTGATCACCGGCCTCTAATACTCTCATTTTAACAATTATTTCTCCTCTGAACTCAGTCAAACTAAAAACTTAATTATCATCACCATGGATATTTATTCCAAACTATTTGCAAACTGGAAGACTTATCTGCAACAATGAACTTAAGAATTGTACAACATGAAGATTTGAAGAATGCAGCTATCACAGATCTCCCACATAAAACCATAGCGAGTTTATCCCGTGAGTTTGCTGAATTTAAATCATTTGTGTGTAATGCACTAACTGCTTTGAAAACTCAAATCGAGTTGCTTACTTTGGGCCTGGACAGACACGAAATGATGTCTCGTCGGAAAGTACTGTTGCTTCATGGGTTCAACAATAATTAAGACCCTTCAGCTACTGTTTTGGATATTTTAAAAGGTCCCACGAAATTGAGTCATATTATTTCAACTGATATAGTAACTTATCATCTTGGAGCTAATAAAAGCAAGCCTCGTACAGTTTTAATAAGGTTTAAATGCCATAGCCATCGAGAAGTTTGGAAGAATAAAGTTTTGCTGAAGGGTTCTGGTTTGACAGTGTCTGAATTCTTGACGAAGTCCCGCCATGACGCGGTTTCTGGGTGCTCACAAACACTGGCCTTAAGCAGTGCTGGACATCAGAAGGCAAGATAGTAGTAATCCAGCTGTCTGATAAAGCACGTCGGAAGATAGAGACTGTCGCTGAGCTCCGTCTGTTGATAAATCAGTACCCTGTGGCACCAGCGCCTAGTGATGAGTCTGCTGAAGCCGTAAAAACATCAAAATAGCAGGTCAAGAATACGTCGGACAAGAGGATCCGTAAACCGCCTATATACCTAATAATGTTTCACTTTATTTATTTTATGGAAAGTTTAATATTAAATAATATTTATTTTTTATTATTTTACTTCGTTAAAATTCTTTGATGTATTCCATACTAATTTTTATGTCTATCTTTCTGTTTTACTTTATTTCTTTGTTTGGCGTCTGATAATTTTGATACATAAATTAATATAGTTTGTTAATGTTTGTTGGATAAACTTAGTTATGACTTTGACAAGTTTGACACAATTACATGTTTTGGTATGTTATCTCCTTTCACAATAGAACTTTGGCTCTGGCTTTTGGCCATCAATTTTAGTTGTAGGTATACCAAATCATTATGATTTAAAATAATTGTTTTTAATTTGTTGTCCTATGAGGTTAGTGTCAAAATAATATATTTTGTATTCTTAGAATTTATTACGGATTTTAGGGTAATTTTTATTTTATTTTTTTGTTTTCTTTAGTCTTTGTTTATTATTTTATTGGTGTTATTGATTTTTATTACTTATTTAAGGCATTTAATGTACAGTGACACTGATGATAATTTTTTGTCATGTTCTTCTTCTGTTTCTTCTGATAGAAGCTTTGCTAGTGCGTTTGATAATGACGATTCCACTCATCTACGCGATCAACTTGTTTATTCCCTTTCGTCTTCTTCTAAATGTTTCAACGTCGTTCATATCAATGCTCAAAGTGTTCACGCACATTTTCCTGATCTGTTATCTTCCTTTGACTCAGACCATGTTCACGTTGTGCTTATCTCTGAGACTTTTCTTAAGCCTTCACTCCCATCCTCGCAATATGCACTCCCTGGGTACAAACTTTTGCGAAATGATAGGACGGGTCACAGATATGGTGGTGTTGCAATCTACCTCCGTGCTGATCTGAAGCATACAGTCGTTGATCAGTCACCAAGCGAATATACTCAATCTGCTGAGCACCTCTTTATAGAGGTAGCTATCCAGCACACCAAGATACTTCTTGGTGTTTTTTGTAGTCCTTCAAGTCACATTGATTATTTCTCATCTTTTGATAGTATGTTAGAAAATGTATGTTCTATATATGACCATGTCTTGATCCTTGGAGACTTCAACACTTGCGTAATCAGGGATGACGCACGGTCTCAGCGATTCCTCTCTCTAGTCTCTTCTGTAAACATGCACCTTCTTCCCTTGGGAACGACTCATCGCGCTCCTAACTCTACTCTTTCTCTCTTAGATCTTATTATTGTCTCTGACCCTTCCAAAGTTTCAAGGCATGGACAGCTATCAGCTTCGTTCTCTTATCACGACCTTATTTACCTTTCTTACAAAATTCGTTGTCCTCGATGCAAATCTAAATTTCTCTTTCTCCGCAGTTTCAAAGATATTTCTCTCGAGCGTTTGAGGATTGATGCTGGTAATGTGGACTGGTCGTCTGTTTACAACTGCAGTGACATCGACAGTAAAGTTTCTGCCTTCAACGACCTACTATTAGATCTCTACAACAACCATGTACATGTTCAAGCAGTCGCTGTTAGTTTTTTTTCCTCCTTGTCCTGTTTTAGGTTTCATACTTCAGTGTGTTTTTTATACAAAGTAATTGTTACTGTAATTATAGAGTAGATTTAGTAGATCAGCGAACAATATTTTTATTATGGTTACTATCATAGATAGAAAAAAACTATTAAGTATATTTTAATTTGTTGCTCTTCTTGTTTTCTTTTCGTGGATTTAGAAACATCAAATTGTGATAATATGTTACATGTGTTATTTCGCGGATCTTACAACATTATTTCTGAATTCCAAATATTTTAAGGTTAATATCTCGTTTTTACTTGTGACACAATAATTCACCAATATTATGCAAATTTATATGTGCCAGGTCAATTTCGTTCTAATTTATATCATACGTATATATTTTTTTGTCTCCATAGGAACATGGGGCTTTTAGCTGCATTAGTGGTAAACGCGGTCGGCGGTGCTGTAATATATGGCACTGGGGGTCTCTTGACTCCATTAGTGGCTCCCGTGCTGGGTTTCGGCTCAGCGGGAATAGCGGCAGGAACCACAGCCGCTGCTGCACAAGCATACTACGGAAATTTAGTGGCCGGCAGTATTGTGTCACAGTTGACTGCTGCTGCCATGGTAGCCCCCACGCCGTAAGATAATCTTTTTACTTAATTAAAAAAAATTACACCATTCTCGCTTCCCGTTTGGCAATAAAACGGGGAGCGTGTAGAAAGTCATTGCGCGCTTACCATGTAGATCTTGTGGTTAAAACGTAGGTATGTCTGATTCTGGTCTTTAATGTCAATGTCTATCTAATAATGCATTATTTTCACGCCAGAATGTTAGGACGACTATTTTGTGTGCTATCAGTCCGTGAGGGGAGGGGGGCTTGATTTTATTATTTTAAAAATATAAAGACGCGTATTGCGTACTTCCCACAAAATCACTACCTATATTCGATTCGATCGAAGCACGCGTACCTAATAATATAGAAAACAATTTCCAATAAGCTGAATACAAATAGGGTAAAGATCCTTAAAATGTTTTTATTTTTCTATTTTATGCTTCGACTTAAACGAAAGTAAGAGACAGCTCACATCGTAACACACAGCTTAAATATTATGTGTATTAGCTATGTCTCACATTTCATGTTTACTTCTTCCAGATGAGGTGATGCTAAACATCACCCGTTCTCGACATCGCTCCAGGATCGGACCTTTTCTGTTTTATTTGTAATTAAAATGCATTTAAATTTTTAATAAATTTGTCGATGCGATGTAGTAAGAGTACTTTATTTTGTCCTAAAGGTGTGATAAAGCATCCCCTATTCTAAAAAATGGTTGGTAAACTAAATAGTAAAGTCTAGACCCAGTACCATGGTATTAATATCACATTATTGTATTCTAGTAGGTAATCTAGTTTATGTGTATACAGTACAGCCCTCGAGTAGCACTTCTTATATTATACTACGTTTTCTATGGAGATAACATAGATTGAATTTGGCCCCCCTAAAAAAAGGTGGTGTGAGGTAATAGTTTGCTTAATAAAACCACTTCGATAAAGCGGCACGACACGAGAACCCTCTCATCGTGGCCGCCGGTAACTACATTCCCGATCCTGCGGACAGAATGGAAAGCAGTCGACGTCGCCCAAAACACGTCATCTCGGATCCTCCTGATCCACTAACGGTGCTTTTAGGTACTTCAAGCACCGGTCACCGTTCTCGTCGAACCCGTCGCTTGCGACGAAGGGCTCGACGAGTAAATTAACTCTCAGACACAGCCCACTGAGTTTCTCGCCGGATCTTCTCAGTGGGTCGCGTTTCCGATCCAGTGGTAGATTCTGCGAAGCACGGCTCTTGCTAGGGTTCGTGTTAGCAACATCGTCAGGTTTGAGCCCCGTGAGCTCACCTACTAAAGTTAGGGTTACGCTGACATAGCCGCTAGGGCTATCAGATTAGGTAGGAAAAAAATAAATAAATAAATAATCATTGGGAATTTAATTGTTTTTATGATCGAACAATCGCCAATAGTCGTTGAACAAACGATAATTGATCAAAATTAATTAATCTGAGCGATAAAAATATCTAGTAAGGAGGGCCAACTTAAGGGTGATTTGTTGAATTAATCACTACATAGTATAAAACAAAGTCGCTTTCTCTGTCCCTATATCTGCCTATCCCTATGTATGCTCAAATCTTTAAAACTACGCAACGGATTTTGATGCGGTTTTTTTAATAACATCCAGAATCCAGAAATCTCCATTGTGGAGAAATCAATAATAAATTACATTTTCTGAAGCGAAGCGAGGGCGGGTCCCTAGTATTAAATAAATAAAAGACGAAACAAACAATTTTCACATTCGAACATTAACGAACAAACGACGAACAAATAATTAAAAATAAAAAAAATCGAAAAACAAAAAAGTGGGGTCAAATTCAGTGAGCCGATATTACCTAGGCGGCACTGAAAATTTCGGGAATTAACGAAGTGACACAACATTACTATTTAAAAATGTATTTATTGCTTTTCGAAGTATTCTCCGCGAAATTTGACACATTTTTCCGTACGATGGAACCAATCATTGAAGCAACCATTCCATTCGGAAGTTGGGGTCTCCAAAATGGCCATTTCGTAGGCGTTCACAGCTTCTTCAGGTGCTGAAAATCTCTGTCCACGCAATTTATTCTTTATTTTAGGGAAAGTATAGAAATCATTAGGGCTTAGGTCGGGGCTGTACGGCGAATGGTCTAATAATTCTATGTTTTCTTGCTCTAAAAACTCTTTTGTTCTGTGCGCGGTGTGAGAACTCGCATTGTCGTGATGGAGGATGATGCGGCGGTTGCAGTTCTCTTTAGGAGTTCAGAAACGACCTGTGGCAAACAAATGCTAGCATACCATTCTACATTAACCGTTCTTTGTCCCTTAAGAGGAATAGTCGTAACATGGCCGGTTTTGGAGACAAACGTGGCCACCATTTTTTTTTCAACACTCCGTGAACGAACAATTTTTGTTGGCTTTAACTCATTTTCGAACACCCAAATTCGTGACTGGTTTTTTGTTTCGGGTTCCTACGCGTATATTCAGGATTCGTCACCTGATACAATGTTGTATACAGCATTTGAGGATCCTGCGTGCAATCTTTCGAGGGTTCTGACGCACCAAGTAACGCGAGCCGCTTTTTGCTCTTCACAGAGCGAATGCGGTATCTATCGGGAAAACAACTTTTTTACACCTAATTGTTCATGCAAGATTATTTGTATTTGACTCATGCCAATGTCTAAAGTTGCCTGAATTTCGCGGTATGTCACATGTCGATCTTCCTCAATCAGCTTACGCACAGCATCAACGTTTTCTTGGGTGACTGCAGTTTTTGGACGACCTTGACGGGGATCATCACTGAGCTTGACACATCCACGTTGAAACTCAGCAAACCAGCGATAAATTGTTGTTTTGGATGGGGCTTCATCACCAAATGCAGAAATCATCCGGTCAACACACTGTTTTTGTGTTAAACCACTTCGAAAGTCATAATAAATCATCGCTCTTGAATTTTCTCGAGTCAATTCCATTTTCTCAACGACTAAACAAGTTTGACAAAACCTCGTGACAAGACCGAGAATCTTTTTTTAAATAAATAAATGGTATTCGATTTTTAAAACCAAGGAGTTTTCAATTAAAAAGATTTTAATATGACAGGAACAGTGGAAATATTCCATTCCCGATACTTATAGTGCAGCCCTCGTAGGTACGGTATGTATGTACCTATCTCCATTCTCCATTATGCAAATAACCGTGTTGACTTATATAAAAAGTTATGTTTATTTCTTACTGTAAATAATATACAATTATAAGTACATACCTATGTATATAATTAATATTTAATTTATTAATTACTGTTTTTTTCCTTAGCGTAGAATTTTGTATTAGAGATAGTTTTTATCCTGCTGATCCTTTCCTTTAACCCAGTCTTTCTCAAAGTGGGCGATAACGCCCCCTGGGGGGCGTTTGAAACCTAGAGGGGGGCGTTAAGGGGCCCAGGAAAAAATGGGGGGCGTTGATGTGGGTTAGGGGGGCGCTGTAAAATTTGTAATTTCATTTACTTTATAGTATTTTAAATTTTACTAAAATTAAAACTCACCTACTACACTATAACGAATAATTAGTTTATATTTCTACCCTGTAGGTATGATGTTATAAAAACTTAAAATAATTAACATAGATTTCGTAGGATAGCCCACACACCGTACGCAATCAAGTTGTAACAAGTTTCTGCGGAACATGATCGATGATAGTTAAAAAATTAGAGCAATTTTACCTTAATTACATTGCACCAGAAAATATTTTAAACATTAGAAAAAAAACTACCATGCAGAGTTTTAAAATATTACACATACGTAAACTAACACAAATTGAGGTTTTCTTTACTTTCTTTCTTGTTTTTAACATAAGGGCATTTTAAAGCATTTTCCTAGCATTTTATAAGAAATTACTGATGTAAGAATCATAATTTTTATATAAAATGGAAATGCGTATATAATTATTGTTCAAAAACTTGTCTTAGATTATTATTTTTTACAATTTACCCATTACCGTCCAATGTCAAATAGTATAATAGTATAGTAAGCCTAAACAGCTAACTTATTGTAAACATTGTTTACTATTTTATTTCCATATAATAATAGGTTGGGGAAAAAGTTTCTTCGCATTTTTTAAGAAAATTCACAACATTTTTTAATATAGTTTATTCACAGTTAACTAAAGTATGTCGGTACCATTTTGTTCGATAACTTTTTGCCATCTTGTAGGTGATCCCATTGCTATTGAAATTTTGGGGCTTCTGATCAAAATACCGCGACAATTGGTTTTGGCAGTCCTCTCGTGATGTTAACCTGACACTGCCTAAAGAATTCTGAAGAGACCGAAACAGGTATAAATCTGAAGGTGCAAGGTCAGAACTATACGGCGGATGCATTAACACCTCCCAGCCAAGCTCTCTTAATTTTTGCTGAGTGGGTAAAGATGTGTGAGGTCTAGCGTTATCGTGATGAAAAACTACACCCCTTCTGTTGATTAATTCCGGCCGCTTTCTCTCAGCTTCTTGCTTTAATCTCATCAGTTGTTCGCAGTAGAGTTCAGAATCGATGGTTCTACCTAGTGGTAACAGCTCATAATGTATAATGCCCTTCCAATCCCACCACACACACAGCATCACCTTGTGGCGAGTTAACCCGGGTTTCGCCAGAGTCTGTGAAGCCTGACCGGCCTTTGACCACAACCTTTCTCGTACGTTCTTGTCGTACGTGATCCACTTTTCATCACCAGTTATCAGCTTCTTCAAAAATGGTTCGGTTTCATTACGTCGTAATAAAGAATCACAAATGAGTACACGGTTCATTAGGTTTCTTTCAGTGAGCTTTTTTGTGTACCCAGTTTTTTTCAAATGCGCCATAACTATTTTGTGATCAATTCCCAGTTCTTCAGTTACGTTGTAACTACTGATATGCCGATCTTGCCCCACTTTTTCAAAAATGGCATCGATTTTATGCGTAATAAGGCGACCAGAGCGACGTGCGTTTTTGACATCAAAATTTCCGAATTGAAAACGCTTAAACCAAATTGGCAAAACGCAAATTTTTTTCACGGCTTGCGTTGCTTTTTTACCTTTTTTGTAGTAAAATTTTAAAATGTATCGAATATCTTCTTAAAATAAATAAAAATCACACATCTTCCTAATTTTAATTTGGAATTATCTTCTTTCGAATTTAAACTTTTAATGATACCAAAACCAGCCAGATACAAATAGTATAGCCAGAGATTTTATTACAAGTTCATACATTTTTAAGCTATTGCATAGCTTTTATCACGGGCCTTGAGCGCGGCGACCGAATCATGAAATTCCGTAACGAAAAAAACCTAACACCCCTCACTCCGCCTACCATGTAGCTCGCGTTCAACACATTCACACGTTGCGCTTGTGTAGTGTTTGTGAATAAGCGCGTGGCGTGATGTCACACTGCATGCGAATAATGAAAAGTCTGCCCATCTCTCTCTCGCGCGGTTTAGCTTATGAGTGTGAAGGTTTTGCCTTTATTAAGGTTTAATATAGCGTGGTCTTGTTTTATTATTGTTTTAATATTAAATTATCATTGTCTAATTATAATGTCATAAGTTGATAAAAAATGCTATGCAATAGCTTTACCGCCGCAGTTCCCGAGTGCCACACGTTTTTTTTTTTTGTCAGGTGGAAATCGCCGGACTTCCGCCCTTCACTGGGGATGGAAGGCGGGGCATGTCGGAATCGAACCGACTAAAACCTCCTGTCGCTCAACAACCAGCATCCAAACGTCGCATGAGACAGAGCTCATGAAAAGGCAAAGGGGGAAAGTGAAGTGCTTAGTGCGGAGCACATCTCTCCCATCACCCTCCCCCTCGGGATGCCGGACTGGCGGTCGTCGGCGCCACGACCACCAGCCCTCTCGGTCGGCAGGCTGTCCGAAGCCCGCCTAGATGGCGCCGGTTAGAATGGTCTATCCTACGGAATACCCCGCTGGGTCAGAACCAGGGTGGGTTGGGGATACCCGGCCTTCCATCACCCTGATGCTCATACGTAAAACGTATGCAGAGCAGCTTGCACGTCGTCTTCTTAGGCCCCCTTCGCCGGTCCCCAGGCCGACATGTGAGGGAGACCCGAAACACTTAGAGGGCCAGGGCTTGGGCGAGATCCGCCTCCCTGGACCCCGCTCGACGGGGGCGGGCCTGTTCATCTCTCACGCGCCCCGCCGCCTCCTTTTGTGAGATGGTGCACTCGCAGAAGTCGGGCATCGCCTTCCACGACTCGTCGTCACCGAGCATCGATGCCAGAACACTCGGCAACGACAAGTCGTTTCCTATTTTTGCGACGAGGACACGCCGCCACCCCTCCCATGCGGGGCAGGCGACGAGCGTATGCTCTGCCGTGTCCAAGTCGCAACCACAATGGTGGCACTCTGCCGTCGGCTCGGCTCCGATCCGGTGTAGGAACTCATCGAAGCAACCATGCCCAGTGAGTACCTGCGTGAGCCGGAAAGTGAGGCGTCCTCTGTCACGATTCACCCAATTCACAAGAACCGGGCGAATCGCCTCGACGGTCCTACGACCAGCTGAAGGATCGGCCAGCCGCCTGGACCATGACTCCAGCACGGATCGCCGAGATTGGGCCCTCCGCGCTCTGACCACACTGGGGCTGGGACGCGCCACGCCCCGGGCACGAAGGTTAGCCCGCCACTGATAGTCAGCGGCGAGCGCCTCCGCCTCCAGGACCCAAGGTGGCGTCCCAGCTAGTACACACGACGCCTCGAAAGAGATGGTGCGATAAACACGGATGATCCTGACCGTAATGGTGCGTTGCGGCCGTTGCAGCAACTTTGCTACCCCCACGGCCAGTGACTGGCCCCACGCGGGCGCCTCGTATAAGGCCATTGACCGCACCATCCCCGTATAGAGACGGCGCGTCACCTGGTCAGGCCCCCCGATGTTGGGAAGAAGCCGGCTTAACGCGCCGGCCACCCCCAACAAACGAGGGACCAGTTTCTGAAAGTGAACACGGAAGGTCCAACGACTGTCCAGAATGAGGTCGAGGTACTTCAACTGCACTCCGACCCGATACGGACGCCTCCAACCACGATTTGGTCATCGACAGGCGGCACTCTCCGGGGCCTGTGGAACTACATGGCCTCAGATTTACTGAGTGTCACGTCGAGGCCCAATCTCCTGATTTTGCCGACGACATGCGCCACCCCAACGGTGGCAAGACGAGCAAACTCAGCAAAAACCCCCCCGGGACACGGCCAGCGTGTCGTCTGCGTAACAGATTACGCTTAGGCCCGGGAGGAGGGCACCTCTCAGTACCCAGTCATACCCGATATTCCACAAAAGGGGGCCGAGCACCGACCCCTGTGGAACATCGCGCACGACCCGGAGCCTGTGCACGATCCCACCGTGTCCAGTACACGTGACCGATCTGTCCTCCAAGTAGGGAGCCACCAGTCAGCGAAGGTAGGGGGGCACTCCGTGTCTTACCAGGGGCATTTTTTTAAATAAAAGAACACTTATTGCGGCATAACTATAATAGTTAGACATATGCTGTCGCGACACTTTTTGTAAATAATAATGTTTTCTACAAAGTCGTAGTACATTATTTTATTCTATCATCAATAGTTTTCGTAGGTACGCGACGTAAAGAATACTTTAGGAAATTTTTTTTACACCTTGGGTTAAATTATTGGAGTTTTAGTAAGGATACCTAATTTTTTTCAAAAAAGTTTATAGCCAAACAGTGAAAGAATTTTTCAAATCGGTTTAGTAGTTTCGGAGCCTATTGAATACAAACAAACAAACAAATCTTTCCTCTTTATAATATTAGTATAGAATAGTATAACTATTAATTATTACAAATAATAAAAACGCTCACTTAGGCGGCGGTTTTTATTGGAACCAGTTCTAAATTTTAAACTAAAATTCTATGAAAAATTACCCATATTTATCTATAATACGAAATGATATTAATTTATTTTTCGTAGTTTCCTTCCTTCTTGCGTCGATAATCCTCAGTGCTGAGGGTCGTGGCCTCCTCTAATAACTTTCTCCTGCATCATCTTGTGCCATTCCTGCCTGTCCTCGGCTGTGTGGATAGCAACGTGGACTGAGATATTGAGAGTGGAGCGTATTTGGTTCGACCAGCGCATTGGATTTCTGCCTCTGTGCCTTCTCCCGCATACCTTGCCAGCTTTTCCAGATTGTCACCTCTCTTTCTGGCGATATGTCGAAAGATCTCGAAACTTCTCCGCGCGCATGTAGTGCTGAGGTGCATTGGAATCTTGAGCTCGGTAAGAATGGATTCGTTGGTTCTGTGTTCTGTCCAACGAATCCCGAGCATTTTCCTCCAGCACCACATCTCAAACGCGTCGATGCGTTGGCGATCGGCTTTCTTGAGGGTCCAAGTCTCTGCGCCGTAGAGAAAAATGGAAAACACGAGGGAGGTGACGAGCGGCTTTTTGGTATTCCTCGAGATGTTTCTGTCCGCCCAAACACGGTCCATTTGGGACATAGCTCTCTTCGCCATACTGATTCGCCTTCTGAGGTCCTTTTCGGAGGATCCATTACTAGCTATGACGGAGCCCAGATAAATGAAATCCTCTACGACTTCCAAGTTTAGCTTATTCGTAGTTTAATAAGTTATTATTGTTAGTAGTATTATTTACTAGTCGAAATATAATTTTTTAATTATCTTATGATGAGAATCTTATATTAATGAGAAAGATATTCAACAAAAATAGTTTCGTTCTAATAAATTAGCATAGTAATAGTACAGTGAACTAGTCATTTATTTTGGTGATTCGAATTTAAACAAACATATTGATGAGAAGAATTCATTTTTACTTTGCAAATTTGTAAATACACGCTCTGTGCGCCAAATGTACGGACATTAATTATGTACTACGTGGTACTACATTTACTAAAATTAATACAACATTTATTAATTAAATTAATGAAATTGTGGTTTTAAAGTTTTAGGGGTGTATAAAAAATGGGGGGCGCTGAAAAATAATTGATTTTCAAAGGGGGCGGTAAAAGAAATAAGTTTGATAATCACTGCTTTAACCGATGTAAATTTCGTTCGATGTAAAATTCTTTTCCTTTTCTACTCCGTTTCCTTACCGTTGTCTGTGGCAATACGGACTGCGTGATGCCAAAAAAAACGTGTTGACTGTTAAAATGATTTTTTCAAAAATAGTTGCTTTAAGTCCAAATAACGCGAAAGTTATAGTTAATATTTCAATTATTAAATCACCAATAGGGACGATCATAGCTGCAGCTGACAATGATTACCTGTTTATCGTATGTTTTGAAGATACAAAACAATTTGAAAATAAATTTAAAGCATTGGCTAAAGAGTTATCTTGCCGCTTTGTTCACGAAGAAAACAAAATTTTAAACACATTGAAAGAAGAACTGTTATGTTATTTCAATGGAAATCTAAATAAATTCTCTGTACCGCTGAAAACTCTTGGTTCTGACTTTCAAAAGGTATTATGGAATATTTTTATTAATAGGTAAACTAGTGTCTTATTATGAGACCCCATGTAGGTACGCACCACCATCCTGACTATTGCGTTTCGGTCTGGAGGATGGGAGAACCATCATACAACATAAATAAAATTCAGTATGTTCAGTACTAATGCCTATAGGTCATATCTAAATCTCATTAAAATATTAATGGAGGTAAGAGGACAGAAGAGTGAAAATAAATTTCCAACGCTTAACATAAATTTGAAAAGAAAATATGACATTTATTAGTTGTGACGACATTTGAAATTTGCTAGACTTATAGTCTGTCTATCACCTTATTTATAGCAAACAAATAAAAATGCTTCTTGCTTTCTACAAACAAACTCGAAAAGAAAACACTGATAGCATTTTTATTGGTAATTTGTGTATTTGTGCATAAACTGAAGATATTTTACCTTCCCTCTGTGGCTCATATACTTGAGTAACCCTAGAGACAAAATCATGTCACTCCCTATAAAAATAGACACCACCAATACTTTTCTTATAAATAGCAGATTAATTTTTTTTAATTGTTTAACAGAATGTCTGGATGAAATTACAAGAAATTCCCTTTGGCTCCACTTATACATATAGTGACATTACTAAGGCATTGGGACGACCAACAACCCATGCTAGAGCAGTAGGTTCAGCCTGTGGTGCCAATACACATCTTATAGTTACTCCATGTCATAGATTAATTAGTTCATCTTCTAAAGGTGGATTTAATAGTGGAATCAATCGTAAAGAATGGCTTATTGAACATGAGAAGAAATATGCAAACAATCTATGAAACCAACAGTCCAAAAAAACATTCAGCAAAACATTAGTTGAAATAGTAATTAACTCTCTGATCCGAACAAAAACAGTTTCACTGTAAAAAATTGCGCCAAGTCCACGTTTATAAAACTCATCTCAATAACATTTGCACTTTACAAAAAAAAGAAGACTTCAATAGCTTTCATTCTCTACAAAAATATGTGAAATACAAAAAAATACCAAGAAACCGTCATAAAGATGAAAAAATTAAAAAAAAAATGTTGAAAATTTAAAAATAAAAAATAAAAATTTTATCGTACTTGGCGCGCGTCATTGAGTACCCCAAAATTTTTCGGAAGAATTTCAACCCGAGAAAAAAACCATTTTGCTTTAATATACAGTGAAAGCTGAAAAAGTTACCCAGGTTGTCTTTTTCGCTCTTGTTAGCGTTTTATGAGAAATTGAGACAGAACTACGGTAATTTTCAACAGCTCTCACTATATACCTATGGGCTATTATATGCCAAATCGACCACTTTTGCGTTCGACCCCTTTAGATTCAGCTGAAACTTTGTTATTCTTTTCTACCCTTTGAAAAACATCTTTGAGAATTTTTTCAAATGTTTTGAAGCCAACGTATACATACGTATCGACTCGTAAGTAGCTTGTATTTGTATAAGCGAACACGAGAGGGTGTTAAGTTCAAATCATAAAAGATGAGTGGGAAATGAAAAAAATTCAAATAACATACGTATGAGATGTCGATTTTACTTAACTTTTGTAAAACTTATTATGAAATAATAATTCATTAATTACATTTATGCATTTCATAGGTTGACCTACTTATAAATTTCTAAACATTGAAAGGATGTTCATTTATCCTGAAAAATTTGGGGTACTCAATGACGCGCGCCAAGTACGATAAAAATTTTTATTTTTTATTTTTAAATTTTCAACAATTTTTTTTTAATTTTTTCATCTTTATGACGGTTTCTTGGTATTTTTTTGTATTTCACATATTTTTGTAGAGAATGAAAGCTATTGAAGTCTTCTTTTTTTTGTAAAGTGCAAATGTTATTGAGATGAGTTTTATAAACGTGGACTTGGCGCAATTTTTTACAGTGAAACTGTTTTTGTTCGGATTTAATATACAGTGAAAGCTGAAAAAGTTACCCAGGTTGTCTTTTTCGCTCTTGTTAGCGTTTTATGAGAAATTGAGACAGAACTACGGTAATTTTCAACAGCTCTCACTATATACCTATGGGCTATTATATGCCAAATCGACCACTTTTGCGTTCGACCCCTTTAGATTCAGCTGAAACTTTATTATTCTTTTCTACCCTTTGAAAAACATCTTTGAGAATTTTTTCAAATGTTTTGAAGCCAACTTATACATACGTATCGACTCGTAAGTAGCTTGTATTTGTATAAGCGAACACGAGAGGGTGTTTAGTTCAAATCATAAAAGATGAGTGGGAAATGAAAAAAATTCAAATAACATACGTATGAGATGTCGATTTTACTTAACTTTTGTAAAACTTATTATGAAATAATAATTCATTAATTACATTTATGCATTTCATAGGTTGACCTACTTATAAATTTCTAAACATTGAAAGGATGTTCATTTATCCTGAAAAATTTGGGGTACTCAATGACGCGCGCCAAGTACGATAAAATTGTTATTTTTTTATTTTTAAATTTTCAACAATTTTTTTTTAATTTTTTCATCTTTATGACGGTTTCTTGGTATTTTTTTGTATTTCACATATTTTTGTAGAGAATGAAAGCTATTGAAGTCTTCTTTTTTTTGTAAAGTGCAAATGTTATTGAGATGAGTTTTATAAACGTGGACTTGGCGCAATTTTTTACAGTGAAACTGTTTTTGTTCGGATTTCATATCTTTTTGTTAAGTATTATTTTTTGCTCATTTATTACTTAATAAAAATAAATTAATTATAGTCACTCAGCTTAAAAGCTAATGAAACGCTCAATTAATTAGTGTTTTAATGTTAGGTGCCCGACTGGCATGAGACTCTCGGGTTGTCAGTTCCGGTATCGACCGGGGACGCGTGTATTCCGCTTCAAAGTCTGGCGCGCACTAATTGGGGGTGCGATTGATGCAACAGATGCGCGGGCGCGGGTAGCGCGGGGTGGGTCGTCGCGGCACGGACCTGAGTCACATTCTCTTTGGCTGCTGTTGCCCCGCGAAACGGAACGTTGCGTTACATACTCCCCCTCCAAGTTGGGAACGCGTCCCGAGTCCAACTTGGGACTGTTAGTCTGAAGACGCGGCCTTCCTCTCTGCCTCTTTGGCATAATTGGATCCGTACTTGAATTTGACGGAGAGTGGGTTAAATCCGCGGTGTGATACTTGCCGATGACATTGTTTGACAAGTCTGCTATGAAGTACGTTGTAGGACTAACTATTTTTACTACGCGATACGGGCCATCCCGTCGTGGCATGAACTTACGTGTTACACCCCTAGACGCATAAGCAAGCCATAACGAAGGAAATACTCTTCCAGTAGGACTCGGGAGCAAGCCACGGCGGTGGCATCAACAAGTGCGTAGAGTTCTACCCATCTTGTAGCTACATCCTCTACCAGGAGTACCCATCGCTCCCCCTGCTCTTCTTCTGGCAGTGGCCCGAACAAATCGATTGCGAGAACCTCTCCTCGCTGTTGAAGCACAGGAGTGAGCCTATACGGCGGTACCGATATAGGCGGATGATCACCGGTATCAATGTGGTGCTCGGCGTAAAGGGTTGGGGCTCCCCCCACCCTAAAGATGTCTCCATTCTGCTGCAATAAATGTGATAGCTGCTGCCGTTCATCGGAGCCAAGCATAGAACCCTTATCATCACGCAGGAAGTCAGCAGTAGAAGCAAACATGCATGGCTTAGGGCACTCATATTCAATTGGATAGGTAACCCGTTTTCCCGAAAAATGCCAAGTGGATGAAGCAAAGTCAAGCACAATACCTGCCGCCACCAAAAAATCCATGCCAAGCAAAGTTTCATTATTTTGAGCATCTGGAAAAACAGTAAATTCAAGGGTTACTGACCTTTCGGGACTTATCCTTACTTCTAGAGTAGTGAGCAAAACTCGGCGGGTACGCGCGGAACCGTCTGCAAGCCTCACCCGACGCCTGGTTTCCTCACACGGATGGTTATGCTTTAACAGCAATTCATAAAGCAACGCACCGGCAACGCTACTCTTAGCTCCCGTATCCAACAAAGCATTACCTCGTATACCTAAAATTTGAACACTTAAAATTGGTCTTAACCTAACCTGGTGCTCAGTAGAGTTACTCTGGGCAACACTTTTCACATTAGAATTAATCGTCGAAAAATGTCCGACGTTTTCCATGGTCACCCTATTTTCGTTCATCATGGTCACCCCTATCGCGGCCACTTGGTGACTCGGAATAACTATGTTTTGGTTCGGTACCACTCGAGTAACGCATCAGGGGCCCATTCCTAGAACTAATATTATTGTTTATATTATGATTAAGTCTAGAATAATTTTGAAGTCTAACCTTGTTATCAGTACCGAAAAAGCGCGGAGGAAGAATCGCCTTAAAATCGGTAGGATAATAATTATTTTCATTATCAACAAAACATTGTTTACGATTATTATTAATATAAATGGACGACTTTACGGTGTTTGAAGTGCAAGCTGTATGCAACGAGCTGTCGCGATGAATAGAGTTCACTGAACTTGACAGCTGTGTATTTACTTTACCAATAGGTAAATCGGATGTGACTGATCGGGTCCGTGCAGCGTCGACGGCGTAATAACTTGCGTTACACTTTGTACACTGAGACCGAGTAACACCTTTGGTACCACACCCGTAACACGAGGATACAGCTTGCGTATTTTCGTTGTCGAATTTCGTTTTTGACGCTAATTTTAAACACTCATCACGAATATGTCCGTACTTTTTGCAATAAACACAGAACAGTCTTTTAACAATCGACGTAGATGATACATTATCAGTGTTCGTGTAGCGAGGCGCGGGGACTCGAACGGTGCTCGGCGCAGCGCTGTCGTCGCGTGGCGGGCCGCCAGCGGCGCCCGAGTTGAATATTTTCCGCGGCGTCATCCGCGCGTATGTATGCTGCGAAGTCGAAGCACCGGCGGGAACTTCGCCTACGGTACTACCCGATGAACGTGGCGTCGCTCGCTGAGGATGATGAATAAATTCAGGCGGACTGGTCTCGTAGATGGAGTCCTCGATATGGCGCGTTTTCTTTAATAACGTGTCGTATGAAGTTATTTCGTCTCTTCTTAATCTTTTACGAACACGACGGTGTAGAAGGCCGTAAAGCATATCAATTTGAACTTTCTCACTAAGGTCACCAGGTGGGAGTCGAGCTAGTAGGGCTCGTGCTCTGGCAACGAAGATCTCCGTCTTCTCTCTTTGTCCTTGCGACATTTTGAAGAGCTCTAAGTAGACTCGATGGGGCGGTCTGCAATCACCGAAAGCGCTTCGTAACGATGATAAAGCGTCGTCCCAGGAAGTGATGCTAGCTTTAACGCCTTGCCACCACACGGCTGCATTTCCGGTTAGTAACATCGAGAGTCCTCGTAACGCGATGGCGTGTCCTACGTCAGCACAATCTTTGTATGATTCGACCGTGTCAAGGAAACCGTCGAGTGAGTCGCCGGGCGCTCCGCTGAACCGCGCCGTGCATGACGCGAAGTTCCCAGAATGGTGAGCGGGCGTCGAGGAAGGCGGCGATGTCGGCTCCGACGTCGGTGTTGCTGATGATTCGAGTTGAGTTTTATGCTCAAAAACTCGGTCGAGTAGGCGTTCGAATGCTGCCATTTGACTTTCTTGTAATGACGCCATGTTGTTTGCGGTAAATGTTGGCGTCGGTCCCGCGGTTGAACCAATTTCTTCTTCAACGTCTTGAAAATCGGATTGACGCCGTGACTGACGACGAGTACGTGTCGTAGTTACGTAGATTCACTCCGAAATACTAGTTAAAGGGCCCGCGTTTGGGCTGCCAGTTTAATGTTAGGTGCCCGACTGGCATGAGACTCTCGGGTTGTCAGTTCCGGTATCGACCGGGGACGCGTGTACTCCGCTTCAAAGTCTGGCGCGCACTAATTGGGGGTGCGAATGATGCAACAGATGCGCGGGCGCGGGTAGCGCGGGGTGGGTCGTCGCGGCACGGACCTGAGTCACATTCCCTTTGGCTGCTGTTGCCCCGCGAAACGGAACGCTGCGTTACAGTGTAATAATAATCAACATCAACTTTTACAAATTTAAACCGAATTAAATTTTGTTTCAAATGTGAAGGGTAGATGACGCTGTTCTTAATTATTTCAGAATTTAAAATTAAAATCTGAAAGCCTTGAAACATCAATCCGCATAAATGTAATTTAAAAACTACAGTAAGAGGCTTAAATAAAAAGCTGAACTTAACTCAGCCTTAATTAGAATTTTCTTCGGAATTCAATAGTAAAGTTCAAGTTATTTTGATGAAATCAAAACCGAAATATTCATAGCATCTTAAACAATCACCTACGAATAAATATTAGTTATTATATTATTTATTATTCGTAGACAATCACAACGGTTTTATAGTTTTGGGAAGGGATTTTTTGTAACGCCATCTCGTAAAGTATTTCGGTATTACATTACAAAACAAAATTGTTTCTCCAACAGTAACAACAGTACTTGCTTCGGCAGTACTTAAACTAAAATACTAACAGTAACAACATTAAAGTTATTTATTGTATAAACCGTTCAATAAGAACTGCAAACTATCCCCTTGAAGCTACAGTTTATGTAGGAATAATGACTTTTTGGCGAGAACGCGAGGTGTGAAGTTGTGTGATTTGTTTTAATTTGTCTATTTAGTGTTTCTTCGGGTGTAAATGTGTAATAATAGTGGTTTATTAACTGTTTAATATCTGTGAAAGTGCACAAATGTGGGAAAATTAAACAAAGCCGCTGTACGTAACTTCTCGGTTTCCTCCAAAAAGTCCACTGAGATCTCAGTAAATGACCACCACCATTTTACTGAGATTATATTTCATTCCATATCATCTCATCTCATTTCATTTCATCCCATTTGATTAATGTCTCAAATTAATCATCTTCATTTCATTTCACTCCATAATATCACATTTCATTTCACTCCATAATATCATTTTTCATAAAAATATGAATATAAATTAAAATAAGACATGACTTAAAGGTCTCAGTTACCAGGTCATAAAATCCATTACAAATAGGAATAATTCCAGCGCACCCTGGCGGCCGTAGATTACCATTCTCGAATATTTATAGTCTGTGGCATGTCACTTTTTACATCGAAAAAAGTCAGGATCGAAATTTTTGAGCGAGCCATAGTTTGTGGTGATAAAATTAATAATTTCAAGTAGATTAATTGTTGTAATTGATATAACTAGTTAATATCAGTAAAATAAAGTTGTGAGTGATTGATATAATATACAATTTAGGAACCAGAAGTACCGTAGAATTAAATAAAATTTCGCAACCTCAAAAAACTGTTCTGCTCACAGTAAACACAGTCGGTAGTCTGGCGCTCCGTTTACAACGGGATTTTTGAACGGAACTTGGCGCCAGATTCTACCGAATCTGTGGATGTCACTCCCTATAAAAATAGACACCACCAATACTTTTCTTATAAATAGCAGATTAATTTTTTTTAATTGTTTAACAGAATGTCTGGATGAAATTACAAGAAATTCCCTTTGGCTCCACTTATACATATAGTGACATTACTAAGGCATTGGGACGACCAACAACCCATGCTAGAGCAGTAGGTTCAGCCTGTGGTGCCAATACACATCTTATAGTTACTCCATGTCATAGATTAATTAGTTCATCTTCTAAAGGTGGATTTAATAGTGGAATCAATCGTAAAGAATGGCTTATTGAACATGAGAAGAAATATGCAAACAATCTATGAAACCAACAGTCCAAAAAAACATTCAGCAAAACATTAGTTGAAATAGTAATTAACTCTCTGATACTCTGATCTCAAAGTGTGATTTAAGAATAAGAATGAAACTGGTGGCATTTATCCTGAATAAAAAAATGGCCCATGTCATAATCTACTATAACAATTTTATGAATTAATTACCTATTGAGTGAAAGAAGTACAAACAAACAAAGACATTTATTTAAAATATTATTGTCTCTGGGCATTATGATGCATAGGCATGAGATGTCTATGTAGTAATTTTAGTATCAGCAATGTCAGGAGCAGATTTAAGCCACAGCTTACCTTAAACGTTCAAATTTAATTTAAAGAAAGACATCACAATGCTCGGAAATCATAATGGAGATGTGAGTCGACTATTATCAAAGCCGGCAATCTGACTTTTGGACAATGATTGGTAAATCAGAAAAACGAATTATTGACTTTGTATTCCATTGGCAGTCACAAAACTCTTCGGAACGACATCTTAGATAAATAACAGGTTAACTATTAACCTTTATTTAATGCAGGTTTTGAACCGTATTCTTTGAAGGAGACGATTATATTCAAATCAATCTGTATTGACATATCAATAAAAAATTTTTGTCCAAATGCACAGATTGCCACCTTTGATAATAGACGACTCATGTATTCATTTATCAAGACAGATGGCATAACACCTCTGGTAATGGGTAATGGTTTTTTATCATCTCAAACAATTCTCACAGATTTGAAATGATCCATGAGAATGGGATTATTGAGAATCACATTGCCCCAATCTGTGTAAAGTGAAATGTGAGTAGATAATATTTGAGAACCCACGGCCCAGGGATGGGAGCAGTACACAATATGAGGCCAGACCTTGTGCTTTATAAACCATTTATTTCTCAATTTAACAACTTATATTTATATTACCTACAAGCTTCATTAAATACACACTTCTGAAACAAAATGTTTGTTGAACAAAATAAATTTCTTTCCTGCTGCATATTGAACAGTGCAAGTTTCTACTTAATTCTGTAGATTTTTAAATTTGTGTACCAGATTGAATATTAAAAGTGGTGAGCAGAATATAGCATTTAAATAATAGACAGTAAGCGTAAACTTTGTCACTCTAGAGTCTAACCTATTGACATGGTGTCACTCGATGATCTCAATCGAGAAGTGTCTTTGGATCTACTATATTGCTATGGTATCCGAAAAAAGTAATTTAAATCATATGAAATATAGAAATATCTTTACCTACGAAAGTTCTGTTTCATATTAGACATTTTTTTTTTTTTTAACATTTTTTATTTCTATCCATCAAAATATGCACCATGGTATCGATGCATCTCTAACAGTGCAGTAGTTTTTCTTCTTGAAAAAGTCAGGGGAACAGGAGTCAACGAGCCTTCAAAGGCATTTTGTATTACTTGAGTACCTATAAATTTTTTCCCTGCCACCCCTAGGGTGTATATAAAAAAACGGAGGCGCGGAGGGAGAGCAGTCCTCGACCGCTGTGACGAACACAGGAACTGCGCGAGGCAGAACGGCCGAGGCTGGTCGCCGGCCGGAGGCAACCATCAAGCCGAAGCTGCGGAGTGGAGCATTAGTGACGGTGCTTCGGCGCGGAAGGGCAGCTCTTCTCGCAACGCCGGAGATAAAACGGATTCGAACTGGTGGCGGAGAGGGAAGCTCCCTTCGAGTTAGACTAAATAATGCTATTTAAATCTAAAACATTAACCATGGATATCTTAACCATGGGGTTTTGCGGGTTTTGATGGTGCAGGGGGTAAGTCCTTACACCAGTCCCTCCTGAACTCAAAAATTAATGGACCATAATGGAAATTATAACACTACTTTAACTTTTTACTTTACTTGGTTCAATTCAACCCGTTAAAGACACAAGTTTGCGCGTTCACTGCGAAGAAGGACCCCTTTGTCATGGCGCCGAAATTCCAATGAGTATCCCTGCAACCTTCCGAGAGTATTGAGATACTTGGGGTCGACATTTCGAGCGATGTCCAGTTTCAGAGTCATTTGGAAGGCAAAGCCAAGTTGGTGTCCAAAAAGCTGGGAGTCCTCAACAGAGCGAAGCGGTACTTCACGCCTGAACAAAGGATTTTGCTTTATAAAGCACAAGTCCGGCCTCGCGTGGAGTACTGCTCCCATCTCTGGGCCGGGGCTCCCAAATACCAGCTTCTTCCATTTGACTCCATACAGAGGAGGGCCGTTCGGATTGTCGATAATCCCATTCTCACGGATCGTTTGGAACCTCTGGGTCTGCGGAGGGACTGCGGTTCCCTCTGTATTTTGTACCGTATGTTCCATGGGGAGTGCTCTGAGGAATTGTTCGAGATGATACTGGCATCTCGTTTTTAGGAGGATGGGTTGTTTTGAAAATGAAAAAAGAAACCAAAACGCCCCATATAGAAGCTTACAATACTGAGGGAGTGCTCGCCTGCTGGCTTTCTGCGAAGCACTGCCCCTGCTAGGGTTAGTGTTAGCATCACTCCGGTTTGACATTCCCGATCCTGCGGACAGAATTGAAAGCAGTCGACGTCGCCCCAAACACGTCATTTCGGATCCTCCCGATCCACTAACGGTGCTTTTAGGTACCTCAATCACCGGCCATCGTTCTCGTCGAACCCGTCGCTAGCGACGAAGGGCTCGCCGAGTAATTAACCCAAAGACACAGCCCGCTGAGTTTCTCGCCGGACCTTCTCAGTGAGTCGCGTTTCCGATCCGGTGGTAGATTCTGCGAAGCACTGCTTTTGCTAGGTCCGGTGTTAGCAACACCTCAGGTTTGAGCCCCGAGAGCTCACCTACACGCTAGGGAAACGCTGATATAGCCTCTCAGGGCTATCAGCATATCAGCATTTTTTTCAGTTAACGCTTTGTAATAATATTATTGTATATGTGACTACCACTGATGCTATAGACACGAGTAACGAATAGTTTAGTTGAAAGAAATTCGCCATGTTGAACTCGATCGGATGATTTTGAACTAAGTTTCTGAATTCTTGTAATGCCTCTGTTGATTCTCGACCTGTAAAGAATACAATTATAAAAAGACAGAGTCTATTAGAACCAATCAGGAAAACAAGAACAAGTGTGTGTTAGCGATTTCCACCTCTATAAAATATAAAAAAACACATTCGATAAAATGTTTTCCATAACCATGAATGATCGCAAATATACTTATTATTAAAAAAACGTCAGACATACGGTGTCTATAATATGGGTAGGTACGGAATTGCAGCCGTCTTCTAATTAGATTGGATCGCAAAATGGAATGACAAATGGCTAAAACTTACCTATCCTAAATTGCATTGATTCATTAAATTTTTTGCTCAAATTTTCTAAAAACATTGATGTACTACTAAAGTTATGTACTGTATACTATCATCTCTTTAGTGTCGGGTGTAACCTGCTATTAAAACTTTCATTCTATATGAAATATAGTTAATGAAACATTTTAATTCATATAATTATCCTAATGTAATGCATGGCATAATTAGGAATAATAAAACTAAGTATCGAACCAAAATATCTCAATTATTGTTTTTGTTTTTTGTTTTTAATTTGTTGTGTGTAAATATGTGTTGACAATTTCGTAGTAGCCTAAACATTAAAACGCTCGTACATCATCAAAAGTACAAAAATTCAAATAAAGCCTCACAGTTTTAATAAATCTTGATTGATGTAATCTTGATTGATGTAAAAATGTCTTTTGTGCTTACTGAGATTTTTATTCACGATCATATGATCTATGACGTTGCAGATCCTAGTTCTTTGATAGTAGACCCGTTCACAGTGACTCACTAAGTTAATTATAACCGCACCACATGTCAGTAGCCGGAAGATACTCGAAACAGCCGGGAAGTAACCACAGTTATAAGCTAAGTTCTGCAAATATAAAAAAAATTAATTAGGATGCATATTTTACATACTTACATCTGTGTTGATCCGGAAAATTTCATACAGTAAATATAATACCGAAAACCGGGCAAAGTGGGAGAGTTTAAGTAGGAACGCGGAATCAGGCACTAAACCGGGAAAACGCTTGGAAAAAGAAGAAGAAAATATAATGATAATGCCTCAACATATCGGGAAACAATTATCTTTTACATTTTACACGAGTATTGTCAATGTATATCGTGTACTTTCAATAGTTTATTTATTTTAAATTTGTACCTACTGGTTTACTATACCATTGTTTAATGTATAAATTTAAACATTTTCTTTTATTTTGATTGTACCTAAAGTATGATATATATTGCATTAAAATACTAACTGATGATAGGGCATCTTGTGAGCCCACCCAAGTGCCTACCACTGTTGCGTTTCTGTTTGAAGGGTGGGAAAGTCGCCGTACTATAAAACTGATATTTAGAACTCATGTCTCAAGATAGATGGCGGCATTTATGAGTACATTGTTGATGTCAGTAGACTCCGGAACCGCTTAAAAGCAGGTCGATTGTGAATTCGTTCACCCATCAAGCAAAAAAATATATTGGTATTATAGAATGTAAAAATGTACAACTTTCCGTTGCACGATTCGTATTTTAAACGCAGTCGGATTAATTTTTTTATCGAATAAATCATTTTATTTTCACACTTTTTAATTAAATTTCTGAGTTCTGGGTATATAGTTATATTGGCCGTTTTCCAATTACAGCACAAGAGCGCATTATGCGGCATAATGCTCAACTAAGCTTCAGCATAATTCGGCATTGTGCGTCACTGAGTCGCATTATGCTCTGTAATTGGAAAACTACATGTATTCGTTTGTATTGCCTGTATTAGTAATTGGAAAACGGCCATTATATAGTTCTGTGGTTAAATTATTCCTTTGGCCTTACAGTGTTCTATGGGCATCTCACTATTCAAAGGGAGAGACTTTTTGGCGAGAACGCGAGGAGTGAAGTTGTGTGATTTGTTTTATTTTGTCTATTTAGTGTTTCTTTAGGTTTAAATGTGTAGTAACGGTGGTTTATTAACTGTTTAATATCTGTGAAAGTGCACAAATGTGGGAAAATGAAACAAAACTGCTGGACGTAACTTCTCGGTATACTCAAAAAAGTCCACCGAAAAGATCTCACTAAATGACCACTATCTTACTGAGATTATGTATTTCATCCCATATCATCGCATCTCATTTCATTTAATTTCATCCCAGTTGATTAATGTCCCAAATTAATCATCTTCATTTCATTTAATTTCACTCCATATTATCATTTTTCATAAAATTAAAATAAGACATGACTTAAAGGTCTTAGTTACCAGGTCATAAAATCCCATAAAAAATATATTCAAAGGGATTCGACGCAGACGCACCCACTTATTAACTCCATGGACGCACCTTACTGAAATCCGGTAGACAGTTTACGGTGTAGAGCGTAAATAATTATACCTAAATAAATAAGCTCCTTCGACAATTTGATAAAAATAAGTTTTTTCATGATACATACCTGGGACCCAATCATGATTCGGACTGATATATTTGTAAATCTAACCATATCAATGAGTAAACTCAAACTATTTAGAAGTATCTGAAAAAAATAAATAAAATCCTTAGTTTTTTTTTTCTACCTAAGCTGATGATCTACAGAAACCATGTCAGCATCGTCGGGCTAGTAGGTGAGCTCACGGGGCTCAAACCTGACGATGTTGCTAACACGAACCCTAGCAAGAGGCATGCTACGCAGAATCTATCACCGGATCGGAAACGCGAACCACTGAATAGATCCGGTGAGAAGCTCCGGTAGGCTGTGTCTGTGGGTTAATTTACTGGCCAAGCCGTTCGTCGCAAGCGATGGGTTCGACAAGAACGATGACCGGTGCTCGGGGTACCTAAAAGTACCGTTAATAGATCGGGACCATTCTCTCCCACCTCTGGGTTACACTAGAGTTACAGAGTCAGGTTCGGATAACCCGAATTAATCTTAATTTATCTCAGCGGACTTAAAAAGAAAACAAAAGGGAATATAACAATTTAAATTCAGACTAATTGTTCAATCGAACATTCTAAGAAACACTTGCATTTTCGTTTCTTTTATGTAGCTTCTTATTCCCATCACCGCGTTCATAGAGAACAACAGTATTTCCGTTTCTGTGGGCTTAGGTGGGCCGAACACTAGTTCCGTACCCACTTTACCAGTCACGTACACACATAATTCCAAGGACACCAGCCCGTGGCGTCCCATAAGTGTTAAACGTCTTGATATCGAGTTCTAGACCACTAACAACATACGAGCCCTAAAGTCGTCAGCTTATTTACATTACTAAAGAAATATTACTTTCCTATTTATCTATCTGTCATGAGCGCCACTATTTTTATTTTAATCAGTATTTGTTTTATCACGCATACATATTGAGTTAAAATTGCTTTTTTTGTTTTGTTGCTTAGACGGGTGAAAAAATTCACGACCCATCTGGTATTGAGGAGCCCTTAGACATCAACAATGTATATAACGCCATTCCCTCTGAGATATTAGTTCTAAGTTTCAGTTCTAGTATAAGGCAATCGTTGCCTCACCCTCAAAACTCAAATGCATTACTGCTTTGCGCCAGAAATAGACAGAGGCTTACTCGTGCAGGCTCATAAGACTGTACCACAGGTAATTCCGCAAATTACAATTTTGATTACAAGATGTTTTTACTTCATCGTGGAAGCTAATTTTCCAAAAGCGTCCACTTTCTAGTTCAACACTTGAACTGTTCTGTTTTCAATTAGGTACGTTTCAGTTAGGTACCTAAGTATGTACTACTCTGAACAGAGATCGATCGCTTCATTGGTCCCATTGCTAATAGCGACTGTGACGGCTGCACCACGGTTCCGGATTTTATTTCCGGCCCGCGTAAATCAGCTTTGTTCACTTTATTTAATATTCGACCTCTGGATGTACTTATTTGTGTATTTCCAGTGTCGTTAACCTATTATATGAGTCGACTATTATCAAAGCCGGCAATGTGACTTTTGGACAATTATTGGTAAATCAGAAAAACGAATTATTGACTTTGTATTCCATTGGCAGTCACAAAACTCTTCTGAACGACATCTTAGATAAATAACAGGTTAAGTATTAACCTTTATTTAATGCAGGTTTTGAACCGTATTCTTTGAAGGAGACGATTATATTCAAATCAATCTATATTGACATATCAATAACATTTTTTTGTCCAAATGCACAGATTGCCACCTTTGATAATAGACGACTCATATGTGACAATCGAAGCATGGAGCCTTATGATGTGGAAATTTATAAATAAGGTACCTATATATGAAAGTAACGTCACACGTCAAAAAATACCAGGATCTGTTTTCAGAAACGCGCCTTAAGAAAGTAGTTTCAAAGAAAAAGAAAAGAAATACTCACACGGAAACCATACATTCTATTAATGATCTCGACTTGCTCCGCAAGCATTAAATAGCAACGGCTTAGCAATTTTATTTCATTATTATTACAAGAAAGCTGTTTCAGAGCGTGGATTCTGAACTGTAGTTCATAGTATTTTGCACGCTCTTTAGAATTCAACCAGTTCTTATGACACAAAGTCTCTTCGGCTGGTTGAAAGTTATCCTCACAGCTCATATAATAATGATGTATTAAATCAGCAATCATCTTCAGTCTAATTTCCACATTCATTATATGCGCTGATAGGTCCAATGTGGTCAGTATTTTAATGAGTAAGAAAATGTAGGCTACTGAATACACTAGAGGCGTGATCCATCCATAGTTCAAAAACCAAGCTATGAAGTCAAAACATGAACTTGAAAACCAAATGCACATAAATACCCATAACAATTTCACTATTCTGTGCTTGATAATCTCATAACATACAACCTCAAGTATTTTATCAATAATTTTGTATTGTTGAAAATATTCCGAGCTAATGTTTCTTCCATAATTCGTAACAAAATACAGGTCGACAATATATTGACAAAAGTCATACACCATTTGAACGCAATCCGTAATTTTAATTGAAATATTAACGTAGTCAAATACATAGATGAATTTGTAATACAAACTGTAAAAAATTAATGAACAAAGAACAAAAGCGGTCATGGTTATTCTGAGCTTAGCAGAACATTTTAGATCAATTTCCTCAATATTACTATTTAGTGCGAAGATTTTTAACAGTTTTGTAGTTGGTGAAATTGTATTCATTGTAGTAAGTTTTGTTGACTTTAAATGTATCACTGCATTACCGATTTGCATAGTTACCTACAATACGATTACGACATAAAGACACGACTGGCACCGAGCTATGAATTAGAATGAGTGTCTAATCATAAATGTTTCAATTTAATATACCCTTGAAATGTGTATAACTGTTGAGTATTGAATAATTGATTGATCTCATCGCTACTAATGAATGTGATATACCTAAATTTTTTTAATGTTTCGTATTTAATATCATATATAACTAATGGACTCGACAGACCTTGTCCTGTGCTCAGAATGTTTGAGGTCACCTTGTGAAGGTTACTCTCCTGAATGTATGAGGTAGCAAAGTTACAAAATCTATTCCGCAAGTACATTTTTCTCAATAAAAGCTACCTTATCGTTTCCTGTTTCTTCTCTGACAACGTGTACGCATCATTTCATGATACCGACGAAACGGTTGCGACGCGAAAGCGGTACAAATCACCTTCGCTTCCAATATTAAAGTATGGATGTATACCGTTCTGAAATTGCTTGCACTAGGCAATTCTATCGTATTCATGCAGAGTAAGCATTAATGTTTTTATCCATGACCCTCCTTAACGTGGCCGCCGCTAACTACCTACATATCCGACACATGCGTTGGGCCAACGCAGAGCCACCGTTGTCCGAACACATGTCTTGTCGGATTTCCCGAATCCACTCTCTGTGTACGTAGTGCGAGATTTTTAACGTTCACGATAGCGTAAAAGTTAACCCAATTTTGTATGCAGTTGGAGCAGCGCCCCTAACGCAAACGTGGGCAAACGATCCCAGTAAAATGACAATCCCACCAATATGAGCTAACTTTTCCGCTAACGAGAACGTTAAAAAACTCGCACTAAGCACACAGTTCTTTTTGTTTTAATAAACGAGTTCGACGAGCGAACTAATCCATAGATACTGATGATCAGATCACCGACTTTCTCGCAATTCCGATCCTGTGGTAGATTCTGCAAAGCACCGTTCTTGCGAGGGCTTGTGTTAGCAAATTCTCTCATGTTCAGTACGTGAACTCGCCTACCCGTCCGTACGTATAAAATAACGTTATAGCGGTTGTTTATTAACGTTTTAGTATCTGTGAAAGTGCACAAATGTGACAAAATGAAATTAAGCCTTTGGACGTCGCTTTTCGGGATTATGTGTACTAGTGTATAAAATAACTTCCTGTTTATATATGACAGACCTATATACCGGTAAAATGGCGTGATTCGGGACAAATTCCAACTTGATGAACAATTTTAAGGTAGTTGTTGACATTTAAAATGCTATATCAGGATCAAAATGATTGAGTCTTGGGGGCATCTTTGTTATCCAATTTAAAGCTATTAATTAGCATTTAGCTGGAATTAGCATTCCAGTTTAAGCAAAAAAAGTAAAAATAGGTGCTATCCCTATTTAACCAGAAATTGCGGTTATTGGGGACGAAATTAGTGTAAATAGAGAAATTTTCTAGGGCTGGCACTCCTTGGTTTTAATTAATTTACTTATTTAGTTGCACTAACAAAGTAATCTATCTATATATATAAAAATGAATTGCTGTTCGTTAGTCTCGCTAAAACTCGAGAACGGCTGGATCGATTTGGCTAATTTTGGTCTTGAATTATTTGTGAAAGTCCAGAGACGGTTTAAAAGGTAGATAAATATGAAACTGCTCGGTATTAAATAAAAATAGCAATTTTGTTTTTCCTTTGATGTGGACCTCCGTCGGACGGATTCCTTTTGTTTGTTTTATGTTTATTTTATATAAAAGCTTAGGTATTTTATTTATCGATTGAGGGAGGCACTACGAAGTCTGCCGGGTCAGCTAGTCATCAATAAAAAACATTGAAAAACTGACAAAAGTACATGGCAGATGTCACCTCAATCATAGGTGCAATCGACAATGCATTGACAACAAAAATAAAAAATATATAACCAAAACATGAATACATTTAATTTTTTTATTATAGGTTATATGGGTGGACGAGCTCACAGTCCACCTGGTGTTAAGTGTTTACTGGAGCCCATAGACATCTACAATGTCAATGCGCCACCCACCTTAAAAAAATGTCTGGGTTAAGAGATTAGGTGTGTCCGTTATTCCATGGATTAATCAGGTGGATACCCCCACTCTTAATAAATATTAATATATTTTATTAAGTATTACTTAGACATTTTTGTCCATCTTGAGATTTCATTTTTCTAATTACATGTCAGTGCAAAACCCAATTACTTATGTTAAATTGCTTAGCTATTTCAACTAAAGACTTACTCCTAATTTCATAGGCTTCTATTACTGTTTTTAATATTAAGGGATCATATCTCTTGTAAGGATTTGCACTCTTTAATACATACACGCGAGGCATATCTAAAAATAGACAACAACACGTAACTGATAATATAAATATTTGCCAAACAATAAAATAACACTGCATTGATAATTTTGAATAAAAGTTCTAGACAAAAACATCATGAATAAACCAGATTATTACCAACAAATTTAAAAAATATTGTTATAACTATATAACCCTACAAACCTGTACCTATTTACACTTAAGTCGTTTCCATTTAACTTATTCTCATCCCAATTGACCTCCTTTTTCGTTGTTATTTGGACCTGAGACGTCCCCAATATCCCCAAAAACAACAGATTTTTACATGTATTTTTGTTTTATCAAAAACATTAAAACCAATAACAACTGAGACTTACCTTTAATATATATGATGGTTCACACACTAAATAACGTTTACAAATCGCAGTCGTCTTCTATTATTATCAAATAAATAAAAGAGAGCAGTTTCTAGCACTAAAATAATTACCACCACAAGAAGTTAATTTCAAATGCGATTTTTTCTAGGTTAGCAGTTATTATCATGCATATTCAGAGTTGTTTTGTGAACTTTCAACATTCTACAAGATTTTCCTAGTTTTTTCCCCTTTTTTTTTTTTTATTGCTTAGATGGGCTAACGAGCTCACAGCCCACCTGGTGTTAAGTGGTTACTGGAGCCCATAGACATCTACAACGTAAATGCGTCATCCACCTTGAGATATAAGTTCTAAGATCTCAGTATAGTTACAACGGCTGTCCTACCCTTCAGACCGAAACGCATTACTGCTTCACGGCAGAAATAGGCGGGGCGGTGGTACCTACCCGCGCGGACTCACAAGAGGTCCTACCACCAGTAAAAGGTGGTAGGACCTCTCCATCCCTAATCACCCCTATTCCCCCCCTTATCTATGACCATAACTGCCATCACAGATTCATGAAATGTTAAGACGTGTAATGTCTATGGTCACATAAAACAGATAACGCTGTATGGGCTTAGATCCCTTTGCCTTTCCTAATAAGGAAAAATTGTACCAAAAAAAATTCTATGGTCATGTTATGAATGTCTATAGTCGGATTTTTAATTAGACGAAGCCAGCTGACAGTAGCTAATGTCACTTTGTAAAATAATGTTGCTATATTTAAAGTAATAGTGATGCGTTCAGTTCTCGTTCAATCACATAAATGAACAATGAGTGTGAAGAGTTAATCATTAATTTCAAACTATAAAAGAATATTATTTATATTTTACAATAAAATTGTATTAAAGTGATCCAATATAATAATATGTTACTAGTAGTATGTAACTACAAACAGTTTTTTATTTTCATTACCTATGTACCTATAATTGTTATATTTTATACATCTATAGTTTCAACTATATGATGCATTGGAAATAGGACAGTCTTACAAGCTTCCTCGCAATGTTTTTCTTAATGTTTAAAACACTCGGTATTCAGTACAGGTAGATACCATAGGAACATAATGTTTCGTCGAAAACTCGTTGGTATGTACAAAGCACGGCTAAAATTCGAACCCCGTGCCCGATATCGGCAGTTCGGCACACTAACTATTCACTAGACAATCGAGGCAATTTCATTAATTCAGGAGTTTTTTCAATCGTTCACTTTGTCACAACACTATTTTTATTTCATCAAAAACTGACAACACAGTAAACGTCAGTTTACTTCGTCTAATAAAAAATCCGACTATAAGAAGAAAATAATCTGAAATTTATTACCTACGGAAATTCACAATTCAAAAGTTTTAATCTTTCTAGTTATCAAAAAAACAAAAAAATTATGTACTTAACCTACATATATTTTTCAAATTAAAGTTGAAGTTATTTTGTCCGGGAGTTGAAAGTTGTATGTTCCCGTGAATTACAGAGAAAGTGAGTTATTTAGCTTAAAGCTATTTTTCACTTCTCTTCAACTATCGTAATGTAATTTGGGTATGGGTTGGAATTCTCGACTGAAACTTAGTAACATCTGCAATCTTTGTGAATTTAATAGGAATAGACATGTCAAAAATTTTCAGGAGACACCAGTACCAGTATTTTAATGAACAAAAATCTTAACAACATGAACTTTAGATTTAAATTGATACAATTCATTTGAATTTTCAACATCTACCATTAGTCATCATTTTAATTCCGTGTGTCTACCCAATATAATTAAAATTACTTTTTAATCTTGGTCATGTTATCTCTATATTTAGAAAACTGTAAATTTTTCGTTACGGGATTAAATCTTTTCATTTAATCAAAATTGCGTAATAAAATAAGAAAATACAAAAATATATAAACATATAACGGTACTTATGTATTAACACCACTGCAGCAAAAATTCATTCTTGTAGCACTAAAAATTGGGCCAAAAAGCAGCAAATAACAAGACAATAAGGACACTAAAGATCTCTTCTTGCGTGTACAAACAACAAGGCGACTATAGATAACAAGATCGCTTTTTATTAGTAAAATATTTGAATTATTGCTGCGCTGGTGTTAATTCGTAAGTACCCATATAACTAATGTTATGTTTAAAATAACTATTGAGAATTTAAGTGAAACAGTAGTACTGAAAATAGTCTACTACATATAGTACTGTAATGTATACAATCTATGTTGTCAATATAATGAATACTAGAATCCATGTAAATTTTAGTTTAGAAACCATGTCAATATTAATGGTGGAAAGTGTAAATATATTAATTTCAGTTTCTATCCAAAGATGGGGGGTTGTCGGTGTACATATCGGAACTGCACTGTCCGTTCAGATGGAGTAACACACATGTTTCATTACCCAGTATTTGATAAAGTAAGATGTCATCAATGGTTAACAAATGCACAGAGATTAGATTTTTTAAACTTAAAAGTTTCCCAATTAAAGAATCGAGTTGTGTGCCAACACCATTTTGAAGATTATTGGTTTATGAATTTTAAGGTTAGTAAATATCTTTCTCATTTAGATTAGATACTCAATTAGATTCTTAAAATAATTTTACTCAAACTAATGTAATCTAGTTACTATTATATAGCCCATGACCAGTAATTGCATAAACTGTCATTGCCATTTATTGTTTATCATGTGCTTCAAAAAGGGACTAGACATGGGTGGTTGTCCCACCAGTTCTGAGTCCACATCAAAGCAAAATTGTATTAATCACTATCTGGGAGATGGATGGTTCTGGTTAACAATTGACATTGAAATCTCCAAGAATCACATTTTCCACATGGACCCATGTCACTGCATATATACCTAGTCAGGTCATAAATTCTGTCACATGTTTAATGAAAAATAATTGAAACAAGTTTATTCATTATGTAACCATTCATATACCAAAATGAACTTAACAAAACATAGATTCTTATGACACTAAAGTTTATTCAACATGACCTCCGTGATTTTGAATACAGGCCTTCACTCTGCGCGGCCAGTTGTCTATCGCAGCACGAACGAGGTCCATGTCAATATCGGCGGCTGCCTTAATCAAGGATGTCTTGAGTGACTCCAAATTGGGATGAGGCTTTGAGCACGCCTTTTCCTCCAAGTGTTGCCATATCTTGTAATCTAACGGATTCAAATCTGGACTGGAGGAGGGCCAGTCTTCGTGCCGGATGAAGTCGATTTCACGCGCCGCCAGCCAGTCTTGTGTGCTCTTCAAATCAAATCAAATCAAATCAAAAATCTTGAATCGAATCTTGTTGGAATACCCAGTGCATGTTATTGAACATGGTATGAGAAACAGGTTCCACAAGGTTCGTCAGGACTGTATTTTGATACACAACTGCATTCGTTTTTACACCTTTCTCACAAAAATGTACCTCTGTTAAGCCCCAATAAGAAACTCCCAACCATACCATGAGCGAGGATGGAAAATGACCTCGTTGGACACGCGGAATACGGTTGCTCGCTTCTTCACTACTGTTTGCGTACACCTTATCATTTTGTTTGTTGTAGCTCTCTTCTACGGTAAAAATTTTTTCATCCGAAAAAAGAATTTCCCGATATTTTTTTCCCGCATACCGCTTCAACAAAGCGCGGCATCTCTTCAGTCTCAGGTCCATTAGACGAGCATTCAAACGATGTCCTGTTTTTCTTCGATATGCCCGAAGCCCTAAGTCTTCATTTAACACCCTTTTCACCGTGGTTCTGCTTAACCCCATCTGAAGGGCCAACAGTTTCTGCTTACGTTTGGGATTTCTTTGAATTCGCGCCTTCACAGCTTTTATCACTGCTGGAGTCCTAACAGACCGAGGGCGACCACTTCTTGACCTGTCATCTACACTAGAGTCTTCATTGTATCGTTTGATGGTACGATAAAGGAATCTTTTGGTTATATTCAAATTTTTCAGTATGTTAAAAATTTGAATTGGCGCGTAACCGCAACGATGCAACGCAATAACTGCAACCCGGTCTTCTTTAAGCGTTCACTCCATATTTAAAAATGAGTAAAATTCTAAAAGTATACATTTTTATTTTCATGAACAATTCGAAATTCGAATTCAATAAACTTTTTTGTGGCCAGCATTCTAAAAGAAAAGTTTTTACTGTGTGACAATACTTATGACCTGACTAGTTACAGTGACAGTTTTCCACACAGCTAGTGTAGATATTGAATTTATATGGTGTACAAGAACAATGACATCATTATTCAATGTAGTGCAATTGGTCTCATATGACCAAAACACTGAGAATTTTTGTTTATGAACAGTTTTAAAATTGTCTTTTTTTGTTATTATTATTAGATTTTATGGGGCAATAAAATTTACTTAATTACTGTGAAAATTGTCATAGTTTAATTTTGTTATTAACTTGAAGTGGTAAATAGCCTCACAGCTCATCCAATGGCAAGTGGTTATCAGAAGCAAAATACATAAAAAAATATACCATGAATCATGAGGTTGAAGATACACAGACAGTTATAATGTAAAAAAAGAATTAAGCATGAAACTACAATTTAAATTACTAACATTGCAGAAAGAAAAATTAAAGTTTGAAGCTGTTCCAACATTGAATGGACCATTTTGTGAATCGAAAGACGACAAAACATCAGCATCTGATAAAATGTTCCCAATAACACTAGAGGATATCGAAAATGAGGTTCTCACAATTTCTGATAAGAAAGCAAATTTTTCAGTGAAATATGTAAATTTTCTAACCAACAATGAGTTAGATGATGTAGATTTATTGAATAATTATAACAAATTTTATACACCTAAAGCTAAACAAATTGAAATAAAAAATGTAACAACTTTAAATGAGGGTGTTAATCAACAAAATAGAAAACAACACTGGTCTGGAAAATTAAGATCGTCAAAGAGTATAAAACAGAACGTTATTTCAGAAAATTCTAAAAATGACGCTTCGAACGCAAATCTAAATCTTACAATGTTAAATAATCCTGTTACATTAAACGTGGAATTTATTCCACAGGAAGAAAATAGACCAGAAGTTTGTAAAATTATTGATGATACAACAGATAAAATTATCAAAAAGTATTCATCAAATGAAACAACAAGCCAGTATACACCATCTGTTTTAACAGTTCCAAATACAAATGAGATTGTAATCGCAAACCTGAATCAAGATGATTTCCAGCATAACGTTTGTAACAAAAGTATGCCTAACCTTGAATTGTATGCAGAACCACCACAATCTCAACTAAAATTCGAACCTCTCAACTCTTTTAAAGACAAGAACAAAGCAGTCCACATATTAGAACAACGAAAAATTTCCTCATATATTCCCATTCCTAAATATTTACAACCACTATCCCCTAGTGGAATATTAAGACTACCTATTCGGAAAACTACAAACAATACTAATTGTTATTATAGAAATACTGTAAACCCGAATCCTATTGTCCCTACTACCTCTAACATAGATAATAAACCTCATATAAGTAGTGTTTACCACATCGATATTAAGCCTCACGTAGATAGTAATCCCAATATAGATACTACCTCTAATATAGACACTAACTGTAATGTAGATATTAATCCTAATGTAGACGCTATTCCTAATGTAGACATTAATGCTGAGGTAGACATTAATCTTAATGTAGACATTAAGCCTAACATAGATATTAATCCTATCATAGATATCAACCCCATCATAGATGTTGACCCTAACACAGATATTAATCGTAACATAGACATTAATTCTAATATAGATATTGATCCTAATGTAGATATTAATCCTAATGTAGATATTAATCCTAATGTAGATATTAATCCTAATGTAGATATTAATCCTAATGTAGATATTAATCCTAATGTAGATATTAATCGTAATGTAGATACCACTTCTAACATACATACTAAAGCTACTGCTGACGACGAAGAACAAGAAAAGTTTATTCCATCCAGAACTGTTCAAAATATTGATTCTGTGTTAAAAAATACGAAAGATGACAAATGCAGAATGGCCACAAAACAATCGCCTAATAAAAGTCTTTTAAAAAATAAAGTAAATGCTAAGCAACTAGCATCTATTAAAGAAAAGAGAAAGTTTAATATGAAACTAAGAGATGTGATAGAGTCATGCTTAGATAATCAAGATAATGATAATAAAATCACAAACAGTAACTCGGCAGACAAATGTACCAATATGGACAATATAAAAAACACGAAAATAATGGAATTGAAAAATTCTAATGTAACAAGTTCATTGTCAAAGGATCCCAATTTACCTAGTATTGGAGAATATTCTATTGCGTATTTAGAAGCCAGAATGAAAAGAATGGAAGACATATTACTTAATAAGATAGATCAGAATTCTCAACGAATTGTTGAACTAAAAAACACAGTTGTGCGTTCAAAAAAAAAATCAGTCCATACTCAAACAGCTCACACTGACGAAACTTACAAGAAGTTCCTCTACAATGAAATATCAAAATACTTGAGCCCCGATAGCAACAGCTTAATTTACGAAGAACTTTTCATTAGTAAATATGCGCAAAAATCATGTAAAGTTTCTCCATCGCCTAAAAAACGTCGCAAAAGGTAACGATAGTAGACATAAATGTTACAAACGTTTTATGAAAATAAATGTAAATAGTACGTCCTGTAAAATAATTTTATTGTGTATAAATATAATACATCATAAAAATTATGTTACTTTGACTATACTCTTTCCAATGTTGTCACCTCTGAACAGCCCGATAAATGCATCGATGACTGATTCGAAACCTTCAGTAAGATGTTCCTTGTACTTTAGTTGACCGCTTTTAACCCAAGCCAAGTTTTTCTGAATGCCTTCCATATTCCTGTCGGCAAATCTATTCACTTGGAACCCTTCTACTTTTAATTGTTTACTTACAATTGATGGTTGAACTACAGTGGCTGTAATTGCAAATACTATTAGCACAATTTGCATATGTTAATAAAAAAATATATCGATATATGACTTAACTCTACCTTTAAGTTTATCTGCATTTGTTTCGTTGTATGTTGAAATAGCGCCACAGACCGCAACTCTACCAAAAGTTCTCATGTGAGATAAAACTACACTGCTGAGCTCTCCACCCACATTATCAAAATAGCAGTCTACACCGTTGGGAGCAGTACCTTTGAGGAATGTAGGTATGTCAGCAGTTTTATAATTTGCTACGTGATCAAAGCCAGCTTCCTGAATCAACCATTGGCATTTTTCATCTGTGCCTGCGAACCCTATAACTACACAACCTGAAAATATAAATTGTTCTGCTATTATTAATATTGATTATTTTACGAGAAACTACTATCTTATAGTAATGGAAGACGTGTTTCTTGCATGTTTTATAGAAGTTCAGTGAATTGCGAACGGTGAATTTGGATTTTGTTCTATCTACCGCAGTTAGCGCTCTGCCACCAGTACTTTTGTATTCATTTTCTATAAGACAAAGGGAATCTACAGGGACGCTATGCATTGTTCCCTGTCATGCATATTAAGTGATTTTTAATTACATTACATTAATCGTGATCTTTATTGCTAATATGTTACGAGTCACCAAGAACTTATCGATGTTAATTAGACAGATAATGAATTCTATTTAAGATTGAAATAAATCACTTCTATGCTATGTACATTTATGTTACACCGTACATTTTAAAATGTCCTTACGGATCCATCAGATCCAATAACCTTTGCATTAGATGCCTTCAGCTCTAATACTAGGGGCAGGCTTAGGGACCCCGGTAACCGTACTCGTCGAACTCGACAAAGAGGTCGACGTGCAACCTAACCCATGCATCAGCCCGCTGAGTTTCTCGCCGGATCTTCTCAGCGGGTCGCGATTCCGATCCGGTAGTAGATTCATTCGCGAAACAATTGCTCTTGAGTTGTTAGGTCTCCTTCGGAGGCGCTCGGGCAGTTGTTAGCAAATCCCACCCCTCTTGGCTGAGCCTTTGCTCGCCCACCTGTCCTGGTGAAACTGGAAAGGCCTTCGGGCCACCAGTAAACTTTCAATCATAAAAAAAAAAAAAAAAAAAAAAAAAAAAACATTTTAAAATTTTTTGTTATTTGTTACCTATCTAAAAATGTATTTTCTTTTAAGAACTATCATAGACACCCATTTGATAGCACGGAGAGATCTCATTCCACAGTTTGAGATTTTGTGTGTAACAGATTTAAATAAACGTACCCATTATTTTCGCAATTTGACCAACATGGGACCCCACAGCTCCTGCCGCACCCGATACTACTACAGTTTCACCTGGTTTTGGTTGGCAGATTTGACTAAAGCCGAAATATGCGGTATTTCTATAATAAATTTTAAATTCCAAATAAATAAATTAAAACAAGGACTGCACCTAATTAATACTTATTTTATCAACGTTAACACAATATTGAAATGTGGACGAATAATAGCTCAGTCAACTGTTACCACGAAAACTGTTATATTTGAAACATCGGAAATAAAAGACTGCAAAAAACGCGAGATTAAACCATAAAACTAGTTTAATTAAGTCTATGTTAGCGTATCGATTCGAGGCCCAGGTGGTCGTATAAGTCGACATTCCTCACGAACCACGGTTCTCCGACAGTCAACCCGCAAAAACGTGATTGGAGGGTTTGCCTATGCGTGTACGTGCCGCGTGAGCGAACCACACTCGCGTATAATTTTTTTTTTATTTTTTTATTGCTTAGATGTGTGGACGAGCTTACAGCCCACCTGGTGTTAAGTGGTTACTGGAGCCCATAGACATTTACAACGTAAATGCGCCACACACCTTGAGATATAGTTCTAAGGTCTCAGTATAGTCACAACGGCTTCCCCACCCTTCAAACCGAAACGCATTACTGCTTCACGGCAGAAATAGGCGGGGCGGTGGTACCTACCCGTGCGGACTCACAAGAGGTCCTACCACCAGTAATTACGCAAATTATAATTTTGCGGGTTTGATTTTTATTGCACGATGTTATTCCTTCACCGTGGAAGTCAATCGTGAACATTTGTTGAGTACGTATTTCATTAGAAAAATTGGTACCCGCCAGCGAGATTCGAACACCAGTGCATCGCTCGATACGAATGCACCGGACGTCTTATCCTTTAGGCCACGACGACTTCATTATGTCATTATTTCGTCGGTTATTTTCAACGCATTGTGTAATTAAGTTTCATTTAGTTTTAGCAATTCATAAGAAACCACACGCCTCTGATTGCATTAATTTTACCACTAGTTTTAATGATTCGCCAGGTTGTTGCTGGTTACTACCTAGACTGAAGACTACCTGGAAATTGTCGTAATAGATCCACTTTTTATATCCATTGACAATTTGATCCAATTTTTTTTCTTTTCGTCCTTGAATCAGTTCAAGAAAGGCCTCTGCCTTTGCCACATCCCGTATTTTAATTCTCATTAGATTTGATTGTAATGTTTGTAGAGTGATCCTAACTTCTAAGCCGTTTTCATACTGTTATATCTTGTAGATTATTTTTGAAGCATTTGACGTGAGTCTGGTAAATAAAGCCTCCATTTCAATTTTTTTGTTGTTAGATGATTTTTAGTCTTGTTAGTCGCCGACGCGTCGTCCCATCCTCCAGCACACTAGAGTGACGGTAGCAAAGTCTCAACCCCCTCAGTTCGCCCCGTGACCACCACTGAGAGGAGACTGGCTCTTCACAGGGGAAAAGCTGGACGAACACCCTCCTTTTGCGAGATGGTGGACACCACAACAACTAGTCCTGCTCTGCCTGCATCTAGCAGATTCTTACAACCTTCCTTGCAATTTTACAAAAATTACTAACACTAATAAGGTTGCTTACTTAATGCATAAATTACTTTTTAACACAGCCTATGAGATTATTGTTTATTTCATCATTATTTATGAAAATAAGTTTAATTTTATCTCACCCTACTCTACCGCAGACACCAAGGCCCAAAGACACAGGTAGATGTTCAAAGTCAGGTAGTTTATACAAGTAGGGTTTTTGTTGACAGAGCTTTTCATTCTCTGGTTTAGTGATTGTATGTGTTCTCCAGCCAAAGTGACCCATAACCAGTGTCCCAACAGGATACTCGGTATTTTTACTTTCAATAACTCTGTATAAAATAAAATTAATGCATAAATTCTTTAAAACACCATGAAATATTATATGTTATTATAAATGAATATATGAATTATGAAGTCTGAGATAGAAAAGTGAAATAGTTTTTAAAATAGAGCTTTTTCTTCCATTTTTGTACTTCAATATAAATAAATTAAATGTAAACTTGATTCAGACTTAATCAACTTTATATTGTATTAGTTCTCTTTCTTACATACTGACCTGGCAATTTGTCCACCAATCATATCACAAGGATATACATTGCCTAGTTTCATTCTTTGATAAGGATCAACACTAAAGTATATTGCTTCTGCTAGAAACTCTAAAAGCATAGACCGTCTGTATAATTGCACTGGCAAGAACATTTTAATTATCTCAAATTATAAGGTCACTACAATGCTAAGACAAATAAAATTTTAGGCGTCTAAAAAAGTAGGAAATTTTCCTGATTCCGACAAATACAAAATATTCTAATAACTGTAATTACTTTAAATAATTAATACCATTTTAAACTTGTACGTTGAAAAATAAATTCGACTCAGAATAGGAAGAAGTTACGGTATAAATCTATAAATTTACCACTTTCTTGTAATTCGGAAAGTTCCTCTTGAACTATATCAAAATCATTATGTTTTGGTACACCAACAAATGGGTTTACTACTATTATTTTTTTAGCTATAACCATATTTTCGACAAAAGGTTTCAGTAATTTGATGTGATTGTATTACAATCAACGATGAACAGGCTGTTATTCAATAGGTACGCAGTGTATGAGCTATTGCTATTATCATAGATTATACACTTAATATATTTGAGATATTATCTTTGACATAGAATAAACTCTTGATATTTAATCGTTGATGCCTCAGTTTATCAATTTGCTTAGCACACCCTTATCACACCCAAACAGAGGTGAATGAAGTTAGCCCCTCAAAAAAATTTTTTTTTCCTGTTTTCTACTTATTTTCTATTAATTCGTTTGTTCATCATTTGTTCTTGATTGTTCACTGTTAATAATTGTTTGTTCCCCATTTATTTATTTTAAAAAAAATATTAAAAATATATCTAAAAGTTAGCCCCTCGATTGCAATTTTTAATATTTTTTCGTCCTTAATTACTCGTAAATATTCATTTTCGATTGTTCTTATATAAAATACGTTTGTTCTCTTTCGAAATTACTCATTTTTTGTTTAATTAACTATTTGTATTAGTTGAATAAATGTATACAAAATATGTGTACTGCGCATGCCATAAGTGTATAATCTATGGCGCATGCGTCAACTATAATGCCTAAACTTTCTACGCGGTTTTAATCGTGAAAAAAAACAATTATAAATCCTGAAGGATCAATTAATTGGTATACAGTTTAATTAAAAAAATTAAAAAATTAATAAATAAAATAATGTGCATTCGCGTAAAGTTAGACCAAATACATTTTTTCCATCCTCCTATATACCTATCGCTATGAAGGTATAAAAAAGATAGGTTAAGAGTTCACATAGGTAATATAAACAAATAAGTAAATATGTTCATTATTTATCTTTCAAGAGATAATGTAGGTATACATTATAATAACATTTTGACACAGTCGAAATTATATTCCTAACATTAGTAAAATAACATTTTAATAATTTTTTTATAGGTTATGTATTGAAATTGTTGGAAAATTCTTTCATGTTTTAGCTGGAAAACGACATGGAGAATTATATGCAATACAAGATAATGAGCTCCATCAAATGAATTCGAATGAAACCAAACTGTTTACCATCCAAATTCGATTGTCGGGCAGATAGAAAACGAAAATTCACTCATAGTGAACCTCGGCCTGCATTTGTGAAACGGCAAAGACTCACTATTATCAAGGAAATTGAAGAGACGACTAAAAATGAGATGTGTCGTATTATTATACCTTTGCCATCTTGTAGTCAAGGTAGGTGTAACTGTCAATAATTAGTTACACTCACAGATCTCCTAATCAAATAACAATATCAGAAAAAATGAGAATAGTTAGTTAGTTAGTGGAAGTAGCCAAAATGGGCAAGTGGATCTCAGTTATTTCATATTTCCAGATGTCCAGCCACTTGAAAATAGGTGTAGTAATGACAAAGCTATCCAAGTAGCTCCAGCACAGGAACACAAAGGCAAGGCAAGTGTGTATTGCCACATCACCCCTTAATATATCTGAAGCAAGTATAAGTAAACAATCAGAACCAGCAAAAAAAAAAACTGTTGTTCCTGAGGACAAATTTGACAGTGATGAGTCAAATGCACCAGCAACAGAAGGATCAACTGTTGACTATGGGTTATAGAAGAAGAAGATTAATTCATATTTATTTAAATTAATATTAATGAATATTAATTTAAATTATCGTGCAAAATTCGTGGTCAAAACATATGTGTATTTTATAAATAAATATTCATTCTCAGTATTAATGTTGTTTTAATCATCGATTGAAAAATTGGTTCTTAATGAATTTAGCTGCTTGGAGCTTAATACTTTCGAATAACATAAACACGTGACTTTAAGCATAAACATATTTTTTAGGTAAATACTTTATTTAGCTTTGCTGGATTTATCCAAGATTTCGACATACCAAAATTTCATACAGGAACGACAGATAGATAGCTATCTGATTGAATACCCTTGTAGAATTGAGCTTCGAAGAAAAGTTTATTCTTATTCTTTATTAGACTTTATTCTAGTTGCAGTTGTCGGTTAGAGAAGCTGTGCGAGCTTCTCTAACCGATACTGCATGGAATAAATAGTCATTATAATTATAAAATATATTTCTGTTTACATACCATACAATTTTCATAGTTCAAATATGAATTTGGATTGATATGAATTTATTTCGATTATCAAAATAATTTGTATTAAACATTTATATTTCCTCAAAATTTCTATTTTTATAATAATGACTGTGACCACCCCATAAATCACAAAATTAAAAATATTAAAGATAACTTATTTTTAAATCATATATTAAAAATTATAAACAGATCGCGAATTAAAATATTATATTATGCCTATCATTCTTAAATAATTCAGTAATGAATTTTCGCATCGCCGCGCCGTATATAATTAATATGAATAATAGGGTATTGCCCACTGTGCTAAAAAAAACATAAATTATGTTTTTTTGATAGATCTACAAACAAGCAAGTGAGTAATGCTATGTTTCCATAAATAAAAAGGCAAAAAAAATTAAAGAAAGATATTATGCACAAGTTCAAATGCATATGTATTGTGCTAAAAGTAAAACTTGCTACTTTTGTGTAGCATCCAGCAACTTTGAAAAAAATAATCAGGTCACTATAATTAGTAGGTATTGATTTTGATTCCGAGTAAGTTGCACAGTTGTTAGATAATGTAGTTTCTTTTTGGAAGAATAACAATTTTCTAATCTTACACAAAAATGTAATGTTAAATATTTAAAAAAAACTTTATACCTATTTTCCTTTTAGGGAGTACAAAATATTGATGTGTACAAAGTGAATGTGATTTAATAAAAATAATATTTCAATTTAAATTATGTTTTATTAAAAATTATTCTTAACATACAGGTACAAAAGTTACATATCATTAATATTTATTCCTTTTCATATATGAGTCGACTATTATCAAGGCCGGCAATGTGACTTTTGGACAATTATTGGTAAATCAGAAAAACGAATTATTGACTTTGTATTCCACTGGCAGTCACAAAACTCTTCTGAACGACATCTTAGATAAATAACAGGTTAAGTATTAACCTTTATTTAATGCAGGTTTTGAACCGTATTCTTTGAAGGAGACGATTATATTCAAATCAATCTGTATTGACATATCAATAACATTTTTTTGTCCAAATGCACAGATTGCCACCTTTGATAATAGACGACTAATATATAAGCCCATATTTAGCACATTTGTGGAAAACAGAATCAAAATAATAATGAGTTGCTAGCCATAGAAGACCAGCATAAAAGTTATTAAAATCTGTTCAGTAGTTTTTGAATGAAGAGTGAAAATACTTACAAAACTTCCTATTTATAAGTAAGGATTACTTATTTAATTAAAGAGTTTTGTAGGTGGCAAACTATCTAAAAACTTTCTATTTTCCACCAAGTTGACATCAATTATCCTTCCTGCACATATATTTATTGTATTGTTTTTTTTATAGTCTAACAAGGGGTGATATTACATTTGCAATTTCTGGGAGTTTGTTGAAAAATATATTGCTTGCTTGACTTACAGATAAATCGAAATCATCAGCCAATTGAGAGAATGTTCTATTTAATGTTATTCTCATCAAACATAATATAATATTTTGTTCAGAAACATTTGTATGTTTCTCAATCAAGCCTATTATGAAACTTATATGAAACATAATTCTTGTGGAAGACCAATATATAAACGTTGTTTATTTTTCACTTTAGATAAAGTTGTTAACACATTCATTTTTTCAACTTTTTAGTCTTCTTGAGAGCTATAGTCTGAAGTGCACAAGTCTTTGATGGAGTGGAGATATAGAGAGATAACTCATAGTCAACAGTTGATCCTTCTGTTGCTGGTGCATTTGACTCATCACTGTCAAATTTGTCCTCAGGAACAAGTTTTTTTTTTTGCTGGTTCTGATTGTTTACTTATACTTGCTTCAGATATATTAAGGGGTGATGTGGCAATACACACTTGCCTTGCCTTTGTGTTCCTGTGCTGGAGCTACTTGGATAGCTTTGTCATTACTACACCTATTTTCAAGTGGCTGGACATCTGGAAATATGAAATAATGTTAGCAATTTCCAACAAACGTATAGTTTGTAAATAAATAGGATTATATGTGTACTGTCGTAGTAGTAGTAGTAGTATTTAACTTCCTAGTCATCATCATCAGCCCATATAATATATCCCCTTGCTGGACACTGGCCTTCACTACCATTGAGAGGGTTTTTAGGTCTTAATCCACCACGCTGGCCTAGTGCTGGTTGGTGGATTACACACCTAAGAAAATCCTAAGAACATTTAGGTGTGCAGGTTTCATCACAATGTTTTCCTTCACTGTTAAAGTAAGTAAGTGATATTACACTGTGATAAATTTTCATTTTCACAAACTTCCTAGTACCTTATGTAATAGGAACTGAGATCCACTTGCCCATTTTGGCTACTTCCACTAACTAACTAACTATTCTCATTTTTTCTGATATTGTTATTTGATTAGGAGATCTGTGAGTGTAACTAATTATTGACAGTTACACCTACCTTGACTACAAGATGGCAAAGGTATAATAATACGACACATCTCATTTTTAGTCGTCTCTTCAATTTCCTTGATAATAGTGAGTCTTTGCCGTTTCACAAATGCAGGCCGAGGTTCACTATGAGTGAATTTTCGTTTTCTATCTGCCCGACAATCGAATTTGGATGGTAAACAGTTTGGTTTCATTCGAATTCATTTGATGGAGCTCATTATCTTGTATTGCATATAATTCTCCATGTCGTTTTCCAGCTAAAACATGAAAGAATTTTCCAACAATTTCAATACATAACCTATAAAAAAATTATTAAAATGTTATTTTACTAATGTTAGGAATATAATTTCGACTGTGTCAAAATGTTATTATAATGTATACCTACATTATCTCTTGAAAGATAAATAATGAACATATTTACTTATTTGTTTATATTACCTATGTGAACTCTTAACCTATCTTTTTTATACCTTCATAGCGATAGGTATATAGGAGGATGGAAAAAATGTATTTGGTCTAACTTTACGCGAATGCACATTATTTTATTTATTAATTTTTTAATTTTTTTAATTAAACTGTATACCAATTAATTGATCCTTCAGGATTTATAATTGTTTTTTTTCACGATTAAAACCGCGTAGAAAGTTTAGGCATTATAGTTGACGCATGCGCCAGGGGGGTGCAACTCCCATACAAAGGAAAATAACATACAACTAGCGTCATCTTACTCCTGTGGCGACGTCATTTTTGTAACTTTTAGGCATTAATGATCTAATAAACTCACTAGATGGCAGATACGAGTTCTGACTCAATAAAAAATGTAGCGTACTTTGAAGCAGTGCTTCCACTTTTAGGGAATTCTCCCTTTTTTAGGGAAAAATAGCTGATATTTTGGATGATAAAGACAATTTAAAAAATACCAGGATTTAGGATATTTCGGGGTAAAAAGCAAAGCCTATACTAGTAACTGTTGTGAATTTTAAAATAAACGATAATTAAAGTAAAACAATGAACATTTTATTTTATGGAGAGAGAATGACATTAAGTCGAGTTGACAAGTAAAAGAATAAAACAGAGTTGTGTATAAAAACTATAAAGGTTTGATTCAACAGTAACCCTCTAGTAAAGTAAATCATAGATTAAGCCACTGCTTTTTCTTAGGGATTCCCCAGAATCCCAATAAGTATAATCCGCCAAATTTTTATTTACCTATTTTCGTTGATGTCACCAGAACTTACTTGTATTGTAATATACAGGTACTTCATGTACCATGAAAGATTATCATGGTAATTTCATTTACGAAAACCTTGTAATTGTCATTTCACTTTTGCTAGCAGTTCCTCCTTCAAAGACTGAGGTGGAAAGATTATTCAGTGTTCTCAAATTTAAAAACTGACAAAAAAAAACAGGCTTTCTAATGAAACCCTGAACGGCTTGCTTCATAGAAAGTTCCCAACTTTGCCAGCAAACAATTGCTCAATTTTAGAACCGAACAGTGTTAGGTTGTGCAGCAAAAGAATATAAAAGCAATGCGTCGACTTCCTTGAAAATTCTAATCCTATAGATCTATGATCTTCTGGGGGCGTTTATATTATATATACCTACATTAAATAATATGCTGTGGTTTATTTTCTGTATTTTATTTACGCTTTCTATATAAAGGATTTATGAAAGTTGTCTAGGAAATTTTAGGGTAAATTCAAAAGAAACTAGGGTAAAATGTGTTAAAAAAAACGTAAGTGGAAACACTGCTTTGAAGTTTTCAAAATTCCAGGGCCGTAAAACAATCTCAAAAAAAAAAAAAAAGGTTTTTTTTTTTTTTTTTTTTTTTTTTTTTTTTTTTTTTTTTTTTTTTTTTTTTTTTTTTTTTTTTTTTTTTTTTTTTTTTTTTGGCGCGTAAACGTGAAAAAATTTAGGCGCACTGAATTTTAAAATTTGTTTTAAATATTTTTAACATAGTAATTTAGTGTATTGTTTTGTAAAATAATTTCATAGTATATGGTGGATAAGTTTGTATAAATAATTCGCTATGAGGAGAAGCGGGAAAAGGAAAAAAAAGAGGAAGGAAGATGAGAGCGAAACGGACGAAGGGGAAGAAAATTGTTTCTTTTCCAATACTTCGGACTCAGAAAGTTTTACACCAGAAATTGATCCGTATAAACCTTTTCAGGTTGAAAATTATCACAGGAAGTATCCGGATAATTCCAACAAAAATGAATTTATCGTATTTCTTTCTCATATAGTTGATGATCGCACATTCACTGACAAAGACCGCATGTATCTTTCTCAATGTATTCGCAAACACGGCGTCTCAGGTGTTTTACATTTGAGAACAATCAATAAATTTAAAGTTGGTATTACTTTTGACCTGGCCAATAACGCAAATGTTTTCTTACAAAATAAGAAGCTATTAGAAGAGCTTCGGTTAAAAGCAAGCATACCGGCCTCCGATACTGAAATTACTGGAGTGTTAACTTCAGTACCAGTAGGATTATCAAATAAAAAAATTTCAACTTTAATAGGTAGCTCTCGAAATATCATCCAGGTTCGTAGGTTTATGCGTAGGGTCAAGAATGACAACGGGTTAGTCACATTTCAACCAACACAGACAGTGGCAGTGACATTTGCTTCGACACAACTCCCACAGTACGTATACTTGGATTCTTGGCGACATGAGGTATCTCAGTATATTCCCCAAGTAAAGCAGTGTCTAAGATGTTTGAAGTATGGTCACATAGCTAAATATTGTAAAAATGCAGAAGTATGCTCAATATGCACGGAAAACCATAACTTTAAATCATGCACAGTGGCAATAATCAATGCCAAATGCGTAAACTGTGGTGGGAACCACGTTGCCATCTCATCTCAATGTCCTATTAAAAAGAAGAAAGTAGAAGAAAATAAAATAAAGTCTAAAACTGTTACCTATGCAAATATATTTGACGAAAAATCTTTTCCACAACTTACGAACAGACATATAGAAACTCAATTACAAAACTTAACTAAGTCCGAAATTTTTATGAATCTTTTAACCAAATCAATTTTTAAAGTAATTAATGACCAAAAAAATGATATACCAATTAACACTGGTTCCATACGTAACATCCTGCTTGAAACTTTCAGTCAAAAAACCTTATTTCCTTCTTAATGGATCATTTAAATATATTACAATGGAACTCACAAAGTATTCTTTGCAATAGATTATATTTAACACATTTCTTATACGAGCAAGATATTCATTTAGCAATTATATGTGAAACTTGGCTTCGTCCAGAAACCGTTTTCAAAATTAAAGGTTTTAACGTTGTTAGACATGATTCAGGCAATAAGCACAATGGAGTGGCCATTTTAATCAAAGATACTATTCAGTACAAGCATTTGCCAACTTTTTCAGACAATGGTCTCCAAAACATATGTGTGACAATTTTTCTTAATAATAAAGAATTAAGTTTAATTAGTTGTTACTGTCCTACTTATAGTTTTCCCAGATTCGATAAAACTAAATTAGATAATCTCATAAAATCTATTCCACATCCTTTTATTTTGGCCGGTGATTTCAATGCTCACAATACATCTTGGGGTTGTAATTCAACATCACGTCGTGGTAGAGAGATTTTAGACGTCATCAATGATAATTGTCTAGTTCTGTTGAATGATGGGCAGGTTACTACTGTTGGATCTTCATCATGGCGTCCAAATGCATTAGACCTTACAATAGTTTCTCCAGAACTTGCCATGTCTTGTGAATGGTCTGTACATAACGATCCTCTCGGCAGCTATCATCTTCCAGTATTAATTAAATTCCATTTAACAACTGCAACTGATATCCACAACACACTTCATACAACTCTTCCTGTTTATCCAAATTACAAATGTGTCGATTGGAATTCTTATAAAAATCGTGTAGATGTTGGTCTTCAAAAAATAAATTTCAGCCAATATTCATCTTTAGAAAGTTACGATATATTCTGTAAATTATTGGTCGATTCAGCTCAGGCTTGTAGTGGCGTTTCTCGTAGTAAACAAAATATATCATCTCGTAAAGGTCCTATTCCACGACCTAGACTACCTTGGTGGAATTTGAAATGCTTTGATGCTGTTGTAAAATCTAAAGAGGCATATGTGAAGTTTAAAAATTGTCCATCACAAGAAAATTATATAAACTTTAAAAAACAACAAGCTTTTAAAAAACTTACATTAAAAATAGAAAAACATAACAGTTGGGTCCGTCTTTGTGAATCATTCAATCGCTCAACACCATTGTCTTTGATCTGGAAACATATGAGGAAATTTGGTAAAATTTATAATTCAAAAGGAGAGCAAGATGGTTGGGTTTTGGAGTTTCTTGAAAAATACAGTTCTGTTTATCAAAATCAGCTACAAATTGAAAATGTTTTGTCAACTAATAACAACAGTTTTTTATGTGATTCTTTTACTCTCCAAGAGTTGAAATCTGCAATCGCTTCTCGTAAAGATACAGCATTCGGTTTTGATGGTATTCCATACATTTTGTTTAAAAATCTCAGTGATTCTGCTCTGAGAAAAATATTGTTGATTTTGAATGAATTGTGGTTAAATATTGAAATCCCAACAGACTGGAAAATTGACATTTTAGTACCGGTATTAAAACCTCAAAAACCTAAATACAATGCTAATTCTTATCGCCCAATAACTCTCACTTCATGCGTGGGTAAACTTTTTGAACAGTTGTTAAAACAAAGATTGGAATTTTTTGTTGAAAAATATAATTTAATATCTGACAATCAGTATGGTTTTCGTAAAGGTAAATCTGCACATGAAAGCTTCTGTCAATTGCATTTAGATATTTGTAATAGTGTTGTAAATAAAGATTGTCTTGTTGCTGTATTTTTTGATATTTCTGGAGCATTTAACAGTGTTGATATTGATGTCCTCTTCAAAGAACTGTGTGGTTTAAGTATACCTGTCAAAATTGTAAATTGGGTTCATAATTTCTTACTAAATAGAAAGGTTTATGCTAAATATAATGGTAAAATTTATGGTCCTATGTCTTCTTCAACAGGTGTTTGTCAAGGAGGAATATTGTCACCCCTGTTATTTCTTTTGTATATACACAGATTAAATGAAATATTAGGCACTAATATAAAAAACTTACAGTTTGCAGATGATTTAGTAATATACGCTAGTGGGAAAAATATCCAGCAAGTGATTGCTGATATAAATTTAGCTCTAACAAAGTTACATGAATATTTTAGTTACTTAAAACTTGAAGTTAATGCGGCCAAATCAAAAGTTTTGGTTTTTGGTAAACATTCTTCTATTCCTCCCGTAGTATACAACAACTTACCATTGGTTCTGTCGTTAGAGGCTAAGTTTCTTGGTGTTTTATTCACAACTTCATTATCCTGGAATGAATATGTAGAATTAATTATTGCAAGAGCCAATAGAGCTTTGAATATATTAAAGAGTTTGTCAAAAATCAGTTGGGGAGCAGACCCTAAAATACTGCTGATGTTGTACAAATCATTGGTCAGAAGTCATTTTGAATATGGTTTTTTGTGTTTTGGTTCAGTCCATAAACTTGTTGATAAACTTGATAAAATACAAAACAATGCCTTACGCTTAATTACTGGTGCATTTAAAACCACACCTATTAATGCAATGCAATTAGAGTGTAATTTACCACCAATCAAAATCAGACTAGAGCATCTAAAAGAAAGATTCATTTTAAAAATATATACAAATAAAAACAATACATTACTTAATTATTTGTCATCTGCTTCTTCTACTTTCTTCAATAAATGTCCATTTGTTCTTGAAAATATATCTGGGTTTCTTCAATTTCTTCATGATGCACATATTCAGCGAAATAAATCCCATTTTCCTTGTTATCAAGGTGAATTTGAAAGTAAATACCCTGATATAAATATAGTAATAGATTCTGAATTACATAGAAAAGAACAAGTATATGAAAAAATTTTTTCTTGGCGAGATCATAGATTCATTTATACAGATGGGGCTAAAAATGATATATGCACATCTTTTGCTGTTTATGATAGTGTCCTGAAAGATGGAATTGGATATAAACTTGATAACAACTTGAGCATATATTCTGCTGAAGCTGTTGCAGTTTTGTCTGCATTGCAACATATAGATAAGCATAAAAATACTTGTTCAAAGTGGGTTATTGCCACTGATTGTATGAGCCTATTAAAAAGTCTTAAAAATAATGTAAATAAAACAAATGTAAATTATTTAGTGTATAGTATAAAACAACTTTTGTATTATTTGAATGTAGTTTGTCATGTAAATATTGTACTAGTTTGGGTTCCATCCCACATTGGCATATTGGGCAATGAAAAAGCTGACCATTTAGCAACCATGATAACAAATTATAGTGTGGGTTCTGTCCCATATTTTGAAGTTGGAATTCCTTTCACAGATATTCATAGTTGTCTTAAAAAAAGAATGTGTGATAACTGGAAGAAACATTGGGATCATTCTACTCAAGTCTTATCTAAGGGTACTTGGTACAGTCTTTTGAATTCTGAAGTAAATAAAAGACCTTGGTTTTGTAAAGGAGAATATGTAAATAGAAAGTTTTATTCTATTTTATGTCGTTTGAGGTTTGGTCATTGTCGTCTGAATTACCATCTATATCGTATGAGAATGATTCTCAGTGACTTGTGTGATCGTTGTGGAAATGCTGAACAACAATCTATAAACCATATTCTATTTTCTTGCCCATCCTTTAACATTCAGCGCCTTGTGTTAATGGATGAGTTACAGGACGTTTATGGATCTTCAAATTTGGTACCGCGCTGCATACAAGATCTATTGAAGAATGAGTCTACATACCAGTATATTTGCAAATTTTTTGTAAATACTGGAATAGAATTATAATCTAAATTGGCGATCTGAATTATAAAAAAAAAAAAAAAATTCAATTTGACATATGTCAGTATATTTTAAAGGAAAAGATTACAGGACTTGACGTACCAACTAAGAATACTATGGACTGAAAACACTCCCGGATTATGAAAAATGAAAATGTAGAAAATGAAATAACGGAAGACAATACATTGTTACTTAAAAACTTAAGACTAATTTTACGAAAGACGAGGCTGTAAGGACTCAGTCCATTGCCTGCTTGCAAGAGCAAAACATTAAAAAAAAAAAAAAAAAAAAAAAAAAGTTTTCAAAATGTCGTAACGATTTAATTTTTTAAATCGTTTTTTTTTGGTCTTGGTGTGAGTTATTTTACGTTGTAGTATTAATTTAGAGCAACTTTTAGCTTTATGAGAATATTAGACGATTAGACATTGAGAAACTCTGTTTTGAATTCTCTTTAGACATAACTTGGCTCCAATACTTTTTTCTTCGTTAGCGTTTCGTAAGCCTGTGTAACTATTTTCATTTCTTACAGAATGTTTATTATTAAAAATCAGCATGCCTCGAAGATCGAAAATGAAATGCTATTTCGGATGCCTTGATAACGGTGAGTTTACACTATTTTCCCGGTATATTATTTGCTAACAGAATTATTATTCATAATATAATTAAATGAATTAGCACCAACTAATGGTCCTTCCTATTTCTGCTGCCTAGCTATCATATATGTTAAGTTTTGATCAAAACCGTCGGTATTAAGTCTCGTACTATCACACACACACCTCATATAATAAAATTGTCTCGAGTGGGTGGAAGTATTTATGTTTTGCAATTCAGCGTATTATATGCTTATTGTCAAGTGGGCCCGAACTAGTTTTTTGGAATGATCAATCAGTCATGCTTTCCTGTTTAAATAAAATACAGCACAATTGATCTCACATCCAAAGTTAGATGATGGCATTCACGTTTTGTTTCCTGGTGTTTGATAACTAAGTTACACCAAGTGGCCTGTGACCACGTTCATCCTTCTACCCAATATAAAATAATGTTTTTATTTTTGTAGACAAAGGTTTGATAATGACAAAATTTTATGGAAAAATTATAAGGAGCACTAAAATGTCTGAAACATGAAAAGATTGATGCACTATATTTGAACCAGAACGTGTTATGTAATATATTAATTTGTAAGTAAGATTACATTAACACTAAATTTTTCATGGTCGTATTTTTTCAATATTTGTTACATACTTAAGATACTTTGTTTCTCCGTTTCAGAAGAGAAACTGATTCAGCAAGGAACGTGAACTCTCAAGGGATCTTAATTTTTTTTAAATATGTTTATAATTGATAAATGAATAATTGAAATAGTTCATAAGAACTAAATTGATGCCAATTTTGTTTTAAAATAGGTTGTTTAGTTCTTATAGTTATAGTATTACGTTTGAATAGTTGTAATTAGTAAGTTAGTAATATATGAAAATACTGATATAAATTTTTGTAAATAACCTTTTGTAAATTCTACGAGAAGATGATTTTAATTAATGATCAAAAGTCAACGGTCTTTAAAAGCATTATTTGCAATTATTTAGATTAACTGTGGAATATATTTGCTAAGTTGTGTTTTCTGTATGAGCAGATATAAATGAAAATGCCCAAACATGATTATGTTTCTTACATTTTCATTATGTGAAATCAATATGCTTGTGACTGAGTATATTAATAATTTATTAAAACTTAAGTGATAGACAGCAACCCCTATGGCACTGCTGAAGTTTATAAGCACTGGTGACCACTTATCATGGGCCGGGTTGCGTGCTCGTCTGCTGTTGAGTGCAATAAAAATTTTCGAAACCCTTTCTATTATTTAGATGTAATATTAGTGTACATTTAATTTGGATTAAAAGATAAATTTACATTTTATGTTTGCATGTGTATGTTTATAATTCATTTGCATGTAACGAACACCAGTTTCTTTTGTAACAAAATGTAAACTAATGGTTTGTAATGAATGTAATTAACTTTAAGATGATTTTCTTTCAATCTGCTGTTTGTTTCATCGAGTATTACCAAAGCTAAAGCATCAGAAACGTCAGAATAGAAATAATTTAGATAGGGAATAAAAGTATAACTAATGTAATCATGTCTAAGATTACTATAAGCGTCATTAAGTACAAACTATCAATATTTAAGAGTACTTTAAGTCATCATTACATTTTTTAAACATTTTTTGTTTTTCAAATCATGTAATAAAACGTTTGTGCAGAACAAAATGTCACATGTTATGAACATGATTGTGGGTTAATCGTTTCTTAAATTTCTAAATGTTTATAAGAATGCTAAGAATAATTTAGTATTCACTTTAGTGTGTGTATTATCTCTACAATGCTAGTATAAATGACAATTATTGTATGACGAAGCATAGGTAGTGTTTATAGATGTAATATTTTCATACAAGGTCATGATCTGTCACGATCAACTTTAAGCAAGAACTGCTATAGTTAAGAAACAAATTTATTAAATTTAATTCAAATTGTCTACTATGTTTGTAATGGAAAGCTGACATGTTTATATTTCGCACAAATGACTTAAGTGACATTGAATGATTTGATTATCTAGACTTAATTAACTTTTAGATAACTTTCGATTTAATGTTATTAAGTACTCTAGTAGGATTAATCTAGAGGAGTTATTGTTATTCGAAATTTTATACAATTGTACGTTCATACTATCTTTTAACAGTAAATTGTTTGTAATATAGGGAAATTAAATAGCTTACAGAGAATTACAGCTTTTTATTTAAAAAAACTGTTTTCTCTCTGTATGAAAAGGTCTTATCGATTAGAATGCTGAACACAATCAAACGTTCTTTAATATTTCATAAGTACTACCGGGAATTTCAGCGATTCTAAACGATAAGATTTTTTCATAAAGAGAGTTAATTATAAAAAATATTAAAATTACTAAAAAAGCCACCTGGTGGGGGGTAGGGAGACTAATAATCGACAGCAGCGACGCCTGCTGTCCTGGGCTCTAACTAAAGCAAAAATAAAAATGAGAGTTGCGCATCTATCTCAAATATATTAAGTGTATAATCTATGGCATGCGCCATAGATTATACACTTATGGCATGCGCAGTACACATATTTTGTATACATTTATTCAACTAATACAAATAGTTAATTAAACAAAAAATGAGTAATTTCGAAAGAGAACAAACGTATTTTATATAAGAACAATCGAAAATGAATATTTACGAGTAATTAAGGACGAAAAAATATTAAAAATTGCAATCGAGGGGCTAACTTTTAGATATATTTTTAATATTTTTTTTAAAATAAATAAATGGGGAACAAACAATTATTAACAGTGAACAATCAAGAACAAATGATGAACAAACGAATTAATAGAAAATAAGTAGAAAACAGGAAAAAAAAATTTTTTTGAGGGGCTAACTTCATTCACCTCCCAAACAGGATTGTTATATATTAAGTGTATAATCTATGGGATTGTTGTTTCTGTTTGTTTTCAAATACTAAGTGTATAATCTATGGTTTGTTTAATTCTTCTATTAGGAAGGCAAAGGGAACAACGCCATGCTTTTATGTTTATAAAAATCGCAGCCATGTCTGTTTTACGAGAAATGAAAAAGAAAGGAAATAAAAAAATAAGTTTTATGGTGAAATCTTAACCTTTGTGCGTGTAATAATAAATGTAAGTAAATTCGTACCATTTTACAGAAACATTTTTCATCTTATCTGATCTCATCTCGTTTCGCCTGTTCATAATTCATTTTGTTAATAATAATTGACATGTTATAAACTCTACACTGGCAACACATGAAGCCGATTGCGAAACTAAAAAAAAGATGTGCAACTTGTGGGTTCAAAATTAATGAAAGCTAATATCCAAGCCTCCCCAAACCCCACCACAACAACCGGTTAGTTGTCTGCTTTCAGTGGATTCCCGCGAACTTCAATAGGTCGTCAGTCCACTTTGTGGGAAGCCTATTCACGCTAAGTCTTCCGATACGCGGTCGCCACTCGAGAACTTTAGGCCCCATCGGCTATCTGTTGTACGAGCAACGTGCCCTGCCCACTGCTACTTCAACGACGTAATCCTTTTGGCTATGTCGTATGCCATGGTTTGCCTGTGAATCTCCTAATTCCTGATTTGATTTCGCAGACAAACTCCGAGAAAAGCCCTCTCCATCGCTCTCTGGGTGACCTTGAGCTTCCTGATGAGGTCCACTGTGAGCGACAACATCTTAGTGTCATAAGCCATCACTGACATCACACAAATTCTAAGTAGCTTTCCGAACGCTGCCCATCCGAGTTGTATTTTTCAGATCCACTCGGATAGAAGCTCTACTGAGATCATTGATCATTGTAAATTAAGGTATTTAAAAAAACACGACTGTTCCAAAATTATTGGGTTTATATTTTCTTTACTGATAAACACCCATCTTGAGATATACGTTCTAAGGTCTCAGTATAGTAACAGTGGCTGCCCCACCCTTTAAGCTGAAACGCATTACTGCTTCACGGCAGAAATAGGCGGGGTGGCGGTAGGTACCTACCTGCGCGAACTCACAAGAGGTCCTACCACCAGTCTAGCACAATTATTATCATAGTAAAAAAATGATTTCAATCTAAAGTATAATAAAGTGAATTATGTAGTGGCATAACTAGGTATAATTGAAAGGCAATTAATTATATTCAATGAAATTTATATCAATAGATAAACTTAGCAAAACAACTCATTTGATTTTGACGACAGCTTTCCCGGTATTTTCTCCCCTAAGCATACCAACAAAAGCATCCACCATGTTATCAAACCCATGATATACTTTTTCCTCGTATTTTAGTTTACCGTCAACTAGCCAACGAAGATTGGCATTGATACCTTCTTCCCATCTATCAATCCATCTGTCGACCAAAAAACCTTCTATTTTGAGTTCTTTCAAAACAATGGCAGGCTGAAGAATTGTTGCTATAACAAAAATTATGAACTTAAAATTTAAAATAAGGTTATGAACAATGAATTTTTACATATAAAATATCATTGATTATGAACCATATAAATAAATATAGTTTGAAAAAAAAGCAGACTTGGAAAATTCAATCTTTTTTCTTGGTACTTTTATTACAACCACTTTATATAATACTAGCAGCCCGCTCTGGCTCCGCTCGGGTCTTTAACAAAATTTTCAACGATATTTGACGTTGTTTTATTTTTTTAAATAAAAGAACACATAATACGGCATAATTATAATAGGTAGACATATGCTGTCGCGAGACTTTTTGTAAATAATAATGTGTTATACAAAGCCGTAGTACATTATTTTATTCTATCATCATTATTTTTCGCAGGGCACGCGATGTAAAGAATACTTAGGTAATTTTTTTACACCTTGAGTTACATTATTGGAGTTTTAGTAAGGATCCCTAATTTTTTTCAAAAAAGATTATAGCCGATGTCACTCGGGAATACTGTAGCTTCCAAACAGTGAAAGAATTTTTCAAATCGGTTCAGTAGTTTCGGAGCCTATTCAATACAAACAAACAAATCTTTCCTCTTTATAATATTAGTACTTTAAACAACTATTTTCATATACATATTTTTTCTTTTCATTTTGTCATTCCCGTCATTTCGAAATTGAATCCAATAAAAATAATATTAATTCTAAAAAATTCTAAATCTAAGTTCCAAATATACTCAAATAATAAAAAATAAAAATTTAAAACTGCAACGGCAAAAAAGTTACTAAAATGAGGCCAGTTTATCATCATCGTTTGACATGAATTTATGTGTTGTAAATAATGTGAAGCATACTGATTTATTATTTATGTATACTAATGAAAATTAACCATTAAACCTAAATGACTAGTCCTCGATTTATATCGGCATGACAGAGGCACGCACAAGTAAATAGATCCGCCATCCTGCTTATTTCTATCTCGAAGCAGTTTACCGGGTTTACGGATGACGAAGCCGGTATACAACAAAATTGAGGCTTCAAATTAATGTTGCAACGTTGGTGGCGGGTTACGCGCTTGTGATATCTATCGACTATGGGAGCCACATACATCAGTAGGCTTAGTGCGAGTTTCAAAAATCGAATCGAATGACTCGCATCGAGTGTACGCTCTTCACGGTGAAACGTGCGGAGCTCTGAGTGCGAGTTACTCGATTTGCAGGACGTTTATTCATCTTTAGAAGCAATAATTTTTTCTTTTATATTGGTAGCATGCAAGTTTTTTTTTAAGGCGTTTAATTGAAATGCCAAGCTTTCTAACGATATTTATAATTAGTCGTAATGGGTAATGTACCTGTGCTTAGTGCGAGTTTTTTTAATTACTCAGTCGATGTTAATGTTATGTTTAATTTGTGTGAGTTTGTATCAGTGCCACCTAGTGATAAGCTTATGAATCTCATTTTGTGGGAGAGAGAAGGTTTGTTTATGTTGCTGTCTCATGTATCGAATAGCTTTACCGAAGTGAGCCTCTCGATTATTGTATGTGCGAGTGCGAGTTACAAATTAATGGATTTTGAGAGTATTTCTTCACTTTCAAGCAAGTTAAGTAGTCACTAAAAATTTTGCCGTGAAACCAATACAATATCAAGATTTTTTCTTTCGTTTTTAATAATAATGTTGTTTTTTAAGGTTTTATCTATTCTAATGGTTTATACACATATATTTTTTCGGTTAGAAAATTTTATAGACGTCTAGCTAGTTATAATATATTAATTCTTTGCTTTTTCATTTAATTCTTATTAAATCATTGCTTTTTTTTAAAGTGTTGTTTGATGAGAGAGAGAGAGCGAGATAGAGTTGTTTTTTTTTATTGCTTAGATGGATGGACGAGCTCACAGCCCACCTGATGTTAAGTGGTTACTGGAGCCCATAGACATCTACAACGTAAATGCGCCACCCACCTCGAGATATAAGTTCTAAGGTCTCAGTATAGTTACAACGGCTACCCCACCCTTCGAACCGAAACGCATTATTGCTTCACGGCGGAAATAGGCGGGGTGGTGGTACCTACCCGTGTGGACTCCCAAGAGGTCCTACCACCAGTGAAAGAGTATTCTTTATTGTACACAAAATGAATAAATATTGTGAAACATTTTTTCTTGGTCTTATCGCTAAGAGTGATCTCTTCCAGACAACCATTAGATGGGCAAGAATAATTTCGAAATGAATTGCACACTGTGTATCTATCTATTATAGAAATATATACACACACGCACATACACACGCGCACACACACACACACGCGCGCAATATACATATTTACAGGTACATACGTACAGATTTATATTTATAAATTATATAGAAATTTGAACAATGTAATAATAATTTTGCTTCTTTACACATTTATAAATAAGGATGGATGCTCGTAATAATTTTAGTATATTTGGGCCACCTAATGAAGATCATCAACACTATTACCGTAAATACAATCATTTTATAAACGTTCAACGGGTAAAAGATTAAACCTATGTAAAACATAATTTCTTTAATTAAAAAAAGCTGAAATAATTACCTATTCCAAGATTAATTATGTTAAGTATGTCTAAATATGTAATTACAATTAAATAAATTCTATAATAAACTTCTAATTCTAATACTTCTATTAAAGTTACTAAAAAAATATGTTTATGCTGGGCAGTTTTCGTGTATTTTAAAGGTTACGCCATTACGGCAAAGTTTGTTTACGAAATTGCACCCTTAGAATGGAAGTGGTATAACTAAAAAATTTAAGATTAGTTTTATATTTCAAAACACTTATGTATTATTATTAAGAACCTACATTTTAAGTAGGTAATACGTGCAGCAAAAATGTTGGACTCCTTTTTACGAAAATTGCGCGGACGGAGAAGTATGAAATTTCCCACACTCATAGAGAATATAGAGAAGTAGTGCAGATTGCTAATTTTTTTTTTTAATTGTGCATAAACAATAAAAAAATAAACTAAATGAATAAAAAAACCTTACACACATTACCATGTATTTGACACACACACACACACACATGCATTTATACTTTTTTTGTTTATTGATTTATCAATCTGTGGTCAAATTGAGAATAGATTAATATTTTTGTCTTTAATATTATTTTTCTATAATGTAGCCTTGGCGACATAGAGCAATGATTATTATAGAAATGATGATAATAGAAAGGTGACAATAAAACTATAATAATGTTCAAACTTAAAATTTAAATAAATTATGGTCAAATTTCGACCACTGGACTACCATTAGTAGATAATAATAAAATCATTTATTGCCTTTCACACAGATTTAGATTATTACAGGCAGCCTACAAGGAAACAACAAAAAAACAAAACACTATTATATCATTTCTGGCAAGCAGCTCAACATTTGCACTTGTATATTATTAATAGGAATTTTATTAAGAATATTGACAATTTATGAGGAATTTGACAAGTACGGATTAGTTATAGATATATGTAGTTACATATTGTAAATTAAATTAGTTTTATAAGTGCAATAAAAAATAATTTAAATGATAAAATGATAAAGCCATACCTTTTTCCAATGTGACGATTAGAGGGTATCCTATTATTCTTTTCTATATTATTCTATCAGCTTATAAAATTAAACAGTCTCTTTTAGTCTAGAAAAGGACAAAGTACTCTTTCTGTCTTTTTCAAATCAAATGGCATGCCTTAAAGTGTTTAAACCGAAAAACTAAAAAAATACAATTATTGTATTACAATATTGAAGTTTACCAGAAACTAAGAATTTTGGGTTGAGCCACTTTAATTCTAAAGGTACAAAATAGTATTGAACACGTGACATTACCCGAATAATTTTGAAAGTAGTTGGTTCCCATTAAAATGCTGTTAAAATGCGTTGTATTTCATTTCGACGGTCTAATGCCAAAACATCACGTGCTACCAATATACGAGAAATAATATTATTGCTGCTCTCGGTGAATAAACGCCCTGCGAAGCGAGTAGCATATCTCAACTCACACTCACAATTCTTCATTTTTCACCGTATAGAACGTAAACTCGATTTGATTTTGATTTATTCATTTACAATTGAACAACTAGGAAAAAAAGATGAAAAGACATTTTGGAGGGACCGCGAGGAGCTAAATTGTGTGAATTGTTTTATTTTGTCTATTTAATGTTTCTTAGTTAATGCGTATTTAATATTTCTTCGTGTATAAGTGTAATTTTGAGACCGTCCTGGCCTAAAGGTTAAGGCGTCCGGTGTATTCGTATCTTGCAATGCACCGGTGTTCTAATCCCGCCGGCGGGTATCAATTTTTCTAATGAAATACGTACTTATCAAATGTTTACGATTGACTTTCACTGTAAAGGAATAGCATCATGTAATAAAAATCAAACCCGCAAAATTAATTTTTGTAATTACTGGTGGTAGGACGTCTTGTGAGTCCGCACGGGTAGGTATCACCACCCTGCCTATTTTTGCCGTGAAGCAGTAATGCGTTTCGGTTTGAAGGGTGGGACAACCGTTGTAACTATACTGAGACCTTAGAACTAATATCTCAAGGTGGGAGGCGGCATTTGCGTTGTAGATGTCTATGGGCTCCGGTAACCACTTAAGATTAGGTGGGCCGGGAGCTCGTCCACCCATCTGTGCAATAACAAAGTAACGTGGGTTTATTAACTGCTTAGTATCTGTAAAATTGCGAAAATTAAACAAAACCGCTGGACGTAGCTTCTCGAAGTCTTCGAAAAGGTCCACTGAAAAAAATCTCAGTATATAATCAGCATTTTGCAGAGATTATATTTTATCCCATATTATCTGATCTCATTTCATTTCATTCCATGCCAATTGATTAATGCTTAAAATTAATCAAATCCATTTCACTCCATATTATCATTTTTCATAAAAAAAGATTAGGCTCTATGGCATGATATTTTTGCCTCTCTAGTTGGAAAAATAAAACTACTAAAGAAATACTCGATCGAAACGTTAAAATCCACTAATTTGTAACACGCACTCGCACAAATGTCATTCGTAGTACTCATTTCGGTAAAATTACTCGGTTACGAGATCACAACGTTAATATGAACTCGCACTCACAAAATAACACCGAGTACGTTTGCCGCTAGGGGCGCTGTTCCAATTGCATACAAATTTGAGCAAACTGGCTCGCTAGTGAGAACGTTACAAAACTCGCACTAAGCACACAGGTGGGCAGTGAGCTGGTCAACGGATTTATCCAATACCTTTATCATTTTTAATTTGTTATGAATGGAGGAACATAGTCCGAACAAAATACCTCCGTAAAGGTCTCCCTTAGCACTGAAGAATAATTTACCGATTCAAGGAGGAGGATTTTGAAATTGGACTTAGAAAAAAATATTCGAAAGTTGCGATTTTGTTTTATTGTCTAAGTGGCGGCTCGGTGATGGAGCGGCTCATGTAGTGTCCATGAGCATCGGTAAATCGAAATCTGCCTCCTAAAGCCATACAAAATTAACAATTTCAGGAGATGAAACTAAAAGTGATACTCCAATTATGTTTTTTTTTTAATTGATTAGATGGGTGGACGATCTCACAGCCCACCTGGTGCTAAGTGGTTACTGGGGCCCATAGACATCTACAACATAAATGCGCCACCCACCTTGAGATATAAGTTTTAAGATCTCAGTATAGTTACAACGGTTAGTTATAGTTAAACCGAAACGCATTACTGCTTCACGGTAGAAATAGGCGGGGTGATGGTACCTACCCGTGCAGACTCACAAGAGGTCCTAGCACCAGTGATTACGAAAATTATAATTTTGCGGGTTTGATTTTAATTACGCGATGTTATTCCTTCACCGTGGAGGTCAATCGTGAACATTTGTTGAGTACGTATTTCATTAGAAATAATTGGTAACCGCCTGCGGGATTCGAACACTTGTGCATCGCTACATACGAATGCATCGGACGTCTTATCCTTTAGGCGACGACTACTTCAAAAGTTCAAAGATGTGAGTTCATTATCTGTGGAAGTGAGAGAGAAAATGCTATTTTCTGTGTGTGGAATCGCTGCCAATATCTATAGTAGACAGAGCGGAGTTTATCTGTCTGCTGTCGTCATAAGCAGTTGAGAGCTTCATCTTTAAGCTGATTTATTAATTAGTTAGGAGTTTAGGAGGTTTTAAAAGGAAAACAACGGTTTTAAAAGGAAAACAACCTATGTGATGCAGGAATTTAAATCACGACTCACAAAAAAAATTATCATGATATTTAACAATATGGTACGTTAATATATTGTGACTGTATTGTCTATGTGTGTAACAAAGAATATCAAATGCTTTAATGTCCTCGTAAAAGTGGTTTTACCGTTCCGTAGGTTCCTTTTCCTTATAAAACTTAGCATCTAGCTAAATAATAACAGAGAAAAATATACCTTTCGGCAAACAAGACTCGTTGTACGATGAAATAGAACCGCAAACAGCCACTCTCCCGTATTTATTCATGTAATTAATAATATTTGAACTGATTTGTCCTCCAACCTAGAATATAAATTTATTAAATTTTTAAAAAGGTATTCATGACTACTTTAATAATTTTCCAATAAAAACATTACTGATCAAATTCATGAAACGTACCTACGTAACTTTTCAGGACACATTTTTGACCAAATTCTCAATAATACTTAATATTATTTAATAATATTAATTAATATTTTAATAATATTTCTTTCTATTTTCCTTGTTATGGACGACATAGTTACAGTTTTTTTTTTACCTATTCTAGTCATAGATTATACACTTAATAATTCTAGTAATCTCGAGAGGTTATACTAGATTTACAGAATTAGTAGGTACGAACGTAAGAAGTGTTGCTCGAAACGTTATCAATTAACACTATTTTGGTGGTTTTTGCGTTATAATTTAGTGCTTACAGCTTGACACATTTTGAAAGGGTCTTGGTATAAGATAATCCCCTTACTTCTACGCTTCATAGGTATACCTTTGCCTTCAAGGAAATATGTATACCTATTTATCTTACGAGCATAGAAATTATACATACCATAAACTTTTGAGTAACAGTTTATTTTGCACTTTATTATTGTATTGTTAATTATGTATTAAACTTACATTATCAAAATAACAATCTACTTTTCTTGGTGCACCTTCTTTAAGCGCTGCTTTAATATCAACCGTCTTATAATTAAACGCTCGATCAAAGCCTAACTCTTTCTCTAAATAATAGCATTTCTCATCCGTTCCAGCAAAACCAACTACTCGACAACCTAAAAAAAATGAATATAAAAAAAAATCTTTATTAACATACCTAGTTAAAATTAACTACCTATTTATTTTGTAGTAACATTGTGGTGTATAAATGGTTGCAATGAATAAAAACATAGATAGCCATAGATTATACACTTAATATATTAGAGCGCCAAGGTTATACAAATTAGTGTCCGGTGAACATTTAACACTCAGTAGGCACTCAGTAGGCAGAGACAAAATAAAATTAATGTAGCGCTATGTCGGGACGCCATCTCTCATCAAATAGCAGAAATGGATAGTGGGCAAACTGCGGCTCTTAAATCCTCGGCTACGGCTCTTCCGTGAAACTCAGCGAGCTGATGCATGGGTTAGGTTGCACGTCGACCTCTTTGTCGAGTTCGACGAGTACGGTTGCCGGGGCCCCTAAGCCTGCTCCTAGTGTTAGAGCTGAAGGCGTCTAATCTGATGGATCCGTAAAGACGTGTCTAGGGCGTCGGACGGTGCCTGGCTCCTTCATGATCAGGATTCGGGGACTAGTCAGCGGCGGCAACGATAAAGCGATTATCATGACGCATAGGCTTATCGAAGTACCATTCCGACGCTGACTTCATGTATTTCCGGATTGATTCGAGATGAAACTTTTAGTTCAGGCACAGAATAAGTATTTCATATTAACTTGCCTTGTAAAAGGTAAGTGATCATTTTTGAAACACAAGACTTTTGAAATAATATGTTAAAAAATGGGTCTTTCAATAAATTTCAATTGTATTTTATCTATATTTGGCTCTTTTGGTTGACAAGGTTGCCGACCACTGCGTTAATGTAATGAAATCGTGTTAACTATGTTTCATTCTGATCACTTGTTTGGCTTGAAAGAGTTTATTTAACCTTAAGTTTAAGCCCTAAAATCATTGTTATTGTTAACAAAGTCAGAGGGATCTATAAATTACCTACCACTTAGTTTTCCGATTTGTCCAACATGCGTTCCTACTGCTCCAGCGGCACCAGAGACTACAATCGTTTCCCCAGATTTTGGTCTACAGATTTCCTTCATGCCAAAATATGCCGTATTGCTAAAAAAATCCCAAGACTGAGCAATTATTTTTTTAATATATTGAATAAAACGTTTTTCATTAAAAGCCTACGTACTTATAAATTACATTGGAATAGAAAGCGCATGAATTAGTTAAGTACAAGTTGTATTACTGTTAAATTACTTTTGTCTTAAAACTTCGTTTCGGTAGAAGAGAAAAACAATAACGAAATTGAAGAAAATACCTATTTTTCTTCTTTTGAAATATATGTGAGTATATAAGTTATATAAAATAAATTAAAAAAATAAGTATCTATGAACAGATGCAAACAGCAAATACGAATTTAAATCAAGATGTACTGGTGGTAGGACCTCTTGTTACTGGTGGTAGGACCTCTTGTGAGTCCGCACGGGTAGGTACCACCGCCCCGCCTATTTCTGCTGTGAAGCAGTAATGCGTTTCGGTTTGAAGGGTGGGGCAGCCGTTGTGACTATACTGAGACCTTAGAACGATATCTCAAGGTGTGTGGCGCATTTACGTTGTAGATGTCTATGGGCTCCAGTAACCACTTAATACCAGGTGGGCTGCGAGCTCGTCCACACATCTAAGCAATAAAAAAAAAAAAAAGATTTTAATCTGACGTGTGCCAGAGCGCGTTAAGTGAATAAGCCTACCACAAAGCGTACCAACGACCTACGGGAATCTTCTGCCTGCCGACTGCGTAAGACTGGTCATTATGCACTCTATGGGCATAAGCATGGCAGAGGCCTAGGTGTATCTCGTGTTTGTTATTTCCATTGCATCGCTCTTAAATTCGTATCGTATCGTTATAACTATTCAATGAATCCTTTCTGCATACTCTACTCCTTTTCTTGCCTATTCATCATCTTTCCATCTTAGCGACTCGCTAATCAGTCTCGTTCCAGATATTCTATACGACAGTTATTCTAATCTAAATATCGTAGTTTTGTTATCCAAAATCTTTTTAAACAAATGTAAAACTCCGAAGTTCATACTAGTATCTTTCGTCGTACACTTGAATTTCTTCTTTACTTTTTTTAGTTTAAAAGGAGTATGATTGGCCCATGGACATATTCAATTTCATCAGGTGGGTGGGCGAGCTGGAGGATTAGGCTGGGAAAACTTATTTCTTACTTAGCTCTCACTGAGACTGAGGCATTCATGTCCATGCCACACTTTCTGGAACGCCATCGAAATTTCCGACCGTCTAAATATTGGATGCAATGTTTTTTCTAACGCTTTGATTGTTCTGTTCTTCTTATTTGTCTCCACCTTATCCCACAAGGTGGGGTCGGCACAGCGAATTTTTCTATTCCATTCTCTCCTATCAGCCGTCGTCTCTCTCTCATATCGTCATTCACACACTCCATCCCTGTCTTCTTCGGTCGACCTCTTCCCCTCTACCTTGCACTAGCATTTCCATACATCTCTTAGTCACATACATCGCAACGTACACAACGAACGCAACAGACATTAATTGTTCTGTTGTATTCATCTATTTTCTTCTATTATTGCTAAGATGTTTGGACAAATTCAAGGCCCACTTGGTATTAAATGGTTATCGGAGCCCATAAACGTCAACAACGACAATGCCATCCTCTACATTGTGACATGATTTCTAAGTGTCAGTTTTATAGTACAATGGATGTTCCACTCTTCAAACCGAAACACATTACTACTTCGCGGTAAAAATATGCAGAATGGACCTACCTATGTGCCGCTTCACAAGACGTGTTACCCGCAGTTTAAGACGCTCTACTACCATAAAAACGAGTCCACTTAGTTAATAAAATGGTCACTTACCCTGGCATGCCAAGGATACCAAGTGCTAAAGAAACAGGGTAGGGACTAATTTCTGGCAAAAGGCTGAATGGTGCAAAACCTGCATTTCCTTTTAATTTCTCAGGGTTACAAATTGTATGGGTACGCCACCCAAAGGAACCAGTAACGTATTTGCCAATCGGATAATGTTCATTTCGGCTGGCAACAATTCTAAAAAATTTAAAAAGTATTAGGATGCAAAGTATGTATACAATTTTGAAATTGAAGGTTGTTAACAAGTACTGACTTTGCAACTTGACCGCCAATCATATCAACAGGTAATTTATACCCTATCATATAGGCACGCATAAATGGATCCACGCTGATGTACTCCGCTTCAGTTAATATTTCTGCAAATCAAAAGAGCTCATTATTCACACGTTCGAGGAGGTTCTATTTGTTTTTGATAATGATAATAGACAAAAAATAATGGCTTGACAATCAAACCGAAAATATTGTGGTCACGTTTTTTTCTTCTCTTGACTAATCAGTTAAATGAAAATTGAATTAAAAAAGGACTGGAAACTTCTCGAATGATAGTTACGTTATGACCCACCAAACTGAATCCGGTCTAAAAGGGGTACCGGAGCACAAGTGGCAAGACTGGGCGGCCTGACTGCAACCGACCAAATAAAATTATAAATCGATAATTCTTTATTTATTTATTTATTGCTTAGATAGGTGGACGAGCTCACAGCCTGGTGTTAAGTGGTTCCTGGAGCCCATAAACATGTACAACGTAAATGCGCCACCCACCTTGAGATATAAGTTCTAAGGTCTCAAGTATTACAACGGCTGCCCCACCCTTCAAACTGAAACGCATTACTGCTTCACGGCAGAAAAAGGGCGGGGGGTGGTACCTACCCGTGCGGACTCACAAGACGTCCTACCACCAGTAATTACGTAAATTATAATTTTGTGGGTTTGATTTTTATTACACGATGTTATTCTTTCACCGTGGAAGTCAGTTGTGAACATTTGGTAAGTACGTATTTCATTAGAAAAATTGGTAAACGCCTGCGGGATTCGAACACCGATGCATCGCTCCATACAAATGCACCGGACGTCCCATAAGCCTTATCTCTTAGGCCACAACGACTTTTCCGTTTATGAATATTAGTACCCAGTCAACAATTCAGATTAATTGTAACTCAATTTAATAATGACATTTTATTCTAATCAAACTAGCAGAATTTCAGACGCCACCGGCATGAATTCTCCTGGTCTATTTACTTGCCCCTTGCCTTCCGTAATATTTAATAACTTGACACATTTTCCTAGCTATCTTTCCACCTTATCCCCATTCTGAACTTCTCCTTTTCTATTGGGTGTGCTAAAATCGTACTGTCGATCTCTTTACTAACAAAACAAATTTGATATTAAATACCTCCATCTCTTAGATCGGGGAGTACTTCTTCTACTAATTGAAAGTCAGTTTTCTTCGGTTCTCCTTGAAAATATTTAGTAAGCACATATTTCTGGGCTTTAATGATGCCTGATCCGGAATATAATCTTTTAGCAATAAAATGAAAGTGGAATAACTTCATCGTAAATATCTCAGTATACCTAAAAACAAATCAACTGTTTAATCTGCGGGCAACCCCAACCAGGTACCATGTGACTAGAGCAAGAACAAGTAATTTCTGTACCAATGGCATGCTGATATTTTAAGTTTAAATCCGTTTACCATACTAATTTACATTCTGCTTATTAAAAAAACCTTAATATCTCACTTTTAAGTAGCTATATCTAATTGTTTTACTGACATACTAATAATTGTTTATTAATAATGAGGCGTCCATTAAATTACATGAGTTGTTCTAGGGGGTGGGATCAAGCTAAATCTTTCCAAATCTCACACGTATCATCACGTAATTAATAGACGCCCTCTAAGCTATTAGCCAAAATATGGGTATTTAAGTGTATTAACTATGATGAAAAGCAGTCTTGACCGCATCGTGCAATAAGCTGCTAGTACTTTCGTGTCATACATCTATAATAGTATGTACCGCTAAGTAATACCCTTAGTAATCTATGGTTTTAACCTTCTAATTCAGTATAGTTCACACGTACAGTGCTATAATGGCGAAGTCTTGAATTCTTGTACAAAATACTTGTAGTTTGGCTATTTATCAAAAATTCCTAAATATTGTTTAATCTATAACATCGAATTCTATGTTAACCTAACCCTGATTTTAATGAAACTACCTACACCTATTCTAGTACTTGTAGTAATCTGTGTGACGCGTATAAATAAATATCTGTTTAAAAATATAAAAAAAGCAATATGGTCGAATTTGGCCCATGTCGCGTTTTGTTTGGATAATTATGATATTGTCCAACCTATACCAGAATTTGCGTTACTTTTACACACTTTTTTAAATAAATCTAGTGATGATTTCCGTGGTTGGCCGTGGTAAAAGAAGAAAAGCGTACCGAAATTCTTGAAGTGAAGATCAATGTTATAATATTTTAAGGTCTTCAGATAATGAATTCTGTCCAAAGCTTCAACTGTATTTTCTGTAAAGAAACTTTTGATAACAAAGAAGATTTGCAAATCCATTTCAGGTACAATTAAGTGACATGTAGTTATTACAATCGAACCGCATCCAGTGTAGTTGCAATATATTTTATCGCCCTTGTTCCAGAAAACATGGTGATCCAAGTTTTAATAAAAGTAATACTAAGAAGCGGTGTACGAATGAGACAGAAGAGGCTAATCCAAAGCCAAACATCAATACAGAGTTGGTCGGATGTGATGTCTGTTCAGAAGTTTTTCCAACAATATCAAGAGCTATAACTCACAAACATAAAGTTCACCCGGATCACGATGCGAAGTATTTCTGTCCCTGGTGCGGAAAACTTTTCACATTGAAGGTAAGTGCATTAGTATTAGCGACTGATAATGTAAAAATGATGACCTCTATAATAACCCCCCTCACCTCACCGCTGTCACTCGCGGTTGTCGTATTTTTATCAGTTTATTTAATATGATGTTTCAATTTAGAAAGCAGAGTATTAAATACACTTGACATTGGCGAAATCTAAAAGGAAACGCCATAAACCTAAGAGATAGATAGACAATTTTAACTAAAATCATATCTGTAATTTTAAATCATAAAAATGTTTGTATAATAAATGATTCAAGGAGTTTTAAACTAACAACAATTAAACAACAGATAACAGGTAACAGAGACAATTAAACTAACATTGAAATAATTATTTTATAAAAACAGTTTAATAATTTTTAATGTTTTTGGGTAGTGGCTTCAAGCCCATCCAGAATGAAAAGGTTACCAAAGCAATTACATATCACAATATGTCACCATGCCACAACTGGAATTATGAATACTAAAAATTAAGCTCATAAATATTTGTCGTTTTTAGCATTTGTACAACAAGCATTTGCAGTCTAACCATGATGAGCTTGACAGAACGGTTGAAAAGCTATTTCATTGTGATACCTGCAATATTGACTTCAACATACCATCTGCAATGCTTTATCACAATAAGTTCTTTCATAGACAAGACACTGATATACCAGAACTTGGACAATCAACAAAATTAAGAGCATATAGTCAGGTAAACTGTTGAAAATCTTTCTTCCACTTTTTTATAGTACACAAACATGCTGCAAATGGCTTTAAACCCTGCCCTGCCATTCAGGTGCAGATTAAATCAATGTATTGATTGACCACTAACAACTAATTTCTAGAGTTCACTGCTAAATGGTAAGTATAGTAAAGTAACTAATAGATGTTATTAGTGAGTCGTAGGCAGATTTGTGATCTGTATGTGAGTATAACTCTGAGGTTGATATATGTTTGGACTTGCTTGGGTAGGCCATTTAACGTGGACTTTGGCTTGAGCAGCCTTAGTCTGGTTACTACTCTCAAACTAATGAACTAGCAACGCAAAGCAGTTTGGGGACCAATAATATACTTTTTGCAACCTACTCATGTCAAGGATTTGAGATTTTTATTAATTTTTTTTTATCAGATTGTAGAATAATAGACCTATCATATTTTGAATGATTTTATTTAGTTTTAAAATGATGCGACAAAAAAAAATAAAAAAAAAATTCTGTTTATTGAAACTGCAAAGCACAGAAATTAATATGTATAATACTTTAGTTATTTTGTTATCTATGATTTATTTATTAAATTATTATTTTATTTACAGATATCAATTCCAATTTACTATTGTGCATTTTGTGGAGAAGAATACGAAAATAAGGTCAATTTACATGTAAGTATATAATTAAAGCGATTTATAAATAAAGGAGAAAAATAAATGATGTTTATGTAAAAAATATTAAAGTAAATATATTGAACTAGAGGAGGCAGGAGCATTTTAAGATTAGGCAGCAACTTTGCTATCCCTTGCCGGTGTATTGTTTTTTTATGATTGATGGATTACTGGTGGCTCAAAGGCCTTTCCTCCAGTTTCACCAGGATAGGTGGGCGCGCAAAGGATTACCCAGGAGGGGTGGGATTTGCTAACAGCTGCCTTAGCGCTTCTAGCGCTAGCTCATGCATGGGTTAGGTTGCACGTCGAACTTTTTACCGAGTTGACGAGTATTGTTACCGGAGTCCCTAAGCTGGCTCCTAGTCTTAGAGCTGAAGACGTCTGAATGTACTGAGCAGCAGTGACTTTGTTATGAGATAAAATGAATGCTTTGTCTGTCTTTGGTTGATAAAAAACATTAAACTAGTAAAATCTAAATAACCTGATACATTTGTAGTTTATATAATTTTTATTTGTAGAAACACATAATTGATGAGCATGGTGATGAAAACCAAAGTCCACAAGATGTAATGCGCTGTCCCCTCTGCCAAGCCATATTCTTTCACTTAGATGCATATGAATTGCATTTAACTTTTCATTCATCGGATGACTTGTATGGTGGAAAAAATGAAATGTAATTATAAACTTTTAAATTATTCTCCTAATTTTTTTTAAAGTTCTAAAAAAATTAAAGTATAAAAATAATTAAAAACTTAAACTTACAACTTTTTTTTTGATGGACGAGCTCACAGCCTACCTTGTGTTAAGTGGTTACTGGAGCCCATAGACATCTACAGCGTAAATGCGCCACCCACCTTGAGATATAAGTTCTAAGGTCTCAAGTACAGTTACAACGGCTGCCCCATCCTTCAAACCGAAACGCATTGCTGCTTCACGGCAGAAATAGGCGGGGTGGTGGTACCTACCCGTGCGGACTCACAAAATGTCCTACCATAAGTGGTAGGTATTTAATAGTTAAACCATAATTATTTCAGAGTAAATTAATGATGTATCTTAATTATAATCCACTTGTATAAAGTGTATTAATACAGTATGATTATTTTAGAACATTCAATTTGTCAGACTACTCATTGGATACAGTACCACCTGTGATGGAAAAAGTGGAGGATTGTCAGGCAATTCAAGCTGCTGAAACCACTGTGGAAGAAATAGACATAGTAAGTTATTTGTCTTAATTTTCTTAGGAAAACTTATTGGGGCGTTTAATTAAAATCTAATTTTAATATAATTAAAATCTGATTTTAATATAATTATAATCTAATTTTAATTTAATTAAAATCTAATTTTAATATAATTATAATCTAATTTTAATTTAATTAAAATTTAAAGTTTTAATAAAATAGAGAACTAAATTTTTTTATAGAATAACCTGCTTGAGCTCGCCATGGAAGAATCAAATGATCAATCGCCGAAGAAAAGTAAAAAACATAAAAAGCACAAAAAATCCAAAAGATCTGCAATTACCCTGGATGAGTTCCTGAACATGAACAAAGATGTTTTTGGGGAGGGCATCGATATCCAAGGAGTTGAAGAAGTACCCACGAGGGCAATAACAAAAAGGCTTAAAGTTCTTAATAAACCTACATCTGCTCGAAGTCCTGAATTAGAAAAACTAAAGAAGCAAGGAATAGTTGTTAAAAAAAAGCCTAATAAAAATATTAATATAGCCCATAATTTCAAAGTTTCTGACCCAATGTTATCATCTCCAAAAAATACAACACTGAACCCAATCAGAACTATACCCCAGTCAAGTCCAAAGCTTCATTCATCTGAAGAAGTACTTTCGAAGCTCATCAATCAAAAAAATAATCAACTCAAAATTGTGAAGAAATCTTGCCAAGAAAACCCCGGAGATAAGCCCATAACACAAGCTATTGATAAGATCTCCGAAAATAAATCGAATTTATTAGAAAACGTGAGAATGGAATGTGATTCTACAAAAGCAGAATGTGGACTTTTGCATGAGTCTGAAAATCACGATGATATTGAAAACAATTTGAAAACTTGTGAAGAAGATCACCAGTCACAACTAGATAACTTAGAAATGAATGCATCTACAGAATCAAAAGTAAACCCGATTAAAGAACCTATTACTTCACTCGTGGCTTACAACAATGTTGAAGTAAACGAAGAAGATGATTTCAGCACACAAAATAGTTATGATAATTTGGATAATTTTGAAAATGATATTCAGGATCAGAAAATAACAGATTCTACAGACTTATTAGAAAACAAAAACCTTTCAAATAGGGCCGAGGAGGTAAAAATAAGTTCACTAAAAGTAAACAGCGTCATGTCCAATGAAGTAATAACAGCTGTTGGCACCAAAAATGTGACGAGTAATAAAGAACGTGACGACTCCGCTAAACAACTTGAAAATAGCTCCGAGAATTCTTTGGATGCCTTAAAACATCTAAGTCATCTTACAGTGAAAGCAGTTAACAATAGCAAAGAAAATGAATCCAATATTAACAAAGCTCCCAACGATGACATTGCTAAAACTTCGCAAGTCCAAAATTCAAAATCCGAAGAGCATGGTAAAAATAAACTTACAAAACAGGTTAACAGCTATCCTAGCAACTCTTTAGAAGCCATTAAGCATTTACCAAGTATTAAAATAAAATCGGATAATTGTAACAAGAACAATGATTCTGATGAAGAAGAAAAACCGAATGCTGAAAATAAACAAAACAATTTAATTGAAGATGGAGAAGATCACCTTGGTGTTCAAACTGATTTGCTTAAAAAACCTATTAACTTGCCTCAAAATAAACCTACACAGAATAAACGGCATATTATAGGCAATTTGAAATTAGGTCACAATATAACAATCAAATCGCTAACACACTCTAAAAACGAAAACGATACAGATAGTGATTCAGAGTTCAATAACAGTGATTTTAGTAATACAGAAGATAATGATCTTCCAAGCGAATCGGAGGCTGGTGAAGAACAATTTAGAAAAAAAATCCTAAACTTCACAAATATTCAATCTCCTAAAGTCACGGCTATCACAAAAAATGAAACTGTAGAAAACAAATCTCCAATTAAGATTGCGAATAAAGCAAGCGAAGGTACTAATCTACTAAAACATCTTAAACATATAACAGCAAAACCAATAAACCAAGTAATAAAGGGCACGATTCCAAAAATAGTTAATAGATCGCCCAAACATACCCTAGATATTAATAAAACAATGAAAAAAACAAATATTAAAGTTGAAAGAAATGAAGACAATATTGAAGTGTTTAACATAGATGATTCCGATAGTGATGAAATCGAAAATACAGAAAAAATTGAATCTAAAACAATGGATCAAAAATCTATTGATGCGTTAAAACATCTGAATAAAACTGTAACAGTGAAACCTTTAAAAAGTACTGAACCTTCACCCAAAGTTCATAGTGGAGATTTCATCTTACCGGAAGAACCGCCGAATGTTGTGATTAAGAAAGAAAGAGACAAAATCGATCCTAAACTGGAGGCCATTAAGAATACACTGAAGAATTTAGGAAATAATATAACAGTAAAATCTAGAAACACATCTCCAAGTCAACTACAAGCGCGAATACAAAACAAAGAAACCCAAGAACAAGCATATGATTCAAACGATGATAGTCATTCAGATTCTGATATTCACAGAGTAAAAATAACAGAATTAGATGATAACGAACATGAAATCAGTAATGAGGCAAAGAATGATAATCCTGACAGCAATGTCCTAATCCAGACACCCGACGATTCTTGTAGCGAGAACGAATTTGAAAATTATGATGAATACGACGACAATGCTGATATCGAAGCACAAATAAAATCCAGTACAGTTCCTAAAGCTAACGAAACGTGTGACTCTTCAATAAGTACAATGGATTATGTAAAAAAAATTGGTAAAGACGTAACAATAAAATCTACAGAAAATAAGAGTGCTAAATTAGATGGACCTGGAAATAATTCACCAAGTTCGGGTGCAAAAATTAGTACAATGACAGAATTTCAAAGACCTAACATCGTTAAAGGCACACCAAACGTTGGACGTAAAACGAACCAGACTATGAAACAAGTGACGTCGAGTAACCAAGTTAATAAAGAAGTTACAGTACAAAGATATCAGACGCATACAAAAACAGTAATACAAGAAATAACTACGACCGTTACGAAAACTATCAAAACTGTCAATAAAGAAGTGCGGAACGTTCAATCTAGAAGTACATTTATACCGCAAAAAGTAAAGGGAATGAATACGAACCCAACGAAAAATCTAGAAGGTATCGTAGTGAAGCAATCTGTACCGAATCAGAGGATAAGAAATACCCCTATCAGACCAACTTTAAGTAAAACTATGAAATTATCAAATGAACTTGTTCCTGCAAATACTCCAGTTCGACCCTCAAATCAATTAGTCCCAGTCAGGCCAAATGTGAGACCGCTTAATCCGAGAATGCCAAATACCACAAGGCTGAGACCACCAGTGCCCAATGTACAAAGCCCCAGATTTGGGAAACCTTTGAAAGTTTCGCCTGGAGCTATAATTAATCCAAAAAGACCGAATTCAGAGGACGGTCCTTTTAGTTGTTTTAAAAAACCCAAAGAGTCTCTTTTACCTATTCCCGAATCATCAAATTTGGGTCCGAACGACGATGGGCACGTTGAGTTCGCATCCTCTTCACAAACTAGTAAAAACTTTATGAGCGCAACTAAATCTATCAAAGGAAATTCTATGGTTTCTTGCGTGCAGATGAAATCGGAAACGAGTGCCAGCTCTTATCAATTAAATAAATTGAGCAACATGTCAGGACTTAAAGTAACGAAAATGACCCAAAATAAACAATCACCGGAAGAACAAAGCCAGGCGAATGCATCCAAACGTACTATTGACGCAATACAGAAACTGCAGATGCAAGGTCTTTTAGTGAAAAAACCTCGATTAGATAGTGAGACTCGATCGAACGAAGATAGTGAGAACTCTGATGCGGGAGCTGATGAGAATGTCGACTACAGTTCGCCGGCTGAATAATTAGGTCATTAATTCACATTGTCATAAACGTGCAGACTGATTTAGATTAACTCCAGCGTGATTTCAAAAAAGATGCCAGATGCATTATGAAGTTAGAAATTTTCCAAAACATCAATATATTGTAAATATTTAATATTTATTGATAGGTGAAATGAATGTGGTTGTAATATTGTAAAGTGAATACACTGTAATGTATTTTTGTGTTGATGTATGTTGTGACGTGAAGAATGTTTCGCATGTACTATGTTCACTGTATATAATAAATACAAACGTGGCCATTGCGAATGGTGTCAGTCCTATGCGACCATAGACGATTTACTACTTTAATAAAAAGTTATAAGAATATAATATTGTTTTTTTTTCCTGACCACTTTTTTGAACTAGCAAATGTTTCAAGCTGAAACGCATTAATGCTTCACTGCGGTAGAAATAGGCAGAATGAGGGTACCTACTCATGTGGGCTCACGAGCCGGTTTACCACCAGTAAAGGGAACTTTAACATAAAATGCAATTTTAATTTATAAATCTCGTGGGCGCGTTGTTGCAGAATTTCTTCTATTTTAAGATTGTTACCCCTACATGTGCTTCATCGAGCACTTTGTAGATGAGCAGTGGCTTCTTGCTCAGAAAATGTCGCGAGATTCAGGCATCTGTCAAATACCTTGTGTTCTGTTATAGCTACTGCCACACAATTGTCGACGATACGATAATCATAAGTTCTAGTTTAAAATAATACAACATTCAAAATTGAATCTTTTTTTATAAAGAGTAGGCATAATAAGTATGTAGAGTAGCGTTGGATCTGAGCGATGTGTCTATCACAAAATTCCATTCAACCCCATCTGTGTAGCCCGTTGAGTTTCTCGCCGGATCTTCTCAGTGGTCGCGTTTTCGATTCGGTGGTAGATTTTGGGAAGCACTGCTCTTGCTAAGATCAGTGTTAGCAACACCTCCGGTTTGAGCTCTGAGAGCTCACCTACACGCTACGGTAACGCTGATATAGCCTCTCAAGGCTATCAGCATAGGTAGGAAAAAACATGTGTCCTTATACGACGTGGCATTCTACAAGCATTAAAGTTTTATACAAACATACAACATAGGTACAAACTAGTTTATTTTTTATATCTTGTATGTTTGGGCAGGCTCACGGCCCACCTGTGTCAAGTGGTTACCGGAGCCAGTAGACATGTACAACGGCTGTCCCACCCTTCAAATCGAAACGGTTCAATGCTTCACGGCAGAAATAGGCAGCGCGGTGGTACCTGCTTATGACCATGTGCCTGCATGTGTCTGGACTCACAAGACGTCATACCACCAGTAAATACACAATTGTATGGAGTGACAAGCCAATTCACGTGTCTTTACGATAGCTTATTAAACAATTGTGTACTTTGTACGAAATTAAAGCTTAATGGCACTTTTTCTATTGCCTCTTGTGTACAGTAGTTACGGTAGTAGTAACGTAACGTAAATACATATTACCCAATTGATCTATAGTTAGATCGTCCTCCACCCATCTGATTACGACCAAAAATGTTTTTATCAGAATCAATATCACATTTAATTAACATTATATAACATAAATTATCACATTCTGTGCATCCCTGATGTGCTTTATTGTATTAGTTTAGAAATCTAGCTTACGGTGTGCGTATCCAAAGTTAATTAACTGTTAGTATAAGCAACGATCTGTGTGTTTATATTTATGGGGCGGCATTCTTCTTGGGGCTGATTTCGAAGTGTCAATTATATTGGAATAACGTTTATCTTTTATCTTCAGATCCTTATTGCACATTTGACTTTGTTGCTTTATGGCAGAAACAAACAGGTACATATGACATCACCATTAATTAAAAAATTACAATACTGTATAGCTAGTAATTGCTCAAAAATGGTTGCTCCTAGTAATACCAGGTTCACCACGTAACATCTGGTTTTAGACCTCCTGCTCTGTATTTCCTGAATACTATATATCTCTCTTTAACAGAGGCTTGAAGAGAGTCCTGGCTGATGTCCATAAGCGGCAGCGACTGCTTACCATCAGGTGAGCCGCACGTTGGTTTGCCGGCAAAGGCAATAAGAGAGAAAAAAAACACAAATTAAGTGACCCAATTCTAAAGATTTAGATTTTACAAAATATCCCGAGTATGCTATTAGGACTACTGGCCGATACACAAATCGCATACCTACTGACAAATAATCGAATAGACTGGTTGATCTTCGTAGGTCGGCGTTCCATTTGGTCAGGGGATGCCCACATTTGCCCATTTGCGGTGTGCACTCGAAAAATATTGTAAACCAAATTAGCTAGATAAACATCACATCTTACGGTAGGCAGCGACTTGGCCCTGCCCTGGTAATTTCTAACTTTCATAAGCGATGGTAACCACTCAGCGCCACTCACCATCACGTGGGCCGTATGATAGTCAGCCTACAAGGAAAATAAAAAAAAATCGAATGCGGCATGAATAATTTATGATATAGAATGAATTAATTAATATGGTATTATTTTAAGTTCTGTCAAATTGAAAATACAGAAAACCGCAACAGACGGGTAACATCTAATTTAATGAATTTAAATATCGCAATTCAAGGAAAACCAAACTGTATCAAATACGTAGATTTATTCTAGAGAAATAACATTAAAATTTTGATGAAACAGTAAAATACGAAAATATATATCGCATGTCCATTGATCAAACACCTATGGGTCAGATAATTTAAATAAATACACTCGTTTCGTTTTAATATCATCACAATCAGTTAGGCCAGTCTCTTTATTCCGCTTTCTGTTCGACTTTATTTTGCCGCCATTTTTGTTCCTGAAATATTGAATTGTTTGTTAGTAGACCACAACATTCAATTAACACAAAACTACAACAAATAATTAAATATGTATCCGAGTGATTAATGGTAAGTTTATTGGGAAACTGCTTGTCCTGTCTCTAAAATAGAATCTTCGGAAATGAACTATACTAGCTACCGTTAACCACATATTTATATTCAAAGGTACGAGGCAATATTATTAAATTAAATTAGTTATAATTTCAAATTGTATTGGCTTACGGATTGCTTAATTGATATTTGCCTAGTTATTCCGTAACATTGCTTTGGATGATAGTGATGTTGCGATAAATGTAAACATATCATCGTTTCAGAAATATATTTTATACCACTAAATACGTGTTACTATTGATCGCCTTTAACACAAAAAGCAAAACTACTGTATGCGCGCGAGTTCATGTCCATTGAATTGGGATTTAAAAAATATTTTTCTCTATTAGAAATAAGCAAGTAATTACTTATCACATTTATTTTATTTCATAAATTGCAAAATTACCTAAAGCTACGTTAAACCAAATTGACGGCTGTTGACTAAATTGGTAGTTATTATCGACATTACCATAATTAACTAGGTCACAGCACTACCGCATTCCTCAGGATGGACATGAACTCGCGCGCCTACTATACTTATAGCGTGAACAATTAACATGCAAAAATGGTTGAAACAAGAAAGGATAAGCTAATAACACAAGTTAATAACGAACAAATTCAAAAACATTACAAGTACATAAAACTGATAGTAAAATGATTTTTAGAAACGTATATTGTACAATTACTAAATGTTTATAAACACAATAATAAGTTTATAAACTAATAAAAATAAAACAGTGTATTTTTTTTTTAATCATTATATATTCAAATTCATAACAAATTTTAGGAGAAAAACTCAAAACCGAAATTCGTTTTGGTTACAGAAACACCCTAAAATCATCATCATGATACCTTTTTTTTTTTATTGCCTTTGTAGGCAGACGGGCATGCGGCCCACCTGATGGTGAGTGGTTACCGTCGCCCATGGACTTCAGCAATGCCAGGGGCAGAGCCAAGCCACTGCCTACCGACTGCCTGCCTTACTTACCGTGACTAAAAAATAATGCTTAGTTATAATTTATTACTCGAATGTATAATTAAAGTACTTTCCAATTTGGTACTCTGATGCTCGGTGAAAAGGTTTTTTCCTAGTAACGTGATATTAATTTTTTTTTCTCCCATTTCTTGGCCTGCACGGTTTGTGCGTCAGCCATATGAGATTAATTACGACATCAAGTACAGCGATTGACGTTTTTTCTTTGAGTTTTTTTTTCTCTAACAAATAGCAGAAGCGTGCCGCGATAACATAAAAACGAAGTCAACGCCTTTATGAATTACGGCATGTTTACACAGACTAAATAGTCAGCAGTCAAGTTTACTTCCGGTTTCAAAAAATATATTTGATCAGCTTCTTTTGTTAAGAAAATTAAACGAACATCCTTTTTTATTACCACTTCGCAATTGTGGACTGCTTATTAGAACGCCTTCGTTTGAAATGAGCAGCAGACTCCAAACGGTACCTGATTTAAAACGTTACGGTGAGACTGACATTGGTATGCCAATCGTTCATTCTAATTCAATTGAAGCTAATATATTTTTTTGGTTAGATGGGTGGACGAGCTCACAGCCCAACCTGGTGTTAAGTGGTTACTGGAGCCCATAGACATCTACGACGTAAATGCGCCACCCACCTTGAGATATAAGTTCTAAGGTCTCAAGTATAGTTATAACCGCTCCCCCACCCTTCAAACCGAGACGCATTACTGCTTCACGGAAGCAAAAGGCAGGGCGGTGGTACCTACCAGTGCGGACTCACAAGAGGTCCTACCACCAGTAATTACGCAAATTATAATTTTGCGGGTTTGATTTTTGTTACACGATGTTATCAATTGGTATAAATCGATGTTATCAATATCAATTGGTACAATTGTGACAGTTTTTTTTTTTTTAATTAACAGATATTTGGATACATGTATGTTACGTGCACTAGACGACCAAATTCAATTGGCGCCGAGGTAATAATTGAGTTAACTTTTCAGGTTCTAGTAATCGCTCTTCTACTTAATAGATAACTTCAAATGACAATTTTGACATCTGCATCAAAAACATAAAGAGTGCTGAACACCACAAAAAGCTTGCAAAAACGTATCCCATCCAATTCCATTTATGGTGAATTGAAGCCCAAATATTTCAAAGTACTTTATTCTAAACCAGTATTCAACTAAGACGGATACGAAGCAACCCTGACAGCGGACAACGACACAATTATTATGTAAAATCAACATTAACTTTATTCAAATTGACTTTAGTTCTTCGTAAAGTTGAAAAAATAAAGTAAACCAACTGAAAATTTCCATTGTTTTGTTGATTTTTACGGTGAAAATATTAACAAATTTTTAGACGAAAATCTTGCTTATATTATATTCGTTGTCGGCACGTACCAGTACGACGATCTCATTGGAGAGCCGATACGCAATGGCGCGCAACTTGTATCTCAGTTTCAGGCCTCCTTTAACCTTCCTGCGTAATGTCCTTAATATGGTATACATGTTGCAACAGTGCAAAGTAAGGAACAAGGCAGCTAAATATGGCACCTGTCAATTATTGCAAATAAAATTAAATAATACAAGTACACAAAGCTACTGAAAAACAAGTTTATTGGCATCGCAAATAAAATAAAAACACGTTAACACATATTATTTTAAACACACCGATATATATATAAAAATTTGTACACGGTTAAGAATCCAAGCATTTTAAGTACAACAATTTCAATGTTGTCAAAATAAAGAATGCAGATTATTCTTCTCAGAACAAAAAAAACAGTTCTATGTCATATGCAATGCATAATATTTCTACTGTATCTTTAAATAGATGGGACATTAAAAAAAAATTAAAACGCCCTGGGAGATTCATTTTAGCATCCAGACAATTCGCAAAATGTTTTGTTAATTTACTTTTCAGTATACATTTCATTGATACAATAAGCAGACAAAATTTAAACATTAAATATCATTCAGAACAACCCAAGTATTATGACTAGCTAGATACCTTTTATTCGTACGCTTATCCGATTTCACATAATATTACATATTCTGTCATTATTCTAACAAAAATATACATACAACGTCGGATAATGGTGTTTCTTTAATTTAACTTTTTGTATAAGCGATCTGATTAGATGGAAATTATATCTATTAAGATCTTTTCATTAATCTAACCGCTTACATTCTTCCGTGTGATTAGCTCTTAAACAAAGCAGTTAATTTTATTTATAAAAGAGATTTGCACTTTGGACTTGCACTTTGGACTTGGAATCTGCAATCTAGACACGATACCCGATTTGTCGATAATTTTTTGTACCTTCAGTTAATTTAAAAAATAAAAAAAATTAACTGCGACCTTCAAACTTATCAATAGAATTTTCATAATTTTAAAACAAAATTTCTTGTTTACATCTGTAATTCTTCAGAGTATTGTTTTACTGAAGTTTGTAAAACGGCTGGACTGTTTTTTATGAATGTATTTGTGCGTATTTGAGTGACTCCCTGTATTGTTTAGATATAAAAAATATCGGTTTAAATAAATTTATTGCATTATTATTTTAAAGACAATATGATGGTAACATTTAAAAAATAATAGTGTGTATTGTTTTTCTTTTAACATAACAAAATCATAAGTTGCCCGTTCTTTAGGCCAACCAACCTGCGACATGGTATCAAAGTCTCAATTAATCTGTATAAAGGAATACTTTAGGGACGTCGTGCTTTGCTTTTCTAAATCGATTAACATGTTTATACTATAATTATAAGGATCCAGAATTCCAAAGGTTATTAATACTTTAAATAAAGGGCTGTTTCTCGACCACTGATACATCAAATATGTAAGTGATTTTTTTTTATACAACTCAAGAGATTCAAATCATTGTGAAAAGAATAAAGAAATAATTAGAATGTACACTAAGCTCTAAAATACGAAATCAGTAAATCGAAAAAATAAATAATGAATGATTGAACTGAATCCAGGAGACACGTGGATTTGTATAAATATAAGTGCATTAATGTTTATGATATTATTTGCACATAAATGTTATTAAACAAAAAAAATACAATGCCATAAACCAATAACACCCACCTTAACATTTTATATGTCGTCACGAGTGTACTATCTCTCAAATTTAATTTGAAGTATAGGATTTTTTTTGAGATTCTTTTACCGACGATAACACCGAACTACTCTGCCTTTTTTGAAAACTAACCGTTTTCTTATTATTAAAATTTGCAGTTTTTTGACAAATTTTACTTGCTATTCTTTACAAAATTACACGGATTATCAATTTGGTGTAGTACAAAATTTAATGTTAAACTTTGCACTGAACTTTTACAAATACAGAATCCACCACAAGCTTTGTTAAAATCCCTCTCTTTAGTTTGAAAGCAGTAATATTTTGTTTCTAATAATTAAAAAAAAAAACCTTCAATAACTAAAAATAAATAACTTAAATGTAAAAGAATAGAAAAAAACCGTTGAAACTACTAAATTAAAAAGATCACAACTCTTTCCATTACTATTAATAATGAAGCATATAAATTAACCATTATCGATTGCGCTATATATATGTATATATACAATAAAATAGAACTACATCTACAAAAGAGACTTGGTCCACACGAGAATTTGATACTACAATAATGCATTCCAAAATAAATAAGCATTACTCCAACTATGTTGCATAATAGTAACAAAAAAAATTATGACAAAAGCTTATATTAATGCAGGTAAATATGTAACTAACTAGTGTATATTGTTGAAAAGTTTTCAATCTACATATAAACAGGCAAAAATATAACAGGTAAGTAACATTTTCTCTTCTATTTGTTTCGTTGGCTAACAGGGTTACCATTTTAAAAAAATTGGAAAGTTTTTTTTGGGGCTTCTTAAAAACGTCAATAACAAAACAAAAGAGAGAATGTAACTTATTTAAATCAATCAAAATATTGCAGTGTTCATTCGATTCGATATATATCGAAATTATTCGTTGATAATGTCGCCATTAAAAAAAAACTGAAAATCAAGCCGTTGGAGCAGCGCTAGGAACAATCCGGGTCCGGATATAAAAAGCGTGAGTCCGTTGAAGCGTTTCGTTCGGTTGCGTTGTCACGGTACCTTCTCGCTGAGCTTCTGCGGGACCACGATCATCGTCGTCACCGTGTTCCCGATACCGATCAGCAGAAACGACATGCTTAGCGCTGCCACCTGTTCGGTTATCCGTCAAGCGGAACGTTGTAATCAAAGTTGGGGGGGAGGGGTCATTGCCTTTTGTAGCACGCACACGCTGTATACAGGGTGTAATGAAAAACGTCATCGAAAACTTAGACTGGTGACGGTTCTGGGAATTTCTGACACAAAAACACTATGGAAATTGCAGTTACTTTATCGTAACATATCTTATATGCGATAGAACGTAATTTAATTTAGGATTTCCAGACTGACGCATGGTATAGCACTTTCAATGAATTTAATCGAAATTCATGGAATACTGTCTATTCCAGATTAAAAATATATGGGTTTTTTTTTCATTTTATGGCAAGACTAAATTCATACTATAAAAAGGCAACTCGATACAGAGTTTTGTGATATCGATTTAGAATGAAAATTTTAACGATCAAGATGAGCATTTAGCATGAGTTTGACATCTTTTTAGAAAGTATTATTTTGAAGAGTTTGCTATATAGCAATCTCGCGATTTAATTGTAGTAGATAACACGAAGGGTATTTATTTATTTTCTTTGACTATTTTTTTTTTTAATTTATTAGTATTTAATACCTCGGCTTCGAAAACGTTGTCATTACACCCAGTCACCCCCAAACATATTTTTATTGTACTAATTAAATTAATTATTAAAAATACAAAATTCATAAATCATTCTTACTTAATATATCATTATATAAAATGTAAATGCTTATAAATCAATTATTGTGTAGCTAAATAACATATTTCAGTAACAGTTTTGAAATTAGTTGTGGATTTATGTTGTATACAAGTACATTTGTACATTTGTCTGACAAATGTACTTGCGTCACTGAAAACAGAACACTAACTAAACTAGAGAGGTCAATGACCCACCTGGTGCTGAACCAAAACCCATAGATACCACAAACTCCATTGTCGCCACCTATCTTGGAAGACATGATCTAAATCTTAACTGTATTGTGAAATGGCTCTCGCACAATTCAAATCAGAACGCATTACTGCTTTACCGCAGAAATAGGTAGTATAAAGTCACTTAATCGTGCGGGCCCACAATACCACTAGTAAATATAACAATATAAATTTTACCTAACCTGCTATTTACTAAAACTTACATGACTGTGTTGATAATGACAAAAACAACAAATTCCAAGTACGATTAATACTATATCAAATTTAAAAAAAAAAAAGTCATACCTGCCAAGTCGCCTCGGGATGGTAACTCAAATGGTACAATGTATAAGCGATGTACAGTTGAAAAACATATCCCCCAAACAAGAAAGGCAATAGATATGATAGACCACGCCACATCCACGAATGGAATCCTTCGATCGTGATATCCATATTATGCCTGGCGCCCAAGGCTTTGAGCCTGTATAGTACTCCACTCTGGTACCTGAACTGCATGTATTGTACAACACCTGGAAATTATTAATTGGTTATAATATATATAATCACTTTTTTTTTTGCTTTTTTTATATATTTTTATTGCCCTTGTAGGCCCGTGGACGTCATCAATGCCAGGTGCAGAGCCAACCTGCTGCCTACCGTTTGTTATACTTGGTGCAAAAATGTCTTATACATGCCGATAAATGTGCTATTTTTGACTCTTTCTTGGAATCTCAACTACAAGTAAATCGATTTTAAATAAATTATTAAAATAAACATTATGCGTATAAATATTAGAATCAATGACAATTTGAAATATTGAAATCATGGAGAATCGATCTTATGATCCCTAATAAAAAGAATTAATACTAAGGAATGAAATGTATTAAGTTTTTTTTTAATTACTGCCTATTGACACGATGTGATCGGAGAACAAACAGCCGACGTTGTTTAAATTTATTGTGGTCTGTGGTTAAAAAATCTGCGAAGCTAATGAACGATTTCTCTTAAGTTGCCAATAATTAAATTAGAAATTCGTATTTCTGATGCAAAGCAATCGTGCCATCTCCAACGAAGAGTAACATAAGACTTTTTATTATTATTTAGATATGGAAACAAGCTCATGTTCATACGGCTCGGTGAGGTCTGAGGTTGAGGTTGAGGGTGTCTGAGGTGTGTTTTTGTTGTAGATCGTAATATTAACTCACTTATATAAGCAATAAACCACATGAAGGTGTGCCTAAATTCCTCCCAAGGCTGGTTCTGGGGCCATATAAGCAATATTCCCGCAACCACCGTCGATATGAAGTGATGTAAGCGCCACCATCCTTTTATCCTTGAGCCGTTCACTTTAAGTATACTCTCTCGGATCGTAAGCGTGCAGTAGTACCAGACGAGAAGAAAAATTAAAATCAATTGCAGCGGCCTGAAACAAACATTCATATAGCAAAACTTAATTAATGCCGGAACAATTATAGCTTAATTTTTTTTTTATTGTTTAGATGGGTGGACGACCTCACAGCCCACCTGGTGTTAAGTGGTTACTGGAGCCCGTAGACATCTACGACTTAAATGCGCCACCAACCTTGAGACATGAATTCTAAGGTCTCAGTATAGTTACAATGGCTGCCCCGCCCTTCAACGTTCACGTTTTCAGACATGATTCGTTTGATTCTTTTTAAAAGCTTGCACATGAATCAAGGCCCGATGACTATGCAATAATTTTATTAATATTTTAATTAAGGTAACCAGGCTAAATAATAACAATATTATTTTAATTTAGCTGTTATTTACGCTTTTTTTTTTGTTGAAAATTATATGTATTCGTTTTAATTTTACGTAACAGCACTATCGGTTAGAACGGGTTAGATTATTATTAAGTTAGGATCACTTACCTGAAGTCAATATACAGATTTCCTACAGCTAAAATAAATGCGATCGCACTGAGGATCAATTTGAATTTTTCATACTCGTCTTTGTATTTAAATCTGAAAACATAAACAGCTTACAATTGCACATGCAAAATATTGCGAATGATTAATGAATGTTGTTTTAAAACTGATTTGCTAAATAACCAACTTTGCGATAATAGTTGATTAAGAACAGCAATAGGTTAAATTTTGTTTGTAATTCTATATAGACTTTTTTTCATATTCAAGTGAACGAGCTCGCGGCCCGCCTGGTGTCAAGTGGCTACCGGAGCCCATAGACATCAACAACGTAAATGCGGCCACTCACTTTGAGACATAAATTCTAAGTCTCAGTTTTATAGTAAAACCAGCATATACCCAGATTTTTTTTTATTGCCCTTGTAGGCAGACTAGCATACGGCTCACCTGTTGGTGAGTGGTTACCGTCGCCCATGGACTTCAGCAATTCCAGGGGCAGAGCCAAGCCGCTGCCTACCGTTTAATACTACGTATGATACTATTGTAAATACAGATAAAGTACAAAATCGATTATTTTTGAAACTTTCTTTTTAACATTTTTCTTATTTCCATTGATCACATGGTAATAAAATAATATCACATAATAGCATTGTGTTCATTATTTTTTTAACACACACAGTAATTAGCGCCCCTGGCCGCTGCCTACCGTTGAATACTCTCCACAAGCCTCGTTTGAAGAAGGACATGTCATAGCGCTCGGGAAACACCGTGGAGGGGAGCTCATTCCATAGCCGGATGGTACGTGGCAAAAAATACCTCTGGAAACGCACTGTGGATGACCGCAGTGGCTCCAGGTAGTATGGATGAACTGTACTCTGGTGGCGGGCGATGCGATGGTAAAAACGAGCCGGTATCATCTCGAACAATTCCTCAGAGTATTTGTCATCCAAAGCTCAAGTAACCTTGACACATGAAGTCAAAGTCCGCGGTTCCGCTCTTCAAAGTAGGAGACCTTTAAATATGTTTCTAATAACAAAAGTAAGGTCATTTAACAAAAAAATATTCTCGTGGAATATAGACTCACTTGTCATTCTTGTTTAATATAGATACATTAACGTTTCCTAATATGATGCGCAGATATAAGCTGTTCTGTTTGGGGAGCGTGGCTTTTATCTCGTGAAGCATCGCTTTCCTCTTCATTATCTCCTTCTCGAGGTTTGTGACGCGTTCATCTTTCACACCGCCTTTCTTTTCCAACCTGTCGCATGCATTAGAGGAGATTAAAATTGTTTTTTTTTTTTTTTATCAGCATAATGCAGCAGATAATGCATTTTTCATCCATGAGTCACGTTTAAGACTTTTTTAAACAATCAGAATGTTTTATTGTGTAGTTCGAACGCAAATCTTTGAAACATTAAAACCGATACTACGGATTTGTGTTTTTTTTCTTTTCTTTTTCTGAGTCTCGACTGTATTGTTTAGATCGAATATTCAAAAGAACGTTATTAGTTTAAAATATTTTAATTAAGAAGTCAAGTCGTAATTACGAAGAAACCTGATTACGTTTTTACGGCTCCTGCTGTATGAAAAACTTATTTACAGCAATTTTTTTTCTAATTGTAAATTATTGTATGTTGTTTATTGCTTGATTTTTTTTATCGCTATCAGATATTACTAAGTTAGAATAATTCAAATCGGATTGGGGTGTTGACAGTCAAACGAAAACTGACGCACGATTTGTTTATTTATGCGGTCTACGTCCCGTATTAAGATATGATTTCAGTTCCAGAGGTCTGGAAGGTCCAGAGGCCTTTCCAGCTTCAACAGGACGGGCAGGCCAGCACGGGCTAAGCTAGGAGTGGGATTTGGTAACAGCAGCCCGTACGTCTCCCAAGGAGACCTGACCGTCAAGGGCAGCTGCATCTACTATCGCCTCGGAATCACGACCCGTTGAGAAAATTCAAACGACAAACTCAACGGGCTGATGCCATGGGCTAGGTTTCACATTGAACTCTTCGAAAAGTTGGACATCCCTATTATAGGGCAGATTCACCTGAGTAATCAAGGAAAAGTGCGAGTGTAATTTCCCGTTGGAATATTGGAATTTCTTTCGTGATAAAAGGTAGTCTATGCCACTAAAATTACCTAAAACTATCATTTTAAAAAAATCAAGACAACCTGTTGTTTCGTTTCGACATGAAAGAAGGACAAACAAACCCTCTTCTTCGCTAAAGCGAAGGCGTTCAACAGAGTCTGGCACAACGGTTTGATATACAAACTGTATAATATGGGAGTGCCAGACAGACTCAGGCTCTCATCGTGGCCGTCGGTAACTACATTGCCTGCGAACCGAATGGTAAATAGTCGACGTCGCCCAAAACACGTCATCTCGGATCCTCTAACGGTGCTTTTAGGTACCCCAAGCACCGGTCATCGTTCTCGTCGAACTCGTCGCTTGTGACGAAGGGCTCAGCGAGTAAAACAACCCACAGACACAGCCCACTGAGTTTCTCGCCGGATATTCTCAGTGGGTCGCGTTTCCGATCCGGTGGTAGATTCTGCGAAGCACGGCTCTAGCTAGGGTTCGTGTTAACAACAACGTCAGGTTTGAGCCCCGTGAGCTCACCTACTAGCCCGATGACGCTGATATGGCCTCTCAAGAGTCTAGACCATCAGCTTAGGTGGGAAAAAGTGCGCGATGATGGCGCATGGGTTAGAATTAGTTAAAAGCGGATCTATGGACAACTTGAGGAATTGTCTAAAGGCCGAGGTAAATGACTTAGACATATTCCAATATTGATGACAGAATTCAAGTTGTACGGTCTCTGGTAAACTTTTAACTTTTGTAGCTCTACATAAAATCAGAATTTTCTAGAATACCCTTAAATTACCTTCTCAACATCATTATCATTAACGAGTTTCATAATAATATCTTTTATTATAGATAATCTATCGAACTTCACCCTAACGCGGTTGCGGCAATGGAAAACACAGTATTACGTCTTATCATCGAAGTGATTAAATTTAAATAAAATACTAATCTTCTTGATAATGTTGTCACTATTTTGCAATGGTTCGGTGTTTATGTTTTAATTATGAACAAAAGACAACTTTTTCACGGAACATCTTTAACATTAAGTGGCTATTGTCAAACTATAATAACTGATTAAGATTATTAAAGATACGACATTCAGTAAAAAAATATATATATAAATAGAATTCAAACTGTTTTTGTCATGCGTAATTTTCAACATTCCGATTTTATTAAAACTATGTATTATTTTATATACATATATATTTATAGGAATACATAATCTTTTTCCGTATTTTGTGTATTATTTGATTCCTATGAAAAATTTAACTTTTTTATTTTGACAAATTGTATTCGAAACGGGTATTTGCTTTGTAATCCAGACAACAGATTAAATTTTTAAAGGATAGAGTCATTACTGATAATAACATTATAACTTTTTTAAACTAATCATAATGTGCGACAGCAGGTGCCAATTGATGAAAATTTTATGGTTTTTTTTTTATTGCTTAGATGGGTGGACGAGCTCACAGCCCACCTGGTGTTAAGTGGTTCCTGAACCCTATAGACATCTACAATGTAAATGCGCCACCCACCTTGAGATATAAGTTCTAAGGGATCAGTATAGTTACAACGGCTACCTTGCCCTTCAAACCGAAACGCATTACTGCTTCACGGTAGAAATAGGCGGGGTGGTGGTACCCACCCGTGCGGACTCACAAGAGGTCCTACCACCAGTGATTACGCAAATTATAAATTTGCGGGTTTGATTTTTATTACACGATGTTATTCCTTCACCGTGGAAGTCAATCGTGAACATTTGTTGAGTACGTATTTCATCAGAAAAATTGGTACCCGCCTGCGGGATTCGAACACCGGTGCATCGCTACATACGAATGCACCGGACGACTTATCCTTTAGGCCACGACGACTTACTTATATGTACATACTTCTATAAGTTAGTATTTCATTGTAATTGAATTATTTCCCAAGTTACATGACGTTCTTTTAAAGACAGCAAAAATTAAAATTGCCTACAATTGAAATTCAACAAAAAAATATGGTTGGGCTCACTAATCTGTCTATCTCATAAACTCTAAATTATAAATAACATTCTTTTGATTTTTTAAATTTGAATTCATACTTTTTTTGTTTGTTATTCATTGGAAATGTAAACCCTTTGCACTTTGCACTTTGTAAATAGCAAACATATTTGCAGCTATCTATTGTCAACAAGGAAATCTGTTATCAAACGACATTAGACTCAATCATGTGTGTATGTTGTGATTATTCTGACCTTAACCTTGTCATTTAGTTTACAGAAATATGTATTTGCAAATTATAATAAAATGATTTAGTCTTGTCTTAAAAAAACATTTTTTATTACATTTGATGAATAGTTGATAGAGAGGCCACTGGAGTGTGTGGATCAGAAAATTAATGTAATAAGGTTCACCCAACGGTTGTCAAACCCAGCCTGCTTTACTGGCCACTCTTTGGTTTGACATTGATCTTAATAGCTACTAAGCTTCAAAGTATGACACACTAATCTGAAGATTTTCTCGAAATTCATCAAAATTGCTCCAGCCGTTTTGGAGTCTTTAGGGAACATATAAACCCACATTGATTTTTATATAAATATTCCAGGGGAGGTCCCCTGGATCTTGATCAAAGTAATTGTTTTAACCTATTGCACAGTCCTATGACTAGTTTTTATTAGTGTACTTCTGTGTAGCTTCAAGTTTATTTACCTTTTCAATGCAGCATTAATAATTGACATGCGATACTTCTGGTGTTCCAGTTCCTTCAAACATGCTGCTTGCAGTTCACCAACTTCTTCTAATTTTGTTGTGTACTCTTTATTGATAGTCTAGAAAAAAAGTTATTAATTTTATTATATTCTCTTTTTTCTATTTATTCACTAGTAGCTGCTAATACCAGCCCTAGAAAGAGCAGTGCTTCGCAGAATCTAACATCAGATCAGAATTGTAACCCACTTAGAATATTATATTTGTTTATCAATACATATATTAACCCTGTACTTTGAACTATAATAACATAACCATATAAATCATAATATAAAATACGAGTTTAATATAGGTATCTAACTGGCATAATCTGTTAAAAAGATAGGCATATAAAAAATAGAAAATTTGAAAATATTTAAGCTAATTTTAATAATTTACAATATAATAGTCAAACTTAGCAAGATTGATCCAGTCATGTAGAGTTTATGTAATTTCTAATCATTCTATTTCTATTCATTTTTGTCAGTGGTGAGGTCGTAAGGTTCTGTTTGGCTTGTGCCAGCGTATCAGTTGGAGAAACACGTCTTTCCTTCATAAATGTATATTGACAACTACCGCTTAATCGTAAAGTCAATTGAGACTACGTTTTTAAGTTCAAAATCGCAAAACAGAATCACCAGTCAGTTTAAGCATTAAATAATTATTATATTGCTATGTTAAAAATTTTTGTAGACAATAATATTCGGCTTCTAAATGAGAACCGCAAAGCTTTATGAATTTAATATTTTTGTAAACACAATAAAATCTTATATGTTTTAGAGCACTGAAATTACAATTAATATATTAACTTAATTTTAGCATAGTAAAAGCAGCTTTTCCATTAAATGTATTTCGAACAATAGGAACAGCGCCTTCCAATAAACAATATTATATTAAAATTCTGAATACAATATTTTTATGGGTCATTTTTAAAACAAACTTTATGGTCAGGTAAAATTAGCTTTAAATTTTTACAATATATCTCTGTAACTTGAAATTGTAGGTATATATTTGAAATTATATTTAATGTATATTGTTTCATTAGGTTAGAAAAGTACTATGCCCTCTCTAATTAAAATTACACATCTTGGGATGATTAGTCACAATCATATTCAAATGACTTATACTGAGGAGTTTAAATAAACAAATGAATAGCTTAAAATATCAATATCAGTACCTCTAAGCGCTTGTAATCTGCTACTAAATCCTCCCATTCCTTCACACATTCTTCAACTTCCATCTTTGGGTGGTTCAAGTGTTTTCACAGCAGTTTCTTCAATATTTATTAAGTAATCCGGTCAATGATCAGATTATCAACTCCATTTTACATATTATTATTGTTATCTGAAAGTCCGTGCTCTTGGTATGCCACTTGCGGCGTGATTTGAGGCAATTTCAGAGAATTTACTGTAATCTTAAGTGTATAATCTATGACTGTAATGATGTAAATTTCTATTCGATATCCGTTCAGGTTGGTGTCAATTGTCAAATGTGCAACTTAACGTCTGTCAAGAAATGTCACTTGTCATTCGATTTATCGATTTCGTCGCACTAGGTACCGGTAAAATGGGGTGATTCGGGACAAATTCCAACTTGATGAACAATTTTAAGGTAGTTGTTGGTTTAAAATGCTATATCAAGATCAAAATGATTGAGTCTTGGTGCTATCTTTGTTATCCAATTTAAAGTTAGGCAATTAGCATTCCAGTTTAAGCAAAAAAAGCAAAAATAGGTGCTATCCCTATTTACCCAGAAATTGTGATTATTGGGGACGAAATAAGTGTTAATAGAGAAATTTGCTAGGGCTGGCACTGCTTGGTTTTAATTAATTAATTTATTTAGTTGCACCAACAAAGTGATCATCAATAAAAAACATTGAAAAACTGACAAATGACAAAAGTACATGGCAGACGGCATGAATGATAGGTGCAATCGACAGTGCATTGACAACAAATATAAAAATATATAACTAAAACTTGATTACATTTAATTACTTAAGATTAATTAATATTTACTTGGGAAATTATCCGCGAGATTTTTCCTGAAGTTGTGAGATAATTAAAAAAAAACTTTTATTCATCACTTAAAGTTAGTTCAACGCAATCGGACAACTCCGAATGAACATTAACGGAGACCGCGCTACCGTGCACATTATTGTAGTCCCAAACGATTCTGTTTAAGGGAGAGTAAGCACCTTAATTCGAACGAGCGGGCTTTCTTATAAGCGGTTTATATTTCTTCGTTCTTAGTAAGTACTTAGGGGCTGATATTTTTATCTGGGTTAAGAGATTAAATGTGTCCGTTATTCCATGAATTAATCAGGTGGGTACCCCCACTCTGAACAAATGTTATTATATTTTATTATGTACTACGAATAAATAGACTTATTATTCATTCGTAGATTATGTATTATTTTATATCCTCTCAGTCGACGATCGGGTACATAATCAATTCGATGTTACAGTTTTTTTTTAATAATCTACTCTTTATTATAAGGTTTTTTTTATAGCTTAGATGGGTGGACGAGCTCACAGCCCACCTGGTGTTCAGTGGTTACTGGAGCCCATAGACATCCACAACGTAAACCCGCCACCCACCTTGAGATATAAGTTCTAAGGTCTCAGTATAGTTACAACGGCTGCCCCACCCTTTAAACCGAAACGCATTACTGCTTCACGGCAGAAATAGGCAGGGTGGTGGTACCTACCCGTGCGGACTCATAAGGTGTCCTACCACCAGTAATTTTACTTTTTACGTTTTCTTTAAATTACTTTATTTTAGTGTTTTCGCAGGCAAACAAGTCAACAAGTGTTATCACCGTCACTTGTGGATATTATCTAACGATAGCCACGAGTCCTTTCAAAGCAATGGCATGGGAGTTTGCATACCTGTGGGTACTATCTTCGAACCTCGTTTTTTTTCCTACCTATGCTGATAGCCTTGAGAAGCTATTTCAACTTCTCCTTGACGTGTAGGTGAGTTCACGGGGCTCAATTTTTTATTTTTTTTTATTGCCTTTGTAGGCAGACGAGCATACGGCCCACCTGATGGTAAGTGGTCACCGTCGCTCATGGACGTCAGCAATGCCAGGGGCAGAGCCAAGCCGCTGCCTACCATAAAGAACTCTCCGCAAGCCTCGTTTGAAGAAGGACATGTCATAGCGCTCGGAAAACACCGTGGAGGGGAGTTCATTCCAAAGCCGGATGGTACGTGGCAAAAAAGATCTTTGGAAACGCACTGTCGATGAACGCAGCGGTTCCAGATAATATGGATGAACTCTGCTGCGATGGCGGGAGGTGCGATGATAAAAAGGAGATGAGGGAATGATCTCGAACAATTCCTCAGAGCATTCCCCATGGACCATGCGGTATAAAACACAGAGAGAACCGAAGTCCCTCCGTAGACCCAGAGGTTCCAAGCGATCCGCGAGAGCAGGACTATCGACCATCCGAACAGCCCGTTTCTGTATGGAGTCAAATGGAAGTAGCTGGTATTTGGGAGCCCCGGCCCAGAGGTGAGAGCAGTACTCCACGCGAGGTCGGACCTGCGCTTTATAAAGCGCAAGTCTCTGTCCAGGCGTGAAATACCGCTTCGCTCTGTTGAGAATTCCCAACATTTTAGAGGCCAATTTGGCTTTACCTTCCAAATGACTCCGAAACTGGACATCGCTCGAAATATCGACCCCCAGAATCCCGATACTCGCGGAAAGCTGCAGGGATACTCCTTGAAATTCCGGCGCCATGACAAAAGGGTCCTTCTTCGCAGTGAACGCGCAAACCTGTCTTCAATGGGTTGAACTGAACTGAATTCAGTTCACCCCATTTGGAGACCCGCCCCAAAGAGTTCTCCACTTCAGACACAAGTTTTAATAAATAAAAGGACAGTGCTTCGCAGAATCTATCACCGGATCGGAAACGCAATTCACTGAGATCTGACGAGAAACTCAGTGGGCTGTGTCTATGGGTTAATTTACTCGTCGACCCCTTCGTCGCAAGCAACGGGTTCGGCGAAGACGGTGACCGGTGCTTAAGGTAATCTCGTTTGAAGATCTCGTTACGCTTTGGGAATACCGTGAAGTACGCGAGGAATAGCATAACGAAAAATTAAACAACACTTCCAGGTAGGTAGTAGGGATGTACTGCTCCAGTGGCGGAATCTACTATTGTTAAAAATTATATAACTGTTTGAAAAAGATTCGATACATATATGGTTGTTCCAATTTTATTATAATTCGAATACGAAATAATAAAAAAAACCCTTTGGAATAAATTAGGTATTTAATTGTTTATTTATTTACAGAAAACATTAAACCAAATGTACATTTAGTTTTGGTAATTTTCCATGAATACAGGCAAATCGTAAATGTTGTTTAAATACAAGACTGCCACGCTATTTGTATTTAGTACTAGAAGGAAACAAGATATTTCTTCACACGTTATGCAAACATTTTTAGCTTTTATTTCTAATATATTTAAGCATAAACTGGTGAGTGCAAATACCTACTTTATTCAATAAATTGTATTACAAACATCTTAAAATTATGCATCATACACATTCTACTTTGCAAACTACCATTTTTCAAAGAGATCATACTATTATGGTTGTACAAGCATTTCATCTAAATGCGTAAACTAATAATATTTCTTTAACTTCTTATTCTGATATTGATACAAATTTGAAACTAGACGAATATTCGGAATTATCATTGTTATTATTATTATTTTTAAAACCCCAAGTTGTAATATTATCTACAAATATTTATCACAATACAAGAATTTTGATACTGTTGTATTATTTTAGTAGTTCGGTGAATTGTGATTGTGATAATCTTAAGATAAGAGCATGTTAGATATAATAGCTATTTCGAATTAGTTTTATAATCTCTTTGAACACGGCATATGGATTTATATGATATTAAGCAAATCTAATGTTCATTAAGAAACAATCTATTACATATTTTATAGCTAACATCATTGCCGTAACGTAAGCATATTTTAAGATAAATCTATATATACTGCGGGAAAGCAGCAAGGCCTACGTCTAATACAATATTAGCGATAATGCTGGCTAGCTCTCAAGAGTTAATACACAGGGCATTCATATTTTACTCATGCACTAGCCGTAACGGCAAAGCAGAATATAAAATTACACCATACATACTTTATTAGAACTACGTAATCGATTATTTTACCAGGCAACACAAATAATTCAATAAATAACTTATATATTGAACTCAATAGGCATTCGTTTATATGAATCTAGCTACCGCGAATATGAAGTTGAAAGTAAAAATATTAATCGTATAATCACACATTTTAATTTAAATTAATTTACTGTATGATAAATTGATAATGACGTAAAATGTAAAGACAAACTTGAAAAACACACAAATAGCAATTCAATGCACCTAAAACAGCAATTTTCGTTTGAGACGTTAAAGTTAAAAAAAACCTCACTATAAATAAATAATTATTAATAATAATAAAAAAAAAACATCAAAATATAACGCACTAACTTATAGTTAAAGTTTTGAATTGCCAAAACTTAAAATAAGTCCATATGAAACTGATATTGTAAAAGCGCGTTGACTAAATTGCAGTTTCGTTTAAAAACGATTTGTAAATGTATGCACATAGAGTTGCGGTCTCCATAGACATTCATTAATGCTGTTAGCGTTGCCAGCCAACAAACATAATGAACATCATATCGAGTTGAGACGAACATCTACAGTCTATGTACATTGCAGATGGGAGGATGAACAGGCATTCTGGTGCTCTAATGACATGTGCTGATCAGTATGACTATTTTGTAGATGACTGTCATGAATAATCATCAATATAAAATTTAACATAGCTAAATTAAAAATAAACAAATCAAGGTACAAGTTCTTCTAGAGCTGACATTGTAGAAATCATTTAACTATTCGTACGAAATAAAATTTATTAACTAACACATTCTTACGAATAAACAATAACTATAAAATAAAACAGATTATTGAAATGTTAAATTATAACACAGCTTTTACTCCCCACTCCAACGTTTCGATCGGGTGAACGTTATAGGACGAATGCTACGTCATTGGTTATAGAGAACTGACATTGTACACGTCTCGGAAGCAAGAACAAGCTGATACTATCTAGGATCGTATTTTAATGGAATGTGCGAATCTATGCCAAAAATATAAACAGATTACAAATTCAATTTGAGCCGGATAGATCTAGATCATGAAAGTGCGTGTACAGACATAGCATCGTCAACTGTACGAAATAAACCACAATGATGAATGAAAGCAAAATCAATATTGTTGGATGCGAACTGAACGACCCCGCGTAATTGATTTGCCCTCATTGTAGCTATCGAACGTGAAAATATAATGATAAAGATATCATCGGTGAGTTTAAGTTACTAAAATGGCAATGCTTCTAGCGACACTCCCAAACTTTGACGGTCTGATCTACGCTGCCCGATATCACGTATGGCAAGCTTCTGTGGAAATCTGAAAATAAAAAAAACGATTCTATTAGAAAAGGATAGAAGACATTACTTCATAATGACACAGATGTTTAAATTTTAAGTCTCAATTACAGTGGGACTTTTTGTCCAGAACGCGAGGCGTGAATTTGTGTGATTCGTTTTCTTTTGTCTTTTTAGTGTTTCTTCAGGTTTAAATGTGTAATAACGGTGGTTTATTAACTGTTTAGTATATGTGAAAGTGTACAAATGTGGTAAAATGAAACAAAGTCACTGAACATAGCTTCTCGGGATCCTTCAAAAAGTCCACTGAAAAAGTCTCAGTAAATGACCACCAGTTTACTGAGATTATATTTCATCCCATTTCATCTCATCTCATTTCATGTCATTTTCATATTAATCAACTTCATTTCATTTCATTTCATACTAGCAATTTTCATATAAAAGTTTTCGTTAAAACTAAAATTAGATTTGACCTAAAGGTCCTAGGTTCCAGGTCATAAAATCCCTTAAAAAAATCAATTACAATGGAACTGTCATTGGGAATGGGAATGTCAGGATGATGGCACCAGTGTGAAACTGCAATATCCCCATCCCCTACCAGTACTCAAGATAAAATGTTGGGTGTAAAGAATTAAGAAGTCAAGCGGGCAGTGATGTCAGTAGCTTGAGATGGCTTTACACACTTGTAATATCTAATTCAGAATTAGATAAAATATTATCATAAACACTTGATGATGATCCTTATTTAGATGTAGGGTAGATGAGATCAAAGTTAATTGAGTGCAAGTCGTTATTGGAAATCGGTTAAAAACAAATGTTGCTTGGTACACTGGAATCATTTGACGTCAAAGACAGCATTGCTTTGAAATTGCGAATGTCCTTAAAAATTAGATATAGTTGCAGGTCAGCTGTTCTTGGTATTTGCTCAAATATATGTTTCAAATATTTTTATTTCACAAACATATTTACAATCCTCCTCCCGATTCACTAACGGTTCTCGTCGAACCCGTCGCTTGGGACGAAGGGCTCAGCGAGTAAATTAACCCATAGACACAGCCCACTGAGTTTCTCGCCGGATCTTCTCAGTGGGTCGCGTTTTCGATCCGGTGGTAGATTCTGCGAAGCACTGCTCTAGCTAGGGTTCGTGTTAGCAACAACGTCAGGTTTGAGCCCCGTGAGCTCACCTACTCGCCCGGTGACGCTGATATGGTTACTCAAGACCATCAGCTTAGGTAGAAAAAAAAGACCCTCAGCAGTGAGGAATACGACGCAAGCAAAGTAAAGTAGGAAAGGATAATGAAGTATAGGATACCGAGGCTGGTGGCGAAGTGGTGATGCGCATAGAGGGTCTTGAGGCAGCGCGTGTGCGCGACGTCCCAGACGCGCAGGGTCTTGTCGTCGGAGGCGGTGAGCAGGTAGCGGCCGCCAGGGTGCCACGCCGCGCCGCGCACCCAGTTGTCGTGCCCCACCAGCGTCGCCAGGCACTGGCCCGTGCTCACCTCCCAGATCTGGTGAACCGGTCATTCTCAATATTCAATAACTCGTTGGAGATTTTTTTAAGCTACAAGCCGCATCCAATGATCTCGCCTCAATTGAATATACGAGTAGTTTAATGGCGCCAAAAAATAGATTCAATTTTTTTTTTACTAATAACTAGTGTTTAAATAATTTAACTTGAATATCAAGCCCGATTTTTATGAATACTATTATTCTATTTTAGATTTCATAAAATTTTAGGTAATTTACAAATAATTATTAACTTAAGAAACACATTGAATTTCAATAAACTATATATTTTAACACGGGGGTTGGCAACTTATGATTAGAAGACAAACCATGTTAATAGTGGGTAGGTCAAGTAGTGTAATTGTTTAATGGATAATGTGAGTAAAATTCCTTACATTATAAGTTAGATTGTTATCGTTTTTTTGTTTGTTATATAGTTGTAAGGACCACTGTGTAAAAATTCAACACATTTGTCTTGCTTAGTCGTGCGCCCATGGCTTATGTTGCAAGCCAGATTATGTTTTTTTTTAATTGTTGTTATTTTTTGTGTATCTTTGTGGCTTGTGATGTGCATTGTGTACCTAAATAAAACATAAATAAAACATAAATAAAAAAAAATAAAAAATTGTCATCACAAGGTTTATAATTCGAAACCCAAAATCCAAATTCGAAAATATCCCTAACCCGAAACGTCTCTTTAATTCTTATACTTTGGTTGAGTTTGAAGCGCGGCCAAAGTTTACAGACCCATGTTCTAGTTTAAATAATGTACGTATGTGTAGTGTATATGTATAGTACCTTAACGGACTTGTCCCTCGAGCCGCTGGCGAGGAAGGGTCCGGTGTGGTTGGCGCGGCGGTTGTCTCCTCCGGCGGCCTCGTTGATGGCGGCGGCGGCAGCCTCGGGGGCCCACGACACGCACTCCACCACGTGCTCATGTTCGCGAAGCTCCATCTGACAATCACAATACATAGACACCATTTAATATACGTAAGTACAAAAGCTAAACTGATTTATTCAATAATCTATAATGCACTATACTGAGACCTTAGAACTTATAACTCAAGGTGGGTGGCGGCATTTACGTGGTAGATGTCTATGGGCTCCAGTAACCACTTAACACCAGGTGGGCTGTGAGCTCGTCCACGCATCTAAGCAATAAAAAGAAAAAAAATTGCACCAAGTAGCTCAGTCTCTTCTTCATCGTTCCCTCACTGCTAAGTATCGCGACCACATGTGACGTTCCTCCACAGTGTTCGATTAGGGGTTGCATAGACCCACATGGTATACACTACCACCAACCGCTTCTTTTACCAGATCTGACCATCTGGCTAGTGTTCTGTCCACGATGCGCTTAAAATTATGAGCTTCTCTAATTCGTCTGGGAGAACGCAAGATGTGTCCGAAGAAGCTCATAGCACGTTCCCGGCAGATGGCAGAGAACCTTTTTCGGATGTTTAGCTCCCTTAGAATGGACGTTAGTTCTCATGGCAGTCCACGGTATTCGTACTCTCACATTCCAAGTTCTCATACGCAAATATTTTCTCAGTCTACCTGGTGTCAAACTGTGACAAGAACGAGCAAACCGCACGACATGACGGCGGACGGTATAGTGGCTATCCTAGCCCTCAAACCGGCACATGATTGCTTCTTCTTTACTATTCTCGTATTTCTCATATTTGCGTTAAAAATCATAACCGCAGGGTGTGTTCGTTAAACTTAAAAATTAGTTCTACTAGTGACTGCAATGTTCAAACATTTTTTTTTATAAACCTAAAAACAACACCCTATATTACCTCTAGCGTTGTCATTGACTGGAATTTAACGGCAATTTCACATAATTGCCGTCACTAAGGATATTATAAACAAGCAAACAAAATAAATGACACGCGATCATAATAAGTTGTACCCTTGTAGTACCTAGTACTTTTCTCCTCTTGCTGAATAAATCCTTGAGAATATTGTTTAGTTTCTAGTACGCATGTAATAAGAACTAGACAGTCGGACTGGCAATATCGCAATGTATCCGTTTACTTAAAATTGACCGCGCGGTCATTGACCTGACGGTGGACTTGTCAAGCAAACACATGACGTCTTCGATCAATAATAGTACTAGATTAAGGATCAGGAACAAAAATAAGACGCTCCAGTGGCCACGTTTGCCGACACGAAAACATCTTCATTTCTTAGAAAAAAGTTTAATAATGTTAACGACTTCAGTTTATTATAAACCTTAATACTTAAACATAAAGTTTAATTACCATTGCAAAATATATGTATTTAGGTCCTTTCGTCAGAAAAAGAATATTATGGAATAAATTTAAAATGTCACTTGAACATAAAAAGTCATCAGTACAAAAATATTTATTCTAAAATGATACTTAAAGCCTAAGTATAAGGTTAAAAATATTTGTTTAAAATTTCGTGCTTATTGTATTGTGGAACTAGATGTAGTTCTTGGTATTACATTTCAATGCTCAGAACACAGTAAGTATTGAAAGACATAGAGTTGCAGAATATACATATTTGTTTTAGGTTTGTTTTGTATGGTCGCAACTATTTTTGACCGATTGAAAAAAGTAGTAGATAATATTTTACATTGCCGCTATTACAACAAATAGGTGATAAAAAATAAAATTGAATAAAGTAAAAAAAATATGAAAGGAAACACGAAACATGTTTTCCACGTATTCTTTATACAGAAGTAATTAAAACAATAATGTAGGTTCAATTACCTTTAAACAGATTCAGTTTGTTATAAAGCTGTCTTTTAGAAGTCATTTTTATATGAGCGGTTTCTTTTTTACAAATATAATGTAATCTTATATCAATGAATTTTTCTATAATCAGTTTAATTTAGGCTTATTTTATGGCTGTGTTCGTTTCCCCCAGAAAACAAATCCTTTTCAGCATATACGCTTAAAATATTTACACATACATATAAAAATTTTTTAATACTTTTTTGCATTGATTTGCCACTACCATTGAACAATTCTAGAATTTTTATAAGGGTTCTATATTTCTTCTCTTTCTTTCGCGACAATATATATCCATTGTGCACAGCGACAAGGGGCTACTAGGAAATCTACAAACAAAAATAACATTATAAAATAACAAAACTACTCTATGCATTCCCTGTCCAAGAATAGGTGATGTTTGTTACAATAGTTGGTGCCTTGTTGCAAACATTGGCCAAACAATTACAATATTCGTAAATTGTGTTTTATTTACAATATAATTGTGTTTCTTATTTTATGAAAAACACTTAATAATATAAATTTACCAAAAAAAGATATTCCTTCCAAAACCTTGGTGTTACGGTGGTTTTTTACTCAGTTTTTGAACGCGCATTGCAGCGTTTTGACGTCTTAGCGTTGGCTATGATTGGACCCAGGGGGGTGCAACTCCCATACAAAGGAAAATAACATACAACTAGCGTCATCTTACTCCTGTGGCGACGTCATTTTTGTAACTTTTAGGCATTAATGATCTAATAAACTCACTAGATGGCAGATATGAGTTCTGACTCAATAAAAAATGTAGCGTACTTTGAAGCAGTGCTTCCACTTTTAGGGAATTCTCCCTTTTTTAGGGAAAAATAGCTGATATTTTGGATGATAAAGACAATTTAAAAAATACCAGGATTTAGGATATTTCGGGGTAAAAAGCAAAGCCTATACTAGTAACTGTTGTGAATTTTAAAATAAACGATAATTAAAGTAAAACAATGAACATTTTATTTTATGGAGAGAGAATGACATTAAGTCGAGTTGACAAGTAAAAGAATAAAACAGAGTTGTGTATAAAAACTATAAAGGTTTGATTCAACAGTAACCCTCTAGTAAAGTAAATCATAGATTAAGCCACTGCTTTTTCTTAGGGATTCCCCAGAATCCCAATAAGTATAATCCGCCAAATTTTTATTTACCTATTTTCGTTGATGTCACCAGAACTTACTTGTATTGTAATATACAGGTACTTCATGTACCATGAAAGATTATCATGGTAATTTCATTTACGAAAACCTTGTAATTGTCATTTCACTTTTGCTAGCAGTTCCTTCTTCAAAGACTGAGGTGGAAAGATTATTCAGTGTTCTCAAATTTAAAAACTGACAAAAGAAACAGGCTTTCTAATGAAACCCTGAACGGCTTGCTTCATAGAAAGTTCCCAACTTTGCCAGCAAACAATTGCTCAATTTTAGAACCGAACAGTGTTAGGTTGTGCAGCAAAAGAATATAAAAGCAATGCGTCGACTTCCTTGAAAATTCTAATTCTATAGATCTATGATCTTCTGGGGGCGTTTATATTATATATACCTACATTAAATAATATGCTGTGGTTTATTTTCTGTATTTTATTTACGCTTTCTATATAAAGGATTTATGAAAGTTGTCTAGGAAATTTTAGGGTAAATTCAAAAGAAACTAGGGTAAAATGTGTTAAAAAAAACGTAAGTGGAAACACTGCTTTGAAGTTTTCAAAATTCCAGGGCCGTAAAACAATCTCAAAAAAAAAAAAAAGTTTTCAAAATGTCGTAACGATTTAATTTTTTAAATCGTTTTTTTTTTGGTCTTGGTGTGAGTTATTTTACGTTGTAGTATTAATTTAGAGCAACTTTTAGCTTTATGAGAATATTAGACGATTAGACATTGAGAAACTCTGTTTTGAATTCTCTTTAGACATAACTTGGCTCCAATACTTTTTTCTTCGTTAGCGTTTCGTAAGCCTGTGTAACTATTTTCATTTCTTACAGAATGTTTATTATTAAAAATCAGCATGCCTCGAAGATCGAAAATGAAATGTATTTCGGATGCCTTGATAACGGTGAGTTTACACTATTTTCCCGGTATATTATTTGCTAACAGAATTATTATTCATAATATAATTAAATGAATTAGCACCAACTAATGGTCCTTCCTATTTCTGCTGCCTAGCTATCATATATGTTAAGTTTTGATCAAAACAGTCGGTATTAAGTCTCGTACTATCACACACACACCTCAGATAATAAAATTGTCTCGAGTGGGTGGAAGTATTTATGTTTTGCAACTCAGCGTATTATATGCTTATTGTCAAGTGGGCCCGAACTAGTTTTTTGGAATGATCAATCAGTCATGCTTTCCTGTTTAAATAAAATACAGCACAATTGATCTCACATCCAAAGTTAGATGATGGCATTCACGTTTTGTTTCCTGGTGTTTGATAACTAAGTTACACCAAGTGGCCTGTGACCACGTTCATCCTTCTACCCAATATAAAATAATGTTTTTATTTTTGTAGACAAAGGTTTGATAATGACAAAATTTTATGGAAAAATTATAAGGAGCACTAAAATGTCTGAAACATGAAAAGATTGATGCACCATATTTGAACCAGAACGTGTTATGTAATATATTAATTTGTAAGTAAGATTACATTAACACTAAATTTTTCATGGTCGTATTTTTTCAATATTTGTTACATACTTAAGATACTTTGTTTCTCCGTTTCAGAAGAGAAACTGATTCAGCAAGGAACGTGAACTCTCAAGGGATCTTAATTTTTTTTAAATATGTTTATAATTGATAAATGAATAATTGAAATAGTTCATAAGAACTAAATTGATGCCAATTTTGTTTTAAAATAGGTTGTTTAGTTCTTATAGTTATAGTATTACGTTTGAATAGTTGTAATTAGTAAGTTAGTAATATATGAAAATACTGATATAAATTTTTGTAAATAACCTTTTGTAAATTCTACGAGAAGATGATTTTAATTAATGATCAAAAGTCAACGGTCTTTAAAAGCATTATTTGCAATTATTTAGATTAACTGTGGAATATATTTGCTAAGTTGTGTTTTCTGTATGAGCAGATATAAATGAAAATGCCCAAACATGATTATGTTTCTTACATTTTCATTATGTGAAATCAATATGCTTGTGACTGAGTATATTAATAATTTATTAAAACTTAAGTGATAGACAGCAACCCCTATGGCACTGCTGAAGTTTATAAGCACTGGTGACCACTTATCATGGGCCGGGTTGCGTGCTCGTCTGCTGTTGAGTGCAATAAAAATTTTCGAAACCCTTTCTATTATTTAGATGTAATATTAGTGTACATTTAATTTGGATTAAAAGATAAATTTACATTTTATGTTTGCATGTGTATGTTTATAATTCATTTGCATGTAACGAACACCAGTTTCTTTTGTAACAAAATGTAAACTAATGGTTTGTAATGAATGTAATTAACTTTAAGATGATTTTCTTTCAATCTGCTGTTTGTTTCATCTAGTATTACCAAAGCTAAAGCATCAGAAACGTCAGAATAGAAATAATTTAGATAGGGAATAAAAGTATAACTAATGTAATCATGTCTAAGATTACTATAAGCGTCATTAAGTACAAACTATCAATATTTAAGAGTACTTTAAATCATCATTACATTTTTTAAACATTTTTTGTTTTTCAAATCATGTAATAAAACGTTTGTGCAGAACAAAATGTCACATGTTATGAACATGATTGTGGGTTAATCGTTTCTTAAATTTCTAAATGTTTATAAGAATGCTAAGAATAATTTAGTATTCACTTTAGTGTGTGTATTATCTCTACAATGCTAGTATAAATGACAATTATTGTATGACGAAGCATAGGTAGTGTTTATAGATGTAATATTTTCATACAAGGTCATGATCTGTCACGATCAACTTTAAGCAAGAACTGCTATAGTTAAGAAACAAATTTATTAAATTTAATTCAAATTGTCTACTATGTTTGTAATGGAAAGCTGACATGTTTATATTTCGCACAAATGACTTAAGTGACATTGAATGATTTGATTATCTAGACTTAATTAACTTTTAGATAACTTTCGATTTAATGTTATTAAGTACTCTAGTAGGATTAATCTAGAGGAGTTATTGTTATTCGAAATTTTATACAATTGTACGTTCATACTATCTTTTAACAGTAAATTGTTTGTAATATAGGGAAATTAAATAGCTTACAGAGAATTACAGCTTTTTATTTAAAAAAACTGTTTTCTCTCTGTATGAAAAGGTCTTATCGATTAGAATGCTGAACACAATCAAACGTTCTTTAATATTTCATAAGTACTACCGGGAATTTCAGCGATTCTAAACGATAAGATTTTTTCATAAAGAGAGTTAATTATAAAAAATATTAAAATTACTAAAAAAGCCACCTGGTGGGGGGTAGGGAGACTAATAATCGACAGCAGCGACGCCTGCTGTCCCGGGCTCTAACTAAAGCAAAAATAAAAATGAGAGTTGCGCATCTATCTCAAATATATTAAGTGTATAATCTATGATTGGACCATACTAATTTGAAATAAGACCACAAATTTATTTGTGGTCTTATTTTTCGGGCCGCTTTTGAAGCGCTAATCGCGAATCTAGTAGTATTATTGATCGAAGCATGACGTGTAGAAACATGAAAATACGAAGTTCTGTGCTTTAAACTACTATTTAGTAGTTTGGAGCACCATACCTGATATGTGGTATCTATTAATGTCACAATTTCACTAACGCATTGTTCGCAACGCACTAACTCGATCTAAATTTATAATAATAAATAAAATAAATTAAATAATAAATCAATTTCGCAATCTCGAAATACGCACAAATATATTGATTAAGATAAAAATGTTTCCCACCTATTCCTAGCCTTGAGAGGCTATTTCAGCTTCGCCCTAACGTGTGCAGGTGAGCTCACGGGGCTCAAACCGGAGTGTTGCTAACACTGACCCTAGCAAGAGCAATGCTTCGCAGAATCATCGGAAACGCTACCCACTGAGAACATCCGGCGAGAAACTCAGTGGGCTGTGTCTATGGGTTAATTCGCTCGTCGAGCCTTTCGTCGCAAGCGACGGGTTCGACGAGGGCGGTCACCGGTGATTAAGATAGTCGTACTTCAAGTAATATCAAATCGATCGACGCTACCAATACCTGCTATGTGCTTTGATGGCAAGTTTACCGGAAACCATAAAAACTAAAATGTTAACAAAATACGGATGGTATTTATGAGCCCCAAATCAAAGTTTATTATTTTTACATTAGTTTTATATTGCTAAGAAGAAAATATTCAAATTACATTCCTTTAGGGCTGTAATTTTGAAGATATTTATATATTATAGTCGTCATGGCCTAAAGGATAAAACGTCCGGTGCATTCGTATGTAGCGATACAACGGTGTTCAAATCCCGCAGGCGGGTACAAATTTTTCTAATGAGATACGTACTCTACAAATGTTCACGCTTGACTTCCACGGTGAAGGAATAACCTCGTGTAATAAAAATCAAACCCGCAAATTTATAATTTGCGTAATCACTGGTGGTAGGACCTCTTGGGAGTCCGCGCGGGTAGGTACCACCACTCCGCCTATTTCCGCCGTGAAGCAGTAATGCGTTTCGGTTCGAAGGGTGGGGTAGCCGTTGTAACTATACTGAGACCTCAGAACTTATATCTCAAGGTGGGTGGCGCGTTTACGTTGTAGATGTTTATGGGCTCCAGTAACCACTTAACATCAGGTGGGCTGTGAGCTCGTCCATCCATCTAAGCAATAAAAAAAAACCATAAAAAATGATTAGCATAAAAGTCAGTTAAGTAGATGTTATTTTTTCTTGGTGTAAGTTCTTAAAAAGAAAACAAATTACGTTTTTTAAATACTATATTATTAATACGTGAAGCAAAAACTTTATACCCTTTTTACGTAAATTGCGCGGACGGAGGAGTATGAAATTTCCCATACTTATAGAGAATATACAGGAGTGCAGAATGTTAATATTTTTTAAATTATGCATAAAAATACATTAAACCAATAAAAAAAAACATTACACATACTACCATATATTTGACACACACACGCATGCATGCCATTTGTTTATTGTCAAACTTTTCTGTGGTCAAATTGAGAATAGATTAAATATCGTTTGTCTTTATTAATATTTGTCTATAGTGTAGCTTTGGCGAAGTCTGTGATTCTCTTCTTTTTCTCCACCTTATCCCCACTAGGTGGGGTCGGCACAGCTTATTTTTCTCTTCCATTCTCTTCTATCAGCCGTCATCTCAACACTCACTCCTCTATCTCTCATATCGTCATTCACACAATCCATCCACATAGAATTATAATAGACTTTGACAATAGAATCATAACAGTGTACAAGCTTATAATTTCAATTAATTATAGTCTAATTTCGCCTACCGGGGGACCACTAGTTTCAGTAAAAATGTGAGTTGGGAGGTAGGTATTAGCAGCTCACGATCAAAATGTTAAATAGGTAGGTAAGGTACGTACCTTGCATTCATTAGTGTCCGCGTTCCATATGCGCACGGTCTGATCGTTTGAGCAGGAAGCGAGCAGGGTCCCGTCCGGCGACACGCGCACCATACGCACCCACTCGCGGTGACCTTTGTATGTCTTGATGCAGTACCTGTTCAAAATATAAGGTACATACATATTTAAGTGACCTCACTTTAAATTTTATAAATCTGAATGTACGTTGTCACATTGAGAGTTTTCCAACTTAAGTCTTTATATAAAAAAAAAAGAAAAACTTACTTATGTTAAATTGTGAATATTATTAGTGTGCGTTATCTACTTTTAATGACATAATTATTATAGTTACGAAAACTAGATAAATTCTTGGATGATTCTCGAAGATCGGACGCCGGGTGAGAGAGAGTGCAAGGGGAGTCGTTTGATGGGTAGGATCCTAAAAATATCCTTGGACCCGCGGTCTGTTCCCGACATCAGCGGACCGGCAAGTCCCACACACACCGCGTGCCCCCTAGGTGCGGACACCTCGTAAGAGGTTCGGTCCCCTGACCGAAAATAAGGGTCTGATGTCAACATTTCATTTTAAACATCCCAAATTGTTTTTGTTATATCATTCGTTCATTCACTCACTCCACCGTGAAGAATTTGGTCGCAATGTACGGCTATATTACAGACCCGCGATTCCCAAGAGACCGTGGATCGCACGCTTTCAATGATATTACATGGCTATTGGACCAAAAATAATCAATTCCCTTGAGTTCTGTTCGTGTAGATTCCTTACCCAGTGGCGACCTCCCAGGCCTTGATAGTTTTATCCCGACTGGCGGAGTACACGATGTCGCCGCTAGGAGAGAAAGCCACCGAGGAGACGTTGTGGTCGTGTCCGTGCATAGTCTTGATGCACTCGAACGTCTGATTGAAATCCCACAGCTTGATCGACATGTCGGCGCTGCAAGACACTGAAACGGAAAACGTCTCATCAATTTCTTTCTTTTCTGGGATTTTATGACCTGGTAACTAAGACCTTTGGGTCAAACCTTATTGTAATTTTAATGAAAACTGCACTATATAAAAACTTAATATGAAGTCAAATGAATTGATTAATATAAAACATGGCATGAAATTAAATTAAATTAAATAAGATGATGTGGGATGAAATATAATTTAATTCAAATGGTGGTGATTTACTGAGACCTTTTTAGTGAACTTTTTGGAGGATCCCGAGAAGTTATGTCCAGCAGCTTTGTTTTATTTTCCCATATTTGTGCACTTTCACAGATACTGAACAGTTAATAAGCCACCGTTGTAATTTAACTTAATTTAAACCTGAAGAAACATTAATAAAACAAATCACACAACTTCACTCTTCGCTTTCCCGCCAAAAAGTCCCTCAATTTCATTCCGGTTAAAAGTTAACCTCGATTTTTATTTATCTTAAAAGTGGGGTATATGTCCCCTATGTTACACATAAAACTAATGCAATTCAGCGAAACATCTAACACAATAGTAAGATACAAATAATAAGATATTGGGGGCGTTAGCGTTTTAACGCGGTACTCCTGTTTCTCTTTGACACTGTTCAGTGTCCTGAGTAACTCGAACCGGTACGTACTTTATAGGTTACCAGTAACATGTCACAACGAAAGAAAGAACGGAAACTGATATATTGATCGTGGTAGGACCGTCTCGTCGTGTGACTTGATTATGCAAAAGCCTTATAATCAAATATAGTTTTAGAAGATGTAAAGAATACGTCTTTACTCTGTGCATCTGATGGTTCACTATGCTACTGCATTATTTAGTTTAAATAGATTCGTACCAATCTTTTTAGTGCCTAATTAACGGGACCAGCAGTTATTAGGCAGAGAGATGAGACAGATGTTCGACTCTAAGCGCATTGCTTCTGCTTTTTGTGGTTTGGTTAAAGATAAACTAATGAGTGGAGACCGCGAATTGGCAAACGCAGTGCAGGACGCCTTCAGGCTCGGTGGAGTGATGATCTGTGCAGGGTGGCTGGTAGCAGCTGGATGAGAGATGCTGAGGATCGTGCTCAGTGGTGAGCAATTGGAGAGTCCTATGTCCAGCAGTGGATATGGGCTGTAGGCTATAGGCTGATGATGATGAAACTAATGAGAATGTAATTATTATACATACCAAGTAATTTTCCATGGTGGTCGAATGCAATGTCCTGTACGGAGTCGGTGTGACCCTTCAATGTTCGTTCGTACTCGCCGCTCTCAAAGTCCCAAACTTTTATAGTTGCGTCCTCGCTCGAGGACACCATCAAGCTGAACACGGGGTGAAATATTACCTGCAATTTTGTTTTGTTCACACTATTATAACAATCACGTACGTAGTTTTTTTAAAAAAAACATTTTTTTTATTGCTTAGATGGGTGGACGAGCTCACAGCCCATCTGGTGTGTTAAGTGGTTACTGGATCCCATAGACATCTGCAACGTAAATGAGCCACCCACTTGAGATATAAGTTCTAAGATCTCAGTATAGTTACAACGGCTGCCCCACCCTTCAAACCGAAACTCATTACTGCTTCACGGCAAAAAATAGGTAGGGTGGCGGTACCTAACCGCGCGGACTCACAAGAGGTCCTACCACCAGTCTAAAAATCTAATTAAAAATTGCAAATTTACATTAAAAACGCGTGCGTGCAATAATCAAACATGCACTCAACGGTTTCATCATTCGTATACATCATAGAAAGCGTACTAGATACGATTGTCTGGAAACGACATCGGAAACTGACAGCAAAAAGCTAAACAATAACATCTAGTCCCTACAGCAAAACTCGTACAAGACTCGTGCTCAAAACTTTCATTGCACTAGAAAGTTACAAATTTGTCTAGTCCATTAATTTCATGATATTTTTATGAAACTAAATTATAGTGTGAGATAATTTTTAAAGTTTAATATCGCGATATTTTAAATGTTTTCTTTTTTAATGTTTAACAACAATCCCGTGCCAAACGAAACTACTATGGCATAGATCAAATTCTTTAGTACGGTACTTACTGTCTGTACCGTAAATACATTAATAGTTTTGTTCATAAATATGTCTTTATAGTTACACGACTGAACGAGCTCATAACATACTTGGTGTTGAATGCTTAACAGACATCAACATCTTAAATGCCGCCTCCCATTTTCGGGCATGAGTTCAAAGACCCAATCCTGTAGTACCACTGTTGCCCCACCCTGTAGGGTGGAAAGCAATACTGCTTCGCGGCAGGAATAGGCGAGTGGAGGTACCTACCTACCCATTCGGATTCACACGGCGCCCTAGTACCAGAATATGTTTTCACGGATCACTTCCACAGCGAAGGAATACCATCAAATCAAATCTAAGATATTTGCATAATAACCATTGACTAGGGCGCATGGTAAGTAGTCTTGTGTGATCCAATATGAAAATTTAACGGACAATATTTTTTTTTTATAAAATTATTTTTTAAGCATACAATACACATTATTACAAGCTAAAAGGATACACAAAAAATAACAACAAGTAAAAAAAACTGGCTTGCAACATAAGCCATGTGCGCACGTCTAAGCAAAACAAATGTGTTGAGTTTGTACACAATGGTCAATTTGTATTATTAAAATATAATCGAGAATTCGATTTTATATTCGACGGTCTTTGTTTACTACTTAAGGCCAGATAAGTTTACTGAGCTCTTATGACAATCTACGGCCAAAGAGAGCCTCAAAAAAGAGGTTTTTTAAACATGAACACACAAAGGTACTTCATTTCCTCTTTCATTAAAAATATTTCTGCGTTGACGTATGACTATTTTATCTTCATTAAATTACGTATTGGTTGGTTTTTGCAGATGCGACCACAATGGTTTGAAGTAAAAGTTCATAGGTAACCAAACCAATAATAATTACCAAGACACAACTTTCCAGTTTCTTGTTGTTCGTTTTACGTGAATTTAGAACGGACGTGCTTGTGTTGTTTGCAAATTTAATTTCACTAGAGGTCCCGCAGTAGTCGAAATTCGACTATAATTAATTGGGATTGTAAGTTTGTACACTATTATGTGTGTATTTTATACTTCGATAATCACAAATTTCGCCAAAACTACACTATAACAATATTAACAAAGACAAACAATATTTAATTTATTCTCAATTTGACAACAGACGTCAAGAACAAAAGTTTGACAATAAATAGTATGCATGCGTGTGTGCGTCAAATACATATTATGTAGTATGTGTAATGTTTTCTTTATTGATTTAATGTATCTTATAGGCACTAATTAAAAAAAAAAAAATAGCTTTGTGCACTTCTTCTCTATATTCTCTATAAGTGTGGAAAATTTCATACTCCTCGGTCCGCGCAATTTTCGTAAAAAGGGATACAAAGTTTTTGCTTCACGTATTAATATATAGATTGTTAGTGTAGTTTATGTTTGTGTGTAATGTATTTATTACCTTAGTAATAGTGGCCCTGTGTCCAGTGAGACAAAACTTCTCGGGTGGACGCGGAATCCATTCTGTTGGAGTGCGCTTAGCTCGTGTCGGAGCACCCTCGATGAATTCCTTCTGAGCCTCCGACAATTTAGATTCCAGTTCCATAACCTTATACAAACATTACAATAATGTTACATATTGCGTGTGCTCGTTCATGATTAAAAAAAAAAACCTACATACTCTTCAAAGCTACGAACCGCACTGAGTTTGTATAGTCCTTAATTACTTAGAAATACAGACTGCAGCTGTATTGGAACATCTGCTTTAACTCGAATAATTTTATAGATGTTGAACATGACCCGACAAAGGGTGATGTCTCAAGTTTTGGATCAAAAAGAAACCTGTACGTAATTACAAGGATACACGGTGAATTTACATTGAAATCATTTGAAAATTCTCATGAGAATGCAACCAATTATTAATAAGTCTTCTATCGCCTTGAAATGCGTTCGAATTACTATTCGTATAGTGATAGTCGATCGGTAAGTCGTGTCAGACTAATAAGCAATTCATCGAGAGGAATAGTCGAACTCTGGCATCGACCGTCCGCCCTAGAAAACGTCACGACCTAGATACTACCTACTGAGAATTTTACAGATCACTTCCATGTACTAGGAACCATTTTATATTCAAATTGAAGCAGAGATATCCGAATATTAAATGTACTATCAAATAAATTATGATCATATAAACTTTTTTGTTTACGACATATACTATAAAGAAAAACCTTTTTCTGAAGTCTGATGACGGAGGTCCATTTCTTCTCCAAGAGGCCACCGAACTTGCGATCCATCTCGCCGGTCATGTCGGCTTCTTTCTTGAACGCTTCCAGCGCGTCATTGTAACCGTTACTGCCTAGATAATCGGCAATCGCTTTGTTCCTGTAAGAAAATAATCGATTATTTTTTTAAACTACTCAATTAAGGAATTATTTGGTACGTTTACATTAAGCAACAATAACTTGTTCATGATCCATAAACACAACGTATAAAACGGATGTTTAGAATAAAAAACATTTGTATGACGTCAACACAAAATAATGAATGCAAAAAAGTCTTTGCCATAAAACCGACAGTAAATATTTATTAATATTGACTTATTTTGCGTTACATTAATCAATATAACTTGACTTATATAGGTAGTAACAAAAAAAACATAAAAACTAAAAATCACCCGACCTAGAATATGTTTCTGAATATGTCAGTATTCCTAAGAGCACAATATTTTTGAGTAGGTACTTATTTGCGTGTTTTTTTAACTAAGATAATTTGGTAGTGCAATTTTATTAAGAGACACATTAATTAGAGCATTTAATAAACCGAGCTATTAATTCTTAATCGCGGCATTCATTACACTAACCCGGATCCGAGTTTCAGACGCTACGCACTAGACCTAAACAAATCGTCAATAATTAAAATTTTACGACGAATCCTGCACGCACATTTGTAAACTATAATATAAAAGGTTTATTGCTTAGATGGGTGGACGAGCTCACAGCCCACCTGGTGTTAAGTGGTTACTGGAGCCCATAGACATCTACAACGTAAATGCGCCACCCACCTTGAGATATACCTAGTCAGGTCATAAATTCTGTCACATGTTTAATGTAAAATAATTGAAACAAGTTTATTCATATACCAAAATGAACTTAACAAAACATAGATTCTTATGACACTAAAGTTTATTCAAAATGACCTCCCTGATTTTGAATAATCTGCGCGGCCAGTCGTCTATCGCAGCACGAACGAGGTCCATGTCAATATCGGCGGCTGCCTTAATCAAGGACGTCTTGAGTGACTCCAAATTGGGATGAGGCTTTGAGCACGCCTTTTCCTCCAAGTGTTGCCATATCTTGTAATCTAACGGATTCAAATCTGGACTGGAGGGGGGCCAGTCTTCGTGCCGGATAAAGTCGATTTCACGCGCCGCCAGCCAGTCTTGTGTGCTCTTCGCTCTATGAGCTGGCGCCGAATCTTGTTGGAATACCCAGTGCCTGTTATTGAACATGGTATGAGAAACAGGTTCCACAAGGTTCGTCAGGACTGTATTTTGATACACAACTGCATTCGTTTTTACACCTTTCTCACAAAAATATACCACTGTTAAGCCCATTATTGAAGAAACTCCCAACCATACCATGAGCGAGGATGGAAAATGACCTCGTTGGACACGCGGAATACGGTTGCTCGCTACTTCACTACTGTGTGCGTACACCTTATTTTGTTTGTTGTAGCTCTCTTCTACGGTAAAAAATTTTTCATCCGAAAAAAGAATTTCCCGATATTTTTTTCCCGCGTACTGCTTCAACAAAGCGCGGCATCTCTTCAGTCTCAGGTCCATTAGACGAGCATTCAAACGATGTCCTGTTTTTCTTCGATATGCCCGAAGCCCTAAGTCTTCATTTAACACCCTTTTCACCGTGGTTCTGCTTAACCCCATCTGAAGGGCCAACAGTTTCTGCTTACATTTGGGATTTCTTTGAATTCGCGCCTTCACAGCTTTTATCACTGCTGGAGTCCTAACAGACCGAGGGCTACCACTTCTTGACCTGTCATCTACACTAGAGTCTTCATTGTATCGTTTGATGGTACGATAAACGAATCTTTTGGTTATATTCAAATTTTTCAGTATGTTAAAAATTTGAATTGGCGCATAACCGCAACAATGCAACGCAATAACTGCAACACGGTCTTCTTTAAGCGTCCACTCCATATTTAAAAATGAGTAAAATTCTAAAAGTATACATTTTTATTTTCATGAACAATTCGAAATTCGAATTCAATAAACTTTTTTGTGGCCAGCATTCTAAAAGAAAAGTTTTTACTGTGTGACAATACTTATGACCTGACTAGTTAGTTCTAAGGTCTCAGTATAGTTACACTATAGGTTAAGGTTAACTTTTATCGCCGTAAATTTTTTCCCCGGCATTTTCACAATTTCAAAAGTTAGTCAATAATTATAAATTTGTTTTATAAAACGAATGTAAATACTTGTTACGATGAGTTAACATTTTTAACTACCTAATTCTTTATTGACATATAGATGAGATCATCACCTGTGATATAAAGGACAACGTAATGCAAATATTATGAACAACTTGTTTAGTTTCGTCAAAATAAAAGCAAGGTTGCCTACCAGACGAATAAAATGTAACAAACTCCACAAAAAAGATATTGTTTTAAATTATGAATAAATGCTAGATTAAATTGTAATAAAATAATTTATCTAAATTGACATTTTCATGCTACACTATGGGATTAAGAAGAAATTTACATAGTGTTTAGTTACTACATACAAACTTTTTTTTAACGCTGGGGCATATGTTTACGCATACCCGGTCGAAGGGGGTTACAGACCGGATTATGTCGGACTCCGGCGCCTCCAGAAAAGAAGAGGGAGAAGAGGAAGACTTGGCTACATACGAACTATAGATTTAATCTATCTTTATGTCTATTATTATATCTTCCAAGGACGTATTTGTCCGATATTGTATTAGATCATTTTTAATTATTTTTTGTGACATGTTTCCAAAGCTTTTGTTTGTCGACCAAGGAAGGACATCGACACAGTGGACAAACATGTTTATTTTAGAAACCAGCCGCTACATTTACGTGGGGGCCGAGATTACGTCATTGCATTCTGCCGATACATAATTGTATATAGTCAATAATGAAATAAAAGGAGACTTGCATAATATTTGCGCTTTGAAATAGTCTGAAATGAAATAAATACATAAGAGGTTGTCATTAAAAACATCGTTTAGTAATAATTTCTTAAGAAATATTGGACTTAATATAGTGTGATTACGTTTTTTTAAATTTTCTTGTTGTAACGATGATCTCTTCGTAAAATTGGTATCGAAGTAATATTTAGTTGTTTCATTCTTAAGCAAAGTGGCGGTAGCTATAATATCATACAACACAAGATATTTGACAGATACCTGAATCTCGCTTACAACATTTTCACGAGAAAATTTCCACATTATACTCGTATACAAGTTCCGAACAAAAATATTGGACCGTCGGTCTACCGAAAAATATCACCAGCTTGGTGGAAGATCTTCTCTTTGTCGTATACTCCCACAAGCAAGTTCCAATCAATTAATGTTATTATATGTGTTTTTTTTTATTGCTTAGATGGGTGGCCGAGCTCACAGCCCACCTGGTGTTAAGTGGTTACTGAAGCCCATAGACATCCACAACGTAAATGCGCCACCCACCTTGAGATATAAGTTCTAAGGTCTCAAGTATAGTTAGTTACAACGGCAGAAATAGGCGGGGCGGTGGTACCTGTCCGTACGAACTCACAAGAAGTCCTACCACCAGTGCTTACGCAAATTATAATTTTTACGGGTTTCATTTTTATTACACGATGTTATTCCTTCACCGTGGAAGTCAATCGTGAACATTTGTTGAGTACGTATTTCATTAGAAAAATTGGTACCCGCCTGAGATTCGAACACCGGTGTATCGCTCAACACGAATGCACCGGACGTCTTATCCGTTAGGCCACGACGACTTCTACGTGTCTAGTATCGTACTACGTGTTTTCACATATAGCAGTTTAGAAATTAACAGAATTATTTTGTTCATCATCATTTAATCCGGTCACCGTCCTCGTCGAACCCGTCGCTTGCGACGAAGGACTCGACGAGCGAACTAACCCATAGACACAGCCCACTGAGCTTCTCGTCGGATCTTCTCAGTGGGTCGCGTTTCCGATCCGGTGGTAGATTCTGCGAAGCACTGCTCTTGCTAGGGTCAGTGTCAGCAACTCTCCAGTTGAGCCCCGCGAGCTCACCTACAAACGTTAGGGTGAAGCTGAAATAGCCTCTCAAGGCTATCAGCATAGGTAGAAAAAAAAAAACATTGAATAGTGCGTGGCAAAGACAAACAAATGGTTTTAATCAATATAATATTCTATGTGAAAATTATCTGTTCAACTAAAACTTATAATTACGAAAATATTGATACTAAAATATCCGTCGCGTTATTGGGATAGAGCGAAAGTGGTTTCGTGCGTTCGCATAGTGGCGCGGGCTGATCTGGGACCGCCTGAGAAAATAACTTTCACGGTACATTTCCTACGTTAACAGTCCAGTTATTGTACTAGGGCTGTCGACTTTTGTTGAGCCCGAGTTGTTGTTGTAAGACAAACACTATGCTGCGGAGGGGGGATGATCCAACGCTCACGGTATTGACAATATAAAATAGAATGTTTCTCTCCGCATGAAAACCAAAAATAACATTCAATTAAACATATTGCAATGGGGGCTGGCCATGTGAAACGCAATTAAAGCGTGAACCTCAACTTTATGACTCTGAAGATTTTTTTTCCTACCTAAGCTGGTAGCCTTGAGAGGCTATTCCAGCGTAACCTTAACTAGTAGGTGAGCTCACGGGCCTCAAACCTGACGACGTTGTTAACACGAACCCCAGCAAGAGCCGTGCTTCGCAGAATCTACCACCAGATCGGAAACCCGACCCACTGAGAAGATCCGGCGAGAAACTCAGTGGGCTGTGTCTGAGGGTTAATTTACTCGTCGAGCCCTTCGTCGCAAGCGACGGGTTCGAAGAGAACGGTGACCTGTGCTTGAAGTACCTAAAAGCACCGTTGTGGATCGGGAGGATCCGAGATGACGTGTTTTGGGCGACGTCGACTGCTTTCCATTCTTTCCGCAGGATCGGGAATGATGACTGAAGTATCATCATGCATACGAACTGGATAATTTTGTGATGAATCTGTATTCAAGCGACGTCGGATTCAATTACAAGCATTTTTACACTATATCAATTTTAAGTTCACATTCATTTTTGATCTATAATTATGGTATAAATTGTACGATTGAATTCACCCGTTTCTTAATTATGGAAATTCCACTGCTTTTTATAATAATAAATTGCTCATGTTTTCTTGTCATTTTGTTTAATGATAAGAACCCGAAATAGTAGTAGTGACCTCACTTCGACGATTCGAAATTCCAATAGTTGTAACTTAGTTAAGATAAATAAAATCACTATGATAATGTAATTCTTCGAAAATTTTACACTATTATCTCTTATATTAAAGCATGCACGCGTTACGCACTTTGACTAACCCTAGCATTACCAAACTTTGTGAGCGTCGGCTGTTACTTACCAATAGTTGGAATTTAGGCTAACATGGCTTTTTTAAGTTTGTGAGCCTCTAAAATAAGATAACCTTGAAGTTGGAAGAACAGAAGCTAACGGAAGACAAACCTAACCTTGTACGGAACTCCTTAGTGACTGTAATTGAAATGATTATTATCTTAACTGATAAGATGTAGCTAGTTTCCTTAGAATAAATGAAATGCCGTATTTTTTTTCTTTACGTTTTGTTAGGTACTGATAAGAAATTTGATTTAGTTCGATCAAGAGCGTTCTTTATTTATACTGCATTTTTTATTTATCTAACCTAAGAGTATTCTATCATCATTAAAACGTGCGTTCAGACAGACTTCGGGCCATGAATGTCAATAGATAATCGTGTCAAAGTGAAATTTATTATTCAATTTTTTATTTATTGCTTAGATGGGTGGACGAGCTCACAGCCCACCTGGTGTTAAGTGGTTACTGGCGCCCATAGACATCTACAACGTAGACGCGCCACCCACCTTGAGATACAATTTCTAGTCTCAATATAGTTACAACGGCTGCCCCACCCTTCAAACCGAAACGCATTACTGCTTCACGGCAGAAATAGGCAGGGCGGTGGTACCAATCCGCGCGGACTCACAAGTGGTCCTACCACCAGTAAAATTATAAATATCACATTATATTAATATTTCCCAGACGTTTTAACGAATAAACATTAAAGAATTCACAAATACATTAAGCCATTGTGTGCGAAATGAAATCATAACCGATGCAAAAACATAACGAATGGTATTTATTGAATTGAATCGTAACACACGAACGGAAACAAGCACGTCATTTGAACCGATATCGACCGACAATAATGATTTAATGAGGTACGATAATGATTCTGCTAATAAAAAGAGTGCGTTGGACTTCTTTCGTCGAGAGCTAAAATAGACTAGTATAATCGGTATTCGAAAACCCATTTGGATGCTAAAAACCGATATATACGTATTATTGTATCGGTAACTAAGCAATCTTCTCTTCTAAATATCTTTGATTTTATCATTGAGTCTTTAAGTGAAGGGTTGGGCTATCGGGTTAAATCTTTGATGATATTGTTTCAAAGTCAAAATTAAACGTAGCCAATTTTTTAATCAAATTAAACATACTGTGTATAAAGTCAACGTTTTTTTTTTTTATTACTTAGTATGTACGTTACTGCTTAATCAATTTGATAATGTCTAAGCTAGTTTTTATTGAAACATCATTTTAAGTTCTATAGGACTTTTTCAAGTACTTTCCACTTGGAAGATTTAATAGTGGAAGGTAACAATGTTGAAACCGAATTTCTCATATTCTATTGTAATTGAAATATACGACTGCAAAAACAATGCCTATTAGAATTTCGAATTATCATCATCTTCAATGATATCGAAATATCCATTTCCTTGTTTTTTGCATATCGCCGTTTCACCCTTCAAAGCCTTGCGGCACAAATAGCATAGCAGGATGGCAATAAAGATTCGTGCTAAATTTTTTTGCTATTGCACTTATAGGTAAACGAGCATACGGCCCACCTGATGGTGAGTGGTTACTCTCGCCCATGGGCGTCAGCAATTCCAGGGGCAGAGCCAAGCCGCTGCCTACCGTAAAATACACCGGCTCACAATACGTTCTACCACTAGTAAATGGCGGTTAACGATCGCAGTTTTTTTTATTTATTGCTTAGGTGGATGGACGTGCTCACAGCCCACCTGGTGTTAAGTGGTTAATGGAGCCCATGGACATCTACAACGTAAATGCGCCACCCACCTTGAGATATAAGTTCTAAGATCTCAGTATAGTTACAACGGCTGCCCCACCCTTCAAACCGAAACGTATTACTGCTTCACGGCAGAAATAGGCAGGGCGGTGGTACCTACCCATGCGGACTCACAAGAGGTCCTACCACCAGTATATATTTAGACAAAATTGCTACTAATTCAGCAGTGGATCCTAGTATAAACATTCGGTCCACCTAGTAGCGGACCGATTTTCATGGAAAGACTTACATACGCGTGGTCGCGATCCTCAGTAATTAGAGAACGATACAGAAAAAGACGAATTCTGTGTAAGTCTATAAATGTGTTGTAAGAATATGCAAGCATCAAAATTTGTTTCTTGAAAGGTGTCTTAGGATCAAATTAAGATCATGATATTTTCAGGTAGTTTCTTAGTAAATATGAATAATTCAAAGAAAAAAGTAGGTACTGAACTTGAAAATCAATGAATTTTAAACAATCTCTACTTACTGGTATAATTGGTATATTCCAGCATAGTTCTTGCTAGTTCAAGCTTAGTATGATAGTGAGCAAGATCACAAATACACGTAGATTTTACGCAGAAACAGAATTTGGAAATACGTTTTGAAAAATAATTCCGTTATTTCAAAAACAACAAAAAAAACCTTTACAATAACATGATACCAGTTGTCCAATATTACAACGGTTACAAGAAACCAGTGTTCTTTTGCGTCTACACGGATAACACGTAACAACGTATCATTTACATGCGCAAACGTGACGAGAATTATGAACGATGAATCTACTGTTAGCTACCGTATTACACAATACATATATTCCGCGTTGTTAAGAACGAAACAAAGAAACTTAATGTTTTTAGCGAACCAAACCCACAATATTATTATGATCGTCGGAGTATTAATAAATTATGTCTTTAATATAAAAGCATCTATTATAAAAGAATTTCAAACAGAAGAACAAAACAAGCAATCTTCGAATACCAAATCAAATGTCTTTCACACAAATCATACCGTAAATCTGGAGCCCGTGAATGTGATATCGTAATAACTAGACCCTACATGGCGATCCAATAAATGTATATAAATAATCATGTATTTATCATACGACAAAAATTGCTAAAATATTTTAAGAAAACCTTGAGTTAGTGAACAAGGGGCCTTATTCTGAAGGGGGTGGAATTATTAAGCGATATTATGTCTTTAGTCAAAGGTTTAAGGTCGATTATATAGGGCCAAGAATCTAGAGGGGATGATGCCGCCTACGAGGCATGTATTGATCGCCCTCGCTAGGCGCCGACTGGGGAGCTACGTCAGAGCTTACTGCGTCATACCAATTTATTTTCTATTGGTATGTTAGGCCTTTTCTGCTTTGCAAGAATGCACAAATTAAACACATGATGGTCAATAACATTTTCTTTATATTTCAATTATAGGCTTTAAGCAGAGAATGAAACAGTTCTAGTTGATTATTGTATATACTTAGTCTGGCCATAAATACTGTTACAATTAAAAATAAACATAATATTACATTTGAATTTGGAATCTGTCATTTTTATATGATTGCTCATTGTGTTTTCTCATTTTGGCGCCAATACATTGTACAATATTTTGCGATATTAAAATGGAGTGGGGTGATAAAGAGAACCGAATCGCTGTGATTGCATTACACAAAGTAGGTATGGAGCCAAATACAATTTTTAAAACTCTCCATATGCTTGGTATTAGTAAAATGTTTGTGTACCGGGCTATTAATAGGTGCATTGAGACCTCCTCTGTTTGTGACAGAAAAAGATCTGGCCGTCCACGTAGTGTTCGTACGAAAAAGGTGGTCAAAGCAGTAAGGGAAAGAATTCGAAGAAATCCTGTCCGAACAAAAGATTTTATCTCGGGAGATGAAGATAGCACCTAGAACCATGTCGCGTATTTTAAAAGATGACTTAGGACTTGTAGCCTATAAGAGACGTACTGGTCATTTCTTAACTGATAATTTTCTTATTATTGATTTGTTGGAAGTCTAAAAATACGTTATGAATATCAATTTATAAGGTACTAGTCAATCTCTGCCACGCTTTACAGCGTTGTGACTATTATTTTTATGTTTGAAAAATACCCATTTGTAGCAACGATTCGTACGTAGGTATGTCGATAGTGCTATAACAAAAACTTCTCAATACCAACGATTACTGCATAAAGTTTCAATCCAATTAAACCACTTAAAACAATATTATGACAAAAAAATATGGATAGACCAGCTCATGGCTCACCTGAACTGGTAAATGGCAACGGCAGCTCATAGAAACCAACACGAAAATGGCGCTGTTTCTTTGAGATATTCAGTCGAAGTGTTATTGGATTGGATAAGATTTTCCCAAACTGTCTTTTAGCAGAAAGAACCGCAGCGATAACAAGAACGCCTTATTTACGAGACAAGAAGTGTCGGGGAAGTTAACCAAGTTGATAAAGTATTAAATATAAATAATACAGTCATATCAGTACAGTCCGAAAATAACTATGGTTACAATAAAAAACAACATCATTATTTTTTAATTTATGCTCGTCTGCCTACACGGACAAAAAAAACCTGTCATTCAAATTTGAATTTTTACTTTTTTCTCCGTTACTTTTTTGTTTCATGTTTGTGTGACTTACAAATCTATTATCAAAATCGTTATGATTTAAAAATGGAGTTGGATTATAAAGCTAACTGAATTATATACTACTAAATTACAAACAAACGTAAGCATGTATTATAGGAGGTACAGTAGATATATTATTCGATCCGTTTGGTATTAGTTTTAGTAGGATTTAGTAGGAATAATGTAATATCAACTGTCGAAAAAGAAATACACACGGTTGACCAACCAACATACGAATAAGCAAAATGACCGAGTTTGTGCTCAAAGCTCCACAGAGGCTTCTTAATTAGTCAGTAGGATAATAATGACATGGGCATTATGCGGCTTCAGTGAGTTTGGTAGGGTGTTAGCTGTTACGAAGTGACTCAGCATTTGTATTTTTTTTTGTGAAAAATGTTTCAAAACATAAATTGACACGAATCTTAAGAAGTTTGTAGAATAAGTTGAATTTTTAAAATAGTGTACTGAATTGATATGGAATGTCGTTAATTTTGAAGCAAGAAAGATTAGGTTCTTGTTTTCTTTATTTTGTAAGTTATTTCTCTTCTATTATAATTTTAATTCATTTAGAATTTTTAGTCGCGTTTTCTTGTAATAATAGGTGTAAACATGTATGAACCATTTACTACTCATTTAATAATATTTTTAACGTTTTAATCTTTGTGGATACTAAAATAATTGGGACTGGGGCACTTCAAGGAAGCTATGTTCGCACGCTATTATGTCGTGATTAAGAGCCCGCCGGCTGTTATCATTTGGTATTCTCTGGTTTGACCTGACCAGGTGCGAGATTTTGTTAAAATTCACATGAATGACCAAAATTATAAACGAGAAAAACAGACCAGCTGCAATACGGTGAACCCGTTTGCTGTTCATCAAAGAAGGGAAATTGGATCGATAAAGTCAACAGTCTTTTTATAGACCACTAAAGTGAACGGGGACATTTCAATTAAACTGTAGTCTCCTACAATAATGTTCAAGCCAAGTCAATATACTTACAAATAGTTTAATTAAGTTAAGTATGTTTTCGCATACATAATAAAATGACCTTAAAATCCAATTTGTAGTAGACGCTGAAGTATTTTTATGAAGATGAGCTTTGAATTAGAATTAAAAAGTGCTTTCTGCGACATGAACACTTGACATCGCCTTACAATTTATATTGAATTAGTGATTGAATTCATACGTGAATTATAAACTAAACAAAGTTAGTGATCTACAGACGTACATATGAATTAAGTGAAAATTATTGGCGAGTTTAACAAATTATCAGAAGAAAACTAAGAGCAATAAAACAGGAAATAAAGTGAATGCGGCTGGATGATTAACATCGGCTTGGAATGGACGGCATTCCTGACGTTCCAAGCTACAAGTCGTTTAGCGGATGGGCAACGGGTCTTGAACCTTACAAGCGCTTACGAGATTGCAATACAGAGCAATGGTACTTACTTCATGCGGAAAATTGTTTATACAATTTTAAAAGCCTAAAGATGCGCTCACGACAATAAATAAATTGTTAATATGGTAATTTGTTTGAATATTACCTCATATGTGTAACGCGATGGTAATCTGGTATTAGTATGAATTTTGACGACAGTGATAGCACGATGATTCACGAATCTCGTATTTGCTTGTTAGTAGTGCCGAAAATCGTACAATATCTTCTAGGAATTGCCATAAGCCGAAAGACTCAAGGTCAACTAGAACCTGCTCAACTAAACTGAGACACGCAGTTTATTTTTAAAACGGTCCGTAAATTTATCTCGGAGCATCGTGAACTGACGAGTTAAATTAAGGTTACAGGCAAGTCAAAAGAAATTTTAATACTAGCCGAACTAGACAAATTAAAGAGCACTTTCTCACGTTTATGTTTCATAACAAGATTATGATCTTGATCGATTACAGTTAACAAACCGGGTGTCGTGACGTAATCAGCTTTGGCTGTTTCTGATGCCCATTCAAATGCTGGAGCAACTCTCGACACGACCTCGTTCTTACAAAGCCAATGGGGGGTCTCGTGAAGTTAGTGTTGTTTAAAAGATTCTTATCGTTATTATGCACTGGCCATTTCGTTTTTTTTTTGCAATTGGTGTTGACGTATTTTATCATTCATACATAGACAACAGAGGATAATGATTGCAAAACTGGTGCTTGTTTTTTTTCAATGGTGCCGTATGCATAAAAGTAATGCATGTTTCTGTTATGAGACTGTACTAGTCTACCAGTAGTACTAGTACTAGTTTATTATAATAATTTTTACTAGCTATCAGTCACCTGGATTCAGAATGGTCAGCTATCGACACGAATATTTTATGCGATTAACGCAATCTTTTACGTTAAGAGCTTTAGAGTTCATCCACTCAGACTCAGCGAAACATTTGACTTTGTTATATGTAATTATAAATTTTCATTGTTTTTTTTTTTTTTTAATTATAGTCCTTTTCGTTGACCAAAAAACAGTGGCGTGGTGAGCCCATCCATCGACCCACTAATAAATAATGCTATGAAAGCCAAATGACAATGAGCAAACCCAAATTTAGAAGTTATAATTAAACTATGATAATCTCGTTTGTTTAACGATTTTTATAGTGTTGTTACATAATCATGTAGACATTTACAATCATCTGTTTGCACTTGTATAACAATAGCGTGTGAAAAACGTGACCACGCTCTGAATGGAGGTACCTGCGAAATGGACATTTCCTTTCACTTCAGGCGAGGTGAATTCAAAGGGTAAAGGAGCATTAGGGAATTTTAGGTCATGAGTTCACGGTCGGTACAATACAATCAGAATTGTTATAAAAATATTTATTTTGAAGCATCAAAGAACCCGAATACAGTTATAATAGATTCGTGACTTACTGTTTTAATAAAGCTAATTGTAGTACAAGTGGTCTTGCAAAAGTCGTAGTCATAATAAAAACCGTTAGTAGACTCGAGTTTAAAATTAGTGCTTTATTTATCCATTTTATGAGTTCCGACAGTAATCATTACACTTTTAATATCTTTATTTTAATCTAGATAGACCGATAGCCCTATCGGTTTCTATATATTAAAATAAAGAAATCAATCGGTATCATGAGAAGTCGTGGTTATTGTGTTAGTTATATTGTGTGAAACATATTGCTTTTTGGGTATCTAGGTAGCTAACGCTAAAAGCAAGGATTACAATTGTTATCAACGGCAGGCGCCGGTGGCTCTGCGAGGTCAACGACACCTCGGTTCGAGACCAACTGTCACTTTCAAAAGGTCGGCAGGTACACAACATGGCTTCTAAAGCACCATAGCTTCGGGCGTTTACCTGTTCACCCTTCCTATAACGATTTCTTTTCCAATTAACTACAACAACTAACATGATATTTTAATGAAACACGCATAAAGAAAGTATATTAATATGCAAGTGAGCTATTAATTTGAAGAAAGAGCCAGTCATTTATTAAAAAAATTGCCATATTCTTAGTAGGTAAGGATTGTTTTTATTTGCTGATATGATTACTATGAAGTGATTTCGAAAGTCTAGTAACGTCTGTTTGGGAGAAGTCGGACAAACAAAAAAAAAACCTGTGCATTATTTTCTTAGTGAATCAGTACGGTACAAGGACGTTTACCGCAAATAATTTTATACTCTATATCCGCATCTTTTTGTGAAAGTATCACCATCTTATGCGAAAATAACAGTAACCGTGTCAATTATTTTATTTTTATTTTTTGTAAAATTATGTTTTTAAAACCTACCGCCGGGTTACGTTGTTAATTTTTCTTTCACCCTCATTTAGCAAAAAGTTTACAACAAATCTGTTTTTTTTTCTGTTTTCTGTATTTTAGCTGGAAATTTTCATTTTGCATTTGACGTATTCAGTTGATATGACTTTCATTGATAAGCAAATTATTATTTCACGCTGTTTAAATTGTTCAGAAATATATATTTTTAATACCTATTCACTCTACGTTACATTTAATTGCAAGTAGCATTTAATTTTGAAACTTGAAACTTGTAGTATTTCCGGTTACACGGAGCTTAAAGTAAATTGACGTTAATTACCCGAATTAATTTATAAATTTATTAAGTCATGTGAATCTTTAAGGAGAACACTTTGGCAGTCACGCATTCAGTTTTAGTTTTAAGTTATAATTTGAGATCTAAGATTCTTTAAGAGATATAATTTAAGATTGGTTATAACTACTTTTACGGATTAATGTTGCGATTGTCATTTTCAATTAATTATTTCCGATTATACGAATACTTTACAATTTTCGTGACCACGGACAAAAGATTAAACTGTAAATGTAGTTTTGATTACGACTTTTTTTGTTGAAATTGAAAAAAGTTTTTTTTAGGTTATTTAGAGCCATCATTTTTTCAGTTTGTTTTGAGGTCTTTCAGTAGAAAAGGCTTCTATCATTCGAAAATATTCTTTCATCATCTAAGTTTAATAAGATAAAGATAGGTAGTTTTAATTTAGAGCACAATCCGATAATTTTTTTTCTGCCATATCTAGTAACCTCGAGGGGTTATTCTAGATTCGCCGAATTAGCAGGTGAGCTCACGGGCTCAAACCTAACGACGTTGCTAATACGAACCCTAGCAAGAGCCGTGCTTCACAGAATCTACCACCAGATCGGAAACACTACTCACTGAGAAGATCCGGCGAAAAACTCAGTGGGTTGTGTCTGTGGGTTAATTTACTCGCCGAGCCCTGCATCGCAAGCGACTGGTTCGACGAGAACGATGACCGGTGCTCGGGGTACCTAAAAGCACCATTAGTGGATCGGAAGGATCGGAAATGATGTGTTATGGGGGACGTTGACTGCTTTCCATTCAGTCCGCAGGATCGGAGGTACAATTCGAGAAAATCTATGAAAACACCTTATTCGATTGTTGCTGTTAAGAATAGTATTATTATTCTTTGGCTTCGAAGACAGGATCGCAAGTACAAGCCTATATTTTGTGACAAATTTGCTATATACTCACAGCTCCTCTCGTTGCCGTTGAGACAACACCATTTTCATTGTGGTCGGTTGATGCTTGAGGCGGCTCGCACGTGAGGTTCACTGCTCTAAAGTCTTACTTGTTCACGCAGGCGACGGCGGAAATTCCGTTGCCATTATCACACCTGTAGCCAAACATAATGAATAAGATTTTAGATACCACTGCAATGCCTATTTCTGCCATAAAGCAGCAATGTGTTTCAGATTGAAGAGTGGGGCAGTCGCTGTACTGTTAAAACTGAGAGCTTAGAACTATTGTTTTAAAGTGGGTGGATAGATTAGGCTAAAACTAGGTCTTCTCGCCTTGGTCATGTTTTTATATTCCTCTCCCTAAGGTCAATCACAATGTCAAATTATAATTACTATGCTTATTTTGCTCTTTACATCTCTCTATGCATTACAATTCTTTATTGACATCACAGGGAATAGGCACTCTTTACTTCTCCCATACTAAATGTATTACTGTTATTTTTAACACAGGACAATGCTAGCTATTTTTTTGTAAAAGTTTCTAAGATTGTTGTACTGAAACTTTTGATTGAATTTGCTTTTCTAAAATGGTTTTGTACAATTGACCTACATCTTTAATCTTTATACATTATAAATTATAATAGAATAATTTGACATATTTTTCACCAAAGAAATTATATTCAATTTAAGATTTTGTGAAACATTTTTAATATTATATTTCAATTTAAAAAAAGCATTCATCAAGGATCATTCACAGTACAACCTTTTTATTACTTTAACCAGAGAATGAAAAGATGGTTTATTAAAAATGTTTGTTTTGTATGACTTGGTTAACATTGTAGATTTACAGATATTATAAATAATGATGTGTATTTGGTATTCCATAAACACCTTAATTTGCAATAAAAACATAAAACCCAAGTGTTTTTTAATACCTATATGTAAATTATTGTTTCGTAACAATTGTATTCTTGTATTCTTTCATTTATAGTTTAAACTTTAAAACAATCAATTTAACACTCTCTAGTTTGTCAAGAGGTATTATTTATTTTAATATTTTACCGATAAACAAAATTTCATGTCATCGCAAACATTTTTAAGTCACTGTATATAATATTGAAATGAGCATAACCCTGGCATTACCTCAACTCTGTTTATTGGATATGTTCAGACTTTAAAATTGTAATCCTAATCCTGTATTTAAATAAATTTAAAGAGTACAAGAATAAAAGCTAAAGTTGGTATAACACTGTAATGTATTTTATTTTCCTAGTCAGTTTCGTAATGATTTAGCTTTTAAATGCGCAAAACAAATTCTGCATTTGAAATTACACAGGGATGAACTGCAAAATGAGTCAGAAATCAAATGTCAAAACCAGCGGATTGCTGTCAATTGCCACATCAACTACGCTTTGTCGAACGTAATATCTGAATAAACTACGCATATGTATTTATATGAATGGCCATTTACAAAGTATTCATTGCTTCAAGACATTGCTAAATAGTCGCAAAATAATCATAAGAACGGCCATATTGAACGTCTGTCGTGGTACAGGATTTCCACTCTATAATGAAACACAACTGTTCTAATTAGAAATCGTTAGTGGTAAATATTAATACTTACAGAACACAAAAAATCACTTGCTTTTACACTACAGTTTAATTTTATTTGATTTAACACACACAGTAAACGCACTTCACACAAGACTCGAGGCAGAAAACCGTTTTCGTTGCACGCAAATGCAATGGTTTTCGTCAAAATCCTACCAACTCTGTGACTGAATGAACTGAATGAACTAATTTAACATCAGTTTCGATTTTTGTATTTTGTAAGCTGGCAAAGTAATTTTATTTGCACCTTAAAGACAAAATCGAAACTAGCAACCCGCCATCTTGTGTAACGTCATTTTTGACAATTTGAAGTAATGTTGCTATAAAAAAATTAGTCAGAAAAATTGAATGACCCATTTCTAAAGTTTTATTTTAACCTAAGTTGTTGTATTATATATATTACAGTGATTATATGATAACACAATACACACAAAAACTCAACACATTTTCCAAACATAGTAATTAATTTAAATGCATTAGTAAATCTAGTAGTTTAACTTTCTGAATATGTTTCACATACACGTAAATATTCCGAAATCGAAAAGCGAACATAATTGATGAATGATCCCACATGTCACTTGAACCTTGAGCAAAATTGAGCCCATACTTCAGCTCATTTATAATTTAGTTGCTTTATGTGCTGTTTTCATCGTTTTGATTATGTTATTGTAGTAGAAATTAATAAATGCTCTGTCAAATATCGAATTTTCGAAAACTGTTCATTTAATAGATAAAATTATGTAAATTAGGCATACTAGGCAAAATGAACAGGTGCTCAGTGTAATCGTTTAATGTTGCGATTATGTCCATGCCCAACATCTCAGTATGAAATCAAACCTGTAACGTGTTTATCTGCGTTAGTATTGCTATCAGACGACCGTATGAATCAGTCATGAATTGTAGCTTGAAAGGCGGAACAACCATATAAACAATATACTTGACGAAATATTTATACTCTGTGATATTTACTTCAAAAAATAATAGCAAATTTTAAAATCTTACTATCTATCCTTTAATCTATGCAGATAAAATAGTAGAGGTAACTACTTTGTTTTTTTTAAATACATGATGATGGTTTATCATAATCTAACTACATAAATATATTACACATTAAACATACTTGGTATTACCCAAGGAAACGTATTTTAAAATAATTTAGTGAAAGATTCAATAACTTAAAAAGTTAAACCGAAAATGATTTATTTATTCTTAATTAAGCTGATAGCCTTGAGAGGCTAGGTCAGCGTAACCCGAATGTGTGGGTGAGCTCTCGGGGCTCAAACTAGGAGGCGTGTCTAGCACTGGCTCTAGCAAGAGCAGGGCTTCGCAGAATCTACCACCGGATCGGAAATGCGACCCACTGAGAGAAACTTAGTTAGCTGTGTCTATGGGACAGTTTACTCGCCGAACCCTTCGTCGGAACCGACGGATTCGACTAGAACGGCGACCGGTGTTTGAAGTACTTAAAAGCACCGTTAGTGGATCGGGAGGATCCAAAATGACGTGTTTAGAGCGACGTCGACTGCTTACCATTTGATCCGCAGCATCGTATATGTAATTTCCGGCGGCCACGACAAGAGGGTTTTCGTGTCGTGCCGCCTTCTTAAAATGGCGCACCAATGCCGACTTACTGATGGAGTCAAGCTCCAGGTCATCATGGAAATCCACGTTCCTCATGAACCACGGTACTCCAACCTAACGGCTATCCTGCAAAAACGGGATTGAATAACTTGAAAGGGTTTCAAATTGATGCGGGCCGCGTGAGCGAACCCCACACTTGCATAGGTCGTGACCGGGCGTATGCAGGTTTTGAATTTGTAGAGTGTCACTTTATTACGAAGGGACAATTTACTTCGCTTGCTAATCATCGAATAGACCGAAAATGATTTAAAGTTCACACCCACATATTGCGGAATTGTTAATAATGATCATAGTGAAAAATAATATCAGGTGATATTTAGTATTTTAAACCCCTACGACATCGACTAGGCTGTAGCGAATGATTTTTATGATCATCAGTCTCTTTGAAAAGCGTAGAATCGATTAAATTAATTCGGTCTTCCTAGTTCAACAAAACAAATGACCGATTTATTCGCCCATTTCGTAAGTTCCTCATTCAAACCATAATTTAGAAAAACGCCTTGCTTAAAGGAGAGGATAATTTTTAGTAATTGTATTAAATCGGACATCAATACCCAGTCTGTTTTATTTATTCGCGTTTATATCGAGTGCTGTATTTTGTGTAACAAATTTAATTGGAATGTTGAAGTGCTGTCGTGTGGTCGAAACGAAAAGGAAAGGAATCAAGTTTCATAAATAAAGATGTTTGCATAATTGCTATGGTATTTACAACTTCAAGAAGTATTGCTTTTAGAGATTGCTTTAAACATATCCACCAAAATGGCAGTGTTTAAATGTTGTCACCTTTCACCTAATAACAAGTGATTATTACTTGGAATCAGCCGTTTACTTACTGTGGTAAATCTGCCTCAACGAAGCACGAATGCTGGCTTTGAAGACCTTAATGTGCCATGGTGATAGCAAAGAGTAAAAAAGTGAAACCACAAATGTACACAATTAAAAAGAATATGGATTACAACTGGACAAATGTGCCTGAACAGTCGAAAAAGCAAGATGCTGGAGTTCCAAGGGCAATCCTAACGCCTCATGCGAATTCTTTACCCTTTGAAGAACGACATGTGACAGTGGATGAAACAGTCAGAGTAAGTATGAGTTTATCTACATTCATTCTTGACAGGATTATTGATTTACTTGTTACAACTTACGTGTAAAATATTCGAATGGCTAAATGCATTCATTAAGTCCATTAATAAATCTTAACTAATTCAGGTTTGATTTATATTTTCTATTTAAAAAAAATCTAAGGTTTCAATGTAATATTTAATAGAAACGATTGATTTTCATGTTCCTGCTCTGAGTGTTGCTAAGGTAGATTTTTCTCTTATATTTACGTATGATTTCACTAAAGAAGCAGCTATGGGCTAATGTGGAAGATGCATAGGTGTAGGTGTGCTTCTATCGGTTAATGTGACTAAGCTGGGGTTCTATCTTTTGATCTATTTTTTCTAAGTACTTTTTATTAAGTAAGTTCAAGAATAATTTTCACAATATCTTAATTAAATGGCATAATTATGATTGCATAATTGTCATTAAATGGCATAATTATGATTGTATTGTAAGCCTGTAATAATCTATATCTATACTAATATTATAAAGAGGAAAGATTTGTTTGTTTGTTTGTTTCGAATAGGCTCCGAAACTACTGGACCGATTTGAAAAATTCTTTTTCCATTAGAAGCCGACATTGTTCCTGATGAACATAGGCTACTTTTTTTAATTTTTTTTTTTTTTTTTTTTTTTTTGGTTTCATTTGTGTTTTAATGTTTCCGAAGCGAAGCGAGGGCGGGTCGCTAGTGTAATATATTTATGTAAGGACTACATATAACCCATCAATACAATTATTCAATTGAGATATCGACTTTATATCCCAAAGTCGTTCTGGTAACCACTTAACATAAAAGAGGTCTTGAGTATAAAAGTTCAAAGTACAGATTTGTATGTCTTAAAAAACAATTCCTTAGTTATTGAGATCATAACTGTTATCATGGATTCAAGATCTTTTATCAGATAAACAGAAGAGTCTAAGGTAGGTATTCTATATGAGATTGGCATAAAACATGTTAGTTACATTATTTTTCTGATGGTTAAGATTAAATACTTTTGGCTTTTATCATTTTGGATTTAGAAATCAACAGAGATCCTGTCATCAAACATTCTTAGCTACTCACTTAATTCTTAGTGAATATCTGTGACCTTGCTCGTTCACGAAGCCCGCTATAGAAAGCAGAGTATTATATACACTTGACATTGGCGAAATCTAAAAGGAAACGCCATAAACCTAAGAGATAGAATAGATTGGATTTAGAATTTTGTTGTATATAATTAATGACAAAATAAACAAATGTGATGTTAAATAAAATCAAATTATAGTATAGTAAACCCATTAAAAAAAACCTTACAAATATTGCAAGTATTAAAAGTTATTGACAACATCTAAATAGGGTAGTTTAATGTTTGATTTCAAATTGACAGTCAAAATATGGATAATTTCAGTTCATATAATCAATCAGTTTCAGTTTCACTAAATATGAAAATAACAATACTTAATTATGTGTAGATCTAATTTTTAAATTATTAAGGAGAACATCAATCAAAGTAAAGTAGGGATCTCTCTGAAAAATGTATCTAAATGAGGTAATTTTTTAGGATATTAATATATCATGCTTCATCATTAAATCATTCAATGATTGGTTGCCAGATTGAAACAATTATTCAGATTATATTTGAATTAACTGAATTGTTGGTGCATTTTTAATCATTTGAAGAGTATAGGAGAATAAAAACTGAAATCTTAAATGTTTCCATTGATAGCCTTGAGTCAAAATCACTAAGATTGACACTGTAAATGCTCAGCTACTTTACTCACACAGTAGTATATCATTATCTGATATTATAACATAACTATTCCTGTTACTGTTTCTGTACTCTCAAAGTGTATGTAACACTGCATTTGAAATAGTATATAACAATAGGAATAAATGTGTATGATGTAGTTTTTGAAGAGACATAAAAAGTCATGAACAAATTGCTCAATACATTTTTGCATTATCTGGCTGCGGTCAATATTCTAAGCCTCTTGAGACAGATACTACATGGTAGTTCAGACTATGAATAGCTAATTATAAAACCACCCAATTATTTTAATAATATTTAACTTTGAAATTATGTAATTATGAGTCTAAATCAATTTTAATTCAGAAGAGCAAACAAAATAATGGTGTTGCAACAGGTTGTAAAGTACTAAAAACAGTGTGATTGGTATAAAAGGAATTTAGGGTTTCATCAATATTTAATGCACTGCATGCAATGTAGTGTAATTAATAACAATTGCCATGAAGGGTTCACGATTTCCTGTCACATGGGGCAGTTTGTCAGCTGTTTGTGCTTTAGATTGTGTGGGTTCATGAAATATTAACCAGTGGCTGTGGGTTTTTTTTATTGCTTAAATGGGTGGATGAGCTCATAGCCCACCTGGTGTTAAGTGGTTATTGGAGCCCATAGACATCTACAACGTAAATGCGCGACCCACCTTGAGATATAAGTTCTAAGGTCTCAAGTATAGTTACAACGGCTGCCCCACCCTTCAAACTGAAACCCATTACTGCTTCACGGCAGAAATAGGCGGAGTGGTGGTACCTACCCGGGCGGACTCACAAGAGGTCCTACCACCAGTAATTACGCAAATTATAATTTTCCGCGTTTGATTTTTATTACACGATGTTATTCCTTCATGGTGGAAGTCAATTGTGAACATTTGTTGAGTACGTATTTCATTAGAAAAATTGGTACCAGCCTGGGATTCGAACACCGGTGCATCTTTCAACACGAACGCACCGGACTATCCTTTAGGCTACGACGACGTAAAAATGTGCGACAATCATGTTCAATGACCGTGTTAAACTCACTAACTGTTGGTAACTCTGCTTTTGCTGTTGAAGACGAAAATATATATATACCTGGGACAAACAGTCCGGTTAGTTAAGTCCAACTTCGAGAGGGAGGTCAGGGGGCGGATCCAACTCTGTATTTATTATTCTTCATAATTTCCTTGTCGAGAACGGATATCTTACACCTTGTATAAATTTACAAAGTAACACGGATTCGACCTTGCGGTTGCGCTATCCATAGATGATCTGATGATTTGCAAATATTTTACGAATAGTACTATAATAGTAGTAAACAAGTAAATAGTAGAGGGGGAAGAAGTCGACCGAAGAAGATTACTGGTGGTAAGACCTCTTGTGAGTCCGCGCGTTTAGGTACCACCACCCTGCCTATTTCTGCAGTGAAGCAGTATTGCGTTTCGGTTTGAAGGGTGAGGCAGCCGTTGTAATTATACTTGAGACCTTAGAACTTACATCTCAAGGTGGGTGGCACATTTACGTCGTAGATGTCTATGGGCTCCAGTAACCACTTAACACCAGGTGGGCTGTGAGCTCGTTCACCTATCTAAGAAATAAAAAAGAAGACATCGCTGGAGTGTGTGAATGACGATATGAGAGCGAGAGGAGTGAGTGTTGAGCTGACGGCTGATAGCAGGGAATGGAAGAGAAAAATTTGCTGTGCCGACCTTACCTAGTGGGATAAGATGAAGAAAAAAAGGGTAGACAGTGGGGCTCTTACGAGGTGGACGGACGACCTGCTAAAGGTCGCGGGAATCCGCTGGATGCAGGTTGGGCTAGAACGGTAATTGTGGCGAAACTCGAAGGGGACGTAAATGCCGCAGTGAGCGGCTATGGGCAGTTGAAAAAAAAAACAAGTCAACCAAGTCTTCATTCTACGTACGTTAAAAGATATAATTAAATTACATGTTAAGTGATGAATTTCGACATTAGTGTAGATCCTACTATCTTTTAAATTAAAAGTTTTAATACATTGTTATTTATAGAAAAAAAAAGATCATTGAACAAGTGTTTGGTAAATTCGAAACGTCCGCATTGTTTCCTATTCTTCTTTAACAAACGCGCATACCATTGTAATCAGTCCCGATCTTTTTTAAAACGATCCTAAGAATGCGACAACGCTCTTGAGTAAATTTCAAAAGGTATCGTTGAATAAAAACTGTTTAGTATTTCCATTGTCGTCGCGTCCATTGCATTTATCCATAATTTACTTTGTATGCTACTCGACGTTCTGTCTGCCTGCTACTGTTGACGTAAAATCCAACTTGTTCAGATGCCTCAAATTCTAATAAAACATATGAGCGTATTCTTCTATGCTTCATTAGAATATTTTTGTATAATGTTTATTTGTCTACTTATCAACTGTGCACATAATAGGTCATAATAGTTTGTGATCATTATAATTGACGTAAAGGAATAATAGTCTTTGTGACGAGTTCCTTATCTCACCTGGTTGATGTCACGGATTGTTTGTTTTGCTTATGTCGTATAAACTTGGATTCCTTTTCGACACAATGTCATATACATAGATCGAAGTGTAAATGTAGTAGTCATTTGGCATCGTTTGTCACTAAAGATATTGAGAATACAAAAATTATACTGAACCATTTTTAATTGGCATTATTGCATTGCATTCGATTCATGTAAGTTCTTTCAAATGTCTTATAAACTATCAAAGACCTTCTGCAGTTTTCTTTGTTGTATCTGATCGTATTTATAAAGAAGATATGAATTACTCGTTGAATCTTGAGTCATCGTGACCCCGGGTGCTTGAGATGGCAATTGCGCAGTGGCAATTAAATCAAATTATACTATTTCTGACATCGCATCTGTACAACCAACAGCGTCAGTAAGGAAGTTGTTGTATCTCCTTATCTCATACAGGAAGGTGCTATAACATTCAAATGATTGTACAAATGGAAAGCTATGAACATAAGTACCATAAATGTATTCAATTGTTTTTTTTTCTTTTTCAACTGATTTAGTGTTCTTTCGAATCTATTTCTGATTTGAAGTTATAATTGTACAAAATATTTAAACTTCATTGTTCCACAGCGTTATAATTTAATGTGCTCGTATGATAATAACGTGTAATAACATCACATGCATCGCTAAAGTAAATAGTTTTAATATCTGAGTCATGAACGCAAATATGAATTGATTACGAAGCTAATTTATAACTATAAACCAGACGCCACTCATCTAATTAGTTACATAACGTTTACTAGTTTAATAGTAAATATATACATACTATAGTATAATAGTAATGTTTCTGAGATTCGGGCCTCTAAAGGAATTATCACTATGATAATAAATTTGTTTGATTAGACGGAAACTGCGATACTTTAAGACAAATAGTTTTTTTGTATGGAAACTATCGACATCTTTTAGCGGATGCCCCTAAACTTATAAATATTGTTAAAGTTAAGACATTTAATTATTGTGTAAACTAAACACAGAAAAAAAATACATCATGCAAGTCATTATTTGTTATAAAGCTGATTAAATTTTATCAATTAGTGGTTTCTGAAAATTTACATAATCCTTCATTATGAATAAAGTATAGGATAGGTAATATGTTACTGCCATCTATAGAAGCAATGAGAAACTAATCGGCCATCTAGAGGCCGACACCCGTAAACATTTTTGTCGAGTGCTTGATTTGCTTATCTATAACTTAGTTTATGTGTATTATCTATGGAAATTAGAGTTTCGACTGTTTGTATTGTACAAATCTGTCTTATAATTATTTTATTTATATTAATTGTTTTATGAATATTCTGCAGATTGGACGTAATGTCTACCGTGCAGCGGCGAGTCCTACTAACGCCATATTCGAATGTCGGGTTCTGTCGAGGCAGCATGCCACACTGTACTACGAAAAGGGACACTTTTACCTTGTGGTAAGTTGATGATCGTGATAATAACATAACATAATGAAGCCTAAAAAAACGAACTACAATTTCATATTTGACATTAAATTCTCTAGAAGTGTTGGACATGTTGTTCTTTAATTGTTTATTTTTATTATACATACGGAATATGGTAAGAATGTAAACAACATCTTTAACTTAGTAGTGCAATGTGTACCAATTGTTTTTTTTTTAAATATTGGTACTGTTCTCTGTTTGCACGGCTTAAAGGACAGAATCCAGGGCCAGAATCATGCTATAATTCCTATCCGTCAGCTCAATCACGCGTTTAGTTCAATAAAAATTCAATAGGATTTTCGCTTTTGACATCACGACTGTGCGAACGTTGTGAAAACTGTTACAGTTATGATAGCATAAAAGTTATGCACGTTACGACATTGAAGTCATCAATTCATTCTACATTTGAAATTATGAGTGGGCCTTGTACCACTTATACGTGCTATAGTTCTGTAACGGACTACTCTCACTGATTCCGCCCACGGCCAATAATTATTCTAATCATGTCATTTCAATAATGTATGGTTAGTTGATGTTTTCATTAATTCCTTATTTTATTGTCTTTAAAACGTTAAACCTCACTCAATTGTGGGATCGTAAGGTTTATATTTCATCATAGTTATTACCTTTTGGAATTTGCTTTTAGAAACCCTTATCTTAATCTAAGCAAGCAGTTGCTTACATAATCATAGACATATATTTACTTTGTCTTTGTACTGTGCCTTGTATCAAGTTTTGTTTGTGGGGAAGTCAAGAAAACTTTAGTTACGTATTATGTTTCAAAATACGATATAGGTATACAACTGCCGCTTTAACCGATGGCCAGCACTGACCATCTGGTGTCTGCTATGTCATTGCCTTTGTTGGTAAAATGTGTCAATTATGACGTTTAAAATATTATGGCAAGACCGGTTGGTTGTGCGATAAAATTGTCTAATTGTTGAATTATTCACGGTACGCTAAGAGGCCTTTTATTTCGTAAAGTTATAGTAACATGCATATAATTAGCATGATTCTAGCGGAAGGCTAACAGTTACAAAAGGAGATGATATGTATAAAATGCTTCCTGGCTTTAAGTGATGATTACCTCAATTTTCGAAAGGTCAATTTTTGAACGTGTTAATACATATTATGATCTAAAACGATGTTTGACTTTTTGAGATTAAAATATAATTTAGAAATCGAATACAGTGTAAGCTTAGTCAATTCGCTTGTTCAATGTTACAAAATTAATTATGATATGCAAAAAAAAAAAAACAAGACATTTTCTTAAGATTTGATTGTGAATAAAATTCTAATTTATATGCATTATTTGCACAACCGGTCGAAGTTTTGTACAAGACATGGTCAAGCAAATTCGTAAAATTGACCTTAATATTCGATGAAAAAATTTTGAATGCGAATTATATTACAATATTGAAATAATCAAATATCAAATTTAGGCAGCGGCTCGGCATTGCTGATGTCCATGATCAGACAGTGATCACTCACGATCAGATGGGATTTTTTCAGTCTTTTTTTTTATTGCTTGGATGGGTGGACGAGCTCACAGCCCACCTGATGTTAAGTGGTTACTGGAGCCCATAGACATCTACAACGTAAATGCGCCACCCACTTTGAGATATAAGTTCTAAGATCTCAGTATAGTTACAACGGCTACCCCACTCTTCAAATCGAAACGCATTACTGCTTCACGGCAGAAATAGGCAGGGCGGTGGTACCTGTCCGTACGAACTCACAAGAAGTCCTACCACCAGTGCTTACGCAAATTATAATTTTGCGGGTTTCACTTTTATTACACGATGTTATTCCTTCACCGTGGAAGTCAATCGTTAACATTTGTTGAGTACGTAATTCATTAGAAAAATTGATACCCGCCTGGGATTCGAACACAGGTGCATCGCTCAACACGAATGCACCGGACGTCTTATCTCTTAGGCCACGACGACTTCTAACTTCTTTCAGTCTTCTTTCAGACTTCTTTCAGTCTGTCTACAAAAATATAATTATATATATTATGTGATAAAATACTCGTTGCTTAGTTTTTCGTGAGCGTATAATAGTGATAATATACAACAGGTCCGACAATTCGTATTACAAAATGAATTAATTGGTTTTAAACATTATTATTATAAAACACATTTGCGACTTGTATTTAGCGCAGTGTATAATGAAAATACGTCTATATATAAAACATTAGCACATTTTATGAACGTTGATTTGTAAATGTTCAAGCGAGTTCACGGCCGCGAGTCCACACGGTAGTTAGGCGTTTAAGGAAATTCAGAGATTCCATAACGTGAAAGGAGAGCATCGCCCGCCATCGGAGCAGAGTTCATCCATACTACCTGGAGCCACTGCGGTCATCCACAGTGCGTTTCCAGAGGTCTTTTTTGCCACGTACCATCCGGCTATGGAATGAGCTCCCCTCCACGGTGTTTCCCGAGCGCTATGACATGTCCTTCTTCAAACGAGGCTTGTGGAGAGTATTAAGCAGTAGGCAGCGGCTTGGCTCTGCTCCTGGCATTGCTGAAGTCCATGGGCGACGGTAACCACTTACCATCAGGTGGGCCGTACGCTCGTCTGCCTACAAAGGCAATAAAAAAAAAAGGAGACATGAGTTCGAAGTCAGATATAAGTCAATTCTAATATATTTTTATTCGTGGAAGGGCGTCTTCTGAGACCGCACTACTCTACCTCTTTCTGCCGCGAAGGAGTAATGCGTTCCGATTTGAAGGATAAGGCAACTGTTGTGCTATAGAACCGAGATTTATAACTTAGGTCTCAAGGTGAATGACAGTATTTACGTTGCTGATGTCTATGGTCTCAGGTATTCAATCGGCGAAGCCTTAAAAAAAATCATATCTCTTTGTCAAAAATCGCATTAAAAGCTCATCCAAGAATAAAACTCGAAATTTCCAAGGATATCTATTCATTTAATTAAATGTAAATGATTAAATCGATGCACTTTAAAATTCAATATGACATTATTTATAGGTATAGGCATATTTATAGGCATAGGCGGGAGGCAGAAGCTTGGCTCTGCCCCTGGCATTGCTGAAGTCCACGGGCGACGGTCACCACTGATCATCAGGTGGGCCGTATGCTCGACTACCTACAAGGGCACTTTTTTTTTTAATTTTTTTTTTTATTGTATTTATAAAAACAAGTCACGTTGAAATGAAATGTTGCCATAATAAAAAAAAAAACAAAAACATTGGTTCGCATCGCTCCGACATCCGCGCGTCTGTTTTTAGGACAACAAGAGCAGTAATGGCACTTTCATCAATAACAACCGCTGCAACGAACACGAACCGAACGAGGTGTTCTCCGGTGACGTCGTCCAGTTCGGAATACCGGTCGTCGAGAACATTAGCAACTCTGAAAAGGTAATTAAATTTTTTCGATTTAACCACTACATAGAAAAAAAAAATATATGACCGATGCCTCCAATGAACACTACGCTAACTCCAAATTCGTAGGTTTACAGGAGGAGCGTTTAAACGAAAAAAAGTTGGTATTTATTATTCCAGATATATTTATGGTTTTTTCTTGTGTAACTAGCTGATTTACTCTTGCTTCGAAACCCATCAATAATGATTTGTAATACTTTTAAAATAGTGAAGCGATTTGCGTGAAAAACGAAAATTTCAAAATTTTGACTTAGAGTAGTGTTCATTGGACGCATCGATGTGATGTTTACATCCAAATTTAATAACCCTTTTTAAGCGAATTTGCAGTGAAGAAATATGAGAATATGAGTACATGTATTATATTATCATAGTTGAAGACGCACACTTTATACGAATTATTTAAAAACATGTTTTTTATTTAACGCAAGCACAAGTGTATCTATCTTGGTGCCTAAAGTATTTTTTTTCCTCTTTGTAACTCTCAATTATAAAACTTTTTAGTACATATATTGTTATATAGCTGAGCGTATATACTAGATTAGGTCATATCTAATTTATTTACAGAAAAACACTAGCAGATGATGTTAAGATAATATTTCTTAATGAGGTATTGATATTGATAGTATAAAATTAATATAGGTATTAAATATAAGGTTGGTATTAATATTGATTTCAACACCTCATGTGGCTTTTAAAGGCAACGAACACACTTTTTATTAAAATTCTGCTCATTAATTAAAATAGAGTGAATAAGATTACATAAGAGTTGTTATAGGACTTTTATTTTTTGACATCTTAATAATAGAATAAGAGTTTTGTGTATTTTAATATTATTATTATTATTAGTTGGACGGGTGAGCTAGCTCACGGCCCACCTTGTGCTAAGTAGTTAGGTTAGGCCCATAGAAAACAAAACGTGAATGAGACTTTTCAATGTCTGTAAGTAATTATGCAAACTAATTTGTTGCGACTGTTGGTACTGTTCTTTCGTGTTGATAGTCATTTATGAACATGGCTTAAGTACGTATTTCATTGGAACAATTGGTACTTGCCTGCCGGTTTCGTATACCAGTGTAGTCACATCGCTCGATATAAGCAGACCAGACGCGTTATCCTGGAGTTTACTGGTGGTTATACTGGTGGTAGAACCTCTTGAGTCCGCACGGGTAGATACCACCGCCCTGTCTATTTCTGCCGTGAAGCAGTAATGCCTTTCGGTTTGAAGGGTGGGGCTGCCGTTGTAACTATACTGAGACCTTAAAACTTAGATCTCAAGGTGGATCGCGCATTTACGTTGTAGATGTCTATGGGTTCCAGTAACCACTTAACACCAGCTGTGAGTTCATTCAGCCATCTAAGCAATAAATAAATAAAAAACCTGACTTTCGAACTTGATTACTATAGGTATTTAAATGTAATTATCGCTAATCATGCACTTGCAGTTAAAACAAAAAATCGTAATAAACCGTTAATTTCACAATGTTTAATATCGGCATTCCTTTTTTTTATTAGCCTTATAGGCTTTCAGCATTCGGCCCACCTAGTGGTGAGCAGACGTCAGCAATACCAGGAGCACAGCCAAGACGTCGCCCACCATACCATAAGAAGCTTCATTTTGTTATTTCATATTGAGTCCGAGAGAAATCAATTAAAACAGACGGTCGTTGCAGACGAAACGTGTTTGAGCGGATCCATAACTTACAGATGACTATTTTTAGACAAATGAAGTACCATGAAGCTATCGGACGTTACGGAAGTTTCCAGACCGAGGAGAAAATCGAAAACCTATCAGCTATGATAAGATTTAATGTTTTATTTGCCATTCGTTTGCAGAATACGTTTCCACCGGTCATCGCTCATCTAAAGCTTTTTCATCCGGACGACGAGGAGGCGAAGCTTTCGTACAATCCCACCATGATCACGCCGCTGCACCTCAAGGAGTTGTACCAACTTAACAATTTCGTGCAGGTTCGTTTTGTGTTTTACATATTATAATGTTGAAACTTGACTGTTTAAAAGTCTGCGTATTCTGGTGGTAGGACCTCTTGTGAGTCCGCACGGGTAGGTACCACCACCCTGCCTATTTCTGCCGTGAAGCCGTAATGCGTTTCGGTTTGAAGGGCGGGGCAGCCGTTGTGACTATGCTGAGACCTTAGAACTTATATCTCAAGATGGGTGGCGCATTTACGTTGTGGATGTCTATGGGCTCCAGTAACCACTTAACACCAGGTGGGCTGTGAGCTCTTCCACACTTCTAAGCAATAAAAAAAATTACAACCACTTTTATGGTTTGATGATCACAGACGACCACCACGGAAATCGAGCAGTATTCCTAACATCGAAAATAATATCGAAGGGCTGTTTGGGTTAAGCGACATCTTTGCGTTATAGGAGAGCCATTTAAAGTGTAAAATTTGGAAAAAATATCAGAGTTTCAAATGTCATAACAAAAAAACTTCTTCAGCTATTTGAATGGAATTGACTAAATTGAAATTCAATTAATAACATTGAACTGGTGATGATAATACCAGATAAAATGGACCTTTAATTACAAAGACGCTTAAACCAGATAGCCATTCATCCTTCGATATAATGACATTGTAAAACACAACGCGTGATTAAACTTTAAAACTAGTCTTAATTATGTCTTCGATTCGCGAAAACCGAAAAAACTTCAATATCCTTTTCGTTAAATTTAGAATTTAAATTAACATTATTATAATAAATGTGGACACGTATCACGACGGCCAGCAGGGTCTATCGAGAAACTTGTTGTTCAGGGTAGGGTCAATGGTAAGAGATCTCGTGGACGAATCCCCATGCGCTGGACTGATTAGGTGAAAGAACTTACTGAAACCCCACTTAACGAGTGTGTGCGCCAGACTTCAGTTCGCAAATTATGGAAAACATCTGTCAAGCAAGAATTCCACATGACCACGACTGCTCTGCCAAGAGCAACCGATTATGATTATGATAATAAATAAATTGTGGATTGTAATATTTTTACGAGAATATAAGGTATAATCACATAACCTCTTACTTTTGCTCTCCACGGATAAGATTTCAAGGAATCCCTTTTAAGTGGATTGTGAATAGTGATCCGTATTTGGGTTGATCTGACGGCATCGCTGAGCTGAATCCGGACTTCCTGTTGCGATACCTAACATGGAGAGTTGTACCATACAATAATCATGCCTTAATAAACATACAATCCGACTTGGCTGTGTGATCCCGTGATGACACTCTTTCTTTAGGCGGTCGCTGAGATAATATTCGTCAATCACATTCTTTAAAGAAGTCGAAAATAAAGACTCATGTTCTGTTTAATATCTTCCTTCATCATCATCATCATCATCAGCCTATAACAGTCCACTGCTGGACATAGGCTTCTCCAATTGCTCGCTACTGAGCACGATCCTCGGCTTCTCTCTTATCTCTTTTCTCCATCTTCGTTAATAAACAAAAAAAAAGCCGCAAAATATTCGTTCGTACTAAAACTGTAGTTCGATTTAAATATCCTATATAATCTATGCCAGAAATATAGATAAATAAAAGATATGTGGATAGTAAGTACTACCTAAACAAAGAGGTTATTGGAGGATGTTAGGGTAATATTTCTACCTATCGTCACTGTTCATCACTGCCCCGTTATATTTATAATAGACATATCTTGAGTTATCATAAGTGCTGTTTTCATTGCGGCGGAAGCGCCATGGTCACGTGTAGACCATTGGCTAATGTATTTGGAGCAAACGAATATCTTAGGCTTATCTATTCCGCCTTTTAGTGCACTCGAATTCGATGTCTCGCCAATTGGACAGTATGTTCAGTGTGATTAGTGCGAGTTTTTTTACTTTTCGATCGCGTAAACGTTACGAGTTAACTTTTACGCGTCGAGAAGTTGATAAACTTGCAATAGGCACACGATACACTGAAAACTCTATACATAACTCGAAGATTCCTTTCATCCGATAATGAATGGTAACCAAGTTAATATTTGGATATTTCTATGTATCCTGTGATAAGTTTCGTTCTATTCGCTAGGTAGATAGTAAGCTTGACTTACAAAACTAAAAATATCAATGATATAAACAAGCATCAGTGACATTTACTGCAGTTGAAGATAGTAGTTTGAAGTCACGTTTGTTTACTTGTGCATTGTTCATATTATCAAAATAATGCGAGATATATGACGAATAAACAATATCGTAATGTTCGAAGGAACAAATGTTTCCGAGTCATTGAACTTAAATGTGTTCTACCTATTATAATTCGAAAGTACGATGCTCTGTTACAATCAAAACATTGTTTTAACACATAAATACTTGTGATAAACATTGGAAACGAATAAATAATATGAAAAATTAAGGTATTTAAATTGATTATTTATTTACGTAACGCAAAGCATCCGTTATCTTGATATTTGTCTTAATAGTTTGAACTTGATAGTTATCTTAAATGAAGTAGTACACTCTTCTGTAGACAACCTGAGGTGAGATTAGGTGATCCGATCCCGATTTTTACTAAAATTAGAATAAGTATACCCTATTTCTAAAAAATACTTATTAACTATGCGATAACTCAGTGGTCCACGAATCTAGATGCATAGGTGTATAATATTTGTGACATGCAATTCAATCTAGAAGCTAGAATAGTACATTGTGCACCAATGGAGAAAAATAGGACATTTCCTCCCGCGTGTAAAATGAATTAATACTTCACTATTACATTTTATTGCCTTTTGTTTATTTCACTTTTACACTAAACACAATATTGCAAATTACCCGAGCACAGCAATGGCGGAGAACTTTAGGTGCGTGAGAGCAGACGTAGACACTAACGCGCATGCGCACTTGTCAGTACCCAGGGAGGAAAAGTTACAGTTTCTTCCCTGTACAGCAGGAGGAAAAGTTAGACTTTCTTCCCTGTACAGCGGGAGGAAAACAGAACTTTCGGCGTAGGTAGGAGAAAAACAATATTATATTCCTAGATAGATATTCCAGTATATGTGTCAATGTAATTTTACTTATACTATAATATACGCCGTATATGTGTGTGCATGTGTGTGTATGTAAAATACGATTTATAGTTGCTAACATAAACATTTGCCTGTACTGCTTCCAGGAGGCGATACAACGCGAGGCGTCCCTGGAGAATCGTTTGCGCACGTTACGCGAGTGTGTGGAGCGCACGAGAGCAGAAGCGCAGGCCTCGTGGGAGTTGTTTGTGGGCGAACAACGACTTCTAATGCGGGTGCACACTCTCGAGTCCATGCTGTCTGTCGGGAAGCAACCGGACGAGCAACATCTCACGCAGCTACTCAACGACAAGAGGAACTATCAGGTATCAACAACTATCAATAATAGGACCTCTTGTGAGTCCGCACGGGTAGGTACCACCACCCTGCCTGTTTCTGCCGTGAAGCAGTAATGCGTTTCGGTTTGAAGGTCGGGGCAGCCGTTGTAACTATACTGAGACCTTAGAACTCATGTCTCAAGGTGGGTGGCGCATTTACATTGTAGATGTGTATGGGCCCCGGTAATTACATGACACCAAGTGGGCTGTGAGCTCGTCCACCCATCTAGCAATAAAAAAAAAAAAAAAACGGATATTAATTAGACTCGGGACAAAGAATGCTGTTAATGCCAAAAACGTTTTCCCGATGCGGCAATCGAACCCACCACCCTCGGCCCAGCAGCCAGGGGTGTTAGTTACTGCACCACCGAATCAGTCAACGATTTTCACTTTGTTGTTTTTGGTTGCCATATTCAGGGAATACTAGTTCTAGGTTATATGGCATTGTGTGACTAGCCACCTTCCTGTTATCAGACGTTACGCCTTAAGCTCGAGAAATATTGTTTCGTGTTACAGAAAGTGGCGCAGGAAAGTCTTCGAGCGGCGCACGAGCAGCGGCTCGCGCTGGAGGAGTCGCTGGAGCGACGCAGTCGGGAGGCGGCCGCCCTGCACCACCACAACTGTTCGCTGCGACTTGCCGCCAACAACGCGCTCGCCGAGCTGCAGGTCACTATTTATTTATTGCCGTTGTAGGCAGACGAGCACCACCTGATGGTGAGTGGTTACCGTCGCCCATGGACTTCAGTAATGCCAGAGCCAAGCCGCTCCCTATCGTTAAGTACTCTCCACAAGCCTCGTTTGAAGAAGGACATGTCACAGCGCTCGGGAAACACCGTGAATGGTACGTGGCAAAAAAGATCTCTGGAAACTCACTGTGGATGAACGCAGTGGCTCCAGGTAATATGGATGAATTCTACTCCGGGGCGGGCGGTGCGATGGTTGAAACGAGATGATGGAATCATCTCAAACAGTTTCTAAGAACACTCTCCTATCAGATCACTGCTTGTTTATCGGTGCACCACCGCAGACAACCGCCACCCATATCATGTGAGGCAAAAGTCTCAGCTGTACTATATGACGACTGTCTCGCTCTTCAAAACGTGAGACCATTTTGCGGTAGATATAGACAGAGTACTCGTACCTGCCAGTGCTTAACACAGTTGGTTGCGCTGGTTTAAAACTTAGTTAGTTTTAGGTTTCGAAAAATAGCAACATTTTAATTTGGTTTTGCAAATCCTGTCCCATCCCACTCCGGCACTTTACCTACGGACGCGTGCGAGCGAGATCGTGTGGTGACATCGAGACGAAAAAATATGGCTGAACAACCGCGCGCGCGCTTCGTGTCTTTGTTATGTTAAATACGTAAATAAGTGAAATCGTTGGTGTTTCTCATCGCGAAGTGGTACGAGTCTGCAGTAAGGACTACATAAAGGTATTGTGCATCCTTCCTTTAACGCAGAACTGCCGCTTCTTATCGTTTCTTCCCGCAGTCTGTGTCCTTCATTTGCAACGACCAAATTTTAAATATTTTCATAGTTTGATTATCTCGCGTCTACATTTTTTGGTCCAAACGAGCCGGATTCGTATTAAAACAGTGCCAACCATTGCCTAGGTTTACCTAATTTTCCTAATATAATTAGAACCGCGTACCAAGTAGGTACTTCGAAAAAATATCTTTTTCTGCTTTTCCTGCTTTCGTCTTAAATATCGTTTTCGTTCACATTATTTCTTACAATTCACTTATTTACAAATTAACATTTGTACTATTCGCATAAATTTGTACTCGTAGGTAGGTGTTTACCTTTCCCGCCGCTTCGAATATCGTTAGTTTGTTTACTTGAAATATTTATTTTACGTTTATCTTAAAATGGCACCTTCAGATACTAATTTAAAGATGTTATATGCCAAAAGAGATAGGATATTCTCCCGCATGCAAAGCATTTCTAGCCAAGTTAGAGATATGGATTCAAAGTCATTCAACGCTGACGCTTTTTTGTGCGACTTTGAAACAGTAGATTCATTGCGTGAAGATTTTGAAGGTGTGCTCGATAAAATAATCTTGTTGGAGTTAAAGGCTAATCCCGATTATTTAGTTAATTATCAACCTCTTACGGCGTTTGAAGATCTCTTAGGCTGCGTGAAACGAGCTGCCAAAAGGTTACAATCGCAAACGGGGGATCACGTTACGCTGGCTGGTCAACATAGGATTCCAAAACTACCCCCAATAGAAATTCCCGAATTCAATGGCGATATAAAAAACTGGCCTTTGTTTATCTCTAGCTTTCGGAATGTCGTACATAATAATACATCGTTAACGGACTCTGAGAAACTTTATTATTTGATAGGCAAATTAACCGGCAGGGCTCGTTCCATATGCGCGGGAATTACTCCAAGCGCCGAAAACTATTCGTTAATTTTTGATTTATTAAATAGCAAATACGAAGATAAACGTCTATCTGCTACTGCGTATTTAGATCAATTATTTGAATTCAAACCTATCTCTTCTGCAAAGCCTAGTAATTTAGAATTATTTTTGGACAAGTTCGCATCGTCGGTAGCCGCTTTAAAAACCTTGAAGGTCAATGACCTATCGGATTTTACATTTTTGCATGTTGCGCTTAAAAAATTAGACACAGACACTGCCCGTGCGTTTGAATCCTATCAGCGCCTAAATAAAAGGGGATGCGAAATACCATTATTTGTAGATCTAGTGTCTTTTGTTCGTGATCACATAAAAGTATTAGAGCGCACGTCATCGGTTCCCAAGGCTGCCAACAAAAGGCAGTTTGACTCTAAGTTATCATCTACACAGGCTTATACATCTAGTTCTGAGTCAACGGTATGTAGTCTGTGTCGTGACAAACATGATCACATTTATAAATGTAGGGTTTTTAATAGTTATAAACCGAATGCGCGGTTTCAATTCGTCAAATCGAACAATTTATGTATAAATTGTTTAAGTAGCGGTCATCGTGTTTCCGCGTGTAGGTCGTCCTCTTTATGTAAAAAATGTAATTCTAAGCATCACACTTTATTATGTTTCGGAAATGAACCCGTCGCGAGTAAAGCGCATTCGAATGCTAGACGCACGCAGTCACCAGGTACACGAGCATCGTCTGTCGCACGGCCCTCCATGCCTTCTTCGGTAGGCTTAAATGATATGGGCATTGCTCCAGCTCGCGTCAGCACGGATGACGTAACGCTGTGCACTTTATCGAAAGGTTATAACCGCATCTTACGCAGTCCTACTACGGTACTAATTGCGACCGCACGTGTAGTTATTATTGATTCACGTGGTAGGGAGCATTATGTACGCGCGTTGTTGGATGGCGCGTCTCAAAGCAATTTTGTCACTCGTGATTGTTGTCGACGATTGGGTTTGAACATAAATAATAGACCTGCTTGTTCCGTAGTAAAGGGAATAGGAGGTTCTAGCAAAACAATTCAAGGTTCTGTAGAAATAAAATTTTATTCTCGTTTCGATCGTAACGTAAATTATACTATGGAGTCGTTAGTAGTAGATAAAATTACTGAACGTTTACCGACTACCACAGTTGATGCCTCTCTTTTATCGAATTTCGAAGACATAGCATTGGCAGACGATACTTACTTTAACCCAGGCCCGATCCAACTGTTGATTGGAGCTTCGATTTTCCCGCATCTGCTCTTATCGAACAAGGTTCAAGGACGGCCTTCGCATGCTTCGCCGATCGCGTTAGAGACTATCCTCGGTTATGTTATTGTTGGTGACGCTCCCGTTCGTGTAGCTAGCAACGAGAGCGTTTCATATTGCTGTACCCGAGACCCGTTAGACTCCACAATTCGGAAGTTTTGGGAATTAGAGGAGGTAGACGTGCCGTCTGTACTCAGCCCCGAGGACAAAATGTCTGAGGAGTTTTATACCAGTACTACCACACGAGATAGTGACGGACGATACGTGGTGGCTTTGCCCTTTAAAGGTGATGTTAACACTCTCGGTAATTCGCGTCAAGCGAGTGAAAATCGATTTTACTGCTTAGAAAGAAAGATGCAAGCTTCTCCGCAACTAAAATTAGCGTACGACAACATCATTCTCGAATATTTAGAGAAGAACTATCTCTCAGCTGTAGATTGTGACAGTTCAGATATTTCTTATTTTATTCCGCATCATGGTGTAATCAGACAAGATAAGGTCACAACCAAATTAAGAGTCGTACTCGATGGTAGTTGTAAGACTACTACTAATGTTTCGCTCAATGATCTGTTATATCGTGGACAAAATTTCCAAGGAAATTTATTTAATATTATTATTAATTTTCGTTTGTTTCCGGTTGCCCTTTCCGCTGACATTCGTCAGATGTTTCGGAGTATTGGAGTCAGAGAATCTGACAGGCGTTTTCAACGCATTCTATATCGTTTTTCTCTTCAACAACAATTACAAGTTTGTAGTGGCCCCCCTTGGGCACAATTGGATGTCGCGCAGTGGCCTGCTGTTCCTTTTAATCCTTCCGTAGAGCCTGAGGCGCCGGAAGAAAAGAAACAGACTTTTCTCGCCGCTACTTTAAATGAAAAATCTCCTATATTATCACTAGGAGATCGTATCTCATCTTGGTCTAAACTATTGCGCAGTGTAGTTTTCGTTTGTCGATTTGTAAAATTGTTACCTCACAGATATCGCATGTCAGCATCGGATTATGAGTTCGCTGAGTTATTAATTCTTCGTGAACTTCAACGGTTTTATTTTCGCGCTGAGATCGCGAAGCTCGAGGAAGGTCAAGTTTGTAGCCCTGCATTTCGACACTTAAAACCATTTCTTAAAGATGGAGTAATTAGAGTAGGGGGACGTTTAAGAAACTCTGACTTGAGCTACGACGAGAAATATCCCATTTTGCTTCCGACAAAAGATCCGATCTTGAATTTACTTGTCGAATATCATCATAAATTAAATTGTCACGCCGGTCCTGACCTGCTGATGGCGCTCTTACGTCAGAGATATTGGATACTTTCTGCTCGTAATTTAATTAGGAATAGGATACACAAATGCATGCCTTGCTTTCGACTTCGTCCTAAGCCAACATTCCCTGAAATGGCGGATCATCGTTCTTGTCGTGTCGTTCAATCCGCTAAACCCTTCATTCACACGGGTACAGATTATGCTGGCCCTTTCAAGGTTACCATAACACGTGGGCGAGGTATTCGTTCTACCAAAGCTTACGTCTGTTTATTTGTTTGCATGACTACGCGCGCAGTACATATAGAACTGGCTGGTGATTTAAGCACAGCTAGTTTCATGGGAGCCTTCAAGCGGTTCCTATCTAGACGAGGCCCGGTGGGTAGAATTTATTCGGACAATGGAACGAATTATATAGGTGCTAAACGCAAGCTTTCAGAACTTCATGAATTTCTTTGTTCAAAGTATCATAATACAGAGTTTGGTCACGTCTTAGCTGAAAATCGCATTGATTGGTCCCTAAATGTACCGACAGCTAGCCATTTTGGCGGAAATTGGGAGGCTAATATCAAAAGCTTAAAGTCTCATCTATATCGCGTTCTAGGTGATACAATTCTTTCATTTGAAGAGCTATGTACTGTTCTCACTCAGATCGAATCGGTAATGAATACACGACCTTTATGTAGAACACTCTCTAGTGATCCTTCAGAACCGCTTGCCTTAACTCCTGCGCATTTTTTGAATCTCACGCCTTTGAAATGCTTGCCTGCGGAAGAAATCGATGAAAATTTAACTACTCTTGCTAGACACGATTTGCTAGACAAATTAGTTCAATCGTTTTGGAAGCGCTGGAGACGGGAATACCTTCATACGTTGCAATCACGCCGCAAATGGAACACGCCGGTCGATCCAGTCGTCGTCGGCTCGGTGGTGATTCTGATTAACGATAATTCGCCTCCTCTACACTGGCCTTTGGGTGTCGTGGAAGAAGTGTTTCCGGACTCTACGGGAGTTACACGCATTGCACGGGTTAAGACAGCGATCGGATCGTATTTGCGTCCCGTGGTGCGACTCTGCCCACTACCCAATCAGTAGCTCATTTAGATTTTTCATATTATTTAGGTTAGTTGTATATAGATATAGTATAGATTTTTAATTCTTGTAGGAACATAGCGTAATAGTAGATAAACGTAACGTACTTATTTGGATTTATTGTTATTCTTTGTTAGATAATACACTTTTTAGTTTTTTAGTTAGATAATACACGTTTTAGTTAGATAATACTTTGAAGGCGTCCCTTCAAGCCCGGGGGAATGGTTGCGCTGGTTTAAAACTTAGTTAGTTTTAGGTTTCGAAAAATAGCAACATTTTAATTTGGTTTTGCAAATCCTGTCCCATCCCACTCCGGCACTTTACCTACGGACGCGTGCGAGCGAGATCGTGTGGTGACATCGAGACGAAAAAATATGGCTGAACAACCGCGCGCGCGCTTCGTGTCTTTGTTATGTTAAATACGTAAATAAGTGAAATCGTTGGTGTTTCTCATCGCGAAGTGGTACGAGTCTGCAGTAAGGACTACATAAAGGTATTGTGCATCCTTCCTTTAACGCAGAACTGCCGCTTCTTATCGTTTCTTCCCGCAGTCTGTGTCCTTCATTTGCAACGACCAAATTTTAAATATTTTCATAGTTTGATTATCTCGCGTCTACAACAGTGTTTCCCAACTTGGGGCCCAGGCCCCCTAAGGTGACAATTTGATAATAAAGGGGGATAATCGCACTCAATTAATATAAAAAATCTGTATTAAAATTATTTTGAATTTGAATTTCAGTTTTTTATTATATGTTTTGAAATACAGTCAAAATCTGTTATAACGACATCGAAGGGACGGCTCATATTCAGTCGTAAAAACCGATAGTCGTAACAACCGGTGATGCTTAATGTGTATCGTGCAAGTATAAACAAATCGATAGGGAATTATTGGAAAAATATATTTACATGATACGCGATTTTTCTTCAATATTAATTTGTTTTATTTTTCTTTGCGACATTTTGAAAGTTTCACGAATAACTCCACAAAGTTTTGGTGCGTCTTGTGTATAGATAAGTAACAAACTAACTGAAGAGATATGAAGAAGCGGGCTTTGACTACCGCATGCACGTGTTTTGTTTCTAAGAATTAGAAAAGAACCTACACTAAACTAAATCCTATTGTTTTCTTTCTTGATTTTAAAAGCCATTGAATACAAATGTGGATACCTATTCAAATTGTTTACAATACAGCTTAGCCGGTCGCTCTAACAGATCTAATTCTCCGAAATATTAATTAAATGTGGTCGTTTTATGAGGTATGTCGTTATTACCAATGTCGTAGAAAGCAATATTTTTAATAAGGCGGTCATATGGCATTCAGCCGGGACCTTTGTTCTAGGTTATTATAACCGGCATGTTGTTCTAAACGATGTCGCAGTAAGCGGTTTTGACTGTATTAGTTACTGTGTTCTTATAACAATTTCATAGTGATTTTTTCCTAAACCCTATCATTTATGTTTCTTAAGTGAACAAGTCAATTTTTTAATATTCGGTTGTTATGTATTGGGGGCATAAAAATTTTAGAAATGTTACATTGGGCATGGCACAAAAAAGGCCGGGAAACACTGGATTGACATCAACCAAACCTATCATTGAAATCTGTCGCGATTTCATTTTATGTAGTGTTTGAAAACAAAAACAAAAAACTGCTAAATATAGAAAGAAATGCACTGCTATTAAATCTGGTGTGTGGTTACAGAAGCTGGCAGCGAGATGCGAGCGTAAGATGTGCGCGGCGCGGCTCGCCATCACGGCCGCCGAAGAAAGAGAGAAGGCCGTGAGGAGCCAACTGCCTCTCGCTGTGAGTACATTAAACTTATCCATAAACTCTTCTTCTTTTTCTCCACCTTATCCCATTAAGTGGGGTCGGCACAGCGATTTTTTCTCTTGCATTCTCTTCTATCAGCCGTCATCTCAACACTCACTCACAACACACACAACAAGTAAAAAACATTTTCGTATAAAATTTTATATATGAAAGTGAACTTTTAAGAACTATATCAAATGAAAGCTATAGATGAATATTAAAGCTCTTTTTTATACGGTAGATAGGGCTATGAACTATACGAAAAGGTCAAAAAGTAAAAATCTCAAAAAGTACACATAGCAGATTTTGATTTGACAACGACGATAAGATAGAGAAGTATGAAAGGAGAAAACATGTTGCGCCGACCCCAGGTGACAGGTAGAAGGGCAGGAGAATGATGATGATGACGTATTGTTTTATCCCTTAAAATATATTTCCACTAGTATTCAGTACAAAACGGCGAGACGAAGATGTTGGTGCTGAGTACGGACAGCAACAAGCTACAGGAGCCGAAACGCAGCGCCACCCTCGAGGAAGCCGTCCGGGCCCTTCCTGATTACGTCAAGATGCTGCTGCCGCAACAACTACTGAATAAGGTATACTGGCTCATAGTGGCCTTATTACACTGTTCTGTTGCGGGGTACCGTAGATTAGGGGGAATCGGGATGCTTTCCAAATCCAACACAAATTTTCAATGATTTTTCTTAGGGTATAAATTTTAGTGGTGGTAGGACCATTTGTGAGTCCGCACGGGTAGGTACCACCACCCTGCTTATTTCTGCCGTGAAGCAGTAATGCGTTTCGGTTTGAAGGGTGGGATAGCCGTTGTAACTATACCTGAGACCTTAGAACTTATGTCTCAAGGTAGGTGGCGCATTTACGTTGTAGATGTCTATGGGCTCCAGTAACCACTGAACACCAGGTGGACTGTGAAGCTCGTCAGCCATCTAAGCAATAAAAAAAAACAACAAAATTGAGATTAAAATGGTTCCGGAGGCTCAAAGTTTTTATATACGATGCGTTATTATACATAGTTCATTACAAAATATACACAAAAACTGAAAAAATTAGCTTGACCCGATTCACCTTGGCTTTGGGGTGAATCAGGTTATGTATGGGGACAATAGAGTTTTTCTATAGGGTTGGCACTATTTAGTTGTTAGGTAGGTGCCTATCTTTAGGTAATTAACTTTTAAATATGTTTAATGAGTTACAAAACTTTGATAACAAAGGTAAAGTATTTAATATTCTTAAACACTAAATAAAAGACGTTTTCAGTTCAACAAAGCTAAATCTAACAACTTAACAAACTTCTTACTGGTGGTAGGACCTCTTGTGAGTCCGCACGGGTTGGTACCATAACCCCGCCTATTTCTGCCGTGAAGCAGTAAGCGTTTCGGTTTGAAGGGTGGGGCAGCTGTTGTAACTATACTGAGACCTCAGAACTTATATCTCAAGGTGGGTGGCGGCATTTAAGTTGTAGATGTCTACTGGCTCCGGTAACCACTTAACACCAGATAGACCGTACGCTCGACCGTACACATTTAAGCAATAAAAATAATAAAAACCTCTGTGATTACAGGTCGGTATAAAAATAGTCTCGGCCGACGGCAAGTCCGCTAAAGAATTCGAATTGATACTCAAGAAGAACAATGCCTATAACTCTGAAAATAAAGGTAAGCAGATCACTGTAATTTATATTAATAAATATTTGATTTATTGTATTCTGTCATCATTTTCAGTCACGAGAGAATTGTATATGCTATATCGTCTTCTCGCATTAAAACTGTATAATCTCATAACTTACTAATTTTACAGGAGAGTGTTTTAAAGGTCTAAAATGTGATATTTTTAATACTAATCATCTTTGCAACATTTATTTTTTATTTTTTACCAGTTACATTATTTGTCTTTTAAAGTAAGATAAAATTATGTATTCATTTTGTTAATAGTAGTCAAAATATAGGTAAACTAAAAAAAAAACTAAACTACGCTCTTTTGACAGTATTTATGAGAAAAATACTGGTGATACCAAATGATTCCGCATTTTAACTCAATTAATGCGAATTAACTTTTAATGCGAAAAGACGATATATTGTGTAATAATAAAACTGATGTTTATATAAAATCGCTCGACTCTGGGATTTACAAATCAAATAAGCATGTTTGTAGATACAGAAAAACTAGAAGCCGAAGAGGACGGCGTCGGTGGTAGCTGCGAAGAGAAATCCAACGAGCCCGACTCCTGTACTGACGACGAGAAACAATCCCGATTGAATCACGGTGAGATTTGTTTCAATTCTAAATTCAAATGTTGGAGAAAAAAAAACTAATTCAGTTATTTCCGTCTATCTATACAATAATACGTGAAGCAAAAACTTTGTATGATTTATATTTGATGGAGAAGTATGTAATTTTCCACACTTATAGAGAATATAGAGAGAGAGTGCAGAATGCTAATATTTTTTAATTATGCCTAAAAAGACATTAAATCAATAAAAGAAACATGATTCACACTACCATGTATTAACACACCCAGACACACGCATATTTCATATACTCTTCGTTTATTGTCAAACTTTTGTTATTGTTTAGTCTGTGGTCAAATTGACCATAGATTAATATTGTTTGTCTTTAATATTATCTGTCTATACTGTAGTCTTGGCGAAATCTGTGATAATAAGGAAGTAAGATAATAAAATAGTCTTTAATTCCATAATAATGTTCAAACTTATAATTACAATTAAATATAGTGCGATTTAGACTACTGGTGGACCACTAGTTATATAATATACTAGCGACCCGCCCTCGCTTCGCTTCGGAAACATTAAAACACACATGAAACCAAAAAAAAAAATAAAAAAAAAGAAAAAAAAATAGCCTATGTTCATCAGGGACAATGTCGGCTTCTAATGGAAAAATAATTTTTCAAATCGGTCCAGTAGTTTCGGAGCCTATTCGAAACAAACAAACAAACAAATCTTTCCTCTTTATAATATTAGTATAGATTGGCTGTGCGGTCGTCTATCATAGCATCATCTCATCTCTTCTCGGGGTGTCAGTAAAGGCGATTAAGCTATTTCCGGGAGAATGGATAGCAGCGTTCCCTTAGTATATACTAACTTAACAGGATCGCCGACCGACATTCACTGGAAGGATGTGTTATAAACTCACACGGCATGTAAAAAAAGTTTTCGGCCTCACGTTTTAAGGCAAACGACATTCCCTGATGTCCATGGCCTCTGGGATCCGCTTACCACCGGGTGAGCCGTCAGCTGTTTGACTCTTAAACAAGTAAACAAGTTAAAATAATCATAAACACTAATTATGAATAGTGAATTCATAAGTACCTTTTTCAACATTCAATTGTTTCTGGTTGAGTACCTAACGATCTTTAGGAAAAATAAAAAACAAGACATCTTTATACATATATGATTATTATTATTTTTCAATATAGTTCGTATAAACACTCAACGAATCAAATATAAAACCAAACCTATACAAATTGTGTTGTCATGTATATCATGATGTTACTCACTAAAATTCCCAATTGTTTCCTGGCAGCAGAGATTCGTTTTAAATTTATTAGTAATCGTTTATTTTTTAAGAGCTAACGTTGTTTTCAATAGCCCAAAGTTGTCCATCACGTGATATAAACATGTATATGTATAGTTATAAATGTAGTTTTTTTTTCTTTCAGAACCCGGACACGAGGAGAGGTCTAGTCCGCTGGACGGTGAGCTGTGCCCAGACAACAACGCTAATTCCACATACACTGAAACTAGTAACCGAGAGGATTCGCCCGTGAGTAACTTCATTGAATATTTGCTAGTTTTTTTTTAATTGCCCTTGTAGGCAGATCAGCACTCACCCAATGGTGAGTAGTTACCGTTGCCTATATGGACGTCAGCAATGCTTCTCCAAGTAATAATATTTTTTAATCCAATTAATAACAAAATATTCTTTAGTTTGATAATTATAGCTTTTTTTGGTAGATTAAAAATATGGTTGTGAAAAAGTTATAAAAAAAAAATACATTACTACATTACAGGGTAACCAAAAATCGTAGATTTTATATTCATGCAAGGTTATAGGGAAAATTTTGTTAGCGCGATTCAGTAATTTTTAGGATTTATTATACCTGACGCTACATAAAACATACACTACGTAAAAAATGCAATGTTTATTTGAAAAGCTGAGCAAAATACCTACCGTTTTAAAAGTTCGTATTTAATTACCCGCATTGTAAAGCGAAGTGGCTAAGTGACGTCACCCAAGATTATTGACCCCGCCCGTCAGCTGCTGAATATGTTATCAGTAATATCACTTTTATAATGCTATATATAGATAAAGCATACATTTTCGCAGATACGATGCGAAAAGTCAACAATATAATGGTTCGACGCTAACCTATGTAATCTTATAACTCATTAATTTCCCAACATAATAGTAATGTTGAACCTTAAAATTAAAATGCAACTTAAATTCAACGAATTCTAATAAATATTGTTTACCTTTCCCATATTATTATATATTATCTATACGTTTATCTATAAATAACTAAACCATTCAAACGATCTTCATGGAACTTGGTACAGTGGCACTTCAGGGAAGGCTTTGGTCATAGCATAGCATAGGTGAATGGACGATTATCATTACCATATTATCAACACGTTTCTAGTTTTAAGAAATCTATTATTTTAATACCATTAGATACTAGATGACAGATGATGCATCTCAATTAGTTATTAAGTGCTATATAATTAGTAAATTACTTAGTTATTAAATGATAGAGTTTTAAAAGCAGCAATGTGCTAGCCAGCCTTAATCTCTAAAATTCCATTTTTATTCAGAAAACCGTGGCCTAAAGGATAAGGCACCACCCGGTATACTCGTATCGAGCGATCCGATTGTGTTGATGTTCGAATCCCGTCGGCAGATACAATTTTTTTCTATTTAAATACGTATAGAAGACAAGCTCTCGAACGTATTTTACTCATCAAATACCAAGTACACCTTCCTATCGATAATCACTTGACTCAGACCCGTACCATCGATCTCACATCTACTTATTTGGCCGAAATAACAGTAGGATAAATAAAAAATAATATATAAATACATTTCATTTATTCGCCAGTACTTATACATGTTAGTTAGTAAAACTTAATAATTATGTCAGAATATATAAAGCTACTTAATTAAAAACCAGCGAGCCAATACTACAGAGTTTAACACATTTGAGACTGTGGTAGCCGTTGTAACTATACTGAGATCTTAGAACTTATATCTCAAGGTGGGTGGCGCATGTACGTTGTAGATGTCTTATGGGCTGTAGTAACCACTTAACACCAGGTGGACTGGGAGCACCCAACTAAGCAATAAAAAAAGACTGACTGACCTCATGTCTCAAGGTGGCTTGAGGCATGCACCCGGTCCATAAAACGAATAAAACAGAAAATAAAATGATACGATATTTCATAAGATTATATTACAGGGTAGTTAGTTACGAGGCCCGGTAACGTGTTATTAGGTATGTAAATGTATAATTTCACGGTCCGACGGGTCTAGTTATTGTTTTTGTGTCGTTCATTGAGTCACTGGGCGGTGCCGAGGGCGAGGAGATGTTAACGCCCCCGGCGCGTTCAGAACACAAGGTTTTTTTATGCGATTATTAAAATATTAGTCATGTAAATATGTATATGTATGTATGTAACTGATAGGTGAGACATATAAATGCTACGTTCAGTATGTTTATATATTACGTCGCCCGCTTCACTGGGCATTTAAAATTAACATTACAAGTGGTCCCGCAGTAGTCGAAATTCGATTATAATTAATTCGCTGGACGTAACCCTCGGGATCCTCCAAAAAGTCCACTGGAAAAGTCTCAGTAAATAGGATAATAGGAGTAATGGTAGCACTTCTTGTGAGTCCGCACGGGTAGGTACCACCACCCTGCCTATTTCTGCCGTGAAGCAGTAATGCGTTTCGGATTGAAGGATGAGGCAGCCGTTGTAACTATACTTGAGACTTTAGAACTCTCAAGGTGGGTGGCGGCATTTACGTGGTAGATGTCTATGGGCTCCAGTAACCACTTAACACCAGGTGGGCTGTGAGCTCGTCCACCCATCTAAGCAATAAAGAAAAAAGAAAAGCTTTTGCCCGCGACTCCGTCCTCGTGGAATAGTTACTTTGGCATAACGCTAATTTTACCCCTCACTTCTTTTACGTAGAAAGTGAATATTTTTGAATTATAGAATGCTAAGGAGCTATTTAAACCCCTATTTTGAAACATTCTTTATTGGTGCTCCACTTTTTTTGGTAACTTGTTTTGTAATATTAAAGACAAACAATATTAATCTATTTTCAATTCGACCACAGACTTTAAACAATAACAAAAGTTTCCCAATTGACAGTAAACAAAGAGTATATTTTTATGTATGTGTTTTGTCAAGTACATGGTAGTGTGTGTAATGTTTTCTTTAATGAATTAAAGTACCTTATATGCATTATAAAAAAAAAAATTGCATTGTGCACTCCTCTATATTCGCTATAAGTGTGAGAAACTTCATACTCCTCCGTCCGCGCAATTTTCGTAAAAAGGGGTACAAAATTTTTGCTTCACGTACTAATATACAGATGTATGCACTGCAGAGTAAGGCCGAAGCTGAGTATGCGAACTGTCTCCGCGTGATGGCCGGCCTCAACGGGGAGATTCGGACGTTGCGCGAGCGTTTGAGCGCCGCGAACGCGGAGAACGATCAGCTGCTCGCGATTCGGGACGAGTTGCTCGCCGCGCAGCCGGAGCGCGCCGACCCGCCCGCCGACGGCGACGACGCGGCGCAGTACCGCGCGCGCGTGGCCGACCTGCAGGCAAGACCACCGCACTTATTTATAATACTAGCGGCCCGCTCCGCTCGGGTATTCATAGCTGTGAAGGTTTTGGCAAAGTTTTACGACCGGCCGCCTGCCTGACGTCAACCCTCCTTGGGAATGCTTTTGTTGGTAGATTTCCCGCTACCAATCGGGTAAGTCGCTGGATGTTTGCGCTTAAAATCCCCCTGTCGCCTTTTACGACACCCCTGGGAAGATAAGGGGGCGGAACTATTCTTAGCCGGATCCGCTCGGGTCTTTAACAAAAATTTCAACGACGTGGTTTTATTTTTTTAAATAAAAGAACACTTATTGCGGCATAACTTTAATAGTTTGACATATTATTATGCTGTCAGGACACTTTTTGTAAATAATGATGTGTTCTACAAGGTCGTAGTACATTATTTTATTCTATCATCAATAGTTTTCGCAGGGCACGCGATGTAGAGAATATTTTAGGTAATTATTTTTCACCTTGGGTTACATTATTGCAGATTTAGTAAGGATCCCTAATTTTTTTTCAAAAAATATTATAGCCTATGTCACTCGGGAATAGTGTAGCTTCCAAACAGTGAAAGAATTTTTCAAACCGGTTCGGTAGTTTCGGAGCCTATTCAATACAAACAAACAAACAAATCTTTCCTCTTTATAATATTAGTATATATGAGTCGACTATTATCAAAGGCGGCAATCTGACTTTTGGACAATGATTGGTAAATCAGAAAAGCGAATTATTGACTTTGTATTCCTTTGGCAGTCACAAAACTCTTCGGAACGACATCTTAGATAAATAACAGGTTAACTATTAACCTTTATTTAATGCAGGTTTTGAACCGTATTCTTTGAAGGAGACGATTATATTCAAATAAATCTGTATTGACATATCAATAAATTTTTTTTGTCCAAATGTACAGATTGCCGCCTTTGATAATAGACGACTCATATATCGCTCATTTGGAGCGACTGTGACAACTGTTAATTTGGAAATTTTACACTACGCCAGTTTTAAGATTTTTTTCGTAATACTAATGAAGATTCTAAATATTTCTGACAGGTAATGATTCTCTCTATTATTATACTTTTGTAGTTTGAAGTCTGGGCTTGAAAGGAGACTATTTTTGAAGTTATACTTCTTTAGGCGCGTTATGAAAAATTTATGAGAGTGAGATTTTACGATGTGCGCGCACCGTGACACAAAATTAACAGAATGAAGTTGCCCACTAAATCGCTCATTAAGTACAATACGACCGACGTAACTTGGCGAGTCTGAATATAGCCGCAGGTGAACTTTTCGAACCGTACCGAGAATTACCGAATTTATACGATGTCAAGAAAAGGGATGTCCAATAGGCGTGTTTGAGGATGTTGTTTAATCGATTTTTTTTCAAATTTATTAAAATTTAAATAAAAAAAAAAAAAAAAATCATAAAAATAAAGTATAACTTCTTACGCGCGTACATAAGTACACGCACCATTTTTTTTTTTTAATTAATCAAACAATATCTATGTGGATTTTTTTTTTAACAATTATGTCACTGTCGTTCCAAATGAGCGATATATACTGGGTGTTAAGAGACTGCTTCCGAAAACGAAGACAGACAGACGATAGTACTAATGACTGAGACCTTTGATGATGGGACGGACAAAAAATATCGATCTTGATTTAAATAAACTATAGTTTAAAAAACAAAAACGCTTTTATTGAAAATCACACTAAAAAATAGAAAATAAATTTTAATAAATATGAATTAAAAATAGTGTAAGAAAAAATGAGTTTATTGTAAAAAAAAGCGTGGGATGCTTTTCAGGATATTATCAAAATAACCCTTCTACTCATATCTGTTCATAAAATATGTATAACTATTGATACCATGCACCCCACGCTTTTTTTACAATAAAATAATTTTTTCTTCATGCTAACATACTAACATACATACGTCTGAAGCTAGTAAAATCGTATTAAAAAAAACATATTTTTTAAAACGTTTTATAAGCATTATTTACGCTCCATCAAGTTAGCTAAATGAAACGATAGTTTCATAAAAAATACATTATTAAAAAAAAACCAGCAATGAAAGACAAAATCAAAAACAGCTAATGCTGGGTTCAACGAACGCATGGGCGCGGCGTTTCTTTTAAGATACCGCGCTCCCCAAAATTCACAACTTTGTAGGCACAACATTTTCGTTTTCGGAAGCGGTCTCCTAACACCCAGCATAACTAAACTAACTAAACACACTTTAAACGCACATCGTCCACAAAACTCTTACTCAATGTTGTTGCAGTGGCTACAGCCTATCTGAACGCCAGTGGATGTCGCTACTAATCCTATCATAGCTATACTGCTCTATGCTAGATAGAGTCAACTTTAAAAAAGATTTGTGAAAACGCAATTTAAATGACAATAGTTCTAGTTGATAAGAGTAAGTAAGAGGGGAGTGAGCGATGAAATGGTATATTATAGATAGAGGGTTATGGAACATGTTACCCCAGGTGATTGATTGGGAGAAGGGCAGGAGAATGATGATGAGTTCCAGTTGATATAGATTTAGACTGGTATGGTACGGAGATGACAACATAATCAATCTTAAGCAATTTTTTGGTACGCTCTACTCCCCATCAGATATTGGTTATTCGAAAATATTTAAATATTGTAATCTGGTTTCAGGCTCAACTCACTCGTTCGACGGTAGCCGAAGAAGCGAACCTTGCCGAAATTCAACGTTTGGCGTCGAACGCGGCCGAGATGCAAGCCGAGCTAGCCTTCCGGCCGACGCGTTCCGACGTCGATGACTTGACCTCCGTTATTGAAAAGCTACGCGCCGACCTCATGGTCAAGGATCAACAAATCGAGCGGCTCCTGGCGGGCGCCGACCGGGACCGAGCCGCCGCGGACAAGGCCGTCGAGACAACACGATCCCTCGAGGACCTCGGCGGGATCGACGACGACTGCGCTGACCGAAGCGTCGACGCCGGGAAGATATCCGCCGAAATCGACGAGATGTTCCGGCTCGACTTTGATGACGACGAAGATGACGAAACCGACTCGGTCGCCACCGTCGAGACGAACCGGGAGGAGGTCGGGGAGCGCACGCGGCTGTCGGACGAGCAGCGGCTGCAGGTGACGCTGCAGAACGGGAGCCTGCACGCGCTCGAGGAGGAGCTGGTGCGCGCCAAGGAGCGCTGGGCCGAGGAGAGCTGCGAGCGCGCCCGGCTGGCGGCGCAGCTGGCGGCGCTGCGCTCCAAGTCTCCGCTGCAGACGCCCGTGCTGGCGCTGGTCGCCCCGCTGCTGGCCGCCGCACTGTACTGGCTGCTGCTGCCCTACATCTCCTGATGGACGGCCACGTGGGACCCGCCCGGGTTCGCCTAGCCCCGCGCCACCTCTACCCGTCCCCCCCTCCGAATCTTTGCTCATTCTCTTTGTGCCCGTTTCGACTGTATCTGTCGTGTCGACACTTGCACCTCTCCCCGCCCTTCTACTCGAGTGTCCGCGTGACGTGTAAACGTGACTCATTAGCGTTGCGTCGTGGAGAGCTCCGATATTTTGTCGATTGAGAATGTTACTTGTGTGGGACGGTTTTTGTCGGGTCGTCTGTGTGTGTGTGTGTGGCAATTATTTGAACGCCAAAGGGAATCCCGGCTTCGTGGTGTGATCGGAATCAGAAGTGCCATGATGTCGCGTGACGCAGCGACCACCAGCAGCGGTCGCTTTGCTTCGTCGCCCGACTGTGCGTTTCGTGTGGTGTCTCTGAAAATTGATATCTCGCGTTGATAAAGATTAATGAAATTGAATGTTGAAATCTGCCATAATAAATAAATAAATTGTAAATTATAAAAAAAAAAAACAAATTCTAAGGCCTAACAACGACTGCGCTCGTTTTATAATATTGTTGTGAATCTTGTACAATTTAATTAGTCGTCTGAGCGATTTTGACTGGTGACGAAATCGATCAGGTTATTATTATTATTATTGTTGTAAATTTTTGACGGTTTATAAATAGAACAATGTATTCATAGTAACTTGTATTTGTTTAATTTGCATCGAGGGGGTGACGACGGACCCGAACATATCATTGTTATAACTCCGCGGTCAGACCTATCCATTGGCTCACGATCCAATCGGGACTTTATCTTCGAATCGTTTGCATTTTTCTAGTCTTTAAAACTGTATATGTAGCCTCGGTAGGTTGCGGGACTAACTGCATTTTGGTTATGCAATTTTTAGAGCCAGTTTTCAAATCGAATATTCTAATGAATTGTCATTCGAAGAAGCATTTAAATGCATCTCTCACTATGATAGTCTTTCTATTATTTATGCGTAGTAATGTTTTAGTTTCAATAATTCACAATATTTTAGTTTAGAGATGTTTTGTGCATGGGGTTTAGGTGTTATTGTGCCACTTGCTGTTCACGGTCGTATGGTATAGTTTGTTTCGTTTTTATGAAGATATATTTTTAGTTGTATAGTGGAAGGCACAAGTTTACTATGTACAAATGTTATGGTGACTCTCGGCTAGCTGATGTGCCGTTCGATCCTCGATATAGCTTAGCTCTGTGATGTGAAGGCCAATAGATATTATCGTAACGAACTTGTCTAACTAAAGTTTTATTATACTCATAGAATTTATATAACAACCACGTCGGAGTTCACTGTCTATAAATATTTATTATTTTATATTGTTGCACTGATTTTTGTTATGTTCCATGTTTTATTTTGTGTTTTATGGAATACCTTACCTAACTGTAAATATTTAACTAGTATTCGTTTTTTTAATTTAGTTAAATTTCCGTCGAAGACTATGTTGTATTTTATGAAGTAATTAATATGCATTCAATGTGGATGTGTAACTGATAAAATTTATTGGAAATAATACATATTGATTTGTTTAAAAAAAAAATTAATGTTGTTTTAATTTTCGAAATCGCTATGCTAATAAATAGGGAGATATGAAATATTTTGTAAAAAAAAAAATGTGTTTTTTAGAACGCCCACAAGCCACGTCAGATCGTACCAAAATAGCTGCAACAGCTAGTAAATGGTTAATGAAAAAAGTGGAATGACGTGTACAGAGAGTATGACGCAGCCGCGAAATAATAGTCTGACTAACGAGTGTCGAGATACGTAATTCAGTAAATGCGACACGTTGCTCTGTTTGAGTGCAAACTGATAGAGTTATATACGGACCCTCCCACATCTATGCTCCTAATAGAATGTGTATTTGAAACATTGAGTCTAATATCGGGTACGCGCCGCTCTGAGAATCGGTAAATCAATGAAAAAAATATTATATTTGTTAAAGCTTCTCATCACGTAGTATGTACGCAAATTACAAATAACAAATCAAAATAATTTAACAAAAATCAACTCACTCAGTAGAACAAATCTTCCAATACGCTTGAGGGAGGCACAGTTCTCAAGATACTGGCTACGTTACCTCGTTGGACAGCCAGACTCACTCTCTGTGCAAAGTACCAGCCAGCCTTAGCATCACGTGTAGCCACCTTCAAGCGTTTGGAGATTTCTGATAAAAAAATCTTTGCTTCAGGGCCCCAAGGCAAAAAAGAATAAGAAGACCTTTAAATGCTTTAATCGAATATTTGACGGAATACCGGTGGTAGGACGTTTTGTGAGTCTGCACGGGTAGGTACCACCGCCCTGCCTATTTCTGCCGTGAAGCAGTTATGCGTTTCGGTTCGAAGTGTAGGGCAGCCGTTGTACTGTAAAAACTGACACCTCAGATATTTAGCTCAAGGTGGGTGGCGACCTTTACATTGTAGTTCTCTATGGGCTCCGGTAACCACATAATATCAGGTGGGCCGTGAGCTCGACCACCCATCTAAACAATAAAAAATGAAAAGTCATTAACTCCAAAGTCCGTTGATATGACAATCTGAATGACACCATCCATCATTAGAAGTCAAAATTTCAATTTCATTGTATAATGAGCGTCGAACCACTCAAAACGGAATGCATTAGTTGGGGCTGCGCACCTGTAGACGTTATAATGCGATTTTCACTACCTATCACATTGAGAAAAGTATACTAGAACATTTTATTTCGAAACTAAGATTAAACTATTGTTTTAGTACCTATTATTAAAATCCACGTGCGTCATTGTCATTTTATACAGCATAGAAGGCATTCGTGAATATAATGCATCTATTAACATTGTAAATATACCTAACACTAATTTTACAGTTTTATCGAAGTATACAGTTTTTACATTTATACGGCCGTCTGGTGTAGTGGTAAGTGACATGGTCACTACACAAGGGGATCGCGGGTTCGAATCCCGCCAAGGGAAGATATTTGTATGGTAAATATAAATGTCTTTTCCGGGGCTATGGATGTATATTAAATATATGTATGTGTATAATAAAAAATCTTACATTTATTTCCGTTATCTGGTACCTGTAACACAAGTTCTATACGAACTTATCACGGGACCAAAAGTTAACGTCTCGATGAACGATTTCAATGATCTCTCGTTTCTTAAAGTACATACACTTCATATTTTATTACAAGTAGTGCATACTATGATCGCGCCGACTGTAGCTAATTTATTTGTATTATCTCTGTACAGTACTGTAGTATGTATTTTCAGTAGATTTTTTGAAACCGTGCTAAAAGAAGAAATATAAATATACAAATAAAAGAACACGTTGTGTTGGGGATAAATATAACACATTAGCTTATATTATGTTTATCGGTTGTTAAAGTTTTTAATGGTACAGAATAATGAAAAAATGTATTAGGTACGTTATGTAGGTTATAGAAAACATTTACTGCAACATCGTACGTTCCAATTCTATTAGCGGTAATTTTATAAAAAAATATCCTATATAATAGGAGCTAGAACTGCCAAACCTATCACCTCCAAGGCATAAACTCAGCGGTATCTAGAACGTTCGACAGTTCGTTGACCTCCAAACTTCAAGATTTGCCTACGTAATGATCTTTCCGCATTCACAGTAGTTGGCCTAGCGAACCCAGCCAGCTCTTTTTTATTGCCCTTTTATACATACGGCCCATCTGATGTTGAGTGGTTACTGTCGCTCGGGGACGTCAGTAGTGGCAGGGGCAGAACCAAGACGCTGCTACCACAAAGCGATCGTTAGATAATTTGTAAAAATTCTAATAGCTGTATTGTATGTTATGCTGTACGCTATGTTGCAGAGCTACATATAGCTATTTTATTTAATTAGGTATACTTATGTGTTTACGGCCTTTGTATCATCAATACTACTTAAGGCTTCTACCGAGTCCTTAATATACTAAACATATTAATCGCGTAAGCATTTACGAAAACTACTTATTGGTCCCCGGCAGTGGTCTCGAACCTACCGATTTTTCGGTATTTCTACCGATATGGGCTCTGTTCTACCGAAATATAACGATTTTTCTACGATTTCAGAGTATATGCATGGAAATTCTCCCGATTTTTCTACCGATTTGAAACTTTTAGACATTATTGATCCAAAATGTTAAAATTGGCAAAACCACTTCGATACTTCTTAAGAGTAGGCTCTTTCCCAATATTGTTCAGAGCAATGATTTCCAGGAAATTGATATAGAGTTGCGCATTTTAAGAAATTGTGAACAAATCAAAACATTTCCTAATGATGTAGAACTATTTTGGGGGGAAGTAACTTTACTAAAACGTGGCGATGAAACTCAAATGTCTCCTTTGTTGTTTAATTTCATCCTTAATATTTTATCACTTCCCTATTATTCTTAAATATGATTGTTATAAATTAGTCTGCAAGTTTTTTTTTTTTTTTTAATATATAAACGAATTTGATTGAATATTGTATATTTTTTGACAAATACCGATTTTGGGTACAAAATAGTACAAATATACCGATTTTAGCTGGCAAGTCTACCGATCTCGCTTTATGACGTTCGAGATCACTGGTCCCCGGAAATAATTTCTTTACATTTCGATAAAACCGAAGATTGGTTTGGATGGTGGGACAGTAATTCTTCAATACAGAAGATCTCATGTTTCAAATTGAGAGGTGGCATTAAAGTAATTATGAATACAGAATCGGTTGGGTAACCGCTTCATATGAGGTGGTCTTCGAAATCGTCGGTGCATTCAGAGTTAAAACAACATTAAAAACGTGATTTATCTGTCAATCTGTAAGTAAGTAGTTTCCGTCGGCAAAATAAGCCTAGTCGCCGTATGCAGCTTGCTGGTAAGAATTGTAATTGAATATTTGAAAAAAAAAATTACACTGGCATCGTTTGTGACACGTCCCCTCAATAATATTCATTTAGTCGCTTCAGCTTACCTCAATACCTCACTGATAATCACCTTCGAAATTGCTTAAACATCATGGCGTTTAGCGTGCACATAAACACAAAAATAAACATGCAAATAGTTTGTTTATGTTTTTATTTTATGAGTAATTAAATTTTATTACTACAAACAAATATTCGTCTGTGGCTGGCGGACGATAGAAGTTTTAAACTGGAATGCAGTTTCCGGTTTAAATGAAAAACTGACGACACACGTTTAACATTTATTTTTAAACAATTAATTTTCATTAACATCTGTACTCCTTCCCTGTATCAGGTGTAGGCGCATTGTGTACTTTTTCGATTATATCTATTTTAGTCATACGTTTGTTCACTCCGATAACATTTTTATCGTTACACATTTGGGAGAAAACAACATGAGGAAGATATTCTATCAAGCTGGTGAATTTGCTCGTTAGACCGACGGTCCAAATATTATTATTTTTTGGAGCTTGTTTTTATGCAAATTTCGAAAATGTCCTTAGCGAGATTCAGGAATCTATCAAATATCTTGTGTTCGATAGCTACCTTTTTTATCTTTCTCTTGTCTTGTTTTCACTTATATGTAATTTGATCACTGTGTTAAAGTATTTACATTTCATCATTAAATCAAGTCACGCTAATCTTCTTACTCTTAATTTTACCATTCATGTGGGCTTTGACATACTTGGACTCTTCCACGCGTTCATCTTAACATTCCGTAGAGTGCATACGTCTATTGTCACGTACCATATTCTACAACGCACAGTAAGCATCACTGGACTTATTGTCTTCTTTAAACAAATAAATTATGTTTTTCATGCTGATTTAATTCGAAGTTATGGAAAGCTACAGTTAAAGATGGATTTTCAAACGTAATGGGTTAAAATGTGTTCACCGAAAATTGGTTATTTTGATATTTTTGATTTTATTTATTTGTATTTTGCACTGATTTCTCAATATAAATCTGTGTACTGCCCAAGTATATTTTGCCCATAACTATAAGCTGAGAAGTTGTAGGGGAAAATTTCGATAAGCAAAGTTTATGCGCAGTACTCTATATTGATAATTATAAGCGAAGGTTATAATGAATATTTTTAACGTTTAAGAAGAAAAATGACAAAAATCTGTACTTACTTAGAAGAAATTATATTTTCAAATTAGGTTCATATAATTATTTCTTTTCAATATTTGCGATCTATGCAATTCCGATCATAATCTAGACGTGAAACGATTACTTCCTGGGAAGTTTAAATTCAAATTAATTTATTTGCAATTATCGTATCTTTATTTATCTTCAATTTACTTATCCGAAAAAAAAACATTATTTTAGACAACATAAGTATACTAAGCATATACCTAGTCTTGCCATAAATACTGAGACAAAGAAAAATTAAATTTCTATGACAAATAACATTTATTACTTTTACAGTGTGTTAGTTTAATACATAAATATAAAACAATTTAAAGTATAAAAAGCTTATTCGAAGTGGTCTCCATTGGCTGCAATACAGTCCTTTAAACGTTGAGGCCAGTTATCAATAGAAGCACGCACTCTTTCCATGGGAACATTTTTCACTGCCAATCGTACGGATTGTTTTAGGGACTCCAACTTATCATGACTTTTAGAGCAAGCCGTACTCTTTAAAACTGACCATAAATCATAATCCAGCGGATTAAGATTGGGACTAGACGACGGCCAGTCTTCAGCTCTGATGAAGTCCGAAACGTTCGTTTCCAACCAAGACTGCGTAGACCAAGCTTTATGACCTGGTGCCGAGTCTTGCTGGAAGGACCATTCTTGATTATTGAACATGGTGTTGTTAAGGGACTTCACTACCTTCTCAAGAATGGTATCTTGATACACTTGTGCCGATGTTTTGATACCTTTTTCACAAAAGTATGGCTCAGTCACTCCTTCATAGCTAATACCCCACCAAACCATTACTGAAGTCGGATAGTACCCACGTTGCACTCTGTCGACTAATTGGGAAGCTTTGAGCATAAATACGGTCATTTTGTTTGTTAAAATGTTGCTTAATTGTAAAAATTTTCTCATCCGTAAACAAAAATTTTCTATGACCTCCCTTTACGTACCGCTTCAGTGGTTGTTTCGATTTTACCACCCTATTCTCTTTTAAATTATCAGTTAAGAAATGACCAGTACGTCTCTTATAGGCTGCAAGTCCTAAGTCATCTTGTAAAATACGCGACATGGTTCTAGGTGCTATCTTCATCTCCCGAGATAAAATCTTTTGCTTTCGGACAGGATTTCTTCGAATTCTTTCCCTTACTGCTTTGACCACCTTTTTCGTACGAACACTACGTGGACGGCCAGATCTTTTTCTGTCACAAACAGAGGAGGTCTCATTGCACCTATTAATAGCCCGGTACACAAACATTTTACTAATACCAAGCGTATGGAGAGTTTTAAAATTGCATTTGGCTCCATACCTACTTTGTGTAATGCAATCGCAGCGATTCGGTTCTCTTTATCACCCCACTCTATTTTAATATCGCAAAATATTGTACAATGTATTGGTGCCAAAATGAGAAAACACAATGAGCAATCATATAAAAATGACAGATTCCAAATTCAAATGTAATATTTTGTTTATTTTTAATTGTAACAGTATTTATGGCCAAACTAAGTAGGTATATGTAGTGCATTTGTATTATGGATAAATGTGCTCATGGCGTATCTGGTGATGTGGTTATCGGTGCCCATAGTCGTCACAGCAGGAATACTTCTATCCACCTTTAAATATAAGGTGAAAGTTTGACCTACGCTCCAAAACGGAACGTGTCACTATTTCGCAGCAGAAATAGACGAGATGGTGGGCCTATTAATATATAATATAAAATAAATAATAATAATGGTTATCATTAATAATTAATAAGAATATTTCTTAACTTTTTCCTATGTTTGCCTAATAACTAAAAAATAATTACAATTAGAATAGTAGAAATAAAAACTGCTATCTAGTAAATAATCCAATAATATATAGTAGCTAACTCTTTATGTTACGTATTTCTAAGATCTTTGTACAGGTAGTTTTTAAGGACTTTTAAGGTTTTGTTGAAAAGACGCAAACTTTAAACAGTATTTGGAGGTTAAAGTTAGTACTTTGACTTCCTTCTGTTTGCTCTCCAATAAGTCTCCCAATGGACGTTATAAAATTAAATTATTTAGTACAAAACGTAGGTTTTAATAATAAAAATGTATTAACACAACTAATTTTTTCAATAAATTTTTGCTTTTGCAGATTTTTTACTTACAGACTCCACATACATCGAAATATCATCATATTTATGTAGTACATAAGATTATTTAATTTGAAAAATTTCATAATTTTATAATTTTTCTTAGTATGCTCACAGTTACTAGATTTCATGTGAAAATTAACAAAATACTACATTTTGTAATACATTTACAACTAAACAGTTTTTCTTGCTGATTTTTAATCAGTATTTTCAACTTAACAACTGTTGTAGCGCAAATTTTTTCATAAGATCTATTTATGTACCAAAAACCATGAAAACCATATTAACTTCGTTTTAAGGTTAAACATTTAATTCTAATATAATGCAGAATTAATTATTGTATATTTGATTTTTGGTTATTATTTCAACCAAAATCAGTAAAATCATCAAGTATTCAGTCTGAAGAATAGGTTTTCAGGGTTGAAATTACGTCATTAAATGTAAACAATAGTATCCTAATGTTTTGATGTAGCGTTGTTTCGTACAAAATTGGCCTGATTATTATAGCTTATTTTCAAAATACATTAGAATTTTCCTATACTTGTATTATTTTATTTGATTGTGTAATTTTTACATATAGGTTTGCTTGATATTCTAAAATTGGTAATTATGTTCGGCCGTCATGAGATTGCGATCGAGTTAACCTAAATTTAGCCCAAAGCTATAATATTACTACATTTAAGTTCATATATAATAATGATCTATTTTTAACAATATGTATCAACAGTAGTACCGATTTTATAATAAATTTGTGTTTAGATTTTTTTTAGTTTTAAAACTAATATGTAGAAAATCGGACCTGGGGTGCTAGAGATAAGTCATAATATAAATATGACCATGTGTCCGCGCACCGAACTCGTCTGAAATGGTTACCGATCCGTCAGCGTAGAGAGGAGAGAGCGCTTACTACCTTGTTTTCTATTTTGGACTCTGCCCCCTCACCCTCTTACTTAAAATCGCATTTTAGATACTTGAACGCAAGCCATGAGAAAATTCTACGTTCTTCACATAATCGTCTCTTACAATGTCCTATCCATCGCTCAGATTTTTTACATTCTTCTTTCTTTGTTCAGTCCATAATATTATGGAATTCGCTTCCCAAAGAAATCAGGATGATCAGCAATCGCTTTACTTTTAAACTCAAAGTTCGCGAACACATCCACAAAAAACTGGAAGAATCATCTCCAAACTAGTTTATTTCATTTTTCAATTATTATTATTATATTATATATATTTACTTTTAGCCATTCTTAACTATAATACTAAATTGTGTATTTTCATGTGTATTTATATATTATTACTTTACATGTATATTATTGTGTGTAATTATGTGTATGTATGTATTTTACTATTTTATTTATAGGTATATTGAATTGTAGTATGTGTATTCTATAATACTGAGATGTTATTTTAAGGAAGATTTTTGTTTTGAGTTTGTTCTTTTTTTTTTTTTTTGTTTTGTTGTTGTGTTTGTTATTCTTTTGTCAATGCACCTACCATGCATTATCTCTGCACCACCCTATGGTCGACTGGAAGAGAATGCCCATGGCATTAAGTCCGCCTGTGTACAAGTTTTGTTTTGTGCATAAAGTATAAATAAAAATAAATAAATAAATAAATAATAAATATGGTGATATTTGATTTAGGGTCACTACCTAGGGATGAAGCACGGGCAATGCGTTTGTATGATATGAACTTTATTTGAGAAGAAGCATTACAAAAAAGAAACAATTTTCGTTTTCGTTAAGAACTAACATGTGCCACTGATGAAGTTGAATGTAAGTTTTGAAAAGTAACTAAAGGAAAAGTACTTCTCAAAACGCACACTTGTAATTTAAACTCAGAGAGAAGTAACATTATTTTTCTTGAATAATTTCTTCTGATGTTCGACGGTGTTGAATATTCGTATAAGCGATACAAACGGACGAAGATCCCACCGACCCCTGATTGTCGGCCGAGCTGGGAAGTTCGTCCGGGCGTAGCACTTGATACTGTTCTTCTTTCTTCTTTTTTTTCAAATTTTTCTTCCTAATTTCACGTTAATCTGCTATATAAATTCATTACTAGAACCAAAACAGTACAGTTGGCAACTAGTAAACTTAGTGACGAATTAAAATCACGTGATCACTTAATTGCTAGAAATTATCGTTTGTTATCAAGAAAAAAACCTTACATAAATGTAAATAATAATTGTTCACCTGTAAATAGCAGCCGCCAGCGAAGAACGAGTATTTATTGAGTGAAATAAGAAGTCGGTTGCCTTCGGCCGACCTTCGATCGGCGCGCAAGAAGCGAGCACTGTGGCGAATGTCGGGCCGAGGAGCGCGCGGCGCCCGGCGTCGGCGGTGAACGAACTCACCTTGACAAATGCACCATTTGGCATTGTTCGCGGGAAAACCGGCGGCCTTGCGCGCGCGCCGCCGCCCCGCGCCCGCCAATCACAAGCCTTCGCGCCACAGCCTGCGACTGTTTTGGCGGGAATGACTCGTCTCGACCGCTTTGAGCACGTTGCACACAGTCACCGCAGTGCGGCGCTCTTGTCGCTTAATATACCGTTTCAGCATGACCACTGACTCGCCACTGAGGACGAGCCTTCAACCTGACCTTATGAATTTATGAATGATCCACTCACTTGCTTCCATAATTTAAAATTACAATGACAGGATGAAGTAACACCATATTAACTAAACATATTTGGTAATATTTTCAGTTACTCTTCTTTTAGTGTGTTTCTATTTTCTATTCGTGAACAAGCGCACAATTTATGTTAAAAACAACTTACTGAACGAGATTATAATTAGGTTTAGTTAGTCTATACCGCCTCTTACAATTATTCAATTAAAAGTTAATAAGAAGTTGTCTCGGCTACAATATGATGTATCATAGTCACGCACGACTGAAGCAGAGCCCGCTAACTATTTCACACTCAAATTGGCTGATTATTTTCTAGGTTTCGTTCAAGCAGGACATGCATTAGTTGAAATAATTGGTACTGAATTATTCTCTGGTGTTTTGAACTGCATAAATGCTTAATTATTAGGTCGCTGGGTTTATTTCGGCTGTTCCTCTGAGGACAGTGCTTTCTTTTTTTGGAACAGTAAAGATATCAAGTTTTAATATTCAATAAGTAGGCTTCATTGATTTACATTTAAATTGAAATAAATTATTTTAATACTTAACAGTACTATATTCAATTAGATTTTCCTATTACGCTCTACACAAACATCTGTATCATTCGAATTACCCGTGATTTCAAAGAATAATTTGATTTGTTACTTATTTCAATACGTAAAACATTTTGTTACAGCGGTCATTTTTCGATGATTGTAATTATAAAATGGCGGATGCAGCTCCGGCAATGACGTCATCTGCGCGGTGCCGACGCCGGTGCCATCTGTGTTTCGTGTTTCGTGGAAATTTGCTACGGCTCCAAGGCAAATTTATTTTTTCAATTAACATTCGACAACTCGTTAGAACTGTTCTTGAATAAAACGCTCAAAATATCAAGTGATCGCTTATTAAGAATTTTAAAATTAATCAACACATGAAAATAATCTATGAATATTTATAGTTTTGTGACTTTTTGGCGGGAACGCGAGGAGTGAAGTTGTGTGATTTGTTTTAATTTGTCTATTTAGTGTTTCTTCAGGTTTAAATGTGTAATAGCGGTGGTTTATTAACTGTTTATTATCTGTGAAAGTGCACAAATGTGGGAAAGTGAAACAAAGCCGCTGGACGTAACTTCTCGGGATCCTCCAAAAGGTCCACTGAAAATTTTTCAGTAAATGACCACCATTTTACTGAGATTATATTTCATCCCATATCATTTCATTTCATTTCATCCCAGTTGATTAATGTCTCATTTCATTTCACTCCATATTATAATTTTTCATAAGAATATAAATTAAAATAAGACTTGACCTAAAGGTTAGTTACCAGGTCATAAAATCCCTTAAAAAAAGTATTAGACTGAATTTTATTTTTAATTTATGTATTTTAAATTATCTCATTAAAAGGACTTTCTTTGGAAATTATGGAAATGACACTTTGGAAATGATGTTGCTTTGTGATCGTAATATGAATAAATATATTATTATGTTTAAAGTAATAATGTATTTTATTATTAAAATTGCTAGAGGTGTGATGTTAGATTTTATATTGTATAATTACATTTCCTTTTCATCGCAATGCCCTGGGAGATATTTAGAAATAAAATATGGGAATAAGTAAAATAATGCTACGCCGTAGCAGTCGCGTAGCACCAGCCGCTTATATTAAATTGTAATTAGTTACTTTTTTTCCTGAAAAATAAAAAATATTATATTTATTTCATCTCTGCAGTAAAAATGGTAATTAATTCGATTGGTGGTATCCGAAATATCTGGAGTGAACGTGGAGTCAAACGAGCACTTGTAAATAATTCGAAACGTGACAAGAATACAATTATATTGTTTAACATTTTTATTGTATAAGACGCCTTTCGGATAATGTTACTAATATGGGTCATTTCGGGTATACTTTTAAACCTCAGTTTATGAATCAGACTGTTATTAGGATCCTAATTAATGTGATCATCGCTGGGAACCGTAAATGTCAGAACTGGTTTTTGGAGAGGTCGTTTGATTCATATCTTGAAATAAAAATATGTATTATGTGTTTTTGGAACAATCCTTTTTGTTTAGGTGACTTGAAGATAATGTTGGCTAGAAAAAAGAACGTTGGTACAAGTATATATGTAACAACTTAAGCATTTCTACATTAGAATCTTTGGTATTTAAATTTAGACAAACTGTATTTTTAATCTAAAAAGGCAGATAAGTTTACGGGCTGACTGGCTTCAAATGTTAGCGGTTATATATATTACAAGGTTAGGTCGATGTTATAAGTAGTTGCATTGGAAAAACGATTTAATATCCCACCCCATTTAGATTGAAATACTTGATTACGTCATGACAGCAAAATATGGCCTACCTACCTACCGGTATTCTAGACCAGAAATAGAGTAGAAGCAGAAGACTTCGGTATTAAAGAAAAAGTATTAATCTCTAAATTAAACGGTTGTCTGGCAGAGATCGCTTTTAGTTAGCGGTAAGACCGCCTATTTTACAAATCTATCTGCTTTTATATTGTTTTTGAATGTAAATTGTGTTTTGGTGTGCAATAAAGGGTATTCTCTCTCTCTCTCTCTCTCTCTCACCTTCTATTAATATTAATTTAAGCCATAGACGAATAAAAGGCATTTTGTCTTGGAGACAGAAATAAAAACTTTTACGGCAAACAACGTTTCAAATTACATAAATTTAATTAATTAGTATCATTTTAAAACATTTCCATTAGCGTTTCGAATTTAATATTAATATTTTATTTTGTGATAAATTAATCTCAAATGGTATTAATATTTTTCGAAGGAAATATAAAGTAATAATTAAAAAAATTATATAAGAATATTTCGAACCTTTTCAAAAACATAATTAATAGAACAGGTTCTGGTAGGTTAATATTAATATATTACAAAATTTTATATGATAATAACTTGAAAAAGTTTTGAGCAATTAAAATATGTTTACATATTTTGTTTTAAAACCCGGTCGACCTCTAAAAGGAAAGCAGCGCGGCAGGTTCGGACAAACGGTGACTCACTGAGCAGAGAGTACAGTCTTCGCAATAATATTTACATTTAGTTTCTTAAAAACCTTCGCATCCTAATAACTTACGCTAATAAGTTGAGAAGGAACTGGAACTTATTGTTTTTTTTACATACTTTGTTTACTTGAATTGCATAATATTTATTTAAGGTAAATAAAAGGTAATAATAGTGATTAAGTCTTCAAAGCTCTGAGGTCGACATAAATGTTGAAATAAGACGATCATACGGCTCATGTGGTAGTGAATGGTGAGAGTCTCTACTCATCTATCTCATCGGCAATAGTTAAAGGCATAGATGAGATGCTGAAAACTTATTTTCAACATTCTTGGGGATTTAAATGATACGTAACAAAAATGTTTTCTATAAATGCAATTGGCATGAGCATAGGTATTTCAGCCAGTAGTTCTGCTGCGATGGTGTACACTGCGATGTCATTGTGAAACAACAGGAATATTTTATTAAACTATTTGCCAGAACATTCAACGTAAAAATCTTACACATCACAGAGATAATTAAACGATGTAGGTATTATCTATCTATATATATAAAAATGAATTGCTGTTCGTTAGTCTCGCTAAAACTCGAAAACGTCTGGACCGATTTAGCTGATTTTGGTCTTGAATTATTTGTGGAAGTCCAGAGAAGGTTTAAAAGGTAGACAAATATGAATATGCTCGGAATTAAATAAAAATAATTTTTTTTTTGTTTCCTTTTGTTTGTTTTAAGTTTATTTTATACAAAAGTTTAGGTCTTTTATTTATCGATTGAGGCACTACGAAGTCTGCCGGGTCAGCTAGTACATACATAAAAGAGTGTATCAAACATATTACGCAGACATAAAAACACAAATAGGTACTTTTTATATACGTTTATACATTATTTATATTACGATTTACAAAGTTATCACTTACACGGGCCTGTGTCTTAAGCGCGCGAGGGCAGGCCGTGAGTCAGGTGTCATTCACCCGACTGGAAACGTCATCGAGATAACTAACGTGCTCTTCGCAACACTTTTAATGTGAGGATCGCACATTTAAAAATTAGCAATCGGTCTTAATTAAGCTCGTTTTCTTTTTAATCCAAGGGTTAAGGGAAAAACTATGTCTTAGTTGTCCCCCAAACTTAAAACAAATTGGAATTAAGGTTCTGCGCTATAAACGATGGAGATTAAGACGAGATGCTCTGTTCTTTTCCCGCAAAGCTAATGTCGGTAAAAAATTGCTTGGTGCACGTGAACATTGACGTCATTTTCCACTATATTGCCTTCTCTGTCTACCATTAATAATTTAAGACGCTTAAAATATTCTTATTTTTTCCATAGATTTTATAATAATTGTAAATTTTTTCATAGGCTGGTCATATCGTTAATTTTTAATGAGACTGTAACAATTTACATATGTAAACGAGCAATTACAAACTTAGCCATGAATGGTGTCCTTTTTAGACATTCTATGTAAATATTAAAATGCAATCATAATCTATGCAATGCTAAAATATGAAACGAATATATTATTACTAAAAACGCGCCTACACATGTATATTATATGATTTGGCTTATATAATTAATGATCATTAAATACTCATCTATAGATTTAGTAGATACAAATACTTCTCAAAAAATAATGTTATATATTTTTACTGCCTTTGAAAGCACGGACGTGGGTCATAAACACAATAATGCCAAAGAAGCGGTCACAGCAAACAAAGTGCTAATAGGACAAGTAAAATGGCTCATGATTATTCCGCACAAATTCAAGTAATGAATGCTCTATGTTCGAATCTCAGTTAAAATCGATAACGGTTAAAATAAAAAGTAAATGTAACTCAAATTTTGTGTTCAATGATTTAGAGTTGTACGTCTAAATGCGTGGTATCTACGGATAACTTGTCGAAGGTTTGTTATAATCTTATTAGTAAACTAGCTGTACCCGTCCGCTTGGCTGTGTATTTAAAATTAACATCATTATTACTCACCCCCATAAAGATTCTCATCATTAACGCCCCCGCAACTGGTGTAGGGAGTCCAACACTCATAAATATTAGCCTATCCATTAAATACATGTATTTCTACATGGATACCAAGTTTCAAGTCAATCGGATGCACGGTTCAGTAGTTATAACGGAACATCCGTAAAAACCACTGTACATTTATATATTAGTATAGATTAAATTGAAATTTTTGAATAATTCAGAAGGAATCTGTTTATATTTTCATTAACCTTTAATTCATTTATTATTGACGCTGGTAAAAAAATATCTACTGGAATGAACTGGTCTGATGCTGTTATCCACATCGCTCCGCAGGTGACAGCGGAAGTACGGCGCCGCATTACCAATTGAGTAGTCACTGTTAGGCATTACTGAGCCGATAGCCTATTCCTAGTCTCGACATATTTCCTTTCTTTTCTTTTGTAATAACATTTTTGTAATTTATACTTGGAATAAAAGTTTATTGTTTTTATTGCAACCCAGGGTTTTGAGATTCGGTTACGACCTTGCATTGTTTTGTATTCTTACTTAACGCAACTTAATCGTGAGGTTAAGTTTTTTTTTTTAATGAATTATTTATCAGTCAGTCGAACATCCGGGAATGTGAATCACACATCGGACCACCGCTATTGGCACTGGTTGATGTCAATCATTTCGTATGATGAGTAATAGAAATGGTCTAGTATTATATAGGTATGTTATTGCAGTGAAACAAATTAGTTTTATAATCTTATACCTTTAAACGAGCAATTCTTGTATATATATATATAATCTGAATCTCGGAAACGGCTCCAACGATTTTCATAAAATTTAGTATAGGTACAGGGGATTTTGATAAATCGATCTAGCTACTAGTAGTACTACTACTAGCTACGATTTATTTTCAGAAAATGTTGTTTTATTCGTGTCTTCAATAATCAACTCTTTCCGACAGCGAATAATAATACTATTTTTCTTGATTGAGGGCAACTAACCGCTCTTAAGACACAACAAGATGGCGTCATCAAAAAAAAAAAAACGAGCAAAGCTTGGTCATCATCTAGTAATACGAAATAGTATGAAACGTTTTCACGATTTTGTATGTGGATACTAGCGGAAGAATGAACGGAGAAGGATTTTTGATTTTCTGTGTTTTGTACTGTATGTCTCATGAGGTTCTACTCTCAGTTCCAAATAGTTGTTAGAGATTATTCTTATGCAATTATATTTTTTGTCACCACTACACCGGTCAGTACGTTTCTTGAATTTTTTTTAATTGGCGTCCTTGGAATGTGTGTTCTATTACGGTATTTTTCGAAGGCTATAACCATGTCCAAACGAGGCATTATTAACACCTTGACCGATTTCTGTAGAAAAATAGCAATTAATATACAAGCTTTCTTCTATATAATTGTTGTCCTGAAATCATATTTCTCCTACCTTTAGTTCGTAGCTTTTTTTTTCCGGGAGCTTATTCTTTCTAATAATTACGCGTAATTTAAAAATTAATTCATGTATTTTTAATTAAGGTCCCAATGAATAATATAAACCACAGCTAAATAACTTCAGTCATGGTAGAGATTTTCAAACGCGCGATCGAAAACCTGTTTACGATTTGAATACAACTAAAGCTAAAGTAATTTCCTAGCAACTAACTCCTAAGAAGTTATATTAATAGAGCATTTGCGAGGCAGACGTTTTTTCTTAACCTTAAAAACAAGAAATACTAAACAAATTATTGAAATATGTCCCTGTAATCATTAAAAATATGTTTTTCCTTTCCGAAAGTGACGCATTATTAAAACTGATTTCGTAATAGCACGTACCGGTCGCCTGCAATCATGGGTCTAGTTCCATCCAGATTGAATCCAGTTTTGATTTGAAAAAGAAAACCCACTAAAGTTATAAAATATTATCAATGTAGTCGAATTCAAATATGAATTATTAAGGATAACTCGTAAACTAATGGTCAGCTTTTGATCAAATTTAAATGGAGCCACATGACTAACCTAGCACCAGCTCTCAAATAAAAAGAATCATCAGAATCGGTTCACCTACAAAAAAATTCTAAGGTACACCCAATTAAAGAAGTAGTCGAATTGAAAAGCTACCGCATATTTTTTGAAGTCGATTGATAATATTTTCCATTGCAAGCGTGTCTTTTATATTTCAAGGATTCACATGGACTTGTGGCCACATTTAAAACATATTTTTTGTTGAAGTTGTTGTGGAAATAATTATTTAAAGTAATTTTCTTTTAAATTCACGTGGAGTAAAGGACTTTAGTAGTTCTAGTACTTAAAAATTCGTGTCTAATTCAATGGTGCAGAGGTGCAGTCATAGGAATTTTAATACACTACAATATACATATTTGCTTCCGAAAAAGGAATTGATAATATTTCTCGATTAGCGTGGCTAGGGTGGTAGGGACATGTGATGCGTAGAGAACAGATGCATGTGACTAGGAGATGTATGGAAATGGTAGTGCAAGGTAGAGGGGAAAAGGTCGACCGAAGAAAACATGGATGGAGTGTGTGAATGATCATATGAGAGAGAGAGGAGTAAGTGTTGAGATGACGGCTGATAGAAGAGAATGAAACAGAAAAATTCGCTGTGCCGACCCCACCTAGTGGGATAAGGTGGAGAAAAAGGAGAAGAAGACTATTTAGTTTTGGTTTCTTTAATTTTCCAGGTACTATCATACTTAGCCAGTTTTCTATTGATTTATATTTATCTCCGTCTTGTATGCGTCCTTCGTGATCTGTAAAGATAAAAAAAATTGGTTTGGTTAAATTGAATTTTAGTGAGTAATATTGGTTAGTTAGATTAGTTAGTTGAGTAAGTGGCGATCTGTAATTACTTGCCTACTAGGTACATAGTTTCAATGACTTCTACAAATAAGTGAAGTTCAAATGATTCAAAATGTGTTTTCCTCAAAACATATTACTGTTGCATTCGGTAGTTCCCATGTGACGGAAATGGCTCAAAATATATATTTATGATAAAATAATAAAAAAATAACCAAAACATCAAAAATCTTCTTTCAATCAATACTGTACAAATTGTGGTTATTGTATGTATAAAGTTTGACAATCGATTGAAGTTAGTCAATTACAGTCAAAGTACACAATTAAAAACAGCTGACAGAAAGCAAGAAAAGCTTCATGTCATGGAGGTATTTCAGCCAGCCGCTTCACAAAAATGTGGAAAAACGACAGTCTCCAAAAGTTCCGCACAACCCTGTTCTTCATCAGGTAATTTATAGGAATTAATGGGTTGTTAGTGGCAGTCAACAAATTGCGTCAAATGAGTCATGATTCTCCGAAAAGAGGGAACGATTTAGGAGAACGAGATTTTTTTATCGCTTTAAGAGTTCCCTCATATATTGTATGAGTTCTAAAATGTTGCAACAAATAAAAATCTTTTGAAGATTTCTATCAGAGCCGGAACATCTGTCTGTCTCTCTCGCATGATTTGCTGTGACATCATAAGCCGCAATGGCCATCCCTATGCTATTATTTAGCAAATTCTCACGAGCCTTGAAATAAAATTGTTAGGCTTAACTTAGGTAAAACACAGTTTACATAATCGTAATTTTCATTTCATTCCCTCTTTCACAACACCGTGGCTTGACATATTTGAGTGTGTATCTATGTTATCAGCGGCAGTGTTCTGATAATTGCAATGTCGTATGTGACGTCAAATAGCTCAGCTGGTGCTCGGTATCTGGTATAAGTTATTTCGTTTTAAAAAAAACGATAAAAATTTCGATTTCGGCAAATCAAACAAAGCCAATAACAACAGCTTACGATAAAATGTTGAGCGCGTTAATAGTTCAGTTTTAATTTTTTTGATTAATTAAAAATAAACTGGTTTTCAAGACAAATTTGTTTAAATAAGCATAGCTTTCATTGGGTCTCTAATGCTCTTTATGGTACTGTAGTTTGTAGGCTCCAGTTGGTGTTTTCAACTGAAAATAGCTAAGCTACTTTTTTTAATTTAATGATCAAATAGCCTATAAAAGAACGAGAGAATAAAAATAATATTTCTTATGTAGAGCCCATGGAGAACAATAATCTAATACCACTGTCCATACAAAATATCTCTATATAGAGTTCATATTTATAATTATCATGTTGAAATCTATGAAAGCAAACGCAGCTAGGCGAAATTTGTGACTTATAAGTTTAATTATAAATATATTTTTTAATTGATCTTAAAACGAAAATATTAGTTCTAGTTGATCTAACGTATATCATGAACATCACGCGGTTGTCAAATAGGTTTTTTATTTATTTATTGCTGATGTTAAGTGGTTATCGCAACAAATAGATATGGACAACGTAAATGTTGCCAATCTTTTCTAATATTTAATTTCAGATCGGTGTATGTATGCTGACTTAACAAAAGTATTTTAGTCTTATATCACATGCAGACCCTACAATGAATTGTAAGTTATGTGTATAATTTCACATTACTCTACATTCGCTCCAATATATCTCTTTTTTGTCTACCTAATGTCAATAACCTCGAGGGGTTATGCTCGTTTCACCGATTACGTAGGCTCACGGGGCTCAACCTGTGAGAATTTGCTAACACTAGTCCTAGCGAACTGCTTCGCTACTCACTTAGAAGATCCGCCGAGAAACTCAATGGGTTCTGTCTCATTTAATTAGTTTTCAATCAATCATAAATTGTCACTTACAAATCACAAGTGCCGTTACCATCCAAATGAAACTAGACAAAAGATCGTTCTAAAAATAAACCAGAATAATTTCACTTTCACTGCGCATATTTCGGAGCGTTAAAATTAGGGTTCCGATGGTTTTCCTGTTGTATGCTTGTTGTATGCTTGCCTGTTGTACTACTTTTGACAAGTTTGTGAATACATACGTAAATCAAGAAATTACTGTCTATAAACATAAATCACAATTAATGGAAATATTAGGGTTCAATTCTCGTGTCATTTTATTGATTGTGAAAGAAGGAAAATATTTGAAACATAAGATTAAGGACCATTTTAATTATTTCTATGACAAGCGAAAACCTAAAATTAATAAACCCTTTTTTTATTGTTTTTGTCTACATTACTTCATCGCTATATGCAGAACCATCGGAACTTTGTTCACTCTTGTTTTTTTTTCTATGTTGGTGTTGGCACGATCGGTTGGCGTTCCCTCAGGAATGCAGCACGAAACCTGTTCAACAGCTGTGCTGTGATGTAACGCGCACAGAGCTCTTTTTTGTCTAAATACGTCATGATTGATTCGATAGTTATCCAAATTCGAATGACCATTCATCATTTAAGCGCTCCTATAAAAATATATTTTACAAATTATTATATTTTTAGTTTTTTGTTTCGTTTTATTTCCGAACGGTCATAATTCGAATTCAAAAGATTTTATTCAAACCTTTGCCCACGCTATTAAATCGTCTCGACTATGGCGTCTATACCATGGTATACTCGTATATGTGTTTCAAATTGTGATATAGACGTGTGCAGTTTTAAATAAACATAAACAGGCCTTAAATATTTTGTGATAAAAAATTAGATTTGCGATAGTAAGCGATTATCAGATTGACAAAATCAACTTAGTTGTATCAACTGAAAACACTAGTTTCGGGTATAGGGTTGTTCCAAGTCATAACGTTAATTTACTTTATATACTCGAATAGACCGAATTGGATTAGCGTAGTATTTGTTCGAAAGAGTTTATTGACATTAGCGAGTTCCAATAAAAATAAAACGTTAAAATATTTTGAACCGTATACGATAGGACGATAAGACACATACTCGTATTTTATAGAAACGAAAAATAACTCAACAATACATTATCATTTAGTGATTTAGTCGTACCTATTATTTTGTAAATGTCATTGAAAAGGTCAATAGCCTTTCGAGATATCGATTCTTGATGTACCTACGCGTAATATGTGTAATTCTGTAAGTTTTTTGTGCAATACAGTTTAGTTCAAAACATTTATGAGACGAATGACTACGGAGAGATCTTTAGACGATCTGGTGTTTTTCTCGGTTGATCAACGGTTCGAAGTTTATTATCCAGAACTAGGAAGAGGCTGGAAGGTGGTAACTACCCATGCGGTCTGCGTCATCGTAGGGCGTTTAATTAGTAATTCAGAGAACGCCGCTGCCCATATTCCGGTTAATCTCTTTTATGACACCCACGGTAGAATATCAGGAATGGGATTATATATAAATATATATAACCTTCACAATGTTGTTGGCGCGATCCAAGTTTCATGGAAGACCAATTTAGCCTATACAATTAAATTTAAGTTTTATTTATTTATTTTTTATTGCTTTGATATGTGGACGAGCTCATAGCCAACCTGGTGTTAAGTGGTTACTGGAGCCCATAGACATCTACAACCTAAATGCGCCACACACCTTAAGAATTAGAATCATTTTAAAAATAATCACCGTTCGATGATTCAATCAGGCAAATCGAATTTAATAATTGACGTGTTCCTTGCACGATAGAAACAGAGCGGTACTTAGAAAGGGAATTATTATCTCATTCGGAATAATGAATTTCAATAAACAACAGTTACACAACAAGTGATCAGTTGGAAGTTGCTAAAACATTATTCGTGTGCGTTTTGTGCGCCGCTCCCGTTTGAGTAATTTTAGCCCGTACCGTCCGTTCGTCCATTACTGTCGTAAACGTGCTCCAGCAGCGTTTTTAACGCGACAATTTCTACTTACTTTTACTGCACAGACAATTAATTATTGGGGGATCGATAATCGATCCTTATAGCCTCTACTGAAATAACGATTATATTTTTATGATATGAACTTCACACGTAATAAAAGAAAACATACTGTATATTTTATTGGTTATGAAAACGATTTGGGTGACATGCCTAAATTTTTTATACATACAGGCTACCGCCTCTCATGGAGTCCGCTGAGTATTCCCAAAGGCCATTTAAAGTCTTGTTAGCGTTCGAGGCACATCAGAACGGTACTAATGCTTCTATTATTACGTAGATTTTCTAAAATTTATAAGGAATATCTATTATATCATAGTCCACTCCTATATTAATTAGGATATCTCAAATTCTTGAGAATTCATTGAACAGCTACAAAAAAAACATTGTTAAATGTTAAATCTGCGTCTAAACTCGTGTGACCATTGAATCAATTACAAAATATGTTGATACATTTACGAAACGGAAAGAACAATAGGTCTACAATTTTTTTTTATTGCTTTGATGGGTGGACGAGCTCGCAGCCCACTGGTTACTGGAGCCCATAGACATCTACAACGTAAATGCGCCACCCACTTTGAGACATAAGTTCTAAGGTCTCATATATAGTTACAATACATTATTTGATTATCATTTTCCTACGTTTGTTGATTGGCACACTTCATTCACTCTATCACGTTATGCGGTGGATTGTTCGGCACATACGTTAACGTTAAACTTGACCGAATATTAAAGGAAAACTAAATAATTAGATCATTTATTGAATTGGTATAGACGACATATTAGTATTGGTCTTATAATGATGTCATTTGCAAAATACTTGTGTTCGGTTTACGTGCGTGTATGTATTTAGTCAAGTGGCCTTGTGTATGTTAGTTTAAAACAGTGAGCTCGGGTTTCAATTGCATCTTACTGTGGTCGGCAATATTTTAGAAACAAACAGACTCAATTATCACTCTTAGAATAATTACTAACTAGCGACCCGCCCTCGCTTCGCTTCAGAAACTGTAATTTATTATCGATTTCTCCAATATTTAATGGATGTTATTATACATATAAACCTTCCTCTTCAATCACTCTATCTATTAAAAAAAACTGCATCAAAATCCGTTGCGTAGTTTTAAAGATTTAAGCATACATAAGGACAGACAGATATAGGGACAGAGAAAGCGACTTTTTTTATACTATGTAGTGACAGACGAGTATTCACCGCTGGATCCTTAGCCTCATTATTAAGCTATCGTATCTTTATGAACATTATTTTTGTTGATATAATATTTTTAATAATTACACGAATGATTTATATCACGAAATGCACGGAATAAATTAGTTTTGACCGTGTAAATACTGGTTAATGTCCTAATTAAGGAATATTTGACTACGGCCGTCATAGTTCGTTAATTGATTAGATTATCCACTCGTTCCGGATCCGCTCGAGATCCAATTTCATACATTCATAAACGTAATTAACATAGAAATAGTTAATGATTTAAAAATCAAATACCTAATTGTTACGTGTTTCTTATAGTAAAGTTTTTTAACCTAACTAAAGTATTAGGTACCTATATTTTTTTCTCCATAAACAAATGGGTCCATCATAAAAGCGATTAGAAACGACATCATTAAAGAAAATAATAATTGACGAACGTATTATCAAATTCAAAGTCGGCTGGTTTGTGAATCGGTACTTTTCCAACTAGTTTGTCCCTTATCGTCACGTATCATCGGCCATCAGATACGTGAGGATCGATAGCCGGAATGCTCTTATTTGTTTAGTCTGGAACGGCGCCAAAATTTTCCGGAAACTTATAGGCGTGTGTTCGTACATTTTTTCACATTCCGTTCTAAATATATTAGTGACGACGTGAGTATCTCGCGTGACGTGCGCTGACGCCGCATGGCCCACGTCAGCGCCCACCGAATCACGCGCTCCTCCCCCCAAAGCCATCCGATAGCACATCGGAAAGCAATAATTAATATCCGTTGAGGTGTAATGTTTGAACTGCACACGTGAACGTGTTCGGCCAAACATAATTTTGGCAAATCCAAATCGGTTGGCAACAGTCGTTCGCTCTTTTAGTATTCGATTTAAGGTCACGTAAGCCAAGGTTGTTCGGTCGTGTCCAAATAAACAAGGACTTTGAACATATCTTGGTCGAATTAATTTCGCGTTTTAAGAAATGAACGAGATACGGTAGAGATAGTTCATTAACGATGCTTGTGACAACTTTTATAATAAACATAGTAATGACGGGTCATGCTCCGCTGTGACTCATTTATTGAATATCCAAACGCGCCACCAGTTGTACATTCATGGTACTATGACATAAACCTTCCCTGAACTACTAGCAACGACTGAACAAAGTTTTATCACGATTATATGAATATATTAAAATGCATAGAGGACAAATATACAAACATTCTTATTTATTTATGCTGTATGCTTTTGACGTACTTTGTCTTAAATCTCCTTTAATATTTCTTCTATTTCTACTCGTAAATGACTTCCTACTTTATATTTAATTCTATTATGAAATCGATTTTTTTTCAGTATTCTAAATATAAAATGTCAAGTAGGTACTGAGTGCAAAATTTAGATAAATATTTTAGTGAAAACATCAAAATAGTTATTTTCTATGTATTTATAGCATTGTTACATGGACATTAACGTAAATAGCGAGTTTTTGGCAGGTGTACCGATCTATTTACAATTGCCAGAGTGGCCGGCTATTTCAGTTTGCAGATAATGCACACATCCCCTTCTAGTACTCAGCTATTATTGTTTCTTTTGTATATTTGAACGTGTTTAATTTAAAATTCAACGCCTACAGGAATATTAAGGTAAATATTAAACGATAAATAATGACCACAGCTACGTATTTGACCTTAACGGAATTAATGTAATGTCATTCGTTCTAGTACCGACAAAAATTTAATTAGATGATATCTCTTAGAATTGTTTTTATCATTGATCGGTGTTAGGTACTTACAGCTCACCCGGTTTTAAGGTCTGGTTTTATATTCACAATCATATTTCACTAAGTTATGTTTTATCTATCAGAAAACATGAATATTTCGCGCTCGAAATATACAGAGTGAAGGTAGCTTAGCTTATTAGCTAAACCATATTATTATATGGTTTTCTTATAACCAAGTTAGTGGTTACCATCGCCCATGAACATCAGCAATGCCGGAGCAGAGCTAATAAGCCACTGCCTACCGTTAAAATGAGATGATGAGGATACCTAGATGATAAATGATAATGACATATTGACGCAATAATTACGCATGAACGCAGACAAGGTAACAGATTACAGAACTAAGTAATTTTAGCAGAAACATATCAAGCATATCTCAAAAGTTGACACTAAATAAATAGGAGGGCAAATGCATTGTCTTGGATTATCAGAATGTAAACAAGCATCAGTGCACTATCTGATAAAGAGTGAATTATTGTGCATCTTGTGTCTTGAATGCAATCGCAGTTTGCTTCGCGGCACGCCTTTATCTTTGCTCAAATGCAAGAGAACAGAGCATAATTTCTATATCTTATAGCCATATAAGGTGTTATTGTAGTGTAGCAAACAAATGGTGCGCAAATGACATTGTAATGGTAGTTAATATTGAAATATGTCTCTAGTGATTGCAGAGAAGAAGATTAATATTATAATTTTTATTATTTTATTGGAAATTAAATAAACGATTGGTTTGCATTAGAGATTGATTGTCAGATACATAAAGTACATTTACTGAATATTTACTTAAATTTGGTACTGTTTTTATTGTTATTTTGAATAACAATAAAAATATGTAGGTAATAATGTTATGTGAAAAAGGTACTTATGAAGCGGAATGAGATGAAGTTGAGATTATTAATTTGAGATTTTAATCAATTGGTGAAATTACGTGAAACGAGTTGAGATGGGACGAAATAAAGTCGCAGTAAAATGGTAGTTGTTTACTGAAACTTTTTTAGTTTACTTTTTTTTTTTTGTTGCTTAGTTGGGTGGACTATATAGTTACAACGGCTGCCCCACCATTCAAACCGAAACACATTACTGCTTCACGGTTGACATAGGCGGGGTGGTGGTACATACCCGTGCGGACTCACAAGAGGTCCTACCACCAGTAATAACTACTAAAGTAATAATTACTTTTTGGAAGAAGCCGTGGAGTCAAGTCCAGCGGTTTTGTTTCATTTTCCTACATTTATGCACATTCACTGATGCTAAAAAGTGAATAAACCATCGTTAAGTACACGTTCTAACCTGGAGAAACACTAAATTAACAATATAAAACAATTGACACATCTTCGCTATTCGTGTTCCCGCCAAAAAGTCTTCCCGTAGTGTTTCAAACGCATTGCTTGAAGAGTATGCCCATTGTCATTTTATTTTTTGTTCGTGTCATTAAATAATTAATCTACACTATTCTACAATTTTAGTTTATGTTCTACTATTGTATCTAAACACAAAATTGACAAAGCAGTTCGCATTAGTTGTGCTAGAGTAGCTAGAGGCATCAACGAAAATCTTTATGTGTGAATTTTTGTGTTCGTTACATATTACGTTATTTGTATTAAATAAAACCTATTATAATTACACTTAAAAAAAATTGAGCTAGCGAAAACCAAATATGATATGGGAGATGAGATGTATATGGGATCTTAATTATATCCAAATAGCGAAAACAATATGGTATCAGCACCAAATGAGCTAGGTACCCTACCTAACCACATTTTGCTAGCTAGCGCCATTTATAATTAGGCCTAATTCCTAAAATTCGACAAGGATATCATAAATTTATATAGTTTTCGTGTTATCGGCAAGTTCCAAGTAAAGATAATTAAATACATTTACAAATTATCTTTGTACAGTAATGATCCTTAATTACATAGATTTGAATAAAAGACTATTTCCAAACGCATTTGTGTGTTTCATAGCGTGTTTTCAAATATATTTTGTTTCATTTTAAATTGTGGTACAAAATTATTAAGGAGAGGTCTAAGTTATCGTGAAAAAGTTATGAAAAGTCGATTTCATTTTCAACCTAAATCATGTACTTTGTTTTTTGGTTTAAAAATACATAAATTAATCATCAAAATGGTGGCATCAATTGACGTTGTTCGTATTGATCAATAAGTTAATTAAATAGTAATTACAATTACTGATTATTTTAAATTGTAAATTTAAATGTTGAACTATATACAATTTACAAATCAAATGCACGAAAATCTATCATTACTTTAAAACAAACAGTAAAATTAACGATTGTAAAATAAAAATGTAACTCAACAATTTTATCAGTCTTAATTATTATTTTATCGTAAATAATGTTAGTTTTGTCTATGATTCTAAATTGGTTGGCTTTGAGATCTATATCTGTCGTATCCGATTGTGTTCACAACATTAAAATTTCCGTCTATATACATAGATGTACCCATTGGGATTTAAAGTCTATATACTAAATAGCTTGATTTAAGTAAGTAAGTCCGACGAAAGTAATTATTTATTTTTGGATATTATCTTTATTTCAGAAACAATAGAAACAAATTAAGCATAGCGTTTTCCTTTGTCTGTTATAGAATAGTGTTTGGTATTACCCGGCCGCGACAGGTCTCGACAGGTTGCACGGAGGCGATGGCCGGGGTCCCAACGATAACCTCGACCACTTAGATCGGACGCATATTGCACGTCCTCAGTGTCCAACGTGTAAGTATACGTACAGATAAATATTATAATATCAATCGCAGGCCGAAATTCAAGGCAGTTTTCGCATATTTTGCCCTAGAACCCCGAATTTAACAGATCGATTATTCTCGCCTAAAACTCAAGGTAGAGAGAGATAGCGACACTTTGGACGGAGACGTCGTATAATATGCGGTGGCCTTTGGGCCTTTGTTGCTACCCAGAAATAAATGTAAATTTTATTAAATAAATATTACTCCTCGAGGGAAGCAACTGACAAAACAACTGCAGTTAATTAAATCCATTACTACCTATATATTTATTTAATGTACAGACCATTACTTATTCAGCACGTGGCCTCTACTTGGTCATATTACTAAGTTTTGAGGTTAGATCGAATTCGATGAGGTGTATTTTAATGAATATAATGACTATATCGCTTTTTTCCATATTTGGTATTAGTCAATAAAGTGCTGTTATCAGTGGCAATGTCGCAAAGTTCAGCGTTCGAACTGCGACGGCGGCAGTCGGCACTTGACGTCACGCGCATGATAGCTCCTTTATCTTTCGCATGCTATGTTACCACGATTTTTTCGAGCAAAATTCAGTATATTCTTAAACAGTACTTTTATCATTTTCAGAGCATTCGCAATTTATCATGGTGTAGGTCATAAATGTGTTTAAATCATAAACCAATCACAAGCAACGTGTTCATATTTTATTCGTTTGATTTGCCTCGAAAATATTCAGCGAGCAACGTGCTTATTTATTGAGGAAGGTTTAATAGCGATAGCTCCAGCTTTCAAAGACTTGGACAGGCGTAAGATAATTTATAGAAAAAAAGAAGAGCGGAAATGCTCGTCCGTCTGTCAATGCGGCGACAATGTCGTGCTATTTTTGTTAAACGAGCGCTTTATTTCAGTTGGTCGACGGCGTGAACGTCCGCGACGGAATTTCGGCCGCAAGGAATCTGATTCCGTTAGTTGCAGCTAGAGGCAACTGTAAGAGCGCCCGTCCGCGTGGACGTCCACACCACTGGCGCCGGGCGACGTGACGGTGGCGTCTGCCCACCTCTGTGGCCGCGTGCCGACACCCCCTCTATGACAATGCCATTCGTTTCATGCATAAGGAAAATTCGAGATGCCGCTGACTCATCAGCCTGTTGACTGACGCCGTCGCGCTGTCCGCGTGGTAACACACTATCTCTATGAATATTTCCCTCGTTTTAGCCTTTAATAAAGGGGTTTTCAAATTATTCCTTCTCCATTGCACCTTACCTTAAAAACCGATCTCGCTCTACGCGAATCCACAGATAATTTGAAATAAGTTGTCCATCGAAGCCACACACATTTTATATTTGCACAATGATCCGTTCACGAGCTGCACTAAACGTCAGTCAGTGGATGGCCGGTTGCACTGTACGCACGCATAGACGTCGTGCAGACCAGCGAGCGCTCACGGAACTGACTGCGTCGGCGTTCCATTTGGGTCACTGTCATACAGTGGTGGGTAGTGGGGGACACGCGTTCGCCAGTTCGCCTCTGAAAAATTAGCGTCTCGCGAATATGCTTCATCGACGCGGGCGTTTTCCCTCCAAGCCGTGCACCAATGGGCCGCGTTCGCGCCACTGCCGTTCACTTGCTGCGCTGACAGTTTTCGGTGTTCATCGTCGCTTTCATTATTTTGCTACGCGATTAACAACTTGGATCCGATGATTTTCTAATGTTTATAATGTTAAGTTTAAAAGGTGTTTTAAATGTCTCATTTTAATAACTGAAAAGCTATTCTTTGTAATTTTGACAATTTTACAAAAATAAGAATACCGAAATGATTAATGTTAATGATTTAGAGCAGTGTGCTTTTTTTCGCAAACTAGGTCAAATGTATACGATATATGTAAGTGACTTTCTCGAAAACTCTTAATTAAACACAAAACTTGAAGAAAACTCTGTTATTTACTGATCTTTAAATAACGAATAAACTTGCAAGTCATAATCTGAAAATTATATTCATTCATAGGCCTTGTGAGTTTCCGGATTCTCATTGCCGTTTCTTTATCATGCGGACACGAAGCGGGCAATCGTTCTGTCATTTTAGGCACCGTAAGAGTACATTCAAAACGGTTCTGCGGTATTACAAAAGCCTCTTAAAATGTGGGTCATCAAAATTTCAAATAGCTCGAGTTGAAAACCGCTTGAATTGTTTTCCTCTTTGATTTCTAGTTAAAATAAAATTCGAATGCTTTCATTCATAAATCAGGCGCCATTTCGTCTGTTGCGTTCGCTTTCGGAGAAAGTTCTGACGGACCGGACCGTTCGATCGATCAAAATGAAATATGCGTTCGAAGCCTCTCTGATTACGAGCAATGAAGGTTTTATGAGAAAGCGTATGACAGGTTAAAATCTATAAATAAATACGGACATAGAACTTGAATGTAAGTGCGGAGATTTTAGAACGTCTTTGATTAGATCACGACCGTGTTTTGTACGTGGGTTTCAATTCACATCTATTCTGTGCTCGTTTAAAAGTTTATTGACTTTTATATACGTTTTGGAGCTATTTCGGAATCGAACAGCTTTTCGTTATTTTTTAGCGTTAATTTTACGTTTTATTTTCTAATAGTTTGCGTTAATCAGAATAATGTGGTTAGTCAAAATTACTCAAAATAAACATACCGTATTTTTTTTTTTGTTACAGGATTAATATTCGTCTGTGATTACCAAAACTGCAATGTTCAAAGCGGCGGAAAATTGTAAATGAATGAAATTAATGCGCTGTAAGAGTATACATACTTTTATTAGAATGTTAGAACATCACTTACTTCGATTTTATTTGGAGCATAGGTTAAATTTAAATATGGCGGAACTGTTGTAACTCGCATTGTAGGTAGCGACTTGGTTGTATCCAATGAAGCATTGCTGAAGTCCATGAACGTAAAGTCTTTTTTTTTATCCCACCTATGCTGATAGCCTTGAGAGGCTATATCAGCTTCTCCTTGACGTGTAGGTGGTGAGCTCACGGGGCTCAAGCCGGGAGTGTTGCTAACACTGGCCCTAGCAAGAGCAGTGCTTCACAGAATCTACCACCGGATTAGAAATGCGAACCACTGAGAAGATCCGGTGAGAAACTCAGTGGGCGGAGGCCGTCTATACTTTTGTCTAAAATGGGAATAAAAGTCACTACTTAAAAGGAGACTAAATCGCAATTTGAAACTCCAATAACACCAAAGTGAATGTTTTCTATCAAACACTTTCCACGTGTCTTGTCTTGGACATGTCTTAAAAGTTAGCATCAATGTTTGTTAGTAGCTATGCTGATTGCCATAAATTGAGTAAAACTACGTAGAGCAGTTACAAAAAAAGGCTACATTATTTATGTAATTTTAGGCTCGCAACCTTGAGGTTGTAGATTGGTGAGCGCTTGTGACGTAAACAACAATTGTCTGTTAGCGATGAAGTATGAATCGGTTCTACATGTATATTCTGATACTGTCATTTTAATTATTTTTAGATTATTATGCATTCGTTTGGAATTAAGAGGACATTTATCGAAATTATTTGATTTAATAAACTTGTCGTCAACGTGTTGTACCTACGTAAAGTTAGGTTATAATAAAAAATAAAATAAAACAAAAACGAACATTTGAAAAATTGAAATGTACACTTAAAGTATTGCTAATGTTTCAGATAATTATGACTGATAAGTCAATATGCCGTAGTATCTGTTTTTTTTACATTTATATAGTTATGTACATTATCTCGAATAGAAGTTTCTATCCGAGTGGGTCGGAATATGAACATGGAAATAACAAAAATTATGTTGAATGCTCATGTAGCGCCCACTCCAGTAAAGATCGGAAGCTCTACGCTCGAAGTTGTTGACGAGTATATTTACCTGGGACACACTGTCCAGCTAGGTAAGTCTAACTTCGAAGAAGAGGTCAACCGTCCAATCCAGTTCGCAGGGGCAGCGTTCGGAAAGCTACGTAAAATCTTCTCATCCCAAATAACAAAGTGTCTCAAGACGAAAGCCTTTGACCAGTGTGTGTTGCCAGTCATGATATATGGCACTGAGACGTGGTCGCTCACAATGGGCCTTATGAGAAGGCTCAAGGTCACCCAAAGAGCAATGGATAGGGCTATGCTCGGAGTTTCTATGCGAGATCAACTTAGAAATGAGGAGATTCGCAGGAAAAGCATGGTAACCGACATAGCCCAAAGGATTGCGACATTAAAGTGGCAGTGGGCAGGACGCATTGCTCGTAGGACGGATGGCCCTTGGGGCCAGAAAGTTCTTGAGTGGCGACCGCGTACCGGAAGAGGTAGCGTGGGTAGGCCTCCCACAAGATGGACCGACGATTTATTGAGGTTCGCGGGGATCCGCTGGATGCAGGCAGCGCAGGACCGGACTTTGTGGCGAGGCTTGGGGAGGCCTATGTCCAGCAGTGGACGTCTGTGCGCTGATAAGAAGAAGAAGTACATTATCTAAGTTACATACTGAAGGCAGAGGAGGTGGCGCACCTGATGGTGATCCGACGGTCGCTCACGACGTTGAGGATGCTGAAGCACCTCGTATAAAGAAGAACATATAACGCTCTGAAAGTACCATGGAGGTAATATCATTTCGTGAACGTTCGTCAACTCGTTGGACCAACATCGACAGGGGAAGTAATGGATTCATCACATTCCGATGCTTCAGGTCGATAGAAATGGCAATAGAGGTAAAAGTAATGGAACATCAAAGGGAGGATCCATCTTGTCACCATTGATGCAGCTACGACCAATACGAATAAGATTTAGATGAAGAACATTACATAGGCAACAAAGGCTTTTGTTTTCTTTTTGTGTATTTTTTTTCGTAACTACGAATCAACAAGGTTTGGAGATCGAATGTTTATTTACGAAATAATTAAGCGGCTGACGAGTGGCATATGCTTCTTTTATTCAAAACTAGCTGACCCGGCAGACTTCGTAGTGCCTCAATCGATTTTGTATAAAATAAACTTTAAAAAAACAAAAGGAATCCGTCCGACACATCAAAGAAAAAACAACATTGATTCTTTTTATATAATTTTCATATTTATTCACCTTTTAAACCTTCTCTGGACTTCCACGAATAATTCAAGACCAAAATTAGCCAAATCGGTCCAGCCGTTCTCGAGTTTTAGCGAGACTAACGAACAGCAATTCATTTTTATATACATAAAATATATAGATATGGAATTAAAACGTGTTTTTAAATTTAAAAAAAATCAAAATATGAAGACCAGTGAAACTAAAGTGTGCTTAGTACGAGTTTTTGCACTTCTCGACCGCGTAAAAGTTAACTCAGATTTGTATGGAGTGGTCCAACTCCATACAAATTCGCTTCGTTTGCCGCTAGGGGCGATTGAGAAGTTAAAAAACTCGCACTAAGCACACTGAGCCCTCCAATTACAAATTATAATTATGAAGAGTGTTAAAACCTATATATTTACTAACCAGATTATTACTGGGATCCGAATGTACATAAAATTGAATTCATGTGAAAAAATAACGATTTTTCTGTATATTCATACTTTACAAAGTAGCGTCACCGTTTCTTTGAACTCCAGCAATGTGTGTTTACTTGTAAACTTTTCCTCAATGTGGATGTACAGTCATGTCGTTGTTGCGATCGTTAGGTTATATTTTACAGCGCTTGATAATATATTTGTTTTATAATTCCCTAATTTAAGTGTACTCTATGAATAATAAGTTTTATGTCATATATTTCTATAATTTAAATGTAGTTATATTTTTGAAGTGAAGGTAGGTAAATCATGTCTTTAGTAAGCAGATTATTGATAGCATACAGGCATGTAGATTCTTTTTCTTTTTTCTTTTTTTTATTGCGTTCATAGCTGGACGTACTTACGCCCTACTGGCGTTATGCGAAATCACTATTATAAGGGCTACCGTCTGTCTTAACACATGAGGATAAACTCTCAAATGTATTGTTCGGCCACCCTTAAAACCGGAACGTATGATAGCTTCGTGGCAGAGAAAGGCCGGGTGGTAATACCGGTGCGGCCATACAATACGCAAACCACCAGTAAATGCCAGTTCGCGAACGCAGTACGCTGGTGTAATACTCAAAGAACACTGCTGCCCATTTCCCCTGATCTCTTTAAGGACACACGAGAAGAAGGTCATGCTGTTCCAAGCTTAGGATACAGCCACATTTTAAGCAGTTTTCCCTAATTATCACCTCACATATTCCCTGTCTAGTTCAATTGACCAGTTCCACGTGTCTGTCTTCGTTCTCTGGGCCTCTTTCGCTCGATCTTATCGGTCATCAACAGGATCAAGCTTCTCCGAGGTTGACTATCTGATTATAGGACCGAAATATTCAATAGTCTGCGGAGACACACAGTCGACATTTTCAGCTCACGCAATTTGCTTCAGGTAATGTACTTTGGTACGATTAATAGTGCATTGAATACTCAGAATTGTATAATAAATAATATGTATTATATTATGTTTTGTTTGAATTCATTCGAATTGTTTTTATAATTCGGTTAAATCAGCTTTATGTTGACTATGACAATTAAATTTTTTAGCAATCCGAAATTGATAAAAAAAATGCATTCTTGATTACTGTATACCAATAATTATACCCAATTTGCTTAGTGTTAACATAGTGTATGTTATGGATGCTAAGAATCATTTAAAAATATTTTAAAAGTATCTGTAAATTTGTAAATACCCCAAATGGAAATCGAAATAGTGAACAAAAAAATTAAAACGCAATTAAGGTAAAAAGTATGTTTTTTTCAATTGTGTTTGAAATTAAATCGTAATGCGGAAACAGAACACAATAAAGTCCTCCTAATAAAAAAAAAACATCAATAAGTGATCAATAGTGAATCAATATATGGTAATATGTAGTCTCTTTGCACAGTATTGTTTGTTATTATTGTAAATTTTCCATACAAACTACTTCCAAGAATGACAAGAAATAAAACGCAAAATTTTTTAGCAAAAAATTTAACATCCACTGAAAGTATCTCGCGACAAGTCGGGTTTTGTATTATAGTCAGGTTTTGTAGAGAAACTCTACATTTTAGTGTCCAGTCGAATTTATCTCAGACTTATTCTACACTAGGATTATAGTTTATAACAGACATTTTTTACATTACTGCCTAAATCTATGTAGAACTTATTACGAACATTAAGATGGATACTAGTACTTATTCACTGGATATTTGAATATACATTGAATGAATGAAAAAAAAAGTATTGAATAATAAAATGAAAAAAGTAATAGACCTACTTTCTATTCTTATATTTAATTGATAACACATTATCATTCCGGTATAGATTGCTATCGTGAAAGCTGATCGAGTGTATCGGAATACATACGATATCGTTAGGACTAAACTAGCCACTATCTTAAAACATTGTGTATCAATACTTTTATTTTCATAGTTGTCGTTATTTACAGCATAAGTTATTAAGTAAAATAACTCTTTTGTATTAAGAGAAATAATTGCACACACACACACACGTGAGATATGTGTACATATTTATATCTTATCTTACTAATAATAATCTGCCTACGTAGAGTTCTGGAATACTTTGGCCAATTGCAAGAAAAGATAAGAAACTAATGGTGACTGGCAAGGTGGACGGAAGAAGGTCACGAGGTAGAGGCACCACACGTTGGACTGACCAAATCCGCACTACCCTCGACACCACAGTTTACGATGCTCTACACTCGGCGGCAGATAGAAGCAAATGGCGTGGCATGATCCGAAATAAACTCTTGCTGCGTGGAGGTGGTCACGACCCTCAGTATTGAGGAAACCGAACCGAGAAGAAGACTAATAACATTCCAAACAAGAACGTTTCATTAAAAAAGCAAACTTTATATTCAAATTTCTTGTCAAGTATACCTTAGTCAGATTTTGTTTTATAAAATTATTTTGATGGGCTCACAAATATGTCATAAAATTACAAAATCAATATGATGTATAGAAAAAAAGTGACAATTCGAAATAGTTATTTAAGTGGTGGCATAAAAATCGCTCTATCACAAACACTTTGCCTTGCACTTTGATTTATTAATTTATTTATAAGAGAGGCAAGAGTAAGGGGAGTAAGTAAGCGGATATTGTCGAAGTTTAACCTTTAACTTTAATTATTTAATAAATAATACCTCAAGAAATAATCGAATCTCTATGATTGCCTGTAGACTTAAAATACTGTTAACATGACTTTTTTGAATTACGATCGCTCAGAAATAGTTATATTGTGATTGTTATTATATCAGCATTTTTTAACAGTATTTTTATTACGAATTTTAGGTTTACACGTAACAGATTTATTGAATGTGAATTTAATCCTCATTCCAATTGCTTGCAGTTAAAACATAATCAGAAAACACAAATTATTGTATGCTGTGGCACTTCTTTGTGTTATCAGATAAATATTGAATAATTATGATTATTATGTAACGAGGATTGCAACTCTATTTTAGGACTTAGTGTTTGATAGGCTTTGCTGAAATAAGTTAAGAAAATCAAAAAGGTTTTATTCGAGTGGGCTTTGACAGTTCCTTCCGATAGTCGACTTCTCCAACCATCCGAAATGCAGTTTCATTACTGATAAAATGGAAATTAGTTTTTTAGAGGTCTGATTGATTATATGCGTCATACATCCATTATCATGGCGTGTCGGTCGCAAAACTCCAATTGTTAAAATCATGTTTATTCAGTTTTTTGTTGTTACAGATTAATCGTATATTAATAACTATTTCTGAATTAGAAAGGAGAACACGTGTTGATGAACGAACACGAAAGCATTAAAATCCTATCCAAAAATTATATTGTACAAATATTTTTTGAATCACACTCAATCCGTATTTAATATAATGCCTGCGTTTGTGACTTGGTTTGTTTGTGATGCTATCTGATTTCAACTAAACAAAAGATAATCATGAAATTGCATACATTTGGTCAAGGGTGCAGAAAAGAATATAGGGTACCTTTTATTTGAAAACTAGTACTTTCCTCGAGGGATATTTTGTTTTTCTACATTAACGCGAGAAAACCTCATTTCAAAGCTAGTCCTATTTATATAAAATTAGGGATTGTTTATTCGTATTTCCTGCGATGCCATAAAATTCATCCGATTGTGATCAAACGTTTTTTTATGTTTGAGAGGTTACTGGTGGCCCGGAGTCCTTTCTTTATTCTTTATTGTACACACAGTTAATATTACAATAATTGCGTAAGATATAAAAAATGGCGAGCTTAACTCAACAATTGAGTTTTCTACCAGCTAACCGTTCTTAACGAAGGAAAGCTTTAAATGAGTGGGTAGAAGAATACAATCTAAACAATTTACAATTTACAATCTAGACAAGAACTTAATAAAAATAAAAATAAAACACTAATACATAATATATTAGACTACATATATATACATACACACATAAATAACGTAAACATATACATACACGTACATATTTAATGACGTGTTTCCAGTTTTACCAAAATAAGTAAGCGAGCAAGGGCTCAGCCAGGATGGGTGGGATTTGCTAACAGCTATCCGAGCGCCTCTAAAGGAGACCTAACAACTCAAGAGCAGCTGCTTCGTGAATGAATCTACTACCGGATCGGAATCGCGACCCGCTGAGAAGATCCGGAGAGAAACTCAGCGGGCTGATGCTTAGGTTAGGTTGCACGTCGAACTCTTTGCCAAATTCAACGAGTACCTACGGTTACCTGGGTCCCTACTCCTAGTGTTAGAGCTAAAGGTTTTTGGCAAGGATTTTTGGATCTGATGGATCCGTAAGACCATTTCTATGGCTTCGACGGTGACTGACTCCTGCGTGATCCGGATTCGGGAAGTAGTGAGTGGCGGCAACAAGGTGATTATCATGACGATGATCAAACTCTATCAGTTCATTGACATTTGTGCGAATTACTATGACTAATACTAAAGTAAGATAATGTAGCGTGCTTAATGTTAACTAATCCCTTTTTTCATACGCCTAGTCATAGTAATAGTGAAGGGTGCTGACGTTTCACGTGAACAATTTAATTAAAAGTCATTTGATGCCCGGAATAGTCTATATTTTAGTGGTAATATTTAGTCTAGAGGGGACGCGTGCTATTGTGCGTCCATGAAACATCAAGAATTTATGCTTGATTTAATTTGCTGATTAAAAAGTATTTATGCATCCTTTCGGGCTGGCAACACATTCTACCACTATTAAAAATAAGGAGAATGAGGAAGATAACACGAAGTTCCCACCACCACCGCATTAAATGTGTAATGTCCTTAAAAATATTTATGTATTGGGATTTGTTGAAATTTATTGCAAAGGAATGTATGTATTTGTACTGTTTTATATATTTTATATTTAGTTATATGAATATAGAGATCGTAAAAGTTATAAATTTAATTATTTAGGTCTCTAGTATTGCTTTTATTGTAATGGTGTAAAGACCTTTCTAGAACTAAAAATTTTAAAGGTTTAAAATTTAGTGGTTTATTACGGTGCAGCTTTTGCATTTTCTTATTTGTAGCTTTAGTATTGTGAATTGCAGCTCATGAAACCACTTTGAAGCTAAATTTATTAGATAAGTTACTAATAATCCCGGTTACGTTTTACTGTGACCGTGGCAAATTGTATGAAAAACATCGATTTTTTTTTCAAACTATTCTCTCGCCATATTGAACGTTGATGGAACTACAATAGAAGGAAGGACAGGGAAGCTTTCTTGGTGCGCCAACTACAATAGTTAAGAAACGTATAGAGGACAAATATTGATCTTTATTTAAACATGTAATATAAATAAACCGTAGCATACTAAATAAAATGTTTAGACTTTCAATACTGCGCCGTCTATTCGATACCTACCTAGCCCGGACACTAAAGCATAATCTCGCTAAGCTAACTTACTTACCGATATTAATAACTCTTTGTCATATATTAGACAAATAGCTTGCAATAAAAAAAGATTGTGATTATAAATTGAGATTAAAACAATCGTGTCTCTCAAATTGGAACAAAGCACACATTTAGAAATAATAAAATAAAAAATCGGATGGTTCGTTTCAGAGTTTATCCCGGACAATCATCGTGACATGTTAATTACATAGGTCTAAGAAGTTTTTCGTCAAAAAAAATTACAAAAGATTGACTGGAATTTTATTACAGCACAGTAATTACTTTGCAAATTATACAAAAACATTTAAAGCTTAAATACATTTAAAAATTAAATATTTATTGTTTTTTACTATTATTTTCTAATTGAACTATTAAATTAACTAATATAGCTGATTGCAAGTAAATCTTGGGGTAGATTCCATATTCAACAGCAAAATATATTCGGTTTTTTTTTATTGCTTGGGTGGGTGGGCGAGCTCACGGCGCACCTGTTGTTAAGTGGTTACCGGAGCCCATAGACACCTACGACGTAAATGCCGCCACCCACCTTGAGACATCAGTTCTAAGTCTCAGTTTCAACAATAAAGCAGCTGCCCTACACTTCAAACTGAAACGCATTACTGCTTCATGGTAGAAGTAGGCAGGGTACTGGTACCTACCCGTGCGGACTCAAGATGTCCTACCACCAGTAAAGCTGCAGTAAAAATATGTATTACATCAGTATAGACACCAAATTTTCATATCAACTTATTGTTTTGATATCTATTAGTCTTCCGTGACACACTGAAACTCGAAAATATTCGAGAGGTCGAGACAATATTATAATGAGAATAAAAAACCTAAGATTATATCGTAAAATGGGTTTTAATTCGACACGCAAAAGTCGGACAAAACAGTTAATTCCTTATTTTAATATTCTATGATTTAGACAATATTAACTTATGATAGGCCTATCTAGGAATTTTTATCAAGCGCTACTAATTATTTCGAACGTACAAATAATGAAGTTTCGTTTGGAATTTACAACCCGTTCTACATGCAATCAGCTCGAAGCTGTGAGAGCGTGCATTCTTCGAAGAATTACTCTAAAACATTGTTAGAACGCTCGATGATTATCTATTTAGCATCAGCATAATTAAACGAGCACCTCGGGATTTCAGATTACAGATTAACTTGGTACGCGACATTTGGTTTTCTTTGTGCACTACGAATTTTAATGTTGCCTATTTGTTCAGGAATGGGCACGTCTTATTATTGGTAAAATTTTCGGATAATGAGCAGTCTAAAGTGTGTAGGAAGTATTAAATGAGGTTTCACTGTAATGAAATCGTAACTCACCCGACAGCGAAGGCAAGGTCGCCGTACAGCCTCGTATCTTCAGAGCGTGAAAAAAACACGGCACAACGCTAGTTTTACACGTCACCGCGGCCATGAGAATCGATCAGAAAAATGCTCGAGCACGATTGTCGATAGACGAATCGAGCCGATGTCTACAATACTGTTTGGCAACACATTATGACTGGCTCTGATTGAGAAAAAAAAAGCGCGGCAAAATTTGTGGTACTGGGCGGGGCGGGGGGCGGAACAGGGCGTAGCGCCCTTGGTACCGCCCCTCTGACTCACCGCAGCCGGGTGCGCTGCCGCAAAAAAGAACACCAACCGTAGGAAGGAGCACTTGATAAATTTTATTTATGTAGATCGACATTTCAGAACATGACGTTAAAACTTATGACGCTACTTTATGTTCGCACTATTGCACTATCGTTCCGATCACTATTAGCAAAAAATAGACTACAATTTCCCTAGTCCTACCTATATAGTGCAGCTAATTGTCATTTCAAATTTGCGTATCAAAAGGTGCCATGCTGCTTGACAAACATGAATTCTTTTTTATCATAATTTTTTTTACGATCCGATAGAACCACAAAGTTAGTAGAAATAAATAGAAAATTTCAACCTGTTTTTATTGCAGTTATAAAAGTATACTTGTCTTATGAGTCACACATAAACCAGTTGCCGCAAAAGTAGGTACATCCGTGACTTTTTTGGAAATCGATAAAATGTTTTATTGAATCGTTTAACATACATTGTTGCTTCGTATACGAATCAATTTAATTCTGAGATGAAACTCGAAAACAAAAAGAGCAATGTATTTTAAAAGGTATTGAAGGTGAATATTTTGGTTGAGTTAGTAACAATTCTGAACGAATAATGTCGCGGGGCAAGGACGACCAGATATTCCTGGTTAGTGGCCGGTGGGTGGCCATTGAGACATGTATAAACTTGCCTCCTTGAAACTAGACTTTGTAACATAATTTAGTACAAAGAAATTGACTTGTGCTTACCTTTTTTTTTATTGCTTAGATGGGTGGACGAGCTCACAGCCCACCTGGTGTTAAGCGGTTACTGGAGCCCATAGACATTTACAACGTAAATGCGCCACCCACCTTGAGATATAAGTTCTAAGGTCTCAGTATAGTTACAACGGCTGCCCCACCCTTCAAACCGAAACGCATTACTGCTTCACGGCAGAAATAGGCGGGGCGATGGTACCTACCCGTGCGGACTCACATGAGGTCCTACCACCAGTAATAAGAACCTTCACCTTCTTGAAAATTTATCGAAAACCGACTGTGTTTCGTTTAACGACATGAACTTGTATTGAATGTAACTGTCGAAGTGCTAAGCTGTCTTTGTTCTTCTCCTCCTTGCATCGTGTTCCTCAGTGCTGAGGGTCATTACCTTTACGAGGCTTTTTTGTTTGGTCTCATTAATTCGACATTGGACTCCAGCTTTTTTTTCCTATGTAAGCTGCAGACCTTAGAGGGCTATGCCAGCGTCACAGAGCGAGTAGGTGAGCTCAAACTTGAGGACGTTGATAACACTAGCCCTAGCAAGAACAGTCGCAGAATCTACCACCGGATCGGAAACGCGACCCACTGAGAAGATCCAGCAGAGAACTCAGTGGGCTCAGTATGTGGGGTTAATTTACTCGCTGAAACCTTCGTCGCAAGCGACGGGTTCAACGAGTACGGTGACCGGGGTTCCAGGAAGGAATGGAGGAACATACCCAGTCTTTGTCTTAAAGACAATTTAATGTTTAATGATGGAATTTTTCTTCACAAGTCTCGATTACAATTTCAACTGTTAGGTAATAATACGATTGTCATTTGCTAACTCGTCGTAGTCTAAAGGTTAAGTCGCACTGCTGTTGCTAGGGATAATGTTAGCAATTTCTCGCAGGGTGAGCACGTGAGCTCATTTACCCGTCCGGGCATAGCTGGGATAGCCTCTTAGGCTACTAGCGAATTATTCCTATTCGTACACTCTTGACAGAGTGGTCGTGGTCATGCATCAGTCGGATCCTGCGATACCGATGCTCTCGCGATGCGACGCCATGTGGCACGTAGTTTCGCAGGGTGAGAGCAATCATTTATGTTGGAGTGAGTCACAGATTTTATGGGGTCGGTCCATCGTGTTGGAGATCGTCCGCGAGATCGAATAGGTAGGGGAAAAAAAGCAGGTATCTATCTATTATATTTTTTTAAATAAAACACGTGCCTCAATATTGTCATAAATGATTTTCACTGCGAAAGAATAACATTGTGTAATGCAAATAAAATAAAATATAATTTGCATTACTACTGGTGGAAGGACGTTTCTTGAGCTCGCATCGTTAGGTATCACCACCCTGGTTATTTTTAGCGTAAAGTAGTAAAAAAAAAAACCACATCATTATTGTTATGAATTACACATTATTTATACACCGAAATCAGTGCTTCAGAGCTAAATATTATATCAAAATGTTTTCGACTGTTGATCATTGCATAGTTTACCCTGATTACAATTACAAAGCAAACATTAGAAAATACATAAACAAGTATAAGAAGTTCTTAATAAAAAAAGCGGTTTTCCAAACCAGTTTCTTAGTATTTATGAGCATCGATTGTTAGATATATGTATGATAATGACGAAGTTACGTGACTAACTAGCTGGCTGTATTAGTGATGTCATTTTCACAAAATTAAAAAAAGCAACGCACGTCAACGCATATCATCTTGATAATGAGATGGATTTTAAACATTTTTGCAATTATGCAACTGAGTTGTATTCATTTATTGCTTCGATGTTTGGACGAGCACACGATCCACTTGGTGTTAAGTGGTTGCCGGAGCTCATAGATTACTGGTAGTAGGACCTATTATGAGTCCGCACGGGCAGGTACCACCACCCTGCCTGTTTTCTGCCGTGAAGCAGTAATGCTACTGCAGTATGCAGCCTACTGAAATTCTGCCGTGCGTTCTGAATTTACGTTGTTGATGTAGATCGGCTCTGGTAACCACTTAATACCAGGTGAGCCGTGATCTCGTTTATACATCTAACAAATCAAAACTGTTATAAGGCTTAAAGCGGCTAGGCCATTTGCCTTTATAAAATAATAATTTATGCTTATTGCGTAAATTAATAATCATAATTTAAGCGTAATAATACTCAGAAATGTTATGACTGTGGCGATTAAATATCATCATCATCATCAATCAATCATCATAGGTCACAGTGGTGAACCCAATCCTTCAGCAAGAAAGCAAATGGGGAATTTGACGGTGAAGGAATAACATCGTGTAATAAAAATCAAACCCGCAGAAATTATAATTTGCGTAATCACTGGTGGTAGGACCTCTTGTGAGTCCGCGCGGGTGGGTGCCACCACCCTGCCTATTTCTGCCGTGAAGCAGTAATGCGTTTCGGTTTGAAGGGTGGGGCAGCCGTTGCAACTATACTTGAGACCTTAGAACTTATATCTCAAGGTGGGTGGCGCATTTACGTTGTAGATGTCTATGGGCTCCAGTAACCACTTAACACCAGGTGAGCTGTGAGCTTGTCCACCCATCTAAGATATAAAAAAAAAGATTTATTTAAAAATCTTGATAAAACATAATCGTAACTGAAGTTAAGATGCACAAAAAAAAAACTGCTTCAAATCGTTATACGATAAGTTTAGTTTTTGGTTAGAATATTTTTCCGAATTCGATCATCTATTCAAATTAAAAAATACCTCAACTTATATCATAAATAATTTAAAATTATATGTTACTAAAAACTTGAAATGCGTCAAATCTTAAAATTCTCTCCATTGATATGAAAAGTATATAAAATCTTTTTTTAATTTAATATCCGCCTTATTCGATAAATTAGTAATTTATTTTAATAAACATTTACTCTTTAAGCCGTATGCATACTTAATTTCTTATCGACTTTATGGATTTATGGCCGACGAACTGACGGCCCAACTGATGGTGAGTGGTTACAGTCGCTGATCGAAGTCAGCAATAGCAGGGGCCCAACGAAGTTGCTGACAACTTCAAAAACAAATATTAATAATCTCTATAAGTATTTAAAAATATTTCGCCATATTCAAATAATCGACTTCCTGGCGACTTGGAACGTACACTGATCACTCGCGATCAGTCTCCAGAGTGACAGCTCAGCGTGGATTAAGTTGTTTCATCATGGTTCAAAATAATAACCAAAGTAGGTAGAAGGTACTTATAGGCTATAGCATTTAGTAAGCAGCTTAGCAGGCAGGCACAGTACAACTTATTGCGAGAATTAAGAGAAATTAGAAGCCGTCAGTCGCTGGAACGTGAGAGAGATAGAGATACAGAGTATGCTGTATTGTACACAAAAAAGATAAAAATTGAAAAAAATAACACAAGATAAAGTACAATGGGCCGTCTTATTTCTAAGAGCGACCTCTTCTAGACAACTATCAGGTGGACAGGAAGAATAATTTTAGAAAAAGAAATACATGCATTAATTTTTTAAGATCTCTTGGCATAGAGAGACATTGGTTTATTTATTTATTTATCACCGTAGACACACAAGAGATACATATCTTAATGTTAAGTGTTCATCGCTTTTCGCTTTGAGAGATGAGGTTAAAGTTTCAATTAGACTCCGTAAAGGCTATCAAACCTAGGGCAGGTCAAATCGGAACGCGTTATCGCTTTGCAGTAGAAATACGGCGGCTTAGAATACGCCCCAACACAAATAATTTGTTTTAAGCGCTTTCCTATATGTGTATGCTTTATTGATATCACTGTGAAGGCTTACGACGCGTTAGAATCCTGGAGAAACGTCATCGTCATCATCAGGTTACAGTTGTCCACCGCTGAACACAGACGTCTTTCGGAGAGAAAACTATTTCAAATTAATATTTACATTCCACGAGATCAATATTTTAATTTCATATTCAAAATTCAAAGCATCTCAGGTTTTCATAATGAGTCTTAGATCATGCATACGCCTATTATCTAATCAGGCTACTGCGATCGTTTTCTGTGTCCAGCCTTATTTGTGCGTGCAGCCTTCGAGGTGCGACTTTCAAATCCACGCTGAGTCACGCGAATACAACGATGACGTCATCGCAACCTGACCACCGTGCCGCGGATAATGTGCTCCTGTGAATACCTCACGAGAAAACCCTCTTTGTTCAGAATCGAAACTACATATCTGAAAAAAAAAAGGAAATTAAATTAACTACCTACCTACTTAATTAAAATAATATAAAAACTCATTCCTAGTTTGTTCTGACAAAGAGATGTCTTAGGTCAATGTTTTAAGAAAAAAAATACTGACAAATTTATGAGTGATATGATTCATGAGGACGTTTTAAATTAATAGATACTTATAAAACTTCATGAACTTTGTGCACATTCATAATCACTCACTAGCGGATGGGCTCAATGCGTTTGCCTCTTAAGGTAATAAACAAAAACCTTGAATATTTTTTGTCATAACTTTTATGTGGGTATCGGCTTAAAGCCGTGAATTATTATTTAAAAATTTCAGTAAAATTTGAATGTTCAAAAACACCTTCACAATAAGATATTCGGATATGAAATTCATAATAATGTTACTTATCTTTTTAATGTAGCGGCATTGCATGAAGAGCGGTGCTATGACCGGGTGGGGGTGAATGACCGCCAAACCGCGCCAATCCGCCATGTTGGATCCGTCACGGCGCGCGCGCATTATGTCTTCACTACGAACCTGCTCGCATCATTTTCATCCACTCAGTAACATCTCATGCTCCCATTTATATTCTACTTGAACACGTCGTCAGTAGTATGGTCAACATCAATCAAAATTTAGGTAATATCGATAAAAATCGCCATGTGTTACATTGTGGTGTTCTAACGGTGAGTGACACTGAGTTCACCATTATTTACTAATCTAGCCTTCAAACCGGAACTCGTAACGACTTTACTGCACCAATGGACAGGACTGTAGTACTGTACTCTCAACACTTGCAACCCAGAGAGTTGTTAATAACACCATAGTGGGCACAAAAGAAAGAAAATCCTTAGCGTAGCCGCCACTGACTTCAACTCAGACCTATTTCCTGCAGCCACCAATCACCATCGTCGCTCTAGACATGTCCTGAATAATCCACCCGGTTCACCCTCTGAGCTATGGAGAACTAGCCCATCCCATCCCTTTGTACCTAAGTACAGTATCCAAAGCACAGCTTAAATATTAAATGTGTGAAAATGTCGTTGCGTTGTTTTTGGAAACATAAATAAAATTCAAATTACATATATGCAAGATTTATTCATTAATTCGAACGTTTTGTCTCTACAAAAGCTTTTCTTGTAAAGGCGTTTTTGGGGACCCACGTGTCAGAGAAGTACGCGTAATCTGTACAAAAGATTCACACATAGGAAGAAAAAAAAAATGTTAAAGTAAGAAAAGAAAAAAAAAACTATACAGATTAGTGCGCACGCATTAGTACAGGCGAATTACAAAAACAGCGGCCGTAATGATGATATGGCACGTTGAGTGATCGCAGTTATCTGATTACACGGTGGCCGGCGGCTTGGCAACAGTTGTCGAAACGTCGATTTCTCCGCACTAGCATTACAGCCTTGGTGCAAGCTACAGAGCCTCACGCTCGAATGTTTGAAGCACTTCGGTTTTGGATTATTTGCAAGACTAGATGATGACCCGTTTTTTTTTTGATAACGCCATCTTGTTGTGTCTTTAAAGCGGTTAGTTGCCCTCAATTAAGATAAATAGTATTATTATTCGCCAATAGATGTCGGGAAGAGTTGATAATTGAAAACACGAATAAAACAACATTTTCTGAAAATAAATCGTAGCTAGATCGATTTATCGCCCCCGAAATCCCCTGTATACTAAATTTTATGAAAATTGGAGTCGTTTCCGAGATTCAGATTATATACCTACATATTATTATATATTAATATACAAGAATTGCTCGTTTAAAGGTATAAGATGTATACAGTTTGAAAGGTTAAAGATTACGGGAGAATATGTATTGCACGATCGTATTCAATCGATTGAAGCTAAAAAGGAAATGCTGCGGGAAAATAAATAATTGATTTAACGGTAATAAATAAAGCAATAATTCACCAGTTCAGTTATTACTTGTTATCGCGATGGTCAAACACGGTTATTTAAAGTTTAAATTTCTTCCATACGCATCCTATTCTGAATATGTATATAGTTTTTTCAATTTAATGGAATCGCACTAAATTAATATAGAAAATCAGTATTAAAAATTTTTTAAATTTTTAATTTCAGTTTTTTATTAAATGTTTTGAGATATTACTTACTTACAATTTCATGGTGATTTCTTCCTAAAACCCATCATTTATGTTTCATAAGAGAACAAATCAATTTTATAATATTAAAAATTATGTATGGAGGCCATACAAATTTTAGAAAGAATACAGTGGGGCATGGCACTAAAAATATTGGGAAACACTGATCTAGAGGGTATTTTGATGTCTCTTTGAAGTCCTAAGATATATTTTGTTGACTATGAACAATATGCATTGCTAAGAAAACTGTATTGCAGAGGTTGCAACCAAGTCTTGCCTTCAAACGTATTTATCTAGAACATTAGCTTGTCAGTGACTATACCTACGATAATTAAGCCATATTGTTTTTGATTTTAACTAAAAAAAGAGTTCGATTTACCTTTTACATATTTTTCGCTTCAACATTTTTTTTAATGTCAAGATTAACAATTTCGTTATTGAACTTCAGTCCATTACTATTTATAAGACAAAAATCAATACAAAACTTGAACAAACCGTTAAATAAGACTACAGAAACATTTACTTAGAATTATTTTTATTATGTTTATATGGGTATGCAATAAGTGGCATTCCTTGCACCGAGAGACTAGTTGGGCTGCATTCAGGGCTCGCCCTTAACCGCCAAGGAGGTCGAGTACCGTTGCTACCGACAGACATAAGTTTTCATTCATGGTTGCCATGCTTCCACTGTCTACACTTTGCTTATCATTAGACCATCATTGGTTTTTTGTTTTTGTTCTACCTATGCTGATAGCCTTAAGAGGCTATTTCGGCTTATCCTTGACGTGTAGGCGAGCTCACGGGGTTCGAGCCGGGAGTGTTGCTAATACTGGCCTTAGCAAGAGCAGTGCTTCGCAGTGCTTTGAAGTCGTCGTGACCTAAAGGATAAAACGTCCGGTGCATTCGTATGTAGCGATGCACCGGTGTTCGAATCCCGCAGGCGGGTACCAATTTTTCTAATGAAGTACGTACTCAACAAATGCTCACGATTGACTTCCACGGTGAAGGAATAACATCGTGTAATAAAAATCAAACCCGCAAAATTATAATTTGCGTAATCACTGGTCCTTGGGTAATCTTGGGAGTCCGCACGGGTAGGTACCACCACCCCGCCTATTTCCGCCGTGAAGCAGTAATGCGTTTCGGTTCGAAGGGTGGGGTAGCCGTTGTAACTATACTGAGACCTTAGAACTCATATCTCAAGGTGGGTTGCGCATTTACGTTGTAGATGTCTATGGGCTCCAGTAACCACTTAACACCAGGTGGGCTGTGAGCTCGTCCATCCATCTAAGCAATAAAATAAAAAAAAGGATCTACCACCGGATCGGAAACGCGACCCACTGAGAAGATCCGGCGAGAAACTCAGTGGGCTATGTCTATGGGCGACATTGGTGACGATGTTTTAAATGTATTATAACAAATATCAAATCATCTTATCACGAAAATTTTAAAATGTATTATTGCGGATGTTATTCTTAATTTTAATGTGGTCATTTTAAATTTAGATATTTGGTTATATAAGGCCTCGGATACGATTAAGAAATTAAGTCTGTAAAACTGTAAATCTACTTTGGGTCTCAATTAAGCACGTCTATTCGTTTGAAAAGAAGTGATCCCATATGTTATTTGTTTAAAAGGCCACAATTACATCAAACGCAACTTGATGACGCACGTAACGAAAACAATTATTTACATTTTTTGTTGCGTGAATTGGAGAAGAAGCTCACATTCTACCAGGTGTTGAATGAAGGCCATGGACATTCTGCCTTCCTCCTACAGACGTGAAGTTGAAATTACAGTTGTATTTTCTAATAATTAATGACCCCCAATGACATTAGGCGGCAAATATAGGCAGGAAGGTGGTACCCATTGTCTACACAGTTCATTCTACCACTAGCAAAAGCTGGCTATCGCAATATGTTGATATGATATTCAGAGAATCCTGTTAGCTCAGATTACCTTAATCGCTTTTTAGGCACACACGGAAAAAAGGGGTGATATTATACCTATAGGTACATACAGTATTTGCTACATACAGTATTTTATAAATATCTTTACAGCCAAGAATGCTTTACCGTTGATGAAATGGTTGGTCATTTAATTGGCATCACTGACTTTTTCAATGTCCTTGAGTTATCACGAATAATTTGAAGAGCAATTATGAATTTATTTTTAAATCCTGTTTAATTTGTCCAAGCCTTCACGACTTGCACAAACACCATTTGAGAAAACTGTTTAACATATGATTGGGCGGATTTCGTAGTAAATAATTGATAAGGTTTGATCGAAAGCTTCAAGAGGAGAACATATTACATGCAGCAAATTTCTCCTACCTAATCTATTAGTCCTGTAGCCTCAAGGGAATATTCCAGCTTCGCCGAGCTGGTGAGCGAATTCACGGGGTTCAACCTCAAAGACTGCTAATATCTGCCCTAGCAAGAGCAGTGCTTCGTTAAATCTACCACCTCATTGGAATCGCGGCTTTTAGAGCGTTTACGAATTTAATTTGTAATTCCTAGAAATAATATGAATAATGTGAAAGTTTTTACATTTGGTACTCAACCGCGGAATTAGATGAAATGTTACACAACGGTAGCTTATTTAACCTTAGCTAATAATACATGTAATTGTTTTTCTTTAAGTAAATTACTAGGCAATGCACGATAAATCCGGTATAATAGATACGACAATGTGTTTGCTTGTTTCTGATTTTTATATCAACGAATCTACAAATTTACTAGTGGTTTATTGATCGCAGTACAAGCAACTCTTTGGAAAAAAAACATTTTGAATAAGAAATTTAACGAAGGGTGAACTGCAGGCCATGTTTATTAAAAAAAAAAACCAAATCGCGTTTATGAATCAATAACACCAGATTTCTAAAGCGAAACAGTTATAGACTTCTTACTTTTCCTTTTCTTATGCAATATTATGTGGGATAGGCTCTTCTCATGTGGCATATGGATTTGGTATGAGTTTTACGACCGGCCGCACGTCGTCACCGTCCTTGGGTTATATCTCCAGATGTAAATCGATTGCTACGTGCCATAGAACTTCTTCCGTTTCTTCTATTGTTGTTTCTTTTACATCATCCGTTTCTAGTCCTGTGATTTTCATTTTGCTATTATAAACATTTACCAAAAAGCTATGAATATCACATTTCATTCGGTTTTCGGTATTAACGTAATAATGTCGAAATGTCATTGTTACTAATCATCATTAATTGCGTCGCTAGAAATCAATAGTGCTTAATATGTTTTAATGAATGTTATATAAATGTTAATTTTAGATAGATTACGACATCCACCCGTACATCCAACATCTGTGCACACAATTGAAAAACTTTAAACATTACGTTCAGCATTTATATTATTTTTCACAGTGAGAAAACGACAGAAACCTATATAAATTTTATCACATAGATGAAAGATCTCAGGAGCTCATAGGTAACATAACGCGAATACCACTAACCATCTTGGGACTTGGTTGAAATCTCAAGGCTAATTTAAATTTTAAGTTAATTTTAAATTTTAATACACCCTATTATCAGTAATTATTTTATATAATTATAGTATTTTGTGGGTTTGATATTTATTACATTATCTTATTATTTGTTTGTGGAAATCGTTCGTAACACTGTACTGTATATTTGTACGTATTTCCTTAGAATAACTCAGCCCACTGAGTTTCTCGCCGGATCTTCTCAATGGGTCGCGTTTCCGATCCGGTGGTAGATTCTGCGAAGTACTGCTCTTGCTAGGGTCAGTGTTAGCAACTCTCCGGTTTGAGCCCCGCGAGCTCACCTACAAACGTTAGGGCGAAGCTGAAATAGCCTCTCAAGGGTATCAGCATAGGTAAGAAAAAAAAAGAAAAAAAAAAGAATAATTGGTGGGTATTTGAACATCGACATACCCGTATAGCTCTTGATATGACTGTAGTGCTTGTCGTTTATGCTACGTTGAACTTTAAATGAATCTTATCAATTCCCCATTATATTTAATGTATGAGCTTTGTTATAGTCGATGAATAAAATAATTTACATAACATTTATTAGAAGACAATCACGAAGGCAAGATTATTAAGCGTATCCGTGAATGGCATACGACATTTATTACATGATAAATGATATAATCCTATATAGATAAATAACACAATATAATATTTAATTACATGCAAAAAAAAAACGAAAACTAAAAAACAAGTATAATAACTAAAATACATTATTAAAAGGAGTCCTTTTAAGCAAGGTTCCGAAGATACTGGCAGCGTTCCCCCTTTGAATAGCTAATAATTTAGTTACTTAACTTAAAAATATAATATAAATTGGCTAAAATAAAATAAATACCAACTAGCACAGATTTACAGTTTATGCAAATATGTACTCGTTACAACATTTTAATTAATCACCGCGTTTTATCATTGCGTATATCTTTTTCCAAAAGTGACTCGATTTTGGTATTGGCCGTATTAATAATAATAGCAATATATAATACAATAATGTAGCAACCATCAAATTTCATAAATACTTTTCGCTTAGAATAAAACTTTGAGAAACTTTAAAATTTTTAATTTAAAAGCGAAAGACCTATTAGAACGGCATATTTGCCAAAATATTTAATCACGTATTTTCTAGACAGCCCTGCTCGGCACGATTCTCCTGATATCTCAGCTTTAGTGGCTGGCACGAACTGTCGTATCAGGTTGGTCGCATGCGAGCAAGCACACTATATTATTAGATTCGCGAGTCTAGAATAATGCGTTCTCAACATCGATACAGTACCAATTCGTTCTGATCTTTCTCACCGAACTAGTCTTGATTTATTTATTGAAGTCAGTTGAATTGTGAATTGATATTTTACACCGGTAAAACGAATCTTTTGATACAAGAAATCGAATAATCAATATGACTGTGTATTCAGATTTAAAATTCCAAAAACAAAAGAAGTCACATAGTGTATAGAGAAACATTGTAGCTTCGAAAACTACTTTTTCGGTCGGTTGTCTTAAGATCCTAGTACCTATCTTTTTTTTGGATCTGCGTACGAATTTGACAACGATTGTATCTTTGGAAGCGTCGCTTCGACTCTATAGCAAAAAATATTAAGCGTCCATCAAATACGCCGATGCAATTAAAATTCAATAAATGTACAATAGAATACAACAAGTACGTGATATCCACAATTGGTTAAACTAGTGGTCCCCCGATAGTCGAAATTCCACTATAATTAATTGAAATTATAAGTTTGTACACTGTTATGGTTCTATTGTCAAAGACTAATAAACTTCTATAATCACACAAACCATAATTAATCTATTCTCAATTTGACCACAGACTATAATCAATAAGAAAAGTTTGACAATAAACAAATAGTAGGTATGCATGCGTGTCTGTGTCAAATACTTACATGGTAGTGTGTGTAATGTTTTTTTATCGATTCAATGTATTTTTATGCATAATTTAAAAAAATATTAGCATTATGCACTCCTTCTCTATATTCTCTATAAGTATGGGAAATTTCTTACTCCTCCGTCCGCGCAATTTTCGTAAAAAGGGGTACAAAGTTTTTGCTTCACGTATATAGATGATCAAAGACAAGGAAGGAATGACCGGCCTTGAGGAATGCCGTAGATATAAGTACGTATAGGTGCCTATATCATACAGCGGCATACGTAAATAGCCCATGAGACTTGTATGGGTAAAACAGGTTTTGGTCAGACAGAGGTCCTTAGTATATTAAGGGACTAAGTTGAACTTTAAATGTACATCAGAAAAATAAAAGCCTGTAAATTTCTTTCTCTCTCTCTCACACACAGATTACTCAAGTGTCAAAACTTAGGATATTATTATGACGATAAGGCTTGGGACATATTATATAATCAAGAAGAAAGATGATTCACGCCTTAAATATAATGGTGGCTTTCTTGTATTTTCTAATTTAAAATAAATGTTAAATAATTCATTTTAAAATTAAGTCATGTAGTTTTTTAAATTCGTATATTATTTATTAAGTTTATTTCATTATTTTAAAACATGGAAAGACATATCTTATAACAAGACTAGACACGAGACTTCTTAAAACTAATCTTAATATATGTATGTGCAAATTATTTAAATGAGCGAATAACAATAATTTCGTGAATGTTTCAATTCAGTATTTCCTCGTTGAATATGGTTAGGAATTCCGAATTATAATACATATTATTAATAAAGCCTATGTGACTTTAGGCGGGAGCACAAGGAACGAAGTTGTTTTATCTTGTTTTTTAGTGTTTCCTTAGGTTTCAATTTGTAATAATGGTGCTTTTTTTAGTATCTGTGAAAGTGTAGAATATGAAATAAAGTTGCCAGACGTGGGATCTTGGGTTCCAAAAACTTCACCAAAGTTTCAGTAAATTTTCATCATTAAACTGAGACTATTTCATCTCATTTTATCATTTACTGGTGGTAGGACGTCTTGTGAGTCCGCACGGGTATGTACCATCACCCTGCCTATTTCTGCCGTGACTGAAGCAGTAATGCGTTTCGATTTGAAGGTCGGGATAGCCGTTGCACTGTTAAAAGTGAGCTGTGAGACATTACAACTCAAGTCTTAAGGTGGGTGGTGCTTTTACGTTGTGGATGTCTATGGGCTCCGGTAACCACTCAAGATCAGGCCGTGAGCTCGTCCACCGAAACAAGCAACGAAAAATAAAAAAAATTGCAACTGATATTATCTCGTTTCATTTCATTTTATTCCAATTGATTATCTAATATCAAATAAATCAGCTTCACTTTAAAAGGCACCATAAGAAGCCGATTTTTTTCCTGAAAAAAGAAGACGAAGAATAAAAGCGAAAGAACAAAAAGAAAAATAAAAGTTTATAATTGGAACATTCCAGACTATATAAGATCTATAATAAAATTTTATTATTGTTTCAAATAAACCGGGCAAACTAAAAAAGAAAAAAAAATTGTTTCAAATAAAACACCAAGTTATTGGAGTCTCTTGTAAAAAGTACTCTGAATTGGACCGCTGTAAAAACAAAGTATTCTATTTTATTTGTTTCAATAATATACCAAATAATAACCTGCAAAAACGACATTTATATAATAGTAGTATATTTTATAGTAGTTCAGTTGACAATTCTAAATAGAAATTAGTTGCAATAACTGTATATTTTTTTATTTCTGTCACCGCTGTTTTATTGAAATTCCATTTCACATTATTCGAACTGCTTTTAAAATTCACTTTAAAGGAAGTTAACTTTCTTTTCATGTATTCAAGTGATATTTTGGAATGTAGGTGAACGGAAGTTAAAAGAATATGAAAAACTGTCATCTCGAAACGTAGGAGAGAAAAAAACATTAATAAATAACAACATTAACGTCGTTGTGGCGATGTCTTGCCTCGAAATATCCCTGCAGTTTCATTCAGACGGCTCTCATCAAAGAATTGACTCACCTTACTTAAGTATGATTCAGAGGTTGCGTGTTTTGTTCATTTCTCAATCCACGTGAATGTTTTTATTTCTGTATGACGCTCGTTTTGTAGCCATGACACGATGTTGTCCCATTCGTTTTAGTTATTTGAACTTTCCGGAATTTAAATTGTGTTTTTTAAAGTTTTGGTATTGATAAAGTAAGTGTACTTCGATGATTAAATTGTTTTCTGTCAAACCAATCGGCCTTAACACAATAAAATAATGAAGTGACAATTTTACGTAGTCCTCCTATGTTTTGAGTTTGTATGCTAATAGAATGTTGATTTCAATCTGTGGTACACAGCTCTGATAATTTTATTTTTATTTTATTGTTTGAACTATCAATAGCGACAATTATTAACGATCATTAGTCATGAAGCATGTTATTAAATCTGTCCTAAATGTATCACGAATATTTCTCACAGATATACGGAAGTGGATTAATGGTAAACGAATAAAAATTGTATCTAAAAACATATTGACACACACGACAAGTTAGCATTTAAAATTTAATGTATGTATAGCAAAGATTACCACGCACAGGCGGGTCATCTGCCTCGCTTAGTTACTTTATTTATCATTTAAACAACTGCAACGCAATTATAATATTACATTTTGTAATTGTTCATAAATTTACATTACAGTTACCGGCGATGTACAAGACTGTACCACCAAGGCGCATTTAATGAAATGCCTAATTAACTTAAAAATTGAGTAGGCAGAGGCGTCAATGTCCCGAGCAAAGACCGTGACGAATAAAATGGGTTTCATTTTTTTATTTCAAAAATTAATTTGTGGTATGCTCAGTAATTAAAACAGAATAATTTCTTCACGTTCTGACGGTGCTTAGATGAAATATTAAACTGATTATTCTATGTACGGTGCATAGCCAGATCAAACATTATAAGTGCTGTACACGATGCTATTAGGATCGAAATTTTGCTTATTTATTAAAATGTTCATCTGTTTCTTATAAAGTTTAAAATGTAATACGAAACATCACTAGAAATGCCGTAATTTATTACGTTTTTGCATACGTCACGGAACTGTGTACCTCTAATCTAGACAGAAGTAGACATATTATGAAAATTCAGGATAACTACAGACAGATATCAATGTTGATACCAAAGGGCGTCTCTAGTGCAGGAAGAACTGTTTATTTGTAAGAATATAAATAAATTATTCAGGATATAAATTTTGCCAATCAATAAAATGTACATATTACGGCATTTAGAATATACAGTATTGAAAGGAAGTGTAATGGTATCAAAGAGGATGATGAAGGACCACTCGTACAGTATAACTACTGTAGTTTAAACATTCATAATATCTCGATCACAGTGATTGACGCAGCCGCTGGGACTACAAACATGAAATTTTGATAGTTGATACTTTTAATGCTGTCACCATTTACTAGGGAAGTATCGACGTCGCCCAAAACACGTCATTTCAGATCCTCAAGAACCACTAACGGTGTTTTTAGACTTTTAGGTATCTCAATCACCGGTCATCGTTCTCGTCGAACCCGTCCGAGTAAATTAACCCACAGACACAGCCCACTGAGTTTCTCGCCGGATCTTCTCAGTGGGTCGCGGTTCTGATCCGGTGGTAGATTCCGCGAAGCACAGTTCTTGCTAGGGTTCGTGTTAGTAACATCGTCAGGTTTGAGGCCCGCTGAAATAGCCCATCAAGGTTATGAGTTTTGGTAGAAAAAAAAGGGAAGTATTATTGGAGCAAATACTTCTAAAACGTTAAAATAAACGATTAACGGTTGACGGTCATTTTCCAAGCATCAAAAACAACATTTTCATTAGTCTGCTTCTGGTCAAAAGTAAATGTACGCCTATCGGATCCGGGATTATAATTTTGCTCCTCTAAGAGGGTGACTCAGGGGTCGAACGTTTATATGGGAAGCTCGTCACTTTTAAAAGAAAGAATATATTATAATATTACAGCTCCTTATATAAAATTTACTAAAAACGACTGCAAATAATACAAATTTACATACACAGTGTACTCTTCAGCAAAATATAGAGCAAACAGTCTGAGTGTGTCGGTAGTTATCCTTAAAACAAAGCAATCTGTAAGCTAGCAATCTGTAAGTACCGAAAAAACTGAGATTTAGAAGTCATGTCTCAAGGTGGGTAGGGCATTTACGTTACTGATGTCCATGGGCTCTGGGAACCACTTAACACTTAATTAGAACGTGTCACAGACTCTTTAATTTCGAATATGATTTTATCGAATTTATCGCTGATATTATGTTTGCTTGTTCTAAAGATCGATATTAATTCCGAATCTACATATTTAATGCAATATTGAAGCATGTTGTTAATTCGTACTAAAGATCACAGAATGTATACTAGTTTATAAACAGTTACATATTCTCATATTTCAGAACGAGTTTCAATTTTATCAAACTTAATAGTTAGGTACTATTAGAAGTACGCATGTCATTTCTACAAATTCTTACGTAGGCCTATTTGATAATAGGGTTTTTCCTAGAATTACATAAATATAGTTTAAGTAGAATATTTTAGAAATTGTGCTTTAATACTGGAGTGTTTCTTTAAAAATATGGTTCATAATAATCTGGTTCTAAAATTGTAAAATGGATCAATGTTTGATGTTTATACAACCCCCTTAGTGGGTACATGTTAAAATAAAATTAATATGAAATTGTAATAATTAATACGTGAAGCAAAAACTTTGTATCCCTTTTTACGAAAATTGTGGGAACGGAGGAGTATGAAATTTTCCACACTTATAGAGAACATCGGGAAGAAGTGCACAATGCTAATATTTTGTTTAAATAATGCATAAAAGATACATTAAATCAATAAATAAAACATTACACACACTACAGACCATGTATTTGACGCACACACGCATGCATACTATTTATTGTCAAACTTTTGTTCTTGACATCTGTTGTCAAATTGAGAATAGATTACATATTGTTTGTCTTTGTTAATATTTTTATAGTGTAGTCTTGGCGAAATTTGTAATTATAGAAGTATAAAATACAATTATAATAGTGTACAAACTTACAATTCCAATTAATTATAGTCGAATTTCGACTACTGCGGGACCTCTAGTTGTAATAAATATACCAAAATTTGTTATTTAAGCGTTCCAATCTCCTCTCTATATGTTGACGTAATAGTCTGGAAATAATTACGGAGTTGTTTGCGTTATAAGTGATACACGGATATGCTGTTTTAGTAAAGTCTCTAATTTAAACCAATATGATTACTATTTTAATGCCTACAGTGATCAGTTTCAATACATCCCTCTTTTTTCTCTACCTTACCATTTGTAGCTTCAGAGGCTATCCCAACTGGCTATACAAACGCGCCGTTTGATAGGTGATCCGATGGGGCTCAACCTTGAAGGACTAGGAAAAAAAATAAGATATATACATTACTGTAAGAATAAAATATCAAAGCAATGTACATATAAAACTCCTGTAAATATTAATTATATATAAGAAATAAATAGAATAGTAAGAAATAATAAACCTAGCAGCTAAAGCTCCGATAATGTTGGAGGTAGGACGCATTTATAAAAAAAAAACCTTGAAGGACTTGCTAGTAAGAGCAGTGCTTCGCTGAATCTACCACCGGATTGGAATCGCGCCCACTGAGAAGATCCGGCCAGACTCTGTGGGTTATGTCTATGGGCCTCCCTTTTATCACACTGCGAGATTTACAAAGTTAGTACTGAGTATTGCTATTGTATTAATATATCGTCTTCTCGCATTAAAACTGTATAATCTCAAAAATTACTAATTTTACGGATGAGTGTTTTAAAGGTTTAACATGTGATATTTTTAATATTAATTATCTTTGCAACATTTTTTTTTTTTTTTTTTACCAGTTACATTATCTGTCTATTAAAGTAAGATAAAATTATGAATTAATTTTGTTAATAGTAGTAGTAGTAGTAGTAAAAAACTAAAACTAAACTACGCTCTTTTGACAGTATTTATGAGAAAAATACTGGTGTAACCAAATGATTCCGTATATTATCTCAATTTCGAATATTTTAGGAAATTGTACACTTTTAATGCGAAAAGACGATATGCTAATATATGTACACGAATGAATATGTTTGAATGGCGGGGCAGCCGTTGTAACTATACTTGAGACCTTAGAACTTATATCTCAAGGTGGGTGGCGCATTTACGTCTTAGATGTCTATGAGCTCTAGTAACCACTTAACACCAAGTGGGCTGTGAGCACGTCCGCCCATATAAGCAATAAAAAAAAGGCGTTAGAACGGAGGCCCAATCAGTACCACCTTAGGTAAACGTTGGAAAACATTGTTCTGCTAATCTAATTATCGTTTTAACAGTTTGGTATTTTGCAAGCTCTCGATGTGAAGGGTACGAAACTCAGGGTCAATGCATTTATCAAAGCTAATCACTTAATGTTTTTGTAATGTGCAGTATAAAATTGATTGCCGAGAAATACATTGTAGAAAATAAAATAATAACTCGCTATCTTTATTTATTGTCTGGTTCTTTACGATACTATCTCTGGAACGGGAGGCAATGCTATCTATTTCGACACAATGTGAACGTACAAAAGATTCATATATACATGCTTGAATTATAATTATTAAATGACACTTGGATTGACAGATAATTGAGTCGTGACTTTTGGACAATTATTGGTAAATCAGAAAAACGAATTATTGAATTTGTATTCCATTGGCAGTCACAAAACTCTTCTGAAGGACATCTTAGATAAATAACAGGTTAAGTATTAACCTTTATTTAATGCAGGTTTTGAACCGTATTCTTTGAAGGAGACGATTATATTCAAATCAATCTGTATTGACATATCAATAACATTTTTTTGTCCAAATGCACAGATTGCCACCTTTGATAATAGACGACTCAATTATTCAAACACAAAATATTGTCTAGTTGTCTCAATTTTACTATTTCGAGTTTCGTATATCATCATGCAGCCTTTTGCATTTAATGGAATTATTTCTAACAAAATATGCTTATATCAAGATTTTTTTCCAATGTTCAATATACGCACGTAATAGGTAACCGGAGACCAACAACAAAACAAAATGAGAAATAGTCACAAGGCAGGCTAGTTGAATTTAAAAGGATTATCCAAACATTAATTTTGCGATAAGTTAATGCATTATGTTTAAACTTCTAAATAAAATCGAAGAATCGTAATATTTTTTAACACCAATTACAACGCATAAGTATATGTATATTTGTATTCGGCTTATCGTTCTATTTTATTCGTACGTTACATGGTTCAGTTACAAAATATCAACCGGTAATTACCTCGATATTATCAAAATAGTGCTGCAAATACTGCTGAAATCAGCACGAAATTCCTACTTTATGGTTAGATCGTCGCTTATTTTGGCCCTAAATTACGTCGATTAAAATAATGCAACACTTGCGCGCCAAAATATACCGCTCTACGGTTCCCTATTTATCTATATATTAATACGTGAAGCAAAAACTTTGTATCCCTTTTTATGGAAAAATGAACTATCAAATTGAATGAACTATCAAATTGACAGAACGTTAAATGGGACAATGTTCTTCTGGAGAACCTTCAACAGTTACACATTGTGACCGCATCACAAGACCGTCGGCGGATGTTCTTTCAATTTATTCCGTAGATAGCGATCGATCGCCCGTGATCAGGGGAAATGTAGCAGTAATTCAATGGAGTGTTTCTGATCAATACAGTCCCTATTTGGGTTTAATTAACTACGGGTGTTCACGTCAAAAGTCTGTAGCGTACATTTTATTAGTCATCTTCGAAACTTTCATTGAACAGTTTAGTTACTAAGAAATCTAGGAGGTCATGAAAATGCAGTGAGTTCGTTCACATTGAACGATCGTGTCACTTACGAAATTATTGTGCGTTTGCATTAGATTATTTAAACTTAAAGCATTTTAGACTAGCACCGGCAAAATACCCGACGTACACAAATGAAAAATTGATAGTTTATCCATAGTGCTAGAGATTATAAATAAATTATGACCGTAATTAAAACAACAAGTTTTTAAAACGAAATTTTATTTGAAACTTATACTATCTATCGAGAGATAGACAATCTTATAGCCCATAGGATAGTTGCTTTTAAATGAAGAATTCTCATTTCGTTCTATCTTATTAATCTCAGATGTATAATAACTGAGAAATTTAAGAACAGTGTATAGGCCGGTATAGACAGTGAGCCAGACAAGCGTAGGATCGGGAGGGGGCTGCAGACAGCGCGGGGGCGAGGGAGGAGGCGAAGGCTGCGTTACGTCAGGCGCATCCGGGTTCGCGGCCGCAGCACGCGCCTCGCGACGTTGTCTGTGTTCCGCTGCCGCTGTATACAGGTGGACTAATAACATTCTAAATGAAAACTTTATTCTTAAAATAAGAATAATATTATTCAATATCAATACCAATCTTAATATATAATAGTCCCGTTTAAAATCGCGTCCTAATGTGCAGACAGACGGACGATTTATAGCAACTAGCTTTTCGTTTTTTTTTTAATCCACATTATACCTACCTAATTAATGAATTATTCAAACATATTACTGGACAGAGGTTCCTGTCTAGTCAATGCCGTATTAAATGTACATAATAAAATAAATAAAACCGATATCGAAATATCAAGCAAACTTATTGTGGTGAAACGTTGACTCGAGACGTTGTTGAGCAAAATTCAATGCCTATAATAGTTTTATGAAGGCACGATGCCTGGTTTTGTCTGTTGCTAGGCCGTAGCGCGCCCGCAGAGCGTGCCTATCGGAAATTGCTTGGATTCTAGGCCAACACGGCAGTGAGCATCGCCGTCTCGCTTGCACGCTTATGAATCAACAAGCAACTACGAACTTGGACGAACTTGGACTTTATCTCTTATTCTAATTGAGTGAATAAAGTTATAGGTAAATTTAAGTAATACTGTAATTATGGCGCCCTGTTTGTGAATGGTAAAAGTTTTTAACTTTTGATATTGTTCAGTCTTTTAATTAAATAACGAGGCTATTATACATATCTAACATATAAGTAATATATATAATAGTTGATTTTAAAGTCTACAAAATGAAATGAGTCTTATGCAATTGTGATATAGGCTCTATTGCATTTATCGAGTTAATAAGCGAATAAGCTAAATGAGCGTGTTTATCCCAGTATCAAGAATACCTTTTTGGATTCTAAATGCATACATTCTATTCTAGAAAATGTTTGACACAGATAGAAGAATAAGAATGTCTACTGCATTCAAACTTGAGTTAAAAATAACAATTCTGATCAAGAAATTTTATTTTAACAATGTAATTATTTTTATGGTTTTTAAATTAATTTATGATAAAAATGTTGAAGTTGTTACACTTCCATATACACCGAATTTTTCTCTGCCAAAGCTTACTAAAGGAAGCTCATGACTATTGGTAATTGTTTTATTTTTATAAAGTAAAATAATAGTAATAACAAAATAATAATAAAGTAAAATAAAGTACCTAAACCAAAATATAAGGAACAAATGCATGTAAATAAATATTTAAAATAATGTATTTCTCAAAAGGTATCTCGAAGGAAGCTAAGGTCGCTATTTACAGAAACTTAAATATTTTGAACTGAACTATTTAGCTCTCTGAGCACAGAGAGATGCCAGCCGAGTGACTCAAACGTGGAGTGCATTGAACGTGGCCGACTCTACAGCGTCCTTTGCCGTAGACTTTATTTTTTTAAGTTAATCATTACTGTATTGCTTCGTTGTTTTTTATATCCCATAAACGTATCTCGTTCAGTGCTGAAGTTAATCACGTTATAAATATTGTTTTTGTATTATTGGAATTGATTGACAGAGCAATTCCAATAATACAAAATTAAATAACAATTCGTAATTGTTAGCATTATTAAAAAAAAACATTTTAAAATTACCCTATTAAAACAGTATTCACATAAATAATTCATACCACACCATGTTTTATGTCCGCGTTCTAAATATTGTTTGCTGGCACCGGTCCAAGTGCGACAGTTGCATTTTTCGCTAATTCTCAACCGGTTACCGAAAGTTGCGCGGGCGCATAACGGCATGGCGGCGGGCGAGAGGCGCGGGATCTTGATCCGTGGGAAGAGTGAGTTCCGGCTGTGCCACTTGCACCACGCCTTTCACCGAGCAAGGTCGCCTCGCGACCGCGCCACTTTCTTTTATATAACAGCCGCGCGGCCGCCGACGGTATGCGGACGCCGACACCCGAATTTATGAGTATGCTGGTGACGTCACGCTCGAGGTGACTCACGGAACTGCCTCCAAAGCCCATTATCATATTTAAATGGCCTATAGATAAATGCGCTCGTGGTATCATATCGTATAAAATTGATAGTTGACAAAATAATAATGTATTTATCACTAGAATTCTTGGATTACATAAGTATTTAAGAATTTGCAAAGGCATTAAATATTACTTTTTTTTAAATACTAACATTTTAGTTTGTATCTCTTGTTTTGTAGACCGAGCTCCAGGACATCAATGAGTTAAGGCGCAGGAAAATAATGAATTATAAAATGTTATCTACCGGACTAAAAATGCCATTTTCATTGCTGTGTTGTTCTATTAATTGACTAAGTAAATATTTTTGTCTAAGCAATACTTGGTTCATTCAGGCTGAGCCGAAATAGTCTAAATATCGTTTCAATCTTTGAAAGTGAAGGGAGCATCCGGCTGTTACCGGAACTTGGTGCCTTGTGCGACTGTGCGGTGTTACATAATCGCGTTAATCAACCGTTCTGCCGTCACACCTTTCCACTAACCAACTGTGTAATTACAATACGTAAATTCCTAATATACATTCTCTAAAACGGTGACTAGCATATATTTATAACAAATAAGAAAATAAGAATGGTTCTAATTAGGTTAAGCGTGATAGCAATATGAGAGGACAATAAATGTGTCTAAAAATCCTTTTTTTTTAGTTTGGCAATAGACAGATAACATTTTTATTTGAGAAACGTTGAAGTTGCACTTTACTCGACAATTATCTTGAGATGTTTTTTTTCTTTTTGCACTATGGCGATCAGCATTCAGTGTCCAGTGTCAAATATAAATTTAATTTAGTATTAATCTTCAATAATGCTGCCACTGGATCCACTGCTATTTAGGCACGAACTATCAAATACCGGCCAAACGGTTAGTTTTGTTCAGTCTTTAAATTAAAATCATGACTACGAACAATGAAATCCCTTTACGACATTTATTACATCTAAGCAATAAAAAAAAACCTATCTACAGTGTGTATGATAACTAATGTTCAAAATTCTCAAATATATTAAGTGTATAATCTATGTTCAAAATCGTCAATGATTGTTTTTAACATCAATTCTTTTTTTTTCATAATGACTTTTGGATAAAGGTGTTTTTTGCTGTCTCAAAGACATTTTCATCTTCAACAGGAAAGGTGGGCGAGCAGGGGTCAGCCTGAAGGGGTGGGATTTGTTCTTCTGATCTGTTCTTTGGATGCTGTTACCAGTAGTTTGCAGAAGCACTAAGACTAGATTAGTTTCAGATCAGGTTCCGTTAAAACGTTTCTAAGGTGTCGAAGATGACTGGCTACTGCATGAGTCTAATCAGGAGAGTCAATATAGCTATCGGCTTTTTGCGATGCCACTATTTCCCGCGGCGAGCTTACATGGTATTCAACGATCTACTTTGTCATTTGAAAAATGAAAGGGAGCGGGAAAAACAGTTCATTAATTTAAATTTAAATCAATATGTATAAAATGAATGAAAACAAATGGAATGAAACGAATACAAATGAAATAATATATCAGTAAAATAGTGGCAACATATAAAGCCACATTAAATAATGATTTGTTGTTAATAGCTGATTCTATACATATTACTTATTAGGTATATTAATACGAGAAGGTTTTTATTTTTAATTTAGTTTCTACATAACAATTCAGCTATGTATAGTAAGCCATTTTGAATACCTAATATGATCATAAAAAATACACATACTTGTATTGTATTATTTGTTCTGATAAACTAATGCCATCTAGTTATGAGTACCTCAATTTTTTTATTACAAGTGGGTGGATGAGCTCACGGCCCACTTGATGTTAAGTGGTTACCGGAGCCCATAGACTGAAATGAAATATATTGTTTTAAATTCGTTAGTTAGCTTCGTTGATATGATTTCTGGAAATACTGGACTTTTCCTAAAAACTGCAGATATCTTTATGTACTAAAGCATTGTTTGTACGGTAGATTCATTATTATAAGTCATTAAAGATATTTTAGGATCTATCAGAACACAAAAAGGCAAATCATACTGTCGACTAATGGAAAGGATTCGAGGTTGGCGACATCATCGCCATCTAGTTTCTGGTGATGGTGTTCTAAAATATTTATTACTGTATCACAATGTTGTCGGTGTAAATATTATTTTTACCGTAAAGCAGTGTGAAGGGTGAAGCAGTGGATAAACCTTAAAATTGAGACTTCGACCTCATGTGTCCCGGTGGTGTCAGTGACACTATCTACAAATTTATTTTTTTGAAGATTTTATGGCCTGGTAAAACGAGACCTTTAAGTCGAGCCTTCTATTTTCTTCTTTTATTTTATTATAGTATGAAAAAGACATAAAACGAAATGAGATGATGTTTTGAAGGCAGAAGAATTAATTTGAGTTCATTTTTAAGATCTTTAATCAATTGGGATGAAATTAAATGAAACGGGGTGCGATCATATAAGATGAAATAAGTCCTCAGCAAAATGGTATTTTATTAGGTATTTACTGAGTTTTTTCAGTGGACTATTTGGAAGAACCTGAGAAGTTACTTGCAGCGGCTTTGTTTCATTTTCCACATTTGTGCACTTGTTACAGATGTTACACAGTCAATAAACCACCGTTATTACATATTTCAATATGAGGAAAAACTAAATTAACAAAATAAAACAATTGATACAACTTCTCCACTCGCATTTCCTCCAAAAAGCCATGTAAACAGACTCCGATAACCATTTATTTTGAAATGTTAAGTGCATTATCTATAGTCGCGACCTCCTTCACCTTAATAGTACAACAAAATGGCTTAAATAACTAAAATCTATTTATCACAGAAATATATAAAATACATGATGAGAGGTGAGAACTATTCCACATGGATGCTGGAAAGTGCAAGAGTAAGACCAGCCGTTGCTCATTAGCAGTACCTCAAAGAGCATACGGCCCACCTAATGGTAAGTGGTTACCGTCGCTCATGGACGTCAGCAATGCCAGGGGCAGAGCCAAGCCGCTGCCTACCATAAAGTACTCTCCGCAAGCCTCGTTTGAAGAAGGACATGTCATAGCGCTCGGAAAACACCGTGGAGGGGAGTTCATTCCAAAGCCGGATGGTACGTGGCAAAAAAGATCTTTGGAAACGCACTGTCAATGAACGCAGCGGTTCCAGATAATATGGATGAACTCTCCTCCGATGGCGGGAGGTGCGATGATAAAAAGGAGATGAAATACTAAATAATTTAAATTTGTATGAACTTGAATGGTATATATATACCTTTAATATACAGAATTCAAATATATCAAGTATTGGGTTTTTAAAATCGTAATATTTTAAAATGAATTTTATTATTAAAATAATCAAAAATACGATTTTGTAAAGACATGTAATTAATTGGATAAAATATAATGTGATGAATGTGAATGATCTGAGAAAGTGTTTGTGTCGATCTCTCATGGCTATTTGAATTCATGCTCCTCTTCTGCTTAATTCGATCAGCACTGATGCTGCTTTATGTACGCGTTTCCGTTTGAACATACCTTTTTTCAGGTACATATATATTGTAATTGAGCTGATATGTTGATTATTCTATTGCCAAATCGTATTATCTTTTGGCACTATTTTTAGAAATTTGTTCCATAGCTGTCAACACAGTTCTGAAATGTCAATCTGTCATTATTTGTTAACTTTTAAACTGTCAACGTCAACGCTCATGATTTTGGTGGTACCTACCTCAAATATATTAAGTGTATAATCTATGGTACCTACCTACCTAATACTTTAAACAACTAAAATAAACAGTGTTAAATAAATTCTGTTCTAAACTTCAATGTGATGAGCGTCATATTGTTAAATACCAATACTGTGTAAATGGGAAGTATGTTTAATTACTTTGTGGTGACAAATTTGTGTTAAACGAAATAACCTGGAAGTTGTGTTAAAAAAAACAAGTCATATCGAGGGTAAACAGTGGCCTCACTTGTTATTTTTTTTGACAGTAATTTTGTGATTTTGTAATAATGGACCCGGGGCCGGCCTTCCCCCGTAAGGTACCGAAAAGTCCTGGGGTAGAGCCTTTTGGAAATCCAAAATCATCTATCACGTACGTTATTTTTAAATTTGAAACAATCTGAGTACACATTTTTTACTTAGTTCTACTGAAGCTCATATTATTGTTTGTTTAGCTGTTCCAATGTTCCGGACGACTTATTCGAAGCTGCTACAGCCAAAAAGCATTTCAGTAAATTTGGTAGAGTTCAAAAGATCAGGCTTTTCCCAAAGAAACAGATGTGTATAGTAGAGTATGAAGAGCCCGTCTCGGCTGAGCGTGCTGTACTGAATGCTGGTGCATTTGATGGTTTTATGTTTGATGTGACTCGTTCAAAGCAGAGAACGTGAGTATTGTTATTAATTCAGTTAATATAAACCATATAGTTGTAATTTTTTGAAAAAAATGTATATTAATAATATAAAATATGTTTAATAACATCTGTAGGAGACGCAAAAGTATGTTGCTTGATGATCCAGATTGGCTACCAGATCCTGAAGTAGAAAAGGAATTGTCAGCTTTGAGTGGCATGCCAGTCTATAGAGTTCCACGTCAAAAACGTATGTAAACTAACAAAGACTTTTGTTTACTAAAAATCTATCAACAGTTGATAGATCAATAAATAATATTAGTTTTTTTAATACTTTAACTTGTCAAATGGGTAAAATCACACCATACATAAATAATAGTACTAAATATTTTGCAGCAATGGATATTGAAAATTCATCATTGCCAATCAAGTTGCCAAAAAGTCCTTTGAAAATCAACAAGAGTACTATGAAGTCCAAAAAAAATTTAGTTGTAAAAAAGACTATTGTTCCAAAGGTCCCTAGACAGTCAGTTGAAACTACTACAGCGTAAGTTTTATGCTCAGAGTATTTATTCATCATAATTAGTGAATTAAAGATTGTGATACAAAATGCATGTTAATTAAGTAAGTACCATGTGCTACTTGATTCTGCCAATGTAGCTATAATACTGTAGATATATAACCAAGGGGTAGTTCTTCCACCGAGCAGGTGATATTGCTTAGTAGATCGACGGTCCCAATGTCATTGTTCGGAACTTGTATACATTTCTCAAATATCTTGTGTTGTTGTATGATGACTACCAGCCACAAATTTGTAAGATAAAATATATTATCTACAATTATCTACCTTGTTGCCCACTCACCTCAATAGTGTGTATATTTTTATCTCTTCCTCAACCTTAGATGAAATTAAGGCGTGTAATTATATTTCTAGTATTATTGAAATTATTTTTCTCTACCTATATCAATAAATTAAGCCTGCCATTACCGATATATGGATAATATGTATGACTTGAGTCATGCTCAAAGCTGTTTACTTAGTAGGTTGTGTAAGCTTTATGTTAAGTAAAAATAAGTATTTTTTTATTGGAGTAGATCTGCAAACATGCTCATGGTCCACCTAAGATTGAATGGTTACTGGATAGCCCTCGGCTCTAATCAGTACATGATTATATGAACAATCACACCTATTAGGTGATAGACTTTTACAAAACTTCACTAAACTACTGAATTTTAATTATATCATTAAAAACAACAAACATATAATATATGTTTTGTGATTTAACATGTATAGGATTTAACATGTCATGTTGTGTATCTTAAATTATTACTCCACTATCTTAAAATATTTACACATAGTTCACAGATGGCCAGCGGAATAGAATCACCAATATTAGTATCATCTACACAAACAAGTATGAGTACATTTGAAGCGGCTGCCGAATTACACCAGTTGCGTTCAAGAACATCATTAACTCCTGATGAGAAATGGAGAACTTTAGATGCAAGGGACAGGTATCTTGTCGGAAAAATTCATTGAGTTGTTATGATAGATTCATTTTTAACACACACATTTTGGTTTTTTTTGCTCATTAATTTACATCAAGTATTAATTTATAGAGTCCTCAGAGCATGGGGCGGTGCAGGTTCACGTCTCAAGGTTGGTGGTGCCACTATTGGAACTTGTCCGGATATGTGTCCAGAAAAAGAGCTATTGCATCGACAAGCCGAACATCAGGTAATCAAAGACTATTTGTATTGTTTCTTACAACTGAATGATAATCTATTCACGAAGTGTGTGAAAGTTTTGTTTGTTTGTTGTTGTTTGTTGTAGTCCTAGGGTACCCTGCTGCTATATAGGACCCTTATAAGCTGTCTCCACTTGACCCTGTCTTGTGATTGCCCTTGACATTACTCCAGGTCATTCTGGCAGTCCTCATATCGCCCTCTACGGTGTGTCGCCAAGCGTGTACAGGACAACCAGGACTTCTCCTGCCACGCAGCTGCCACTCAAACGCAATTGATGCTGCATTGACTCTCCAATAATTTTTTTTTATAATAGTTTGCGCATTTAGTTATTTTTTCTTTTCTCAGAAGATAAATGTGTTTATATTGTGCCGCTGTATATAGTAAGTGGCACGTAAGTTGGCAAGGTTTTGGTTTAGTGGGGGTAATGTCGCGCATAGTGCACATTGCAACAAAAAAATGGTCACTTTTATTGCCCGCATGTAATTTAATTTTATTTTATTTTGTATTTGGCATAATTTATTTTTAAGCCTGTGTGGATAGAAGAAAGTTAAAGAAAAGAGAGAAATTCGTGAAGTGTATTAGGTGTTATAAATAAAATATAATTAAAAGTTTTTATTTAAAAAAATATACTTAATATTAAAAATTATGTGTCGCCGTCGTCACTATCATTTTCTAATAATGCTACCCCTTGGATTAAATTTATGGTAGCACCTGAGCTGGTGGAAGGAGTTGGCTCCTCATCGTCGACATAACCAAGAGTCGCTGTCGTCACTGGCGTAAATAATAAAATGCTCAGTGACTGGATCGACTATATGGTCATTGGTATTTGGTCCTCGCATTGCAAACAAATTTAAAACAATAACACTCGTAACAAAAACTAAATTTAAAACAATAATAACAACTCGTAACAAAAACTCAATATAAACAAAGGGTTCCTACAACTTTAGTAGGCGCATGTGTAATCGGGAGCGAATGGAACGCGGACGCGATGGGGGAGGGGAGGTCGACTGAGTTAATCGCGCGCTCGGACCGGTTCTACGTCTTTCCCCGCGTCCCGCTTGACAACCAAAGAGACCTAAAAAACGACTTCTGCGCATCTAACGACTCTTGTCAAGTTGCGTGCCGGGGACTATACAAATTAACAATTAAATCATATATCATGAATTTAATTGCTGCAGGTGATGACTTTGGAAACTGTGCTGGGTTCTGATGGGGAACTCGAGCCATGGCGCGCCGTGAAGCAGTACAGTCGCAGTTCAGCCGACCAGGAGATACCGATGTGCTATGAACTGAGACCTGCTTCTGTCCTCATGAAGACTTGTTCGTATCTGCTGCACGAAATAGCAGACACCACGAGACAGGTATCATTCATAAATACACATGGACTGCTGACTATGAGGAACTGTAATATAATGTAGGATATCGCAAAATCACTAAAACAGAAAAGAAAAGAAGCCAAAAGAAACATATTTCTAATAATGCCTACAAAACAAGAAAATTCTGAAACGCAACGATACAGTACAATTTGTCCATAGTTTAAATATTTTGTAGTAACACAACAATGGATTCGTGTGTCATATTCTGCGCCTCTTAATCATGAGAGATTTTATAACCCTGATCATCTGTCTCTATGTGTGGTACCGTAGCCATATTTGTAGCCTAAACCTAAGATTGGATCGATGTGTTTCCATTTTTTGTGAAGTAATATGTGAACTGAAATGTGAAATGTATCATACGAGGTTTACGGTTTGGGGTATGCTAGCTATGTTATTTGTTCTAGCTGATTGAAAGATAAATAATTTTTGTTTTGCCCTTGTAGGCAGACGAGCATACGGCCCATCTGATGGTGAGGGTTACCGTCGCCCATAGACTTCAGCAATGCCAGGGGCAGAGCCAAGCCGCTGCCTACCGCTAAATAAATTAATAAACGATTTTCTTGCAGGTGTCATTGGCCGACTGGTTTCACTTCATGTGGGATCGTTTCCGTAGTATTCGCAAGGATATAACGCAGCAGGCACTGTGTTGTGCAGGTGAATAGACAATATACCAACTAATAATATAAGCATAAAAGTAATTCTGTCGGTATCGTTTTTACGCCAAAAACATTCTACCGACTATGACGAAGTTTGGTACCGATCACTCTATAGTGAACATTTTTTGTTTGAGACCGCGCACTGGTGGTCAAACCTCTTGTGAGTCCGTACGGGTAGGTACTACCACCCTGCCTATTTCTGCCGTAAAGCAGTAATGCGTTTCGGTTTGAAGGGTGAGACAGCCGTTGTAACTACACTGAGACCTTAGAACTCATATCTCAAGGTGGGTGGCGTCATTTACGTTGTAGATGTCTATGGGCTCCGATAACTGCTTAACACCAGGTGGGCTGTGAGGTCGTCCACGCATCTATGCAATAAATAAAAAAAAGGCATGTCGGCAGGCATGTCTTCTTCCCGGCCAGGTGGATCATTCAGAGACAGGAGACACAAAGACGGTTCAGTAGTGTAAATTGACAGAGGTCTAATTCCAGCAGTGTATGACTGTGGGTCGATAATGATGATGACCTTATCTTGGAACCCGAAGATATCGCTCGACATCAACTACGCTTTAGAGGCGTTAGGCGGGTTATGTCGGAGTTGTGGCAACTAAAACCCGATAGCTCAACAACACGTTCGAATCACGGGTGAGATGGAAATAACAAAGTGTTGTTAATATTTTCAGATTCGATACGTCTCGTCGAGATGTGTGCCCGATTTCACGCTCACTGCGCGGCTCGCCTCGCAGACCTCGAGTACACGCAGTTTGATCAGAAATTGAACACCGACAACCTCACAAAGTGTCTCCAGACTCTGAAGCACATGTACGCGGACGTGGGACCGGAGCAAAAACCCAACGAAGCCGAATTTCGGGGATATATAGCACTTTTGAACCTCGGCGATGCCAACTTTTGGTGGGAGGTTAGTTGAAATGACTAGTGTTAATTGAAGACATGAGTGGATGAAGGGGATATGATACAATTTGTTAATTTTGAGAAAACAGACAACAAACTTTTGTTACTTGTACTTTTTCTTCATTCATAAATCCTTCGTCACATGCAATTTCTAAAAATAGCCTTTAAACCAGGGTTGTTAAGGTCTAATATGGTTTGTAGGCACACAACACCTTCATTCGATGTAAAAACTCAAAAATCTTAAAAATTGTACTTAACCGCTTCATCCACTCATGTCTTCAATGATCGAACTGTCTATTTAATGGTCAATACATCTATTATTGTACTTTATATAGGTAGGTAAACAGATATTCTTAAGAAAACACAAAACGTAGCTATGAAGGTTCAATTAATCCAATATTAAAGAAAAATAAATTTAAATAACAGTTAAAAAAATAATTTTTTGTATGTTTTAAATATTGATATTAATCAATGCTCAACGTTTGGTTTGAACCCAAATTACGTATTTTGAATAATAAGATCGGTACGGTTTCCTTTTGGGATCCACGAGTTTGTAAGCAGTTATGTATGTATAAAATATATAATATAATTTAAACTAAATTTATTTGTTACAGATCAAGCAACTTCCGGACGAGATACAAAAATCTGAACCTATAGTTTTGGCGATAAAAATATTTAATTGCTTAGATAATAATAACTATGTAAGATTCTTTCGATTAGTGAGTGAGAAGGCAACATATCTGCAAGCGTGTATTCTACTTCGATATTTCAATGACGTTCGCGCCAGAGCCTTGGCCAGGATTGTCAAAGCCTACGCTCCAAGAGGTGGCTCTCGGTTTCCGGCGAGCGACCTCATGAATGCACTCGCGTTTGAGTCCTTAGAACAAATGGGATCCTTCATAAGTCACTATGGCTTGAGATTTTCTAAATCGGATGATGTAGAATTTTCAATAATACTCGACAGACATCAGTTTATTGAAGACAGCGATCCTTATGCAATCGAACGCGCTGTTGAATTGATCGAGAGTAAAAGACAAAGTTCCGTGTGCGAAGTTATTGCTGGAGGGCACATACTGAAGCAAGATTATAAAAATCACGTGCTCAACACAAGTTTTTACTCGGACGGAAAATTAAAAGAGTCCGCTCTTATTGCCGAAGACCAAGGGTATAATACTGTGAACGATAGTAATAAAGATGTACAAGCATTAAAAGCTGAAATTCAGAGGCTCGCCCAAACAGATAAAACTTTTGTAAACACGCCTAAAGTGAATTTATTAGTTAAACCTGAAGTGAAGACGCCGTCAAGCTCACCATCCAAAGGTGTGCCTGAAATGACGAAAGGCCGTCAGTTATTTAGTTTCAAACCGGCGATACCCGTAGCACCAACAGAAATAATCAAACAGTCGCCAGAGAAGATTTTTTCTTGCGATTCACAAAATGTATTTTCTTTTTCGAAACCGCAAAACACTGTCGATTCAAATATTCGAACAGATGCTATAAGCAAATTCAAAGTGCAACATGGAAGAAGTTCATTCGAAGTCAAAAGCAGTTCGCCAGAGAAATCAAATGCAACATACATTCGTCCAAGTAATAGCAATACTAGTGTTTTCCAGAAGGTTAATGAAAAGGTAGATCCATCCCAAAATTCACGAAGTTTGTTCAGTACTGTCAATGCCGAAATAAAGACAAAACCTAAAACTCTACCAGTTAGCGATAATATATTTGCCAAAGCAATAACTATCAAAACAAAGGAGAACACCGCGGTTTCGATATTTCAAAACAAAAATACTAGTATTGGAAAAGATAATATATTTACGAAAAATGCTACTCACTTCACCAAATTTAATGAAAATACAGCGGGTAACAGTATTTTTGCAAAGCCGGAGAAGGTAGACGAGTCGGATGCCAGGTGTCAGAATATATTTGGCGGTTTTGGCAAAACAGACAAGAACATATTTTCTAAACCGCATGTTCTAGACGGTGGTTCATTTAACAAATTGAACGGAGAAGATAAATCAATAAATAAATTATCGCCCGGCACTCTTTTTAAAAGCGCAACAACTGGCCTACCTCCCAATGAAACAGATAAAACCTACTCCATATTTCATAGTAAAAATAGAGCACAAACTGTAGCTGATAACATATTGAATTCTCTGAGCAATGTCCAAAAGGGGGAAATTTATGACTTCAATCAAAATGACGACGAGGCAAAAAAATTAGAAGAAGTGGAACGAATTAGACAAGAGCACCTTAGGCAAGAGGAAGAAAAGCGTCAACAACAATTAAAACGTCAAGCAGAAGAACAAGAATTGCGGGATCAAGAATATCAAAGGCAAATAGAATTAGAGGTGCTCAAAGAAAAGCGAAAAATTGCAGCAGAGGCCCAACGAATGAAAGAAGAGATACGACGAAGGGAAGAAGAGGAACGGCGGATAGAAGAAGAAAAGAGAAAAAAGCTTGAAGAAGAAGAAAAGAAAGCTGAGCTAAAAAGGAAAGCCGAAGAAGAAAAACGCCGTTTTCTTGAAGCTGTAAATAAAGAGTCCAATGAACTTGTAGAATTATTAGTAAACGAAGTAGGAAATGAAACTATAAAACAGCTAATGAAAGACGAAATCGACCGTCTGCAGCAACTTGTCAAATATGCTGGCACCGTGACTGAAGAAATCATGACAGAGCTATGTAATGAAATATGTAATTCCGAAATGAAAGCAGAAATGTTTTGGACCGACAAAATACGCCGAAAGTGGTTTAGTGTTTGGAGAAGACATTATCTCAGAAATTACAATCGACGTTGTCTCTTAGAAGACACACCCGTATGGCTAACGGAAAAAACATCTACAGAAGAAGCTTTGCGACTTAGGAGGTCAGTTGAGTCGGCAACGTTAAAGAACATGAATGCAATTCACAGAGGATATAAATTCATTGGTGAACTGAAGCAGACACCTCTCCCAGACCCATATAATATAGTCGAACTCATCCGATCTCCTCTGCTCAAACGTATGAAACAAATTAGTTATCCTTACGACAAATGCTTCTTTTGGAAAATAACAATGGTTAGCCCTGAGGAACCAAGCTGGTTGTATCGAAAAATAAATATAGAGAAATGGATAAGACACGCCTTCTCTGATGGAAAAAAACACGAATCTAGTAATCTGATACACGTTGGAAAATATACCTGGAATCATTTGATGGACTTTGCTATTTCGGTTGGCTTCATGGGTTCTGGGAAAAGTGATGTTGTAGAGGCAATTGAAGGTACTAATGGAATTTTAATTTACAGCACGGAAACTGATAAATATTTATTAAATAGAATTCAAGAAATAATAAAGCAAAAATATCCATATCATATTATTCCCGTTGCAGTTGTAATGCCAAGAACTAAAGACTCTTCAAAAAATTGTGACTTGGAAAAACTATTAACTGATTTTGTCAAAGACAAAGTAATATCCGCCTATAAATTGTTTCATGTGAATTCGAACAATCTACCAGACATGATAAATTCATGTACAAAAAATGCGTTAAAATGGCTTGCTAAGCATTACCCACCGACGCCGCCTTTAGAGATCGATTTGTTGAAATCTGTCTGCCAAAGATATCTTGGCAATGAAATATGGTGTAACTTTAGAATAGAAAAGGATAACAGAGTGAGTTCTGTTCTCAAAGATTTATCGAAACTCGTTAAATGTTATAACACCGCAATCGACAAATTAACAGAGGTGATTACAAATGAAGATAATTTTAACTATCCATCATTCGCCTTGGAATTCAAGAAGTATTTGGATGACAATTCTCCATACCCAAAACCTTATGAATTCATCTCAAGCAGTGTCAAAAGTGATGAAAACAATATGGCCATAAAACATTTAATGTCTGATCTGAAATTAGCAGAGCCAACTTTTATGTTCAATCCTGTGGATGTTGAAAATATGCAGTATCAAATTCGAACTTACTGCAAACAAATTGGTTGGCTCGAAAATTCCGATGAAATTGTGTGCAAAGTAATAACAGTCCTACCTAATGAACTCACTGATTTGAATATGTCATGTGAGAATTTTAAAAAATATTTTATGAATTATAATTTAATAGATATGCTGAACGTAATTGTGTATGAAAAAATTAATAGCTTAAAAAATTTCGGCAATAGATATGCTATTTATAAGCCTTCATTACTAGAGGAATTTCGCACTTTAAATTGGTTATTTGAAAATAAACTTCTATTTGAAATAAAACATAAAGCTATAAACTATGAGGATGAAGATGAAATAGAGTGTTTTATTTTAGCTAAACGCCGAAAATTACATATTGATTCTCTTGAAAATCTCGAGCTGGATGACAAAGACAGTACTATGGTTGAAGAAAATATTACAAATGCTGAGGTTGGCATTTCAAAGTATAGAAATTGCACAGAAGCTGTCAAACAGCTTGAAATGCAACTCGAAGAGGGTAGACAAAAATCAATTGAATTTGAGAATATGCTCCAAGCAGCTCTCGCAAATGTTTAAGTGTGGATACATAAGTCTAATTTTTTGCATGAAAATTCTGATAATTTAATTAGTTAACAAATAAAAATGATTTGTTTTGTTATCGACTTTTATTTTTTCACAAAATAAATTCTCATAGACACTATATTTAGTTTCATGATATTATTGAGGTTGAACAACTTTCAAACATGCATCAACAAATTCTGTGAATATGGGTTCTTGCATATATTCTTGAACTAACTCATCAGGATTTACAGAAGAATCAAGCAGCTCTAATATTTCTCTCACATGGGGATTTTCTAGACATTTCTTAACTTCTGTTGAATTTTCTGAAAAATAAACAATTCTTTTAGTGACTACATCCCTTAGGCTATGTGGTGTTGGCCTAGAGTAGCACCATCCCTGCTTTTCCTTTGGGTGCCATTAAAGGGATTTACTGGAGTTTTATTTATTTATTGCCCTTGTATGCAGATGAGCATATGGCCTACCTGATAATGAGTGATAATGAGTTACTCTCGCCCATGGACTTCAGCCTACAATCAAGTACTCTCCACAAGCCTGGTTTAAAGAAGGATATGTCATAGCGTTCGGGAAACACCGTGGAGGGGAGCTCATTCCAAAGCCCAATAGTATGTGGCAAAAAAGATCTTTGGAAACGCACTGTGGATGAACGCAGTGACTCCAGGTAGCATGGATGAACTCTACTCCGTTGGCGGGCGGTGCGATGGTAACGAGATGATGGTATCATCTCAAACAATACCTCAGAGAACTCCCCATGGAATAGCACAAAATACAGAGGAAACTGAAGTCCCAGAGGCTCCAAACGATCTATGAGAATAGGATTATCGACAATCCAAACGGCCCTCTTCTGTATGGAGTCCAATAGAAGTAGTTGCTATTTGGGAGCCCCGGCCTAGAGATGGGAGCAGTACTCCATACGAGGCTGGACTTGTGCTTTATAAAGCAAAAGTTTTTGTTCAGGTGTGAAGTACTGCTTAGCTCTGTTGAGGATTCCCAGCATTTTGGACGCCAACTTGGCATTCCCTTCCAAATGTCTCCAAAATTTGACATAGCTTGAAATGTCGACCCCAAGTATCCCGAGTACCAAGTACTCTCGGAAGGATGCAGGGACACTCCTTGGAATTGCAGTGCCATAACAAAGGGGTCCTTCTTCACAGTGAAGATGCAAACTTGTGTCTTTAACGGATTGTATTGAACAAAGTATGCAGCAGCATTCTCTGATTATTTTACCAGCATGCCAATGCCATGGTAGTGGGGCATACTTGTAAACAAAGCTCACCTAGTTACCATCCTGCTGCCTATTCTTGTATAGAAGCAGTCATGTGTTCTTGAATGAAGGGTGGGATATCCATTATATGACAAATTTGAGATTTTAACCTAATATCTAAAGAGAGTAGTGAAATGTACACTGTATTCTGCAGGACTTAGGAAACAGTTTTACAAGGTCAAAACCATTACATACAAGTCAAGATTTCTTAGGATTTACTTAACTATTCTTTATAACTATTGTTGTACAATTCTTCAAATAATCAATTTTGAGGTGAAAACTATAAAAAAATACTGATCTTACACAGTGTTCACATAGGTAAGTACTGAAAACTAAATAGGTGTTTAGAAAATAGTTTCAGTTTATAAAGCCAGAAGATATATTGCAATCAACAAGGTCAATTATTTGGAAAGAGTTGTTATTAGGAGTTTAAAGTTGTTACTATAACTGCGTGAAACAATTAATAATTTTTTTTATAACATAAAACTGCCTTCTACTTGTTTGAAGGAAAAGTAAAGATCTAAACCACATTATTCCTAGAGAAAAAAAAACTGTATTCAAATTGGATCAAAAGAACTACGGTAGATTTCTAAATTAGTCGTAACTATTTTACTAACACAACATTATCATATAATATACACACAGGGTACCTAATAAATTGAGTCTATCCAATGGTACCGTATCTTCTGTAGGGTATAAATTTTCAACAACTTGCTTTACGCCTATTGTTTGTTTCGGCGGGGATGGTGGTTTGATACAAGGATTTTGTTTGTGTAATTTATAACAGGCGACTGAACAGCTGAAAATGGTTATAATAATATTATAATGGTACCTTATACATCTATTTAATTTAAATTTGTCTAATATTAAGTGTTACTTACTAAGGTACCATGCACGTGGGACACTTATATTTAGGATCTGATCTACAAGTTCCACAATTCATTTCGGAATGGGTAGGTTGGAACTTGATAGGGCAATTTGTGTACTTACTGTCACTTAATTAAGCGAGTTTATAGTTATTTTCATAATATATTTTTAGCCTATTTTTTAAGTGTTACATATTTATTTCGGTTATTCGGTATATTTTATGTGCCTAATTCGGTTTTATTTTTTGTTATTGTACTGTATTGTTATTAATGTAATTTTTTTGTCATTGATATCATTGATATCGTATTTTTTTATCCTTTATGGGCAAAAACATTTATAGCCATACAGCCCAATCGTGTATAATAATCTAAAATATAAATCAAATAAACTATGTATTATATTTTTTGGAAGAGCCCGAAAAACCACATTTCGTTTTTTGTTTCCCATGGGACCCTGCCTATATTTGTCTTGAAGCAATATTCCGACTTGACACTCGTTTTACAATATGAGGCTAGTTTTTATAATATTGTAAAAACGCTTTTACTTAGCTTAGACTTTTTCAGATATTTAAATTATTTTGTATTTTTATTTTATCATATATTTTCTTGTTTTTAGTTCTGTTTAGTTTAGGTCTGTGACTCGGTTTCAAGTCTTTTTTATTAATTTGATCACAGTTCTGTTTAATTACTTTTATTCCCAGATAGGAGTGAGCTTTGCACTGCTTTGATCGTTCACTGGTGATAACCTAATTACATTAGGAACGTCCTTGAAATTCGTTTTTTTTAATAATCAAATATTGCAGAAATTGAAAAATCTCAGTAGGTGTGTAACTGCATCGGGGCAGCATAATAATCGCGACTGAGGTTATTTGATAGCAACTGCCTGTACCCACCGAGAAAGGTCTAAGAGCTCAACAGCAGTTGCTACATACACGGGTACATTTACCGCTGAATTGTAATCGTAACCCATTGAGGTGCGACGCGAAATTCGGCTTTTCGTCAAGTTGGACTGTTGTCGAGTACGGTGACTGCTGCGTGAGTTAGCGCTTAGATTTCCAATCTGAATTTTCTATGCAAATTTGAATGATTAAAAATTTCAATAAAACACATTAGTAATTTTGTACTTTAATCACACTTAAATAAATATGTGCTTACTTATTTTGGTACTTCTATTTACTTAATATTTCAAGATTTTTAAACTTAACTATGAATCCTTTTTATACTGAACTTGATTTTTACGAATATACAATACTTTAAGTACCTCTTCAATACTTCAGTATCTTGAAATATGCAGATATGCGCTTCTGGATGTAGCTCTTATGTATGTCGACGTTGTTTATAATAAGTTGTTATAGCAAAAACCAATATGAAGTTTGTATATTAATCTACCTATAATTAGCTAAAGATTTATCTATTTGGTAAGAAATTCATGGCAAACCGTGCATTCGTGTAAAACAAATACATTTAACACACACGACAATCATTAACTTTTCACTATTACGATATTCAACTAATCATAAGATTTAAAACCATTTCAATACACTTTTACCAATTTTTTGAGGATTTAAATGTTTCAAAATTAATTTCGTCATAGATAATTTTAATACAGACCACCTAAATCAATGATTTTAATTATAACAAGACTGTATGCCTTTCTATGAAACTATGATCACATCAAACGAACAAAACACTAATAATGTTATAAATTACAATAAAGATCAATGCTCTGAAACTTTTTCCAAGCAATAAATCCATAATATAATACATACATTTTTAAACTTTACTTCAACTGCATAATTGCAATACTATTGAGAACTTTAAGTCAAACTTAAAAACTTATGTACCTATTAATATTTTTTATTTTATGAATTTACTAAAATTCAGACATAGACAAAGTGTCATCGTCATTCATCATTATTTCCTATTACCCTCTGCTGGGGTGTGGGGCTCGAATCAAATTTTTCCATTTATATCGGTCTTGGGCAGTCTGTTCTAACTCCTTCCACGTCATGCCCAAGACACCTAACTTCTGCTCCACCGAGCGACGCCAAGTTGTTCTAGGGCGGCCTCTCTTCCTTTTTCCAGACACTTTCCAGGTCAGTGCTCTCTTTGATAGATAAAATGTAGTAAATTTAATACGAGTTCATGTCTTGAGTTCGTGCCTTTCTACACGATAGAATTTTCCTCATAGTAGAAATCACATTGTATCAATAGATTAGATAATTTTAACAAATAAACTCCCTCGGTTCTGTTTGATTATCAAGTACAATGTATTGAACTTGTAAAAAAAAAAAAAAGTTATTGTAGATTATTAAATGCAGGCGTTTAATTCTGCCAAATCGGGCCAAACGTACGCACGAGCGGGCGCTGTTCGGGCAAACGAAATTCTATCCTGAATTTTTAGTGCGTCAGCCACAGATTATACACATAAGCGTCAGCGTGGGTTCTTTTACTTAGTTACGCTAATGATAAATTATTCAGTTGGATAATAAATGTATTTGTATCTTAATGTGATATTTGGGGCATAAATTATAGATCTTCGTGTAGGGTGGGCTTGTTGTCGGAGATGTAGTACGTGGGGTCCGGTATGTTGGCGGCGCCGTCGGCGACCGCGAGCGACAGATAGCGCGTGCGGAGGTGATGCGCGGACGCTTTAGGCTGCCGCGACCGAGTGAATATACCTTTCCTGTTGCCGCCAACGCGGGTTATTGCTGCAACGAATTGTTATATTATTATTATTATTTATGTAAAGAAATCAGACTTCCTTTTATCACGCTTGCGCTGTTTGAAAAGCAGTTCGAATAAATAATGTAGAATGTAAATAAAACAGCGATGACAGAGATGAGGAAATATGGAAGTTTTAAATTCATTTCTATGTAGAATTGTGAACGAATTTACTATAAAATATACCTTTAAGGTCGTTTCTTTGTTATTAAACAGTAAAATATTACAGAACATTGAAGCCTTACCTATTTACAAGAAGTTTATTAAAATTTGCGTATCGGTTATCGTAACAGTTATAGCAACACATACGGTTTGAGCCCCGTGAGCTCACCTACACGTTAGGGTGAAACTGAAATAGCCTCTCAAGGCTATCAGCACAAGTAGGAAAAAAAACTAAACCAGAATGTTCGCGAATATGCGCGTTCTGGTTTTAAGTAATACTAACTTTGCGCTGTTTTGAAATCCGCGAAATTCCATATGAACTCGCCAGCGAAGAAGCCGGTCTGTCTCAGTTTATCGAACGCTTTGAAATGTTCTGACATCAGCGCCACTTGGTATTCTTCAGACCACACATATTCTGGAATCTGAAATTAAAATAAAAAAATCTTTTCTAGATCCTTAAACGTCAAACTGATTTTCAACTCTCCAAGTTGAACTATACTTATACATAGTATACATACTATACTATACTTTTATTTATTTATTGCTTAGATGGGTGGGTGGACGAGCTCACAGCCCACCTGGTGCTAAGTAGTTACTGAAGCCCATAGACACCTACAACGTAAATGCGCCACCCACCTTGAGACATAAGTTCTAAGGTCTCAGTATAGTTACAACGGCTGCCCTGCCCTTCAAACCGAAACGCATTACTGCTTCATGGCAGAAATAGGCAGGGTGGTGGTACCTACCCGCGCGGACTCACAAGAGGTCCTACCACCAGTAAGTACTATAACTATATATACATAGATAATACACTAATGTCTTGTACGAATGACACCTACTAATGAATGTTGCCATTTCGTTCGTTGGTTTTGTTTGCATAACGCTTTGAGCAAGAGCAGTCGATAGATCGACTTTCTATTAGCGCGTACCTAAGTGCGGTGCGTTGGAATACTGACAGATTATTAGCCGCTATTTGCATTTTGCGCAGTTTATATAAAGGTAATTCTGATAGGTATTTCTTTGATTTTTTTAAAGTTAAAGTTTTTTATAAGGTACTTTATTCTATTTAATCCTTTAGCAATTTCTACAAAATAGGTGAAAATAAGTTCATCCACTAAAAGGGTTCAATAATTTTAAACATCAGTGTCGAATGAAGCTCATTATCACAACTATTCTGCTGCCTAATTCCAACTTACTAGTTTTGTCATCGGGACAGTAATAATTAACTTGAACATTTTAAGGTATTCTTCCACTAAATTCATTTTTTGACAAAAAGTTTTCCTTTAATTATAAGTATTCGATACCTAGTATTTACGATGTGCTGTGTGCATTCTTAAGCTCTTAGTCGGAAAGGATGCAAGAGAAAAAGGATTAATATTTTTATTTGATATTTTTTGTGTAGCACTTGCGTGTAGACATTATAACTCATAGTAGCGTGGTGGCGCGTAATCTGCTTCTGCATTAATGTATTTCATAATCTATTTAGCGTTCATAATAAATTTTTTATTGCTTAGATGGATGGATGAGCTCACAGCCCACCTGGTGATAAGTGGTTACTGGAGCTCATAGACATCTACGACGTAAATGCGCCACCCACCTTGAGATATAAATTCTAAGGTCTCAGTATAGTTACAACGGCCCCATCTTTCAAACCGAAACGCATTACTGCTTCACGGCAGAAATAGGTGGTGGTACCTACCCGTGCGGACGCACAAGACGTCCTACCACCAGTAATAACGCAAATTATAATTTTAGGGGTTTGATTTTTATTACTCGATAGAATTATTATGGATTTTCCTTCACCGTGGAAGTCAATTGTGAACATTTGTTAAGTGCGTATTTTTATTAGAAAAATTGGCACCCGCCCGCGGTGCCGACCGAGAGGGCTGGTGGTCGTGGCGCCGACGACCGCCAGTCCGGCGTCCCGAGGGGGAGGGTGATGGGAGAGATGTGCTCCGCATTAAACGCTTCACTTCCCCCCCTTTGCCTTTTCATGAGTTTTGTCTCATGCGAGGTTTGGACGTTGGTTGTTGAGAGACAGGAGGTTTTAGTCAGTTCGACTCCGACATGCCCCGCCCTCCACCCCCAGTGAAGGGTGGAAGTCCGGCGATTTAGTCCTGACAAAAATAAAAATAAAATACCCGCCCGCCGGGATTCGAACACCGGTAAATCGCAAGATACGAAGGCACCGGACGTCTTATCCTTTAGGCCACGGCGACTTATGGTAGGGTTTGACGAGTGAATGAATTGCTTTTAGTAATTGATACAATAAAACTCACAAAGTGTAGGCCGGCAACAGTGTCAGCGCCATATTCGGTCATGATGACCGGCTTGTTGTGTCGCCGGTGGAACTCGGTGGCTTCTTCCACCACCTTACTGACGATGTAGTCCAAGTCGCCGGTGTTTTGGTACCAGCCGTTGTAACGGTTGAAGCAGATCACGTCTAAGTGTTGACCCTGAGAACGAGTTATACTTAAAGGAATTGGTACACGAAAATCTAACTGACCCACATACGTGGAAGAATAAATAAAGATTCCAATCAAATGTATCGAAAAGGATACCTTACACTTGTTTTTGCGTATTTACATAAACATAACTAACTATAAAGTGGTAAAGTAAGACATACTGCTCTATCGGTGTTGTAGTATTGCGAGATCGCGATGGTGACGGGTCTGGAGAGGTCCATGGACTTCACGTGTTTCACTACTTCACTGAAAATTAAATGACCATTAAAAAAGTTTGAAAACAAAAATACAAATTATATAAAATGTACGAAAAAAAAATGAAGTCTTTCTGTCTTATTTTTTTTTTTTTAAATATATTTGAAGAGTTTTCGAAATGATAATAAACCGTAAACAATATTTATTTGTATTTATTGTGTCATCAATATTTTTATTTGCTTTACAGCGAATGGATATAACACACCCCGTATACGAGCATAGTACTGTAGGATTGGTAAGAACGGAACGTTAGAAAAGAGTGTGGAACGGAGCGTTAAGATGTGAGTGAGAGAAAACGAAAAGAAAGGGAAAAGAGAATGATGACAGAGAAAAGGAAGATGGCGAAGAAGGTTAGATGAGCAAGGCGTAAAAAGGTGTCAATTATTTTTTTAATATTTTAAAAAGATTTTGGAAGAGTAAAAGTGCAATAGTATAATAATTTTATTTTATATGGCACGATCCCAATTCTGCAGTACTATCAATGATCTACGAGCTGCTCGTGTGACGTCATAGATATCGAAGTACATTGCTGCTTGAGTGACGTAAGGTCAATTAATATAGTTGGCTCTGAAGGCGAAGGAGACTTACGCAAAATAGGCATCGGCCTGTTGTTTGGCAGACCGCGGCTCGTTGGAGATGGACCACATGATGACGCTCGGGTGATTCTTGTCGCGTCTGATGAGCTCCGTCAGTGATTGTTTGTGCTTATTCAGTAGAGACTGCGTGAAGATGCTAAGGGAAAACGGATAAACAAGTATTTTTTGTGAACTTTAAATAAAGATTTTTCTTTTCTTTTTTTCTCTATTTTTTTAACCAGAAATGACAAAATATTTATTTTTCGCAATAATTTATCGATTTGAAAGAAATGAACAGATTTGAATTGGTATTAAATTATGGTAAAATGATTAACCATATTATGTTTGATACCTTTTATGGGAACTTTGTTGGATAAAGGCAATGCAAGACCTATCGTTATGCCAAATTTTGGGGAAGTCTATCCCCAGCATTGAACGTCTGTGCGCTTCTAAAAGCTTTTTTGGTATTTCGTCGAGGGTTTTTATCGAGATTCCCAAGAATGTACGAAATGATTGGTGTAACGACTTGACGTCTTCTATACTATTTTTATCTATTCGCTGGTGGCCTAAGAGACTATTCCAGCTACGCCCGGATGGGAGCTCAAGGGCTCAACCTGAATTTGCTAACACTGGCCCTAGCAAGAGCAGTGCTTCGCTGAATCTACCACCGGATCGGAATCGTGACTCACTAAGAAGACCTGACAAGAAACTTAGTGGGTTGTGTCTATGGGTTAGTTCTCTCGTCGAACTCTTGTGTGACCGGTACTTGAGGGTCCTAAAAGCGCCAAAAGAGGATCCGGGAGATAAGACAATACATGTTTCGGGCAACGTCGGTTTTGCGTTGCTCCGTCGCGTTTGGATAATACGTCTGAAAATTTTGGCCATAGTCATTTAAACAACTCACTCTGTGTCTCCGCTGGGACACTCATCAATTATCATTATCCCATATTCGTCGGCCAACTGGTATATTTCCTCAGCGTACGGATAATGTGATGTCCGGAATGCGTTCGCTCCGATCCATTTGATCAAGTTAAAGTTCTTCACCCACAAAACTGGGTCCCATCCTTTGCCTCTGAGCTGAACATCAAAAACAATAACTTCATTGAAAACTGCCTTATGGTTTATAGGGAGCGAATGCAATAAAGTTGAAAAAGGCTGTTTGTAATTGATTCCTGTAAAACTTTTTACAGAATTAAAAAGTCTAAATCAATTAAATCAATAAAAACATCATTACACACACTACCATGTATTTGACACACACTCGCATGCATACTATTTGTTTATTGTTAAACTTTTCTTATTGCTTATAGTCTGTGGTCAAATTGAGAATAGATTAAATATTGTTTGTCTTTATTAATATTATTATTTGTCTAAAGATTAGTCTTGGCGAAATCTGTGATTATAGAAGTATTTTATGTGATTATAGTATTTGATAATAGAATCATAAAAATGTTCAATCTTATAATTTCAATTAATTATAATCGAATTTCGACTATGTAAGGACTAGTATTAACAAAAACTTAATAAATAAATATTGAATTTGTCTTGTTGGCGAAACTACATTGAACTTACATCCGAGTCTTCATGCATCCCGAATCCCCTCAGATATAATGGTTTCGAATTCAAGTATATGGTTGTGTTTGTCCACGTGACCGTTCTAATACCGATCTTCTGACTGTAAGTGTCGATTATATCTCCGCGTCTACTTATTAGAGAAGCCTTAAACAAAAAAAACAGTACATTATCACGAGACGCGAACATGTCTTTGATGTCTGGTTTGTAAATATGTATATTATATGAATCACACAAAAACCGCACCGGTGTGCTTAGTGCTAGTTTTTAAAATTCTGGATTGCGTAAGAGTTAACTCAAATTTGTATGGAGTTGGAACAGCTTCCCTTCGTTTGCCGTTAAGGGCGCTGTTCTAAGTCCATACAAATTTCAGTTAACTTTAACGCGATCGAAAAGTTAAAAACCCATACTAAGCACACAGTACAATTTGTTAAAGAACGTTTTTGAAGTTGACTCAATTTTTTGCTCACCCTAAAAGTGTACAAGTATCCCGGCTCGGGGTTCATGAGGTAAGGCCACCAGAATCTAGCATTCGCTATTTCCAATAGACCGGCGCACTCGTTTGAGGCCACGACTTGTGTGTCCGACTTATCGAACACTTGAATGAAGCAGAGAACGTCTTCTGTGGTCGGCCCCTTATGGGTTACGTTGTATACCACGAATCCTGTGTGGAACAAATGCATTTCGTCGAAATATTAAATTATTCAAAGATATGTTGAAAAATTCTTCAAATTTTTTTTTTATCAAACATTAATTTATTTTTCAACAAGTAGGTATAAATTCAATCGAACACATTACTATTGTCACTAAACACATGGTCAAAGACAGAATTTCTGAAAACTAATACCAAATACCTTACAGGTACTTATTAATTCTCACAGTCCATGCTCAATCATTTCCTTACTCCTAGAGGCTCCCTTCCTTATTATTGACAGTTTGACGTATTCGTTAACAGAGCTGTGCAGCCCAATACGATCAATAAAGGTTGCACAGTTTAATTCTCGTAATGTCTGTCTTCTTTAATTTTACCAACTCATTTATTCTGTATTGTAAATATTTTTTTCGTGCCTAGCGTGCATTTGATGCGAGAGGGCGTAGTTAAGAAACTGGATAAAAATGTTGCAGTATGTAGTTAGTGCAATTTGGGTTCACGAATTCTCAAGATTGACATGTGTATAATATATTGAAGATTGTGAGCATAAGAGAATATTAATTGGCCTGTACGTCGGAAGCATACATTTACCTGTGAATCCTTGAATGTCGGTGTTAACAATAACATCGTCAATATAAACTTGAGGCGTTGAATATAAGAATACCGTCCTATGAATACCAGCGTAATTGAAAAAGTCAAACGTGTACGTCTGCTCCTGTCGCACTTTATCAAAACTGAAAAAAAAAAATGTTCTCTATTTGTTGGCTGAATAAGATTATAGTTACCTAAATTAATCTCTTAACTAATACTTCGTAATTCGTTGTATTCTGGTTTCTATAAGCTTTGGTAGTTGAAAACTCGCAAGGTTTTGACGCAGTAATTTTTTTAGGGTTTCGAAGATATGCTTTTAGACGAATATTAAAGTGAATTACTAAGGGACAAGGTTTTTGCATCGGGCCGATTCTGGTCCGCGAATACTTTCCATCATGGCCCATTACGAAATTGGGCCCCTTAATAAATAATCTGCTACCTCAGAAGGAAAATCAGCTTAGTTGAGGCCCATGAAGAAACAAACTAATACGGGGCCGTGGAGTGCAAAAATAAGTCTTTAATCGTACTTCTGAGAAGAGCACTTTGTACAAAATTTTATGGATAATGAGATGGAAAATAGAATTAGTACTTAGAGTAGATATTATTAATAGAGCTTCTGCAGATACCATTTAGTTAGCATTCACTTAGTACTGCTATTTGATATCTTTGATTTGATTTAAAGTTTTGGATGGAACAGGTAAGCAGCACACTCTTTGTGTGTGAAAAAGTATCAAGTCCAAATATTGCTTTAAAAGTTATCAAATTTTCAACTCCGTAAATTTCACTCCGCTTAAAACTGTTACATTCATTCACAATAATTGCTATGCTGGTTTTATTTCGAGGAGTTTTTGAGTTTCGAGGGGTTTGCTCACAGTTGGATACTTTTTTAACTTGTCCCCTATAAAAATATTTTTTACCGCTACCCTCCATAATTTACAAAATCCAATGTTCCTTGTTTTGACAGAGGCCAATGGACTACCGATTGCTAAAGACTACAAATACAAAAGTCAATTTGACAGACTGTCTTAATGTAAAAATAATAATAATAATAATTGGGACCAAATCGCCCACGGTCATCCGGCCCCAAATTAGGATTCTCTGTGTTATAGGTACCAGAGACTGACATACATACTTATATATGTTTTAAATATATACCTTTATAGATAATAAACATCCAGACAAAGAGCTAGCAAACCTGTTCATAACACGAATGTTTGCCCAATGTGGGAATCGAACCCACGACCCTTAGCGCAACAGTCAGGGGCGCTAACAACTGCATTACCGAGTTACTTAAAAATATATCTTAACGAAAACATTTCAAATTGTTAGATAGTTACAATATAAAGGTGACTTTTCAATATGCTAATTTAAATATGTATTTGCTTTTCAAAACACAAACATTAACCGAAACCACAAAATCTTTATTATCATGACGAAACCGAAGACGTGAATGTGACTTACGATTTATCAAGATTATCGCTATATTGTATTATGGAACAAAAGAATCAGATGATAAATACATTTGATACATTTAAATTGGCTTTAAAGGATTTCTACTGCAAATCAATTGTTTTATCGGACGTCTTACAGATCATATCATAAAATGATTGAATTTGATTAAGTCTTAAGTTAAGTACAGATCTGTAAAGTCACTTTCATGTCGAGTGCTCTTCAAATTAGCTAGACCGATGTACTTACTCAATAATTTGTTTGACATATCCCTGTGGTACAGTATCGCTTAGTAGGGTGTTGTCGACCGCAACAGTGAGGAGATTGCTCGTATTGTAATTCACTACATCCGTGATCTCTACTTCGAACGGTAAGTGACCTATCTCGTGATATGTCACTGATTTGCCGTTTACAAACTGAAATGAAAATTAAACACTAATTATAATTAAATAATTATAGACTTATATAAATATATAACCGTAGTATTTTAACCTGTATTTATTTTGTATGAAAGAGTTTTCAAGACCATTTTGCAAGATTAATAAAATGTAATCTACCCAATCAATTTGTTTTTTAGTACCCTACGGATAAATTAATTAATGGATAGGGTGCCGATATTTGGAGGGTACATAAAACTTATTTTCATAGGGCACGTAATGGTAACGGAACGTGAAATAGACACGGATGCACGTTGTTTTATTATTGGTAGATGAGTTATAATTTTTATTTATTTATGAGCATACTTAGACGTGTATACCAGGCCGCGCTCTGCTAAGAGTATGAACTATTAGCTAACCGTATTAAAAACATCGATTTCGAGAAAGTACTTGCGCGCCATCCATACTACTGCGACCTTCCTTGAAGTGTCAAAAACAGCTGTACTGTGTGCTCAGTGCGAGTTTCTTAACTTCTCGATCGCGTAAAAGTTAACTTTAATTTGTATGGAGTTGTAACAACTTTCCTTCCTTTGCCACTAGGAGCGCTTTTCCAACTCCATACAAATTTGAGTTAACTTTTACGAGATCGAGAAGCTAAAAAACTTCACACTAAACACACTGATGTAATCTTTCCTACCCTTCACGTGGGCCTACCGTGCACGTGCGCTTGATCGTCGAGAGCAATGATCCACGGAGGACGGTGCTGCGATGATAATTATCTTTGCGTAATTATGTGCTATAAATTTCCATAAATAAAAATAAAATATGATGATGTCTTAGTGTTGATTGATTTCTTGTTTGAATATGTACATAATATACATTGAATTACCCAAGCCTGGGACTATGACGAATAGCTTGCTCTTTGTCTGGGTGTTTAATATCTATATAAGTATTTATTTAAAACATCTGATTTTTATAGTACAGGGAATCCTAGTTCGGGACTAAATGAATGATCCTGTGTAATTTGTCTTTTTATTCCCTCCCTAATAGTTGGTAGCTTAAGGGGCTATTCCAACTACTCACTGTGGTAGGTGAGCTCACGCGCTCAACCTGAAAGAGTTTCTAACAATGACCCAATCAAGAGCAGTGCTTCACTGAATCTATCACCGGATTGGAATCGCGATCCACTGAGAAGATACAACGAGAAACTCAGTGCTTGTGTCTATAGATTTGTCCTGATTATTGTTTATAGCGGGTATAAGGTGGATGGGTGAATTCATGTTTGTGATGACGTGATGTTTATCAATGTGATGTTTGCGGACTCCGGTTACCACTTAACACTAGGTGGACCTTGAGCTGGTTCACCCATCTATGGAATAAAAAAAATTTGTGAAACTATACGACGGAAAACCAATCGACTTAATTGCCTCGTCCTTTACTTGTTAAGAATTTATGATTTTAATATTCTGCGGTAATCTTCGTGTGTAAATTTAATTGTTGTACATTTGCAATATATTTGTTGTGTTAATTTTTTTTTGGAGGCCAGAATAAATACAAAAAATGCAGTTTCAAAATATAGAATATAAAGCTAATTTTTTGTCAAATTGCAAACGCAAGCGCGAACAAGAAATAGATTACTGTGTTTGTAGTTGGTGGCAGAGCGTCTTGTGAGTCCAAGTGTGAAGGTACCCTGCCTATTTCTGCCGTGAAGCAGTATTGCGTTCCTGTGAAGGGTGGAGCACCGTTCTAATTTAGAAATGATACTTTAGAACTCATATCTCAGGGTTAGTGGCGGGATTTACATTGTTGATATGTATGAGCTCCGGTAACTTATTAACACCGGGTGGGCAGTGAACTCATACACCGATCTAAGCCATAGAAAATTACCCAATGGCAGGCGGCTTGACGCGTTAGTCGATGATCTCGCCTTCGATATCGTCGCTCCGCTAACCCCGACTCACTACCCGCTAAATATCGCACATCGCCCGGATATACTCGACATAGCGTTATTAAAAAACGTAACTCTGCGCTTACATTCGATCGAAGTCGTTTCAGAGTTAGATTCAGACCATCGTCCCGTCGTTATGAAGCTCGGTCGCGCTTCCGATTCCGTTCCTGTCGCGAGGCCTGTGGTGGATTGGCACACACTGGGCATTAGCCTGGCTGAATCTGATCCACCATCGCTCCCGTTTAGCTCGGACTCTACCCCGTCTCCTCAGGATACCGCTGAAGCCATAGACATCTTAACGTCACACATCACCTCGACATTAGATAGGTCATCGAAACAAGTTGTAGCGGAGGACTTCCTTTACCGCTTCGGGTTGCCCGACGATATTAGGGAGCTCCTTAGAGCTAAGAACGCCTCGATACGCGCCTACGACAGGTATCCTACCGCGGAAAATCGTATTCGAATGCGTGCCTTACAACGCGACGTAAAGTCTCGCATCGCCGAAGTCCGAGATGCCAGATGGTCTGATTTCTTAGAAGGACTCGCGCCCTCCCAAAGGTCTTACTACCGCTTAGCTCGTAGTCTCAAATCGGATACGGTAGTAACTATGCCCCCCCTCGTAGGCCCCTCAGGCCGACTCGCGGCGTTCGATGATGACGAAAAAGCAGAGCTGCTGGCCGATACATTGCAAACCCAGTGCACGCCCAGCACTCAATCCGTGGACCCTGTTCATGTAGAATTAGTAGACAGTGAGGTAGAACGCAGAGTCTCCTTGCCACCCTCGGATGCGTTACCACCCGTCACCCCGATGGAAGTTAAAGACTTGATCAAAGACCTACGTCCTCGCAAGGCTCCCGGTTCCGACGGTATATCCAACCGCGTTATTAAACTTCTACCCGTCCAACTCATCGTGATGTTGGCATCTATTTTCAATGCCGCTATGGCGAACTGTATCTTTCCCGCGGTGTGGAAAGAAGCGGACGTTATCGGCATACATAAACCCGGTAAACCAAAAAATCATCCGACGAGCTACCGCCCGATTAGCCTCCTCATGTCTCTAGGCAAACTGTATGAGCGTCTGCTCTACAAACGCCTCAGAGACTTCGTCTCATCCAAGGGCATTCTCATCGATGAACAATTCGGATTCCGTACAAATCACTCATGCGTTCAACAGGTGCACCGCCTCACGGAGCACATTCTGGTGGGGCTTAATCGACCAAAACCGTTATACACGGGAGCTCTCTTCTTCGACGTCGCAAAAGCGTTCGACAAAGTCTGGCACAATGGTTTGATTTTCAAACTATTCAACATGGGCGTGCCGGATAGTCTCGTGCTCATCATACGGGACTTCTTGTCGAACCGCTCTTTTCGATATCGAGTCGAAGGAACCCGCTCCTCCCCACGATCTCTCACAGCTGGAGTCCCGCAAGGCTCTGTCCTCTCACCCCTCCTATTTAGCTTATTCGTTAACGATATTCCCCGGTCGCCGCCGACCCATTTAGCCTTATTCGCCGACGATACGACTGTTTACTATTCCAGTAGAAACAAGTCCCTAATCGCGAAGAATCTTCAGAGCGCAGCCCTAGCCCTAGGACAGTGGTTCCGAAAATGGCGCATAGACATCAACCCAGCGAAAAGTACTGCGGTGCTATTTCAGAGGGGAAGCTCCACACGGATTTCCTCCCGGATTAGGAGGAGGAATCTCACACCCCCGATTACTCTCTTTAGACAACCCATACCCTGGGCCAGGAAGGTCAAGTACCTGGGCGTTACCCTGGATGCATCGATGACATTCCGCCCGCATATAAAATCAGTCCGTGACCGTGCCGCGTTTATTCTCGGTAGACTCTACCCCATGATCTGTAAGCGGAGTAAAATGTCCCTTCGGAACAAGGTGACACTTTACAAAACTTGCATTAGGCCCATCATGACTTACGCGAGTGTGGTGTTCGCTCACGCGGCCCGCACACACATAGACACCCTCCAATCTTTACAATCCCGCTTTTGCAGGTTAGCCGTCGGAGCTCCGTGGTTCGTGAGGAACGTTGACCTACACGACGACCTGGGCCTCGAATCTATCCAGAAATACATGAAGTCAGCGTCGGAACGGTACCTCGATAAGGCTATGCGTCATGATAATCGCCTTATCGTTGCCGCCGCTGACTACTCCCCAAATCCTGATCACGCAGGAGCCAGTCACCGTCGACGCCCTAGACACGTCCTTACGGATCCATCAGATCCAATAACCTTTGCATTAGACGCCTTCAGCTGTAACACTAGGAGCAGGCTTAGGGACCTCGGTAACCGTACTCGTCGAACTCGACAAAGAGTTCGCCGTGCAACCTAACCCATGAATCAGCTCGCTGAGTTTCTCGCCGGATCTTCTCAGCGGGTCGCGATTCCGATCCGGTAGTAGATTCATTCGCGAAGCAGCTACTCTTGAGCTGTTAGGTCTCCTTCGGAGGCGCTCGGGTAGCTGTTAGCAAATCCCACCTCTCCTGGCTGAGCCTTTGCTCGCCCACGTGTCCTGGTGAAACTGGAAAGGCCTCCGGGCCACCAGTAATATTTCAAACATAAAAAAAAAAAAAAAAAAAAAAAAGAAAATTACCCTTAGCCAGGCGTATAAATTACGGCCGTTCTTTTCTCACGAATGTGGTTATGTGCTAACTTACACCAACCATAGACACCGCAATGTAAATGTCCCCATCCGAAGTCGTTGTGACACCTAATGGTTAAAATTGCCAACGAAGATGTTTTTTTTTTAATTACACACACGCATTACGCTCATTATACTGATGAATCAACTCCCAGCCGATGCCGCGATGGGCCGATAAACTTTTTTTTTTATTGTTTAGATGGATGGACGAGTTCACATCCCACCTGGTGTTAAGTGGTTACTGGAGCCCATAGACATCTACAACGTAAATGCGCCACCCACCTTGAGAAATAAGTTCTAATGTCTCAGTATAGTTACAACGGCTGCCCCGCTCTTCAAACCGAAACGCATTAGTGCTTCACGGCAGAAATAGGCAGGGTGGTGGTACCTACCCGTGCGGACTCACAAGAGGTTCTACCACCAGTAAACGAGATGTCGTGTAGAGTAATGCTTCTGTGCCGGTGCTTATATCAAAGGACAAGAACTACTTACTGCATATAGTCTGGTTAAAGACGAGACAAAATTATGATCTAAATCAATTATTCTAATGAACTGAATAAATTCAGTGTATATTAAATAGGATACAAACTTTTGGTTCTCTTAATAAATTCAAAATATTAAAGTACCTAATACCCTTTAAAAAAGAACTTTAAAGTATTTTAAATTGAGTGAACATAAATTACGTTAAAGTCAGCGCGCTCACCTAATGGTGTTAACAATTTTATCGGATTAATCCTGCTGCGAAGTGAATGAGACGTGTTTGTGTAAACACTACACTTAGCGATAAGTTAAAAGTCGATAAAGAACGCTCAGGAATGACCTTGCACTTTTCTCAATAGTTTTATTGCCTTTCTTCTTTTTAATACTTATAAGCCAGTTTTGTAATCGTTAATAAGCAACTAATTAATCTGAAGATAGGATCACTAGTGCATAGTTATTTATGTAATCATGTTCGTGATTGGCAATTAATTAGTAGCTAAAGAGAAGCGAAACTAACGATGTTCGATAAATAATTTGCATACTTTAATTGACTAGCATATACATATTCTGGAATTACATTAAAATATATATTAATAAATATTTCTACAACAAAAAAAAAAACGTTTTAATCTGCTTCCGAGAAGGTGATTTTGGGTTCAATGTCGGAGTCGTAAAATTTAAAAAATGAAAGAACTGGCTGTGGAGTTTAATAGACAAAAACGAGTGGTAACAGACGGAATAATCTTTCAAATCAAATAAACGACCTCTCAGTTTTATTGAATCTTTAAGTTTTATATAATTACGGACTTACTGCTAACCATTGATGAGTTCAAGTCGGCTTTTGTTTTTATGTTTGAGGGATTACTGGTGGCCCGGAGGCCTTTCCAGTTTCACCAGGACAGGTGGGCGAGCAAAAACTCAGCCAGGAGGGCTGTGATTTGATCAAAGTTGCCCGAGTACCTCCAGGAAGACCTAACAACTCAAGAGCAGTTGCTTCGCGAATTACTACCGTATCGGAATCGCAACCCGCTGAGAAGTTCCGGCGAGAAACTCAACGGGCTGATGCATGGGTTAGGTTACACGTCGAATTATTTGCCGAGTTCGACGAGTACGGTTACCGGGGTTCCTAAGCCTGCTCCTAGTGTTGGCTTTTGTATATTTTTTTTATTTTTTTTTACTCTATGGCAATGCTTGGTGCTGGTATCCCGTTCAATTAGACGCGCAGTCACCGAGCAAATTGGCAGGAAATTTAAAATTTCAACAAAGAATCTGAGGCGCAATATTATGAACTGTAAGCTGAGAGATACATTTGTTATTATTTGTGTTATCATTGAATATGATAATAATTAATTAGTTGTAATATTTAAGTAATGACTTAGTAAGACATTGTCTGTTTTCACTAACGCGGACCCGTGGTCTAAAAATATTGTTAGTTTTATAAATCTAGCTTATTAGTTTAATTATCATCTTAAAGACGTTTAGAGGTCAATTTACATGTTTGAACAAAGACTCATCACAAAATATCTACGCTAAATTGTAAAAAATATACTAAATATCGTTATACACGTATAAATAAATAATAAATATTTACTAACAATCACGCCACGTTAACGTTCAGTTCAAATTTAATTTCTACGTAATAATTTATGTACCATAAATTCGCGGGCAAAAATAATTTAAATGATTTTGAATATTTTATTCTGTCTTATTAAAAGTAAAAACGTACGTATGATGTATAACTTAAAAAATGATTATTTTGAAACCTTTCGCTTCCAGCTTCATTCATTAGAGGTTTGTCGTTATAATATTTTGAATTGATTACAAATGGTAAAGCCTTGAGTTTTATTTTATTTTATTGCCCATGTAGGCAGACGAGCATACGGCCCACCTGATGGTGAGTGGTTACCGACGCCCATGGACTACAGCAATGCCAGGGGCAGAGCCAAGCCACTGCCTACCGCTGCTTTATACATATTTATGTTTCATATTATTATTTACTAACACTATTAATTTAATTCAAGACAATAATAACGGAGGTAATTATATAATATAATATCATTAAACGGCTCTAACTACTTTTGCTTAAGAAATGCTTGGAACATACACATAGAAACAAAGAGAGAGTACACTAAACCTTATGAAAAAATCATTAACAAAAATATTCCTATCTGTAGTAGAGCGGTTTAGTAGTAGTAGTCGTACTATGTAGTAATAATAAACTATAACAATAACAATAAACTCATTTCATTTCGACTTTGAACCTATATTAGCTCGACAAAGAATTACATTTCCACCTTTACTGCTAAAACACTTCCTAGTAATTTTATTTGCTACGTAACGTTCATACGAAGCACGATTTTGTTTTTAATTATGAGATCATAGGTAATGTTTGTATTCAGAGGATCATATATTTGATTGTCTGTAAAGAAAGGCCGTAAATTAATTTCCGATCGAAATCAAACGACAATGATTTATATTCATGTCCAAATGAAATCTATCTATCTATCTATCTATATATATATACAGTCAAACCTGGATAAGCGAGAGTTCAAGGGAGCACAATCTCATTCTGGCTTATAGAGGTTTCTCACTAACCCGAGTTTCTCGCTAATGCTCCCTCTGAATTTCATTTCGCGATTTTCCGGATTCAAACGCATTCACTATTTTAAGTTTATCACTTAATGACAGTACTTTAATTTTCCGTTTTGTCATGATGCAGAACAGAACTTTCCTTCGCAATTGATTAACGATAAACTGAGTAAGGCCGACAAACAGGACAGTACACAGGCACACGTGTCCAGTCGAAAAGAATGTTCGTTCGATGTCGATAAAATAACAATGTTATTTAGTTCCACGAAAGTTAAGAATAAGTCATAAAATAGCAGATGTTAAATTGGTAATTTTTTTTATCCTTTGTTCTTCTATACTAATATTATAAAGAGGAAAGATTTGTTTGTTTGTTTGTTTCGAATAGGCTCCGAAACTACTGGACCGATTTGAAAAATTATTTTTCCATTAGAAGCCGACATTGTCCCTGATGAACATAGGCTACTTTTTTTTTCATTTTTTATTATTTTTTTTGTTTTTGTTTAATGTGTGTTTTAATGTTTCCGAAGCGAAGCGAGGGCGGGTCGCTAGTCCTAAATAACATAAATAAATAAAGCTCGACTCTCGCTTATAGAGGTATAGATAAGTAGCAGTCTCACTTACGGAGGTCCATGAGGGAAAAATGACTCTCTCTAACACAGGTTTCTGTTTCTCGCTAATAAAGGTTTAGGGAGCTTAAAATGACGGGTCCTGGCTATTACTCTCACTTATAGAGTTTTCTCACTTATCCAGTTCTCGCTTATCCAGGTTTGACTGTAAATGAATTGCTTCGTTTGTCTCGCAAAAAGTCGAGAACGACTATACTGATTTGGCTAATTTTGGTCTTGAATTATTTGTGGAAGTCCAGAGAAGGTTTAAAAGGTAGATAAATGAATGAAAATGTTCGAAATTAAATAAAAATAACAATTTTGTTTTTTCTTTGATGTGTCCCCTGTCGGACGGATTCGTTTTGTTTGTTTTAAGTTTATTTTATAGGTCTTTTGTTTATCGATTGCGGCACTAAGAAGTCTGCCGGATCAACTAGTCACTGATATATTAATTCAAAGATACAATTTAATTAGTAAATATAAGAATTTGTTTCGTTTAAAAAACTTTCTTAGCGTATTGAATATTAAGTACGATAAGTGTCCGTCTTCTTGGGTAATTTTCACTCCGCTCGGTCGAACAACGCGGCTCTGTGTGCTTAGTGCGGGTTTTTTAACGTTCTCGATAGCGTAAAAGTTAACTCAATTTTGTATGCAGTTGGAACAGCGCCCCTAGCGGCAAACGTAGGCAAACGATCCCATTCCATACGAATATGAGCTAACTTTTACGCTATCGAGAACGTTAAAAAACCCGCACTAAGCACACTGTTCATTACAAAATGAACTTGAAACGATCCGAATCTAAATTCCCACAAGTGGTTAGGTCGAACCAGTGCTCGCTCACGACTCGGGACCGGTGTCGTTCGACAAATTGTTCAATTACAATCAGGCAGATTGCCTAGCGACAGACACCGCATTCGCCGATTTATTATACCCTTTCCTCCTAACGTAGGGTCTAGTCACTCTGGTGTATAAGATGCACCTCCATTTAAATTGAATTAAAACTAATCTGTGTGGGGTTTGCATTAATCTGTAGTTCTTTATTCCACAAAGGTGCAAATTGCTTTGAGTATTGCTATTTTTCTTTCAAAAAAATGTCGAATCGAAACGCCAGGAACATTGGCAGCCCTACGCTAGTACTGTCTTCATAGTTCATTGCGATTTCACCCGCCAGAAATAGTATCATGTTTCTTGCATGTAAATTTGTACCTCATTCGTATGAAATCTGATAAGTAAGTATTTCACCTAGATGTGACTGCGGAATAACTTACGTTTTATTACTTTCATTGACTTAGGTTTCATATCCGGGATGCAAAATAGTACACACCTTTGCCTATTGTGTCATATAAAGTAAGTATACGTATGTATGTATATGTGTGTATATGTATTGTTTTGTATCTTGTAATATGCATATATTATTATATGTAATGTTTACTAAATGCACTAGGTTTGTGGTTCCTAATTCTTCTTTCCTTCTGCGGGCCTACTAGAAGAGATTTCAACATGAAATAAGAAATACCCTTGTACTCTGTATCCTTATTGTCGTGTTTCTTCTAACAGCTGTGTGTTCAAAATATATTGAATAAATAAATAAATGAAATTTTCATCTCACATTTCAGATCACGCCGGCTTCAACGCAATCATTGTTCCTAGATGATTCGAAATATTTACCCGAATAATAACTAGTCAGGTCATAAGTATTGTCACACAGTAAAAACTTTTCTTTTAGAATGCTGGCCACAAAAAAGTTTATTGAATTCGAATTTCGAATTGTTCATGAAAATAAAAATGTATACTTTTTAGAATTTTACTAATTTTTAAATATGGAGTGGACGCTTAAAGAAGACCGTGTTGCAGTTATTGCGTTGCATCGTTGCGGTTACGCGCCAATTCAAAATTTTAACATACTGAAAAATTTGAATATAACCAAAAGATTCGTTTATCGTACCATCAAACGATACAATGAAGACTCTAGTGTAGATGACAGGTCAAGAAGTGGTCGCCCTCGGTCTGTTAGAACTCTAGCAGTGATAAAAGCTGTGAAGGCGCGAATTGAAAGAAATCCCAAACGTAAGCAGAAACTGTTGGCCCTTCAGATGGGGTTAAGCAGAACCACGGTGAAAAGGGTGTTAAATGAAGACTTAGGGCTTCGGGCATATCGAAGAAAAACAGGACATCGTTTGAATGCTCGTCTAATGGACCTGAGACTGAAGAGATGCCGCGCTTTGATGAAGCGGTACGCGTGAAAAAAATATCGGGAAATTCTTTTTTGGGATGAAAAAATTTTTACCGTAGAAGAGAGCTACAACAAACAAAATGATAAGGTGTACGCACACAGTAATGAAGAAGCGAGCAACCATATTCCGCGTGTCCAACGAGGTCATTTTCCATCCTCGCTCATGGTATGGTTGGGAGTTTCTTATTGGGGCTTAACAGAGGTACATTTTTGTGAGAAAGGTGTAAAAACGAATGCAGTTGTGTATCAAAATACAGTCCTGACGAACCTTGTGGAACCTGTTTCTCATACCATGTTCAATAACAGGCACTGGGTATTCCAACAAGATTCGGCGCCAGCTCATAGAGCGAAGAGCACACAAGACTGGCTGGCGGCGCGTGAAATCGACTTCATCCGGCACGAAGACTGGCCCTCCTCCAGTCCAGATTTGAATCCGTTAGATTACAAGATATGGCAACACTTGGAGGAAAAGGCGTGTTCAAAGCCTCATCCCAATTTGGAGTCACTCAAGACATCCTTGATTAAGGCAGCCGCCGATATTGACATGGACCTCGTTCGTGCTGCGATAGACGACTGGCCGCGCAGATTGAAGGCCTGTATTCAAAATCACGGAGGTCATTTTGAATAAACTTTAGTATCATAAGAATCTATGTTTTGTTAAGTTCATTTTGGTATATGAATGGTTACATAATGAATAAACTTGTTTCAATTATTTTACATTAAACGTGTGACAGAATTTATGACCTGACTAGGTATATAAATTGTTCTTAAATCATTCAAAATTTGGTTTGTTCAAACTGGATGGATTCAATGTTATAATAATACATGTTACTTAAAAATTACTGTCAGTCGAACCAAATAAATATTTGTAGTACAAACACAATTGTGAAGTGTTTAATATTCTTGACATTTGACATTCTTTGACTTGAACATGTAGAAGGATACGCGATGTCTAAAGATGATGTAACGAGCAAGAGCACCGTTTATATGTTAATCGTGTGAATTTCGTTTTTTATATCGCCCTCGTTCTCGGTAAGAACACCATTGTGCTATGGGAATGGGTTATTTTCTTCACCTTTTTTTTTTTCGTAACAGATATGACTTAAGCGTCATGAATAATTAATGATTTAAATTATGAAAACGAACCTTTAATTGGTTCGAAGTTTAATTAAATGTGAATGAATGATTTTTGTGCTTTAGATAAGAAACGAATCACGTTCCAGCCGGTTTTTATTTTACAAAGTGAATGGCCTACATGCCTACCTACATTTAGACACGAGGGCGAAGTATTAATTATATTCTAATGCTTGAAATATTGAAATGTCCCATCCTCGAAACCGGATCATATTGCCGTTTCACTGCAGGAATGGGTACTGTGCCATAAGCGTAGTCTGGAGAAGCCAGAAATGGAGTGTAGTTAATAAAAACAATTAGGTTTTTTTTATTGCTTAGATGGGTGGACGAACTCACAGCCCACCTGGGGTTAAGTGGTTACTGGAGCCCATAGACATCTACTTCGTAAATGCGCCACCCACCTTGAGATATAAGTTCTAAGGTCTCAAGTATAGTTACAACGGCTGCCCCACCCTTTAAACCGAAACGCATTACTGCTTCACGACAGAAATAGGCAGGGTGGTGGTACCTACCCGTGCGGACTCACAAGAGGTCCTTAGGTAAAAAAAACTCTTCTTTGTTGTTATATACATACGATTTTTTTTAAATCACACTTTAAATAATGTATGTATAGCAATACCAAATCGATGTCCACAGATTATAATCGTTTTGACAGACCGAACCAAATTGATTTCGATTTTTTATAAAAGTATAACAAAAAGTATAAGGCCATGCATAACATATTTATAATTTTGTAAGCTCTTTAGTATGTGCACATAAAAACTAAACATGCCTCAAACTAGTTAGACGCTTACCTTATGCTATATTGACTTAGTTACTAATACGGATGTTGTCGAGCTAAATACACTTTTTACGTAGATATGCAATTATAACAAATTCAACTACATGAATGTTTTTTTTTTAAATAGCATACCTAATAATCTAATTGGCAGAATCTGAACAAAAACGTATACAAAAAAGCATTAATTACCACTTCGGCGGCATAGTGAACGCTGCTGAATCTCAGCCAGACCCGTTGTTTCGCCGTCTGCCACCACGGCGGAACGTGGAACCTCCTGTCGTACCACACCAAGCCTACATGGTCCCGAAGAGAGGCGTCTTCGCCAACGTCATTATATGAAGAAGGCACAGGCATGTGTATCACAGAGCCTGTCTAAAAGAAAAAAAAGTGTTTTTAAATTATTATTTTTTATTTATTTTTATTACTTGTTTAGGTGGACGAGCTCACAGCCCATAGATATCTACAACGTAAATGCGCCACCCACCTTGAGATATCTCTAAGGTCTCAGTTTAGTTACAACGCTGCCCCGCCCTTCAAGCCGAAACGCGTTACTGCTTCACGGCAGAAATAGGCAGGGCGGTGGTACGTACCCGTGCGGACTCACAAGAAGTCCTACCACCAGTAATAAATTTATTGATATTGTTCGAACTGTGCTTTGTAATTAAAAAAAAGCTACCTTTTCAAGATCTTGCGCATACCAGCCATTTCTATAGCCGAATTCTGGGTCGGCAGGCGATGGCCGAAAACTCCATATCCCATCTAGGGTTCTTAAGTCCCTAGTTTCTGTAGCACGTGGGTACAATGCACCCCCGTTGCTTGGTAATTTTCTTTTATACAATTGGTTGATTTCATTTGAGCTAGACGACAGCGGCACCACTGCTATCGTCACGGACACTATGCATATTAGCAGAAGCGCGAAAGCAAATCTCGGCTTTATCATCTGAAAAAAAAAAAAACAATATGTTACATACACTTTAAACTGTTTTAAAAGAATGGCGAAGGAACACTACTTATCTGCTTAGTGTTGTTTGTTGCATCATTATCATTTATCATTTCCATTATGATTTATTATGTGTGTGTAAGTATATTAGTATGTATTGTATGTATGTATATTGGTATATATTACATATAAACGGTATATATCTGTTTATTATATGTAATGTATTGTCTATGGTACACCGCAACATACCTGCTATATTTTTATATTTTACAGAATTTCTGTAAATTAAACGGTTGTCTGGAAGAGATCGCTTTTAGCGATAAGACCGCCTATTGTACAAATGTATGTGCTTTTTGACTGTTTTTTTGAATGTAAATTGTGTTGGTGTGCAATAAAGTGTATTCTCTCTCTCTCTCTATCTCTACACTATACATACAACATTACATACAATAAGGTGTATTTATTATACTTTTTACACACAATCACGACAGGATGGTGGTTACTTTCAATCAAGAAAATATATTAATGCCAGGGCCAGAGCAAATACCATAGTTCAAGTCAGAGCTGGAATATAAAACTGTTTAAAATCATCTCACGAAATGTAACAACAGTAGGCCAACAGTTTCTTTATTTATGGTTGGTTCAGTTTTATTCGAATGCCCGTTTTATTTTTATTTACACTTCCATGTAAACATGTAATGAGATAATGAAATGTAACAAAAAAAAAACGAATTAGTTGTGTAGTCGATTGACGAAACGACATGTTTATATTGTTTGAAATAATGTATCGTCTTTATCTTTTGTAGCAACAAAGTACGTTGTAATATATACATCCAAAGGAGGAATTTGTGTTCCGGTTCGAATTGTTTTAATTATTTTTTATGTAACCTACGAAGGCAATGTGTAAGGACATCAGTAATGATACAGACAAGCTACTGCCTACCCCACAGATCTCCTTTCAAACCTTCCTTTGAAGGATTTGATAGAAAACACCGTGGAGAGGAGCTATGCAATTCCAAAGCCGTGCGTGCGTGGTCAGAAATATTTCTACGGACGAACTGAGGTTGAGATCGTAATGACAAGGATAATGGGACAGGGCACGTAGCAATACCACTCCGATAAGGAAATTACCAAATGCGTATTGTATTACAAATGTGAGATTTTGAAGAAAAACAAGTAAAGCATGAAAATTTTAGTATAAAGAAAACTGACTTCGTCGAAATAAAGTGAGAATACTATCAATGTAGTACTAGTCAATTAAATAAACAATATTTTTAAGAATCGCCCAAAAAGTATTGGTCGATTTTAAATGGGAACACAGGAGAAGCACAGAATTAAAAAAAAAAAAAAAGAAATCTCTTAACCTACGAAAATGTTTCGCGGTAACGCACATGAAGCATTTTATCGTGTTACTTTTCTATCATTAATTAAACTAGTGAAAATTGATTTGGTTTCATAAGGAAAATTAGCTTTAGCTTTAATTTATGGTCCGACTTCGGTCTCCTCGATCGAATACTATGCAATTTAACCATCATCTGGCCCAAGTAGACGTAAAGAAAGAGAGAGAAAATCCCAATCTCATTTTCTATCAAAGTTTTATCCAAATCCCTATATTGAATACTGTTTTGTTATGAATTGCGATCTCAAACTTATGTCTGAGGATACCTTAATCGTAAGTCATAAGTTGTACCGGCTATCGATGCTACAAAATACTAATATTCACGAAAAATTTGTAAAAACTACAAAGAAAAATCACATCACACACAAATATCACCGATACTGTTTAAGATTATTAGTACTGCAAAATAAATATTTCCGACTCAATGGTACAGTTAATCTACTGCAATCACCAAATGGGAAACGTAGACTAACTTGGCCTGACTACATATAGGCACTCCAAACATCAGAAAAAGATTTTTTTTGTTTTACTACGATTTTCATAATTCATTTTGGGAAATGCTTGTTCGGTTGGAATTTTGTAATTGATTTTAAAGCACTTTATTTTATTACTTTTATTTTATTTTAGTGAACTAGATTTTATTTGACACTGAAAATAACACAGAATTATTTGACATTTCACGGGAAGAAAAAGAATACATATATTTTGTTTCGCTAAAAGCATTAAGGGATAAAATGAATTCCTTTAGTAGAATAGTACCATTTTTTAGTTGATTAGGTAATTGTTTTCTGCACTTTTTTATTTCTGTTTATTACAGAGATGGGTAAGCGATCATACGGCCCTCTTGAGATTAAGCGGTCGCCTAAGCTCATAGATATCACAACGCGAATGACGATTTGAAAGCCTCAATTGTAGTATAGTTTAGCTGTCCCAACCTTCAAGTATGAACAGAGGACAAGAAATAGACACGACGATGCTACCTACCCTTGTGGGCTTAAATTACGCCTTACTACCAGTATATCGGTATTATCAATGATCGTGTTTCCATTTGTACAATCGCCAGCGCGAAGTCGAAGCCACCAAGTTTCTTCGAGAGTACTGTACTTGACTTGGACTGATGTGACAGAGTAAGCTCAAAACAGGGTGAAGTGAAAACAGCTCGTGAGGGTCCTATGTACCAGCAGGATACCCTAGGTCTACAACAGCACTGTACCTCTTGAGGTACCTTAATCACATTATGGTGTGATTCAGGTAAGAGCGCCGGCAGGCTGGTGACCAATTCTTTATTTTTATTGCTTATATGGGTGGATGAGCCCACAGCTCACCTGGTGTTAAGTGGTTACTGGAGCCCATAGACATCTACAACGTAAATGCGTCACCCACCTTGAGATATACGTTCTAAGGTCTCGAGTATAGTTACAACGGCTGTCCCACCCTTCAAACCGAAACGCACTACTTCTTCACGGCAGAAATAGGTGGGGTGGTGGTACCTACCCGCGCGGACTCACAAGAGGTCCTACCACCAGTGAAGGGCCTACCACCAGTAACTCACCAGTAATTCACTGAGCATCTGTTCATCTACTTTACCGAAATGTAATCTAGTCATCGTACCTTTCTTTTTAAAACGTAAATAATATGGTATTTACGATGTATAATAGACAAATTAAAAATACGAGATTTACTTCGTTGTTCTTGCATTTTGTATTATTGTAAATTATTATAAACTATTTTATTTTATTCACTTTAGTTTGCTAACGAAACACTTTGTTTGATGTCCAAGGAAGACTAATCGTCATGCTTTTTACTCAGTTGTACTTTTATCACACAATTTACTGGTACATGTACTAGATGTTATCAATTGTTTTCATATTATGATAACAACGAATACAGTAAATCAGTTACGACCTTTTATTAAATTAGATTTTCTGATTCACGCAAGAGAACCGCGAAAATAATTATCTTCTGAATATTGTTTTTTTTTTTAAGTCGGTAAGAGAGATTTTGACAAGCTCCCAATTAATTTATCTATTTTGATTTTAAATACGGAACACATCACTATTATGTGCTGTGTCGACTCACAAAATGGGGTATCGTTATGGGTAAGTTATGCGGATTTAAAACCGGAAATTTTGGTACTTAATAATGTATCTTCGTCGTAAAAGTTGATTATGAACAGTGTATATGAAATTATCTAGAAGTATAGAAAAACACAAAGGCGAATTTTTTTCTTGATACGAATTTATCAGTTCTAGTGGCCCCGCAGTAGTCGAGATTCGACTTTAATTAATTGAAATTATAAGTTTAAACATTATTATGGTTCTATTGTTAAACACTATTTATATTTCGATAATATAATCACAGTATTCGTCAAAACTGCACTATAGATCAATAATATTAAAGACAAACGATATTATACAAACAAAATAGATTTATTTTCAATTCGACCACAGACTTTAAACAATAACAAAACTTTCCCAATTGACAGTAAACAAAGAGCATATTTTTATGTATGTGTTGTGTCAAATACATGGTAGTGTGTGTAATGTTTTCTTTATTGATTTAAAGTATCTAATATGCATTATTTAAAAAAAAATTAGCATTGTGCACTTCTTCTCTATATTCTTTATAAGTGTGAGAAATTTCATACTCTTTCGTCCGCGCAATTTTCGTAAAAAGGGGTACAAAGTTTTTGCTTCACGTATTAATATATTGATATCATCCTTATTAACATCGGGCTTAACATGTTAATAATACATTTCCCGAAACACAACTATATTTCGCCGCCGCACTGTGACTTTAGCTAAATTGAAGAAACACATTCATTCATCCATCAGTTGAAGGTTTCCAAGAAAACTTCCTCGGGTTGTCAACGACCATACAAAGCTTCTACTGAATCGGATAAATAAAGCACGTCAATGTTAAACATCGACAAACAAACCCGTATTCATTAAATGCAGTATATTATTATATTAAGTAAATAATTATTATTCATTGTGGAAGTCGTACGTGAATACGGGATTTTAACATCGGCAAAATCGAAATGTTCCCTCATCATTATATTAAATTAACAAACGTTAATATTAGTGGCTGAATGCCTACATTTTACATTCTAAAGTTATGTATAAATCTATGAATATTTCTTATGTCGTATATAATATATACCGAAGTGACCTCTATACAATATCAATCCGCAAATAAAACGAGCAACGTCCTAAGTTAGCAAAAAAAACTGGTTTGTACGCATGAGGTGTGCTCGCCAAACAATTCTGGTACTGGCTCCGGCATTTTTGAAATTCGTAAAGGAATTAGGATGGTGCTGTAACCTGTTTTGTGTTTTGAGCACGGCTATCTTAAACTTTGATAATACAGTGATTATTTTTTCACATATTTAAATAATATTTTTTTTTTGCTTAGTTGGGTGGATGAGCTCACAGCCCACCTGGTGTTAAGTGGTTACTGGAGCCCATGGACATCTACAACGTAAATGCGCCACCCACCTTGAGATATAAGTTCTAAGATCTCAGTATAGTTACAATGGCTGCGTCAACCTTCAAACCGAAACGCATTACTGCTTCACGGCAGAAATAGGCAGGGCGGTGGTATCTGCCCGCGCGGACTCACAAGAGGTCCTCCCACCAGTAAGGTAATTAAAAACTATGTATTCATTACAATATTATGTTGTAATAAAATTTATAAGTAAGAAAAAATATTATAAAGACGTGAATGATATGGAATGCATTGATGACTTTTCAATTAGAATTTAATGAAAATAATTATTATCATTTGAGTAATTACTTCTATTTTTACGTATCGTTTATCCATATCACCAGTGCTATTTTTATTTTCCTATCTATTTGTTCTGTATATAAGAGGAACTTAAGTCACATAATAAAAAAAATATGTCAATTTAAAAAAAACCATTGACATATTTAATAATAAATCAGTGGTACTACAAGTGGTGAAAGACGTATTCGAAAAGTTGAATTATGAATTAATTGATATATGATATTCGATGTCTGTTTAATTCCCGGAACTAGTGGTAGGAAGTATTATTATAAGCCCGCACGGCCATTCTAATTATATTACATAGACATTATTGACAATGCAAAAGAGATTTCTACCCTATATCAGAAAATAGACGTCAATATCCACATTGGGTCTCTGGGCTCGGCTAAACAATTAACACCAAGTGCTCTTCCGTAAAATAAAGTCCAGCAACAAAGCAAAAAAAAAACAACAGAAAACCTGCACAATCAATTTGAACAATGTTTTCTATGCAAATTGCATGCGCTGATGTGTACATTACAAAACCAGTGACTTTCTAGTACACGGGTTCAAACAATACACGCTGGGAGCTAATCTAAATTCTGTGTAGGATTTAATGCATTGAAACACTAACTACAATACACCAATACAAATATTACGGTCCGTCTATTTAATTTGACTAGAGGTCCCGCAGTAGTCGAAATTCGACTATAATGAATTGGAATTGTAGGTTTGTATACTATTATGATTGTGTTTTATACTTCTATAATCACAAATTTCGCCAAGTCTACAACTATAAAAAATATTAACAAAGACAAACAATATTTAATCTATTCTCAATTTGACAACAGACGTCAAGAACAAAAGTTTGACAATAAATAGTATGCATGCGTGTGTGCGTCAAATACATGGTATGTAGTGTGTGTAATGTTTTCTTTATTGATTTAATGTATCTTATATGCATTATTTTAAAAAAATATTAGCATTGTGCACTTCTTCTCTATATTCTCTATAAGTGTGGAAAATTTCATACTCCTCCGTCCGCGCAATTTTCGTAAAAAGGGATACAAAGTTTTTGCTTCACGTATTATTTAATTTGATAACTTCATTTTGACTTTGAAATGTTTCGTAATGATGTTCGAATCTATTAAATATAGCGAGGTCGCGTATTTCTGTATTTCTAACGTTGAAGGTAAACAATTATCAGTCTAAAAGCCAACCGTGGGACTAAAAATGTTCATCTAATTTAATAAAAATATCTTTTATAGATATTAAATATTTCATAAATACGGACCTATCGAATTATGGCCGCGAGTATTTCGTAAATCGTGTATAAACACTGAAATGTTTTGTTAATTTTTTTAAATAATTAATGCATAGAGTTAAGGGTTTACACATTAAGAGTACCTAGTTCTTTTTGACGTTCAACAAGTATGTACCTTCATTTAAGTTGAATAAAAAAAATATTGATTTTGATTTGATTTGATTTGATTTGATTTGACATAATATGAGAATAATAACATAAATAATAGCTAAATGAATAACTGGGAGCAAATCACGCACGCTCATCTGGTCTCCGACTTACGACTCCTTGTGTTTATACTGAGACTGACGTAAATACTCTTATACGTTTCTTTACCGATATACATACCTAGTCAGGTCATAAATTCTGTCACATGTTTAATGTAAAATAATTGAAACAAGTTTATTCATTATGTAACCATTCATATACCAAAATGAACTTAACAAAACATAGATTCTTATGACACTAAAGTTTATTCAAAATGACCTCCGTGATTGTGAATACAGGCCTTCAATCTGCGCGGCCAGTCGTCTATCGCAGCACGAACGAGGTCCATGTCAATATCGGCGGCTGCCTTAATTAAGAATGTCTTGAGTGACTCCAAATCGGGATGAGGCTTTGAGCACGCCTTTTCCTTCAAGTGTTGCCATATCATGTAATCTAACGGATTCAAATCTGGACTGGAGGAGGGCCAGTCTTCGTGCCGGATGAAGTCGATTTCACGCGCCGCCAGCCAGTCTTGCGTGCTCTTCGCTCTATGAGCTGGCGCCGAATCTTGTTGGAATACCCAGTGCCTGTTATTGAACATGGTATCAGAAACAGGTTCCACAAGGTTCGTCAGGACTATATTTTGATACACAACTGCATTCGTTTTTACACCTTTCTCACAAAAATGTACCTCTGTTAAGCCCCAATAAGAAACTCCCAACCATACCATGAGCGAGGATGGAAAATGACCTCGTTGGACACGCGGAATACGGTTGCTCGCTTCTTCACTACTGTGTGCGTACACCTTATCATTTTGTTTGTTGTAGCTCTCTTCTACGGTAAAAATTTTTTCATCCGAAAAAAGAATTTCCCGATATTTTTTTCCCGCGTACCGCTTCAACAAAGCGCGGCATCTCTTCAGTCTCAGGTCCATTAGACGAGCATTCAAACGATGTCCTGTTTTTCTTCGATATGCCCGAAGCCCAAAGTCTTCATTTAACACCCTTTTCACCGTGGTTCTGCTTAATCCCATCTGAAGGGCCAACAGTTTCTGCTTACGTTTGGGATTTCTTTGAATTCGCGCCTTCACAGCTTTTATCACTGCTGGAGTCCTAACAGACCGAGGGCGACCACTTCTTGACCTGTCATCTACACTAGAGTCTTCATTGTATCGTTTGATGGTACGAAAAACGAATCTTTTGGTTATATTCAAATTTTTCAGTATGTTAAAAATTTGAATTGGCGCGTAACCGCAACGATGCAACGCAATAACTGCAACACGGTCTTCTTTAAGCGTCCACTCCATATTTAAAAATGAGTAAAATTCTAAAAGTTATACATTTTTATTTTCATGAACAATTCGAAATTCGAATTCAATAAACTTTTTTGTGACCAGCATTCTAAAAGAAAAGTTTTTCCTGTGTGACAATACTTATGACCTGACTAGTTATATAGATAATAATCTCACAGATAAAGAGCAAACAAACCTGTTCATCACACGAATGAGTGCCCGATGTGGGAATTGAACCTCGGCGCAACAGTCTTGGGCGCTAACTTAGCACCACCGAGCCAGTCAATAATAAAGAATGAAGTGAAATAAAACATGTTTATGTTAGGGTTCTCGCTTATTTACAACTATCAGACAAAAGCGTGAAGAGATTTTTTATAAGTACATAGAATAATGAAAAAATATTTTTTCAATAAGACTGCCTATGCACATATTATGTAAAAGTCCACATATATAAGAATTGATATAAGTCTAATGTTACCTAAGAGCGTCTGTATTTTCTACACTAAAAAGTCTGGTACAACTTACAATTCTTTCGATCTTGATATTATTGACTTGACAGACCTTTGATATCCTATCTTTTTTTGTCCCTACCTATTTGCTGGTCGTCTAAGCGGCTATTCCCGCTATGCCCAGACGGGTAGGTGAGCTCACGGACTCAACCTGAGAGAGTTTGCTAATGCTAGCCCTAGCAAGAGCAGTGCTTCGCAGAATCACTGAGAAGATCCGGCGAGAAAGTCCGTAGGCTGTGTCTATGGTTTAATTCGCTCGTCGAACTCATCGTCGTAATCGACGAGGACGGTGACCGGTGCTTCAGGGTCCTAAAAGCGCCGAGAGTGAATCCGGAGGTTCCGATAAGACATGGCTTTGTCTTTGTCCGTCGGGGTCGGATAAGATCCCATCTTTAATTATAGTCAATGTTCACACCATTGAGTTTATCGTCGGCTCTTTTCAGTGGGTCGCAATATCGACCCGGCGAAAGATTCAGCGAATCACTGTTCTTGTTAGGGTATATGGTAGCAAACTCTTACAAGCCGAGGCCTGTGAGCTTGCCCACCAATCTAGGCTAACAACAAAAGGGTAGGCAAAAAATCAAAGTTAATAATATAATTGTTACATTAGTTTCTAATTCAGTATGTAGCTTATTTATGCATATAGCTGTATATATCAGCTTATATATAGTTTACATTGACAAGGTCTTAATAATCCCGTAGATTCATATTCTGTATCCTATTCGATGAAAAAATACGTAAAATACCTAGTTTTTGCTGGTGTGCCGTTCCATATGCAAATGACGTATCGCGTCTCTTATTAACAAACTGCGTGTTTCTACAAGAGAACCAATAAAATTAAAAAATTAGTTGATATTATTACTTTCGAAAATTGTTCTCGTACCAGAAGTAAACATTTTATAAAAACACTCAATGAATCTTTATGAACGTCAAAATGCCGCGTAGTTCAGTTTCCTTATACGACTAAAGGACACAACTATAACTTTTTTTTTATAAAGGAAGGATTACTGGTGTCCCGATGGCCTTTTCAGTTTCCCTAGGACAGCTGGGCGAGCAAAAGTTAAGCCAGGAGGACAACTATAACTCTTTCACGTTATCACGGCGCCAAAGACAAATTTGTTAATGTTTCTAGTATTCATTGCTTTGTCTCCTAACTCCAAAAATGAAACAGGTCATAAACTATTTCCCTTAAATAAAGTAAAAATACATTCTGTTAAAATTACGTCATAGTGGTGGGAGTGTAAGATAAACTGTATTACCTTTGTTAACATCGTATTGAAGTAAGTTTTGCATAGACAAGTTATAAATATAACAAAAAATACAGTCTAATTAAATATAAATCCTTATTTTAATTACATCTGAGATTCGTTAAATATTGAAGTACCTCATGTTTCTATCTATAAATCAGCTCACAAAAAAAAAGTTTACATTACATTTTCATATCAGATGCAATTAATCTCAATGATATAAATAAAATAATGACTTACGTTTACAGAGGAAATTAAAAGTAAAAAAGCACACATGTACATACTAGTAGTTACAAGATTTGCTTTTGTTTGTTTTTTCATTGTATCAATAAATTACTTCCTAGATTCAATTAATTTTGAACTTGACATATCCATGTAAGTACATCGTATTGAATGATGTAATCTCAAGGTATAGTTATATATAAGTTAGTTTTTTTGTTTATAGTTTTTGTTGCTCTAGATCATTAGACGAGTTTACGGCCCACCTGTTGTTAATTGGTTACCGGGGCCTATGCAAAGGATAACGTGAATAATGGCATCCGTCTCGAATCATATGACTTACAATAATTCAATCTCGATGATTATGCTATCAGAAAATCATTTGTTCACGTACATAAAACAGTTATAGATGATTTGATTAAGAATTAGCGATTTCCTTTATGTTTCATGCAAAATTAACAGATTCGACATACATAATTTTAATTATTATTGTTGTCGAAGTAGAATCCGTATCTATGTTTTATGGAGTCACTCTTTCTTGCCAAGGTGGCTAGCAGATATCAAACATCAAGATGCTAACCGAAATATTGGTGAATATAACTTATGTTACATTATTATTATAAAGACATTTGGAATGAGTGTTGTGGTATATGCCCAGTCTCAATACTACGATTACTCTCATGAGGAGCATGCGTGAGACCGCTATGTCACTTCGTACCTCTCTTTTTTTCACTCTTAAAGACTAGCAAAGCGACTTGTATTGTTTATTTACTTATTTAGGACTTATTTATGTTCCATTTTTTGTTTATTCGTAGTTTTTAATCCGAGTTTTTACCAGAATACTACAGGTTATTAATATTAACGGTACGGTACATACGGTTTCTAATATAAACTCGATTAAATGTCCGGTTGTAAATGGCTCTGAAAAGTGGATATGTAAGAACATTGGATTTGCAGGAATGAGATAAACTTATCCCCTTTCTGCATAGTATCCACACTAACAACCTTTTCATCTTAGAACTTTACTAGCTATTAAATAGTTCTTTAAAGCATGTAAATATATTTAAAATAATATACGTGCTTTAATAATATGCACAATTGAGGCTTTTGGTTTTAATAACACGATAATCAGTTAACTCTATTGTGTTTGCAAGCCAGCACATTGAAATTCTCGCCGAATCTTCTCAGTGAGTCGTGTTTCCGATCCAGTGGTAGATTCTGCGAAGCACTACTCTTGCTACGGCTAGTATGAGCAATGCTCTCGGGTTGAGCTCGTGAGCTCACCTACACACGTTAGAGTAAAGCTGAAATAGCCTCTCAAGGCTATCAGCATAGGTAGGAAGAAAAAAAAGTTTGCAAATCGTTAACCCATTGAGTTTTACGCCGGATCTTCTTAGTAGGTCACGATTCCGATCCGGTAGTACTACTCTTGCTACGGCTAGTATGAGCAATTCTCTCAGGTTGAGCCCGTGAGCTTACCTAACCGTTCGAGTGTAGCTGGAATAGCCCCTTAGGTTACCAGCGATTAGGTGAGGTAGGAGAAAAAAAAACTCAAGTACTCAAGCTAAGTACTCTCCACAAGCCCCGTTTGAAGAAGGACATGTCATAGCGCTCGGGAAACACTATGGAGGGGAGCTCATTTTAAAGCCGGATGGTACGTGGTAAAAAAGAACTCTGGAAACGCACTGTGGATGACCGCAGTGGTTCCAGGTAGTATGGATGAATTTTACTCCGGTAGAACTCTACTCAGCACACGTACTGATTTTGCTAATGTTCTTGAGCGACAGTAAGCACGGTGAATTAGACGATTCTATAGGTACATATCTAAAATTTTTATATACGCACACAAATTGTAACAAACGTTCTTTGTCGCAGTTCGAATCGCATTCTGCATCAATGTTTTGTTAGCTGAGCAATTAATTACATACATTTCATTGCAGCTAAAAAAGTAATAAATCTAAAACACAATATTGTGTTTTGAAAATAATTATTGTTACTTAATTGTGTAATAATGAATAATGTTTTTATTATATTTAAGCAGGTGCTAATTGGTTTCTTTAGTTAAGCCGACGGAACACGGTACTGTTTGAATGTTTCGTATCAAACAATTTATAGTAGGCCACGGCTACTCTCCGGCTCATGGGCTAGTCGGTGTTCATTTGTTACCGCTGTAATATTAGTTTGAGCCGTGATAAGTCATTTTGCTAGTCGGCAGTCGGGAGTAGTTTTCATTACCCTGCCTATATCTGCCGCGAAGCCACACATACATATGTGTACATGCATGATAATTAAGCTTTTGACCTCATCTTAACAACAAATAGTATATTATTTGAGTATTTTATTTTTATTTTGATTTCCTTATCTTATTTATTATTTACTTTATTGAGATTCCTTCTATTTGGAATAACAGAAGTTGGCAATTATTAAAGTTGATTTAAATATCTTCATGGTTGTTGCACAGCTTGTTAAAAATATTACCTGACCTATAAAAATACTTTTCATCGATCCATATCTATACTAATATTATAAAGCTGAAGAGTTTGTTTGTTTGAACGCGCTAATCTCAGGAACTACTGGTCCGATTTGAAAAATCCTCTCAGTGTTAGATAGCCCATTTATCGTGGAAGGCTATATAACACCACGCTAAGACTAATACAAGTGAAGCACCAATAAAGAATGTTTCAAAATCTGGGTTTTTTTTACCTTTTGAGAGCTCCGCTGCGTGCGCTGCAGAAACGGTTAAAGTTTCGCTAAAATAATGTATGACAGAATTGTTCCCCTTTAAAATATCTAAAAAAAGTCCGCGACAGCATATGTCTATATGTTAAGGTTGGCTACTATAACGGTTTTTATGCTAAGCAAATTTGTTCTAATATAAAGCATTACTTGTGAACTATTCTATAGAACTATTATATATAAATATACTTGTTTTAAGAAATTTCATAAAATGCGTTTCAATTTTCCATTTATTTTCGTGATTATGTTGAATCGATTGGCCAATAAAATTTTTGTGAGAGTGTCGAGAGCTGGCCAATTTAGGATAAAAATTATGAACACCATGTGAGAATAATAAGGCGTCGTTCGTTTGTTTACCGGTTCACGTGGAGCACGTGTGCATTAGAACTTTAGTAGCACATGCTTCGAATCACTGCATTTACTTAGTTTTAATGAACGCAACTGACCTCATTTTCGTTCAAACATATGATTACTGATTTAAAGCGTCAGTAGTTGTAGTACTCGTTAGTAATAAACATAATATATTAAAGAGCATTTAACACAGTAATATCACGTTATTAACATTACTAGAGGTCCCGCAGTAGTCGAAATTCGACTATAATTAATTGGAATTGTAAGTTTGTACACTATTATTATTGTATTTTATACTTCTATAATCACAAATTTCGCCAAGTCTATAACTATAAAAAATATTAACAAAGACAAACAATATTTAATCTATTCTCAATTTGACAACAGACGTCAAGAACAAAAGTTTGACAATAAATAGTATGCATGCGTGTGTGCGTCAAATACATGGTATGTAGTGTGTGTAATGTTTTCTTTATTGATTTAATGTATCTTTTATGCATTATTTTAAAAAGATATTAGCATTGTGCACTTCTTCTCTCCGTCCGTGCAATTTTCGTAAAAAGGGATGCAAAGTTTTTGCTTCACGTATTAATATATAGATTCAAGAAGTATTAAGTTGTTTCTATTTAGGGACTGCGTCATTAAATTGTCCATTTGGAAGGTTTTGCGATTTTCGTAATTTACAAATCGAAGACCATTTTAGAACGCACCGGTTTTTATAAAGGTTATTTTTAGATTAAACATAAAAAAATACGATGCAAACGTTGTGAGAAACGTGTGTGATGTATTCCTTTAGTTACACGCTTATAACATGCTCTAAGTGTTATCTAATTAGTTTAATATCCATATTGCATTGTACAACATCTAAAATAACTTAATTGGCCTCGTATATTGTTGCATTTAGTCCCGGAAGTCAGAGCATTATTGCTATCACTACGTCTAATCTATGTTACCTATTTCCATTGAGTGTTCCTATTAAAATTTATCTATCCTTACATAGTACATTGAATGAATAGATGCATTATGCCCGCAGAAACAGCGTATCGTTGATCTTGCTTGTACAATTACCAATAAAAGTTTGTTTTAAATATATATATATATATTTTTTTTTATTGCCTTTGTAGGCAGACGGGCATACGGCCCACCTGATGGTGAGTGGTTACCGTCGCCCATGGACTTCAGCAATGCCAGGGGCAGAGCCAAGCCGCTGCCTACCGCTGATATTTTTATTTTACTACTCAGAATGAAACATTTAGATCGTTGACAAAGTCAGTTCCCTTGAAAACTGTAAAGTACACAATAAGCGTAATTAAATAAACGTGCCTCAGTTCAAATTGTAGTACAATTTCTTAAATCTTTTTTGCTGCCAATAGGAGACAAGCCTTCGGTCTACAAATGCGGATACCCGGTCGAGGGGGTAACGGACCGGGTTATGTCGGACTCCGGCGCCTCCTGAGAGGAAGAAGGGGAGAAGAGGAGGGCCGAGGTCCTTCACCTCTCCCAATTTCTCACAGGAGACTACGCCTTGAAAAAGCCGCGCGAAGCACTTGCCCCGCAGAACGACTACCGACTAAACCCCACGAGGACTTAACAGATATGTATTTATCCCTAATCAAGAATGCTTACCTAACGGCCAATAAAATTAAGAAAAAATGCCATTATTTAAATACATTATGAGTGCACACTGAATAAAATATTTAAAAAAAAAAAGCAGGTGGTTCAAATTACAAAGTAAAAAAAAAAAAGGTTTAAGTTCATTTTGTTTTAAAGAATACGGTTGTCAATCAACATCTTTCAATATTCGGCGATACGTAATTAAGTGATATTACGATATTATGAAGCTCAGTAAACCTACAAAGCAATTTTGTGCACACCAGTACAACATGTAGGCCGGCATCTTATAATTTATCGCTGGATCAATGTGTTATTCCGACGGCCTTTCAGCAATCGTGAGTTCCATACATCAGTTTAGCATGCTATAAGCATTTTGCCAATATAATTAAATAACTTGTTGTATATCGTACTGTTTTGTAAAGTTCAACGACATTTGTGGTTTTTTTTTGAAGTACAAAATTAATAGATCTGCCATATATATAAAAATATTTTTTATTAGTTTTTGTGCGTTTGTTGCAAATGTAAACAAACGAACCAACAATCTAATGTGGTAGAGCATCTTGTGAGTACCACTGCTCTGCTTATTTCTGCCGTGAAGCAGTAATACCTTTCGGTTTGAAGGGCGGTGTAGCCGATGTACTGCAAAGATTGAGAATTGGAACCCATGTGTTAAGATGGGTGACAGGATTATCGTGGTCGATGTCTGGGGGCTCCGGTAACTACTTAATAGCTGGTGAGCTGTGTCCCTCCATCATAGCAATAATTAATAAAAAGTGAATATAGATACTGCTTTATCTTAAAACGAGTCTTTGATATGGTTAAATGTTAATATGTTACCAAGCGGATATGTTTTTTTTTTTTTTTAATAGCTTAGATGGGTGGACGAGCTCACAGCCCACCTGGTGTTAAGTGGTTACTGGAGTCCATAGACATCACGCAAATACGCCACCCACCTTGAGATATAAGTTCTAAGGTCTCAAGTATAGTTACAACGGCCGGCCCACCCTTCAAACCGAAACGCATTACTGCTTCACGGCAGAAATAGGCAGGGTGGTGGTACCCACCCGCGCGGACTCACAAGAGGTCCTACCACCAGTAAAGTACCATGTCTGGAGTAAGTTATTAGTGAGCGGCGATAGGTACAAGCTGTGAGCACTGGTAGACATTTCCTTAGTCCCACTTACCAGTTTAACTCTGCCAAACGACAATTTTTGTAAAAGTATTCAGTTTGTCTGCAGACTAAATATTTATTAGTTTTATTTAAAAAAAAACCCTTTAGACGTATTTAGGTGAAGCAAGTAATTTAGTGAAAAATTTTCTTTAGTGCTTCACATTTCATAAGCATTCTATTTAGAGCACAAAGTGTGTTGTAAATACTTAATCATTTGTTAATTAGTGAAGAACTCAGTGTGTGCATCGATAGACGTATTCTAGTTTTTAAGCAACTGTATATATGTATTAGCAGTATAAGAAATATTACCTGCTTTGATTGTTCTTGTCCTTAATTGTTCATCAAACACAAATAAATCTTTTCTATAATTACTTTAGATATCACTATACTTGATTTTGTTTGGTAGCTTTGTTTGGTAACTTATAATATTTAGCTTGTGATTCTTATATCGTGATGTGAATACATAATTTCGAGATTTTTTTATTTTTTTTTATTGCTTAGATGTGTGGACGAGCTCACAGCCCATCTGGTGTTAAGTGGTTACTGGAGCCCATAGACATTTACAACGTAAATGCGCCACACACCTTGAGATATAAGTTCTAAGGTCTCAGTATAGTTACAACGGCTGCCCCACCCTTCAAAGCGAAACGCATTAAGTACTGCTTCACGGCAGAAATAGGCGGAAATAAATTCGACGAGTTTATGTATTGTGGTACAAAATAAGTCACCCTTTTGACTGGTGCGTAGAATATACTATACAACCATTATTATCAATATTAAATTATATTATGGCTTGTTATAAATAAAATAATTATAATAATAATTTAATAATAAGCGAAAAATTTATGTTCCTTACGAAAATCTCCATAGTTTTTCTGTTAAAACCTTTGAATGGTATTTAGTGCTATGAAATGGTAAAATTACACAGAAAGATTTCTACAATTATAAAAGTCGTCTCCACGTTTAGAAAATATTCCTTTTATTTTTTAGTTTCCAGAATTTAATTTTACTCCAAAATTGGTCTTATACAATAACCAACTGTGGCTTATAAACATATTTATATTAAGTTTCATGTACATTAGTATACATTAGTGGACTTATTATCTAATATGTTCTATACCAGTCAGACGAACGTCCGTAGTAAGCGCATTCGGAGATAAATTAACGTAAAAATAATTTATATACAACATATAATTTGCATAGAATATGAATCAATAAAATTATATTATAATACGTTATAATATAATTTTATTAATATATATTAAATTAATAATCATAATACATTACGCAAACTGGTATGTATAATTATATTTTGAATTTTGAGACGATTCTAATGAATTTATCTAAATTAATTTGTCGAATTTATTAATTTAAATATTGAAGTTGAAAAGATGGAATTATGAATCGGCGATCTTATGAATTATTACAGTATGGGGTAAGGTTAATTGGGTGAGATGAAAACAATTTCAGCTGTAATATGATAGTATTATTTCCTTGGTTTCCGGATGTAAACAGTAATAAGGAAGAACAAACAACGGTCCGGCAGTAACCGTGTAATGATCATCTATAGGAATAGTATTTGTAAACATATCGATGTTTTAATTCAATTAGTTATACGTATCAATCCTCACTGATTATGAATCAACGAAGATGTTTACATAATTTATACCGAGTTAATGTGTACTATGAAATATTAGATTTGAATTTTTCACCAACACATGCCCAACGACATTTTGAGCTGCATTAGAAAATCGCAATAGATTTAAAGTCGATCATCTTTCCCAGATCAACATTTTTTTTTTGCCTACCTAAGCTGATAGCCTTGAGAAGCTATATCAGCGTCGCCTTAACTAGTAGGTGAGCTCACGGGGCTCAAACCTGATGACGTTGCTAACACGAACCCTAGCTAGAGCCGTGCTTCGCAGAATCTACCACCGGATCGAAAACGCGACCCACTGAGAAGATCCAGCGAGAAACTCAGTGGGCTGTGTCTGAGGGTTAATTTACTCGTCGAGCCCTTCGTCGGGTTCGACGAGAACGATGACCGGCCAGATCAATAAATTACATAGCATAATTATATATTTCTGCAAAAAATAATCCGTTCGTTCGTTGCTAGGTTAAACCTGTACAAACAATGCACACTTTCGGATTTATAAAATTATTGTTATTGTTATTATAATATGGATTACGTTCCTTATGACCTTGTTGTTCAGCATCTACTGAAACCTGAGGCCATAGCGTGAATGTTGCCACTCATCTTAAGGCATGCAGTTCAATTCGCAATTGTACCGTGATTGAAATTTAAGATCGACTTTGGGCTTCTTAATACCAGCGTGTATTGAAGTAATAAATATTAAATTCCAATAATAAACGTGACGGAATAAATTCTAGTACCTAACAAATGAAGTATAGTACAGTATAATAAATTATAAGCAATGATGATATTAATGGATTGTGTATTAAATTCACGAAACCTGTTTTGGATTTTAACTGACTTTGATAGCCTTAATTTTATTAAACAAACAGCTTCATCAGAAAATTTGCTAAATTATGTAACTAATACTTTTCAATGCTTTGTCTAGAAATGACAGGATTTTAAATAACACAAAAAAATTATATACAAATACGTATGTACGTATTCTATTCTATTTTACAAGACTGATTCCCATAATTTAAATATCTTATTTATTTCGTTCTTTGTAATGTCCAAAATAAGTTGTGAAATTTAAACATCGGTAAATACTGTAGAGCATAGAGAAAAGCTAATGTATTATGAGTTTCACAAAACAATACGCTAATCACGTACACAAATACCATTACTAAGTACACGCTTAAATATTTAAGAGGATTTAATGTGCCTTTTCTTTTTGCATCTACAATGCAAAAGGCAGTAATTAGTCAGTCGTTTTGTCGTAGTGTGAGTGACGCGTGTTGCCGGTGACCTGCTTATTAAAATGTCTCATTAAAGCAATGGGTTTAATTGCTTAAGCCCAATGCTTCCGGCGGATCGGGCACGAGATATTCTGTCGCTTGACACTAATTATTGCACGAGCAACTTAAAAACATAAAAGGAGATTTAGAATTTTAAATTAAAAAAAACAAAGCAATCAGCCGTTTTTAAGTATAGTACTATCTATGATATACCATACCTTTGTATAATTACGTGCTACGGGCATACAGAGTATATCGTTAATCAACAAACTTTTATGTATACATATATGATAAAATTTCGAAAAAGCGTATGTGTTAATATTTCTGGGAAATTTAACTTTTTATGATCCATCAAATTTCCTTTTTTATAACATCTTTTAAAAATCCGGTAGCGTTTATGTATGGTTTTTATCAAGTCTTTTTATCAGACGAACCTTGAAAAAATGCATTGATGTTGCAATATCTAACGCTTCCTATATTTGGTACATATTTAATCGTGTTTCCGAACAATAATAATGCAAACTATGCTATTATTATAGCTATTCCAGAACTTTGCTTCGACATTTGTTTGTTGTCGTTAAGAAAAAATTCTTCAAACACAATTATAAAATTCATGCTAGCAGTGTTCGGAAACGAATTTATAGACAGTGAACAGAGAGAGTGAATACAATGACAGGGAAATGATAAGATATGAGTTAATTTTTGTCCCAATAATTGTCTCAGGTTATTATATTATAGGTCTATGGGTTATTCCATTAACATATTGCCATACGGAAATGTCGATGTGTCAATGGAATAATTTCACCATAGACCTATCAGCATAATTTCACAAATGTGACTTAAAAATGTCATAGTCACTACAACAGATATTGCCCAAATTGGCAACAAATATTGTAAATTTAACTTTAATTAGAAGATGAACGCTAATCACTAGAGTATCTTAAAAATTTTCAGCAATGATAAATTGTATGCAATTGATAAAAAGCATATGATAATGATTTAAATAAAATAAACCATTAGTATTTTTTTGGTCTATGAGGTTATTTAAGAATGTTGTTTTCATTTTGATTAGCGTTGATTGGCGGACGAACTCTTTATTGACCATTAGGTCATTATCATTAGATTACTAGTGTCGAAAAACAACACGACTTGAATTACGTCCACCGCCCACCTCGGGACCGTGTCTGTCGTGAAGCAGTATCGCGTTTCGGTTTGAAGGCTAGGGCAGCCGTTGTAACTATACTGAGACCTCAGAACTCATATCTCAAGGGGGGTGGCGGCATTTACGTTGTAGATATCTATGGGCTCCGGTAACCACTTAAAACCAGGTAGCTCGTCCACCCACCTATGCAATAAATAAAAATAAATAAATGCTTAGATAAGTGAACAACCTCACTGCCACGGCCACGGTATTCAGAGGCTACCAGAGCGCATAGACTAAAGTGAATATCGCCGTCCACCATGAGATATAATATTGAAGTTCCAATTGAATTGTATAACGGCTAATCCGCTCTTCAGGTCGGATAGCATAACAGTTTCACTATAGAAATTTATGGTGACATCTACCCTTGTGCGTCCACAACACCACTAGTAACTTTTCGGGTTTGATTTTATACAAAACAAGTCCTTAGCAGAGAAAAGCATGAAACATATTTAAAGATTAATTCGTTTAAGTCACGCAACACACAATGAGTCACGTTAGTACTGTCCAAACTGTGTTAACAGGTTTATGTTGTTGGGCCTAGGAAAATAAACAATGACCCAGTTAGATCTACCTATGGATGGGACGAGCGATACGGGTCGTCGTCCAGCTGTCCAATTACAAGCTATGCAGTAATCAATGTCAAAGTGTTGGCTTCTTATTTTGAAAGTAAGGTTTATTTCAGGATCACTTTTTTCTGTAATATATGACCCTAGAAAACATGTACTTAGTCAAAAACAATGGTTTCTCAAAGTGTTCCAAAAAAACTGTCGATACCGTAATTGTCACCGAGTTTCAGTGGTAGCACTAAGAAACGAGTCAAAAAGAAGGTAGGCAAATGTTTCTGCTCCTAGCATCCTACCCGCAGTCTTCAGTTCACAGACGCTTGCTGCAGTGCCGAAACATCGGGATTAGCTTGTAATTATAATTTGTTGGCGACGACCAAAACATGCAGCAAGTCCAAAATGCCAGTGCGCAACCTGGGTTAACCTAACTGCTATTTCGTCATCTTAATACTGTTCTTCGGATTCTTCTTACGTTATTTCCACCTTGAGTAAAAAAGATGATTGATGATTGATGGTAGTAAAGTTCGTGTGTGGGTTTAGGTTGGTAAAATCAACCTCTTTATCTACTTTGATTCTTTATTTATTAACTAAACTTGCATTGTTACCCGCGTTAAATTTCTAATTCAAAATTAATGAAACATAAAGCAATTTTGAATTGCGAACCCAGCGTTGTCCGGTTATTGTCGTTTAAAACAATGTAAAGTATACTATGCGTTAATCCAGGTTATTAAATATTCTTGGACGACTTTTCATCAAAATCCGTTCGGACAAATTTTTACATTTATACCTACATTATAATTTATTGTAATTACAATGAGATTATAGATTACTAGCGACCCGCCCTCGCTTGGCTTCGGAAACATTAAAACACACATGAAACCAAAAAAATAAAATAAAAAAAAAGGAAAAAAAGTAGCCTATGTTCATCAGGGACAATGTCGGCTTCTAATGGTAAAGAATTTTTCAAATCGGTCCAGTAGTTTCGGAGCCTATTCGAAACAAACAAACAAACAAATCTTTCCTCTTTATAATATTATTAGTATATTAGTATAGACATGGATTGATGTTTTCCTGGTTTTTTGTTTTTAAAAAATATTAAACGAATAGAAGTTCTACTTGAATGTAAACAAATTATATTGCTCTGCAACACACCAGTTTTGTGATAAGTTATCGTCTCAGAATTGCTTTAACAACACAATAAATTTTTCTTTGATAAAATACTACAAAGGCCTCGTTGTTCAAGTTTTTTAAATTGTGACGAAAAAAGCAACTAACTGTAAGTTTTAAATACAAAAACTCGCTTATTCTTACGTATTCTCCATAAAGTCGGTGCAAATTTTATAGTAAATTTTCTGTTGTATAATCTGGGTAGTGGTTTCATAATAAGCTGAACTTAGTATTCCCCTGAGTCTGTCTGTTTTATCGTATGCAATGGGACGTCACTCATACATGTTTCTAAGCCACAATGTCGGGCATACCAATATGGTCAGCTTTATACATATAGAAAAGTATTATTCAGAACGCGTTACGTAAGTAAACACATTCTTTTGATTTTTGTTATTGAATAGGGCTTAAAGATTTTTAAATCTCACTACATTCATAAGGATCGCTATTTCTTATTTTAGGCGTCTGCGTTTAAATTTAATTTTAAACTACAAACGTGTACGGCTTCTTAATGTTCAATACTTATTCTATCCTAAGAGTTATGCGGAAATATTCGTATCAACGAAGAAACTTTCAAAATGAAGTATTTCAAAGTACCTGTAGCAATATCTTACCGAACACTCTAAAAATAATTTATCTTAGTACAGAATCATTACTTCATCACACAGCAATCGTAGTGGAAGTCGTTGAAGACCTCATCTAAACTTCATTTAGGAAACGAAGACAAAGGAGCGATAGAAAAAAAAATTGATGGTTCTGAAGACTTGGATTTGTGAGTAAATATTTCGAAATGCTATGATCGCAATCCAGGGTATTGCGAGAAAATCGCAAGTGGAGCGTGGGTAAGCTCCAACGATCATTTAATGTTGCAAATGAATAGTTTTTGCTGAATTATTATGTAACAAATTTTCCGATGAAGACATTGTCGCATCGGTTGTGCAACTTTTTAACGTAATCAGGAAACGCTATATCAAGATATTGAAACAATACGTATTATGTAATCTCATCTCCCTGTTTTTATTCCTCATAATGTTCTATCGACCAAATATATATTATTATTTTGTTGCTCTAATCGTGTCCGTCCGCTCATATTTCATATAACCCATCACATAATCTTCTGTAATCCATCTCTCATCCTTTAAATTTGTGTTTTTGATGATAAAATATAATAATTAGATGAGCTTGCTGAGTGAATCTAATGTTTTTACAAGCAAATGACAATTTTTTTTATTATTTTTTTATTGCTTAGATGGGTGGACGCCCACCTGGTGTTAAGTGGTTACTGGAGCCCATAGACATCTACAACGTAAATGCGCCACCCACCTCGAGATATAAGTTCTAAGGTCTCAGTATATCTTAATTATATATACCAAGGAATAGTAAAGACACAAATAGGTAGCAACATATTAGCGGCACAGCCATTTGAGCATGGATTGTGGACGGAATCTATCGCAAAATTTTTTTTTTTAATAATTAATTGTAATTGCAATAATACGTTACCACAGCGTGCGGATAATAAAATACTCTGTCGTGAGCACCGTGACTTATTATAAACGTGCGCAGATAGCATTATGTAATAATATTTACCACTCCTATAAATAGTAGATACTGTACCCGAATCCAACTTCATATTTCACTTTTATTACAGCGATACCAAGATATTCTTTGAAATGCTATGTCGCTGGCTCGAATAAATTAATGGACACTAACAACTTTCTGTATATCAAAATTAGGTCCCGAACGTTGAGTTCACGATAGCCACAATTGGCTTCTTGTTAACAATGTGTTTACATAATGATATGGCCAGAGGTTGCAACCTCTTGCTCATTTGCCGTTGTAATCTAACAAGAATAAGATAGAGTGAAATTTAAATAATAAAGAATATGAGTCCGCGACCAGGTGTGACAGCATATATAGAGGAGAGCTTTATGGTATATAACCTAATACTATTGTAACTTAAGCTAAAAGAATCTACACAAAATTATAGTGGGTGTAGAAGAATTAAGATACTTCTTAGAGAGTCATTTTTAGCAAGGAAAATATTGGGTGAAAAAAACACCATGAACCAACCGATCTTCACGCATTACTTCGAAAGTTATGAAAATAATCATCACTGCATATTTTCATGTTAAAAATATGATTATTCTCATAGGATGTATGATATTCAATTATATTTTTCTCCTTGAAGTTAGGAATTTCGTAACAGATATCCAAAACTCGTTCTGACAAAGGTCATTGTGAGCGGGTCATCGATCTATGTAGTATTGATATAATAATGTTAAAGTCAATTGGAAATTAGGGAAACGAATCTTTCCGTTGTTTTCATAGTGATAATTAGTTCAGGTCAACAATACTTAATAAACAAAGTGCTTTTTTTTTTTTGTCTGCAATATAGTGAACCGTGTCTTTGTTATTATATGTGTATATGTTATTATAGGCAATTTTGGGCTTATAATGCATTTGATTTCCATAAAAGTTTTTGGGCGCTTTCATCTACTCTCAATTTAGTTTTATTTTATTAAAATGAAGCCAATATTGTATGATGTTCATTAATTGCGGGATAGAAGCACTCGGGAAAATTATCTTATTTTTTACATAAACCATTATTTTTCCGGCTTCTATCTTTTTCTTGAGAAACACCAAATGAATGCATTATTTAAAAAAAAGTGTTGTGACATTTATGCCAGAGAACTTGAGAACGCCTCAATAGATTTGACTGATTAATTTTTCGTTGTGTACTTAAGTGCGAGGACAGTGTACGAACAGTTTAGAAATAATCCAGAAAAGTCGTTAATTTGGAGGGTATTTTATATCAGAGCCATATTAATGGTGACTTCTGACGTTTTAGAATTGATAGTCATTACGTGAGATAAGGAACTATTTGACAGAGCTGCGGTAGCGTGTTTTTATAACAAACAAATTGTGATTTAAAAGTCTCGCAACAATAAAATAATGTTAAGACGCAACTCTGCATGTAATGTCAACATTTATGATCGGGCAGGACAACTCAAGCCGGTTTCTGCTGGAAGAATTGAGTTTAATTTTTATGTATGTGGTTTGAGACAGTTCCTGTTTGTTTTGGATTTACAATTGAACCCGTCAAGTGTCGCTGCGATTTGGATGCCACAGTTTCAGGGTAGGACATCTGCTGAGTCAGCTAGTATGTTTTTAATTATTAGAATATGTATAATTATTAATTTAATTATCTTATCTTATACCTTTAAACGAGCAATTCTTGGATATTAATATATACTTATATAATCTGAATCTCGGAAACGGCTCCAACGATTTTCATAAAATTTAGTATACAGGGGATTTCGGGGGCGATAAATCGATCTAGCTACGATTTATTTTCAGAAAATGTTGTTTTATTCGTGTTTTCAATAATCAACTATTCCCGACATCTATTGGCGAATAATAATACTATTTTTCTTAATTGAGGACAACTAACCGCTTCAAAGACACAACAAGATGGTCATCATCTAGTTAGTATAAAACACAAATAACTTGTAACATTGCTCGCGAATGCATTTGAAATTATTGTTATCAATGTTATGTATTAAGTCTAATAAATTGTGTTTCTGGTTCATTTGAAGCTTCATACAATAAATAACGAATCTCATAAATAAACAATAATGATTGTATAGGTATCTAGAATTTCTCACGCGTTATCAAATTTATTGAAACAGATGTCGACGCACGACGGGTATTTAATAAAATATATTTTATTTATTTACAGCGGTCTGTTTTTACTAATTTATAATTTAGTTTTATGTAATATTAAATGGTGGGAGAGGTTAATTCGGTTTGATTGAGATGGTGGAACAGTCAAACCGAGGGGGCGGATGTATGGGTTAAGTTTCACGTTGAGCCCCTCGACGAGTTCGCCGAATACGGTTTTCAGAGTCTCTCTGTTCGCTCCTAGTGTTAGAGATGAAGGCGTCTAATAATTGTGTTAGTGGATCGGATGGATTTGTAAGGACGTGTCTAGGACATCGACCTTAAATGGCTCCAGCGTGACCCGGATTCAGAGAATATTTTTTCACTTGTGGTAAGACCTCTTGTGAGTCCGCACGGGTAGGTACCATCACCCTGCCTGTTTCTGACGTGAAGCAGTAATGCATTTCGGCTTGAAGGGTGGGGCAGCCGTTGTAACTATACTGAGATCTTATAACTTATCTCAAGGTGGGTGGCGCATTTACGTTGTAGATATTTATGGGCTCCAGTAACCACTTAACACCAGGGGGCTGTGAGCTCGTCCACGCATCTAAGCAATAAAAAAAAAAGAATACTCAGCGGCGGCCACGATAAGAAGATTTTCATAACGCATTATCGAAGTACGGTCTTGTGGTGTGGAGACCGCTATCGATACTGGCTACGCAAGAGTTACAGTCGGCACTCATACCACGAGCAAATCAACAAATACGGCATCAGGAATTGAAATAAAATATTCAGTTAATGAAAAAAATTCAAAAACAATAATATGGTGAAAATACAAAGTTGAAAAACAAATTCGAATACCAAAATAATTCGTTTATTTGAATTCGCCAACTCATCTAGAACTATGATAATCCTGACCTAACTATTTTCCTAAATTAATATTTTTTTGAGTACATATTATGTTGAATTAGTACTATAGTATAACTGTTTTGGCTTAGGGAATAGTTCTCTTACGACCAGCGTATATGTCCTTAAAAAATTCTAAATATCTCCCATATATTAATTACACTCAATCATTCCAATCGCCGTAATAAATATTTTACTAAAAAGCATTATTATTATATAGTTATACTTAACTGTGGCTTAATTTTCAAAATATAAGTTTACCTAGTATCATTCATGTTTCATATGTACTATTTTAATCTTGGATTTAGACAATTTAAAATCTTAATCTTAATTTTTTGGCAAAGGCTGTTTACATAGTTCTAATTTATTGAAATTATTATTGTAACAAACACATCAGAATTATTTAGAAAATATTTACTTACGTTTAATAAAACTTTCCTCGCTAGTGAAAATTAATTGAATCTCAGTTTTACTATTCGAATCTAGTCACCCGCGATATTTATTTGTTTTTTTAACGATTCCGAATACTAAAAAAAAATTTTAATACACAAAATGAAAAAAATCAGTTTTCAACAAGATCTTGGCGCGCTTATCGTAATAATATTCGATATGTTATTTTCGAATTTGAAATTGGAATGCGCGTTCTCCGCCCGACGCGTGTCGGCGGACTGGCTGGAGCTGGAATTGGACGCTAAACTCCGTGGCCACAGTCACAGCTCACAGATCACAAAAAATTCTGAACGCACACCTACCTACCTACCGACTGGATTTTTATCAGCGTAGATGGGTAGCACGAGCACAATCAAATGTTGCGGCTCACGTTGAGACATGAGGTCGAAGTCTCGATAGCTTAGGTAATACTATAGGTATTATTATTATTATTATTATTATTACCTATAGTATTATTGGGTATTATTAGGTAATACTATATAATTATAATAATTCTATAGCATCCTTTCTTCACGGCAAAATACGCGGCACGTTAATGTCAATTGATGCGGTAGTAGTAGCCTGTCAGGCTGGGAATTTGAATAGTACATAAATACATATAATGAAATTCTTAATGGTGTGAACGGGGTGAATGAGTAGAAAGTAGCTCGAGGATCTTCTGATTAACATAAGGAAACATTATAATCATGAAGATCGTTTAGATTGAAATAATATGTAACGAGACGATTCTCCACACATTTGCAGTTCATATTCATTCATTCTTCTGAGAAGACAAACTTAAATAATAAAAATAATAAACTAGTACTTACGTTTGATTTAATACCTTCGATTTGGCAGACGCTTAGTTTGCAAATACGAACTGTTGGATATGAATTTTTTTAATGACTTTTATAGTGCTTTTTCAACAAAATATCTCAGGTATGCTATCGTTTATCGGCCCATATGAACTATGAATACATTAAAATACTTTACGCAATAAGCCTATGTAACAATCCAATCGTTACAATTGACGTGACATTTTTTTTTGTCACGACACTAAAAAAGTGATAAAACTTATAACTTGCTGCTAAATTGTGATTTTCATTAACCTATCACATTAAGTGACTACATTGAATATACGTGTCACAAAAACCAGTGACCGTCGTCATTATATTAATACAGTACAGTATTCAATAATATAGGTAATATTATAATATAATGACAATAGAAACGCGAGATAAAACCGTAAAAGAAATTGTAATTTATTTAATTACGACTCGCGAAAAGCAGAGAAAACACCATATTTATCTAATTAATATTACCAAAATTTCTCTATTTGTGGCGGTACGTGTACACTCAGTAAGGGAACACTTCGTAGATAACTTAAAAAATTATTAAAAAATTAAATTCACAAATAGAGGAAGATGGACAAGTCTCTCAAAAGCCGCAACCAAACATTAAGACTTACGTAACCACGACCACTCCGCCAGGAGTGGACGACTGAGAAGAAGAAGAAATTACCAAAATATGAATAGTAATAATACGCATAATTTAGGTTAAATTCATTGTTACATGCATAATAGAGAGTTGAGAGGTCTTTGCTCTGCATTGGGTAATAATATACTTAAAATAACACGAAGGTATTTAAATTAATTATACATAATTAAATTATTTACTTGCATATTTTTTATATAATCGCGTTCTATTTGGTTGTTATAATATTCAAATACTTTGATGGACGCGTTCTGGCAAAGATCTACGTAAACTTTTTAATTTAACTATGCATATTAACGCGTTTAGCGTTCTTTGACGACGTTATTTTGAAAATGATTCATTTTGAAATTTGTTTTTAATTGCCCAATTTTGTAAGATCTCTTTGTTCAGTCTATTTGAAACGACGAACGATTTGTTGACGAATATTGAAAACCTTAAATACTCGCCTGTTAGGTTGGTAGTATCTATTCCTTCAAATTCAAAATCATTTCTTACAACTTAGATGTCAGTATGACACACTTGTTGAATGTCAAAATACAAATAACAATGTTAACTCTACCACCGGTTCCAAAAAAAGCCACAGTCCTGAGAAGAACCGGCGAAACAAACTCAGCGGGCTTTTTTTTTTGTTTTTACTCAAATATTTTCTTTTTTTTAAATAAATAGAAATATTCACAATAAAAGAAAAAACAAGTCAAAAAAATACAATTAAAAAAAAAAAAATGAAAAATGAAAAGGCCAGGAGCGAGCGCCTCATTCCCACGTAGTGCCATCTAGTAAATAATCCTTAACTTTATAATATGCCTTGTTGCACAAACGTTCCATAACAGTTTTCTTAAATCTATGAACAGGTAGTAGTTGAACGTTTAGTGGGATCTTGTTGAAAAGTTGTACACCCAGCCCCCTAAAAGAGTTGCTTATTTTCTTAATTCGAGCCGCCGGCAACGCGAAATAAACATAATTAATCATTCTCTTACTTATTCCTTGTGGGCGTTTAAATTCCAACGCCTGCAAAGTTTCGATTTCGTCTCAGAACAAAATCTCTTTATAGAGCTGTTTTTAAATCGTCATGACTTTACCCACGGTTCCAAATGCAGTTTCATCGCTGAGGAGAATCAGCGAGACTCGAAGATAGTTTTTTTCTACTAAATTTACATCACACACAAAATATGCAATAGATTATTTTTATGATAAACTAGTATTTAACAAAGATAAGTTAGAAAGAAGGAATAGGCTTGCGTTATTGCGCTCTCGCTGACTGAGGAGTAGTGGTGTATGGGTTGCAGTTCTGTATGGAGGCATCTTCATGATAAACAGAAAACAAATTGTTCAATAAAATTTTGTGGTATTAATTGATACCCAAGACTATTGGCATCACAACGTGAATTCCGTTGCCAACCCCAATAATGACATTTTCGAAGTGTCAATTATCTAGCTGTCGCACACTGACAACCGGGTTGGCATGATTTGTTCGTGGCAAAACATGGCGGATGGTATCTAACCGTACGACCTCACAATGTACCTACTCACCACTAGAAAATATGGGTGGAACATGGCACTCACTCAGAGAACGCTTCTGCCTATTATTCGGTTAATTCTTTGGTCGCCTCTTACGACATCCACGATAGAAAATGGAAGGATGTTATCTTATACAGCCCAAGATTATTTGTATTCTAAGTTTTTTTTGGATGGCATTAGTACCGCCAATTTATACCGCGCTTCAATTTTAAACCCGCGTTTAAAAGGAAGATTTATTTTATTCCAAGTAATCAAGGCGTGTCTGCGTTTCCCGGTAACCTTTCGAGAGCAGGTGGATCGTGTTCTATCGGTCATTAGGAATAAAAAATCTCAGCCGCAAGACGTTCATTAGAATTTCTTGAAATGGGTAGGACGTGTTAGGGCACGAAAACTGATTCGACTTTTCATTTCGGAGTTGAAGCGTTGCGTGTTATCCAGTTTAAGCCACTTAACACAAGGCGGACCGTGAGCTGCCCTTCTGCGGACGTTGATAAAGAAAACTAGAGCGAAGCGACCAGCATCTAGCACTCTCCGACAAACTTCGGTATTAGTCTGTTCATCTCGATGCTCGATGAAAACTTCTTCAATTTTTGCTTCTAAATGAATTTGTACCGATTTTAAAGAAATGTCATTAAATTATGAACATGACGTAAATAAAATAAAAAAACACTGTTGATTTGCTGGGTCCAGGCAAAAGCAGGAACCCATACGCGCAATTTACAGCATAGGAAGCAGACAGATAACTGCAGCACGGCCACGCGTATTTGGGCACGCGTGCAAATTTGTTTTGAATTATATTGTGTACAATGAGGAAACAGTTTATAATCTCTGATCCTTCGAAGTACGTTCGCTAATTGGCTGTATACTAACATGGCCAAGTCACAGCTTAGCACTGAGAACTCCTTTCAAACGAGTAGAATTAATGCCAAGATCTGACAGTACCTGTGTTAAGAATGACACTTTGTAACGTATTTTTAGTGAATCCTGTGAATTATCTAGATGGGATAATTCAGCGTGTCCTCCTTTAAGTAGGTAATTATCGTAGTAATAATATTTCATGAATCTCATCAAACCTCAAGCCATTTTTGTTTTAATTGTCAAACGTTTTACACACACGGATAAAAATTAGTTCTTCGTAATTAAATTAAATTCGTAAAAAAATTTTGATACCGTCAAGTGGTGGAAGCTGTGGTTGGTACTGACGGAAATGGGTGTACCGCAACATCTTGTACACACCATCAGACGTCTGTACGAAGATGGCACGGCCGCTGTTCGTGTTGACAGTATTGACTCCGAACGCTTCAGCACACAGGCAGGCGTTAGGCAGGGCTGCATACTATCTCCTCTTTTATTTAATATATACACAGAGTATATAATGCGGATAGTTCTTGAAGATTGGGATAAAGGAATATCCGTTGGTGGTCGGAAAATATCAAACTTGAGATACGCCGATGATACTACCCTCTTGGCGTCAACCAGAGACGAAATCGAGGTGCTTCTTCGCCGGCTGGAGACTACAGCGTTGGATTTTGGACTTGCGATCAATCGTGATAAGACCAAAATGATGATCGTAGATCGTGCTAACATCAACCAACCGGAAGTCCAACATATAGCGGGATGCGAGGTGGTTAATAGCTATGTATATCTAGGCTCCACTATCACCAACGCTGGAGGCTGCGAAGATGAGATCCGAAGACGTTGCGCCGTGACAAGATCCTCAGTTGAGAGGCTAACAAAGATTTGGAGAGACCGCAGAATAACCAAAAATACAAAAGTTCGGTTAATGAGATGCCTGGTCTTTCCAATCTTTCTGTATGGGGCTGAGACGTGGACGCTGAGGATGCAAGACCGTCGTAAGATCGACGCACTAGAAATGTGGTGTTGGAGACGTCTCCTCAGAATTCCGTGGACCGCGCACCGTACCAACATTTCGATCCTGAAAGAGCTCAACATCAAGGAGAGACTATCGTCAACAGTCCAATTACGAATCCTCAAATTCTTCGGGCACATCACTCGTAATGAGGACTCCATTGAGCGGTTGGTGGTGCAAGGGAAAGTCGAGGGCAAAAGATCTCGCGGACGATCTCCAACACGATGGACCGACCTCATAAAATCTGTTACTCACTCCAACATAAATGCTTGCTCTCACTCTGCGAAACATCGTGCCACATGGCGTCGCATCGCGAGAGCATCGGTATCGCAGGATCCGACTGATGCATGACCACGACCACTCTGTCAAGAGTGTACGAATAGGAAGAATTAAATTACGACTGAACAATCATCGTTCTACATTGACTTTTCGTAAAGACAGTTAAAATGTTTGTGTACCTAGCACACAAACTTTCTTATTACTATAATTTGTGTCTTACAAAAGTTTATTTGCGAGATTCCATGGCTTTTTACGCGCCTTTGGACGAAAACGTACCCTACACGTTTGGCGGCAACGTGAGAAGTGTAGATGTGTTAATTGTTTTTTCAGCTTTTACGTGTAATAATCGATGGTAATACATAATTAATTATAAACAGTTGGGTATTTGTGATAGTGGCTTCTCGGCTCCTTCCAAAAAGTGCACTGAATTTTCATTTTATGCCACTCAGTAGTATTTTTCACACAAAAAACTACAATTAGGTACGTATCTCATAATAACAAGTATCTATTTAATAAATTATAAAAAAAAAACTCGACATTGTCAACAATAGTATTGCAAGGAGACGATTACCACACTAAAATAAAGGAGAAGAAGAAAAATAAAATTAAAATTAGAAACAGAAAATTTTTACCTGTTTAAATATAAATCAATATATTAAGTGTATAATCTATGATAGTGATTGTACTTCGGTATGCCACGTACAAACGAACCAAAAAGATTCATAGCGACAATTTATATTACTGTCAATTTATAAAACTATTTTATAAACGTATTGTATCAAATTGTATTTAAAAAAAAACGACCATACTTTATTCGTAAGTGCGTAATTTTGTTAGTTTAACATAATTATTATGTTTTGTTTGCCCGAACATTTCGGCTATGCCGTTTCGAAATCAAATTAATAATACGAACTGTCAATAAACATTTTATAACGTAATGAGGATAATAATATTAATTACCTCGAGCTGGCTGGTTATTTGTATCGCTATTAAACATTTTAGATTGAAATGGACCGTAATGTAAGGCGTATTTTAATTTGGCGTTCGACTAAAAAAACAACTGGCTGTTTGTTAACTCCTCCTGTACAAGCGTAGTTGTAATAGCCTCTGCTACCAGGGATTAGGTAGAGAAAAGAAAAAAAGTTAACTGCTCGTTGGAAGGTAGGTCTTGAACACATAATATAATGGTATTACCTTTTCTGTTTATCTTCAGCTTCTCTGTACCTCAAGTATTGTAGAATACTGCAAACCAAATCAATGATTAATCCGCTAGTCAAACCTGGCCCGCTTTTTTTGCTAATCTTTTATTTGACTTTGATCCGATCGCTACCAAATTCACAGGGTCACCAACCTCCCTGGGCCAATCTTAAGATTTCCTGAAAATATTATCGAAATCTGTCCAACCGTTTCGGAGTCGTCTATAGAGAGCACACACACACACACACACACACGCATACGCACACACACACACATACACACACACACACACACACACACACACACAAACACATATACACACTGAGTTTTATGTTGTCTGGCGTGTCCTTTTTACAAACAGGGCTAAAGATAAATTGTAATTAGTGGACAGCAGTTCAGTTGTGCTCCTCGAGTGAGAGAAATCTCCTAGAGAGAAATCCCCTCTATCCCAGACAGTTCTATTCCCAATTCCGCGCGGCGCGGTTGGCGTCATTGTCATTACAATCATTTTTTTTATTAAAGTATTTTCTTAAATGTATTCTCTCGATTTTGTCTGACAGTCCGACAATCACCATCAGGTGGGTCGTTTGTCTTCCTTCAAAGGTCATAACTAATAAATATCCGAACTTGCTAGAACGAGTATAAAAGAACATTCGAGAACGCGGACCAGCCAATCCCAGTATTCATTAGTTCGGGCACAATGCGGAATTGGGCAGACGACCTCGTCCCTGCGACCTTGCGCCCGAATATCCAACAGTTCGAATGGATAATAACGATAGTTTTATTAATTCACCGAATCTTCTTAGTCTGATAATCAGGCCGAGAATGTCCGTTATAAGTTTAAAAGTCCTAGTCGATGTTGCCCTTACAAAATCCAAAACTTAAATGAGGAATATAATGTTAAGTAATAACTTTTATGAAGTTGCAATTCAAATCGCTTAGTAAAGTTTTGACGAAAAACCTTTTATGGTGGCGATTTTGGAGATAGTCCTCTCTGGCTCTTTCCTGCAATGCGACTTTTAGCAAAGAATTTAAGGTTCTAATGAACATGACGTCATTATTGAATGTGGTACGTCTTTTTTTATTCAAGAAGGGTAAACGACCTCATGGTCACCGGAGTAACACATTGATACATTAGGTCTAAATCTCGATTGTATAATATTATAACGACTGTCTCAACCTTCAAACAAGGACGAATTAGGTACCTACTGCTTCGCGACAGAAATGAGCAGGGTGGCAAAACTATAATTTGCGTAATTACTGGTGGTAGGATTCGGTGTGAGTCCGCACGGGTAGATACCATCACCTTGCCTATTTCTGCCGTGAAGCAGTAGGTAATACGTTTCGGTTTGAAGGGTGGGACAGCCGTTGTAACTATACTGAGACCTTAGAACTTATATTTCAAGGTGGGTGGCGCATTTACGTTGTAGATGTCTATGGGCTCCAGTAACCACTTAACACCAGGTGGGCTGTGAACTCGTCCATCCATCTAAATAATAAGAAAAAAACCTACCTACCATTCAATTAAAAAAAAAGTATTATTGTTAAATTTTTTGTTTGAAATATCAGCTAGCACGAGGCTTGAGACTTCAAACACATCGTCCAGGGAGTTAAACTGCCTTCGTGTAACCCTAATGACCTCTGATATCATTCATTTAACTTCTAATTTAAATCAGCCACGAGTTCGTCGTCTATACTAATTAATATCTATTCGTTTAAGCACAACGTATTTTCTTAAAGTACACGGTAAGTAAAGACAAACACATCACTAATAAATTTATTGTCAAAGCGTGTCATATCTCAGCGATGTGGTCGTGGTGTTATCGAAAAATAAACGTCATTATAAAAATTTATAGGTACCTACATACATATATATATATCGTGGAGCAATGTGGCACGTAACCTGTTTGCCCGTTGAGAATAAACGTCATATCATTGTAATGTAAACGATAGTTGATTACGGCAATCATTCTTCTGACGAAACGTGAACACGGGGCTCTCGGTTGAATGGTCATTTGCAGTTATTTTAATCATTCTTACGACGTAAAGGATAATATTTAAGGTGAGGATTACATTACCGAGTTCTTCCGCAATAGATACCGACTAAACTGCATGACGAGATGAGTGAGTACATTAATCTAGAATTGGAGTTTGTATGTCGCGTATCCGACTTACCTAAACCGAGGAGGATAATATGAGAGGATGTATGAGTCGACTATTATCAAAGCCGGCAATGTGACTTTTGGACAATTATTGGTAAATCAGAAAAACGAATTATTGACTTTGTATTCCATTGGCAGTCACAAAACTCTTCTGAACGACATCTTAGATAAATAACAGGTTAAGTTTTAACCTTTATTTAATGTAGATTTTGAACCGTTTTCTTTGAAGGAGACGATTATATTCAAATCAATCTGTATTGACATATCAATAAATTTTTTTTGTCCAAATGCACAGATTGCCATCTTTGATAATAGACGACTCGTATCTACTATTTGCCAATGGAGATATACAGTGACAGAATGACAGTTTAGCTATTAGTGTGTTATTAAAATCATGATACGCCTACCGAAGTAGTAGGGTATTAGGGTAATGCACGCTAGTTCGTCTTGCAGGATAGTAAGTGGTACCTATTCGTGTGGGATTAAAATACGACAGATGTCATTAATAATTTATGATGCTTTACACTTTTCAAATAAAATATAAAAATTTATATTAATTAAATTTTAGTAGTGCATGCTTTGTGTTATACAATAGATTATTTTCTTCACTATTCCATACGCATCGGTGGTTCAGTGGTAGAATGCTCGCCTGCCACGCGGGCGGCCCGGGTTCGATTCCCGGCCGATGCAATTTTTTGCTCTTCTCCTACAACTTTTTAAGATCACAATTAAGTTTTGAAACAATATATTACTTTGTTTAGGTACGATTTCAACTTTTTTTGTAAATATCCTATAATACTAAATTGTACGCAGCATCCTATAATCTACTTTTCTGCAGAACAATATTTTATGTGATTCAGTATGATATACAGTATAACTAAGCATACAACTAAAAAAAAATCTTTCAAACTCCTAATATCAACCCAATCCAGTCAATCCTGTGATGTCAAAATCTTATTTTTTAGTATTTATTGAACTGTTCATCTAGTCACAATTGAATAGCTGATCCATTCACAGCTTTTTACGAAAATAATCATACATTTGATTTTTATAATGAGTTCTCTCTGTGAATATAAATACATAGATATTATCAATAAAACTTAATTAGATGCTGCACTAACATTTACGAAGTATAAAAATGGTAACGCTATCTGTTGGACAATTTTTTAAGCTGTTGCCGAAATGCTTTTACTACTTAGCCACAGATGTCGCCTTTTCATTTCCCAATCTTATTAATAGATGGCGCTTAAGTTTCAATGAAATACATAAATCCAAAATACAAATTCAATTTTGATTATAAAGTAATAATTAATTTAATAATAAACCGTTACAAGAATATATTTTTATTAGGTAAATATTTGACGCAAAATGCATAGTTAATTTAATATTCAACCAAAAAATAGTATTTATAGAATATTATATACAATATATGGATACCTATATAAAAAAAATTTTTAATGCTTATATGGGTGGATGATCTCACAGCCCACCAAGTGTTATGTGGTTACTGGAGCCCATAGATATCTACAACGTAAATGTGCCACTCACCTTGAGATATAAGTTCTAGGTCTCAACTTTCAAGTATAGTTACAACGCTGCCCCGCTCTTCAAACCGAAACGCATTACCGCTTCACGGCAGAAATAGGCGGGGTGGTGGTACCATACCGTGCGGACTCGCAAGAGGTCCTACCACCAGTAATGATAATAACACATATTATATTATACATTTTATGATAAATTGTCTTTAGTAGTATACTAACATGTTTGCCGAGTTTTATGATGAAGCAACTATTAGTAGCAAGAGAAAAAATTTCATTGAAACATACGTAATAAAAGCGAGTTAAAAATATTGCTTCATTTTATAATTCTTAACATTCAAACTATCAAAGATTAAAAAACTAAGAAAGTAATTGAAAAACTGCAAACCCATCGTATTTAGGTACATTTGTTTAAGAACATCACTTTAATACCTCTGTTAAGCCGTCCAAAATTCGATTTCCTTCGAAAATATAAACGGACGACAGAGCCATTGTGGGTGTGGATTACAGGATAATTGGACATTGTGTCTCTTAAGCAACGAGATTTCAGGGTAATATAAACGTAAACAAAAGGTAAAAAGACTTAAAACAAGGACGCTCGTTTAGGAACGTGCGCTCGCGGGATTAAAGATAATCCGATCGAAGCAATAAAGTTAATACTAACACGGTGTATACTTTAATTTATTACGTACTAAAATAATGCAATTCGCTTGAGTTGTACCACCGGAAATCGCACGAGATGTTCGTTTGTTAGGAAAACAAAAAGTACCAACAAAAAACACTTAGGATTCAATGTTATGGTAATATGAAAATTTTTGATATTGTTGTTTCTAAACGGCCGTCTGGTGTAGTGGTAAGTGACATGGTCACTAAACAAGGGGGTCGCGGGTTCGAATCCCGTCAAGGGAAGATATTTGTATGATAAATATAAATGTCTTTCCAGGATTATGGGTGTATATTAAATATATGTATGTGTATAATAAAAATATTATATTTATTTCCGTTATCTGGTACTTGTAACACAAGTTCTTTACGAACTTAGCACGGGACCAGTTAACGTGGCGTGATTGTTAGAACTGTCATTAGTATGCTCAAAAAATGGACATTCATAATGAAACCTAATGTTTGATGTACTTAACTGGAGTAGCTCCTTAGGCTACTGATACGATATCTTAGCCTAGCGGTAAGGTACGAAAAAATATCGGTTGTCTGTAAAGTCGGCTTACTGACGATAGTTGAACGTGACAACGTCGAAAATACTGATGGAATGGTTTCATTTTTGTATAGCAGCTGTCCACGCGGATGCATCGCTCACTCAAGTAGGAGAGAGACAGATGTCGAACGCTCCCGAATGCGGAGACGGAGGCTGACTGTGCCTCTTTGACACTCGGTGCACGCTCTCGCTTGTACTTCAAGCCTTAAATGGAACGCCTCAGAGCGAGGTAACGCCGCATGAGTCGTGTTTTTTGGTGCGTGCAGCCGGCTCTATCGAATTATAAGACGTTGTCACGTCAAAAAGTTAATGTAGGTAACTATTGAAAATTTTTCTTGTAAATAAAAAGTATCAGCACTCTATATTTTAAGGTTGGCTGACTATAACCTTTTTTATGTTAACTGAATTGGTTCTAAATTATGTATTATTTGTGAAGGTGTTTTAAAAAGATGATATTAATCTTTATCCAAATAAATACGTATTTAATAATAACATTCCAAGTATTTAATTTAAAATTAATTTTCCCTTTACATCATTTGATTTTAGAGAGAGAGAGAGAGAGAGAGAGAGAGAGAGAGAGAGAGAGAGAGAGAGAGAGAGAGAGAGAGAGAGTATTCTTTATTGTACATCAAAAAACAAATAAACAGTGCGATACATTAAACACAAAAAAGTACAATTGGCGGTCTTATCGCAAAGAGCGATCTCTTCCAGACAACCATCAGGTGGACAAGAATCATTTGAAAACGAACTACGCGCGGTGTATCATTCCAGTGAAATACATATACATATATGTACACAAACATAAACACATACATACACACATACATATCTCCGTAATGATTTTAATGAGTATCTTAGAAGATATCGCCGTTTTCAAATAACATCGCAGCAAAATAATGATCAAGCGCTTAATAATGATGTACAAGGCGCCGGCCAGCCGGTGCGTGGCGGCATAGATAAGAAGAATACGAGGGCGGCACTGAAAATTTCGGGAATTAACGAAGTGACACAACATTACTATTTAAAAATGTATTTATTGCTTTTCGAAGTATTCTCCGCGAAATTTGACACATTTTTCCATACGATGGAACCAATCATTGAAGCAACCATTCCATTCGGAAGTTGGGGTCTCCAAAATGGCCGTTTTGTAGGCGTCCACAGCTTCTTCAGGTGATGAAAATCTCTGTCCACGCAATTTATTCTTTATTTTAGGGAAAGTATAGAAATCATTAGGGCTTAGGTCGGGGCTGTACGTCGGATGGTCTAATAATTCTATGTTTTCTTGCTCTAAAAACTCTTTTGTTCTGTGCGCGGTGTGAGAACTCGCATTGTCGTGATGGAGGATGATGCGGCGGTTGCAGTTCTCTTTACGGAGTTCAGAAACGACCTGTGGCAAACAAATGCTAGCATACCATTCTGCATTAACCGTTCTTTGTCACTCAAGAGGAATAGTCGTAACATGGCCGGTTTTGGAGACAAACGTGGCCACCATTTTTTTTGCAACACTCCGTGAACGAACAATTTTTGTTGGCTTTAACTCATTTTCGAACACCCAAACTCGTGACTGGTTTTTTGTTTCGGGTTCGTACGCGTATATCCAGGATTCGTCACCTGATACAATGTTGTATACAGCATTTGATGATCCTGCGTGGAATCTTTCGAGAGTTCTGACGCACCAAGTAACGCGAGCCGTTTTTTGCTCTTCACAGAGTGAATGCGGTATCCATCGGGAAAACAACTTTTTTACACCTAATTGTTCATGCAAGATTATTTATATTTGACTCATGCCAATGTCTAAAGTTGCCTGAATTTCGCGGTATGTCACATGTCGATCTTCCTCAATCAGCTTACGCACAGCATCAACGTTTTATTGGGTGACTGCAGTTTTTGGACGACCTTGGCGGGGATCATCACTGAGCTTGACACGTCCACGTTGAAATTCAGCAAACCAGCGATAAATTGTGGTTTTGGATGGGGCTTCATCACCAAATGCAGAAATCATCCGGTCAACACACTGTTTTTGTGTTAAACCACTTCGAAAGTCATAATAAATCATCGCTCTTGAATTTTCTCGAGTCAATTCCATTTTCTCAACGACTAAACAAGTTTGACAAAACCTCGTGACAAGACCGAGAATCTTTTTTTAAATAAATAAATGGTATTCGATTTTTAAAACCAAGGAGTTTTCAATTAAAAAGATTTTAATATGACAAGAACAGTGGAAATATTCCATTCCCGATACTTTTAGTGCAGCCTAGTAACAAGAAACATCCAAATCACTTCAAGATATGCTTTGAAAATTGTAGATTTTTCTCGGTTTCTCCAGGATTCCATCATCATATCCTGATCCTTATGATTGCAGAACCATTTGGGAAGTCTACCCTTTTGAACAAAAAAATATCATAATCGGTTCAAGCATCCTCGAGAAATCGGCGAACATACATAGATAAAAAAATGGTGCTCGAATTGATAATTGAAATCGGTTAAAAAGCGTGATTTTGGTAGACAGCGGCTTTGCTCTGCCTTTTGGCATTACTAACGTCCATGAGCGGTGGTAACCACTCACCATCAGGTGGGCCGTGCTCAACTATTCATACGACAATGAAATAAAAAAACCCTTAAATAACCCCTTACATTCTATTATTTAAAAATATTTTCATCTCCGTAAATGAAGTCGAAGGTAAAATTTAGCGTTATCCCAAAGTAACTATTCCACGTGGACGAAGTCGCAGGCAAAACCTAGTTTTAAAAATAAAGTGCATGACCTAAAAGTTCTAAAATATTTGTTTTTTTTTTAATAATTATTTTATGACAGGATTAGGTAATTAAATATGAGGTGTTCGTAATCATATGCACAACATCTGAACTGTATATTATATTGTTAGCATAGTTTTATGAAATAATTAAAATTCGACCTTGGAATATTTTGTTTTGGGTGAAAAACACATTTTTTTAAATATAAAGAAACTAGCGACCCCGACAGACGTTGCCCTGCAAAAATTCATTCAAGTCGATCCAGCTGAATAGTTGTAGTATAGATAAATAAACTAGATACCGACTGCAGCGCCATCTTCCGGGCTGATTTGTGAATTTAAACCATTCAGAGTGCCATCCAATACAAAAAAAATCATTCAAATCAGTGACAAACACACGCACAGAAAAAATATATAATATACTAGTTGACCCAGCAAACGTTGTTTTGCCATATTTAAGATTTGTAGAGAATTTCTAGTATACAAAAAAAACTAACTTATTGTAAGTGTGTAAGGATGTGGTAAATGAGTGAAAGAGGCATGTAGCGCTGTGAACGATGAGGAAATATAAAAAGAACCAAACCTCATTGAATCACATAATGCCTTATTATAACATAAAAAAAATGTCTAAGAAATAAAAAATAAATGTTAGAGGTGGACAACCCTTATCACTTAGGGGTATGAAGAATAGATAATAGCCGATTCTCAGACCTAATGAACATGCTTATAAAATTTCATAAAAGTGGGTCAAACCGTTTCAGAGGAGTATGGTAACTAACATTGTTACACGAGAATTTTATATATATAGAGATAAAATATAAAGATAAAGCTAGTCTTGGCATATAGAAATAGTTTATTCATTTATTTTGTTTATATTATACTTATTTTTCAATTACCACTTAAGTTTATCGTACTGTTGAAGCTTTCGTATGGAACGTACGCTTAGTGCGAGCTTTTTAACTTCTCGATCACGTAAAAGTCAACTCAGATTTGTATGAAGTTGGAACAGCTTCCGTTTTTATGTCGTTAGGGTTAAAAAACTCGCACAAAGCACATGTGAATTATCTTCTCTTGGTTACATAATGAATAATTTCTCTTATCACATTTTACGTCGCAGACGGACAATGTCGGTGGTGATTCAGTACTCATGACACACCCTACAGTTATGTTATTGATTGTAAATTATAAAAAAAAAATGTGCCCACATGAACACAGGACGGGATGTGAGTGTTTCAATGCAATGTCTGTCCAGAATTATTAGAATTGAACTTTGGTTAGATCTTGTTGATTTTCCTTTATTACAACCAACACAATTTATTGTTACGTTTTTTTTACGCAATTTATTTATAGTTTGTGCATTTCCAGAGGTCTTTTTTGCCACGTACCATCCGGCTATGGAATGAGCTTCCCTCCACGGTGTTTCCCGAGCGCTATGACATGTCCTTCTTCAAACGAGGCTTGTGGAGAGTATTAAGCGGTAGGCAGCGGCTTGGCTCTGCCCCTGGCATTGCTGAAGTCCATGGGCGACGGTAACCACTCACCATCTGGTGGGTGGGTGGCCATAAAAGTCATTTTAATTTGAATCACATCGTTATCATTTTTCATTCACAAATATTTCACTTTCTCCCGCGAAATCTGAGAAAGCAATATCCGTCTGTCCTATCACGAACTTCAACGCTTCATAAAAATCAATTATACTAAAATCGAGTACCTATACAAAAATTTCAAACAGTCATTGCTATGACTGTTCAAACCTAAACTGCACTGAATGATTTAAATGAATCATTACTTTCCCAGTTAGTTCGTCATATTATTATTATTTATAACGACCGCTTGTTCTAACAATGAAGTGGCGGTAACTGGTGACTGTCGTGAATGAAAATAAGCAAATTGTGGTAACAGCCATTTTACAGTGACCTCACTATTAAAATTTATTTCGGATAAAAAGGTTGCAAATTGTGTACTCTCATACTCATACACAAAAAAAAGTCTGCAATATTATTTTTTGAAAAAACAAATTAAAAATAAACCTGAGATCAAAATGTATATCGCCCAACGTGGGGCTCGAACCCACGACCCTGAGATTAAGAGTCTCATGCTCTACCGACTGAGCTAGCCGGGCTATCCATTGCTGTTAAAAATAGCTGATAGGTTTTCAAAAGAAAATCTTCATACATACCAGGAAGATTATGAACTGACGAAATTGTACTACAAAGCTTATTACAGATGTCATAAGGCACCTAATTGTAATCAATGATATAATCCCCAATGATAGAGTCGAAATTTCAACCATAAGTACTCACGATTTAGATTAACTTTGTGTATTAAATTGTCTCTATTTTGTTATGAATATTTAAAAATAAACTAACAATATACAAATGATATGTTGACATCACTAAATCTTGTTAACGGCTACGCCATAACAAAGATAGACAGTTATTTTTTGTTTATTTAAAATTACATTATTAATGTTACAACCGCTGTATATATTTAAGCAAAATAATAATATTTTAACGTTAAAAGCAGGCAGTTTCAAACGTAATTGCCTCTTGTAACATCATATGGCGTGAGCTTTTCTGTATGGAGAGCAGAGTCGCATTAAGATACAAGTGAAACATCCATATAATGGCTATAGACTGGCAGTATTTACTTCCTGATATCTTATTACCACTTAACATAAGGTGGGATTTAAGCTCATAATTCCCGAGCAAAAAATCCAGCAGTATACCGCGTATATTTAAGAACCATATTTCACTCACAGTGAAGTTCAAGAGCTAAATTCGTGTCACAGCGAAAACACGACAAAATGCGTGCGTGGCGCCACATTTTGTTAGATTGTACTGGCAGCAACAAAAGAGTTAGCGTTTTTGCTTCGTACACTTGAGGCCGGCAAAAGATAGGCGATTATCGATTAATCGCGATATTGTATTGTGATACCTCACTTGACAATCTTTACGTGTGCTCGCAAGAGTGCATCTCGCCTATCTATCTTTTTCTGTAGCGAATGTCATGCGTTCCAGTTTGAAGTGTGAAACAGCCATAATGCTGTATAACTGAGGATTTGACCCTCTATCTCGAGATAGCAGTATTCCTATTGTGACCTCTACTAGCTCCAGTAACCTATTAAAATCATAGGCCGTGAACTCGTGCAGAGAAATCAAGAATATTGATGGTATAATAAAACCTATATGCATGGTTTAACCTCGTGTTTATTATTTTCTTTTTATAATTCTCGATGTTTCGAACACTAGTTACAGTATAAGTTTAAGTGATACGCCACTGGTATTGATATCGATAGCGTACCGATATTTCTGTAACACGTTATCACCAGTAATTGTACTACTGGTAATATTAGTATCACCACTGAGCCTATGTCACGGGGTTTTCCCCGGTCGAGGGGTAACAGACCGGATTATGTCAGACTTCGGCGTCTCCAGAGAAGCATGAGAGAAGAGGAAGACCGAGGTCCTCCGCCTCCTCCAATTTCCCCTAGGAGACTACGCCTTGAAAAAGGCGCGCCAACTATATAATGCCTACATTATGCATGAATCGTGTGGTGTTGAGTGGATATCAAGAAGAAAAGCTATTATTCCACTCTTCAAGCCTGAACACATTGCATCGTCGCTTGGCTACGATGTAATATCCTTGTGAATTCTAGCCACGTTTCGTTGTGACTACAGCGCCAAATGGCATACAGCTATTTATTGAAACTACTCCATTGATGCTGGAGGTTTTCCGCGAAGTACTCACAACTGTTCCAAGTTTCAACTGTTTTCACGCTAAATCTGAGATACCTATTCGATATTTTTCTTTACAAATGTTATACGTGAATTTTTTTTTATTCTAGATATTGTACTTACGAAGAGATCCTATTTAGTACTGAGTCACAGAATGAGTTCCGGAATAAATATATCTAAGATTGCAGCACCTTATTTATGGCCACTGCTCTTCTGGTGTTTGGTCTGGTGGTTCTATTTCCATAATGCCCTTCATGAAGCAAAGGATCGCGGCAGATGGAGGGAAGTCGTATGGGAGAAACTGATGCAGCGGGGGAGTCTCGACCCTCAGTAATGAGGAAAACGACGCGAGAAGGAAGGAAGGAAGAAGCTCTTCTGGTGTTAAGTAGCTTGTGATCCGAGGTCATTGACATTACAACTTGAATGACAATATTACTCTGCGTAAGAATAAAACGGCCGTATCCAAGAATATGTTCTAATATAGGAATATTTAAGCTATTCCGTTCACTGTCACTCAGTTTCAAAGATAATATATCGTATATTTAAGTATTATATTTAAACCAAGAGTAATTACATCGCATTTATCAATAAGGTCATAAAGTCGTTAACTTTTGTCCGCGATGTTACATGATTAATATGCAACACACACGGCGCGAAGGAAATGGCACGCTTTGACAGTTAGAGTCAGCAACCAAGCAACGCCGATGACCTAAGTCAGACCTGAGACCACACACTACATTGACCTTATAAAGGAAATGATACGAAAGTGACATATTATAGTGTTGTTATCATAAATGTTCGCTAACAAAATGCGTTTTAGTTAAATAATTTGAATGCGACCTTGCAGGCATCATTTAGATATTTTTTTAGGTAGATGAGCTTGTAGCTTACCTGAGGGTAAGTTGTCAACATCGCTCGTGGACATCAGCAATTCCCATCAAGCTATTGCTTCTTAAGTCATCAAGAAAATAGGCATAAAATAGGCATCAAATTTTATTACATTAGAATTTCACGGCTTGCGATGATCGTAAACAGTTTTACGGAAATAGTTAGAAATTATTTTATGCAAATTGTAAATGTTAGATCAAGCCCTTGATTCGTTTCAAAAAGGGACACTTCAATTATCAGAAGAAAATATTATAGTAAAATTGCTAAAAGCTACATACATAATATATTTAAAGTTATATAATTGATACCACTCGTAGACAAACCCGCCCCGCTTTGCTGGCGGAGCTTTGATTTGTCTTTGGCACTACTAAACTACACAGTATCATCCGCTAGGCCAATGTCAAGATCCCCTAAAAAAATCCTCGAAATCGGTCCAGCCGTCTAGTCTATAGAGGATATACATAGATACACATCCACTTTTGTATGCTTAGATTTAATGTTGAAAATAAATTCACCAACAAAAAAAAATTATAATAAAACAAGGCAGACTTGACTCGTACATGAGTTTTATTATAGTAAACAAACAAAATATAGCAATCAAAAGTATTAAAGAAAGATAAAATTGTGCAACATAAAAACGTTAAAATTAAATATGGTAATGAAATGTTTCAATTCCTTTAACAACGGGAATTTTGATCACATTCAATAAAATCGACAGGAGCATCTCTGAAATGACCCGATTCTATTCTCAGAAGCCATGAATGTAGGTTAGTGCTCCCGGATGTGGGCTGTTCGATTCTATTGTCCAAATTTCGGACAAGGGCTGATCTAAGTATTAAACTACCTAAACCAGATGATGTCCGCTACGTCATATGTTAAGATGATATGATTAATTTTAGCGGTGTTGAGTTTTAATTGGCGTATAAACTATACGCCGATCCTGAGAAAAGAAATCGACATTTCAATTGTTGTAGAATATTTATGGGGGAGAGCCAAACGTTCATTGGATTGGATCGCTTAAGACGGGCAATAATTTGGTTCATTTGTTTTAAAGGACAATTATTCATTAAGACTAGTTTTATCTGTACTACCTAATATATATATTTCACATAGTACTTACTTTATATTCTATTCGTAAAGCCAATGTTTACTGGGAGGGATCGATAACATGATGTATTTATAAAAGAGTGATAAACATTTTATTTATAAATTTAGTTGGACTTAAAAAAAAATGAACAGTCGCTTAACAAAACGCTGGCTGTTTGTTAAAAAAAAAAAAAAGCCAACAAAAGTGTTGATCGTCATCTCATTGTGGGGTATTTAGTTGGTAAGAGTCATAAAATATGTAAAGGTTTTTTTTTTAATTTTACCCTCACAGCCTGAACTGAAAACAATGGCTTAGAGTAGTGACAGACTTTTTTCTCCGAAAAAATGCGGTTTCAGTTCGATGAATCAGAATATAAATTTCCGTTTTACGTCAGGATTAGTTTACAATTGACCTACAACTAATTAAAGGTAACCGGTAATTGTTTTGCGGTTGTTCAGACGTGCGTTTGTTCTTGTACGTTCGGTGGCCGGTATTCCCTTTGAATCATCCGTCAGAGTTGAAGAAACGAAAACGAAACCGCCTTTTTTAATACCGTTAAGTTTTAAGAATTCACATGCCGCCGGTTTGTGAGTAGGTACAGTATTAAAATGCAACGGTGACTCACGATCATTTGGACGGTTCTAACTACAGTCGGTTAGGGTAGCTTTAATATTACTGGGTAAAATTGATATTCTATTTATTTAGATATTTGTAAAATAGTATAATATTAGTTTAATGTCTTGCATTTTTTGTACGATCATTTTTTTATGAATATACTAGGTGATCCGGCAGACTTCGTAGTGCCTCAATCGATAAATAAAAGACCTAAACTTTTGTAAAAAATAAACATAAAACAAACAAAAGAAATCCGTCCGACGAGGGACACATCAAAGGAAAAACAAATTTGTTATTTTTATTTAATTCCGGGCATTTTCATATTTATCTACCTTTTAAACCTTCTCTGGACTTCCACAAATAATTCAAGACCAAAATTAGCCAAATCGGTCCAGCCGTTCTCGAGTTTTAGTGAGACTAACGAACAGCAATTTATTTTTATATATACTTATATAGATGTATGTGGATAGGGAAATTGCTGATGGTCCACCCGATGTGTGGCTCAACTATTAGATTAAAGTCTCTCAATTCTATCTTATAATGTCTCATAATTACGGAAAATTTAAAACTTTTACGGTCTTATTTTAATAACTTAATTTCAAATCTTATTCCTTGGTAGTGGAAGTCGTTCGAAAGTTAAGTATGTGTTCGTTTAGAAAACTTGGTATCTGTGGAGTTTGTACGTCGGTGTTTGTAAAAACTTACCAAGCGAAAATTGTACAAAATAGGATAAACTCTTAGAATAAGTTTAGTTATAGATTTTTTTCGGAATAAATAAATAAATATTTAAATATACACCGGAAGTATACTTCTATCAATGTTACCCAAACGATTTAAAGTTATCTAAATGAACTGTAAACGGGACGTGCAATTAAAAGAATCTGATTGATGTTTTTATTGAAATCATTATGGATGTCTTCGATAAGGCAGTAAGTAAGATCGAGTACGCGTAAAAAACGACTTTTATTATCGACACATTTTAACTGTAAATAATCAGATATTATGTAGAATAATTCTGAATTTCTTTAAAAAAGAATTTCGTGTTTGGTTCTTTACAATAATTGACTGATTAATACGAAGCACCTAGTAACGAAACCATATTGTCTTTTGTCGTGAAGAAGGCTACCTGAATGATAATGTATCAAACTATTCAAATCAAACAGGTCTCTGTAGCACCTCCGGGGCCTCGGTAGATCGGATTTCAAGGCCCCAAAAGCTGTCTTCAAGGAAATAGCCAAACTGAAAGAGTTCGATCAGTAAGAAATACATGTAAATTTTTCAATAACGTATGCCATAAAATGCAATTATGGTTAATGTGTCCGTCATTACATTCACTTGTCGGTGCGAAGACAGGATCGTATTATTCACAAAATGCGGGGTGGCTACACGTTGTGACAAGCCTATTAAAAGATCTTACACGATAATTGTCTATCTATTAAAACTGGTATGTATTATTGGGACCCACCAAATCAAAACTAAAATGGGGTCCCCTAAATGAGTACAGTAGGTTAGCCTCGAGTAGAGAGATGAAGGGACATCTTGAGACGCGTCAAGTATGTTCCATCCAGCATTATATGATGACTAGCTGTACCCGTCTGCTTCGCTGGGCATTTAAAATTAACATTATTATTTCTAACCCCCATAAAGATTCTCATCATTAACGCCTCCGCAACTGGTGTAGGGAGTCCAATATTCAAATAAATATTAGCCTATCCATTAAGCACATGAATATTCTATATGGATACCAAGTTTCAAGACAATCAGATGCATGGCTTAGTAGTTAAAACGGAACATCCGTCAAAACCACTGTAGATTTATATATTAGTATAGATTACGACCACTCTGTCAAAAGTGACACGATTGAGAAGAAGAAGTGAGTCGACTATTATCAAAGGCGGCAATCTGACTTTTGGACAATGATTGGTAAATCAGAAAAACGAATTATTGACTTTGTATTCCATTGGCAGTCACAAAACTCTTCGGAACGACATCTTAGATAAATAACAGGTTAACTATTAACCTTTATTTAATGCAGGTTTTGAACCGTATTCTTTGAAGGAGACGATTATATTCAAATAAATCTGTATTGACATATCAATAAAATTTTTTTGTCCAAATGTACAGATTGCCGCCTTTGATAATAGACGACTCAAGTATCGGTCTCCTTGATCTACGACTACCGTACTCTGCCAGTATTGAAAGATACACTATTGTTACAGTATTATTTGGAATCCCACTGCTCTTAGTGTACGCTGCATTTTTAAAACAGTATTCAGACGACGCAGAAGAAAAGAGTTCTCGAGTTTGTCAAATTTATTTCTATCCACTTACTTTTTCTAATGTTAATAATGAAAAACTGTGAATGATAACAAATAACAGAGGTTAGTCTGGCTACTAGAATAAAGGACAATATTAATAAAGTATTTGAATATATTATGTAATTCAAAGGGCTGTGTAAATTTTATACCAAATAATTAAGGTTTCACTATTCAAATTTATAACAATGTACCCCTTCTGTAAGTGACATTTTAATTAATAATCTGAATTTCAGTGAATACGAATTTGTGTTACTATAAAAAAGCTGTATTTATGGCAAATAAATAACAGTATTTATATCTCAAAATCATCGCATATTTTTCAATTCCAAGTGTAAAAAGCACATTAATTCCACATACATCTTATAATTCCAATATTGATGGAAAAATAAAATTAATATATATCATTATGTCGTCGCCATTTAAAAATGTCGCAGGCCATATCACAAAACAAATACAGTTGAAGTATATAAAAATGAGAATGAAGGTATAATATGCGAGTGTAATTCCTAAAATTATGGTTACTGCACTGTGAATTGAATCTGATGAGCACGAGTAGTTCATAATTAATTTAGTGTTCAAAGATTTACAAGTTACGATTATTATGTCTTGAGATCTCTCTATATTGCACTAGTATAACATTATTTATGATCCTTTGTGACACAGAGTAATAGCTGCATTAGTTTTTTTTTCCATACGAATTAAGTGATGATTTGTTATTTATTTTCACAACACATCATCATCATCATCATCATTCTCCTGCCCTTCTCCCAGTCACCTGGGGTCGACGCAACATGTTTTCTTTTTCCATACTTCTCTATCATATATCATTTCTTCGCTCACTCCCCTCTTACACATATCGTCTTTCACGCAATCCATCCGTTTCTTCTTAGGTCTACCCCTTTCTCTATATCCTTCCATATTCATAGTTAACATTCTCTTACCAACCTCATTTTCTTTTCGTCTCATCACATGTCCATACCATCCCAAATGCTCACTTCTCAGCTTTTTTATTCACAACAAATATAGTTTATATTCATATTAATCGATAGGAACACCGCGCGTAATTTGTTTCCTAAAGTAATTTTTGTCCACTTGACAGTTGCCTGGAAGAGGTCGCTCTTAGTGATAAGACCGCCCATTGTACTTTTTTTGTATTTAAGGTTTTGCATTTTATTTTTATTTTGTGTACAATAAAGTATACTCTCTCTCTCTCTCTTTCTCTCTCTTTACCCCAGCAATATTTTGTACAAATACTTACTTATTTATGTATGTACATGAAGTTTTCCTGGAAAATTAAATAACAACAAATAGATCAATATTAAACTAGTTTTATCAAAATCTCATATTCATTAGTATAGATACAGTTTTTCCGTGAACTCTAAAATATCGTTCGTAATATTCTTAAGGCCTATGCAATATGAAGTTTCTTTTAACAATAAATCTAAAATTAAGCATTTGAAACCAACTTCACGCTTGTGAATAATGCGGACATTGACCACGGTGGTATATTTTTAGATAATTGCTAAATTTGCTTTTCCAGGTATAATGTAAGCTTGCACATCTGAAAATATCTACGAGTATTAGACGATAGTATACGATTAATTTTATGGTTTGTTTTACGTAGGATTAAAAAAATGGATTTAAAAAAAACGTTGTCTATGGATGGCCTGACGAGATCGCGAGCCACCTTTTGTTGTTTTTTTTATTGCCCGTGCAGGCAGTCGTGCACGTGGCCCATCTGATGGTAAGTGGTTACCGTCGTTCATGAACGTCAGCAATGCCAGAGACAGAGCTAAGCCGCTGCCTGCTTAATTATCTACACAAGCCTCGTTTGAAGAAAAATGTCACTGCGCTCAGGAAACACCGCGGAATACAGAGGGAATCGAAGTCCTTCCGTAGACCCAGAGGCTGCAAACGATCCGTGAGAATGGGATTATCGACAATCCGAACGGCCCTCTTCTGTATGGAGTCAAATGGAAGTAGCTGGTATTTGGGAGCCCCGGCCCAGAGGTGAAAGCAGTACTCCCACGCGAGGCCGGACTTGTGCTTTATAAAGCAAAAGTCTTTTTCGAGGCGTGAAGTACCACCTCGCTCTTTTGAGGACTCTCAACGCCAACTTGGACGCCAACTTGGCTTTGTCCTCCTAGTGACTCCGAAATTGGATATCGCTCAAAATTTCGACCCCAAGTAACCCAATACTCTTGGATGGCTGCAGGGATACTCCTTGGAATTGCGCACCATGACAAAGGGGTCCTTCTTCGCAATGAACGCGCAAACCTCTCTTTAACGAGTTGAATAGAACTAAGTTCAATTCAGTCTCTCCTGCACGACGCTCCGAGAAAGACTGATGGCTGACATATCGCGCATCCCCCGTGCTATCATCCGGATAGCAATGCATGCCATCAATAGATAGCATGTCATTAATATAAAGGATGAAAAACTTGGGAGAGAGCACCTAGCCTTGTGGGACGCTAGCGTTGATGGTCATGGTATCGGAGCAGCAACCGTCTACAACGACAGTGATGCTCCGCCCATCCAAAAATCTAGCAATCCACTTGCAGAGTCTCTCGAGGATTCTGTAAGATGGTAACTTCGACAGAAGTGCCCTATGCCAGACTCTTTCGAAGGCCTTCCCGATATCCAAGCTTACAGCAAGAGCGTCACCTTTGCTCTCCAAGGATTCAGCCCACCTCTGAGTAAGGTATACAAGAAGATCCGTAAGATCCTTCAGGAGTTGCGTATTTATTATTGGCTCCATCACCTTGGAAAGCAAGGAAGTTATCGCGATAGGCCTATAACTCGATGAGTCCGACCGGTCACACATCTTGGGGACAGAGTGGACATGGGCCATTCCATGAAAACCGAACCCTGTTAGTACTATACAAGAAGCGATACAAACGCGTTAACGCAGGTGTCAGCTCAGGGGTGCTCGTTTTCAAAACCACTGCAGGAATGCAATCTGGCCCACTCGACTTTTGGACGTCCAGGGCCCGGAGCTCCAGCCTGACTGCACGCTGTGTAAAGCAGATCTCCGGTAGAGAGCTACCACACCGGGTGATGTTCGGTGGTGTGGCACCCCCGTCATCCATATTCGAGTTCGAGGCGAAGAGTTTGACGAGAAGGTCAGTCTTTTCTTTCACACTATGGGCCAGATTGTCATCGGACTTGTGTAGTCGTGGGAGACTAGACCGGCAAAAGTCCCCTTCTGCAGCTTTGGCGAGCGACCAAAAAGCACGGCTCCCGGAGCGATAGCTCTTGAGTCGTTCGCCAATTCTGGAAACGTTTGTAAGAACTGGAGACGGCAGTATATTTCTGTCTTTGCTCTGAGACAGATCTCGACGTCTCCTGGCATCATTCCAGCAGCATTACTGCTTTACGGCAGATATAGGCAGGGTGGAGATACCTTTTTTTTTTTTTGTGGAGATACCTACCGGTGCGGAATCACAAGGCGCCCTACCACCAGTTAAATTCATTACGTCTCGACATTCGTTTACGTACAAAAGGTACTTGGTTTATCTCTTTAATTCAGACCACACAGTGGAAAGCTTATCTGTCGAAGTTGACCTTTCCATGAAACCTTCAACCCATTCTCTTTGAACTGTTTTAATAACAGTAGACATGGCGGTGTATACATTTTCTCAAAAGATATACATATTTTATTATACAGTGCACACTCAAGTAACCTTTGTGCATTTATTTAAAACCAAAATAGTTTTATTTTCATGTGATCTCTAAAATCTTCCGATAGACTTGAGATTTAGCACAAATATTACTTTTGAGATATAGGAGCTGATAATTAAACGGATTTTAGGCAAATCTTATCCGGAATGGATTTTTCGCTTACCAAACAAAGTTCGTGACAACGTCCGTAACCTTTAGTGAAGTATTAATCTTCATTTTAACATTGAAATAAAATTTAATGAAATCTTATTTTGTGTTTTATTGAATTTATTTTCCAGGTAACAAATATTATATAATTTCCAAAGCTTCGAATACTTTACAGAATAAGACGTCAAGCCATTCGTGGACATCTTGTGCGAATACTCTCGCTAGGTAAAAACAAAGTATCATTGAATTTCCTTGCACAGAAAGGACTAAAGTTATCTTGTGGTCTAACTTTTCTTTTGCCAATTGTATTGGTTTCACAACTCTGTCCACAATTCGCATCAGAATGCACAATTACTTCGCATTGGATTTTTTTTTTTTTCGCGTTGACGATGTTACGGTCCACCTAGTGTTAAGCTGTTGCTGTAGCCCATCGACATTTACAATGTAAATGCTGCCATACATCTCGAGACATGAGTTCTAAAATCTTTCTTTTTACAATACAAATGCCACTCCCAGAAATAGACAGGGTAGTGGTACCTACCAGTGTGGACTCACAAGACTTCCTTCCACCAAAATCGTGGCATAATGCAGGCTAACACTCCCTTTCTTGGGTTAGCGACCTAACCATCTGTTTTGATAGTGGCTGTAGGTTCTCGACCAAGAATACCTACCCAATCCTATTCCCGTGAGTGTCGCAAAAGGCGACTAAAGGATTCCCCGGAGAATAGAGAACAACGCTTTTTGTGTATTGCTCCAACGTGTACGGTATGCTGGATCGGTTTCCCAAAAGTATGAATTATTAGATAAAATATTCTGTCACTGTTTCCTCGACATATTATTAGCAAAAAACCAAGAGGCAAATAACATAAATATGAATTTAATGACGTAGTAGAAACCACTGTTAATTTTCATTAGTCATTGTCATTGAACTATCAGAATGCGGTTCAATAGCGCACATATTATGTGTAAAATGTCGACGCCACGTGTTTACTACGCAATTACTCAATCGAGCCCATTGTATTATCAGTAACGGTAACCGTGTTCTGATAGAAAAGCTGAAGAAGTAAATATATAATTTTGTTTTTGTAGCCTTTGTTTTATTTATTGGAAGAACTGTTTTAGTTTTTCTCACATATATTTTTTTCTTAACTTAATTGTCATTATCCTTAGTATAACAATTTCAATGACATGTATGTTCATCAATTAAAGATGTATTTTTTTTTATGAAATATCTTATCTTCTCCTTTTCCTCCTATTGTAACCTGTGTAAGCAAACGAATTCAGTAAATACGTATTTTTAGTCAATAAATAGTATTAATTATAATAGCGTGTGCTTGTGGTCATATAACGTGATCAAAGCGACCAAAGTAACAAAAATGACAAAAGTGGTGATTGTCAGCGATAAATATTTGAAATAAATCAGTTATTCTTACCAAATTAGTACTTCAAGAAATTAAATCCTATTATTTTGCTTCGCAGTTATTTCTTTCGCACACATAATAACGGTTACATGCAAGACAAGGATGAAATAGGGCTATTTCAGAACAAGTGTAATGGAGTCACATATTTTTTTATTTTTTTATTATTTTTTATCGCTTAAATGGGTGGACGAGCTCACAGCCCACCTGGAGTTAAGTGGTTATACTGGAGCCCATAGACATCTACAGCGTATTTACGCTGCCATTTGCGCATTTGCGCCACCCACCTTGAGATATCCCTATTGAAATGTAATATTAAAAAAAAAAAAAAAAGAAAAGAAACTCAGCGGGCACGAGTTTCTTGCCAATTCTTCTCAGGACGGAGGCTAATTCTTGTGAATTGGCGGTAGTTCTTTTGACGTTAAACAAGTATGTACTTTCATTTATGTTGAATAAAACTTTTTTGATTTGATTTGATTTGATTTGATTTGATTTGAGATATAACTTCTAAGGTTTCAAGTATAGTTACAACGGCTGCCTCACCCTTCAAACCGAAACGCATTACTGCTTCACGGCAGAAATAGGTGGGGTGGTGGTACCTACTCGTGCGGACTCACAAGAGGTCCTACAACCAGTAATTACGCAAATTATTTTGCGGGTTTCATTTTTATTACACGATGTTATTCGTTCACCGTGGAAGTCAATTGTGAACATATGTTAAGTACGTATTTCATTAGAAAAATTGGTACCCGCCTGGTATTCGAACACCCCGTGTATCGCTAGATCAGATACGAATGCAACAGACGTCTGTACAACGGACGGCGAAGTGAAATCTGTAAACTGGAATTTGTTTTTACATTTTTACAGATTTAATAACAGAGAAATAAAAGAAAAAAGAAGCGACAATTATTTCAAACCTAATTGCTCCAGTGTGGTTTGTGCAGACCATTTTACCGAATCTGACATGTATTTAATAAATAAAACAATTTGATGGGGATTACATTGTTGTGATTTAAAAAGCTCTTATCCATTTTCCCCACCGATGTGCAAGGTACAATATAGCTAACTCAGGTATAATTATCTATAGTTATACAATATTTGTTGTTAATCATAAGGAATTAAATTGAAAAAATTGAATGAATATGAATTAAAAAAACATAATAAAAAATAAATTACTCAAAATATTCTTACAAAAAAAGTATAAAATGCGACTCCGTAATACTCTGTTCGGAGCAGTAGTCTTAATATCGTAAGTTTAAAAGGGCGTAAGTAAAATGCTATCGTGTAAATTTTTGCTTTATTTTTAAAGAGATAAGGTTAAATTTGGAATAAAAGTTATTGTAAAAAACTATCTTTTTCTGTCATTCATGGCGTAAGATCGTAAGTGAATGTTAAAATAATCTAAACTGCACTTTATTGTTTGGGGAAAAGGCATAGTTTAGGTTACAATTATTATATTATACATCGTTTTTCTCCACTTGATGGTGTAGTCAGATCAGTTAGTCGATGCCATATTTGTGTTTGGTTTTTGTATGTGATGCGTTATCTAGTGGTAATATATGGATGGTTATAGTTTTTAAGCAAATTTTGGGACAAAACCTAACATTTTAAAAGATTAAATTCACTTGAGGAATGACACCTATAAAACGTATAAACAACTATAAATATAATACTAATATTCTAGAAAGAATCCATTGGGTGTCGATGCAAGTAACAGGTAATTTTATGTAAAAAAATAATGAATCACAAAGGTCTGGTTGTTATTCTCAGAATGGACACGTTCTGGTGATTGGTAACTTGTTGATCTGTCTGTAAGGTGCTCTGACCTTTCACATAATGTAAAGCAATGAACGGCTTATGCAATTGATTCCATTTGTGTTTTATTTCTGCTTCAATTAAAGATTGCATTATTTATCGTCATTGCCCACCAGTACATTTTTAATACGCTTTTATTGGCTATATTGTATGCGTGTTTGTTGGTATGTAATAGAATCTTTGAATGCCATTTTCACCGACTTCAAGAGTAATGACGATAAAATAATTTTATAAGTTTCCCCTAAAATTGTAACCAATATCAAGATATTAAAAAAAATGATATGTTGTAGGTTTAGTTTGCTGTTTATTAGATATTTCTCATATTTAAAAAAAAAATGTATGTTTATTTATATTGTTTGTTAGACTGGGCTCACAGGGCATTGTCCTGCACGATTTCTTTGTATTCGTTATTTTAACGTACAATCACCCGGATGTTCATACGGTAGATTTTCATTGGTGTAAAAACGAACGTGTGATCGAGACCGAGCTATGCGCCACTGCAACGTTGAAGTCACGTCTTTACGGATCCATCAGATCCAATAACCTTTACGTTAGACGTCTTCAGCTCTAACACTAGGAGTAGGTTTAGGAACCCCGGTAATAGTACTCGTCGAACTCGACAAAGAGGTCGACGTGCAACCTAAACTATGCATCTGCCCGTTGAGTTTCTCGCCGGATCTTCTCAGCAGATCGCGATTCCGATCGGTAGTAGATTCATTCGCGAAGCAGTTACTCTTGAGTTGTTAGGTCTCCTTCGGAGGCGCTCGGGCAGTTGTTAGCAAATCCCACCTCTCCTGGCTGAGCCTTTGCTCACCACTCCTTGTGAAATTGGAAATGCCTCCGGGCCACCAGTAACCTTTCAATCATAAAAAAAAAACGTTAAAGCTCATTCGATTTGCTTGACAAGTCCGTTGATTATTCGTTTAAACGCATAAGCGGTGTACGATTTTATGCAGTACAAACGACATGTGAATGGTTCTATGTACAATCTATTATATTAATACGTGAAGCAAAAACTTTGTATCCCTTTTTACGAAAATTGCGCGGATGGAGGAGTATGAAATTTTCCACACTTATAGAGAATATAGAGAAGAAGTGCACAATGCTAATATTTTTTTAAAATAATGCATAAAAGATACATTAAATCAATAAAGAAAACATTACACACACTACATACCATGATTTGATGCACACACGCATGCATACTATTTATTGTCAAACTTTTGTTCTTGACGTCTGTTGTCAAATTGAGAATAGAATATGGTTTGTCTTTGTTAATATTTTTTTATAGTGTAACCTTGACAATATTTGTGATTATAGAAGTATAAAATACTATCATAATAGTGTACAAACTTACAATTCCAATTAATTATAGTCGAATTTCGACTACTGCGGGACCTCTAGTGTATATAATATGCCACTATTCATTCGTTAAGACTTATACTGCAAATAAACGTGCAGGACAAGGCCGTGTGAACCCAGCCATACGTCAGAATTTTATTTATTTATTCAATCATTTTTTTAGGAAGGAAGGATTATTGTGGCCCTGAGCCCTTTTCAGTTTCACTAGGGCAGGTTAGGGTAGTGTAGAGAGTATTTATGGTTACGAATCACCAGGTTACTGACTTCAAAAAAACCACAAAGTATTGCAAAAATAGATTTCAAAAGGTTTTGCCGTAATTTTGGTGATGGTTTTTGATTTATATGTGGTATTCTACTTGTTTGAATTGATGTGCTATGAACGTGATAGTGTTCCACTTTATTTTATGTTGTCGATAAATTATCGCGATGCAGGATGTCGGCCGGCCTGGGTCGACGATCTGACAGCCACAAGTTAATTATTACAAATTGTATTGTATTTCGTACGATGCACGGATCTTATCATAAAAACTATAATAAATAGTTATAGAACGATTTGTAATTATGTTTTGATTAGAATTCGGCAGGAGATGCAGTTATTATGATTATTTCTTTGTGCTTTATTTCTTTATTGGCAAATAAAAGTAAAATACGAAGTTGAAGGTGCAAAGCCGTTGCTTTTTGAAGTATCTCCTAGTTGGGCTAGAACTAAACTAAGTATTCGTAAGCCCTTAACTATTTTGCGTATTCAAACTGGCTAGAAAGCGACCTGTTTACATTCGGAGAATCTATCAAAGAGAATTAGTCATAGAAGTTTCATGATTCGAAACGGCACAACACTAAGATCGGTCAATTGGTTTGGTGGTTACGGCTCCTGATTATTGTTTCCGGGTTTGATTTATACTCGCATATTTTTTTTTATGAAAGATACTTCTTTACTCTTTCTGCGACGAAGAAACTACACATCGTTTTCACTGGTATGATAGCCGTTATTTTAATGCAATTCAATACTCCTACCACTAGGTAGAGTACCAATTGAATTGAAGCTGACTGCGGCCCCTTTATCTTGGGTGTTTCAGCCAATTATGCGGTCATATAGACTCATAGGCGTATTTCTTATATTGACTACAAAACACTGGGCTTAAAATTACTGTTAATCTTATACAGCAGGCACCATTACGGGCTCCTCCTCCTTGCGTCGTATTCCTCATTGCTGAGGGTCGTGACCACCCTTTTGTATCCCCTTCGCACGCACGATCTTTTTCCATCCATTCTTGTCTCTGGCGGTGTGGAGGGCGTTGTGAAACGTGGAATCAAGAGCGGTGCGGATCTGGTCGGACCAACGTATTGGGCTGCGCCCCCGAGGTCTTTTCCCATCTACCTTACCATTACGGGCATCTAGATTCAATTTTAGATTCATTTTTAATTACAAGAGGCGATGGGAAAACAGATTGCATAATGCGCGTGAAACGAAACTGTTTTTCTCGTTTCACTGCAGTTTTACAAGGGCGTAACGCTTCCTTTTTTTTATTTTATTGCCTAGATATGTGGACGAGCTCACAGCCCACCTGGTGTTAAGTGGTTACTGGAACCCATAGACATCTACAACGTAAATGCGCCACACACCTTGAGATATAAGTTCTAAGTCTCAGTATAGTTACAACGGCTGCCCCACCCCTTCAAACCGAAACGCATTACTGCTTCACGGTAGAAATGGGCGGGGCGGTGGTACCTACCCGCGCGGACTCACAAGAGGTCCTACCACCAGTAATTACGCAAATCATAATTTTGCGGGTTTGATTTTTATTACACGATGTTATTCCTTCACCGTGGAAGTCAATCGTGAACAATTGTTAAGTACGTATTTCATTAGAAAAATTGGTACCCGCCTGCGGGATCCGAACACCGTTGCATCGCTATATACGAATGCACCGGACGTCTTATCCTTTAGGCCACGACGACTTCTTGAACATTATTTATAACATACGTCAAACATTACTTTGGACACGACTAGTGTCGTCTTTTACGTTTTACGTCACTATGTCACTGGGTCGAACATCGCATGTGCCTTTAATAAAGTCAATATCATGTTTTCCTCATTTTAAAATAATGCCTGAATTTTCTTTTACGTTAATCACCATGAGGAAGTTTGATGGTAAAACCCTATGAATCCGTCAACACATTGTCATGGTTAATATTATTACGTTTCTACTATAAATAAACAACATATTAGCCAAAAACATGAGACCTTCGCTCCTAACTGTTCTCCGAAAGAATATGCCACTCCTGGAGTTCTAAGGCTGTAAGATGTGAAACTTCATAGACAAAACCTTTCCTGTTCGGATGCATTTATGTTCCGGAAATCATATTTTGTCTTTTCAAAGGGCTATTGAAAAGCAATAAGTCGAAAACAAAAGTTGAGTTTCAAGATTAGCAATCGCATCTACACTCGTAGCGCACCGTGATTTCGAAGCTGTTGTACTGATAACAATAAAACCGGTACAGAAGAAGCGAGGTAGTGTTGACTAAATCTAAAAAGTCATTGAAGAAATAAATAAAATTTTAAAATAAATCTTATGTTATAACTAGCGGCCCGCTCCGGCTCCGCTCGGGTCTTTAACAAAAATTTCAACGATATTTGACGTTATTTTATTTTTTTAAATCAAAGGACAGTTATTGCGGCATAACTATAATAGTAAGACATTATTATTATGCTGTCGCGATGTAAAGGATATTTTAGGTAATTTTTTTACACCTTGGGTTACATTATTAGAGTTTTAGTAGGTATCTCTAATTTTTTTCAAAAAGGATTATAGCCTATGTCACTCGGGAATAGTGTAGCTTCCAAAGAGTGAAAGAATTTTTCAAATCGGTTCAGTAGTTTCGGAGACTATTCAATACAAACAAACAAACAAATCTTTCCTCTTTATAATATTAGTATAGATAAAGTACGATTTCTAATAATCCGTTTAAATAAACAACTTTAAAAACGATATTTTTTTTTAATTGCAACAACGCATACCTTAACCAAAAGCTAGGCAAAAAGACCCAAAGATCGTAGCGATGAGTCATTACAGAATATAATATTCCCTGATCATTAATCTGCAAAGAATTTGATAAGTTTTTTTATTCGTTATTAAGTTACATGTTCAAAAAGCATGTTGGGTTTTTATGCTAAAATCTGATAAAGCCTTTAGTGTTAATTGATTAGCTGGAAACAGACCTTTGTAAATAACGGAAATTTGAAAATAAGAAACATCATGAGAATTTTAAAATACAGTAATTTCTTTCTATAAACAAGTGACAAAACATTGTAAAAGTAAAAATATTTTGTCTCACATGTGACCAAACGATTTTCAAGTTTAACAATATTTAACTTTATTCGTAAAAAAACTGCAATAACTTTAAGGTATTCAGAGCGACAGAAAAGTATTAAGCTAAACTTGCACAGTTCAAAAAAAGTCTTTGCCACATTCAGGTCAAGTACTAAGAAATTGGTGGAATAGCTAACTTACTCATGGACAAATAAAGCGGAAGGCGTTCACTGATAAAACATAAGCCGAATAATAACAATGAATCGACATTTTGTCATATAGGCTAAGCTTTAGGGAAAATTAGTTTATTTTAAATCATGAATAATTAATTTAAACTGTGAGGAACATTAAAACTGTCAACGCACACACAAAAACTATATAAGTAGGTAATAAACGCAACTACAAATTATTTACTTACTGCATAGACGGTTGAATAATAACCGAGGAAAAGATACACACGGTTAGCTAGTCCCAAACTAGAATTCCCTATACTATGAGAACTATAGACTGATGTATATCAGTATGTATATACTTGTATACGTTTAAAAAAAAAGATGTGTGGTGTCATGGGACACCGGATAGGAACGAAGTTCCTTATTATAAAAATATTAATTTTAAGTTCTATTCGAGGTATAAAGAAAATAAAACGTTCTGAGATCGTGGTCAAATGAATGATAAAAAATATGTTATTTTTTGTACGTTATTACAAAATTAAGTCGTACACTGTGTGCATTACTAATAAAAATCTTACGTTACGGACGTTTTTCCCGGTTACGGTACCCCTCCGCATCGTCCCATAAGGAACTTCGTATCTATAAATATCTATCTATCTATCAGCCCACAGACGTCCACTGCTGGACACAGACCTGTTTAAATATATACACATATAAATATTAAACATCCAGACAAGGAGCAAACAAACATTCATCACACGAATGTTTTTCGATGCGGGAAAGGAACCTGCGACCCGTGACCCAAATGGGGGTGTTATCTATTGCATCACCGAGTCAATCAATCAGCTTACGGCATACCTGGTGTTAAATGGTTACCAGAGCCCGTGGACTTTTTTAATGCTACGATCCACCTGGAGACATGACGGCCAGTTTCTAGATCTAGTTCTAAATGTTTTAAATAGCCGCAGTCCCGTCCTTCAAACTGGAACGCACGAATGATTCGCGGTAGATATAGGCAGAATTATGGTAACTACAGGTGCGGATTTACAATAAACCCTACCACAAGTAAGAATATTAAGAAATGTAAGTTTGCGGGTTTGGTTTTTATTATACGATGTTATTTTGTCAGTGAACACGTATTAAGCACGTATCTAGGTTTAGAATACGTCCTTAATTATAGGCTAAATCTCAAGAAAAAAACGAATAAATGACGCTACGTTATAATTCGAATTTATCATGTGTGTTTTGGTTCACATCGGTGATGTGCGCACGTTTTTATGGACAAAAATAACAAAGGATACATGTTCACTAATCTAAAAATTGTGTACATAATTTTAGATTCATTCTTCCAATATTTACGATTCAATTTCATCTTTTTATTTGCATAGGGTTTGAATGACAAGGCGGATTAACAAGATTCATCGAACCCTGGTTTAGTTCTATATGAACTTCAATATTATTTAATATAAAAATAGATTCTGATGTTCTTTTTTTTGAGAAGCGACTCGTACAGTACGTGAGCTGGAGATGGGAGCATACAAGATGTCTGTACACATTTACTTTTCTTAAAAAAATACAAGAAAATACGATACAGTTGTACAATTTTGGTTAGATATATTTTTATCATTTTTTTTATTTGTACATATCACGAAAACTACGGGCTAAATAGTAATTTAACTTTTTGAAGTTAGCGTTTCGAAGTCTATCCTAAAAAACAAATTGACTACAGTATGTTTTATTCCCAAACAATGTCGTGAGCCTGAATATAATATTCACATTTAGACTAATCTGAAAGTAGGACTGTTTCCACTGTATCAGTAAGCGATCATTGAAACTGCAGGCACACACTTGTAAATTTTATAACTCAATTTAAATATCATCGCAGTGGGAGATGAAAAATCACTAAAATTATTCAGAAGGAATTTAATGTTAAGACAAACATGTTCTATTAAGTTTTTATGTATTTACGAGCTTACTAGGTTAGTTAGGAACGCATTGCCGGAAATATAATGCGTTCTGTGCTTAAGGCAGTGACATTTAGTGATTACCGCGGAAACAGTCGTCGTTGGTCATAGATGATCACCGCCACGACCCGCCAGTCGGGCGTCCTCGTGACCTCGGGAACCCCCCTACTCTGCCCGGGTTTTGACCCTGGGCGAAGGTCGGGCATTGGGTGAGCCCAAGGGGAATCGTGATAGGGCCGTACAAATATCCTTGGACCCGCGATCTCCTCCCAACATCGGCTGACCGTCAAGTCCCACATACTCAGCGTGCCCCCTAGACGCAGACACCTCGTAAGAAGTATGACCCCCTGCCCAAAAAAGTACTATAGGTAAAGTACTATAGATAATATATTACGTGGTATTATAGGTATATAAGTAATATAGTGATGAAGTTTAGAACAAAAGTCTTGTTAAAATAGTATAACATTACAACTATTATCACGGGGGAACATATTACTGAAATAAAAAGTTTTGTAACTGTTAACCCAGGTAATGGTCTATCTATGTGCCAATTTTTATATAAATCTGTTCAATGGGTTGTGCGCTATTGAGTAACAACATTCATACATCTAAACATTTTCACATTTACAATATTAGTCGGATTTTTCAACCAAATATTTCAATATTTTTTTTCCATTTATGGCTGTTATACACAAATAACAGAAAAATTAAAGTTTTTACAACATCAACAAACGATTAAATATGCTGTTTTGGTTAAATATGGTCCTAAACTGGACTATGTTTTTCTTTCGTTATACAATTGAGACTTCAATCTCACGTTTCAAGTGACATTCAAGTTGCGATATATACCTATCTATGCAATAACGAGCTTTATGATAATCTTTACGCCAGAAAATCCCTTAAATGACCTAAACATCGCCTTAGGAAGAGACAAATTCTTAAGCAGCGTTAGAACTTGAAGCTCGATGAAACTAAAGAGCGACACTAAAAAGAGAAAGATCTCATGAGAATTTATCATGCGAATTGAATATTTCCGAAGGTTAGGAGATATCAGGCGATGAAACAGTCACCCAGACTGATACTTACTGAAATAAATTATTTTCAATCTTAGGTTGAGGCTCTATGGCATAGCGCCCAGAAAATACCAAAGAGGGGTCGTCCATTCTAGATCAGATCAACCATGTGACAAGCTGCACGAGAAGTCGTCGTCGTCGTGGCCTAAAGGATAAGACGTCCGGTGCATTCGTGTTGAAGCGATGCACCGGTGTTCGAATCCCGCAGGCGGGTACCAATTTTTCTAATGAAATATGTACTCAACAAATGTTCACGATTGACTTCCACGGTGAAGGAATAACATCGTGTAATAAAAATCAAACCCGCAAAATTATAATTTGCGTAATTACTGGTGGTAGGACCTCTTGTGAGTCCGCGCGGATAGGTACCACCGCCCTGCTTATTTCTGCCGTGAAGCAGTAATGCGTTTCGGTTTGAAGGGTGGGGTAGCCGTTGTAACTATACTGAGATTTTAGAACTTGTATCTCAAGGTGGGTGGCGCGTCTACGTTGTAGATGTCTATGGGCTCCAGTAACCACTTAACATCAGGTGGGCTGTGAGCTCGTCCACCCATCTACGCAATAAAAAAAAAAAAAAAGTAAGCAAATTATTTTTTTAAGGGTTAATACCTGTTTTATAAAGTAGATGAAATTCCGTGAATATTCTATGTCACCATAATAAACGATACAATCTTGGCTGATTAACATCGCCTTTAGGTACGGAGTAGGTAGGATTCCTTATACGCAATGAAAAATGACGTTGCAGGAAGCTAATATACCCAAACTAAGTAAGTAGTATGTAGCTGCCGCATTTGTGAACTGCACAATACGGTTTTATCGCCATTTTCAAATCGTTCCGTTATCTGATATACTTCAATATTGTTCTACATTTGCCAGCGGATTATTACTGGACATATTCCACTCACTAATCTATAATGGTGGTACGGTTATACTCATCTTCATTACATGAATGCATAAGGAGGGCAGCCATCAGAGAGGAGTGGCGGAGTGTTGTGAAGCTTGCCATCAACACCTGAAGCGATGACCACGACCACTTTGTCAAGAGCGATACCGATAAAGAAGAATGGTTAAACTCTGAGGATTTCTAGCGCGGCGCAGCCATATTTTCTGGTTTGAAGGGTGAGATCCGTTATGTGATAAGTGACGACATTCACGTATCTGATGTCTATGGGCTGCGTTGACCACTTAGCATCAGGCGGATTGTGAGTTCGTTCACCGTTGTATACAATTACCAAAAAACTATTTTCGCATTTACTCTCTAATGAAATTATAGAAATAAATCTATAAAGTTTTAAATCTACAATTCTAATATATTTTGTTTTAAAACCCTATTTATCCCTAAAGTGTATAAGCAAGTGATCGTATTTTGACTCTCTAAAACACATTTCCTATGTTTGTTAAATTATGATGATGATTGATGATTGATGTTTTTGAGCCGTATGTTGTTTGATTTGAGAGCAGAGAAATGATGATGATTACCACGATGTAAATAAAATTTGAAGAACATGTCGAAAATATAAATTGTAGTTTTAAATTAGTTTGTCCTGTAGGCACCGTTTTCGATACATGCAAAAAGTTAAATTGATGAATCAGTTTTATTGACCCAAATAAAATATAAGTAGAACTTCCTTTAATCGTCATATGAGACACTTTTCTCTAAGAATGACTACAACCTCACGTCAACAAATGCTCTCAGTGGTGTGTGTTGGATTCCTATTGTATTTAAAACCGGGCGGTCACATCATCGCCCATATATCTAAAACGAAAAAAAAAACCTTTTTACTGAGTAAAATAAGCAGTGTTGCGAATCGATTCAGTTGTAAATTTTAAAGAGTCTCGTTTACATATTATTTAAAATTACTGTTATTTATTACCTGAGAGGGGTCCATACATATAATATTATATAAAATACATATAGAAAAAAAAAATTTAATTGCATGGAATAAAGGGCTTTTTTATTTTTATTTTTTTTATTTTTATTTTGTAACGTTAAGGAACCGTGGATACTTACCAGTGTCGTAAAGACTATATCGATTGATTCGTCGGAACATATTCGTGACATGGATACATTTCCGGCCACGTAATGCAAGAACGGAAGGGGTCTTATACTGTTGGTCCTATATCTTCCATCTTTTGAATAGAATTGAATTTTTTTGTCGTGTACATTATTGTTTTGCTATGCACACAAACCCTTCTCAACCTAAATAAACTCATTACCATCTAAATATACGGATGCCTTTAAAAGACAAAGATTTTTTTTTTCTTCAAACGAGGCTTGTGGAGAGTACTTAATGGTAGGCAGCGGCTTGTCTCGACCCCTGGCATTGCTGAAGTCCATGGGCGACTGTAGCCACTCACCATCAGGCGGGCCGTATGCTCGTTTGACTACAAGGGCAATTTAAAAAAAAAAATTAATATTTCAATTGCTTCACTCGTAATAGTTAATCTATACTTAATATTATAAAGCTGAAGAATTTGTTTGTTTGAACGCGCTAATCTCAAGAACTACTAGTCCGATTTGAAAAATTCTTTCAGTGTTAGATAGCTATTTACTGAGGATGGCTATAGGTTATATAACATCACGATAAGACCAATACAAACGGAGCCCCAATAAAGAATGTTTCAAAATCGGGTTTTTTTTTCTTTCTACGTAAATGAAGTCGCAAGGAAAATTTAGCGTTATACCAAAGTAACTATTACACGCGGACGAGGTCGCGGGCCAAAGCTAGTATTATATAAGTTAACATATTGAGTCTGTAACCCAATATCGAGAAAACCATCCCTATGTAAATATGCACAGTTCAAGTGTAGCCCAGATGTTATTTCTGAAAACGTATCTACTCCCGATTCGGGTATAGTCTAGACAGCGTTCAAGGGATCACAGAATCCAACTTTGTTCAGGTACGCAAAGAGAGGTAGAAATGTAAGCGCTATTTCCTTTTCTTACAATTTTTTTTTCAGACGTAGGAATAGCTCTATTATCGGCTTAAATTTTTAATCACCGTCAACTGCAAAGTTTACCTATCGTATCAATTGTTATTGACCGAAAGGCTTACACAATTATTATTTTATTTATAATAGTTTCCCTCGATTGTTGAACACAAAAAGCGTTACGCAGCTCTGCCCGCAAAACAAAGGCGAACGCGCAAAAAAATCGAAAGAAATTTTAATCAAACAAAACTGCTCCTTGTACGCACTTCGTTGTGCGTCGACAATAATAATCCACAAAGCGCCAGCCCGCATTTGTTCGAACGCAGCTTACACACAGACGAGGCACACATAGAACACACGACGGCGCATGCACTAAAAGTTCACTCTAGCTTACAATGGTAGCATCACACACTGCCCGGACGGTCGGTCGTTTCCTCTCGTTTTAGACAAAAGAGAGGGACGAAGTACCGAACGCGACAAACGGCGGTCTGTGTGTACGCGGTACAGGCAGTATAACGGGCCGAACTCGAAGCGCTGTGTTCGCCCAAAGTTTTAGTACTTTAGTAGTTAGAGAGCGCGTGGTCGCGACGAGCGCGCGTCGGCTCGGCTTCACGTCACTTTGTTTATTTTATACGAAACACTCGTACAAAATTAAAATTGTCAAAGAAATAGTGCTTTTGTTGTATCAATTAAAACATAGTTCGGATGTATGACGTTGTGCCGGTGTCTATTTTGTGTACATTTATCGATTTTTCTCATAGCACTTATCCGAATTAAGCGGCTCTAATTTTTTAAAGTACGAAATTAATCGAAGTAAAGTCGCGCGGTGTGCTTTCTGAAAAGTTTGTGCTTTCAGTGTCAGCTGTGTTAGCTCGTTAGCTGTCCCTTTCATTCTAGTCGAAAGGGAAAGGAAGGCCAGATTGCTTGGCTACTGTTGTTTTGTTTTCATGATTTTCTTTGCTGCATATACATAGAGCGGATTGAGGAAATGTAAGTTTGTTTTATTAATACTGTTTATTCTTAGCCTTCGATATTTTATTTAGCGTTATTTTATAAGGTCAAAAACCTCGTCGTAACTTAGTGAAATTTCACAGTCATTTATCTGGGTAGCGTCCGAAATTATTCCGCATATATTGTAAAGTCAGAGTGTAACAAGCCGTTGGACTACTTAACGCATTTCGTTTACCGTTTCTGTTATGATTTATTTGTAGATCGACGTCGGTCATGTAGACGAGTCTAATTAGACTCCAGTGCGTTTATAAATAGTACCCGCTTTAGACTGTTTCACAAGCCACCGCTCGGCCTACCCAACTTATATTCATAACTGCTATTTTAACTTAACTTAAATCGAGATAAACTTTCAATTTTATTCATAAATGTTTAATAATTTACCGCTAATTGTATTTATTTTAAAAGATTAATTTAGATCTAAATCAAAATATTACCTACTTTAAAAAACACTCTTCATTAATTTTAACACAAAGCAGCTTCCAAAATATAATTAGAGAAATATTTTTTTTATTACGCTAATGTTATCATAATAATAGTGTCAGTGCCAGTATTAGTGCCAGTATCAGTGCCAGTATCAGTGCCAGTATTAGTGCCAGTATTAGAGCCATTATTAGTGCCAGTATTAGTGGATATGTTGCTTATAATTTATAGTTGAATCATGAACTCCACTTTGTTTTGTCTTATTTTGACCCTTTTAAAGTTCGACCCTCCTTTGTCTGTATCCGAGCCACAGGTGAAACTAATTTATTCAGTCAATATTCAAAACGCTTTGGTCTATTGAGGTATTTGTTTGACAACGTGCATTCCAAATTTGGTAAGAACAACGAGAAATACTTTTGGTCAATCGTAAATCAATTTGAATCAACGAAGAGCTTTCAAAACAGTGTAATAGATTGAAGTTTTTAAGGCATGTTATTGTACAAAGAAGGCTTGAGGACAGCCCTAAAAAGTATACGGTTAAAATAGGTGGCTTACAAATAATGTAATAACATCATACACTGAAAACTAAGCCTTCGAATTTGCATGTTTTCCTAATTACTGATGATAAGGCTATTGAGTTTATGGAACCCACATAGTTAGGCACCACAGTCCTCCTGACTCCTGCCGAGAAACAGCCCTTGATTTCAGCTTCGAATAGCAAGATTGCATTTTTTTTTATTGCTTAGGTGTGTGGACGAGGTCACAGTCCACCCGGTGCTAATGTTTACTGGAGCTCATAGACATGCGCCACCCACCTTGAGATATAAGTTCTAAGGCCTCAGTATAGTTACAACGGCTGCCCCCCTTCAAATCGAAACGCGTTACTGCTTCACGGCAGAAATGGGCGGGGCGGTGGTACCTACCCGTGCGAACTCACAAGAGGTCCTACCATCAGTAAAAACTAACACTTCCACATCATGTCGACATTAGAGTAATGATATCAATCGATTCCAGTTAAGATTTAACTCCACGTGGGCCATAACCCAGTTCAGCCATATAGTGAAATAAAAAAAGTAAGTTAAATAAACAATTCGTTAAAACATTTAGCATGTCTGGTCTGGCTTTGTCTGTGGCTTCGATATGAACGTGATAATTTACAACAATTGAATTTTAACAACAACGTGTATTCCGCGTGTCACGTATTTATGTTACGCGCAATATTATTGTAGATGCATTATTGCATCATTCGAAAAAAAAATTTATCGGAAGACAGGCTCATGGCTCACAGGCCTTGTATTAAGTGATTCTTACTTTTTTATTTTTTTATTGCCCTTGTAGGCAGACGAGCATACAGCCCACCTTATGGTGAGTGGTTACCATCGCCCATAGACTTCAGCAATGCCAGGGGCAGTGTCAAGTCGCTGCCTACCGCTTAATACTCTCCACAAGCCTCGTTTGAAGAAGGACATGTCATAGCGCTCGGGAAACACCGTGGAGGGGAGCTCATTCCATAGCCGGATGGTACGTGGCAATAAAGACCTCTGGAAACGCACTGTGGATGACCGCAGTGCCTCCAGGTAGTATGGATGAACTCTACTCCGCTGGCGGGCAGTACGATGGTAAAAACGAGATGATGGTATCATCTCGAACAATTCCTCAGAGCACTCCCCATGAAACATACAATACAAAATACAGAGGGAACCGAAGTCCCTCGGCATGCCTAGAGGTTTCAAACGGATTACTTGAGACAAGAAACTGAAGTATTCATTTTAATAAAAATAACGACTGTCCCACTTTTCTAATCGGATACATGACTGATTTGCGGCAGAAATCGGCAGAACTGGGGGTTATCGAACGACGCGGGGGACTCGTAACATACTCTGTCAGTCTAGCAGTGTAAAATGATAAAAATACAATTTAATTTTTTGTTGAAGCTAAACCCTTTCATTTTCTTTATGAAATACACTTTAGTTCCGAGGATTATATCATCGAGAAACATGTAAAATCATACCTTTAGAACATTAGACTATAAATGTAAAAAACCGGTAATTTCACGGTCCAGTTTCACAACAATACAGCCTCACGGTATAATGGAACCTTCAAAAAGAATTTGAAGAATTAACATGATCCTTTTTTGGCTTTTTGGGTCAACGCGTCAGGTTATAGCAGTTTCATTACCGTGGGAGTTTCGAGTAAGACTTTAAAAGCTTTTAAATTTAATTTTTCGTTCACCTTATGTTATTCTGTTTTAAATCAAACAATAAAAACGAAAAAAAAAAACAATATGAGATTGGGATGATAGTGTATGACATGGTGGAAAAAATTATTTAAATCGCAAAATTGGGTTTAATTGTGTCTAAAAACTCCAGAAACCATTTAATATCATAATGGACGTGAGCTCGTCTCCCAGTCTAAAACAATAAAATAATAATTACGGTTCGATATCAATGACAACTTTCAAGTTTTTCGAGATATGCAAATTTCGAATTTTACAACTAAATTCAGAACAATCGTATGAAAATTAACAAGATTTTTTTTTTCAACAAAAGTAAAATTCTAAACGTGATTTCTTTTGAATTACAGATGTCGTTTTTGCGAGTGAGCTTTCTTATAATTGGAACTAAAAATTATGAATCAAAAAGCATTTAATTGTTAATTTGTTGCTGACGTTTTTAGTGAGCCCAACATTTTTGTTTCACATAGAAATCTATTTTAATTGAATTGTAGTTCTGTAATGAAAACATCACACGATGCTGTCTGTATGCAATTAATTATAAATCGAAAACTAATGAATAAAACACTGATGGGTAGGACCTCTTGGGAGTCCGCATGGGTAGGTACCACCACCCCGCCTATTTCCGCCGCGAAGCAGTAATGCGTTTCGGTTCGAAGGGTGGGGTAGCTATTGTAACTATACTGAGATCTTAGAACTTATATCTCAACGTGGGTGGCGCATTTACGTTGTAGATGTCTATGGGCTCCAGTAACCACTTAGCATCAGGTGGGCTGTGAGCTCGTCCACCCATCTAAGCAATAAAAAAAAACATTTTCGTTTCACATAGAAATCTATTTTAATTGAGTTGCAGTTCTGAAATTAAAACATCACACCGTGCTCTATGCAATTAATTATAAATCGTAAACTGAATAAAATACGATACCGAATTTAGCAGTTTTAAAACAAAACGTATTTATTATTACGAAGCTTATAATTAATTACTTGTATTTGTATCGTTTCAACTTGCACTATATATTATATTTATATTATGTTCTTTTTTTATAATAAATAAAATTTATAAATAATTTGCACTACAAATAACTGATGTTATTTCGTAAGCTGTCCTCAACACTCATAAAGGATCCAATGGTAAAATTGACATTTATATTTTGACATTAAGCGATGCAAAGTATGAAGAGATCAGACTTTAAATTACAATATATATTATTCCTATTTAATTGTTATTTACAAGAACCGTTATCGACTCAACAATCTGCTCGTGGATTTTCCCATTAACTGTTTACTGGTGTATTTTACAATAATGCATCTCTCTGTACTAGTGAAAGTAACTTAACAAGAAGGGCATTGGTCTTATCACGACTGCATATATTAATATACACTTACATTTGTTATCATTGTCCAATGCATCGTATTATGAGGCAGTATTTCATCTTTAATTGCCTTATAGGTTATAAATATTTAGTGATGTTAAAGTGGTTTGTGAGCCTGATATATATATATATATTTTTAATTGCTTAGATGAGTGGACGAGCTCACAGCCCACCTGGTGTTAAGTGGTTACTGGAGCCCATAGACATCTACAACGCAAATGCGCCACCCACCTTGAGATATAAGTTCTAAGCTCTCAAGTATAGTTACAACGGCTGCCCTACCCTTCAAACTAAAACGCATTACTGCTTCACGGCAGAAATAGGCAGGGCGGTGGTACCTACCCGCGCCGACTCACAAGAGGTCCTACCACCAGTAAGTACTAGTACCAGTACCAGTACCAGTAACAGTAAGTGCTAGTCGATATAGACAAAAATTTTGACTTCGACCTCATGACTGGTGGTGGCATTTACGTTGAGATGTCCACGGATTCCGGGAACTTGATATGCCAGGTGGGCCGTGATTTATTTCTGCCGTGTATAGCAATAGAAAAAATGTTAATATTCCTGAATTGGATGACATGGCAAAACGATGAATGGAAACACAATGATTCTAGGTAGTGTGGGTTAATTCGGTTTTGGTCACGGGCGGTGCGATGGTAAGATTGTAAATGTAGATTACGAAATCATCTTAATTTTATTTTATTTGATGTGCATTAAAACAAGACACAAAAATCTGACAGACAGTAGTTCTTGGTTTTTTTTTTTTTCGGAATACCCTCATCATAATTATCTTTGTTTTGTTGCAGAAATCGCTTCGATATCTTGTGCATACAAGAATATTATAAGTACACAGCAAACAGGCACACCGCCCACGTAGCGAGATAACGCCGCATCCCGTCCACAGAGAAATTAATCTAGCGCACGGTAACAGGAAACATGCCGATAAACTACTGTATGCTGTAACGATCAGAGCACGAACCCACCATACATTGACATGCTCAGCTGACACCTGTCCAGTTCTCATTGTTGACAAGATGTCGCCCGCTGCATCGACGAAGTACGGTGCACAAGAAGCGCATTCCCCATCAAAAACCATACCAAAAACCTTAAACATTATGGAGCATCCAAATAATATAGCAACTAGAGAAAAAAAGAGTAACGAACAAACAGCATGCGTCACTAAAGCGTGCATTCATAATAGTATGAGACAAAATCATTCCAATAAAAAACTAGACGAAAATAACGAATTGACTGATTTAGATAGGTATACGATGCAAATACGAGATTACGAATGTTCGCGTGGAGAAATCGAACGACGACCGTCCAGAAACACCGACGAAAAAATACGACGTGGAGAGCGTGTAATGCAAAACTTACTCGTAAAAGAATCGATTATCAGACAGAAAATCGATGTAAAGGCAGACGCAACGAGCCCTGTTGCTTCAAAATTTAAATACGTACAGAATACACAGGAGTGGATGAAAACAATCGAGAGGTTAATGTGCATCCGTATTCGAGCGTTGTTCGTAATAGGACTGTTGCTCACTATGATCGCCACTGGTACAGCTGCACCCACCAGATCACGAGCGACGAGGACTGCACACCACGAGAGATCAGCGGTAAGTTATTTTTAGAAAATCATACATATAAAATAAGTAAAACGTATTGTTACCTCGTAGGCGTCGGTGTCCCTGCTATGACTGTCTATATAATTTGTGCTGTAGGTAGGGTTCGTGCTTCGCCTCACGCATACCAAGTAGCAAAAATACAGGGATATCCTGACGACTCACAAACTTTTGTCTCGGTAAAGGCACGCCGGAAGCTGGCTGCCTTATTATACCGGCATTGTCTGTTTTATCTGAATATGTCTGATTTACCAGACAATGACTTTCTATATACGTGTTCATTTTTCTCAGAGCACTCTCTGTGAGTTTCGTAAGAGCTCCTTGTCAAACAAAAGCACGATTTGTTGTGTTCCTAATTAGGCTTTTGTAAACGTAGGTCGATTAGCAAGCTTTTGAAATAAAAGTGTTTATTGCGTATGTCCATTTTAAAAGTTGGGTTTTAGTTCCGTTTGCCACCAATTTGATACAGAATTTCTACCAAATACTTAGAGGGTGGAAATGTGGTCAATTGTATTAGATTAGTAACCCTGACAGACAGATGGACGGCTTGGAGGAAATTAATGGGCTAAGTGATGAGTGGGAAGTTCTATTGCGGCCCGTTGTGACCAGGAAGATATCTCGCCTCATATATTAAGCGTTCGTAACGAATTGTGAAAAATCCAAGCAATTTTCATTTCGAACCATTGTTGAGTGTGTAGTATCAAAATACGTACATAAGTAGTTCAAAGTGATTCTTTGTAATATCTAAAATGGCGAATTGATGAAAACAATTCAATGGAATTCTTATAGTTTTCGCTACATTTCTCTTTAAATCAACGATCGGACAAGTTTCCGATAGATACCAGGTTAATTATGTCCCAGGCACTGCTGACATGCATGAATGACGGTGACCACTCACCATGAGGTATACCCAATCATCTACTCTTCTATATATCAACAAAAAAATGTTTTCTCATAAACTCTGGAATCTAACCTACTAACTGGACATTAAGGCTGAATAGTTTTATTATCATATAATTGACTAATGCACACAGATAAGACTTGAGAATATTAGAATATACAGAATCCGACGGTCGCAAATAGATCACGTTTCAGCTTAGCAGTTACTTCAAGTCTTATGTAATTGATAACTGGTATTGCATTGATATTGAGACAGCAACCTATTCCATTTTCAACGGATAGCAACTAGCCAAAGCCTGTTCCTTATTTCTTAAACATGCATACATATTCTAGTATATTTCATTGAATAAGATTAATTTTTTTTTGCTTCAATTTCACAAACTGAACATGGTTTTTTGACTCCATTGAATATTAGGAAAACGTCTGTAACGGTGAGATTAGGTTTTTCAGATAGTAATTGTACCCAATTTTTTTTTAATGGTTTTTTTTTTTTTTTTTTAATTAACATAAAAGTAATTCGCAAAGTTGTGTGAAACTATCGCGACTGAGAATTTAGTAACATTTTTTTAAGATCAAATAAAATTGCTTAACCTATAACGGTCCTGCTATTTGTAATCACATAGCGATGAAATCAATAGAAACCTTTGAAAATGATTTCAATATTTCAAGGTATTCAGAATTGAAATGATTACTTCTTAGGTATTTAAAATTAAAATCATTGCGATGGCGTTTGCTAATAGGCCCACAGCTCCCTTTGTATTCTTGTTTGAAATTTTATTGAGAGCGTGGGTGGAACAGGTGCAAGTTTTTAGTAATTTCAATATTTTAACCTTAAAAGTTCTATTATTTCACATAAAGACGTTCACTTTCAACTTAAAAGCTCTTGTTTGACAGCGTAAAATAATTTTATAAGCTCTGCGTCTACGAGTACTATACCAAAGTGATCATTCTAGATGTGCATTACACGGTAGGGTTTTTTCTATGCGACCTACTCTTGCCTACCTAAATACCCAATTTTTTATTAATAATTAATATCTTAAGCACTGGTACGCTATAATCGGGTTTATGCAGGTACCACTAAGTTGTCCATTGCTGCCCATTGTCCTAGTTTAAAGAGTGAGACCGCTGCTTTACAATATATTAGAGACTTTCCCTAAGATGAATGGCCATAATTGGCGATGAGTTGTGGTTTTTATGAGAGTTCATTAGATCAGACGAGCTCTTACAGCTCCTGCAACAACAAAATAGCGGTTAACTTAAAAAAAACTGTTAATTTACAATAAATCTGACTTAACTACTTGAATTAATAAAATTAATAAAAAAACCCTCAACTGATATTCGGTATTTGCTAAAAAATATGTACATTTACATAATAATTATGCAAGTACATATATTACATATGCAAAATTGCTAATTATATTATATTATTCGAATATTTGGTCATTGACCTCAATTTTCCGAAGTTCGTATAGTTTTTTCTCTAGTTGTTATCAGAGTAAATATAATTATTTGCTTCCGTAAACTGGATAAAGCGTTGTACTTAATGTCCGGAAATACGTAATTGTGTAAAGCCTTTATATCGTCTAAGCAAATCTTAATATAGCTACTTCCGTTGCAAAATAGACGTTATCCGCTCGTGTTATGGTTGTGAATTCGTCAAGGTTGTTGTACGAGCGGTAATCTGCTAAACACAGTAATGAGTTAATGAGGTCATATCATGACAACTCAGTGTCAACAGCCCGATATTTAGAGCACAGTAGAATAGAACTTTAGTTACAATAATAGGGTTAGTTTTACGTAGCGACTTGGCTGTGCCCCTATTCATGAGCGATGGCGATCACAATCAGGAGCTTGGAACCAAAAGAATCTTGAAAGAGCGTGGAAGGATCAAAGCAAAAAAAAACTATTAAAAAAACGGTACTTTTCCGGCCAAAGTGAACAGTAATGTGTTTCGGTTTGAAGGGTGGGGCAGCCGTTGTAACTATACTGAGACATTTAGAACTTATATCTCAAGATAGGTGGCAGCATTTACGTTGTAGATATCTATGGACTCCGGTAACCACTTAACACCAGGAGGGCCATGAACTCGTCCACCCACCTAAGCAACAAAAAAAAAGCTGGTGTTTCTCATTTAAATTTTATCAATATCTGACTTATTAAGTTTTTATATGTTTATTTTATTTTATATTTTTATCTCATACTAGCTGACCCGGCAAACTTCGTAGTGCCTCAATCGATAAATAAAAGACCTAAACTTTTGTATAAAATAAACATCGAAGGAAAAACCAAAATTATTATTTTTATTTATTTCCGAGCATTTTTATATTTATCTACCTTTTCAACCTTCTCTGGACCTCCATAAATAATTCAAGATCAAAATTAGCCAAATCGGTCCAGCCGTTCTCGAGTTTTAGCGAGAATAACGAACAGCAATTCATTTTTATATATATAGATTGATTAAAATATTCTCATTTTTCTTTTGTTGGATTTGGTTTGTTTTTTTAATATTTTCTATTTAACTTTGAGTTTGCTATTACAGTTACGTTGCAATTTCAACAAGCACGTACCTGCCGTCAATGGCAGAATTAAAGTATTTCAATTCTCTCTGTACTGTACCCCGCATAGAAAATAGCACAGATAACTTTTAATTCGCAAACTAGTGCAAACGTTCATAAACAAATGCACATGTTATAACGTTTCGCTTAGTACGTATTAATCATTTGGACATTTCAAAATGAGTCAGTCAATTTGAACAGCACTGGAGGCCAACGTTATTGACCCAAATAATCATTATGGGCCATCAACCGTTTCCTATTTTCAATTCATCTAATTTGCGAATGAATTTAAAATTTTGCATGAGCTATAATTTTTGATGTGAAACATCTATAGCCGCACGTAAAACCGATTTCTGGCGTGGCGACGCATGCCGTGGCGACGCGTTGCCACGCGCATTCGACTGTGTGATTCTCACCCACTCGATCCGGCGTTAAGCCATCTCTCTCGCTACACTGAGCTCGGATACCTATAGTGTATACTCCGTAGTGTATACAGTGTTGTTTACCTGTGTTTACTTGAAAACAAATTATTTTTTCATAATATTTTATTTTATCATTATGACATATTTAGTTGCTATCACAATCTGTTCTTTTCTGCATATTACTTTTACAAAATAATGTCGATGTTTCACATCTGCCAGGCGTCCCGTGACGGCTCACATTTTATTTATTTATTAATATACTTATACGAGTATACCAGGCCGCGCTCTGCTAAGGCTATCTTAGCTAACTGTATGAAAAACATCGATTTTGAGAAAGTACTTGCGCCCCATTTAGACTACTGCGACCTTCCTTGAATAGTCAAAAAACATCTGTACTGTGTGCTTAGTGCGAGTTTTTTAACTTGTCGATCGCGTAAAAGTTAACTCAAATTAGTATGGAGTTGTAACAGCGCCCCTAGCGGCAAACGAAGGGAAACTGTTCCAACTCCATACAAATTTAAGATAACTTTTATTACTTAACGCGCTAAGCACATTTCAAGCATTTCAATGGGATTAAAGACTTAAGAACGCCTAGAGGATAAATATTTATATACCATATTTATATTTAAACGAATATATAAAAAAGTTAATAATAATAATTTCAGAGTTGAGTAAAATCCAAGAATAGAGTTGACAACAAAAATCTGAACTAATTTTGATGTTTTATTTTTTTATGTTAATACACATACATTTTTAGTATTGTGCAGCTTATCTATTTTAATCTTCGTTCAAACTTATATCACAGTTCGTTGTAACAGTCATTGTATTTTAAACATGAAGTATAAAGATTTGTATTCTTAGTCATCGTTTTTACATGAAGATCTTTAGGTCAGCGGCTCTCAACCAGAGTAGCGACAGATTGGTGTGTCGCAAGTCCCTGTCAAAAGTGTCATGACATTTCCAAATACGATATTTTTATCCAAGGTGACCTGGAGGATTGAATGGGGTACATAATGGGATTTACAAGTATTTACTTAATGTTAACTGTACAATTTATTACTGATGTATAATTTAAATAATGTTTGATAGTTGAAGTGAAGTTAAGTATTTAAGGGTATCGTGAATTTGTAAAGAGTATGCCAGTAAGTCGCTGAGTAAAAAAGTTGAGTGCCGCTGCTCTATGCATTTCAATATTTTCGGAACGAACGCAGTTTGGCTTCTTCCTTTTATTTACATCTACAACAAATGGCTAACTTAAATTATAGTGATTCTTTTACCGACAAAATCGCTAACACAAAAAGAAGATGAGTAAGATTTACGAATAATTTAGCTAATATTTCATGAACAAAGTTGGTTTGTTATTTCTTACTAACATACGGTGGTCTGTGAATTTTTTATTTTTGTTTAAACACATGTTCTAAGTTAAAGCAACGATCGCTTCCAGCTAAATTTTAAAATGATTAAATGTTAATTTTATTAACGACTAGCGACCCGCCCTCGCTTCGCTTCGGAAACATTAAAACACACATGAAACCAAAAAAATAAAATTTTTTTTTTTTTTTAAAAGGTAGCCTATGTTCATCAGGGACAATGTCGGCTTCTAATGGAAAAAGAATTTTTCAAATCGGTCCAGTAGTTTCGGAGCCTATTCGAAACAAACAAACAAACAAATCTTTCCTCTTTATAATATTAGTATAGACTTACATTTTCACTATGATGAATCTATATATATAAAAATGAATTGCTGTTCGTTAATCTCACTAAAACTCGAGAACGGCTGGACCGATTTGGCTAATTTTGGTCTTGAATTATTTGTGGAAGTCCAGAGAAGGTTTAAAAGGTAGATAAATATGAAAATACTCGAAATTAAATAAAAATAACAATCTTTTGATGTGTCCCCCGTCGGACGGATTCCTTTTCTTTGTTTTAAGTTTATTTTATACAAAAGTTTAGGTCCCTCAACATCGTATTTTACGTTAACATTAGGCTGTAAATAGATTGTAGCATTATGGTATTCAAGAGAACTGCTAACCGCTTGGCATCGGCTAGTCAAAAGGTCGTCTACAAATGTACATATGCTTTTAATCGCTAATTATTTGACTCTCCATAATTTCTGGTTTCAACCGCTGAATTTACTTATTCGCTTTTGTTTCGTTTTGCTGTAAAATTTATTTATTTATTTATGTACACAGAAAAAAAGACATTGTTACATAAAATTCTAAACGTCGTTCCGTTTTCGCAGATCGCAAAGGTGATAACGTTTTTTTTTTTTTTTCTTTTCCGAAAATTACTCATGTTGTTACTAGAATTAGTTCACATGTGCCACGCAAATACATTCAGACGTTTGTCATTAATATTCACAACTTTGAAACACGCTACGGCTTTTGTTAATTTAAACTCATTTAACAAAAGAATCAATTTTATAAGCTGCATGGAAATTTATTTGAAATTTTAATTTACTTGCGTTTCGTTTTGAACAAAAGGTTCGTTTTACTGGTGGTAGGACCGCTTGTGAGTCCGCGCGCGTAGGTACCAACCACCCTGCCTATTTCTGCCGTGAAGCAGTAATGCGTTTCGGTTTGAAGGGTGGGGCAGCCGTTGTAACTATACTTGAGATCTTAGAACTTATATCTCAAGGTGGGTGGCGGCATTTACGTTGTAGATGTCCATGGGCTTCAGTAACCACTTAACACCAGGTGGGCTGTAAGCTCGTCCACCCATATAAGCAACAAAAAAATAAAAATAGTAATAAAATAATAATAAATTTCGTGCGTTTCATTTTGAACAAAGGATAAATATTATAGGCACACTGAGTTCAATTTCGGCCAATGATCTTGCCACAATTTCGAAATCCCAACATTTTAACACCGATTTCGATGAAACATCATAAACTTGAAATTCAAACGGATATTGAGCTGTAATTGTTTCTGGATAACGAAGGAAATTGCTCGCAGTTCATATTTATTAGCATCTGCCCGCGGTTGCGTGTTATGAAAGAAGGAAGCTCATTTTAATTCTTCAAAATCTTTATTTATGCTCAGTGCACTGTAATTAGTACTCCATTGAACGATGGTTCATCACCGGAAGCTGCGGCTCGCGGGTTAAATTTAGAAGACGACTGAGACGCATATATAGTTTCACAATAAGAAAGAACGATGCAGAGTTATTTCAGTCAGTCATTTGTGCAACTAGTGCTGCATTTACACATGAGTTTAAGATAATTAGGTTATACAAACCGTGTACATATGTATCAATGTTTTTGACCTACAGAACGACTTTACGTGTGGATTTAACAGATAAATGACGCTATCTCATATGATAGGTACATAATGAATAAGTATTGACATGTCAGAGTATTTTGACTTAACACCAGTTAAAAAAAGAATTATGAAACAACATTTTTATTTTATTTTATTGATTTAAGGTCGCTTTTTAACAACCAGGGTCATTAACGACCACAGTTTACAGTATCATTTTAAGTTACATTGACTTCAACATCATACTAAATTATACAAACCAATGATCTTTAAAAAACTAAGGATCTGCTTATACCCATCTTGAGTCAGACAGTCTGTTAAATTATCAGGGAATTTACAAAATGAAACAACATTTCTTTTTAAGTAGAAATAATAAAAACCCAATATTTAAAAAATTGACCCTATGGGATACCGTAGTTGATGATTTAGTTTTATTTCAAGCAATAATCTTTAATGTAAATCATTTGAACCTTCCTTATTTTCAGAACAGTGCTTGTACAAGAGTTGCAGTCCAAATATGTGTTTACAAATATTTTAAACATTCATTTTTTTGTTTTCAAATCACAATCAAAACACCCCGTTTTCCTGATCGGCTATATTAATTGATAGGCTTTTCGATAATATCGTCATAAATAAATTAATTAAATATCCAATTATTGTTAGGCATAATGAGACTGTTTGACAAGGCGCCCAATTATATTGCTTTAGTTATGTTAATTATAAATGTTTGCTATATTTATGTTCTATTTTTTATTGCTTAGATCGGTAGACGAGCTCACGGCCCCCTGGTGTTAAGTGGTTACCGGAGCCCATAGACATCTACAACGTAAATGCCGCCACCCACCTTGAGATAAGAGTTCTAAGGTCCCAGTATAGTTACAACGGTTGCCCTATCCTTCAAACCGAAACGCATTACTGCTTCACGGCAGAAATAGGCAGGGTGGTGGTACCTACCCGTGCAAACTCACAAGAGGTTCTACCACCAGTAAGAGGTCCTACCACCAGTATTTAAACTAGTACTGACATCGATAAAAAGCCTATGCTGTATGTGTAAATATGTCCTCCGAAGGCGTATTACGTTCGGCTGAAAAGTGTATTTATATTTATTTTAATGAACCGTAAACGCGAAGCCACTGTCGTAACAACAATATAAGTACACCTGCCCATTGTGAAGGGGTCACAATCAGTTCCTGTTTTTTTTTGTTTTTTTTTTGCACTTTTAATAATTGTTTGCATAGTTTCCAAAAGCTTAAAGCGCTTATGAATCTTTATAATACCTAGATTTCTTATAAGATACATAAAAAAATGGACTTTTTACGTTTGTTTTTAAGAAACGAACAAAGTAATTATGATGAAAATCGAATTATATTGTAATGTTTTGAAATTCTGTTACGAAAAACTTATATACTTTTTTAAACGCAATGGCTTAAAAACTGTAAATGCTGGGATACTTTTAAACTTCGTTGTATTTAAGAAACTTTACTACATTAACATTATTTATTATAATCATGATAAGACACGATAAGTCACAATACCTCTAGTGCTTGAACATTGGTTAATATATTTAGGGAATCACCGACTCGAATCGGTTTTTAGTTCAACGCGTTCATGTGACCTTCTAATATTACTTTCGAACATGCTCTTCATAAAAAATACATATTTACGTACTATACACCTTTTTTTACGTAATTTGATATTCATAGAATCGAATCCCACCGAGATAATAATCTAGATCACTTAAGCCTTACTACACTTTCATAAAGATCGAGAGAGATAGTTGAATTTCATAATTACGCTAAAAGGCTAGCGATTGCTTTTCGAATTTCGAAAATAAAATTAAATGGTTGCGTGCCATGTACTAAAGCCATTAAATATTATATTATTTAGGTACCAAAAGGCTAACCTGCATTATTTAGATTAAATAAGTGTTGTAGCTCTCACTCAGCTATTCATTTCAATAAATTAATAAATACGTCAAATGAACATTATTATTTTGAATATTAAGAATTAAAGTGAAGTGTGCTGTGAGGAATTTGTCGAGATCGACTCTTCGCCTCCATTTTACCATCACACCTTCTGCTACCGGAGCAGAGTTCATCTATACTAATATATAAATCTACAGTGGTTTTTACGGACGTTCCGTTATAATTACTGAACCCTGCATCCGATTGACTTGAAACTTGGTATCCATGTAGAAAATACATGTACTTAATGGATAGGCTAATATTTATATGAGTATTGGACTCCCTACACCAGTTGCGTTAATGATGAGAATCTTTGCGGGGGTGAGAAATAATAATGTTAATTTTAAATGCCCAGTGAAGCGGACGGGTACAGCTAGTCTATACTAAGTGTGAGCCGCTGCGTTCATCTACGGATACGTTTCCAGAGATCATTTTTGCCACGTACCTTCTGGCTTTGGAATGAGCTCCCTTGCGCGGTTTTTCCTAAATGACATGTCCTTCTTCAAACGAGGCTTGTGAGTATTAAGCGGTAGGCAGCAGCTTAGCTCTGTCCCTGGCATTGCGGACCTCTATGAGCGATCTACCTTCCATTTTTGCCACATACCTACTGTCTGGCTTTGGAACGTTTGCCCTCCATGGTGTTTGCCGAAAACTATGATATGTCCTTCTTCAAGTTCTCAGTAATAGGCAACAGCTGTTTGACGTATGTGATCGGCCGTAACAACATACCATCGGGTAGGTTGTGTATTGCTCGTCTGTCTCTAATAATAATAAAAAATTAATAAATACAAATATTATACAATTTCCAAACGAAATATTTGTAAAATTACGGCCAATTTTGTCTATATCGATTTTGTATTTCATTTCCTTGTTCTGTGTTTTATTTCGACCTTATTGTTTCGCCGTAAACTCGGTTATATTTGCTGTTCACGGGATATTCTGGTCGACAGATTGTATATGTGGAACACAGCGTGGCCTGCGGTTTCCAAATATGAGATTATATATTTTTGCCTCATAAAAATAAAACCGATTTATAGTTAATTAAAATTAGCGTTCTGAGAATATACACAAAATTATTATCTAAAGCATATTATGGCAAAGTGTTTATCAAATTTGCGAAGATAACGATGATTGTGACAGTTTATAATTTTAGTTTTAAAACCAGTGATTTTTACAAGTTAAATATCTATTGAATTTCCGCCCAGCTCCGGAAATTGATAACTTTCGATCGTCATTAGTCATCGTGGTATATTAACCAAGCAAATTCGGAAGTCGTTTATATTAGAATTGGATGCATCTAATATATAAAATTTTCGTGTCGCAATGTTCGTTCCCATACTCCTCCGAAACCGCTTGACCGATTCTCATGAAAATTTTTATGCATATTCAGTAAGCCTGAGAATCGGCTACTATCTATTTTTCATACCCCTAAGTGATTAGGGTTGTCCACCCTTATCATTTTTTTTTATTTGGACATTTTTTTTTGTTATAATGAGGTATTATGTGGTTGAATGAGGTTTTGTTATTTTTATTATATATTCCCTCATCGTTCACAGCACTACATACCTCTTTCACTCATTTACCATATCCTTACACACTTGCAATAAGTTAGTTTTTTTTTCTACACTAGAAATTCCCTAGAAATCTTATATATGGCAAAACAATGTTTGCCGGGTCAGCTAGTATTCTAATAATATTAAATTATGCACTCGTTCACGTGACTCACTCGCCATTCATAAATCCAATACTGTCAAAACTTTTACGTGGTTCCGCTTCGCAACGACTCAACAAACCTAGTGACATTATTGTTTCTTTGGTGTTGACAGTTAGGTTTCGAATATTATGTCATTGAGGACCCCTATATTATAAATGCTTTTATTAAGTTTATAACTACTAACTCTATAAAATTATAATTATATGTAGTGCATTATTCTCTGTATATAATCTTTATTATAATATGTAAGTTTATAGTAACATTAATTTTGTGTTAGTTCCAGGTACCATTATTATTGCCAAAATTAGATACTTTTCATAATATAAAGTGTGTTTAAATAGCTCGACAATGTTCCATGTGTAGCCATAACACGACACTGGCAGAATTGCTGAAAGTATCGGCAGATTGACATAAAAAAAAAACGCTCGAAGTCGGTCAGAGAGGAATAAAAAGTTTAATTGCAAACATGAACAGCCGATCTCGCAGTACCGAAACCCATTTAACATACCTATCCAATACTGCAAATGAACGTCGCTGTGACATAAGAATGAAGTTTTAATAATTATAACCCGAACTCGATTGATGGCCGAAGTATTCATATCTTAATTAATTTTGTTACTGGGTGTAGCATATTTCGTATTTAATAAAATCAAACCACCCGTGTAATAAAATCATCGTGTAATAAAAATCAAACCGCGCGGGTAGGTGCCACCGCCCTGCTTATTTCTGCCGTGAACCAGTAATGCGTTTCGGTTTGAAAGGTGGGGCAGCCGTTGTAACTATACTATTGTAACTATACCTTAGAACTTATATCTCAAGGTGGATGGCGCATTTATGTTGTAGATGTCTATGGGCTCCAGTAACCACTTAACACCAGGTGGGCTGTGAGGTCGTCCAACCATCTAAGAAATAAAAAAAAACGTGGGTTTCCAGTACCCATAAAACAGGAATAAATGAAACATTTAATCAATTTGGAAAACATATTTCTTTTAGATTGGATCGCTTGGTTGTTGAACGCTATGTGATTCAGAAGGCTTAGATTTTTTTTGGCAATACATAGCGAATAGGAATTCAAATTAATTTCTATTTATAAAATACTTTAATACAGTAATACTAAATATAAACGGAAACACTGTATTTATGTAGTCTAAACAGATCTAAAGTGCAAACTTAGATTATTTTGTCTGCGTGTAAGTAATATCAATATTATTGCTCAGAACGTAAATCAATAACGCAATTGAAACGCAAATATTATTAAATTTTCGAATGCATATGCGTGCACAGTGAGGGAGAAATGCGGGCGGCTTGTGCGCACTTGCCATAACAGTAAATAATATAGTGGATGCATTGACTAGAAGATAGCGATTATGATATTTTATAAAACGAATTTAAAGCTTTTTCTTTTGGTATAATATTTAAGCTTATTGCATAGCTTTTATCGCGGGCCTTGAGCGCGGCGACCGAATCATGAAATTCCATAACGAAAAAAACCTTACACCCCTCACTCCGCCTACCATGTGGCTCGCATTCAACACGTTCGCACGTTGCGCTTGTGTAGTGTTTGTAAATAAGCGAGTGGCATGACGTCACACTGAGTACGCATCATGAAAAGTCTGCCTATCTCTCTCTCGCGCGGTCTAGCTTATGAGTGTGAAGGAGACAGTTAAGGTTTTGCTGTTATTAATGTTTAATATAGCGTGGTCTTGTTTTATTATTGTTTTAATATTAAATTATCATTGTCTAATTATAATTGCATAAGTTGATAAAAAATGCTATGCAATAGCTTTACCGCGGCAGTTCCCGAGTGCCACACGTTTTTTTTTCATTTTACGTTGGGATTTTGAACTATCGATTTCAAAAATAAACGTCAGTTTAAAGTAGTCGTTATTAAAATACAATTGACTCATTTTTTACCCATTTCGAGGAATAATCGTTTAAGCCGCGATATTATTTTTTTACTCAATGCCCTTTGATACTTAATTTCGATGAGGTCATGTCTCAAGGTGGGTGACAGCTTTGACGTTGAGATGTCTATGGGCTCCGATCACCATATGGACCCTATGAGCCGTGACCTTCGCATCCCCGTTTACAGTAATAGTGGGTATATAAATAGTTTACAGTAGTAATTCATTTGATTTTAATTTTAATAGCGTACCTACTTAACATCACCCTGTCTATGAGACTGAAGAGGCTGCTTTGTATCCAAGTTTAGAGAGCGCAGACTAAACTTTCCTTCCTATCTTCTATAAGCGCTATTCATTTACCAGATGGATTCGCGAATGAGATCAACTGTTTATTGTAGCCCATAAACACAGAAAACAAAGAATGAACTAAATATTATGAAGGTGCTAATAAAACACATTTCTATTTGAATTTGATCACGGAAACCAAATGAGTTTCTGTTTTTACCCGAGTTTAAATATTTAACCCGAATAACGTAAATATTCATTCTATTTATTGGAGTTTACTCCTTTAGAATCGATTTACATATATAGGCCCGGGGTATGAAAATTATGGGGACCAAAATCGTACTAGCATGTCACACGAAATGCGTTATGCGCATTTCGTGTGACATGCTAGTACATGCGCCGGCAGTCCGCCACAAAGCCTCGTACTGATCGCGCGTTTCTCTCATTATTGTATTTTCATATATTTGTTAGTCGTTTGTTTTGTGTCTCGTTAATTTGTTAATAATCTGTAGTGTATCGTGTTGTCGTAATATAGAACTATTTCTCGTATTGTTTCGTTTAATTTTTTATATCCAGTAAACTCCAGTCGTGCGTCGGAGCGGACACACACACTTTTTTTTTATAATTTCGGTCTATGCATACATTTATTTATATCGTAGTTTTAGCTTTTAATACATTGTTAGTATCTGTAAAAGGAGCCAAACACAAAATAACATTTAAAAAATACATTCAATTTTTAATGAAGTCCATGTTGGCTCAAGACCAGCCATGGTCAATGAAAAATAAATAAAATGAACTGCTTTTTTTAAGAAAGATTTTGTATTACTAACACTTCATATGGAATTTAATTTTGAAATAAAAATGTATTATTATTATTATTAAACAAGATTTAATTGAAAATAGTGTGACAGCACCCGATTAACTGCCGCTTCATTTATGTGCAAATTATTTACTATATTGTGTTAAATCTCAAAGACCACGCTACGAATATTCAGACTAAGGAAATAACATAGTATTCGAGATGTCATTAATTTTCGTTCACCGAACACGAGCTTTTATGGCGGCAGTTTGTAGAGCATATCGGTTGAAGCTGTATTTGTAAAGGTCGGCACACCCCACACCCTTGTAGATAACGTCGTCACAGACCATGCTTATGGACAGAAGGTATACTTTAAATTACCATACCTTTGGTACCTTTCGGTTTGAAGGGTGGGGCAGCCGTTGTGACTATACGGAGACCTTAGAACTTATATCCCAAGGTGTGTGGAGCATTTACGTTGTAGATGTCTATGGGCTCCAGTAATCACTTAACATCAGGTGGGCTGTGAGCTCGTCCACACACCTAAGCAATAAATAAATAAAACCTTTATTTAAAAATAAAAAAATATGCTTTTTTGTAAATTCTATTTTATTACCTTTGGCGTGCAGGACGAGCTTGTGGCCAAACTGTAGTTAGGCGGCTACAGGAGACAAAGGTTTCTACAATGAGTCCATCATGAGAAAAATTTTTTTTAGAGTATTCACTTAGAATGTGTTTTTTTAATAAATTTTCAAAATCACTCAATCAATATTAAACACACACTGTTGTTCAGATATTGCGTGGAGTGTGCCTTCTGCACTAATCACTTTTCTGTTTACAAGCAGACATCCCTAGGGGTTGTAAAAACGTTCATAGACACCCCACCAGTAATATATCAGGATATCGGATTCCGTGCGTGCTCTTTTCCTGCTAAGATAGTGTTTGAGGTATTTTTAATTATCTCTGACACTATCTTAAAGTATTTCTCTTGTCGATTACGGTGAAATGTAGGAAAGATTTTACGGGATTTGTTGATTTCGTATTGGGGCATTTGTAATTGAATTTTCAATTCAATGAAAAATGCATTTGTGTTTAAAATGCATGCGTCAGTGATTTAGTTAACAAACCATATTGAACCCTAAATTTCATTTGAATAAAGCTGACTTTATTTTGTGTTTTATTTATAAACGATTCACGTTGCGTTGGAAGTACAGTATACATAAATGCTATAGAGGGAAATGTAATCGATTGTAAGGGTCAATGACACGGGAAACTGACCTTTATACGACTCAGCTGATTTAACAGGGTTATACTTTGTCATGTCGAAACATTTATTGTGATAATCGAAGTATGTATTTTCCTTGTGATAATAAAATGATAATTCATAAGAATATCTCATTATTAAATCTCTGACATGTATATTAATAACCTTAAATCTATGTGTGTTGTTTGACATAATTTTTTATTATTTTGTGGGATATCAAAAACGGCCGTGTATTCTGTTATGGTTTATGTAATAGTGGGCAGCGTAAATGATCACAATTACAACAAAACAATGAAACATTAAAACAAAGATACAAGCAGCAAATGTAAACAAATCGATTTTTTTTTTCTTCGATTTTCGATCTTTTCAATGTTTACACACTTGTGTCAAAATTGTTTTCATAACCTTTTGAGGCTAGTTTCAGATAAGTATGATAAATCATTCATTATTTATCATAAAATGAAGCACTTCGATAGGAGAGTGCATTTTAATTGACACACTCAATTAATATCAAATACTTATATATAATTAAAATGTCCTCATAATCTTCATAATCCTATACAAACATATTTTTGCTTTTTCACTCATCGGAACTGAAGTATCGACTATGGATAGCATATATAAACATTTTAAATGTGTACGAACTCACAGCCTTTCTAGTATTAAGTGATTAACGGAGCGTATAGACATAGTCCTGTGAATGCCCCCACCCGCTTTAAAACATAAGACGGAAGTATCAATCGAACGGCTGTCCCACTATACAGTAGGAACAGGAATACAAATTGTAACACATTCTCGCAAGTAATATTCAAATACTGAATCTAAAAAGCTTTCCGATACATACATACTACACATTTCTTACTGGTGGTAGGCCCTCTTGTGAGTCCGTGCAGGTGGGTACCACTACCCTACCTATTTCTGCTGTGAAGCAGTAATGCGTTTCGGTTTGAAGGGTGGGGCAGCCGTTGTAACTATACTTGAGACCTTACAACTTATATCCATGGGCTCCAGTAACCACTTAGCACCAGGTGGGCTGTGAGCTCGTCCACGCATATAAGCAATTTTTTTTTACCACAAATTAAGATTGATATCCCTTTAACACTACCAAACCAAATCAGCAAGTTAAAAGATAAAGTTTTCACTCCTTGTTCGCCATTTCACACTCGAAATGGCGAACAAGCAAAAAGTGTTCTCGAGTTATTTATTTAAATGTCTTTCGGGATTACTTTTGTAGGTTCCTTTTACATGTACTTCACTTGTGTTCGGAGACAAAATACTCAGACCGTTGTAATAAATACATTTCATTTATTTTTGTAAGCAACTAACTCGCGGTCCATTGAATGGGGAACGATCAATGGCGCTCATTGATACGCTAACAGATATAAGGCCTAAGTCTCATTGCATTGGAATAATGTATATCAGAGTATATGAGACACGCTATATTTCCACGAATATTTAATTAATAGGTAAGATAGGTGCGGGAAGCTTTACACAGCCTCTGATACCAGTAATAAAGATTTTGATTATTTGTGCCAACATACATACGACGGACGCATGATTGAGTCTCTTGATGATTAATACATAGATAAGCAAAGACCTTTTGCGGTTTTGTTTATTATTAAAAGTGCCCGCGTTAAATTTTATAATTACGAATTAATTAAACACGTTGCATTGTTTCGGAATAAAATTTTGCTTGTCACAGTCACTGGTTCACAAACTACGGGTTAATTAATGGATCCGATGGTACGTAAAATTACGAAACAACGATCACACTATTGTATTTATTGGAGCAGATATACCCCGCGTTTTCCTGGCTATGTCATTTACGATGACGGATAGATATTGTTTATCTTATATTACGTTAATTCAGATTCTCTCAACTTCTCCAATTTTCATTCAATCAATTCAATCTATTGACTGTAATAGATCGGTTGATATTCGGTTGTTCAGATTCAACGACAATTCCGCCCATTGTATGTATTTTAGTTTTAACTTTAGAGTTTCTAATACACCTTTTCTGTATCTTGTCGTTATTTTAGTGTACCTAAGTGCATTGATAATGCTTTTTATTGTTATAAGTTTTTTTGTACAGATTGTTTTGTTTTAGTGAATTAAAAAAAATTAACTGTCGTAATTAATAACGTTATTTTTATAATTTAATTAAGTGCAAAAAGAAAGACCTACGTTTATTTTGCATTTTTACATCTATTGAGGTAAAAATTGCAATGACTTTTTATTCGATACGAGTTTTTTTTAAGGTTAATTTCTTTCGCTTAGAGCTCAGAAAGAAGGATTTATCAATTGAAATAAATAATATAATTATTTAATACATACTTAAATTACAAATAAATAATATAATTAGTTATTTATGAAGAAACCAACCAGAGAACGTTGATTTGAAAACAGAGCTTGGCTGAACGTTAACATAATTCAACTATCGCTTCCTCCCAACAGTGGACCCATACACGTGTGCTCATGCAATATAAGCTGATATGAGCAACGTCTACTAAGAGACAACGGCACAGCCATCTCGTTTTTAAAGACATATGTCATTGCATACACCAGAATTTATTGCGCTTTAAAAACTAAAGCATTCAGTTATATCAGATACCAAACTATTATATCAGATTATATAATACTTAATTGTATACACAGTACACACAGATAAAGTTTTTTGTGATTTTAAATTGCTTACTTGAACTTCTATCTTGACGTTAACTTTATAGCTTAATCCGTAACTTTAGTCGATTTATACCTACTTAACGTTTACTGCCGTAGTCGCCAATTGTGCTGTTAAATATACTCCTAGTAACATATGTCATGCTATTTCTTTATCAATAAACAAAACAAAAAGATTATTAATAGAAAGCTAAATTTATATAACTTTTATGTAACTGCATTTACAACACCACACTTATAATTATAGTTACCTTTTTCTTTTTTCCATTTGCTTAGTGGATATCGAAGCTTAGAAAGAAAGTATTGATGCGTTTAATACCCAATTACTTTGTTTTGAACGTATGGGTAATTTTATTGAGTTTAGGTTTCTGATTATATAATTGTAGATGATATTATTTAATGAGGTTATATTGAGAAGTAATAACATCACTGCTTATTCATTATTTTAACATGATTATTACACTTTATCCGGCTTTGATACAATCATTTAAAATTGTTAATACTGCGATTTTATAACTGTGTATATTTTTATTTATTTATTGTTTACATGGGTGGACGAGCTCACAGCCCACCTGGTGTTGAGTGGTTACCGGAGCCTATAGACATCTATTACATAAATACCGCCACCCACCTTGAGATATGAGTTCTAAGCTGTCTTTTTATTTATTGCTTAGATGGGTGAACGAGTCACAGCCCACCTGATATTAAGTGGTTACTGGAAAGTGGTTACGAAAACACTAACCCAAAAACCCTTACAGTACGTATCATTCATCATTGAAATGATTCATATAATAATGACATAAATAGTAACATGTAGGTTGAAGAAAGTGACGCTTAGCCGGTTTGCGCGTTGTGACTAAGTTTGAATGTACGACTGTTAACGGTAATTCTAAATGTAAATATCCCACTAAAGTAATTTATGCCAGCGCAGGGGTGTCGCGCGTGCGTTTCATACGAATGTGGATCGTGTGCTCGCACGCATATTTTCAGTTAACCTGAAAGTCTTGGCATGTAAATAGTATATTTATACATATATTTGAAGTCGTCGTGGCCTAACGGATAAGACGTTCGGTGCATTCGTGTTGAGCGATGCACCGGTGTTCGAATCCCGCAGGCGGGTACCAATTTTTCTAATGAAATACGTACTCAACAAATGTTCACGATTGACTTCCACGGTGAAGGAATAACATCGTGTAATAAAAATGAAACCCGCAAAATTATAATTTGCGTAATTACTGGTGGTAGGACCTCTTGTGAGTACGCGCGGGTGGGTACCACCACCCTGCCTATTTCTGCCGTGAAGCAGTAATGCGTTTCGGTTTGAAGGGTGGGGCAGCCGTTGTAACTATACTTGAGACCTTAGAACTTGTATCTCAAGGTGGGTGGCGCATTTACGTTGTGGATGTCTATGGGCTCCAGTAACCACTTAACACCAGGTGGGCTGTGAGCTCGTCCACCCATCTAAGCAAATAAATAAAAGGCTAATAAAAATATATATATATATATATATATATATATATATATATAGGTCATTGTTCTTCCTATTTTTGTCACTAAACAAACTTGCCTTTCGATCTCTCAAAATGGGTGACAGCCCTGGCGTGTCATATAGGAAGTAATTATTGTTTAATAATTCAAATATTGTTACAAGATATTACAACGAGTCTGGTAAAACGTACCTGCGGATTCTTAACGACTGTAAATCACAACATAGATTGACACAGCGTACATATTTTATAAGTGGGTATAATTACGAATCACTGAACATTCGGAGTTTCAATGGAGGTGAATGACACGTTTATTGAGTTGACATTACATTGAATCGATAAGTAACTACCGTTGGCTAATAACGATGCATTAATTTTGATGTTTGTCATTAAAATCGGTATGATGGCCTTAGTTATGGAGGAAAGAAATTATAAGGTACATATTAAACGTTATTAATACGAATCCTCAAGTTCTTCGGGCACATCGCTCGTAATGAAGACTCCATTGAGCGGTTGGTGGTGCAAGGGAAAATCGAGGGCAAAAGATCTTGCGGACGATCTCCATCACGATGGATCGACCTCATAAAATCTGTGACTCACTCCAACATAAATGATTGCTCTCACTCCGCGAAACATCGCATCGCGAGAGCATCGGTATCGCAGGATCCGACTGATGCATGACCACGACCACTCTGTCAAGAGTGTACGAATAGGAAGAAGAATTAAACGTTAGAGCTCCGAGACTTACTAATGTTAAAAAAACAATCAAAGTCATCTTCGGAATTGGAATGAATTATCCTCATAATGAATTCGCATCGAATTTAACTGTTGCTTCCATTTTATTGTATGTTTGAAATGAGGACGGTATTGCATATATTCTTACCTGGCAAATGATACCGTGACTGAATGCCTAACTGACAGGCAATGCCTAACCCAAGAGCGTACCAAAAGTTTTTGAGGAAACATTCCTTGAGTTCACTGGTAATACACTAAGATTGGAGGGAAGAGATTGCTTAAAATTACATACAAAAAACTTCTGTCTGAATTTGTATTTTTTAAAGATATTATAAAAATTAAATTTAGTTATTTTTTTTTAAAATTAAATACATACATTTATTTCTATTAATTCCTTCCATGTGTCAGAACCAAGTCAACGTTGCATGATCTGTTAATTTAACACAGTCTTCAATTTCAAGATTGAACCTTCCTAGAACCTTCTAGCGATTTGACCATACTTAAGACCACGCATGCCCGTTCTGCAGGGAAGAGCTTTGAGCCTAAATAAACAACGTTTTCGTATATTACCCTGCATTTTATATACTGTACAAGGCTACGGCTTCAATTTACTAGGCTGTTCTGAGGTATTCGCCACTTAAAGCACGAAGCTTACATATGCGCAACAAAACAGAGCTTTCGATCGATTCAGATCATGCATTTCATAAAAATGCATTGTCATCGTGACTTAATAGACAATACTTGGTAAAAAAATATTTTCCTACCTATGCTGATAGCCTTGAGAGGCTATTACAGCTTCTGCTTGACGTGTAGGTGAGCTCACGGGGCTCAAACCGGGAGTGTTGCTAGCACTGGCCCTAGCAAGAGCAGTGTTTCGCAGAACCTACCACTGGATCGGAAACGCGACTCAGTGAGAAGACTCGACGAGAAACTCAGTGGGCAATGTCTATGGGTTAATTTACTCGTCGAGCCCTTCATCGCAAGCGATGAGTTCGGCGAGGACGGTGACCGCTGTTTGAGGTACCTCAAAGCACCTTTAATGGATCGGGAGGATCCATAATGACGTGCTTAGGGCGATATCGACTGTTTACCATTCGGTCCACAGGATCGGGTATGTAATTCCCGTCGACCACGACCACAGGGTTTCATATCATGCCGCCTTCTCAAAGTGGCGCAGTTGGTACAAGAGGAAATGGTTATAATTTACTTCACAAAAGTTTACTTCAGCAAATAAACATTGCAAGTGAAATCAATATTAAAAATGAAAATAAAATGTAAAACCCAATTTATAATACATACTCCCAAAAGAAAATAATGCATTTATTATCTTGACTACTTGCAAAAGAGGGACACTCACAAGTCTTAGATTACGGAGTGATGATAAAGAAAGCAAAACATTAACCGAGTGTTTATTTACAAGCAGTTGAATGGATTCGTTCTTAGTTCATTAACGGTTCATTCTCACTCGACGAGAGCTCCATTGCCACACGATAAAGATATTAAGGCTATCAATAATACATTTCAAAATTAACCGCCAAAAGTGCATAAGAGATAGACGTCCAAAGATAAAATATACAAAAAACAATAATTTGTTATAAGACGATACGTTAGTGTCCAGTAAAGACAGTGTATTATATAGAGAAAAATGAATTTTGTTGTATTTTTTTTATACATACTAAGATTAGTTTGTAACTATACTAACTATACTTGTTGTAACTATACTTGAGACCTTAGAACTTATCTCGAGGTAGGTAGCGCATTTACGTTGTAGATGTCTATGGGCTCCAGTAACCACTTAACACCAGGTGGGCTCTGAGCTCGTCCACCCATCTAAGCAATAAAAAATAAAAAAATAATTATAATAAGCTTCTTATATAGCTAATGTTGTATTGTTAAAATAAAAACTTCATTGTGTTGCTCTGAAAGAACAAAGAAACGACATTAAAAGCTTATATTATAATATTGTAGTTATCTAAATCGAAATTAATTTGATTAAAATTTTACGAAATGTCATATTTTTTTTCTCTGTCATGGCTTCTGAAGTCGAAAAGGCTTCTTTCGACTTTAGAACACATGCGCGGGTGTTCCAGCACATGTCGACAGCGCATGCGCGGCATAATTCAAATTAAAGAAAGGAACAAGACTTTCTTTACATACATCATACTAAGTTAGCTTAAACAATTTTTCGTTCAATTCAGTCATCTCTAACAATTTTGTACTCAACTGAAATACGTACGTACATATTAGAGAATGTATTCACTGTCTCATTGTCAGCATCGAGTAAGCAATAGTTTATTGCGATAATTCGATGTTGATTGTCGGTAAACAAACGGTTTTATTACCTTTTACTCGTATTGGACAAAGGCCACGTGTTCTCTGTTGTTTATCTTATTTGGCGCCAAACGTTATTAATGCATTTCGTATGCGTGTAGATACTTTTGTTCGTGTTACTAACAATGATGACTTTTTTATTTTTTTTACTTTTTTTTATTGCTTAGTTGAGTGGACGAGCTCACAGCCCACCTGGTGTTAAGTGGTTACTGGAGCCCATAGACATCTACAACGTAAATGCCACCACCCCATCGTGAGATATGAGTTCTAAGATCTCAGTATAGTTACAACGGCTGCCCCACCCTTCAAACCGAAACGCATTACTGTTTCATGGTAGAAATAGGCAGGGCGGTGGTACCTACCCGTGCGGTAGTTACGCAAATTATAATTTTGCGGGTTTGATTTTTATTACATTTATTCCTTCCCAGTGGAAGTCAGTCGTGAACAATTAATTATTAAGTACGTATTTCATTAGAAAAATTGGTACCCGCTTGCGGGATTCGAACACCGGTACATCGCTACATGCGAATGCACCGGACGTCTTATCCTTTAGGCCATGACGACTACGAACTTAGATGGCTGGACGAGCTCACGACCTACCTGGTATTAAGTGGTTACCGGATTCTGTATATATTAGCAACACAATCACGTCTTTTAAATAAGTCTTGGATAAAAGCAAAAAACTTTTTCCTGGCAGAAATATATACAAAAAAATGTTTGATTTTATATTTCATTCAATATAATTCAAGTATTCTTAATTTATTCACAATCACTTATTTAAAATTAAAGCACACATTAAACAAGGATTCGACGTAAATTTATTTTAAATGTAATTTAAATTTCTCTGTAAAGTTAAGGCGAGTAGTTAAGTATTCATAGAATTAAATTACTACTTTGAAATTAACTAAAATGTTAAGAGAATCGTGAGGAGACGTTTTCCCAGTGGTAGGTATGCAGTTCGGATCATTTTAATATTCATTAAATTTTTGGTTGACACCGTAAAAGCTAGCGCCACGAGTTCATAAACAAGTTTTATTTGGTTTTCAAATAGAATTCTTAAGATACTAAGAATTGATTTAGTCTGAAGGACTACGTGGCGAATTTTTCATTACGTGACTCAACTACACATCCATGTCTATTCTACTTATTTATTAAAAACTGTTTTATATCTTGCAAAGGAGATTTACAAAAACAAAATAATTACGATATTGTATTTTAATGTGCTTACGCAACATATCGCTCGCTACCTTTAAAAATAATTTCTGTCTGCTTGTTAATTGTGGTGGTCGTTGAGACTATTTTATAAATTAAATTCTATTCGGTCTGTTGCAAGTCAGTGTTGCACCGAGATTTGTCACATTAGATAAATCTGTAAAATTTATTTTATTTATAATTTAATAATGTACAGTAAAAGCGCGCTTCCATCATTCCCGTTTTCACTATACGCGGATTAAAAAAATGCGACCTAATATCTTTATTCGCGGCTAAGGTTTCTCTATTCGTGAATCTAACCGATACATCGATACATACAGATTGATAAAAAGGATTCCAATATCTAGGTATCCAACCGATATACTTTGTAAGCGCGTCGTCGTTAACCAATATGATAAAAAACTTCAATTATTTTTTTTTGTCTATATATGTACTTGTTTTATATTTTCCTATTTAGGGACGTATCTACGTAAAAATAAATTAAATAAATTAAATAAATTACATTAAAAAGTCCATATTCACGTGTTTCGGTACTCACAGCATATCTACGGAGCATACACACCGCGAATAAGGACCTTTTACTGTACATAATTAAATTATAAACAAAATAAACTGTCCAACACTATTTATTCGTTCGAGTATCACATAAAAGGTAACTGCTAGACTTTTTTTCTTAAACTCTTTTCAAACGTATGTTTTCTGTTCACGTCATTGTAATTTTCACGCTATTCCCATTTCTGCTCGTGAGTGGTCACACCCCGTAACGGTAGTTATTTTTAGTTATATTTATATTATTTCGAAATTCAAGGCAAGTGGGTACGCGGGTCAAACGCGATTGCCATAATATGAAACACGTTTGATATGTACTCCACGTGTACGTGCTCATCAAAAATACAAAAGTATATTCAGAGGCGAAATGTATTTTCTTCTTCTCGAAACATGGATTGCGAATTCAATTTCTACGTGCCTCTCATTATTTTTCTATTTAGTTGATTTACGTTAAAAAATAACAACAAAAAGGACAACGTCAATAATTAAGTGTATAATCTATGGTACAAAATATGTTTTACGCGTACGGGGACTTTTTGGCGGGAACGCGAGGAGTGAAGTTGTGTGATTTGTTTTATTTTGTCTATTTAGTGTTTCTTCAGGTTTAAATGTGTAATAATGGTGATTTATTAACTGTTTAATATCTGTGAAAGTGCACAAATGTGGGAAAATGAAACAAAGCTGCTGGACGTAACTTCTCGGGTTCCTCCAAAAAGTCCACTGAAAAAATCTCAGTAAATGACCACCATTTTACTGCGATTATATTTCATCCCATATCATCTCATTTCATTAAATTTCATCCCAGTTGATTAATGTCTCAAATTAATCATCTTCATTTCATTTCACTCCATATTATCATTTTTCATAAAATTAAGAAAATAAAGTCAAATAAGACATGACTTAAAGGTCTTAGTTACCAGGTCATAAAATCTCTTAAAAAAAAATTACGCGTACGGATTTTGACAGCAATGACATTAATGACAACAGTGATTTCCTATTATGAAATTCAGCAGTGTCATAGTTTTTTTTTTTTTAAATACCATATTGAAAACATCATATGCTGCGTCACGATTTTTAAAAATGAACTCTGCTAACACATCGTTTTCAGCACGTAATTCATTATAAGATCCATCAGAAAATTTAATGAATCATTTCCAAACTTGAAATGTCTATGACATTTTTGATTATTATGAAAATTTTACTTGAAATTTTATCATAAGTTGTGAAGATAATTCAATAGAGCAACAATGTACAATAATATTATTGTTTTGTTTGATCATTTCAGTCCTTATATGTATTAATGAAGTAACGCACAAAAAAGTACTTATTGTATTGTACTTCACAACCATCTATAAAAACCATTCTTAATTTTAGCATTGAGATGCAGATCTTTAACCAACTTTCCTAAAGCCCTTTTATATAAAAAAAATCTGTAAGTATTTATACCTATGAGCGCTTTCAAATATATGTTAGGTCCATACTTCTAGAATCTTCTTATGTAACAAATTGAATTTTCGTAATAAAACATTCAGATTAAAAATAAACTAATGCATTGGCATTACATTGGCAACAATCGAAAAATTCAACAAGTTCAAAACATTCAAAATTTACCTTAGTTCGATTCATAGAGGAACAACTAAACTCAGTATCATTCTTTCAGAACAGAATTTAAAAACCGTTGAGAAATTACTAAGTATGTAACCTTTTCCACCTAGTGGAGGAGGTAATTGTCAAAAAACAAAAAAGGATACGTTTAATGGTTCATGACATCATCGCAATTAAGGCGCGGACATGCAAGATAGCGAGATGCTCTCACTAAGCAACCGCTCCTGCTTATATTGAATACTAGCGACCCGCACTAGCTTCGCTTCGAAAACTGTAATTTATTATTGATTTCTCCACTATTTAATGGATGTTATTATACATATAAAACTTCCTCTTCAATCACTCTATCTATTAAAAAAACCGCATCAAAATCCGTTGCGCAGTTTTAAAGATTTAAGCATACATAGGGACAGATATAGGGACAGAGAGAGCGACTTTGTTTCATACTATGTAGTGATAAAATATGCTACTTGCCATATTGCAAGCCCGCTTGGGTAGATTCCAATTTCTGCCGCGAAGCAGTTATGCGTTTCTATTCAATGGGAAGGACATTCATTGTACAGTATAGTTGAGACATCGACCTCATGACTTGAAGTGGGTAGCGAATTTCACATTGTACAACACTGTTATGATATAACGGGTTCATGGTACGATTTTCACATATAAATAATAGTTTTTATAACATAAATAGCAGCAAAAGCTTAAAACAGTTCGTAGTAAATAGGACATCATCAAATTATAACACATAAAATCTTCAAACGACCGAAAATATCCCGTATATTTGTGCTTGTTTCTACGTATGCGTACGCCAAAACGTCGAACAGATTCTAAACACGTGTATTTTACGGTCGGCGCCTGCAGTAATGCTACACAGCTTATTGCCTGGACATTAGCAAGCTGTGACAAATTGTATCGGTCGACATCGCTGCAATGAATCACTGTTATTGTTAGACCGGAATCAGTAATTGTCGTGTTTCAGTTCAATGACCAATATGTTTGCGTACCTACAATACTTTTTACAATTGCATTGATCTTCAATCGAATAATTCATTTTTTTTTTTTGCAATTAGTTATTTCAGTGATTTTCTCGAGACGCAACTTAGTGCTCTCAAAAATATGTTGAGGATTTCGATGTATTTACAGTGTGCTTTTAAGCTTTTAATTAAATTAAATTTGATTAAAAGCTTCACGTCTCACTAGGGATTTCATGGAAGCCGGGACTGCGATTACGAATACACGGCGCCTTAGCGATGGACACTTCAATATTCGATTTTATTGGTAATCTAATTAATTCATCTCCCTCACTATCGTATCATTAATATTATATTAGACTCAATTAAATTAGGACGATTAATTAATAGTGCTTAAGCTCTTCGAAAGCTCTTTTTTTCATTATTTTTTGGCTGTCGATTATTATTATTACCAGTCAACGTGATAGTTAACCTGAACAGCGCCATTCATTGAGAGGTTGATGGTAGGACCTCTTGTGAGTCCACACGGATAGGTACCACCGCCCCGCTTATTTCTGCCGTGAAGCAGTAATGCGTTTCGGTTTGAAGGGTGGCGCAGCCGTTGTAACTATACTGAGACCTTCGAACTTATATCTCAAGGTGTGTGGCGCATTTACGTTGTAGATGTCTATGGGTTCCAGTAACCACTTAACACCAGGTGGGCTGTGAGCTCGTCCACATACCTAGGCAATAAAAAAAAATATAGATCGAAATCTCAAGTGTATTGTAATAGAAGTTTTCCCACCATTACTAATGTTTGTAAAATGAAACAAAATTAATGTATATGTTATGATGTCCAAATAGTTTATAAAAAAGATATTTCAATCCGTTGGAGACTGTTGTAAAGTATATGAAATTAAAATGATCCATATGTTGATTCACTTTATCCATTGAAAAACCAAATGCCTCGAAGGCGGTCTTTTCAATTAGTTTTCACAATTTAATTTTCATTTGCTTAAAGTGGCCTAGAGGGATTTTTTTATGCGAATATTAACTGAGTTCTATTCAGCTAAATAACCTACCGGGGCAGATTCATCTTTTTATTTGAGGATAGATACCCCTTATTTAATGTAAAAGGCGTTCTGAATGTCAATTACATTTCAATATTTGAGGTAGCCACAAATAATTTTCAATTTTCACAGGCCGTTCTGATTTCTAACAACGTATATCCCCCCTCCTTGCGTCGTATTCCTCATTGCTGAGGGTCGTGACCACCCTTTGTATCACCACGTTTGAAGGGTGGGGCAGACGTTGTAATTATACTTGCGACCTTAGAACTTATATCTCAACGTGGGTGGCACATTTACGTTGTAGATGTCTATGGGCTCCAGTAACCACTTAACACCAGGTGGGCTGTGAACTCGTCCACCCATCTAAGTAATAAAAAAAGTGTTTACTGCAATTTAGAAACGATAGTCTCTAGTCAAATAGTATAAAATCTTCTGAAAATAATTTTAATTTACACCTGAGACCTAGTTCCAATATGACAAACCAATGATTCTTGTTCACGCCGTACGGGCTTATAAGTCTATTTTTTCTGAGGCCTGGAATAATTTCTTAAATTTACCGTAAATAAATCACCCTTATAACGATTGTAATAAAATAAAATTCAATACTATAACGAAATACAATCAAATACTCTTATGAAAGAAATAAAAATGTACATAATTCTTCTGCCCTTCCCCCAGTTACCTGGGGAAGAAGTAATAATTGTAAATAGACATGCTTTAACAAAAACCGACTTCAAATAGAAAAAAAAAGATATTCCAAAACAAATTAATATACACTAAAAACAATAATCATCCTAATCGGTTGGCGTGATATTGAGTTATTGAGTTATTAATCTATTTGTCGCGCACGTACTTAATGCAAATTTAAGACTTATATGGTTTTCTCATGGATACCATTATCAAAACTGGACTAAATTGAATGGAAAAGAATAATCAAAATCGATTCACCCAGTCAAAAGCAACAAACATAAAAAAAAAAAATATACAGTCGAATTGAGAATCTTCTCCTTTTTTGAAGTCGGTTAAAAATATACGTGTAGTACAAATTCTGAACTCAATAAGATGCCTTAAATATTAATATATCATAATCTATTAAGTGCAGTTGCAATGTAATTGAGACGGCAGGATGTGTTTCATCACATCCATTGAGAAGCTTTTCATTGTAACAATGGTTTCGTTTGATAGCAGACAATTTTGAGTGCTTAGCGTATTACGTTAAGACTTATATTTGCTTGGTGAAATATACAGTAAGATTGTAGCAAAGACCTTAGTGCTGGTTAAAAGAATTAATTGAGCTTTAAATAATGTGACTGATCACTTTAGTTTTGTGTGAAAAAAAATATTTTTCCAATTGCTTGTTTTGAAGTTACAATTGTGAAATATATAAATCGAAGCCGATCAAATAAATATTAGAATTATCTTTGTATTAAATAACACCCACTATGTGTATGTATGTAATAAATAACACCCACTCTAAAATTTGTAAAAGCTTTAACGGCCGTCTGGTGTAGTGGTAAGTGACATGGTCACTACACAAGGGGGTCGCGGGTTCGAATCCCGCCAAGGGAAGATATTTGTATGTAAAATATAAATGTCTTTTCCAGGGTTATGGATGTATATTAAATATGTGTATGTGTATAATAAAAATCTTACATTTATTTCCGTTATCTGGTACCTGTAACACAAGTTCTTTACGAACTTATCACGGGACCAGTTAACGTGGCGTGACTGTTAGTAAAATATTTAAAAAAATATTTAAAAAAAAAAATATTTATGAATAAGCTATTTGTTCGAATACACAAATTTCACTCTTAAGTTATTAAAAGGTAAACTGAACGAAAAATATATTTTAAATTGAAAATCCTCATTGAAAGAAAACATTTGTAAAATCGCACGCTCGACTAGAGACATAATGAGAAAACGCACTCAGCCCATTTGCTAAATTATTTCACTAAAATTTAATAAAATGTCTGCTTTCAATTTTAGCAATGAATCCCTTAAGTACGTAAAGGTATAAAAGCTAAAGGAAGGTGAGCAAGTTCGGACGCCTCATAATTCTACCATATTTTAAATGCAGATAATATATATTATACATATCTTATATATATAAAAATGAATTGCTGTTCGTTAGTCTCGTTAAAACTCGAGAACGGCTGGACCGATTTGGCTAATTTTGGTCTTGAATTATTTGTGGAAGTCCAGAGAAGGTTTAAAAGGTAGATAAATATGAACATACTCGAAATTAAATAAAAATAACAATTTTGTTTTTCTTTTGATGTGTCCCCCGTCGGACGGATTCCTTTTGTTTCTTTTAAGTTTATTTTATACAAAAGTTTAGGACTTTTATTTGTCGATTGAGGCACTGCGAAGTTTGCCGGGTCAGCTAGTATACGATATATCAGACATACACACCTTAGTGTTGGTGTGATATGTTATCCGTCAAAAGTATATTAAAAGAGACAACGTGGAACGCCTCGTCCTCTTTTTGATTCGAACGAGGGATTGAACATTTGAATTATATTGCTACCTTTTTTCTACTCAAAATAAAAAGGGTTCCTTTGATTCGTATTTCGAGTCGGGTCGGACACGTTAATTTGTCTGCTTCGCCGAACATTTGCGTGTAAGTTCCCCAGTGACGGACACTCCTTACTGCGGAACCGCGTTCAATGAATATATTGAAAATGTTAACGGCAGAATTAGAAAAACTGTTCATTGTGAACACACCTAGTTATACAGTTTATTTAAAAAAAAATCGGTGGTCTGTAAAGTCGGCTTACTGACGGTAGTTGAACGTGACAACGATAAGAGAAAATACTGATGGAATAGTTTCATTTTTCAAAAGAAAATTTTAATTTTATTTGTTTGATAGATATTTTGTATGGACAATTGACAACACATTCACTTTTCACTGAACTTCATACTTGAAGAAAGCATGTAAATGTATTATTGTATAGCAGATGTCCACGCGGATGCATCGCTCACTCAAGTAGGAGAGAGACAGATGTCGAACGCTGCCGAACGCGGAGGCCGATTGTGCCTCTTTGTCGCTCGTTGCGCGCTCTCGCTTGCACTTCAAGCCTTAAATGGAACGCCTCAATGAATCATGGTTTTTCGTGCGTGCAGCCGGCTCCATCGAATTATAAGACGTTGTCACGTCAAAATGTGATAGTGTACGTGGTCTAAAGGGATAAACTGGCATCCTAATTTTTTCTTCCGCGAAGCACTCAGGGTATTCATTCGCTCTACTCATTCGCGCCTCTATAGCCGTAACAAAAGCAAGTTATTGTGGAAATATTTTGACTAAAAAAATCCCTTTAAAATCCAATAATATTAAACCTGTGCATTTAAAAAAGCAATTGCAACAGCTGCGAGGTTAAAGAACTCTAACAATCTTCGTGTGAGCATCAATCATTCTTTCAATTGCAAGTACATCTTACTTAGTTGAAGTAATTTGAAAAACAGTCTTATTACAAATAATTTCATGAATTGTTTTTTTTGATAAACAGAGCACAAATTAGAGGCAGATGAGCCGTTATTTTATCTGAATTTTACCAATGAAATAGAAGTTCATTAGAGTTGCTTCAATAAGACGAGGGCAATGTGGACATACATGAGTAAATATCACGCAAAATGAGATTCTATGAAAGTCAATACAGACTAGAATATAATGAAGACTAATAATATAGGGTCAGGCCGTTTTTTGACCTGTCTCCGACTCAGGTGTGGATGGCCGTTAATATTGGCACTCAGAATTTTAATAATTCAAACATGAATTTATTTTTAAATATATTTACAAACAATAAAAAACAAAACTTCGAACGGCAATTGTTTTGTGAGAGCTCACCTTAATGGCTTTAATTTTAAGCTAATCAGCATGATCGTTTATCTTCAAATACTTTTTTAAATTCAACATTTGTATATTCAACGATGCCTTCAAACTGTTGTCCTCTGCTTTGAAATTTCGTGCTGGAATCAATCGTATACAAAAGAAGAACAAGAGCACGCGGATTCCAAACAGTAAATTTATTTCACTAAAGACCGCAACTTTACCTGGAAGCTGCCGTTGCAGTAACTAACAAGTCCCCAACGAGGTAGTCATACAGTAAGTCAAATTAGACAAAGGCGAAACATAAGTTTGTTTTGTTGTAGCGAGGTTTCTTTAGTGCTTTCCGGATATTGAAGATGTTGAGTCACAGTCTAAACTGGTATACTAATTTGTGTATAGAGTTTTTTCATCGGAGTTAATCTGTCACAGTGATTTTCTGAAATTAGTGAGGGAATGCTTTGAATAAGGCTCCGAATATAAACTGTAGCTGTTCTCTGCGCCTTAGAAACTTGTTCACAGTTTTCTCAATTTTGGTAAAACCAAGTCTAGTTTAGATTGGCCACCAAACCAGAGTGTGAGTCTTTCACGAAAATGAAATGTGTAAAAATAGCTTGCTTGAACGATAAAAGAGAAATTCTTTCATTAAGATTAACCAAATTCAAAATTAGTTGCTATCTTGTGGACCATAAATTTTGGAGTACAAACGTTATATTGCTCGAGGGAGTTTCGCGTAACTCTGCATTAAAGATTTTATTTATTATTATTTTTTTAGGTTTAACTTTAATTTTAATAATTGTGAATATCAACGAATTGACACTTCGATAATTTCTAACCTTTTATAGATTAATATTTGTTGAAACAAAAAAAATCTTAGCAGTTGCACAATACTATTCATTACTCATTTCTTTCAAGGTTTGCAAACAGAAAATGAAAAGCTTGTTTAATTTTGTAAGTGCGCAATTACTTGTACAATAGAACCTAGAAATATTAACTACGCTTCATTGGTTTTGCGCATTATCAAGACCTATCTTAATCACTTATCTATTCTACTTAATGTAGCCGCATGAGTACTTTTACTAAACGAGCTGAATCAATTCTTTTCAGTGATGTCATGACTAATATGTATATTACATATTATTTAGGTTTTATTTACATCAATTTAGAAGCGAACAAAAACCGCGGGACTAGGCTTTTATGAAGTCAAAAGTACGAAACTATTTTAGTAGATTTAGACGCTTACACAAAACGGGCATAATTTATCTATATCATTAAAATTGATCATGACTTTCACAGCTGCTTTATGTTTTGCAGGGCAATGGTTTTGTCTGGCTTCTTAATTAAGTTTTCTCATAAAATATTTTCGAAAATACTAAGTATTACTAATATCTCTAAAGATTACGTTTACGAGGCTTGTTTTATGAAACTGCGTAATGACTGTTGCAGTTGTATCACTGAAAATGGACTGCGTTTTAGCTCTCTTATTGCGTTTAAGCACTGACTCACGCAGTTAGTCAAATGAATATCAAGTGACATAAAGCATTTGTTTCGTATTTTAACAACCCTCTCAAAATTTTATATTGTGTTATTATAATCTATACGAATATATAAATCTACAGTGGTTTTTACAGATGTTCCGTTATAACTAATGAACCATGGATCCGATTGACTTGAAACTTGGTATCCATGTAGAAAATACATGTATTTAATGGGTAGGCTAATATTTATATGAGTGTTGGACTCCCTACTCCAGTTCCAGGGGCGTTAATGATGAGAATCTTTGCGGGGGTGAGAAATAATAATGTTAATTTTAAATGCCCAGTGAAGCGGACGGGTACAGCTAGTCTATACTAAGTGTGAGCCGCTGCGTTCATCTACGGATACGTTTCCAGAGATCATTTTTGCCACGTACCTTCCGGCTTTGGAATGAGCTCCCTTGCGCGGTTTTTCCTAAATGACATGTCCTTCTTCAAACGAGGCTTGTGAGTATTAAGCGGTAGGCAGCAGCTTAGCTCTGTCCCTGGCAATGCTTACCCTAGTACCTTAGTACCTGGTGTTGAGACACGAACTGGCGACGCGACAAATCGCAGTCTAAGCATTTATTGCCCCAGCTCGCCAGTCACTCCGCCAAACCATATAGCACAGACGAGTGCACGCAGTCTCTCCGCAAGCACGGCCTTAAGTACACGGTGCCATACACCTCACTTAAAACGTGCTAAAATCACCACCCTCAAATTAGACTTGTAACTTTTGTAAACTGTACAGTATAAGCACATTGCTATAAATAAGTATACGTCGTAGTTTGACTCTACAAGATTTTGATTTAAACATGCAACCACATCCTCAGCATTCAACATTCAACACCCGGAATAAGTTATTGGGTCTGTGTGCTTAGTGCGAGTTTTTTTACAATCTCGATAGCGTAAAAATCAGCTCATATTTGTATGGAATCGTTTGCCTACGTTTGCCGTTAGGGGTGCTGTTCCTACTGCTTACAAAATTGGGTTAACTTTTACGCTATCGAGAACGTTAAAAAACTCGCACTAAGCACACAGATTTAGTCCACGAAGGCGAGAGTGCGGCGTTCGCCTTACGCGATTGCATTTTCGCAAGAAACGCTATACTATACGCTCGAGAACTATAACGCTTCTGCTTGGAGCCCATCGACAGTCTCCAAAAATATAAAGTTAGGGAGCTTACTTTATATTTTTAATACAATAGGAACACAACAATAGGAAAATAATATGAAATATATCCACTGAAAATATACGCGAAACAATTTGACGATTTTATGACACCCACAATACCAAATTTATTTTCTATGAACATAAACTGTATTCAATTCAATCAGAGTTTCCCTATTTGCGTATTGGGTCTTTTAACAAGACATACATTAGTTGTATATATGTACACGTGTATGCATTTAAATATGTACATATGTATAAAATGAAATTGCTTTATTTAGATCGTATCAATGTGCCCGACTTCGCCCTTTGTCTGAGTATAAAACATTTTTACCTTATTTTTACAGGTTTTACATAAATTGTTCGCAACTTTACGATCGCGTGCCATACAACTTTCTGTGGTGCTTTATGAGAACGTAATATAATGTTCAAAGTCTTTTCTGAACCTGGCAGTCAAATAGATAAGATTGAAAAGGGAAGTTGAAGTTTAAATAATAATGTTCCGTGTAGATTAAATAAAATAACACGCAATGTTTCTTTATACGAGAATCTAATTGCCTTGGTTTCATTTACAGTCAGAGTTTTGTGAGTTTTTTCCACATACTTGAAACTAGGGATGGGGTACATGAAACTTGTCCTGTTTTATAGGAGCCGGAATAACAGTACAATCAACAATCCTAACAATTTCAAGATTTGCACAATATATGAGTAGTAATCTTATACAGTTTTGAGGTATTATGCTAAAATTGAATAGCAACAATAAAAGTACCTCAAATATTTACAAGATACCGTTATAAAAAAACAAAGTAACACGTATAAAATGGATTTATTAGTAAGAAAAAATGTAGCATCCCTGTATAACTTAAAAACTCATTTTTTTAAAAGATTTATTTTTTCTGTTTAGAGAGGTTATCATATCTTAACTTTAAAAAACGAACGAAAGTGGACGTTTATACTCAAAGTGTAGATATATAAATACATAGATTCCAATATTAAATACTACTAATGATAAACTACAGGAATGAACGCATTCATGGCACGCAAAAGTACAGCAAAACCAAATGAAAACAATAATCGTTTTAAAATAAAACACTACTTAATATTCAAAATATCTTTTATAGAATTTGATTTCTCTCGGAGCCATAACAATAAGTGCATTTCAACACTTTATTTCTACTTTAACGGTTATTATAAAAACTTGATTTATATTTTTCAATTCGAAATAATAATGACAGTATTAATTTTAATGTCAGAGAAGAATCGTTAATGATAATGAAATGCAGATGATCATTCCCTGGACTTTGCCCGACACGTTCTGTTCAGAGATGCTTCAAAATCCACGGGTATTTTGTATTGAATCACGACGTACTTTCCTTCATCTGTAATCTCAGTAATCATTTTTTATATAGTTTGTTCGCAATTTTTTATACAATTACGGGCACAGGACCGTACCACAGGTATTTCACGATGCATTTTTACAATTGCATCCGGTCTAACCGGTGCTAAGGTAAGGTAACAGTTTTACGATGTCATTGGATGTCATATCTATTTAGTTTTTACGAATTTTGTTCTTATAATACAATCAGAACTAAAGTCGTAACAATAGTGTATTATTTCATAGTCAACTGTAATATATACCAACTATTATAATTCAATTCAGGAAAGAAAAAGAACTAAAACTATTCACTAACTTCTAAATTGAAACATAAAATATTTTGTTTACGTCGATTCCGCTAAGGTAAGTTTTGTTCGATTTATTTACCGGTGATACCTTTACTATGTATTATCTTACTTATTTCTGCCGCGAAAGAGTCAATTCTGATTTGAACATTAAAATCTTTGCGGCATAAACAGACCTTTGTCTAGAATACAAAAACAACCTATTTGACGATTTTATTGTTCATATTATATCTGAAGCTTAATTATGCATTGATAAATCGTTCTTAAGCGTATTTCGTTAAATCCGCGTAATAAATTCGACAACACGCGTCACCTTACTCTGAATAAATTAATTAAGTCCTATTTACGAGAAGGATTTTGTCACCCCATTTTATCTCGTAATTAACGCTCCGTGATATTGTAATATAAATGAAGGCTTTGTACCCGCCAGACATTTCGCCGGAGGCTTCGACTTCTAGCTTTGTTTGGTGGTTTAATCAAAATTTGATTTGAGATTACTTAAATTAGTATAAAAACATCCATTCCACGTTCTCGTTTACCTAAAATTTTACAACTTACCTGCAAGTTTATCTAAAATTTTCCTCAGAATACAATTTGTAATGAAAAAATATTTTTATGCGACGGATCGCTATCGGTTCATCGCAGAATATTCTTGGCATTTAATAGAATATGTTCTATTTGACGTATAAGCGAAAGGCTAAGGAATAATCTAGAGAAATAATCTCTTATTAAAGTATTATTAGGTTTAATTTGGCAGAAAATCAAAATTAAAATGAGTTTATTTATTCTGATGATCCTAGCTAGAGCAATAGGCTAAAGTTTCCAAATTATTCTATTGTCATCAGTGCTTTATATTTAAGCAAACATTTTGAACTTAATCGTAGATCTTGAAGTTCATCACAATTACAGATATAGATACATAGATAATAACAATAATAAATAATAAAATAGCTTTATTTGATTCCATAATAATTAAATAGAGCTTAATTAATTTAGTATTTAATAATTGTATTACTGAGTAACAACCATAATAAATCTACTACTCGTGCAATTTAATCTCCTTCTAATGTGGACTCTCTCAGGGTAAAAGCCTCATCCAAAGAATTCAATTTTTCCTTATCTTTAGCAGTGGTCATCCAGTGTCTTCCTGCCTTAGATACAATCTTGTATGCGTACTGAATTAGTCCTCCTCTCGTTCTCCTCTCATTCTCCTCTCTTGCTTCTGTTTCCAAAACCGTGAACGATACATAGAGAGTCACGCTAGTAAAACCGTAACCGTGTCAATAAGTTCACTTATTATTTTGTTATCGGCCACTACATACCTATAATATTCTAATGTAAATTAAATTCGCTTATCGCAATATCAAATTTTGAAAAAAAAAACATTTAAATCTTGCATCGCTTACAAAATCTAGGCTGTTACAGTATTACTTCAAATTTAAAGTTAAACGCGCAATAATACAGTTTTTACTAATCAGTTTTATTATTATTCATGTTAAGACTACATCAATTTCTTGAAACGTTAAGCCGACATTCGACAAATTATTATGACTTTAAATGTCACGAATAACTTTCATAATCAACGTTTCATTTTATTTTTAACTAAAAAATTAACGAAAACATGACCGACTGTGTTTAACGGCTTTTTTATTTCTCTAAGCGGACTGACGGCTCGTGCACCCCGTGCCTTTAAGCGGTTACCGGAGCCCATAGACATGAGCACTGTCACCTTGAGACACAAGGTCGAAATTTCAATTTCAATCATAACAGCTAACCTACCGTTCAAACCGGGACACACAGCTTTGAATCATGAGCAGATTGCAGACATGTCTTATTCATGGTCATGACCAAAACAGAGTACTGCTTCATAGACAACTTAGTGTCGGTAAATAAATAGCACTATAAGTGTTACCCTCAAAAAGAATTAAAAACATTTTTTAAGCTATTGCATAGCTTCTATTGCGGGCCTTGAGCGCGGCGACTGAATCAAGAAATTCCGTAACGAAAATAACCTGATACCCCCACTACGCCTGCTATGTAGTTCGCGTTCAACACATTCACACGTTGCGCTTGTGTAGTGTTTGTGAATAAGCGCGCGGCGTGACGTTGCACTGCCGCATGCACATCATGAAAAGTCTGCCCATCTCTCCCTCGCGCGGTCTAGGTTATAAGTGTGAAGGGGACAGTTAATGTTTTGCTTTTATTAATGTTTATAAATATAGCGTGGTCTTATTTTATTGTTGTTTTAAAATTAAATTATTATTGTCGATTTATAATTGCATAAGTTGATAAAAAATGCTATGCAATAGCTTTACCGCGGCAGTCTCCGAGTGCCACACGTGTTTTGTTTCTTTTTTTTACTCTGTAGTCAAGAGATATAATAAACAAGTACGTAACACATTTAAAGTGTGATTGATGTAAAAATAAATTTCAACTCGAAATTAGTTTCCGACAACATTGTAATAACGAAATTAGTAACAACGGAACTTAAATAAAACATGTAGTTTCCAATTCATGACGTACAGCGTAGATCATTAATTTACTCACACTTTGAAATTATCATTCGTTTTGATTGTGTCTATCAACAAAAATAATTACTCGGAGACGGCAAAATTCAAAGTGCTTTATAGGATTACACCCACTTGCATCCGATAAATAAACCCTACTTGGTATATTTTAACGTTACCGTGTTGAATATAGACACATCTGAAAATTTGTTTGATTTTACGTTATATTTTGCCTTTGAACTTGTCATTTTCTAGAATGACGGGCTCCGATTTTTCGTATTCAACGAGGGAAATAGATTACTCGGTTCCTTGGGGTTAGGGACGATGTGATCGCGAAAATTGCAGGCGCCGGGAAGACGGCTTGACTCATCCCGGCGACCCCGTTGCTGAACACAAAATATACTTTAATTTAATTGTTATTAAAGACTTTTATCGTGTAGCTCGATATGAGATGAAATATTTTTTTTTTCTTTTTTTTTATTGCCCTTGGATGCAGACGAGCATACGCCCCACCTGATGGTGAGTGGTTACCGTTGCCCATGGACTTCAGCAATGCCAGTGGCAGAGCCAAGCCGCTGCCTACCGCTTAATACTCTCCACAAGCCTCGTTTGAAGAAGGACATGTCATAGCGCTCGGGAAACACCGTGGAGGGGAGCTCATTCCATAGCCGGATGGTACGTGGCAAAAAAGATCTCTGGAAACGCACTGTGGATGACCGCAGTGGCTCCAGGTAGTACGGATGAACTCTACTCCGGTGGCGGGCGGTGCGATGGTAAAAACGAGATGCCGGTATCATCTCGAACAATTCCTCAGAGCACTCCGAGATTACGAGTGAAGCTAGTACACAGGAGTTGGATGATCGGAGGATCAACTCTACGTAACGTTTTCAATGGATAGTACAAAGTTTCAGGAACTTCTCGCGTATACTCTTCTTAAGTTTACGTAATAAATAGTCTTGATTTATAATTGTACTCGATAATATTACATAGCATAATAATATAATAACTATACACTATTCGACTAAAGACCATTTCGTTCGCAAACCATTATCGTTAAGATGAATTCTAAAGTTTAAAATGTTATTATTCATGAATAATAAAATGACAAAGCGCGTACAAAATCTTATTAAAATCTTAAATAGGGTCTTAAAAATCAATAGAAATCTCACAAAATCAGTTAATTTGCAAATAAATTAAACAGTACATCTCTTACTCAAAAACGTCTTGACATCGCAATAGGCGCCAACAACAATCTAAGAAGCATATGTTAGCAACAACTTTATGAAATGCTATCCAACTCGATTGTAAAGTGAAGCTACTAAGATTGATTTTCGGATAATCAAATGTTTGGAGTAGCCCAAAATGTATTAATGTGAGCGAAATTTTCACGGTTCGTCAATTAAATGTTTAACATTGTTAAGACCACTTGAAATCTCTGGATTGGGCCAAGAACCGATTGTATTTTATTGCTTTTGTTATTAGCACATTCTCACTCGTAGGTGAAGTACTTCATAAAATACGATTGCATTTATAGTTTCAAAGCTTTTCAATCTTAATTGGCCAACTATAATCTAGCTTTTAGTTTTCTAGAAGGAACGTACATCTTTATTTAATTAAAGAAATGTGTCGTGAATGTTTAACTAGGGCACATTTTCTGCGTAGAAGTCTGACAAATGTCTACAAACGTAGAATAATATACTGGATATACCCTGACTTTTTTTAATCAATCGATTTTACAATTACGGCAAATCTGGAAACTTCTAGATTTCTTTTTTTTATCATATACTCCAGTACAAACTTTGAACCGAAATATACCAGAATGGCTAATAAAATTAAACCTTCAATATTCCACACAGGTCACTACCACCACCTCTGTGCCTATATCTGCCGCAGGGCATTCCAACTTGGTATAGGTACCTACAACGATAGCGGCCTGAAGGTTGTGTAATCTCTAGAATACTCACCTCTAAACAAAAAGTTTTTAACACCGATCGTCCAGTGTTCTAAATTTGACCGTAAATCACTGAAACTTCAAGATTTAGATCTATTTTTAAGTATCGTGCACCTTTGCTGTTTTATTTTTAACATGTTTTATTTTAAGGATGGAGAATCAATGTTTCCATTTTTTTAAATGAAGAACACCAGGTATCATGCTCCACAAACAAAAATACAAACAGAAGAGAAAAAGGTACTGAATTGTTCAAGTTCGCCTCCATAACTTTCAAGTATAACTACGCATTATGAAAGATTGATGTTAAGTTTTAGAGAAACAAGATATCTACATAGCTCATTACTGTGGTTTCGTCTAGTTTATTCAGATCCCTTTATAAGTTATCCAATAAAACAGATAATTCGCCTATGAATAAAACTTAACAAACTTCTCAACTTGTATCTAACTTTGAAGATTTCAGCTCATGCATTTTAAAATAACTACACTTTCCATCATGTTGCGCTTAACATATTATTATATCTACGCTTCAAGACTTACTAGTAATCCTAGCGACAATTTTATGCAAGAACTTTCTCGAATATCTTTTTTTTATTTTGCGCATAACGTTTTTCATAATCCAATATCTCTGTAATCTCATTTAATTACGACGTAGTAAGTGCTGAAAATTGTTATTATTACACACCTGCAGATCGATAATAATCTTCAAGAAACCTTGAAAAATTCCAGTACAATGAACCCTGATCGCTTTGCTCCTAAAAAAATCCAATATGTATTAGTATAATAACATCTTGGACGGTTTATTAGGTTACCCAGAACGTACTGTTTCCAAGTAACTTAAAATATTATATAGATAAACGGTAATCGTAATCTATAAACATTACCAACTGAAATTCCCCGTCCACCTTAAGATATGAAGCAGCAATACAATATTATGTTTGCACAAAGCTCACGAAACCTACAACCTTATAACATTTGGAACAAGAATAATGCGTAGAAAACAATATCCTTTCTTAATCTCTGCTCAAAGCTTTCGTTTCTTCATTGTATTTTTTCGATAAATTAATTAAATTAAAGTATTTCATTCTGTACCACGTGCAGCAAGTTCAAATGATAGTATGTTTTATAAATCGATTAATTATTTTTTACTAACATTGGACATTCGTTTTATTATTAGAACGATCCATAGATAATTTAAACATGCTAATTATTTCGTACATCTTGAAACATATTTTTACTGGTGGTAGGACCTCTTGTGAGTCCGCGCGGGTAGGTACCACCACCCTGCCTATTCCTGCCGTGAAGCAGTAATGCCTTTCGGTTTGAAGGGCGGGGCAGCCGTTGTAACTATACTGAGACCTTAGAACTTATATCTCAAGGTGGGTGGCGCATTTACGTTGTAGATGTCTATGGGCTCCAATAACCACCTAACACCAGATGGGCTGTGAGCTCATTCACCCATCTAAGCAACAACAACAAAAAAATATAATACGCATTGCTCTGTCAATTAAGTATTCTGCGAGCAAAAGTCAACAATGAACGTTGCCACTTGCATTGAATGCAACGGGAGCCTCTTTTGGAATTTCGTAAAGTCGATGAACTAAATTAACCCGAATTGGTTGTCTGTCCGTCTGTATTGTTTGGAGCAATTAATCATACGCATCGTAAGCGGCTGAGGGCCACGTCCAAGGGCCGCTTCAATTTACAACAATACCGTGACAAAGTCCAGTGCAGATTAATAGCTCAGATAAACGCGATAGGTTAGCCCAAACGAAATTAAATTCTAAGCAATTGAGATAAGAAGTACTTTGAACTTAAATTTGCGTGGAACGTAGGCGTATGATAAGCCAGCTTAGTCCCAAACTATTTTCAATTTGACAAATTGTTGAGAACGAGTTTACCAGAACCATTATTTTGGCCAAAGTGAGCGGATAAATGGCCCAACTGGTTTTAAGTATTTACCGAAACCTATTGATGCCACAACATCTAAACTTCGACCTGTGTTCAAGTAAAGCGAAAGTTGTCATATCGGTCCAATGGGATCCTATTGACCTGTGGTAAGGGCTCACACGACGCCCCCCTACAAGGACGATGGACAAAATGTATTTGGACTATTTATTGTGTTTGAATATAAACATGAGAGCTTGAACGTGTGAAACAAGTGGTTTTTTTTTAAATTAAATATACCTTTTGACTGCTTAACTTCAAAACCAGAATATTCCTCATACATTCGTTGTATATTCAACAAACAAAACGTGTTTGGAGTTTTTCTAATTTAAACACAATTTAATCAAAGCATATCTCTTTTAAAGTTTTAGTTAACCTATATTTAGTCTATTTTGCTTCCGTTTAACCATAAAAATAAAATCGCTACACCTGTAGTCTGAAAATAGTCGATATTTTAATTAAAATTGACGTGCAGTATACATTACTTTCAGATGTTCGTTGAACCCAGAATCTCGATTAATTTCAAACCACACATTGTACGCTTTATTATCGAGTGTCGTTTTACCACGCGCACTCAGTGACCATTGGTTAACGGAACGTACGGAACGCTATAAACCTTTTTTCAAATCTCGTGATCCCATGAAAGGTCATATATATAACTATATATTATAAGGAGATGTCTTTTCCCGTTGTTTTCCCTCCTCAGAAGAGCAGTTATGATTAACAAACACGCTATTGATATTTGTAGAACATCTTCCATAGAAAGAAATTAGTAGTGGTACTTCCAACGTGGCTCGTTCTTTTTTTTCCTTCTTTTGTTTCTTTCAATGTCTGTATCAACCATCGGTGAGCTTTGTGGATTGGACCGAGCCTATATGCTGCAAAATGATCTTGCGTTCAGGTCAGAAATGCTATATTACTTTTATTCTGATTTCAATTTAAATTTCGATCTAATATACCTTGAGACATTATGAGTCTTAAAAAATTGAATCAACCGCTATGTACTTTTTGTATTTATAAGTACAAAATCTAATAATTTGTTTACCAAATTATAAATATAATACTAAGAATAATAGATGACTTAGCCAAACGCAGTTTCGAAATGATTTCGCTGTGAGCTATTCGCAATGAATCGCAAAATGATTATATCCGATCAATTTTGTGCTCCTCGTAATCATGATTCGACTACAATTTGTGCGAGCCCACATAAATAATGATCATGAAAGTTTCCAAATACGTTCCGAATCGTGTGCAATGGTCCAAAAAAATATACGAGTATCAGAAATCTGTTACAAGTTTCCACAATTACTTTTTTTCACTAGCAGTAAATAGCTTGATTATTTTGGGTGATTATTCAGTGAATCAGATGACGTTGTTATTAATATCAAGATCACTATATTCAACATTAAGCCACGAATTAACGAATTTTCTTCCTTTGATTCAATTAAAACATTAAAGAATATACAGACAAACCACAATGATCTTTATGTTACATAGTTATTGGTATCATTATTTTCTTTAATTGATAATATGCTTCGGCTACATGATAGACAAGTTTACACTTTCCCCTTTTAATAATAATAATAATAATAGACAGTCCAAAATATTAGGACTATCCAAAATGGTCTTAATTAATACAGAATATAAAGTTCTTTGCTACGATGCTCTCAAGTCGGTACGAAACAACATCATTAGGACGAAACTCATGGACAAAGGTGATCACGACCCTCTGACGCATCAAACAGAGAACAGAGTCCATTAATTAAATTGCAATCATTTGCTATTAGTATCATTATATTCAACCTGCGGCCATATGATCAACAAGTTTACACTTTCTCCTTTTAATAGATTTTGAAATACAAAATTAGGCAGACAAACGAAAATGATCTCAATGGTGTAGAGTACAGAGTCCGTTCACTAAACCGCGCGACCTTGCTGCCGGCGCGGCGTCTCGGTTCCCGACCTCACGCCATATGATCGACGAATTTGCACGCGGTCATTGACTCAACAGTTTGTATTATAAAGCTCGAAGAGTGCGTAATGATACGTACGGTGACCTAATTCGGGCGTCAAGGAACTTTGTGATCAAAAGTCTGGGTGTTTCACGTGGTGTGAAAATAAGCAACATTTAGTGAGGTGACAAAGAGTTCACTTGACAGATACTTACTGACCTTTTTTTATTGAACCTATTTTACTTATTGAAGCCTATTTTACTATTGTTCGCGTTGATTTCGGTTGAGAAAACCTAATAATAGCTAATGTATTTTATCTGTCTGAGGCTTAAAATATAAATGATATGGCTGTAAAAAAACAGAAAGTTTACTTTTAGTGCTAATAGTACCTATTATTTGATAATGACGTTCTTTATACTGACTACATCTATATACTGATACTAATATTATAAAAGTGTATTTGTTTATTACCCTTTCACGTCTTAACTACATAGCCCATCATAATTTTGCATACACGCTTTCAGGGGTACAGAAAAATATATTTTCATTACTATTCATTCTAAAAAAATATATAAATTTCTTGGAATTTTTTTCATAGACGCCAGGGAAGCCGCGTGTTGATGCTAGTATTTATTTAAACGTTCAAATCTTATATTCTTCTGAAATATATTTAAATATATATGAGAAAACACGTTCAAAAAGTTTCGATAGAACACTACTGATTAGCTGAGAAGTTCTTAGTATTTAGTTTTTTTTCCTACCTTTCTGCCAGTAGTCTCGAACGGCTATTCTAACTTCACCTTGACTGGTGGGTGTGCTCACGGGGCTCAGCCTGAAAGAATTTGCTAAAAACTACCCTAGCAAGAGCACCGCTACATTGAATCTACAACCAGATATGACTCGCGAACCACTGAGAAAATCCGGCGAAAAACTAAGTGTGTCGTATCTATAGTTTAGGTTGCATGTCGAGTTCGAAGAGAAGATGACTGGTGCTTCAAGGGCCTTAAAGCATCAAGAGTGTAACGAGAAGATCTGAAAGGTGTATTTTGATGATTCTTTTATTTCGCAACTAAGCGCCTTATTCAGTGTTCCACTGGATGATTATTTGTTTCCTCGCCTTTTTTGTGTTCAATTCCTAACCTGCGCTAACTGGAGTTATTTATTTCAAATGTTTCCAAACCAATATATAGGATTTCGTTTATTGGTTCGATATCTATCTCTTATATAAGTTATTCAATTTAAAAAGCCATGCGTGGTCTAATGGGCACGACGCGCTGTCTTCTCGTATCGAACGATTGTGCCAAGATTCAAATATTCTGGTATGCATCGATTTTCCTTAGTAAAGATGTATCTAATATGTGTTCATGAACAACTTTTTATATTCTTCTCATAAAGTGAATGCCGTTAGCCACGTGAGACATGAGGTCAAAATCTGAACTGTATTGCATGACAACAGTAACTATCGCACTCACTAAATAGGAACGCATGATTGTTTCGCGGCACAAATAGGCAAGATCTTGGTACTGTCAAGCATGGGACACAATAGCCTCTACCACCGTTAAATGCCGGTTGGTGATCACAGTATGTTACTATAATAGTTGGGTACCACTACCCTGCCCATTTCTATATTGAAAGGTAGGACCGCGGTCGAGCCGGACGATACAATTGAAGCAATACATTACAGTTCCTCATTTAAAATTATAACTTACTAGCGATCCGCCCTCGCTTCGCTTCGGAAACATTAAAACACACATGAAACAAAAAAATAAAAATAAAAAAAATTTAAAAAAAAGTAGCCTATGTTCATCAGGGACAATGTCGGCTTCTAATGGAAAAAGAATTTTTCAAATCGGTCCAGTAGTTTCGGAGCCTATTCGAAACAAACAAACAAACAAATCTTTCCTCTTTATAATATTAGTATAGAAAACTAAAGCTCGTAAAGTTTAGTAGAAACAATAACAAACCAACAATATTAGTGATACTCTGTTCATGGTTGTCATGGTTCCAAGCCGGTTTCGACCACGGCGACCAAATTTTTCAGTTTAATAACTTAAAAGCTAATGTCCGCGCCTCTCATGCGCTCTAATATGGCTACAGTAGCCTATATATATATACTCTGTTACATAATAGATAACTCGTTTTGTTATCTGCAACGATAAACGCTACATCTAACATTATTTATTTTGAATTGTTAGGAACTACACGACATCACTCGGGAATCCAGTTCAGTTCAATGACTGAGACGTCCGATCGTTGGCAGTCGTACACAAACGATAAAAAGTAATTGTTTCAAAGAATTTCGTAATAAGTTTCAATAATTTAAAACGAGCGAGCACGAGATGTGAGCGAGCGTTTTCATATAAAATTGGATTTTGATATTTCAAGCCGCAAAGATTTGTCTAAGCGCTTTCAGATTATTATTTATCTTATACTTCGTTCATAAAAGCGATTTTGCTTTATTAGAACTCGTTAAAGATATCGATTTTCATAACAATACAGTAAAATGAAAATAAAGTTTTTGGAACTAAGTTCCTTAGGGGACGATGCGGACGGGTACCCTAACCGGGAAGAAACGTCCGTAACGTAAGATTTTTATTAGTAATGCACACAGTGTACGACTTAACTTTGTAATAAAGTACAAAAAACAACATATTTTTTTATCATTCATTGACCACGATCTCGGAGCGTTCGTTTGCGCAATACACTAACTCTTATGCAAACAACCGTGAATGAAGTGTACCACAATAAGTTCGCACATTACCGAATGACCATGGGTTGTTGCGAATCCTCCAGTTTTATTTTCTGTATACCTCGAATAGAACTTAAGATTTATATTTTTATAATAAGGAGCTTCGTTCCTATCCGGTGTCCCACGACGCCACACATCTTTTTTTTTAAAGTTCTATCTAATAATTCTGCCAGCCCTAACTCTGTTTCAGTTTTGATTCAAGCCCTAGTCCTCTAATTTTCATTCCAAGATTCCGTGTTTCTTGCACCTTCGAGACTTGATCTGTTATGCAATAGTTGCATCTTGTACATACAAATAATGCCCATTATAGATTTGCGCGTATATGAAAAAGTCAAAACATAAATATCTTTGATTTATTAAACGAAGTGCCTTAGTAGAAAATGAATAAGTTCTTGCCCAGCGGGGTCCTCGTAATTTCATGGTGGACATCAGTTGACACAGCATTGTGAATACCACAGTGATTACTTACGTTAATGGAGAGTGTCACCACATTTAGAGGGTCTCCGTGTATACGTCGTGTAATTACGTGTTGCACGGTTAAAGGTATAGGGCTGCACGTTTTTTTCATGGTTTATTTTCCTCATTGATTGTAAAACGTAATTGAGAATTTGTGAATTATCAAAATGCAACAGATGAGTTCCTGACCGTGACTATATCACTCCATAGTATAAAACAAAGTCGCTTTCTCTGTCCCTATATCTGTCCCTGTGTATGCTTAAATCTTTAAAACTACGCAACGGATTTTCATGCGGTTTTTTTAATAGATAGAGTGATTGAAGAGGAAGGTTTATATGTATAATAACATCCATTAAATAGTGGAGAAATCAATAACAAATTACAGTTTCCGAAACGAAGCGAGGGCGGGTCGCTAGTTCGAAATATAAGAAATAATAAAAGACACAAAAAAAAACACGTTTTCACAAAAACACGTAAAAGCAGCTTTAATTAATTTTTTTAATGATCGGGAACAACTCGCACACGTTCGACGGGCCCCAATTTAGGATTCTCTGTGCTATGGATACCAAAGACTGATAAACATACTTATACATATATGTTTATATATATAATACCCAGACAGAGAGCTGTGACGTAGTAAGTAAGCATTTATAATATAAACATGTATCGTTTAATTAGGAGAAGAGTAATAAATCATACTTAGAAGTCATCAGTCGTTTCAATACCTTAGTCCCGTCCTTATATAGCGACCCTGCCAGGATCTAAGCCTGTATCCTGCCAGGATACTTATATCCGGGACTAAGGTATTCAAACGACTGATCACTTCTAAGTATGATTTATTACTCTTCTCCTAATTAAACGTTACATGTTTATATAAATGCTTACTTTCTACGTCTCAGAGCAAACAAACCTGCTCATCACACAATGTTTGCCTGATGTGCGAATCGAACCCACGACCCTGGGCGCAATAATCAAGGTCACTAACTAATGCACCACCGAGTCAGTCGTCAATTGAATTGACTCATATTTTCCTATTCTGATTAGAACATTACGATAAACCAGTCGACATGATAGCATGTTTCTTTTTATTAAAATGTAAAACTACTATATTTATAATACCAACCCTAGACCAGTTAAGCTAATAAAGGAGTGTCCCAACAACGACACGGGTTGACGCGCGCGGCGCCCTATTTGGTGCATTCCCTCTACGAAAACCACGATGCCCGTTTCTTGATGTTGCTACGAAAAAATAACAAGTCGGAATTCCAAGTCGTCTTCTGAATAGGATCTCAGTGACGTGTACTTCTTTTTTTGAGATCTACGTTTACTGGAAATATTTATTAGGTACATTAGCTTTGAAAGCGTTTAAAAAGAAAATCACAAAAAAATATAGAATCGTTTCTTGATTGAGATTCAGCTTTGAGAATTGGTTTTTGTTATTTTATAAAATTTGTTGTGTTATAAAATTGTATGCTACAGCTTACAATCTTATTTTAAGTGAATGAACTAACTTTCACGGTGTTTCCCGAGGGCTATGACGTGTCCTTATTCAAACGAGGGTGCGGTGAGTACTCAATGATAGACAGCGGTTTGTCTCTGCCCCTGGTACGGTTGAAAACCATGAGCTTTTTTTTCCTTCCTTATCTGGTAACCTAGGGGACTATACCAGCCTAACCGAATGAGTAGGGGAGCTCACGGGGCTCTAATCTGAGTACGTTGCTAACACTAGCCCTAGCAAGAGCAGTGCTTACAGAATCTACCACGGGATCGGAAACGCGACCCACTGAGAAGATCTGGCGAGAAACTCAGTGAACTATGGCTGTGGGTTAATTTACTCGCCGAACCCTTCGTCGCAAGCGACGGGCTCGACGAGGACGATGACCGGTGCTTGTGATACCTAAAAGCACAGTTAATGGATCAGGAGGATCCGTAATGACGTGCTTAGGGCGATGTCGACCTAAACACAAGTAGACAGCAGTATCCACTATTGGCATCAATAGGTACTTAACACGTTGACTGCCATGTAGGCCACCGGTGACCTACGTGGCGCTCTGAAGTAATTATATTGATTTATTTCTTCGATCTTCTTACTAAGGCGCCGGAATATCTAGTAAGCTCTGAGAAAGACGAGTCCGAAGATACTGAAATTGAATCTACTTTTAAGAGACTAATAAAGAATAAAAAATGTACAGTAACAAACAAAAGAAGGTAAATTTAGGCAATCCAGGTGCATAGCAACAAAAATCAACATAATTACTTCAGTGCGCGACGTAGGGCACCGATGACCTACGCAGTCAACGTGTTAATATCAGGTGTACCGTGAACTTATCTGTCCATCCAAGCCAATTAATAGAATACGATATTAAACTTCCCTACACATTACAAAACTTAACAGTATTAACATAGACCCGTATCTATAAACAAGTAAATATGAAGAACAGTTACCCCACTGTAATATACGACTACCATTGGCTTAATGTGATATAAGCGCAGTAGTAAAACCTAAAACGGTTCCTTCGAAAATCGTAAAAAGTGTCTTTAAATGCGGGATATTATCGCTAGTTTATGGCTATTGAAACAGGCACGTACTTAGAGGCGGCAGAGAACTCAAAATTTACCATTACAAAAACTTACCAAACACACATTCGAAGCACACACACACACACACACGACCATTCTACTTCCATTTGTCATTTCAAAATAATTTTACCAAAAAAAATTTTAAGTTAGATATGATTGATATATTAATCAATTTATTAATGCCATTATTCCACAATCATACCATTTCAAAGATGTACATTATTTGCCTTGACTATTTTAATTCCTCTTTGACTACTTCTTCAAACAAGCCTTGTGGAGAGTACTTAACGGTAGGCAGCGGCTTGGCTCTGCCCCTAGCATTGTTGAAGTCCATGGGCGACGGTAACCACTCACCATCATGTGGGTCGTATGGACGTCTGGCTTCACGAGCAAAAATAAAATAAAATTAAGTGACAAAAAAGTATCTATGTCCTTTCTTAGGCTTAATTGAAATTGCGTAGGTACGAGATTTTAAGCTTCGACCACAGGGCGATTGCTCCTATTATTAATTTCACTGAGCAACTTATATGAGTTTCAGTTCAGAGAATCAAGCTCGCTTCGTACCTGTATAGCTCATTGTTATTACTTTACTGCAGTACCTAACTAAAACTTTAAAATTACAAAAGTTATTACAGGCCAGGGGCTTTCGTTTTGTTATCACTAAAAATTTCACAACACAAAGTCAACAAATCCAACGTTTGCGTTTCGATAAATTATTCATAAAATTTATGACAGACTCATTAAATATGTATTTGTGAACGTATGAATTTCGGAACGATGCTGTGAAATATTTAAATTAATTTCCAACATTTAAATTATCGATTTATCATTCATGTGACAAAGAAATGATGAATTGTTTTAACGAGACTTTTTTGTGTAACAGTGTAAACTCTAAGATGAAAACATTGAGAGAAGAGTAACTTAATAAAATTTTAGCAGGGACGAAAAAAGCAAAAATATTGTAAATGTATATAGCAATAGCCGACCATTATGTGGGCAACCATATTGTTTGGTAGGAAAAAAGTGGTAACCTAATGCACAATACTAATAACTTCGAAGACAAAGTACAAGTAATAACGTTGAATAGTAAAAACGAAACCCAATAAAACGTGTAATAAAAATCAAACCCGCAAAATTATAATTTGCGTAATTTCTGGTGGTAGGACCTCTTGTGAGTCCGCACGGGTAGGTACCACCGCCCTGCCTGTTTCTACCGTGAAGCAATAACGCGTTTCGGTTTGAAGGGTGGGACAGCCGTTGTAACTATACTTGAGACCTTAGAACTTATATCTCAACGTAGATGGCGCATTTAGGTCGTAGATGTCTATGGGCTGCAGTAACCACTTAACACCAGGTGGGCTGTGAGCTCGTCCACCCATCTAAGCAATAAAAAAAAAAGAATAATTTACGCGTAATTAATAATGATAGGCTGTATTGGGAGCCAACAAGAAAGAAGCTATTTGAACCAAGAACCATCGTTACACATTAAAATTGAAACTTCACGAGGTAATCGCGTCGCTACGTCTATAGACTTCGGTAGCCACTAAACATAGGTACTTCAGTTCATGATCTCGTCCTAACCTATAAAGCAATACAAAAAGAACTGTAAACAATTTTCAACCGAACAGAGAATGGAATTAAATTTAAGTAAGCTAAATTAGCGATAAGTCAGTAAGCTGTTTGTTCTTAGGAAGCCGCGATAGACATGAGTGGCATGTCCGAGTGTTCAGACCGTTTCTCACGCATGCGCTTTTTGAGTATGCACGACACAAAGCACTTATTCAAGAGCTTTTCGCTAAGTCCTCCCACGGGTTTATATACGGACAGTGTGTATGGGCTTTCTTGTATAAAAAGAATGATATACAATTTATCATTAGTATATGTAACTTAATTACAGTAAGAGCGGCGCCACGACTTACTTATAGAGTATCAAAGTTGATACAGCAGAAAATGAATTTACTGTGTAGCTGTATTTACAAAGCTTATTGTATACTTTACATACACACATATAAGCCGAACAAACAAGAGAAACTCATATTTTTATAAAAAAAAGATCGTTTAAAATTAAAACGAAAGTGTGTAGCTTTCAATTTAGTAACATAAGAAGTCGCTGTGGCTTAAAAGATAAGACGATAAGAAGAAACGATGCAACTGCGCCGGTGTTCGAATCCCGCAGACAGGTGTAGCATTTTTTTAAATGAAATACTTAACTCTAATTCAGGAATGACTTCCACAATGAAAGAAGAACATCATGTAATATTTTTGTTTTTTTAATTTGCGTAATTATTACTGGTGGTAGGACGTATAGTGAGCCCAGACGGCTAGGTACCACGACCCTACCTAGTGTTGTCGTAAAACAGTAATGAGTTTCAGTTTGAACAGCAGTATTTACGTTGTCCATGACTATGGGCTCCGGTAACTATTTAACACCAGGTAGGCCGTGAGTTCGTGCACCGTATTTAAGCAATAAATAAAGATACAAACCAAAAAATACATTGCTATACATCTAATAACCACCGCTGTTTTTTTTATTCGGAAGAGATAAAATTATTTATTTGTATTTCCCAACACACGTTTATATATAAAAAAAAAACAAGCATTTGGTCTACAATCTTTTAGTAATTTTTTAATTACATCGAGAACTCTTTCGAGTAAAAGTTGGTTAATTGATCAAAGATTCCGACAGCAAATTATTGGTATTATAAAAAAATAATCGAACCAAACGTAGTTAAAAATTTGTAAATATGTACTTTTTAATCCTCTGGGAGATCAAAATTATAATTTGCGTTATTACAGGTGGTAGGACCTCTTGTGAGTCCGCACGAGTAGGTACCACCACCCTGCCTATTTCTGCCGTGAAAAAAATCTAACCTATGCATCAGCCCGCTGAGTTTTTCGCCAGATCTTCTCAGCGGGTCGCGGTTGATAGTAGATTCACTTGCGAACTAGCTGCTCTTCTGTTGTTAGGTCTCCTGTAGAGGTACTTTAGGGCATATGTAAGCAAATCCGCCCACCTGTGCTGGTGAAACTGGAAAGTCCTCCGGGCTACCAGTTATTCGTCATTCCTAAAAAACAAAAAACATGAACATCACACCGTACCTACACAATACGCAACAAGGCTCGATGCATTGCTCTTTGTTGTCATTAGATGTCATTAGCTTTTGTCATTAGATATCAAAAATAGCGAGTAACGTAACGATACAATAGTGACGACATACATAAGGCTATGCCATTTTTTGTGACGTTTGTTTTTTCGTTACCTCTAGTAAAAACGCCGGAACTAGAATTTGATAAAAAAAGTATATCTAACTATAAGATATGATCATAATTGATAAGTGAACATTTTAAAGACTGAACAAGATATTTCTAGGAAATATGGCGCTGTTAATAATATCGAACCTTTTCTCTGTGATAAGAATAAAAGTAGTTTAATTAATTAAATTAATAAAGTACAATTACATTAATGTAATAATTTACAATCACCTATAATAAGATTTACACGTATTGTTACACAATATTACACAGTAACATTAATGCGGATTGTAATTTTATATAAATCATATCCGTCATATCTGATGCATTCCGTGTAATCTATAATTCAAAAATCGTCAGTGACGCATAAAAAAAATTCAAGATGAAAACGAACTAAGAGGCGAAATCTTTTTATGGGCGTAATCTCGTCGAAACTTTTTGAAGTCGTCGTGGCCTAAAGGATAAGACGTCCGTTGCATTCGTATCTAGCGATGCACCGGTGTTCGAATCCCGCAGGCGGGTACCAATTTTTCTAATGAAATATGTACTTAATAAATGTTCACGATCGGCTTCCACGGTGAGGGAATAACATCGTGTAATAAAAATCAAACCCGCTATATTATAATTTGCGTAATTACTGGTGGTAGGACCTCATGTGAGTCCGCACGGGTAGGTACCACCACCTCGCCTATTTCTGCCGTGAAGCAGTAATGCGTTTCGGCTTGAAGGGTGGGGCAGCCGTTGTAACTATACTGAGACCTTAGAACTTATATCTCAAGGTGGATGGCGCATTTACGCTGTAAATATCTATGGGCGCCAGTAACCACTTAACACCAGGTGGGCTGTGAGCTCGTCCATCCACCCAAGCAATAAAAAAAATAAAAAAATCTTCTAAACGGGAGCTATAGCGGCTATACACATCACAACGTAAATTTTGACGCCCATCTTGGGATTAATAATCTCAAATACATTGCAATAAAACCACATTCGCATATGCCAATATACTTTTAGTACACACATATGCGCCAAAATACTTTGGAATTGAACATTATAAATTTCCTGAAATTAAGTAATATAATATGATGACTCTTCAATTCTGAGGAGCATCAATGTAAAATTTGCTTTAAAAAATCTAAACAAACAAAGCAGTTTCTTCCTTATTTTAAAATTTTCATTTTTATGACTTTCGTGAATAAGTTTATAAGCGTCGCATGTGCGTTGTATTAATCATTGTCCTTCTGGAAGAATGCAATGAACATTTCAGACTTTCCATGTACCAAAACAATAGATATTTTTTTATGAATTTACTAGCCCGCTTCGCTAGGCATTTAAAAATAACATTATTATTTATTGTCATTATTATTAGGGACTCCAACACTCATATATATATATATATATATATATATAAATATTAGCCTATCCATTAATTACATGTATTTTCTACATGGACACCAAGTTTCAAATCAATCGGATGCAAGGTTCAGTACTTATAACGGAACATCCGTAGAAACCACTGTAGATTTATATATTAGTATAGATATAGATTACGTTGGATGCATGCTGACCAATGGCGGATCCAGGGGGAGGGTCATGGGGGTCATGACCACCCCCTGAGCTGGGTCCAGGACTTAAGTGGACCATTAATTGAATATAATGATTTTATTTATATATTTTGTCACCATACAGATTTTATGTAACTACATACCTTCAATATTTAATTAATTTAATATAATATAATAACTTTGTATAATGGCAAACGTTTGGGAACGAACGCATCTAAATTTGACTATATGACCCCCTCCTGGCGCCAAAGCTGGATCCGCCCTTGATGCTGACGAGCATGCCGCCCACTCGATGATAAGTGGCTACAGATGCTCGAGGACGTGAGCTATGAACCATAGCAGATCTACTATCGAGAGCTAGTCTAATATTCTACGCAGGACGAGATGAGATGACAAACAAAATAATTATTTTATTGCTTAGATATGATCAGTGGTATTAAGTGGCTACCGAAACCCACTAACATCAAGAATGTAAACGCTGCCACTCTTCCTCAGACGTGAGTCCTAAGTCTCACTTTTATTGTCCAACAGCCGCCCCATCCTACAAACTGATACGCATTATTGATTCAGCGTAGATATTAGGGTTCCGGGTGATTGTTCCTACCTGTCATAAGATGCTCTACCACCAATAATTATAATTGAATATATTACTTATATACCGCTAGAATACAATAAAACCGATAAATTTATCGTCTAGAATGCCACGATGTCGTTTCAAATAAAGGTTTTCTTCAAGATCTATATAGTTTAAATGTTGTCTAGACTCAACTTTACGAATACTAGATGTCCCGATAGACTTTTAAAATGACAACAAAAAAATAAAGTATTTGGGTGTTGAAAAATCTAAACTTTCTGCAAGTTTCCACAACGATTTGCATGGTTAATGATTTTGTGGTTTTAAAAAGCACCTTAAGGTCATTGACCTTAATCCAATATGTGATTTTATCGATATTTTAAGACATTTTTAAAATTATGAACTTAGCTTTATGTAAACGATTTGTGGTAATACAGTAGTCTAAATTTTCTTCTATACGATTATCTGTTTAATTGAAACACAATGTCAAATTATGTCTATCATTCCACGTTATTCTTGAAAGAGTTCCAATTTATTTCAAAGTATTAACATCATACAATTTATCTTTGATCTTATGATATTTTAATAGCTTTTGTGTATTCCTATAGGACGTGTCTCACGATGTCTCTCTATTTAAATTTTCATAATGTACGTTCTTCTCCCGTATTGTTGGAAAATAACTTTTAGTGAATATGCGTTTCCTTTTGTGCTATAGTATCATTCCTATTCTTACGTTTTATGTGTATATGTATGTGTGTTTTTATAACTTCTTTAATCGGTTCTTCCAGGCTCATTCTCTGATTAGTTTTATGTTAAAGAGTTATGTTAATAATCAGTTTTTGACGTGACAACGTCTTCTATTTCGATGGAGCTGGCTGCACGCACGAAAAAATATGACGCATGCGGCGTTACCTCGCTCTGAGGCGTATTTTCTTATGACGTTATCACGTTCAACTATCGTCAGTAAACCGACTTTACAGACAACCGATTTTTATGTTAAAGATATTCTACATTCGAGGTCTGGTTACAGTTATACTTGTCTCATACCAACATAACACAGGAAATAATCGTAGCTCGGAGCCGTCGGATGCGGAATATTTATTTGATTTAGCTTAATCATTAAAATTAATTAATTAATTAGAAATTCAAATTGTAAGGACAATAATTTAATAAGGTCATCCTCGTTCATAGGAAACTCATGAATTAGACGTCAAACGAACTCATATATTATCACGGCAGACAGGAAAACCATTCTACAATAATTCCTGCGAATCGTTTCAATGGACCAACGTCACTGATACAGGAACACATGAAATTTTAATAATAACAGTTCGAGTCCATTGTTTTTTGTCGTTCGTATAATTGCATTGAACGTCATTGATACAGTGATTTGAATATATAATACATACATCCCCCATTCATCCAAAGAAGGACTCTTTTTTTGGTGACTGGTAATCTTCGTCCATATTTGGAACCCATTATATTTTCGAGGAATAACAGCGAAAGTGACGTACTTAAAACATCCGGTTTTAAAATAATAAAGAAATTATCTTCAATATATTTTATGTAAAATTTTAATATATCTATCAACGTATTGCTGTAGATTTTTGTTTATAAGCTTTTAAATAATTATAACTGATTTTACAACGACTTCGTTCGTGACCACGACAACTATACAGATCCAGAACATCGGAAGAAAAAAAAACATATAATTAAAAAGTAAAAGTGGGATTAATCACATCTAAAACTCACCAACACCGAAGTATAACCGAATACCAAATTTTTCTTTATTAATTTTAATATATATTATATATAAACGTATTATACACATATACATATATATCCAGATTTTTCGTTTAAATAAATTTCCTAAATGTAAGGATATTAACTAAGTTTGATTCCAAGAATCTGTATCCATTTTGTTTGGACTATGTACTTTAACTATGGTTTTGACACGACCCGTGAGTTATTGAGATTGGAGTTTAGTGTGAATTGTGAAGGTTTCGTAATGAAAATTGATTTCAACACTTAAATCAATCCCTCATCAAACTGACACGAAAAACCCTTTATCTAATCCCTCAAACAATATGTAACAAAATTGAATTTATTCAAAATATTAATCTAACATAGGCACATAGTAAAAGCTTAGTATAATTAGTGTGTAGTTTTATATAAATATTAGATTACCCTTAATGGATTGAACGATATAGTTTAATAATGTAAGTTCACCATCTTCATGCATTATTACAATCGATGAACTGTCCCCTATAAATAATATCAGACTTAAGTGGTGCTTTTAACTAAAATAACATATGATGAACACCCACGCGTATGCGGCCTGCTTCGAAGCTACCAATGTTTTTTTTACATTTTTTGAGACATGTATTTCTTCATACAGTACAGTACAGTACTGTACAAATACAGTAAAAAATCTAAAGAATTTCGTTCAATAAAAAGATTAACACATTTTTTCGTTAAAAAAACACTAATTAAAATTGACGTTGATTTCAAACACCGTATGATAAACACGTTATTAAAAAAAAACTTCTTAAATTCATGTTCACCAATTGAATTAAATAGTTCATAAAATACAAAACTTTTAATTATTTTTTTATAAAACCCTCGCTATTGCCAAGCTATTAAAGTTAATTTTAAATTATCAAAAAAATAATGTAAGATTTTCGTTCATTTCATTACGTGGCTACTCTACACTGGCTGTCGCGTGCAACAGATGCTCGTATCTGACGAATGATAAAACGAATTTGGCCCATTAATGATAGTTAACTGGGTTTCCGATGCTAGTACTAATGGTTGACTCAGTTAGCGCACAATTAATATTACTCCGATTATACAACTATAATATTTAGGAATGCTAGTTTTGTAGGGCAGCGTACGGTTGCCCTTGGACAACGGTAGCTACTTACTTAGAAGAATAGTAGATAGATTGATCTGCTGTGGTAGTGAAACAGAACTAAATTTCGTTAGTTATGTGTCTCTTTGTTTAAGGTGTTTTCGCAACAAGAATAAACTGGAATTAAAAATTTGCAGACAATTATGACACTATCTCTAAAAATCTACTTAGAGCTGTTCCCATGGAATTATTCAGTCATTAAATTCGTGTCTCGATCTTGGCGTAAGCACTAAGATGTTGGCAAAAATAAGTACCCACAACCCATTAACAATAACAAGGCGGCTTGCGAATTTTCTTGTAACATTTCACTTAAAAATATAGAAACAGAATACGAAAACCATTAAAATTTTTTGATATCGCTCTGAATAATTTGTATAAAAACTTTGTAAATATATTATTTGTGGTAAAATATATTGTTCTCTGCTCTACTCAAGATTTTGAACAATTAGTAGAATATTTCGTAAAGACAAAAAAATATGTTTTGGAACCCAATATTCATTTTTAATGACATTTTGGTGCTTAGATGGATGGACGAGCTCACAGCTCACCTGGTGTTAAGTGGTTACTAGAGCCCATAGACATCTACAACGTAAATGCGCCATCCAACTTGAGATAAGTTCTACGGTCTCATATAGTTACAACGGCATATTATTTGTGGTAAAATATATTGCTCTCTGCTCCATTCAAGATTTTGATCAATTGATTCTACTAATTAGTAGAATCTTTCGTAAAGACAATAAAAAAAAATGTTTTGGAAACCAATATTCATTTTTAATGACATTTTGGCGCTTAGATAGATGGACGAGCTCACAGCACACCTGGTGTTAAATAGTTACTCGAACCCATAGACATCTACAACGTAAATGCGCCACCCAACTTGAAATAAGTTCTAAAGTCTCATATAGTAAAATCGTCTCTGAAGTCGTCGTGGCCTAAAGGATAAGACGTCCGGTGCATTCGTGTTGAAGCGATGCACCGGTGTTCGAATCCCGCAGGCGGGTACCAATTTTTCTAATGAAATATGTACTCAACAAATGTTCACGATTGACTTCCACGGTGAAGGAATAACATCGTGTAATAAAAATCAAACCCGCAAAATTATAATTTGCGTAATTACTGGTGGTAGGACCTCTTGTGAGTCCGCGCGGATAGGTACCACCGCCCTGCTTATTTCTGCCGTGAAGCAGTAATGCGTTTCGGTTTGAAGGGTGGGGTAGCCGTTGTAACTATACTGAGATTTTAGAACTTGTATCTCAAGGTGGGTGGCGCGTCTACGTTGTAGATGTCTATGGGCTCCAGTAACCACTTAACATCAGGTGGGCTGTGAGCTCGTCCACCCATCCACGCAATAAAAAAAAAATAAAAAAAAATATAGTTACAACGGCTGCCCCACCCTTCAAACCGAAACGCATTACTGCTTCACGGCAGAAATAGGCAGGGTGTTGGTACTTACCCGTGCGGACTCACAAGAGGTCCTACCACCAGTGACAAAACGTTTAATAATGTTTAATGACAACAGAATATTGACGTCCTCCGATTGAAGTTCGGTTCAACGCCAGCCTTTATATCCATATTTAATGTCAATCTAACAGCCGGTGTCAATCAATACGAAAATTACGGACGGCTACATCAGAGCCACCCTCAACGGTTGATAAGCTCGCGATGACACGACACTTGTTCCGCGTGGGGTGCATATTGCGTTGCACATGACGCATAACGTATTCGAGTTACTATGGTAATTAATGACATTCTCGATGCAGAATTTATTAAAGCCTCTGTTAATTTAGTTACTAGCGGCACCCTCGACATTTAAAAAAAAAAAACAAAATGTGTGCAATTCACACGTGGTAGAAGTGAAACCTTCCAAAATTAAAATACAATTATCCTAAACGTCTTAAGTATATGTAAAATTTTGTCATTAGTAAATAATTGTAAGGTAGCGCCCTCTGTGAATTGATATTTTAATTTCACGTATAATCCTAAATTAAAATTCACTACAAGAGCTTTCATACACACGTTAGTATTAAAAAATCTCACAGATGGCGCTGTATTAAATAGTATGTATATTTCTGTCTCATTCTTTGCTGGCTTCATCCTACACATTTTTGTATTTGTGTCTCTTACCTGTCGTTTTTTCCGTTGCATCCGGTTTGAAATCACAACGATTCTAAAGAAGTTTTCACTTCAAAAGATGTATGGTGTCGTGGGACACCGGATAGGAACGAAGCTCCTTATTATAAACATATTAATTATAAGTTCTATTCGAGGTATAAAGAAAATAAAACTGGAGGTTTCGCAACAACCCACGATCATTCGGTAACGTGCGAACTTATTGTGGTACACTTCATTCACGGTTGTTTGCATAAGAGTTAGTGTATTGCGCAAACAAACGCTCTGAGAACATTCATTGACATGAATGATAAAAAAAAAATTTTTTTGTACGTTATTACAAAGTTAAATCGTACACTGTGTGCATTACTAATTTGTACGTTATTACAAAGTTAAGTCGTACACTGTGTGCATAACTAATAAAAATCTTACGTTACGGACGTTTTTTCCCGGTTAGGATACCCATCCCCATCGTCTCATAAGGAACTTCGTTCCAAAAACCAAAGCTGCATTACTGGGCTTCGATCAATGATCTCTTCGGGCTTTTGATGAGTTGAGCACAAACCCGCGCGCTTTCGTCATCCAAAATGTATCTCTAATAAAAAATCCAATAAAAATCTAATGACCTACCTTTTTTGTTTTTATTTCCCTTGTAGGCAGACGAGCATACGGCCCACCTGATGGTGAGTGGTTACCGTCGCTTATCGACGACAGCAATACCAGAGGCAGAGCCAAGCCGTTACCTACCGTTTAAAATTCTCCACATCTGCTCTTAAAACGATAAATAATAATCGTACGTAGAATTCAAAGTGTAATATACGCATACTTTATCTCGACCTAAAAACACTTCCGACTTCTAAACCATCATTGACGGAAACTAGCACAGGTTAATGGCGGGGATTCGTTAATTAATTAGTGGACAGAATAGGTGTCGTCACGCGATCTTAGATGGCGTTCTTAGCGCCCCACATTCCGAGCCACCTCATTTTGACCCGTTTCTCGGTTACTAAGCTAGGTACCTATTTGAACAAATAAGACATTAATTAAGATTACAATTATATTGTACTGGTGGTAGGACCTCTTGTGAGTCCGCACAGGTAGGTACCACCACCCTGCCTATTTCTGCCGTGAAGCAGTTTATGCGTTTCGGTTTGAAGGGTGAGGTAGCCGTTGTAACTATACTGAGACTTTAGAACTTATATCTCAAGGTAGGTGGCGCATTTACGTTGTAGATGTCTATGGGCTCCAGTAAAGTATTTTAATTAAAAATTATAAACAAATTTTTTTGTTCAATACTGCGTTAATTAACAGCCCGTCTAGAAATATTTTTGGTGACTTGCAATGTGAATTTAGAATTAGCTCGTGTGCGGTCTTTCTTCTCCTTCTGGAACTAGGTATTTGAAAAGATAAGTCTTAGGCAGGTAGCGGCATTTACGTTGTCTGTGGTGACCACTTAACACCAGGTTGACCAAGAAATGGTCATCCATTTTACCAAAAAAGTATATACTTACGTACACTTATGTGTATTGTTCGTCATATCTATTAACGCATACAGAAGATCATTGAACTTTGAATGAAATTAAGACTTTACATAAATACGATATAAAGACAATAAGGTGCGTACATACATTGTCAGTTTTTGCACTTCATTCCATATTAGTACACTTTACTGCTCACGAAAAATGGCAAAACACCAAATATATATGTGTTTGATATGATCTAAATATTGTCCATTCAATGACGCCCGTCAACATCACCACTTTAATACAAATAAGCGTACTCTTCTTAACGTATCCCCAATTGTTTGCCTAGTAAGTATGAATAATTCTTTCAATCCTGAATAGTATGTAAATATACACGGAATCGTTTTTTTTAAATAAGTCAACGCAGTGAACAATGACCACAAATTGACTTGACAGTTTTATTGTTAGATATGAGAAGTCGTGGGTTATAAAAGTTTATTTTCGCTTCGGCATAGACTGAAATTTCTAGAATATTTATTTATTTATTACACTTCATTTAAAATTTGTATTAGCGGACATAATGCCTAAGGCATTCTCTACCAGTCAACCAAAGGTAGAGCAGAGTAAATAGTGGTAGGTACAATATTATTAGAATATCCATTGGGCTACCACACCACCGACTACACCGGTATGTAACGTTAGATCCAAGCGAAGAAAATAGAATTCGTGCTTCATTTTAGGCAAACGAATTCATGACCCATTAATAATTTGAATGTTGCCACGGTTAAACGTGGGAAGTGAATCCTAGTTGGGTGTATGCAACGACCGTCCAACACTCCAAAACGAAAAAATAATTTGATGTGCAGCCAAAACAACTATGTTGATTGTGCTTAATCCTTTTTTTTAACGCTGGGGAATCTGTTTACGGATACCCGGTCGAGAGTACCTATTGTCGATTGTACTTAACCCTACCAGAGGATATGTTACGGTTATAATTAATAAAATTAGCAACAGGTTCACGAAAGTGATATAAAAAAAAATTCGTCTCAAATCGCTGTTAATAAGAGTGGCTATTGCCTAATATCTTTCAATTATTGTCACTAAATTAAGTAGCAGGTCGTAAGCTTCCATTAACATACATTTTTTTTATGATTGCTCCCGTGATTGTTATATTTTATTATGCAAAAGATCAATGACTTAACAAAGGACCTAGCAAACGGAGAATTAAAAAAAAATATATATATAATGTAGAAAACTTATTTCTCCTTTTTTGTTTGAATTCTGTTATGAAACTCAAAAGGATTCATGATTCATTTGTACGCCATTGTCAGCACACTAATTAAACGAAGAAAAAACTCGACTATTTGACAAAGAAAATAAAATTTGTTTAGGATCAAGAGACTCGTTTAAAAGTCTGTTAAAAGTTAAAATACTATAGCGGAACCGTACATTAATAATAAATAAAAAATCTTTAGTTTGTCTTACAATCAATTGTCAAGACACGAATACAATGTTTTTGTTTAATCCTATGATGAATGAATTCAATTTCGTATTTTCACTGTAGTTCTTGTCTATTTAAGCATAGTTTATCCTATTGAGTTGAAACTTTGTACTGTTTTTCACAGTACGGTGAAGGTATAATAATAGTATAGTATCAGTGCTAAAGCTTAGATTATCGCTAAGTCGTCGTGGCCTAAAGGATAAGACGTCCGGTGCATTCGTATCTAGCGATGCACCGGTGTTCGAATCCCGCAGGCGGGTACCAATTTTTCTAATGAAATACGTACTTAACAAATTTTCACGATTGACTTCCTCGGTGAAGGAATAACATCGTGTAATAAAAATCAAACCCGCAAAATTATAATTTGCGTAATTACTGGTGGTAGGACCTCTTGTGAGTCCGCACGGGTAGGTACCACCGCCCCTCCTGTTTCTGCCGTGAAGCAGTAATGCGTTTCGATTTGAAGGGTGGGGCAGCCGTTGTAACTATACTGAGACCTTAGAACTTATATCTCAAGGTGTGTGGCGCATTTACGTTGTAGATGTCTATGGGCTCCAGTAACCACTTAACACCAGGTGGGCTGTGAGCTCGTCCACACATCTAAGCAACAAAAAAATAAATAAAAAAAAAACCTTACATATAGAATCTCAGCTTGGCCAGTGGCCAGTGTGGCCACATATGAGGCCGTCAGCTCCAAAGTGACCTAACCCATATTTTTTTATAAATTTATTCTTAGATAACGCAATTTATTTAAAACATTATCAAATTTGATGCATAACCGGCCTATCCCTAGTTTGACCCATAGACAACAGATGGCTTTGTAAAAGCTTATTTTGGGGCGTATTGTTTTTGCCAACGAAGCAGTTTAAAGTAAATTCAAACCTCATTATTTCCATACTAACTATGATAAACTTAGGCTACTTTTGCGCTGACGGCCTCATATTTGTATTACTCTTGATCATTGAAAGCAACCCGCGAAGTTTATATTATTCTACACTCGAATCTTGACATTATTTATTGTGTCCTCGAAGACGAACTATTGTTTTATTTGCCATTAATCGTGAGCAATAAACGTCTCAATGAATAATTAGGTCGTAAAATAGATTCGTCCTTTCTCTCGTTTGCCATTGAGCAATAAATTATACTTTGAAAATTGAATTGAAGTCGTTTTAAACATTATAAAAAAACATAAGAAGTTATACTATAAATTTTTTTTTGACGGCCGTCTGGTGTAATGGTAAGTGACATGATCACTACACAAGGGGGTCGCGGGTTCGAATCCCGCCAAGGGAAGATATTTGTATGATAAATATAAATGTCTTTTCCAGGGTTATGGATGTATATTAAATATGTGTATGTGTATAATAAAAATCTTATATTTATTTCCGTTATCTGGTACCTGTAACACAAGTTCTTTACGAACTTATCACGGGACCAGTTAACGTGGCGTGACTGTTAGTAAATATTTATTTATTTATATATTATTTATTTATAAAAAAAAAAATCTACTTTAAAAGCTTTTGGGTGTGAATAAATACGTTCTAAAGAATGTTCTTATCTTCTTCTTAAGGACATAGGTTATTTAATTTTAATGTTTCTAATGAGAATTTTAAATGTTCCTTTACGATTAACTCTTTTTATGAAAACTCTATATTTTTATACACACCATCTGTCTATACGTTCACATTCGTTTAGCTCTGAAAATAAACGCTTTTACCATACAAAGAATTTGAAAACAGAACGATTTAATCTGTTACTGTTAATTTGTGAGTGCTATCTGGAAATTCATTGAATAAAGAAAAACAATGTGTTATAGAGAGTAACGATGTGTCAACAGTATCCTCTCTTAAAAACAAAAGTTGACTTAATTTATTTAGGTCATTATAGTGCTGATAATGAATGTGGTATTTGCTTCTAAAATCGAAGCGTCTCTTGCCTTTTGATGCTTGTGGTGGAAAAATTATCTAAAACATAAAACACTTACCATGAAAAATATTCCTTCATACAGTGTTTTTAAGTGTGAATAAGATTTGTGGTATCATGTTAAATTATATTTTGTATTTCAAAATTGATCACCAGTACGCTGTCCCTTGTACGTATGTACACGACCTAGACTAGTTGTAGCGAAAAGATTAGCTACCGTCTAGAATAGTTTAGATTAATTAGCATTCATCATTAGCGTTCTTATTCATGAATTTAAAAAATATGATACATAATTACAATATTTATTTATGTCTTAAAATTATTTAAGAAAATAAATAAAGTAAATACTTGTCAAGTAAAATAATTTCTGAGTCAAGTTTAACTTTTGTATATACACCCGTCCGGGCGTAGCTGTAAATAAAAAAATATATAAAAAAAATAGCCTCTTAGGCTACCAGCGAATAGGCAAGAAAAAAATATGTTGTATATTAATTAATTATTTTAATTTCAGAGAGGATACCTTGAAACTTTCGGATATCTGAGCAAAAGTCGACCTGAAGTTGGAAATCTTATAATGGACGGGAACGAGCAATCTTACGAAGACGATTTCCGAATCGCGATCAAAACTTTACAAGTTAGTATTATGGGTAACAAAAAGACCTTCATTAACATATTATATTTTCTGGTACAACTAAGAACCTGCAAAATAAAATGCTGTTCAGTTTATTATTTTTATTTTTATCAAGTTATTAATTTTATTGAAACTCTAGGGCTAGGCTCTGTTCACCTTGTTTCAAATATTTAATATAAATATACTAAATTTAGAAATTATTCGTGTCGAATTAAATTTTCGCTTATTTACTTGAACTTCGTTATTAAAATGCCAATTAAATTTGATTTTTTTAGGAATTCGGAGGTATTCCTGTCACAGGCGAATTAGACGCAGCGACAAGGAATTTAATGAAACAAAAGCGGTGTGGTAGACCAGACAGAGAAGAACAGGATCACGAAAATCGAAGATCGAAGAGATTTGCCGTTCAAGGAGCGAAGTGGAAACACACCAATTTGACATGGAGGTAATTTCTTTGTCTGTTTACTTAAAATTTGTGCACAGCGCCATCTATTATAATTAAAGTGAATCTCGGTGCTGACATCTAACGAGAGTTTTAAACGTTTTATTTTAGTGTTTCTATTTGTCACTAGATGGCAATACTAAAGTTTTCATTCAAAACTGATGCAACCCTGGTTAGATTTTACATAAATCGAATAGTAAAAATCCTATTTTACTTTTTTAAATCCTATTTTGCTTTTAAATCTGATCTAATTTGTTTTTTTCTCCTTTGATCAATTATCATCATAAGCTTAGACATCCCCTGTAGAATTTAGGTCTTCTTCCTCAAGGCTCACCACAATGTCCTTGTTCACCATTCTTAGTGATGGGATCTTCATACTCGATCCTGTGGACCGAATGGTAAACAGTCGACGTTGCCCTAAACACGTAATTACGGATCCTCCCAATCCATTAACGGTGCTTTTAGGTACCTCAAACATCGGTCTTCGCCGAACTCGTCGCTTGCGACGAATGGCTCGACGAGTAAATTAACACATAGACACAGCCCACTGAGTTTCTCGCCGGATCTTCTCAGTGGGTCGTGTTTCCGATCCGGTGGTAGATTCTGCGAAGCACTGGTCATGCTAGGGCCAGTGTTAGCAACACTCCCGGTTTGAGCCCCGTTAACTCACCTACACGTCAAGGAGAAGCTGAAATAGCCTCTCAAGGCTATCAGCATAGGTAGGAAAAAAAAGAAGGAAAAAAGAGAATCTTTTTGCTTTTATTTTTCACCTCCTATAATAGATTAGATCCTGCTGCAGTAATCGGAATTACAATGAAATAGAACAAAAAGAAATACGTGATTAAAATATTCCACTACCGACTTTTTACCAGACATTGAACAATGTAAATGTTCAAAAAAGTAATTTTAAAGAAGTACCGTAGTAAACTATGTACATTAGTAGATAAGGAGCGTAAATACTGCGTTTTACGATACTATTCCGAATGTTCTACTTATTTGCTTTAACGCCACATAAAATTGATGACAAATAATAGTTAAATCACGGACCTCGTAAAAGTTACGACACTTTCCTCGTGGCTTAATTAAAAGAATATGTCCTTTTGACGCCTGACGAGGTCGGATATATTTGACCAGAATAAATGAATGGAATAATTCTTGGAAAATCTTTTCATTTCATTATTTTCATTAATAGAATATACTATAATATATTTATATGCATTATTACAAATAGATATGAATAAAAAATTATTATTTATTTCTGTTACCGTAGATAGGCAAACTAATCCACATCCTACTACTAAATCACCTTACATTCAAGGGTAAGTAAGTAATGTAAGTTAGTAGTGCGTCTATAAGTAAGCGTCTTTAAGTAATAAGTAATGTGTCTTTAAGGTACGGACATTATTAATAATACCGCTGCCCTTAAAACTTAAATTGTAATTGATTTAAACTTGAACACATAATTGCTTAGCGGCAGAAATAGACAGTACAGTGATACCAACCCACGCGTGTAATGTAAAGTACCTTACCGTAGTAATTATGTAATTAAAATATGTTTCTTTGTATGCTTAATTTCCTTCGTTAGGAAAACTACTCGCAAACGCCTTACTAAAAAACCAAGCTACTTATTTTTGAGGTCACATATCTTTCAAATTACAATAAATATATTATTAATTATATCATAACGTACGTACGTCAAGAGGCATTGTCTTTCAATCTTCGCTTTTGCCTATGTACATTGATAAAATTTATTTCGTATCCAATATTACAAAAGAATGAGTCTACGTCGACAAAAATGGAATCTCCAGATTACCCAGAAATAATAACGTAAAACAAAGATTCGCATCCTTAATAAACGATTTCTAAATTCTAATTCTAAATCATTTAACTAGCGACCCGCCCTCGCTTCGCTTCGGAAACTGTAATTTATTACTGATTTCCCAACTATTTACTGAGTGTTATACATATAAACCTTTCTCTTCAATCACTCTATTTATTAAAAAAAACCGCATCAAAATCAGTTGCGTAGTTTTAAAGATTTAAGCATACATAGGGACAGACAGACATAGGGACAGAGAAAGCGAGTTTGTCTTATATTATGTAGTGATAAATAGATAAGTAAAACTGTAATCAAAGTACATATTTTATACAACGAGATTATGCTCCGATTTCGTCTTTTAATTAAATAAAAAAAAAACTTGTCAGGGTTACCCTTTTCCAGAAATCATTAGAATTCTCTAAAGCGTCGAGGGCTGTTAAATAAACGTAGGCTGCGTTCATGTTAGCCAGTCATAGCTCGTAGAGTTTATTCAACTTGATGTCCCACGAGTGAAACTCGAGTTAACCACTCGACGAGTTCGTATACGGAGCGGAAACAACCGCAGAACACGCGGATAATTTGAAAAGTTCAGAATCACCTGCACAGAGCGCTGTTTCAGTACAATTTCCTGCCGAATTAATGGTCTGTCAATATTGTAGCCCTCTATTACAGCTTGTTGTGCAAACAAGCAATAACGAGTGGCCGCCATCTTGCGGCCAGCTTACGATTATGTGTTGTCTTGTATTGGCAAGTTCCTCGACATTAAACAGACTTCGTATTTATTTTTATTTTTATAAAAGAGCATTTTCTTTTTAAATTTATGGCGTATTGAGAATCTTTCTTGTATATTGAATTTTTATAGTGTTTAACTTCGCTTCTATTGGCTACCAAATAAATGTATAAATCAAAACTTTTTGTCAAATTCCCAAAACAGAATTCAAAGAGTCACAAAACTAAAACAAGTTACTCGAAAAATAACAATTGTTTTATACTTGTTGCCATATCAAAATATTCATAATGAAATGTAAACAAATGTAAAAGTGTCCGAGAAAGCCGATAGTAATAGATATTGCTTGAAAACAACGTTATTGTTTTTGTTCTGTCGTCGACGGGTAAGTGACAGGCGCATTTCGCCTCCCGTAGCGCGATCTGCCATTGGCATTCATAACCAGACTAGGATTGTAACTGAATTTATAATATTATCACAGATACTGTCATTTAAATAAGTGATGCAGTGTTATGAGATTTGGAATATTATAGGGGCGTTACAATTAATTAGATAGTAATTTAAAAACTCCGTAGTCAGAATTAAGTCCTAATTTCATTAAGGACTTATATCGTTTTTTTGCTTGAAGCTTTTTGTAATTTGAGTCGTCTATTATCAAAGGTGGCAGGCAATCTGTGCATTTGGACAAAAAAATGTTACTGATATGTCAATACAGATTTATTTGAATATAATCGTCTCCTTCAAAGAATACGGTTCAAAACCTGCATTAAATAAAGGTTAATAGTTAACCTGTTATTTATCTAAGATGTCGTTCCGAAGAGTTTTGTGACTGCCAATGGAATACAAAGTCAATAATTCGTTTTTCTGATTTACCAATCATTGTCCAAAAGTCAGATTGCCGCCTTTGATAATAGTCGACTCATATAATATGCCGTAGGTAATTGTCATACGAATACAATTATTCTAGAGCATTTATAGGTGTAGAATGTTGTATTTGGATAAAGGCATTTCTTAAAAAAAACGACATGCGTTATTCTTGACTTTTTTTTTAAATTCAAGTCAACAATTGAGTTAAACAACTTGAAACTCATTGAAAGTCTGTCTCCTTTTATTTTTGAACCAGTTAATTATTCCGAAAAAAAATATATAAAATAAGAAAATTAAATGATGCAAGACGCAAATTTGTGGTTCGACTTATTGTGGAACCCGTACACATGGATCAGATAATCCACCCCCCCCATAACTAATAAGGATTAGAATTAACTTAATCAAAAACAGAAACTACTACACTTAATACTTATTTAAAGAAGAATCGACAATTATTTAGATAAACGCTAATGTAGAAGTCACTCAAAACTGTACAAGTAACTTTAAGATGGTTGTTAAAATTTGATTACGATAATAGACCATTATTTAAATTAGAGATAATGAATAAACTAAATGGTTGTAATAAACTAACTGACGAGCACGAACTACGACAAACAACATTAATTGCAGTCAACTCGCGCTCGCCACCTAGGGCATCGCCATTCGCCAATTGTATTGCCAGCGCTTGAAAATTTCAATAAATTAAGAAATTACAAATTTCGGTTAAATAATTTTCTTACTCTTACTACATCGATATCCATAAAAAACAACAAACAATACAAAAAATATATATAAAAATGATGAACGTGGCTACGTAGTAGTAGAATCTGAATTTACAAAAAGAATTTATGTATTATATATTATGTTCATCTAAAACTCGCGAACCGTTAGCCCAATTGATATGAAGCTTTTCGCACATATAAAGGGTGACATGACCAGTCCAATGACCATAATTACTTTAAGGCCAGATAGGTGGTACCGGTGGCAGTGATTTTTATCTGTTCAACCATGGGTCGAATTAAAATTATTTTTTTAAAAATGCATTGAACACCAACAAATACGGTATTTAGGTGAAGCGAAAAATTAAAGTTATAATATAACAAAACGACATTGCCAACATTTCGTTTAAACGCTTAAACTGCGTGAACATTTTTTGCCTAATCGAAACGAAATTAGTGCATTAATCTGGCAACATCGGCCGACACTCCCCGTATGGCATCCCGCTGCCGAGAACTGGGTCAACATTTCAATATAGGAGGCATTTCACAATTTCTATTGCTCTTTATTGCGACGTAATAAAGAGCTTATCATTCGTCTGTTTATTGTAATAATCTGAAAAGATCCGGGAGTTATCTCTCTGTTAAAGAATTCTAACTCAGCTTGAGGAATTGAGATTATTAAAGCTGTTAGATTTGCTGCTGAAATATAGAAGCCGACGGGCTTTCGTAAGCGCAAATATATGTTTAAAAAGGTCAAGATCTAATTGAATATGCAATTTCGAAAAGGGCACATGTCGCATATTTTGTCGAATACGTTTTTTCATATACATGTAGTTTTGAGGGTTACCTACTACACCCATTTTATAATAATTCCAGTAATTTTCAATTGCTAATTAACACTAAAATATAACTCAAAACTTAATATTTTAAATTTTACGCTGCTTTAAAAAATAATCAGTTTTTTTTCATTTCCTGAACATTTTACATTTTCAGAGATGTGCCTTTTTCGAAATTGCATATTCAATTAGTGAATAATACATAAAATAATTATATTTTGAATTAATGTATTATGCACGATTGCTATTGTTGCAATTCTGCTAGCTTGAAGATTTTTAATTTATTCGTTTGCTGACTTATATCTGGTAGCCGGAGTCAATGCATATGTTCAACTCGGCATACTTACGGAACGCATGGACTTACGGAAATAGACTTATTTACTGTAACTAGTGTACTGTAAACTAGGTTAGTACTAAACTACAAGTTATCTAAATTAGCAAAAGTTTCAAAATCACTTAGAGCGTGGTGCAATTCAAACTTAACTATAGAGTATGATTTCTTACGGAGAGTTTTCAGTGGAAGCCTTACTAATCTGTGCTTGAATGCCCTGAAGTGGATGTGGTGCTCTGCAGTGATTTCTAATCCGATCTTAAGAAGTAGTGGATAACACAGGCCCATCAAACTCAACAGTTATTTTGTAAAGATTAGCTCATGACAACTTATTAATGGCTTAATCATTTCAAAGAGCGTTTGGTATTACCGTAAATGAAACGCTTTCATCGTATAATTCAATTCAGAAACCCTCTCATTAATGTGACAATTCTGAATCGTTTCAATGTACCTAAAACAATTGGAAAATATCTCTTAAAACCAAAATGAGACTTGTCTGAACTCTGGTGTTCTCAATCTTTCTCTATGGTGCTGAGACGTGGACTTTGAAATCAGCTGATCGCCACCGCATTGATGCCTTCGAGATGTGGTGCTGGAGAAAGATGCAACTAATCCCGTGGACAGCATATGGGACTAACGCATCTACATTAAGACAGCTCACTATCCAAACCAAGCTCTCTACCATCTGCCTCAAATGGAAATCTAAGTTCTTCAGTAACACAGCCAAAAAGAGCGGTGACAATCTTGAAAAATTGATAGTAGCTGGCAAGATTGCAGCCAAAAGATCTCGTGGCCGCAATCCAATGCGAGGTCGAGGAAGATGACGAATACCTAATCATCCAGAGAAGGATAATGGGAGGAGATAGTCGCGACCCTCAGACACGAGGAGAATAGATCCGCTAAAACGAAATAATTTATTAAACAGTAAAATAGTAAAACTAAATACTTTATTAAATTAAATAATTAAAAATACAATTTGTAATCATAAATGAAGAAAATATTACAAATGTAGACCGTCGTTGTTCACCGTTGCCACAAAATGCAAAAAAACAAAAATGCAAAAAGACGTACCCCTGGTGGGACTCGAACCCACAATCCCCGGCTTAGGAGGCCGATGCCTTATCCATTAGGCCACAGGGGCTCCGAGCATCTTAATCAAAATTATAGATATTTTACAATAAAAAACAGAATTGCTAAATTAAAACTATGTACTTTGGTTTTATTATATAAATTATTTTATAAATTATAATTCGCCTGAGGATCAAAATTATACTTAAATCACTGATATCTCAAGGTTCAATCAATTCTTTTAAAACTAGCTTTTTTTTAATATTTGAAAAAAAATTGTTTCTAAAAAAACCAAAGTACAAAATTACAAAAAACATACAGTACATAATTACTCGTTAATTACAAAAAAGCTACTTAAAAAAGTCGTTTGTCAGAGAAGAAAAAGTTAAATGTTATATGGATGTGCTTCTATCAAATAAAGACAGCGATAACTACCATTTCAAAAAAAAACTTATTAAAATTTAAAAACTAAAAAAAAGGAATAATCAATTATAAATAAAAAAGCCTTTTAAAAAAGCGCCGCCCGAACAGGGACTTGAACCCTGGACCCTTGGATTAAAAGTCCAATGCTCTACCGACTGAGCTATCCGGGCTAGTGAGAACATGAATGAAATTATACATTACATTTGAACACTTATTTTCAGACAAATTTTATTTACTCTATTAATATATATGTACATACTATGTACGTTTGACTCTATGGTCATTTTTTGTCATAAGACAAATTTGTTTACTATATTAATGGTATCGTCGAATTAATACCAATAAATTCAACTCTCATATTAAACTACATCTTAATCGATAATTATTACGTATAATCTTGTACTCAATATTGGCTCCTCATTTAACATAAACATAGAGATTTATTGAAAAATAAAAAATAAACCACCATTTTTTTAATAAAATCTGGTCAAACATAAACACGACAATCTTTCCCACATACAGATCTAGTCTCATAGCGTTATTTATAACGCAAATACAAAATTTGCAGCGTTCAATACACACATTAATATATACTTCATTACAGAAATAATTCCTGAACGCCTCATGTCAGGTAAATAATACTTGAAAAATCGGTATCTGCCACTAAATGGGCCAACGTCATTGACCTCTCTTGTGCCTGCTTACGTACAAAACAGTCCGACGCGTGGATTTATCCAAAATCGATTCTATGCATACCGCACCTTTAGAATTGAAGTAGGTAACTAAAAATTTTAAGAAAATGATTTTTGTACTTCGAACTACTTATAAACATGTATTCTATTAGTTTATAAAATTACTGACGACTACTGCTACTGAATCAAGAAATTCCGTAACGAAAATAACCTGGCACCCCCACTACGTAGCTACTATGTAGCTCGCGTTCAACACATTCACACGTTGCGCTTGTGTAGTGTTTGTGAATAAGCGCGCGGCGTGACGTCGCACTGCCGCATGCACATCATGAAAAGTCTGCCCATCTCTCCCTCGCGCGGTCTAGGTTATGAGTGTGAAGGGGACAGTTAATGTTTTGCTTTTGTTAATGTTTATAAACATAGCGTGGTCTTATTTTATTGTTGTTTTAATATTAAATTATTATTGTCGATTTATAATTGCATAAGTTGATAAAAAATGCTATGCAATAGCTTTACCGCGGCAGTCTCCGAGTGCCACACGTGTTTTTTACTTCAGAATAGGACAAACGTTCTCTTTCCGTCTCTTTTAAATCAAGCGCATACTTTAAAGTATAAAAATCGAAAACTAAAAAAATTCAATTCGTCATTATTATTATTATTACATTTTTGACGTTTACCAAAAAACAAGGATTTTGTTTTAAGCCACTTCAATTCTAAAGGTGCGATATACATATGTATGTTTTTATGCGGAGCGATGAACACTTGAACAGTCTAAGTCGGGTTCGGAGATCTGTTCTCACTTGTCATTCGTGTATTTTCCGGTGCAAGTCCGGACGTACCCGATACCGGACTGATCTTTGCATTAGGTAGAGTCACGGTAGAGTAGTTAGAGTGATACCGCTTTTTTGAAATGCTCATAAAAAATAGCGTAACCGTAATCAAAAAGCTTTTTATTAGCTTGAATTGTATCTATAACGTAATTTTCGCGTAGATTACTTCTACAGAATTATCTAAAAGCTAAAAGCTAGGCTAAAAGTTTATGAGATCAATTTCATATTAGTTTCATTGTAACGCTATTACAATTAGTTTTATAAATTTTAATGGATAAATTGGTGGTACCTATCCGTGCGGACTCACAAGAGGTCCTATCACCAGTAAATTATTATTATCCTTCCTATTATTATTATTATTTGTTTAAAGCTACAATTATTTTATATTAAAATATTGGTTTCATAAAGTTAGATATAATATGTATGTGCAAAGAAAGAGACAAGGTGGTTTGATCAAATCCGCACCAAACCAACCCCCTTCCACGAAGCACTTCACACGGCCAATAATCGGAAACGCTGTAAGGACATTATAAAAAAATAAATCTTGTCTGAGCATGATGGTCAGACAAGATTTAATGGTTTTTCACATGTGTATATAAGTATATATTTTTATGTAAGTTTATTAAGATATAGCACCGTCCATGCTAGTTTGCTTATTCCTCTCCCTGCAAGGTTGCCTGGAAGAGATCGCTTTCAGCGATAAGGCCGCCAATTTATGTCACCGTCTATTATTTGTGTTATATGCTTACTCTGTACATGTGGCGTCAAATAAAGAGTAATATTATTATGGTCATGACCCTCAGCAGCGAGGAAGCGACGTGAGGAGACAAGTATCTGCATACAAAATGTCTGAACGTAAAATTCTAGATTCGCCTGTTTGTTTAACCGTGTTCTAAATAATTAGTTCGCGTAAATATTTATTTATTTTATTTATTTATTTATGAACACACAAAAAAGAAGACATAGTACAGAGTAACAGGAAAATTATTTTTTGTTAAAATTTGTAAAATTAATTTTACTAGAGGTCCAACAGTAGTCGAAATTCGACTATAATTAATTGGAATTGTAAGGTTGTACACTATTATGATTGTATTTTATACTTCTATAATCACAAATTTCGCCAAGACTACACTATAAAAAATATTAACAAAGACAAACCATATTCTATTCTCAATTTGACAACAGACGTCAAGAACAAAAGTTTGACAATAAATAGTATGCATGCGTGTGTGCGTCAAATACACGGTATGTAGTGTGTGTAATGTTTTCTTTATTGACATAATGTATCTTTTATGCATTATTTTAAAAACATATTAGCATTGTGCACTTCTTCTCTATACTCTCTATAAGTGTGGAAAATTTCATGCTCCTCCGTCCGCGCAATTTTCGTAAAAAGGGATACAAAGTTTTGCTTCACGTATTAATATATAGATTTATTGTAATTACTTAATTTTTTTTGTCACGTGTTTGACTCGGGGTCACCGGTTCGTTTGTCTTTGAAAGCAATCAGTAAAGAACTGAATCACGTTGCAGTATATAAAGAAAACGTAGCAACTAGTCCAGCCAATAATACATTGTTAACGCAGACGACTGTTATTGTTGGTGTAATGAAAAAGAAACCTTAAATGTTTTAATTAGAATTTATTTTTCTGTATCTTGAGAGTTTTCTTTAACAGGCTTTATGGTTTTTTTTTATGTTGACTTTTAGTAAATAAAAAATATGTGTGGTGTCGTGGGACACCGGATAGGAACGAAGTTCCTTATTATAAAAATATTAATTTTAAGTTCTATTCGAGGTATAAAGAATATAATTATTCGGGTATACATTTTTTATTATGATTTTTTTATTGATAAAAAAAACTACTTTACAAAGTTATCAACTTTATTTTATTTACAATGTTTTATAATAAATATATAATAAAAATATGTTATTTTTTGTACGTTATTACAAAGTTAAGTCATACACTGTGTGCATTACTAATAAAAATCTTACGTTACGGACATTTTTTCCCGGTCAGGGTACCATTCCGCATCGTTCCATAAGGAACTTCGTTCCAAAAGGCCCGATTAAACTCTAAAAGTAGTTTAATTGTGACGTAATAAGATTTGAAATCGTACTCAAAGCGAATAGCGCCTAGATTCTTCTTGAAATAGAATAGTGATTTGTACGTGTCCCTGAAATATGAAGATAATAGGAAATAGCGTTGTGAATGAGGAAATCCTTTGTCGTTGCAGACAAACCGTTTCCATCTGCATCCTTTATTTCATACGTAGGAAAAGTTCAAATGTTTATATGTATATTCCATTTCAACAAACAACAACTTTTTTTTTGTAATTCATATAAACTTTATCGTTTTATTTCTTAAGAATTATCTAAAAGTTTATTATTAGATCAATTTCATATTAGTTTCATTATAACGCTATTACAATTAGTTTTATAAATTTTAATGGGTGAATTGGTATTCTCCGTGGGTTGCGTTTCCGATCCGGTGGTAGATTCTGAGAAACACTGCTTTCGCTAGGGCCAGTGTTAGCAACACTCCCGGTTAGAGCCCCGTGAGCTCACCAACACGTCAAGGAGAAGCTGAAATAACCTCTCAAGGCTAACAGCATAGATAGAAAAAAAAAGAAAAATAGTAAAGTGGTAGAGTCACTAGAATTCGTTATCGATTAATATTTTAAAGCAAAATGAAATAAGCGTGTGCTAATTAATCACGTAATTGGTTTATAATAATATTAATTCAGAATTTAAAAATACTTTTACAGTTTCATTTTCGTTCGTCAATAATCCCGTTCTCACGAATCGCTTGACATCTCTAAGTCGATTGAGAGACTTCGGTTTTCGTTAAGTTATCTACGCTATATTCTATGAGAAGTGCTCTGAGATTTTTTAAATATGATTTCGACATCTTGTTATTCCAATCGCGCCGCCAGCGTTCGATGCGACTCTATCGATAATACTCACAGATCATATGATCTATGATAATACTTCTACCGTCAGCTACGGTAGCAAGGTTGCATTGGGTTAACCGCGTACTACTTACAAGGGCTATAAAAAAACATATTTGATATTAAATTTCAAACAAAATAGTTATGTATATTTAATAATTTTAAAAAACAATAATAATGCAAGCACTTTCTACACGAATCTTCATTGAGCGGTAATTGGCATTGAGTGGCCCTAGGCATTATATCCGCTACTGTACATCAAATTCAATAAATGTGTGATTTTTTTTATTGCTTATATGGGTAGACGAGCTCACAGCCCACCTGGTGTTAAGTGGTTACTGGAGCCCATAGACATCTACAACGTAAATGCGCCACCCACCTTGAGATATAAGTTCTAAGGCCTCAGTATAGGTACAACGGCTACCCCACCCTTCAAACCGAAGCGCATTACCGCTTCACGGCAGAATTAGGCGGGGTGGTGGTACCTACCCGTGCGGATTCACAAGAGGTCCTACCTCCAGTAATTACGCAAATTATAATTTTGCGGGTTTTATTTTTCTTACACGATGTTATTGCTTCACCGTGGAAGTCAATATATGAATTAAAAACGCAATATCGATTGAATTCAATACGCCCAACAGAGTTTATAGCAAAAATGGCCCTTACTTGACGACCCGTCGGCGAAAGCCCCGTCGACTGTCCATTTTTAATTGGATTAAAATCTAATTCTCAAGGAACTGAAATAACTTTTAACAGTCTAGGTACTGAGTTATATAACGTTGATTAACAACAGCCCAGGTGGTACTGAAATAGCTACACGATTAATTAATTTACTTCACGTTCGAATGAAGCCCTATTGCTTCGGTGCAGTGATGTATGCAGTATTAACTAGATGTTGTCCGCGAGTTCGTTCAAATTAGTTCTGTCGCCCAGTTTGCTGTGCCTCTCAGCTGTAAATAAATGTATGAATACTTTCACACGAATTAATATCGATTTATTAATTGGATTTAACAAAAATGCTAAATATGTATTAAACAAAATCCACTACGCTTTGAGAAGTACTGTTTGGTTTAAATAGGGTCATGCTATACTCGAAATCAAAGTCTTTATATAGCTGAATTAACGCAATGTCGTTAGAAAAATTATTTATATCCAAATACAAATTCAAATTACATACAAAATATAGCTGGAAATAATTTAAACTGGTGTTAACATAATTCGTGTTTTTTTATTGCTTAGATGGGTTGACGAGCTCACAGCCCGCCTGGTGTTAAGTGGTTACTGGAGCCCATAAACATCTATAACGTAAATGCGCCACCCACCTTAAGATAAGGTGTCAAGTATAGTTACAACGGCTGCCCCACCCTTCAAACCGAAACGCATTATTGCTTCACGGCAGAAATAGACAGGGTAGTGGTACCTACCCGTGCGGACTCACAAGAGGTCCTACCACCAGTGATCACGCAAATTATAATTTTGCGGGTTTGACTTTTATTACAAGATGTTATTCCTTCACCGTGGAAGTCAATCGTGAACATTTGTTAATTACGTATTTCATTAGAAAAATTGGTACCCGCCTGCGGGATTCGAACACCGGTGCATCGCTACAACGAATGCACCGGACGTCCTATCCTTTAGGCCACGACGACTTCGAACTATATTTTTTTGCGTAGATCTTTGAATGAGCTCCCAGCCCGCCTGGTGGTAAGTGGTTCTCGGAATACTGCACAGCAACGTGAATGCTGCCACCTACTTTAAGCCATGAAATCGGAATCCCAAGCAAAGCTGCTTCACGGCAGAAATACGCAGGATCTTGGTATTTACCACTAAAATTTCTGAACATTCTATTCATAAAAATAAATACGTACGTACGTATAAATATGTACAGAACATTTATAAATATTCTAAATATTATTATTAGCTAATACTAAGCTCAAGAGCTGAGTTCAATTAGATCATGATTTATTGTTTCCAATTCCTCGTAATCCACAAACTTACTTGCCAGTAGGCACTTGGCTACAACAGAAATACGCAAACGAGAAATTCTAAGGATTCTGTAATTTCAAAGAAGTTGCAAAGAAAAATTAAATAGGTTTTTTTTTGTTTTTGGAAAATTATTATCGACCCGATACCTCAAGGCGGCGGTCACGTTACGATGTCTATTGGCTTCGGTAGCATAACATGACACCAGGAGAGCCTTGAGTTCCTTCATACTCCAAGGCCATCAATGAAAAATATCTTTAACAACAGTAGCGTCAGCAAACAGAAAACGATTCCACGACGTACAGTCTCCTTCTTCAGCGTTGCCTCACTGCGGAGAATCGCGACCATATGTGACTTTCCTCTATAGTGTTCAGTCATGGGTGGCTTGGACCACATGGTATAGACTGCCACCAATCCCTTTCCTAACCAGATTTGACCATCTGGCTGGTGTTTTGCCCACGACGTACAGTCACCATCCATTAAATTATAACCACGCAATGTAAAAACCCACCCACCCTCGATTTGCTTCGGAAACTGTAATTTATTATTGATTTCTGCACTATTTAATGGATTTTATTATACATATAAACCTTCCTCTTCAATCACTCTATCTATTAAAAACAACCGCATCAAAATCCGTTGCGTAGTTTTAAAGATTTAAGCATACATAGGGACAGAGAAAGCGACTTTGTTTTATACTATGTAGTGATTGATACGTATTTAATAAGCCCATAAGATAAAATTTATCTTCAGTTTTAGCGAGTCAGATGATAATTTTGACTTATTGTAAAAGGATCCTCAGTTCGCTAATTATACCGCAGCATAGATATTAAAGCTTTCATACCAGTCGTCTTAAATATAGGTAGATGCCAAATATTAAAAATGACGCCATAGCGCAATCTTATTTACTCGGAAAGCAAAAGCTCGCGTTTCAAGAACAATCTATTAAGCTAGTTAAAGACGATCTATAAATATATATTTCACTCTTCATCACAGTCGTCGTGGCGTAAAGGATAAAATGTCCGGTGCATTCGTATCTAGCGATGCACCAGTGTTCGAATCCCGCAGGCAACTACCAATTTTCCTAATGAAATACGCACTTAACAAATGTTCACATTTAACTCCCACTTAAATAACATCATGTAATAAAAAATCAAATCGCAAAGTTATAATTTGCGTAATTACTGGTGGTAGGACGTCTTGTGAGTCCGCACGGGTAGGTACCACCACCCTGCCTATTTTAGTCGTAATGCAATTGTAATGCATTTCGGTTTGAAGGGTGGAACGGAGACCTTAAAACTCATATCTCAAGGTAGGTGGCGGCATTTACGTTGTAGATGTTTATGGGCTCCAGTAACCACTTAACATCAGGTGGGCTGTGAGCTCGTCCGCCCATCTATGCAATAAAAAAAAAAAAATATAAACAAAGATAGAAAATAAGTAAGTTTTGATCTGTTTTTCATGCGATTTTTTTCACCGTGGAAATAAATCATGAACATTTGTTAAGTACATATTTCATTAGAAAAACTGGTAGGTACCCGTCTGCGGGATTTGAACACCAGCACTTGCATCGTTTGATACGAATACACCGGACGTCGTATCCTTTAGGCCACGACGACTTCTGTATATTCTGTCTATAACCTATGTTCTGCCTATGCCTATTTATAGATAGATGTGCGACTATGCTGTGGCTTTGCCTCCTGCGCGTGAAGCTAGCGTAACGCTACGAGGTTACTAGCAATAGGTAGGCATTTTTTTTAAAATGCCGTAAAATCTCGAAATAAGTACCTAACACGTCTTTAACGCGACTTTCGTGTTAAAAGAATAGCACAGAGATAATAAAAAACGTACCCACGCGAATTGTAAATTTGCGTAGGGTGTTTAATGTACACATATCACGCGTCGTATTAATAAGTTTAGCTAATCTATTGCAATTGAATTATTATTCAAGTTTTAAGTGAAAAAAACTAAGATAATCCGCCTAAAAGACGTCTGATGTAGATCAGTAGTAATACGAGGATCAGAAACAAACCATTCTCCACCCTAGTCGTAGTCTCCAACAAGCGAAATTTGAGTAACTCACTAAAAGTTCCCGAAAATTTGTTGATTAAAATCCTTAAAATTACTTTTTTGTACGTCCCTAACAAGACATTTATTATAAATTGAATTCACTACATAGAAAATTTAGTGAGAAATATGACAATTCCATCACTCGACGCCTTCGCTGTCTTCCCACGTGTTTGTTACTATATTTAGGTACTTTAGAAAATATAAAATTTAAACCTAAATTCGTTTCATGAAGACGTCTCTAACATCATCGGCTAAGATGCTCATACATACGTTTATGCTAAGACTTTGTAAGTCGTGACTTGGAGAACAATCTCGCTCTTGTGCATCTGATTCCTCTGCTATTCCAATTAACGCGAATCTCTTATAGAGTTCGCAGGTTGGCTGCACGTGCCCGATCACTTGCTTGCACTTTTAATTAATTTATTTATCGGGTTCGCGAATCGACGGCGCAACTCGCGTCCACGCCCCACCCCGCCGCCGCCTATAAAACCCGTCGAGGAGAGGCGACGTCCGTCAGTTTTCTCAGGGACGAAACGGGTGGCGGTGGCCCTCTCCCTAGAAAATGTGCCGGAAGAACGAGGGTTACTTTAATTTTTAAAGTGGGTAGTCAGAATGTAAAGGGGAGATAGAGGGTCGCGTAGGGCTCGGCTGGTCGGGCGGCGGCGCTGGCGACTTCGATGACCTTGAGGTGAGTAGGTGCATGCGTGAAGGCGAGTCGATAGGCCCAAAAGCCGTACGCCCGCCCTCGCGCCTGCACTACAGCTGTTTTATTTGTTAACTCACTTTTACTAGTTTATCCTTTAATCCGGCTTCCGTTTCATTTCAAATACTCCCTATGTTTTAATCGTATTTTCGTATTTTATGTTATGTTTTAGTTAGACTTGTTCCTCTTTTTATTTCCGTTTAAGTTACCTTTTTTTTGCAATGTATTTCAGGAGCTAATAAAATCTTGAATAATTTTAATAAATAAAAATCAACGGATGAAGCTACTGAGTTCAGTGTCAGTCTATCGAGGGTGATTTTTCACAGTAGCCGATGCAGCAACCGGGCTACGATAACATTCATAATCCATACAGAGCCTACGAGGCTGCGACGAATTGAGTTACGTCCCGATATCGGGCCCCTCATAAATCGAATAAAGAAACTTTTGCACTTGTAAATGTAGAGTAAAAACTTAAACGCGATTAAGCTACGTATGTTTAGCTTATTTAAGTTCGAAATGTAGCTCCTTTACTTTCCAATTGTCCTTTTGGTCCACTTAATGCACACGGTATCATAAAAGTATTAACTCCAAATACTTTGACAAATGAAATCAAATATTTATTATGGGTCCCGTAATACAATATAAAATGTGGTAATAAATAACATTAATAAAATATTGGTGTCATAGGTTTCGGAAAAACTTTAGGAATTTCGTCATAAAATTTAGAGAATTACAAGAAACGATTAAATGTCTTATAGGTACGAAACTATTTGACTTTTATTAATTAGAAGATGAGTTATTTGCTAAATAATAAACAACGATGATAAATAATGTTTTAAGGCACAACCGCAATCTGTTAGGTATATAATCCGTAATCTATACCTATAAATCTATTAAATCTCATACTATCTTGTAGCGAAAATCAAAATGAATGATACAGTTCAGAAAGTTTCTAGTCAGAGAGCCACAAATGTAATTAAATTAGATTTACTTTAGTTATTTAACTTTATTTCGTGATTTTTGAAATCTTTCTAGAGATTTCCAACAATTAATAGAAAGTTGACATGCTACAGAATATGCTAAAAAGAAGATTAATTTTGCTGGTAGCAGGTTGTATTATCAGCACACACAGATCGATACTATCGCTTTTTTTTTTATTGCTTAGGGTAGACGAGCTCACAGCCGACCCGGTGTTAAGTGGTTACTGGAGCCCATAAACATCTACAACGTAAATGCGCCACCCACCTTGAGAGATAAGTTCTAAGGTCTCAGGTATAGTTACAACGGCTGCCCCACCCTTCAAACCGAAACGCATTACTGCTGCACGGCAGAAATAGGCAGTGTGGTGGTACCTACCCGCGCGGACTCTCAAGAGGACCTACCATCAGTAAAAATGGCTTAATGGCTTAATATGCCTGCATAACTCATAGAAACCTACGTTCAGCCTACTTCTGTCGGGAAGCTTGATTACACGACAAAGATTAATAACGTCATTGCTTAAACTTCCTATTACCAGCTTTCTTAATGCACAAAGAATTTTATGTTTTCGTTTTAAGAACAGCGATCAAATTGGCCACGGATACTTGTATGTTGGTCCCAATCTTGGTCGTTGGCCAAGTGCAAAAGCTCAGTAATTACTGTCTCAGGAGCGAGCTCTTAATTTGCTTAATTTACCCACACCAGAGGAGCGGTTCTGAGCTAAATCGTGCGATTTAATGGGATGTTTGAATGATGCGCATTGTCTTAGTCATTTCCCGTCTGTTCCGAATGATTCTTAAATGAAGATCAACTATTTATATATTTTACCGAATGAATGTAATAAGGGATTTAGACACGTCAGTTTTTTTTTTCCTACCTAAGCTGATAACCTTGAGAGGATATATCAGCGTAACCTTAACTAGTAGGTGAGCTCACGGGGCTCAAACCTGACGAAGTTGCTAACACGAACCCTAGCAAGAGCCGTGCTTCGCAGAATCTACCACCGGATCGGAAACGCGACCCACTGAGAAGATACGGCGAGAAACTCAGTGGGCTGTGTCTGAGGGTTAATTTACTCGTCGAGCCCTTCGTCGCAAGCGGATTCGACGAGAACGGTGACCGTCGTCAGCAGTATGAATATACCGAACTTCGTTAATTTGGTTAAATGAATGTTGATGCCAATTTCTCCTTAACTCTTTGTATTTAATTGAATCACATTCATGAAAGTATAATCATAGGAGTAATATCTATTAAATCAATATACTATCATAACTTAGGTGTGTATTTAATATAGTTTCCATGTAAGACAGATTGAACCTATGTAAACCAAAATCCATGATTTGGAATTCCACAAAACGCAATAGACGGTACTAAAGTATACATAAATATGTATGTACCTACACATTTTTATACTGCTATCTACTATACTTATACTTATTACTACTATGTATTTTTTTAAATATCATAGTCGGGGAGCTACACTGATCGTCCAACCGATTTGAGGCATACCTGATACAACATATAAATATCTTAACTAGTATGCCGTTGAAGGCGCGTAAACCTATAAAGTACCTTTTTTTTTCAATTCAGTCACAAATTATAACTGCATACTTTACTTTTATATTAATTTAATAAAATTAAAGTTCTCGATTACTTTATCGATGCCAAACCCCTAAATGGCATTGACTTCCGACCAATCGAAATAAATTTTCACTTAAAAAGGTTGAATATTCGTCGGGTTTTCTCAGATACTTGGGTGCGACTGTCCCGTACCAAAAATGTGACAGAGGGTCGGGTGAGATGCCCAATTTCCTTCCGAAATTACCTACCCATCGATTGTTAGGTGAACGTTCGACGAATTGGCTCTTCAAAAGAATATTTGAATAAAATTCCTGCACTTTACACTACCGCCGATAGTGTTAGACAATTTTAAAGTTGCAAATAAGTCAAATTATACAGAACAGCATTATAGCTAAAACCTACGAATGAGGAAAAAACAAAATGTGCATAAAAACGAATAACACAACATACATACATTAAATTGTTTTCACCAATTCAAAAATTATATATTTTAATTCAAAGAAAACAAAAAAATCTCCTATATTTATTTATTGATCTAAAGCCAATTTGTGTCGCGGTTATTTCACTATTTTAATGGGCTCTGCTTAATAATAGCAGGACCGTGACTAGAACCAGACCATAGATCACCTAGAACGCCTGATCGACGGAACCTTCGAGGCATTATCAGATGGATGGAAGCCTTCTTTCTTTTTTATTATGTACATAGGTGAACGAGCTCACGCCCACCTGGGATTAAGTGGCTACCTGAGCTCACAAAACGTGAATGCCGACACCCACCTTGAGACAATCCAGGTCGATACAAAAAGAATACTCTTTGAACCTCCTACAAATAATGCGAATGAAATGACACATCAAACGTTAAAACTGAATAATCCAGAAAGCAGTCTAGGACACAAAGTATTTGAAAAAATAAATAAATAGATATATGTAGGTAAATGACGATTTAAAAAAATACATTTAAAAGGTTAACATTCCACAAATAACGACTCCAGTTAGAATATTATGATGTGTCAAGCTTACGGGTGTTTGATCCACGCACGATTACCAGGCGTCGATTTTTAGTTATCACCGACAAATATGTATCAATATGTATTCGAATGTCAAAACACAGTCAAGGCTCCAATAATTTGACCATGGTTACCAATAAAATAATCTTAAAAATTGTAACAAGCAAAATCATTTATTTTTCTGTGTAACCTCTCGCCATTCCACAAACAAAACTAATTTACCGAAAAAAATTCCAGCCGGTCTAATTCAAGTTTAACATTTTTAAATAATACAATGGCTACGCTTTTGCTTATTGTCATTATAATGAAATTGCGATAAGGAAAGAAAGCAGTCGACGCAATTAAATGTGGGGGTTTCGCTTTTCGCAATAACGTTATTGATAATTGCCGGGTTGATGCTGAATTCTGTTGGCATTAGAATTATCTTAAACAGACATCCACTCGCACTCTTTATGACGATATTTTAGATACTTCAACCTTATTTGTATTCTCATAAGATACTAATTTGTGATACTTGCTGTAAAACATGATAAACTTTCCGAGAGATCGAAATAAACTTTTTGGTGTATGTACTACATAACACTCAAACTATTGTATCTCATCATATGATATGTGAATATGGATTGTTCTTAATTAAAATAAAACCTTTCAATTATAATTCGCATACGTTCCGAATTGAATGTTAAATTCATTTATCAAAAAGAACGTCGCACGTTGAGTGCAAACAATTTTAAATGCAGCACAATAAAATTGTTTGCAAATATTTATTGCTACTTCGGAATAAATAAATGGTATTTTTTCTCTCTTTATTTTATTATTTTTACAACAATAATCCTATAGTTCGAGTATTTGATGTTCTTGTTCGTGACATTTAGATTGAATGCAGAGGCTTAGGGTATTCTTCAAAAATACATAATCATATTTCACATACTTTTTCATCTTTATGTGTAGACAGACTATTCGTTTTATGTACAATAAGTTTTACTTACGTGTTTTAAACAGGTAATTTTTTATATGTATTTTAGTACATGCTGCGTTTGTTAACTTTAATCACAAAAGTACATGGGAGAGTAAATAATGATTAAAAGCAATGAAAATAATTTATAAAATACATTAAATAAAATTAGCATTAACGGTGCGGTCGAGTGTGACAAGGAAAATGAGAATTGCATTCATGAGCAACGCAATATATAAGCTAGTGTAGAAACGAATCCAATATACCTTCTAAAAATAAGTAATCGATTCAATTTATTTTTCCAAGCAAGAGGCAAATGCAAATATACATAAATTCTTTCAGACATTCGAAGGGAGGTTGCCGGTGCCACGACCGACTCAATCAAAAATGTTTACCGTTGGAGTGCGCTAGTTCAATATTTTAGCCCCTACCTTCAGCTAGCATTACCTATTCACGTCAGCACGAAACTACGGATAGTCTGACGCACGCGGAAAACAGAACACGTGACATTATGCCCGCCGAGGAGGCAATAATTCATGTTTCAAATATTGAAACCGGTTGACCGGTTTTGTATTGTCTGTATAAAACAATTATAGTTTCTTTATGACTTTGAGGAATCTCCATGGTTGTAATAAAATAGTTTTGTTTTATTCCACAAATATAATTGAACGGTCGAATGACTACTTGAACGGTCGAAGGTCACTTGAACATCTTATATAAAAATGGTCAATTATTATTCGTTCTTTTTCGTCCTTTTGTATGTCTGTCTTTTCAGAAGTCAAAAAATGTACTGCGTCGCTGCTGGTCACGTACGCCCTCGTTCCATTTATTTTCGAATTATTTTCAAATGTCTGTCTTAGTCTGTCTATGTCTAGTCATTATAGGTTTTATGTCCTGTCAAAGAGGTTGTACGCCACGACAATAATTATTGGTAAATCAATGTTATTTCATTACGAGATCAAATCATAAGTTATTTAAATTAATATAAACGCATATCTTGAAAATTTTAGTGGTGATAATTAATAAAATAATTTGCTTTAACCGTAAAAAGCTGTTGAAATAAAGTCCGAGCTTTATTCGGCGGCGCTTAGTCAGGTAACGATGTTTTACAAAGAGAAAACTTTACGTAAACGAATTCCAAAACAGATTTTTGCTGACCAAACGGGATTACGACTGGGGAGATTAAACAAAGGGGCGAATGCTAGACTAGTGAACAATGTTATAGCAAATTGGCACCCTCCGGTGGCCAACTACGAACGCTATGCTAATCTGATGTACTGCATTAATCTGACGATATAATCTAGCGATAGTGTCATCCTAATATATGTCCGGTATAATCAAGAGTTTTAACTGTTGATTACATATAACGCAAAACAACTTGTACTCTGAATAACTCCATCGGATTTTAGACATAATTATAATTAAAACTACCTTAATTCTCAAATTTAATGAAGGCGGCGTTTCGATTGCATAAGGTTGTGTTTTCTTGGTCAAAAACGACACGTCCCTCGTCAAAATAATGAACGTGAAAACCTTAAAAACAGTTTTTACTCATACGGTTTGTACCCAGTAAACAAGTCAGTTACTAGATTGAGAGTATTTGATGGAGCTCTGCCTTTAAGTAAGCTTCTTGTCGTTTTTTTTGGCAAAATTCATTGCTATCCTATTGATCATAAATAGCTAGCGTAACTCATACATAATACCAAATTTTATACTGGTGGTCACATCAACAAGTCTAAATATCAGCAATATCAAGAATACAGCCAAACCTATAATTACAACGTTAACTTATTTTTTGAATAATACGTACCTATTATTTTTATATACCTATTATTACTAGGTATTAGTATCTGTTATTCGATTAATTTATTATGCTCCTAATGTAATAAAGTTCAAATTAATCAAGAACCTACAAAACGTTGTTGCATTAAACACGCGTAAAGGTGCTAAGTCACAAACGACACATTTGTTCTCTTCAGTGTGATTGTAGTCCATTATGCATACAATTAAGTTTTTCCCATGCTTAGTTAATTAAGTTCTGAACTATTAATTAAAAACATGAACATTTTATTTAGATTAGTCTGTTAGTTTCAGTAGTAGTTTCACGCGATCTTGTGTTCTTTCCTCGTCCTATATTATTAGCCTTTATCATTAACATCAGTGAGTTGCAATAAAAAAGCGACCGTCCATTCAAATCGATTTAAAACAATTGACAATTTGCAGTATAAATATTTTTATTAGGATTACTTAAATTTGCGTTCGAGTTCACCTAGTAATAAATAATTTAAGCTGTTCTTTTATTGAAAACAATTCGAATAAAGCAAGACTATACATATTCATTTTTTTTATTCTATTTTAATATATAAAATTTGGATACTACGAAATGACAGTCTAAGCGTGCATTTTCTAAATTTTGCGCATAAAACGGAAACTAAAGTCAAATAACAAGCTCGTTAAGTTTTTCAAATTCCTTCCAACATATCAGCGCCATAAAAGTAAACTACATATACATTTAACTAGTATTTAACGATAAAATACTCGTAACAATCATATTATTTTAACTCTAATACTAAGTTTTTTTAAGTTAATATCTATGTTTAAAGTTTACTTGGAAAAGAAAATTGCGTGGAAATATAACCTTTAAAACCTTTGAATGTTGCTCGTGGAAATTTCTAGTAACAATCACTTCGTAGCGCCTATTTACGTTGGCTACAACAGTGTACACAGCACCACGAGTCTCGTAGACTGCTACGATTGCACAAAAATCGATGGCATTGTTTAAATTTTTTATTCAGATACTGGTTTAATGGATAAAATGCCTGCTCAGCTTATTCACATCGAGTGATTACACTAGATTAGGGCCCAAATCTTTTTTAGAAGTTAAAACTTATTTAGCGTCATTATAATTTGATAGTCGATGAATCGAAAATGGTATTTGAAGAACGACACTAAAAAGAGACACATTTACATGTGTAGGATTTAGCAAGCAAAAAAAGGAATTCAGTACTTCTAAGGATTTGACTTCTGCCGCGTTTGAACTGTACTGGTGTTTTATTATTAAACTTTGGATGATTAACGAGGGATGCAGTAGCAGTCTTAATGTCGAATGCATTTCCACTCGACAAAGGGGGTGTGTAAAGACTATTACGATAGATGTTCTTAATAATTAAAAATCATGTAGCAAGTACTATTTCTAGGTTAAGACGTACCTAAGACAAGCTCTCAGATGACTTCCACGATGCAGGAATATCTTAATGTGTCATAATAAAACTTAAAACGTCATAATTATAAGTTTACGTAATTATTTTACTAAAGCACCATGATTCTTGCTATTTCCAACGGCAACTACCGCGAAAGGTTATGTGTTCCTTTCATTATCGTTATCATAATTTAAGGACTAGCTTTTGCCCGCGACTCCGTCCGCGTGGAATAGTTACTTTTGAATAACGCTAAATTTTACCTCCACTTCATTTGCGTAGAAAGTGAAGATATTTTTGAATTAAAGAATGCTAAGGAGCTATTTAAACCCCTATTTTGAAACCTTCTTTATTGGTGCTCCACTTGTATTGGTCTTAGCGTGATATTATTTAGCCTATAGCCTTCCTCAATAAATGGGTTATCTAGCACGGAAAAAAAATTTCAAATCGGATCAGTAGTTCCTGAGATTAGCGCGTTCAAACAAACAAACTCTTCAGCTTTATATTATTAGTATAGATAGCAAAAACAACATGGTAAATTTTATAATTTATATTTTTAATTTATAAAAAATACAACCGAGATTTTGATTTTGTTGTTGTCTACAAACTCCTGCAAACATTCACTTACCAGCAATAACGGTTATTTTACTGTTTATATTTCATAAGTATACGGGACTTCAATTTTGACATGTTCGTTAAAATTCGAACTCATTCACCGCTATCAGACGACACACGAAACGATTCCTGATGTCAGATGTTGCCTGACCGTTCTCGGTTTCGAATCATTTTGAGAGCCTTTTTTATCCTATCATAACCCCGTTTTCAATTTCTAGCGGCACCATAGACGGGACTCAGATTGCCGCGTAAAATTCCCGTAAACATTTGAGAGGCTATGGAACGATTGTTCGCCACTGTACTTGATTTATAACTGTGAATACTGTTAAAAGGTAAAATATTTTATGAGCATGCGATGAACGCGAGTCTTTATTATCATTTATGTTTCAAGAGGAGGGCTTTTTTAAATAACGAAATTTTCAATTTACCCTTGTACAGTCAACTGCAGAAATCTATTATTACTTCACAGATCGATGAATGTACACTTGCGTTCAATTAGATTAAATATGTTATATGGCGTTAGTGGTTTTTTACTCTAATCTTCATAATCAAATTTAAAAGTTAATTATAATCATTTGTTTGTGAGGTCTTTTGTTTGTATTCTAAACGTTCGCGCGTCGCAGCGCTTCTCATCCCATTCAGTTGAAACTTTATAGTTGTTGTTGGCATTTCAAACCGAGTACGGTAGATAGTTTTTGAGCCGTTACCACATTCATCATTGTGTTTCGTACTTTTACAGCAAATTGTTGAAGACTCATCATCATAATTATTATTTCGTAATATAAAACTGACTTGGTGCAGTAGTTAGCGGACCAGACTATTGCGCCGAGGGTCGTGGGTTCGATTCCCACATCGGTATTGATTATATATCTATATTAACGTATATAAGTATGTATGCCAGACTCTGGTACCTATAACACAGGAAATCTTAATCTTGGGTCGGATGACCGTGTGTAATTTGTACTTAGTTTTTTGTTATTTATTTATTTAAAAAAAACAATTAAAACACAACAAAGTTTTATTCTTATTCATTATTTCAATCCTGTAATACCGTTTTATTGTGTGATTCAAACTGCGGGTCTTACTTGCCGGCATCATATAGCATCACGTATCTATACGACAGCATTCGCTTTATCACCGGAGTATAACTTTTTATTTTACAACCGCAGCTAAGGTTTTTTGTTTCCCTATTTTCATCACTGTTACGGCGCGTGACGCCCATGAATTGGCGCAGTGTGATTACAAATTTAAGTCGTCGCAGCTAATATGAATGACAACGGGTCGACCTACTCGACATTCATTTCCCTTGGCGCACCTCTCTTATAATAACTTACACGGTAACTTCGCCTTGAGGCACGAACCGTATACACTCGTATGCAAAACCGTCTTTGTGGATGCCGATACACTCATTCTCGGGCCTCAAAACTGTGCTTACAAAAATAACATATTAATAAACCAATTTTGTTCGTAGCTCGGGTAGGAAATAAAAAGAAACTTTCTTCCCGTAAGTTACATTAAGATCCCCAGATAACACCCATCTCGACGTAATAACATACATTCGGTACCTTCATTTCGGGCCCGATTTTTCAATGGCGCGAAATTACGTTTAGATTACAATTCTCGGCGTTTCAATCGCGAGCAAACAAATTTTATACATATCTGATGAAGGTGTAGAATTTGGCACCCTATAATCCAGATTCGACCCTTGAATGCGAGCGAACGAACGCGCGGTCGAGGTTTTAGAGTGGCCCTTCAATCAGCCCTTCCTCGGGGCGCCGGGTGGAGGGGTAGCGATGCCAGGGCACGAGGACCTTTGAGCTACAGGCTCTTTGACACGAGCCACTGGCGCACTCTTCAAGTAATGATTCATTCTGCTGATGAGTGACGTCGCTAATGCGCCAGCCTGCGATCTTTGTTTTCAGATTAATACAAGTTCACTTCATACTGTTTTAAAATTTGTTAATAATTAATGTCAAACTATTTTTTTCCTCTAAAATTATAAGTCATCGAAACGTTCTATTATTAAATAAGATTGTGTATTATATAAACACAATGTTCGTTATATTCGGCTTATTAAGAAAGCTAACCAATATAAATTAATTCGATCGATTCGAATAATTCCATTATAGCTGTAGCTTTTAAAACGAAACTGTAATCAGTCTGTAATTGTTCAAATCTATAAACCAAACTTTAGTCATGTAAAAATACCAAGTTAAAAGCCTAATTAAGTAATAACGACCAATTAACATTTTTTCTCGTTGGCCGCCGACATGTTTTTTTTATAATAATTTTAACTTTTCAGTAATAATTGTTTTAATCTGCAAAAAAATCCAATTAAAAGTTTTGTGTCTCTTCTGAAGCTCGGTTTGCAGTGAGCCACTCTTTTTTTAATTCTTTATTTTAATTTCTTTCACGTTTCGGAACGAAACGATCCACCGTTGGTTTTTAAAAAGGTTGAAATTCGGTTACGGCCTTTGCCATGATTAAAATTTCAAACGTGGCTTACTCGCTACTTTTTTTTAAATCAGTATAAATATTCAGAGTTTGCAATTTAAGCCATATTTAAATTTTATTAACCTTAACATTAATTATGGCAATTTTTTTTTTGTTTTTCAGATTCAGAATTTTCCAAAATAAAAATCTTCTTTTTTCTTTTTTTTTTTATTGCTTAGATGGGTGGACGAGCTCACAGCCCACCTGGTGTTAAGTGGTTACTGGAGCCCATAGACATCCACAACGTAAATGCGCCACCCACCTTGAGATATAAGTTCTAAGGTCTCAGTATAGTTACAACGGCTGGCCCACCCTTCAAACCGAAACGCATTAATTACTGCTTCACGGCAGAAATAGGCAGGGCGGTGGTACCCACCCGCGCGGACTCACAAGAGGTCCTACCACCAGTAATTACGCAAATTATAATTTTGCGGGTTTCATTTTTATTACACGATGTTATTCCTTCACCGTGGAAGTCAATCGTCAACATTTGTTGAGTACGTATTTCATTAAAAAAATTGGTACCCGCCTGAGATTCGAACATCGGTGCATCGCTCAACACGAATGCACCGGACGTCTTATCCGTTAGGCCACGACGACTACTAGAAAAGAAAAATAAAATACAATAAGTCTTGATAAAAAAAATACAATAAGCGTTTATTCGAATAAAACAATACAGCACTATTGAGATTTAAATGAGATCTGAAGGTATAATCATATAGCCGGGTTCCTTAAGTTACCGACAAACCAAACCTTTGTATACGTACAAAATAATTTTATTAAGGATTCAGTACAAGTTGGATTTCTGTTTTTCAATATTTCCTTATTCTCGGCATAACGAGGACGCAATATAATGTATTCAGTTGATATAAAGGCGAGTCGTTATCATGTCAAAGAAACTATCGCATTACCGGACTCAAAGACTGCGGTTTGTTTGATCTCAACGAGTGATGCGTTCGATACCTTGTAATTTTATATTTCAACATATAATATAATAATCATATACAGAAAATTTTTGTCTGTTTGCCCGTTTATTTCGTATGTTTGAACGAATCTTCACGACGGTAAATTTAAATCGACCAAATGTGTATTTTTGCGTAATCTTTAGGTATTCATTTTTTATTCTTTGCGTATTAATTTTACGTAATTGTCGCGTATTATAAGCCTTGCCCGTAGGTACCGCTCTTTTGTCTATTTCTGCCAAAAAACATAAGGCGTTTCGGTTTTAAATATGGAATAGCTCATGCATGTTGAATGTCGATATTCACGTCATGATGTCTACGGACTGTCGGAATCAATTAAGTTAAGATGGAGCTCGTCCACCGTTCTAATGCAAAATACTACATAAGCAATACATTTAAGTACGAAATCTAATCTAAATAAACGGTTGTTATGCCTTTGGATTTCGAGAATCCATTATTTTGTTTCTTAACGAAATACAATTTTTAAAAAACTCGTCTTATTGTTAAATTGACGTTATGAGTACCATGACGTATATGGATCACTAAGGCCCGTTTCTTGGTGAGTGAATCCTTTAGTTCAGTTTTTATTGATATTTATATAGTTGTTAGCTGTGAAGAGACGCTCATGCGAACGGCAGTCCAGTTTACCATATTCTTATTGGTATTATGTAGTTGTCGAAGTTAATGGACATAAATATATAATTTAATGTACAACAAAGTATATATGTATGTATATAATGTAAGGAGACGGTTCTCGCATCAAAATACTACTCTTTTAAAGTTAAAGCGTGTCCCGAGTAACATAGCACCAGTATCCAACAAGTAAATCTATACAGCAGAAAGAAAAGACCCACAAATATTAGATGCGTTCGAAACAAAAAATATATTTACAAACCAACTTAAATGCTCAGAGGACAACTCGTAATTAAATTATAATATTATGATTTCAGTCTCCATTCACATTTCAAAGTATCGATAAATACATAATTTGGAATCGAAGAAAACAATACTTAAAAGAACCCGTAAAGATAAAAGCAGCGCATATACTTACTATTAAACTCTGAAACCTCACCGGTTGAAATGCATACAGACTGCACGGGAAAATATGAAGTAGCATTTCCATAACACATTCAGAATGACGTCGGTGCTTATGTAAATCTTGCTCATGACCAGAATATTATTAAAGCACACTATATTTTTTTCATAAAGAAATTTTTTAACAATAATTCAGCTTTACTCAGCTGCTACTCAAAATTATCAGCAATGGACACAACTAAACTGCTGCCTAATACAAAAGCCTCAAATGGTTGAAGTGAGACGTGTCATTCATTGGTCACGAGTAATACTGACGAAGACCATTCCAGTGCCATGGTTCCTTCACTCATGGTAAAAATTATACCTGAAAATGCACTGTGATAGAGTAGTAGGGTAGATACCACCACCCTGCCTATTTCAGCCGTGAAGCGGTGATGCGTTTCGGTTTGAAGGATGGGGCAGCTGTTCTAACTATACTGAGACCTTAGAACTCATATCTCAGGGTGGGTGGCGTATTTGCGTTGTAGATGTCTATGGGCTCCAGTAGCCACTTAAGAGCAAGTGGGCTGTGGGCTCGTCCACCCATCTAAGTAATAAAAAAAAATTCACATGGAACAGTCCAGGTTCGAGCACTGGATTGGTTGCGGCATCATTAAAATAATGAATCTCGTCACTAATGGTTTTTGAATTACCATTATATGCTTTTGTAGGGGAATGACACCCCGCCCTGCTTCGCTTACTATGCAGTTATTGTGCATACAGTAATGAGTAGCATACGAGTCAGTCAGTGGTTAAAGTGCAGCGATCCACCGCGGTCGCTGCGCTAATAAACATATAATTATACTCAGTGTTTTATTGACCACTCTGATGAGGTTTCCAGAGGAGAACGCACAATAAACCCTCAACACCATAAAACCTCACACTTTAATATTTATCGAAGACCCTATTAGTATACTTCAAATATACGCTAACGTTAAACTCAAATGAATCCGAAAGTTTCTCAAAACGTAATTTAACATCATAATCACAAATTCTCTGGTAAATAAACCTCTTAATTGACATGAAGCGGTCAAAGTATTAATTTCACCCTTAATTTGAGTAATTGCTGTGTTCTACAATTTGGTGAAATCTCACTCCAAATTTATATTTATGTGGTTTTTTTTTTTTTTTCAACCACATACATCTACGTCCATTCTTAATTGGTTATAACGCGAGTAGCATTATGATATACGGGAACGGAAACAAATAGGGTACGCAATTCATAATTATTAGTGTGATAAATTACGCCGAAATTTTCTTAATGAAAATCCGCCTTAATTATGCAGGAAACGAATTTTTTTTTCCTTACGTTTAAGTAGAAGTTATTGTTGTTAAATTAGAATATAAAAACTGATTACCATAGTTTTGTTTCAGGTACGTACATTGTGCTGTTTTAGAGTTCACCAAAAACAGGTTTGTTCGACGTGGTCATAATCTTTTTTAAATAGCTTTCAGACGATTTTTTTCCCCTTTATTACTAATTTTATTTAAGCTATCTTATACTGAGAATGGTCACATACTTTCGAACCAAATACACTTTGTTACAATGACGTCATCGATATCCAGACAATATGATTAACTTGCCTATAATACTGAAATCTGATTTTTAATCCCCCAAAAAAGCTAACGTTAAATACGGACTGCTAAAGAAAACAAAATTAAGGTATTTGTTCAAAAATAAGGTTCTAGTTTTATGCCAAACAGGGAAATTTATTGAATAGAGACATCATAAACAATATATTTATATGTGTATACTATACCGAAACTCATTTTACCAGAAAGAATGAAGTTCCTAATTCTTCGTCAAAAACTTTATACGCATATGTCTGAATACTTTATTACCCGTTTTTAATATATATTTTATTATTAGTGTTGTTAATTTTCTTAATGCATACGTTGTTCACAAATCTTGGTTCTAATAAACACGGCTCCAATAATTCACTCATATCCAATAAATCAATACGGATTGTTCCTTGAAGTAATAAACATCTAAACAGTTCTGTAAAGGCTTCATTTGTTTCCAGTTTGCCGCTTTTGACCAATACAGCGGTCAATTTAATTTACAGTATCGCATTGAACCGATTGAGGGTGATTCCAGTGGGTTGTCGCGGCACGGTTTACCCGGAAAACGAACGTCCGGTCCGATTTAAGAGCCGGAATTTCTTACATCTATACTTGCTTTTAGGATGTAAAAAATATGAAAGTTTCACAATCCAGATTCATCAAAAATATATTAGGTTTGTACTATTTTTGGAAAATAAAAACGTGACGAAAAAAGTATTTATTTAAATAACCTTAAAATTAACGTACCATATAATTCTCGGTACATAAACATGTAACTATTATACTTGTCATAAAGGCTATACAAGCAAACGCATTAAAAGCAAACGATCTAATAAAATATTTTCTAATACGCGGCAAAACTTTGTAAGATACTTACAAAGTCGTTGAGCACTGAAAGCGCTAAAAGGCGGCAATGCGTTAATCCTCCGTATATCGGAATCGCGTTTCGTTCGGATTCTTTCGAATATAATATAAATAAGAATCACGTATGTAATAACGCTGGAGGGAGAGGCATTCCTCACACGTTCCCCGGCTTCTCCGGGCTTATCCGAACTTGAGCCATTACTCGCGGCGCCCGGAGATTTTAAACTACAAGCCGATTGTGTGCAAGCCCCTATAATATGAGTTTTACTGCAGCATGCATTCGACTTTCGAACGAGTAGCGGTGTTTGCTTAATCGTCGGCTATCAAACGTGAAATACAAGCGGTACATTCTATATTTTGAATTTAAAAACGATTTTATTGAACACAAAAAGCAACAAAACTATTATATTTATTTGACTGGTTCATTTAGAAGTATTTTTGACGTTACTTATTATCATTTTTTTTTAGATCAAAATATTTTCTAAAAACTATTTTATTGAACACAAAAAGCAACAAAACGATTTATTTGACTGGTTCATTTAGAAGTATTTTTGACGTTAGTAGTTATCATTTTTTTTGGATAAAAATATTTTCTAAAAACGATTTTAGTGAACACAAAAAGCAACAAAACTATTTATTTGACTGGTTCATTTAGAAGTATTTTTGACGTTACTTATTATCATATTTTTTTAAATCAAAATATTTCTAATTGTAAATTTTGATCGAAACGGAAATAAAAGCCAAGTTAGCCGAAATGATACGTTCGCGTCCACAAACAGCGGTCATTTATAGCGAATGAGTCGGCAGAGTGTTTTACAAGGCCTGACCCAATTAGATTGTTTAATTAGAACGCGGACCGATACACCCCACGAACACATATTTACCTGTCGTGTCGGATAAATAAGAAAATTGAACAAATTCTGACTTTAACACACATCGCTAATACACTTCGTTTATTTAATTACTGTACTAGTCAATTTAAAAAACGCTTTCAAATGTAAATGTATAAATAAGTAAACTGATAATAATATCTATTTGACTTTTATGGCTAGTCGATTTTGTTTTAGCTGAAGTTGTCACTACATACGACAATGAAAATACGATAAGCAATAAATAAATAAATAATCTCATTCAAACACTGGTCTACTTACGCATACGGGACTTATTTCAACAAATATAAGACAGTGTGTTAATAGCCAGCAAATGTTTCACTCGCGTACCCCTCGTATCTAACAATGTAAAACTAACATTTCAGAGTATAACTTCTCAACTTATTTAACCTACTTTATTAAAGAACATAAGCCTTCGTAACCACAATGCAATCGGCACAGCTTTACCTGTACACAGTTTATGTAAATGGAGTGCAATAGAACCCTGTAGAGCATTGAACATTATCCGATAGCATGGAACGCCGCGGTGTGAACTAATCGCATCTTACCCGATACACATGCGGGTACATTCTGTAGATAAACCCTTCTATGGATGACGTTTGATATTGAGAAATTATAATTATAAGCTTAGAGCTGTACCAATATAATTTAGAAATTGTTGTAAATAAATTGTTGCTATAATCTAGCGGTCGGGGAACCGGGATAAATTACCCCAAATGGGGTAAAATGAGATATTGGGGGGGTAAAAATGAAACTTTTGTGAGTAAAAAGTATATATTGAAGTGAAACTTCTTTAGAATCGTTGTGATTTCAAACTCGATGAAACGAAATGAAATGAAACGAAGAAATAATAATTTTTTTTTTCAAAATAATCATGGGGCTATAATATGAAAGATGCTAAAAAGAAGCGATTTCGTTTTTTTTTTGTTCTTCGCGATGGGGTAATATTAACTTACACAAAAATATTTTGGGGTAATAATTAAAAAAGTTCCCCGACCGCTGCTATAATCAGATTTATGTATATATAATTCCGAGGAGATTTTGAAAATATTTTTAATTCTTTCAAAATTGAACCACTCTCTTTAGTCGACTAATTTTACTAAAAACTTGGTAGTTACTAATTAGAAGTTTATTCCAAAGTTCGAGACAAAATATATTGGTTACTTCTTCGAAATTTCCCGAACGATACTATTTCTACAAAATTGAGACTTATAAAGAGTTCATTATTCGCCTTTATTATTTGGCATATAGGCAAAAGCACCGCTGTACTTTTCATCGCTGGTGGCCACCGCGTTCCCTCTTCATTTTTATATCTATTTTAATAAAAAAATACACATATTCAGAGACAAATAAACAAAAATGTAAAGTATTTATCCAAATATATATGTACTACGTAAAATCCTGAAATTAATAAGAAATGATAATAATAAATGGAAACAAATCACCTGCAAATCATCGTCCAGCCCTAATTTAGGATAATCTGTGTTATGTGTGCCAGAAACTGATAAACATACCTATATATGTTTAAATATATACACAGATAGATCATAAATACTAAGACAAAAAGCCAACAAACCTGTTCCTCACACAATGTTCGCCCGATGTGGGAATCGAATCCCCAATCCTCAGCCCAACAGTCAGGTACGCTAATTATTGCATCACCGAGTCAGTCAAAATAATAACTATTCTAATTTAATAAACAATAACTAATTAAAAACTTCATGTTTTCATACATTTTCTGAACCAACTCTGATAGCGAGCCTATTGTTTTCTATCTTAATTCTATTCTAGTTCTATTTCAAATCTGGTTAGTGTAATTTTTTTTTGCAATACTTTAATCGTAATATACACGTGATGTACGCATTAATTAGGTGATCCCACAAATATAACATTAATCGTATGTCCAAAAAACAAAAAGGGTTCTTGAATATTTAATTTAGATTAACAGGCCATATTTTACGATAAAAGAAACATCTTGACTCCCAAAGGATAATAAAGAAAACTCTGGGCCACAAGTTTTGTTTTTTGCACAACGAATATATTACACTATACATACATATACTTACATATTTCTTCTTCTAAAGAGAGCCGGTCCGAACATATTTCCTTGTTGTAGTCTGATTTGACGAACAATTTCACGACCGGCCGTCTACCAAACGTCAACCCTTTTTAGGGAAAATAGTAACCTGGAATTGAGAATTCGGAGAATAAGCTATGGGGCGACGACAGTTAAGTAGTAATTTCGGCTGCATGGATAACAATAAAAATAATAAAGAAAGAAAGAAAAGAACAAGAAGAAAAATTAATAAAAGAACAGATAAAAATAACAAAAATTAATTTAAAATATAAACCGTATATAAAGCTGTAAAGTACTCTGGTATCTGAAAAAATACATACATCAAATAACTTGACATCAAAGGACTAGAATATTTAGAAGTAAATTGACACAAAAGTGTTTTACTATTTAAGCCGCTTTTTTTTTTTAAATTATAAAATTGTTTTACTGAAAGGCCTCAAAATCGATACTAGATAAAGCCCACAACAAAACGTGATATGCGATTTTCAACTTTGCGTTAAGACCGGTGTACAGGAGCAAAACTCATTTTAATCAAGATCTACAGTGCTTTAATTTTGTAATAAAAGGTAACAATAGGGATTTTGAATGAATAGTTTACAAGTGGAGCTCGTGGTAGTGGTTTTATAGCCTACCACTACCAACTTTTTTATAAATTTGTTTTTCTAATGTAATCTCAATAACACTAGATTAATCAAATCAAATGATTTTAGGATTTTAATTGCTTTAAAAATTATTTTAATTGTATATTCATTGCAGTTTATAATTAAGTTTTATTTTGGTTTCAATAAATGCTACGGCGTAGAGGTGCTACGACACTTGGTAAATAGGAATCGAGATCGCACCAATGTACTATTGTAGTTAATTCTGTACTAAAAATATTAAAGTAACTGATTTTTGATGTGCTCTAGATGCATAGATTATCCAAGGAGCTCATTGGCGCTACAGTATAAATGCTGTCATCCACAGTAACACCCGAAAGACCGTAGTCTTAAAGCAAGACCTCTGAGCGGTAGAAACAAACGTGATACCTACCGTTTTAAGCTAAATTACGCCATAAAGCTATTTAAATGACCACAATAACTCAACCGTGCCATTTTTGCTGTCGCCTATGAAAATACACAAAACTACTCTTTAATCTAAAATAGGACGAGAATTAAAACCGTATAAAATTCAGTTCCTTACATTTTACCAGGTGCAATTACAAGCATGCAGGTCTTGATAATATCGTGACCAAAATTTCAATGACAAACCCGAAAAACATTGGTCTTTAAAGCGTACACCAACGAACATAGTTGACTTATTTAAATTTTAATGCACAAACGAGTGCCGGTAAGGAAATAATAGTGTTTATTCGTGGTTCGGCCATTAATGAGTTAATTATTCAGAGGTCGGAGAACGACGATGACTGTGCGCTTCTGATACACATGTGTGCTCCTCCAATCAGTATTTCTAAACATATATAAAGTATATATGTACATTCCCTAAATCCGAAACGGTTGGACTGGTTTCGATAAAAAATTCAGAATATCTTTAGATTAGCCTAACGGGTGAAGCTTGGTCCAGATCAAAAGAATATCAAATCTAAGATCAGCTAGCAAAGCAGACCGGATTTAATTAGTGTTTTATAAGGATTTATGTGTGTGTGTTCTTGAGTACTTAATTTCAGTAGGTTTGTGATTACAAAATAAAATAGGTTTAATTTACTTGAAGACAAACATATTGTGCATTGAAACTTTTAAATCGATGAACAAATCTAATGCATAGGTCATGTCAATTAGGACTAATAGAAAAAGAGAAATAAAAGAATACATTTCAATTTGAAAGTAACTTCATACTGTATAAGTCTTTGCGACTATTTATAGGCCAGGTTTTGCTTCAAATATTTTGGTCTAATAATTATAGTCTTGAGATTGACCTGTAGGAAAACGACACATAAAGTAAACCAATAAATATAAAGGAAATAAAAAATTGTTCAATCCTTGTTCTTCTGATATTAATAAAGTATACTGTAAAAATGAAAAAGCTTCCTTATTTTTAAATGCGGTAGAGTTGCAATTAAAATAATTACTCGATATAAATATCAACCAATCAAGACCAACCAATAGAAGTACTTCTGTTTACCGTAAATTGTAACGGACACTCCACTAAATGTTGGATTAAAACACGGAACGACGAATATTGCCCAGTAAAAATTTTCAGGGAAATTTCCTCAAGTCAATGACTACAAATGCTTGTAATTCCGTGACATTTTCGGACCCATTTATTACAGCCCTTGTAGATTATCGTTATTTTTTCTTTGAAATAAAACTGTTTTATACGCAGTTGCTATATGTTATCAAGTCTGTTTCATTTAATAATGGATTATTTGTACAAAGGAAAATACATTGAAATTGTCTTAAAAATGTATTCCAAAATTATATGCGTTTTATTAACGTTGACAGCTACTCATTTTTTTGCCAAAATGGTTATTTGTAGTAAAGTATTGTATACTGTACACTAATATACTACTAGTCATCTTTACGTCTGCGGTCGCACTGAACTAAAATTTAGACTGCAAGATCTTGTTAAAAATGCTTGGCGGCATTTACGCTAGGGCTCCAATATCCATTTAAGAGAACAATGTGAGCTCGCTTGGTTAATGCATGAGCTACTGTACAAAAATACAAAACTGTAATAAAAAGAAAACCATCTTCAAAAAATAAATTGAGAATTTCATCAATATACGTCTATATCCAGCAGTAGATAGAAGATAGATATATAACTATATAATAGATACTCGAAATCAGATAAACATGCATTATGAAGAATAACTCAAAAATTACAGTTCAGATAATAAATGATAAATAATTTAAAAAAATGGGACTAAAACTGGGGCTAAAAACAATTTAACTTCTGAAAAAACTTTTAATGATAAACACATATAACTTACATAAAGTTTTAATGAATATAAGAACGATTGCTGCATGTGACTAATAGGTAAGTAAGTAAACATAGTCACAGACAGCTTGCATTAAGTTTGCCGGCGGTGCTTCACACCCCAAGCTGCCAACTGCAAGATAATAATTTATTCACATGTAAACTCGTCCTCTCGCACAACTTAGATTGGACTTAAACGAGTATGTTGTGAGCGAGTCGTATAATGCTTAATGAAGTTAAACATGTCCCAAACAAGGAACTTCACTAGGCCCGGGACAAAATTACGTTGTTGTCGAATTATCATCGAGAACTCACTATAACAAAGTTGAAATTGATAGTTAAAGACTTGGGTTGGGAAAACGTTGATTAATGTTTTATTCCGTCGGGAAAATGCTGTCAATGATTAAATGTATAATACCTCCTTTAACTTTGACAAATTTAGATATTTTCGAACAAATAGACTCGAAGACCGTTTGTTGTTTGAAAACTACTTAATATTATTTATTAACGTTGTTTAAAATTCTAAAATACGGTTCTTTTGATTATAGCTAAAAGTTTGTAAAATGACCATATAAAACTAATCACGCCCAATCCCGTTGAACGCTAATACTATCGCTAAAAGCTTCCTAAACAAAAGATAAGATAACGTATATATTACGAATAAACGCATAAACATTTGTATCAGCGTACGCCAATCTTGAACCTGTCTCAAGGATCAGCTGTATTGCAATAACCCACCACTTAAGCCTGGGCACATCTGCTTTGCAATAGACCAAGCGGTTACTAAATGGGAAATTGATTTGGTATCAAATTCGCCTCTGACATAATGTATACTTGTAGTAAATAAAAAAAACACGTAGAAAAATATCTATAAGAATATGACTAAATTAGATAATCCACTCCACCGTCCAACTTTGAATGCAAAATGTAATAATGTAATTAAACATTGTCAGTTGCTCGAACGATGAAAGTTTATGTTCGAAATAAAGTAGAACACTGTTGTTTATGAAAATTAATTGAGCGAAATTACTGTTAGTACGACACAGGGTTTCACTGACCAGTTTAATGGTAATAGTTTGTAACCGCATCATGCTAACAGCATTCGAAGTTAGACGGGCAGCTAAAAGACCATTACTAGACGGCTCGTATGAATTATTTGTAGTGGTGGCGGGCACGCGACGCGCTACGGGTAATCGAGCAAATTATTGTGCCAGCGATATACTGCTTGCTCTATTTTGTGAATCGACTCGTATTTTGTACTAAAATAATGCCATAGATGACAACAATTTTAGTATAAAATCACGTAGAACGAAACTTGCGTGTCTCATCCATTTAAAGTTATTGTTCCAATTCCGTACAGATAATATCACACTGAAGAAACTTCATTTGTTTTTTTATTTAATTTTTTATTGCTTAGATGGGTGGACGAGCTCACAGCCCACCTTGTGTTAAGTGGTTACTGGAGCCCATAGACATCTACAACCGTAAATGCGCCACCCACCTTGAGATATAAGTTCTAAGGTCTCAGTATAGTTACAACGGCAGTATAGTTCATAATTCCTTAATAAGAGATAACGTTTATTTTTGATTAAATTAAAACAAATTTTATTCGGCTACAATCATGAAACTGTGCCGAATAAGAAACGTTTCAATTGTGATTCGAAACTGTAAAACAATCGTAAATTAAGTCGTGAAATAAAGTAATGGTTAATTATATAATATACATACACACGAGTAAAGTAAGTATATGAGCCTGTCGATCAGGTTCTAGGAAGCTTGTAACTCTAGATGCCTGGTAGTAATTAAAAATTCAAGAAGCTGGCGCCAATGCGTATGTTTCGGACAGCCATCTTGCAAAATAATATGTTTGTTGTTCTATTACCTAAATGGATTTTGTAAAAAATTATTATGCGCTATATATTACAAAAAGATCCGATGCTAATGACGTATGGGCACCCAACGAGTTAGTAAATTTTCATATTGATATTAATTTTTCAACTGTTCAGCTCAATTTCAATTTTAAATGCACGCATCTCACGGAGCTCACTCGCTGGTATGGTGTGTTTTCGTATGCTGCCCAAGAATAATTTGGTAGACTTTGTTCTGGTTGATTTGTGTGGTTTTGTTGAATTTTGTTAAAATGTCATTATATTGCGATAAACGTCGATGTATATAATATACAAATTCGTTTGCATTTTTTCCACTATCTTATACGCTATATTATTGTACTGATTTTAATTTGGAAACATTTTGAACATGTTAACATAGTGAAAACGGATTCACATAACTTTCTCAAAGCATAAAATGTTTAGTGTTTTTTTTCTAGATAAAAATATGTTTTAGTCTTTGTTAATAAAGTTTGACTCTCTATATCATAATTAAGTGTAGATAGGGTTGGTGTTAGTAACAACGCACCAGGCTCGCCGGCTGGATGTGACGTCAAGCCATATATCAAACTCCGTATGAATAGATACAATGTTGTTTCCTAGCATTGTATTTTTTACTAAATATTCAAAACCATATCATTAAAACTTTCTATTATTCACCTCCACCATTAACTCCGCTTGTCCACGGAATGTTCTTTATTTATGTTTTATATTCAGGTGATAGGTACTCATAGAACACCCATTGTCTCCATATAATTCTACGCGAAAAAACGACTCAATAAAACCTGAAAATTTATTGCTCATGCACTATGTTCACAGTTTATTATGGGCTTATTACACGCGAAAGCTTTCTCGAGGTGGTTGAGTTAAACTAACACGTTGCCTAGTTCCGTGAAGTTACGAAGCGAAACACTATCTCCAAGTCTAAGTGGGACACTCCCCGCTATCCTATTTTTCAATTTTCAAAGCACTTGAAAGAATGATATTGTGGATGAAGCTTCTTCTCTTTCCTTACACCGAGACCACTCAAGTTTTTTTTATTTTTATTGCTTAGATGGGTGGACGACCTGGTGTTAAGTGGTTACTGGAGCCCATAGACATCTACAACGTAAATGCTGTCATCCACATTGAGATATGAGTTCTAAGGTCTCAGTATAGTTACAACGGCCGCCGCACCGTTAAAACCGAAACGCATTACTGCTTCACGGCAGAAATAGGCGGGTCATAGGCGGCAATTCTTGAAGGCTTTAATTACTTATCATATATAAATATCTTATGTTTAATGATATATTCTAAATTATTCACATTTATGTTAAATTTATTGTAAAAAATAATGAAATATTTCGAATTTACTCAAGATGAAATACTATTAAAATCCGTTATGAGGTAAACCTCTTGATCTTTTAAATAAATGCCTATGAAAAATACGTTTATTTATGTTCCGCGCTTTGTTTACGATGTCACAGAAATTTACATAGGAAGGTAGCATTGAACCGGTTCAGTGAGTAACTTAATCCAAAGGCGCCGTAAACAACATACACAATATGTAACCTCTGCTAAAATTAACATCATCAGTATCAGAATGAGCTTCCTTTAAGAACCAGTCGACTGTGAACTTTATAATCATGTCAAAAGAGTTTAAAGGCATTTAATTGGAGGTAAATCAGGTAAGACAAATTTCGGAAACCCAAGGTACATTTTTGTTTACACTTAGAAAAGATTTGAACCTAAACCTTACTCGTAACGAGAATCAACGGAGTGTGACTAACAGAACGCGCGCATCCCGGGCGGGAACGACCTAACAACACTTTGTGTTCCACAACTCTTGGCTATTTGCTTAATAAACGCTCGTTAAATTAACATACCAACCCAGATAGAGAGTTTCCTTGAGAGTCGGTTTTACAAAGTTCCAGTTTTACTATTTTAATACATTTGAATACATTACCGAGTGGAAATGAAATATTATTTTCAATGAACGTATTTTACGTACGTGAAACGAGACTTCAGATTCACTCTAAGATGAAGATATTTTATGTGCAGATTAATAGATTATTTCAGAATTTTGTAAAGCGAATAATATAAATGTACTAACGGGAATGTCCTTCGTGGCAAACTGTCATACATGAAACAGGATGAGTTGAAAACCGCCGAGTTGAGTCGAAAGCCGGTAGTCGCGGGAGACTTAACGCATCCGGCAGAGAAGTACCGACGAACGGAAGCCGACCAGCCGCGACAATCACGCTAACACGCCATACCGTCACGCTTTCCACAACTTTTAGCATTTAAAGCCTAATCGACTAACAGCAATACGCTACATCTATCTATCTATCTATATATATAAAAATGAATTGCTGTTCGTTAGTCTCGCTAAAACTCAAGAACGGCTGGACCGATTTGGCTAATTTTGGTCTTGAATTATTTGCCGAAGTCCAGAGAAGGTTTAAAAGGTAGATAAATATGAAAATGCTCGGAAATAAATAAAAATAACAATTTTGTTTTCCTTTGTTTGTTTTAAGTTTGTTTTATACAAAAGTTTAGGTCTTTTATTTATCGATTGAGGCACTGCGAAGTCTGCCGGGTCAGCTAGTCAGAGATAAAAAAATGTAAGGGACTATTAAAAAACTTAATCCTATCAGGCCACGTATGACCCATATCGTTGTACAATTTAACGAAATACCATTGAGAGGATATTGGATACTTAAATACGTTACACAATGTCCTAAGCCAATTAGTCGGTCATTTTTGCAGCGGCACGACCGTGCTCGCGGGCACTGACTAAGCTGGAGTAAGCCGGTTATGCACGGTTCGAATCTAATTAAAAGGCACCGCTTCTGTCCAAAATGCTGACAGTTGTTGTTTGACCTTTTTTTTTTCTTTTACCGTATCTCTCCTATAGTCCTGTTAATTGGTTTGTTTGCGAGCATTGCATCAGTGCTTAGCCTACGGATAATCTAAACGTCTAAGAACATAATTAATTGTACGTTATGTGAACAGCAACCGCACTCGCTCATAATAAATTGAATTGTTTTGTTTGTCTAGTAAATTTATTCGTTGTTTAGAATAATGCGACGGGCGTATTTGTTCAAAGAAATCCGTTCTCTAACGATTTAAGACGAATCCGCGTAATGTGTTGTAATTTTTCGTTCATAATAAATTAGATTCTGCCGGGTTGGATTCTTCGGGGGAAACAATATAAATTCATTTTACCTTAGAACAACGTTACCAAGCTACAAAGTGAAATTTCATTTTTATCTTGAAATCTAAAGTGAGTACATAAATGGACATACAGAGAAACACAGAAGCACTCCAGTCAATATACGAAGTTAAGTAAAAGAGTTTCGTGAGCTCTAATTTAGTAGAAAGCATTGAAATATTCGTGTATAATCTGAATAACATGCCGATATGAACAACGGGGGAATACGGAGGAGCGTTAGGGTGTATTTTATCCAATATTAAACGTTTAGGGTCGGTAGGTAATGCCACCGGAATATTTTACGAATTACGCAAGCGCTTTTACAATATACTAATATAATGCCGACGCTAACAGTTCTATGATGGAATGATTTTGAAACGTAATTAAATAATATAAATAACTAGTTTATTTTAATTATCTGATACTATAAAGTAAACATTTTTATTTTTTTTACCACAAATAAAATAATGATCACAACAAGCATGTGTGAACCGGACTTTGGAACTCACATGTTTTTGATGATTTAATGAAATCGGCAATAGATTAATTTATTAGTGATGTATTTAAATAAGAATTTCGAACTGTTCACATAAAAACGTTAGGCTGTTAGTTTGTATTTGATTCAAAATCGACAGCGCTTCGCCCGCCTACAAGTTTTTCATATCTTACGGAGCTGTGCCACGTAAAAATTAGATTACAATATAAAACCAACTTCTAAAATATCGGTTCTTAACTTTAAGAACCAAAAACATTAACTTCTAGGTCTTCAAAATAACAATTTCCAAATAGAATATTTAATATCTCCTCGTGTCTTCACTGTCCAACCATAACAGATCACAATATTTTTAGACCTTCGTAATGTAATCATTTTTTCCTTATCTTTTTACCGTACCGAAAAGTTAGAGTATTATCGAAATATTTGATGTAAAGTTAAGTTGATATTTGTTTTGTTAGTTACAGTTTAGTTTACATCAATTCACAAAATTTTATAACTGCTAAATAGATCCTAAATCAAAGAGAAAATACGTTTCATAATGAAAACCCTGTAAAATATTGTAGTAGGTAAGAAAATAATTTTAATTTAATGGGAAATTTCAATTTTATTTTTATTTATAACGGCCAACGTAAATCAGCAAAGTTGGAAATAACATCAATAATAAGGTAGATTAAACCGTAAAAGTAATTTTAATGTTATGACCACGACTCGTAAAATAGAAGAAAATATATTATATTGTATATTATAATACCAAGTAATCTCTATCGAAGTTAAATTACTGTGAGCATATTACTTAAGTTCAAATTACACGGAGGAATTTTAGATAGATCAATATAGCCAAGATTGCCTCCCAAGTGAGTTGATTTACAGGAATAACCTCAAGCCAGAACATAGTTGCGGCCACTAAACCGCGCGAAACACGAGCCAGACGAGACAGTATCGATGTCTATTCCCATCGATAGGGTGGCCGTTCGTCTATGATTTATATTAAAAATAACATTCAATGTTGTCTCTTATTGGTCATAGATATTTTTTTGTGAACAAAGATTAATAGTACCCACTGGTGGTTTACTGATCATAGTCTCGTGCGGTCACCATCTTGGAGATTGGATACGCAAAGCTTTGCAATCTACAAAAAATAATTTTGAAACCTCGTTTAAAAAAAGACATCTCAGATGTTGCTATTCACTCGTAGCTGTAGCTTTATTTTTGAACGAAATTTATATTCAATGCGGATGGCGTGGTGATATTTTTATTTTTTCTCTTTCATTTTCTTCATTCATGAAGAAATTACCATATTTTTACAAACACTCAGTAATAGATAAATTGGAATCAATTGAAATCCGAAAAATATAAATATCTAAATCAAAAGATGGACTCACACTTAGCATTCATTAACTTTTCGATATTCCATTTAATAAATAATATAAACGCTATACAAAAAATATTTTGTATTAATCTTGCCTCTAGAAATATCCAAGCAACGTAACAAGATGTCTTAGATTAAACCATTTTTATATCTGGACGACGTATAACACCCGATTGATAACCGCGCGCAATGTCACATCGCCGAATTTGATTTATGCGACCAATATGGCAGGTCCTGCCACTCGCCACCCGATATCGGATCGCCTCGCCATCTACCCTGAACAGTTTTGACATTACGAGAAAATTGCAAAAGTTAACGCGACGTCCGTTTGTGTCGATCCGAGATGTGTTCCAGAAACTATAGAGCAACTGATACACTGGTGTCAAATTTAAAAATATCACTTGGTCTTTAGTAGTTTTTTTTTTTTTTTTTTTCTAAACATTTTACTTACAGTCTTTTTGGTATTACACAATATAAAAACGGTAATTAGGTAAATCTGAATTTAAATCTAAACTCCATTAATATTGAACGCGCAAACAAAACAAAAACAAACATTAATTGATGGCAAATATTAATTACGTAAGTAAACTTTACTGTACTCAAAGACTACAATGATTTAAAACTTAACAACCTAGAGGAAAACAAGTCTCTAGCAAAACTAGTTTGAAATTTTTTGTCTATATGCATCTGTACTTACTGCTATATTCCTCTTTCTCATTCACCGTAAATTAAACTTTTGGAATCACTACTACAGTAATCTCGCGTGTTGAATCTCTTGGCCGCCTGACACGTCTTATAAATAATAGGCCCCAAAACCCCAACACATTCAACGATTTTATTCCCCAATCGGGAAGTCCTTCGTGGTAACAGAACGTAATATAACGTATTTCGATTTATAATATTAATTTCATGAACTTATTGAGTGAATTATTCTGTTTTATTTTTCGATTTATAATATAATTTATAAAATTCATGAACTTATTGAGTGAATTAATCTGTTTTATTAAATGTTAATCATTTTGTAAATTTAATACTACATTACTACTCTGAACGCTTTTTGAAGACTGTGAGTTAACGTAAACTTGATAAATCTACCTAGTGATTTCAATATATGTTGTATTTACATTTATTTGGCATGTGAATAAGATGTTTAATGTTATTTCAGTGTATTTGTATTAAAGGATAAATAATAAGTAATCTTTGTACTTTAATAAAAAGCATGCACAGAATTCACAGAAATAAAACTTCTTAATTCATAAGCATAAACTAGTAGTAGAGCGTAGTATTGTTATAAAATAGTTATTTAATTACTTTAAAGACTTTGTATATTTAGTATTAAATAATTTTTTAAAGTAATTAAATAACTGATTTTTATATATTTGTATATATACTGTATATTTGTATATTTATTAGTATTTTCTATTTTTGTATATTTACTAATATATGTTCAAAGTTTTTTTACGAACTTTATTTACGTTTATCTATAAAAACATAGCAGAAAAATAAAAAGTTAAAATCATTATTTGCCTTTAAAGAAAATCCCGGTGTGTACCTGAGCGAACAACAATATGAAAGGACACCTCGGGCTCTCTATTGCTGCGCTAAGTAGGTCGAATAATGTGGCGACAGAGACCAGAAGTGCACTTGGATCCCTTCTCTTACGCCAAGGACCCTTCACGAGCTCCTGTACTGAAATCGCTTGATTTGACATGATTTCTAAATATCGATAGCAAACTTCGATTATGGTTAAGATTCATTTATGGATTACATTTTTTTACTGGTGGGGCGTAATGTAAGTCCGCACGAGTAGGTACCGCCATCTTGCCTATTTCTGCCGCGAAGCAGCCATGCATTCCGATTGGATGGTTTCATCCTTCTCTTTCACTCTTTACACAATTTAATTAAGAATTCGACCTCATTTCTTGAGGTAGTCGAATGTTGTATTATTTATTCGTTCTGGTAGAATCCAAAAAGGTTACAATGGCATATTTGAACATAAAGCAGCGATTTTCCAAAATTTTCCAAGTATCACTCTTGTCTCGATGAAAATTATTGTGCTTAAATATACATTAGATTTAGATTTACGTTGCTACTCTAATAGAACTTGATAGAATGATAAAACTATATTCAACAAAAGTCACAACTCGATATTTCACGATATTTTAGAATCACCTAGCATTGATTTCTATAATTATTGATGTTGTTCAATTTTTATATTACTTTAAAACGTTTAGCAGAGATTCCTTGACCGTTGACGTTTTTGATGATAATATATTTCACTTTTCTATTATATTTTGTATTTTTCTAATAAACAGTATTGAAATAAGCTGCTAGTCACCACAAATAAGATATCAGACCGTGACCATAATAACCCATAATCAACAAAATCCTTGTCACAGCTACAACAGAATAAAATCTATTTTCTTTCGAGCGTTTGAATTTTTCAGAGAATTTGTGATATTCGTGACCGGCTTTCTATCGATTCTCCACAAGCTAATCGAATAGCGCAGGCTGAAACAATCGCGTGCTATGATTTTATATATTTTCGGAACTTCGTGTATGATAGATTTTAGAAAATAATTATTTGAATTACATTAGACTACTTATTTTGTACAACCAACCAATCAACAAAATTAATTTACTATCCAGACTTAACCGCGACCTAAAAGTCCGCGAAATGAGAGCGAGAGAGAGAGGATACACTTTATTGCCCACTATAACACAATTTAGATTCAAAAACAGTCAACAAGCAGATACGTTTGTACAATAGACGGGCTTATCGTTAAAAGCAATCCCTTCCAGATAACCGTATAATTTACAGAAATTCTGTAAAATATAAAAATATAGCAGATATGTTGCGGTGTACCATAGACAATACATTATAATAGAAAATATATACACACAATAAAAGCTAAATAATAAGATCGATTAATAAAATGAAACCTATAAAATGATGTCATTACCGGTGATATTTTTTCCGCCCTTTGAGTTAGACCAACATCGACTACTATTGTATTCCTTTAGCAAAAACCTGAACTGACTGAACCTGACTTTGGACTCTGGTATCTGCCGAATACTAGCTCATCTGCTCATTTATACTAGGAAAATAAATAAATAAATAAAAAATCTCATTACGCTTCGAAAAAACTACTTTTAATGCACACACAAATTGTTCATGTTTCGTTTTTACTGTGAAAGTGTTTAGGGACAAGGCATATTAACCGCAGAGGGTATTACGTCATGTCCGTTAGATGCGCGCATCGCTCACTCGTACTGACGGACCGAATGAATTGCGAAATTGGATATAAGAATTCCAATCAAAACCAGTGAAGGTTTTTTCTCGAAAAAATAAAAATAAAAAACTCTCGTACTAGATACTAGTTGTACAATTGTATAAAAAAGCTCTAATAATTAAAGCCCTTTTTTATTTTTAGTGCTTCATAGATAAATAGAATAATTAAAAGGTAATTGTTGTATCTTAACGTAAAATCTCGTGATGCGGTTAGAACCCTAATCTAAATAGCAATAATACACATAATACATATCTTTAATAATTTATAAGCTGTGTTTATATAAAGCGAGTTAGCTGCAGTCAAACTGCGTAAGCAATTTCGCGGGGAATAGTTTAAATGAAAGTGTAACTTTTTATGAATAAATATATTACATACATACATACATATCGTCGAAAGTAACATTTAACTCCAGAAGCTCTAGTCGGTGTGATTTCTCAGCGAAAAGTGTTTAGCTAAACTTGATAAATTGGTTCAATAATCGATTTATTGCGGACTCGCGTTTATACGAAAATGAAAAATTCGGAAAATCTGCCGGAATTTCATAATAGCCGTTTCATCAATCAATACGACGAATTTCCCAGCTGACGGCGAGTGGCGTCTATTATCTTTGAGTTAAGGCATATTGTGGAACGATAAATACTTTTTTGTTCGAGTTATCGTGGGTGCTTTACGGAAATATGTCAGAGACTTTCGTCTTTTTTATTGTTCAGCAAATAAGCCTAGTGGAGGGACAAAGGCGGGATGTCGTGACGACGAGCACGTAAGGGCCGCTTCCGCCGCGCCAGCACTCTCGGCGAGCCACCCTGAGCGCAAGTCTCGAGCCGCCTCAAGTGCCTCAAGAGCCGAGCGCTGACGAAGCCATCCGAATACCTCACGTTGTTTCCCTATGCAACTGCATAAACCATTTTTATGCTCTCTCGTTCCAATTTTAAACTTAATTTAATACAACTTGATTTCATTACTACAATCATTGATCGTGTCCTATTATCTCTTGTCATTCATCGTAACCTAATATTCCTGAAATAAGCTACTTTTTTAAGGCACCCATATTTTTCAAATTTACTAAAACAAAATCTAATCAACTCAGGTAGGCTTAATTCTTAATTAATAACATTCTCATCTATACTCTATACTAATATATAAATCTACAGTGGTTTTTTACGGATGTTCCGTTATAACTACTGAACCATGCATTCGATTGACTTGAAACTTGGTATCCATGTAGAAAATACATGTACTTAATGGATAGGCTGGATAGCTTTATTAGTAGAAAATACATGTACTTAATGTTGGACTTCCTACACCAGTTACGGGGGCGTTAATGATGAGAATCTTTGTGGGGGTGAGAAATAATAAAGCTAATTTTAAATGCCCAGCGAAGCGGTCGGGTACAGCTAGTTTATACATAAGATTAACGTGTGAATAAAAATAGATCCAAAAACCGTTAAATTGAATTAGATTCTTTATACCTCGCTTGCACAGAACGTTAATATTCGCACACAACCGACCGGTTTTTTTTTTGTTCAGTGTTAGATTGCAACGGTACGGGAACGAGCAACCATGAGAGAAAATAACTTGATTAAATTTTACATCCAGAAGGTTCGGAACACGAACAAATGCGGTTATCTCAATTATCTTGCATCCGGCAAATATAACGAGCAACACAAACATACTAAAAATTCTTCTGGTTTTTTTTCTTTCTTTTTTATTGCTTGATGTGTGGACGAGCTCACAGCCCACCTGGTGGTAAGTAGTTACTCGAGCCCATAGACATCTACAACGTAAATGCGCCACACACCTTGAGATATAAGTTCTAAGGTGTCAGTATAGTTACAACGGCTGCCCACGCTTCGAACCGAAACGCATTACTGCTTCACGGCAGAAATAGGTGGGGTGGTGGTACCTACCCGTGCGGACTCACAAGAAGTCCTACCACCAGTAATTACGCAAATTATAATTTTGCGGGTTTGATTTTTATCACACGATGTTATTCCTTCACCGTGGAAGTCAATCGTGAACCTATGTTAAGTACGTATTTCATTCGAAAAATTGGTACCTGCCTGCGGGATTTGAACACCGGTGCATCGCTAGATACGAATACACCGGACCTCTCTATCCTTTAGGCCACGATGACTTCACGACGAATTCAGTATCTTAATTCACAGTTTTATTTTTGAAGATGAAGATAAATTGTTTTTGCTTTCATTAGATCTTTATTGACTTCTTGACAATTGACTTACGATCAATTACGTCTATAAACAGCAGCTGGAAGTCGAGAAGGGTGGTGTGGCACCACGCTGAGCATCGCAGGGTTCCATGGAAAACACGTTCGCCTAATGGAGGGAACTCGCTACCCGCCAGGGGACTATTAAAGACATTGCCCTTATCAAACGAAACCTTACATTTTCTTAACTATGTCGCTGGCCTTGCCATTCGGTCTAATGGAATATTGAATGTGGTTTTAAGTCAATTATCATGAAACTAAAAAGAGTGTTATAGTGAGGGGTAGATCTCAGGGGTATTTTTATTCAATAAAAACTATGGATTAGTCCCTAGTATGGAATTTCGAATTCTAATCTTGTTTTAACACAAACAATTTTCAATTTAAAACGATAATTACAATAAGACGCGGGCGCACGCTACTCGCACTCAAAATGGAAGCACCCGGAACATAGATTATAATACACTTATCTGTCAAAAGACGGACATAGATAATAAAAACTATGTATAGCGAGCGAGCATACGGCCGCGGGAGGGACGTACAGGTTGGTTTGCTATAGTGTTTAATTTTTGTTTATTTGACATAACAAAATCCAATATAAAAATACATTTGTGTGGTTCACTTGATTCCCTTTTCAGTCAGGTTAAATGATAATATAAATATGAATACAAATTTATGAATAGGTTACATATAATTTAACCTAATATTATAAATATGACGGCGTTAACAATATTTCTAATAAACATCACGTGCAACAGGCGTGACTCACACAAGCCGGGTGCGCCGGCCGTGTCGTTCCACTCGTGCAACAGAAGTGACTCATAAGCCAGCTGCGCCGGCTAGTATAAAAAGGCGGTGCGTGCCTTGCGAGAAACATTCGTTGGACTGCGCTTGCCTGGTGCACTTACTATATCCTTGTTACGTTGTGTGATTCAGTGATTGTTGTACGTACTGGTTAAAGTTGGACAAGTGTTAAAGTGAATTATTAAGATAACATATTGTTGATTAAATCAGGAATCAGAAATCAGAAGTGACAGCGTTTTATTTGGTGTTCAACAAGATAATATCTACCCTCAAGCTTACATCAGAAGTGAGATCAGGACTCTACTCTCACTGGCGTGACGTGTTTGAACATGTTCGAAGTACAGCAAAAAAAAAAAACATTATGCAGATCAGAATACTAGTAGTGGTACGCCACAAGAACGTGAATGCAGCATACGTAAGTCGTGTAATAACGTCTCTGTTACCTCGATGGAAGATCTGAGCCACGAAGAAATCGTCACATCTTACGTTCTGGCTCATGTTGCCCAGTTTGACTGTCGACGTCATCACATGGCGTTTACTAACGGAAATACAACACGTAACAAGCTATTGCAAGAAATTAAGGCAAGTGCAAATCTCAAATGAAACTTCGATCGCAATAATGGATCTGTCATGACGAGTGGGTAGTTCCGACACGAATCGTTTTTAAGCCAATGACTACTGCTAGAGTTATATGGCACTAGTACAGTAAACCAGGACATGAGACTGTGAATTGTCGCTGAAATTTTAGAATCTACTCGATTCAATACCAATAACACTACACGTTCGATGACTTCGGGCTCCAGCAAGCAAGCAAACAAGAAAGCAAGCAAGTTTCCGTGGGGAAGAAAAATTGACACATCTGAAGTCGTCGTGACCTGTAAGATAAGACGTCCGGTGCGTTCGTGTCTGGCGATGCGGCGGTGTTCGGGTTCCGCTGGCGGATGCAGGTTTTTCCGGTGAAGTGCGTGCTTGTGCGTGCTTGACAAGTGTTCGCGGTTGGCTTCCTCAGTATGGGAGTAACATCGTGTAGCCGGAGGTGAGACTTCCGCGGTCGCGGCCCACCCAGTCCGCGAGAACCGGGCAGATCGCCTCGACGGTACGAAGGCCGGCCGACGGGTCCGCCAAACGACGAGATCACGCCTCCAGCACGGACTGCCGATATTGGAGCCCCCGCGCTCCGGCTGCACTTGCGCTAGGGTGCGCCGCCTCGTAGGAGACTGTGCTGTGGCAGGTCCAACCAGAGACGTCAACGTGTGTTCCAGAGCTTCAGTGTGTTACAGATAAGTGGTTTTGGCTTCCCCTTTATGTTCCATTCAAGGTCAGAATGTAGTGTCAAAAAAAAAAAAAAAAACATAGTAATTTATTCAATGGTAAGCGGTTTCATGAACAAGTCACTCTTTGATCTGAAAGTAACTCGGACCAATCATGGCAAGAGCAGTTAGGGGATATTCAACTCGCCCTTAATAGTACACGTTGTCGAGTAACAGGGTTTACTCCAATAGAATAGATGTTTACCGTTCAGGGTAGTTCACTTGAAATATCTAAGTTTCAACAGAGTGATAATCCCTCTAGATTAGATCTTGATTTAGCACGGTCGAAGGCCTGCGAAAACAAAAAAAAAAAAAAAAAAAAAATGGGCACAAACAGAAGCTTGGTTTAGTCGAGGCAAAGCTAAAGTCAAACTCTTTTCCGCTGGGGGTTTTGTTTTCGTAAATTAGACCGGAAATATAAAGGTCCCTTCAACATTACTGCACCCCGAATCCTGATCACGCAGGAGCAAGTCACCGTCGTCGCCCTAGACACGTCCTTACGGATCCACCAGATCCAATAACTCTTGCATTAGATACCTTCAGCTCTAACACTAGGAGCAGGCTGAGGAACCCCGGTAACCGTACTCATCGAACTCTACAAAGAGGTCGACGTGCAACCTAACCCATGCATCAGCCCACTGAGTTTCTCGCCGGATCTTCTCAGTGGGTCACGATTCCGATCCGGTAGTAGATTCATTCGCGAAGCAATTGCTCTTGAGTTGTTAGGTCTCCTTTGGAGGCACTCGGGCAGTTGTTAGCAAATCCCACCCCTCTTGGCTGAGCCTTTGCTCGCCCACCCGTCCCGGTGAAGCGGGAAAGGCCTCCGGACCACCAGTAATCTTTCAATCATCTGCAGTTTTGGAAAACGATAGGTATAAGTTGAGACATGTAAATGGTTCTAGTGTACAAAGTTTCCCATGAAAACTTACGCGAAGTACCTCGAGGCCCGTCAGGCCTACTAGAAATTTCTGAAAATTATAGTGACGATGACGTGACGGCGTACACAGATGGGTTAAGTAATCTTGTTCATGAAACTGATCTTAATGATGACGACTCTATCACTGACAATAGAAGCGACATTTTTGTCCGCAAATAGCGATACAGCAAACATAGTCTGGGGGTAGTGATACAATGTCTGTAAGCTCAGGCACCTCAGGTGCAGGTGTTGGAAATGTAGAAAACGATGGTCGGGCTCGCACTATTTCTGAAGAAATTCCGTATAAATGTTCTGGTTTAAGAGATGTTTTAACAACGGCTACCGTACAAGCAGATTAAAAAAAAAAAAAAAGAGAATTGTATGTGGCTAGAGAGATGTTAATCCGGACTAGCAAAAAAAGAGAAAAAAAAAAAGAAATTGTAAGTCATTGAAGGGTGTATCCGGTCCAATGACTTGGCTAAAGGGATGTTAATCCGGACTAGCAAAAAAAAAAAAAAAAGAGAAAAAAAAAATGTAGGTCGTTGAAGGGTGTATCCGGTCCAACGACTTGGCTAAAGGGATGTTGATCCGGACTAGCAAAGAATAAAAAAAAAAAAAAGAGAAGAAAAAAAAAAGTGTGAAGTCATTGAAGGGTCTGTCCGGTCCAATGGCTTGGCTATAGGGATTTTCATCCGGACTAGCCACAACAATTAGCTACAGGGATTGCGATCCGGTCTAGCATTATCCGGTCCAGTTCGAAAAACTGAAGGGATAACAATTCCGATTTAAGTTAAAAGGGACATACTTACATACCTGAAGAGATTTAAATGAACTGGCCCAGGTATGTAAGCAATCAGTATTTATAGCCAGTATAGGATTTTCTGAAGAATTATGCGAACCGAACCGTATTAGATTGTTAATATCATAGACCACGTTTTAAGTTGCATCCGTTAATGTCAGGATGAACGAATACGCTTATTGTCTACAGAACAACCATAAAAAGGCGCACGAGGACGAGCGCATGTCAGTATGGCCGTGACGGCGTTAACAATATTTCTAATAAACATCACGTGCAACAGGCGTGACTCACACAAGCCGGGTGCGCCGGCCGTGTCGTTCCACTCGTGCAACAGAAGTGACTCATAAGCCAGCTGCGCCGGCTAGTATAAAAAGGCGGTGCGTGCCTTGCGAGAAACATTCGTTGGACTGCGCTTGCCTGGTGCACTTACTATATCCTTGTTACGTTGTGTGATTCAGTGATTGTTGTACGTACTGGTTAAAGTTGGACAAGTGTTAAAGTGAATTGTTAAGATAACATATTGTTGATTAAATCAGGAATCAGAAATCAGAAGTGACAGCGTTTTATTTGGTGTTCAACAAGATAATATCTACCCTCAAGCTTACAAATATATAAAGAACAAAACTAACAATAAAAACATTTAGAAATAACAATAAAATCTTTCAGTGCCTTCAAACAGCTTTCAGAAGCCATACAACTCCGAACATTTATTAATAAAACGCCTTATTTTCGCCCCCATAAAGGATAAAATACTTTTGAACTTTCTTAAACAATCGCTTCAAAGTTCTGAGTGAATAACAAATCCGCGACCTGCGAAGTTAAGGCTATTAAACTGTTTGTATGGATAACGTAAAAAGTTAAAGATATAATACACACAAAAGGGATTTTGCGGTTCGCGTACAGAGTGCCAATACATTATTAATTATTCCGTTGAAACGAGGAGAAACCACGAACAAAATGTGTAAAAGCCGGAATGACGATACAACTTCGCCCTTACAAAATATTTTATGGATAATGCGATGCCGAAACAGATTTTTTAACGTGCTTAATTTAAGTGAATGTAATATAATTTATGTTGTGAATTTTTATTTTTTTATTTTTATTGCTTAGATGTGTGGACGAGCTCACAGCCCACCTGGTGTTAAGTGGTTACTGGAGCCCATAGACATCTACAACGTAAATGCGCCACACACCTTGAGATATAGTTCTAAGGTCTCAGTATAGTCACAACGGCTGCCCCACCCTTCAAACCGAAACGCATTACTGCTTCACGGCAGAAATAGGCGGGGCGGTGGTACCTACCCGTGCGGACTCACAAGAGGTCCTACCACCAGTAAAAATGAAATCAATTAATAGAAAAGAATGAATAATTAATGGATTTCAAAGTTTTTTATTTTTTATTTTCAAACACTAATTTGAACTTGAATTAAATTGAAAAACCATTGTCTTAGCAGTTTAGCGACATGTAGGTACTTGTAAGTCAAAATTGTTACAAAGATGGTACGGCTTCGCGAAGGAATCTAAGCAATTTAAGCATAAGTACCGATCCCTACAAAGTAAACCGCAAAATTTCAACTTGAAATAACCATAACAACGGGGAAACGTGTCGAAGTGGCATCTCGACAAAAAGGTACTCACGGCTGACGTAACTACCACCCTTACTTATTAATGGTAATTGTGAATGCAAAATATGCTTAACTGACAGTAACCGCACAGATTTAGTAATTAGAAATATACTTTTGGCATTATACACAAACATACTTTTCCTCTATCAAAACTTTTCAAGTATAGTCGAAAATACAGTAAAATGAGAATCAATCTACGATATCACCTAGCAATCGCTTGAACTTTTTATTGCATTGTAAGGGCGCTCAAGCTGTCTGACGGTGGATGGTCATAACCAAACCACTGCCGGTCATTGACAAATTCTTTCGATGTAATAGCTCCGTTTGGTTAGTAGGAATGAACTCCTCTCCGGTGACAGGTGATGCGATGGAAAAAAATTCATGACGCAATTTCGAACAAATCCTCAGAGCAAAACCCACGAAACATGTGAATTCGGGTGTTTGTCTGTGCGCCTGTACAACAAAATTCCACAAGATGTTCAGAACCTACATATACATAGGTTTAAGAAAACTATTAAAGAACATCTGTGCAATAAAGCTTACTATAAAGTCAATGATTATCTAGAAGATTGCACAAAGTGGGAATGAATTGCTCGCTCCGGGCATTTCAATATTGCAATAATTGTTACGTTATAATACTCATTGTAAAAATGAATATCTAAAAAAAAACTAATATTAAAAAAAAAAGACATGCCCGCTGAGTTTCTTGCCAGTTCTTCTCAGGACGGAGGCTAGTTTTTGTAAATTGGTGGTAGTTCTTTTTGACGTTCAACAAGTATGTACTTTCATTTATGTTGAATAATTTTTTTTTGATTTGATTTGAATTGAATTAAAGGTAATGTCAATCTAAGCTAATCTCGACAAGGTCTGTTTATTACGAGGTTTAAAAGTACTCGCTTCGCAAAGGTGGTGTTTTAATAAACCAAGTCTCTAAATGAAAAAGACAATGTACAGCGAAGAGAAAAGAAACAGCAGTGTATTTATTTAATTACTCGACCAGCGGTTGACAAATCCATTTACCACAGCGGTGACATTATCTCTCGTTGTCGCCGACTGAGACCGATCAATTACTGGCAGTCGCTGGAAGGGAGTTGATTACTTCTCTAACACCAATCTCAACTTAAAGATACCATACAAATTCGTTAAAGGCACAACTATTCTAATTTACTTTTTCAATTAGTTGTCGACGTAGATTGAAATTATTCTTCCCTTGCACTTGCTATTTAAAATTTACATGTTCATTCAGGAAGTTTTTTGTTTTTATTGATTTTTTTTATTGTCTAGATGTGTGAACGACCTCACAGCCCACCTGGTGTTAAGTAATTACTGGAACCCATAGACATCTACAACGTAAATGCGCCACACACCTTGAGATATAAGTTCTAAGGTCTCAGTATAGTTACAACGGCTGCCCCACCCTTCAAACCGAAACGCATTACTGCTTCACGGCAGAAATAGGCAAAATAATCTGTAACTTAATTACTCTATTTAGATACGCGAGCAATTTTATTACCTTCAATTTGAGATTGCCAATACGGTTAATAGTTTTTGTCGCCTATCGACGCTGATAATGCCAGGGGCATAGTCAAGCTGCTGTGTCGAGCTCTGTCGAGCTCTGCTTGAGGATGGACACCATACGGACCTTCATGAAGTCCAAGAAGCACCATAAGTGGTTATTCATTTCAGACCTGGCTGGAACGTGAATAAAATGATCTCTTAAAAAGGAGTGTATGAACGCAGCGGTTTCGGGTACTATGGCAGAATGTTAGTAGCCATTGGAAGCTTCACTGTCTATTATGCATACGATAAATTAACAAATGTTTTTATTTATTTATTTTTATTTAACATATTTTGTACACACAGCTGTTAGAAAAGACACGTCAATAAGGATACAGAGTACAAGGGCACTACTTATTTCATGCTGAAATCTCTTCCAGTAGGCCCGCAAAAGGAAAAAAGAATTAGGAACACAAACCTAGTGCATACAGTAAACATTACATAAAATAATATATACATATTACAAGATACAAAACAATATATATACATACAAATACTCACACACACACACACACATATATATATATATAACATACACACATATACTTACTTTATATTATAATACATTATACAATTTTTTGTTATTCTTCTGTTATGACGATCTATATATAGATTAGAGGAGTAATAATATAAGACGCGAATATCTGCCGATTAAATTACAATCGCAAACCGCAAAGAGGCCGCTTTAGCATCGGAACATAATTAAATCTTGTCACAGTTCATAAAATAAACTTCTATTGAAAAGGCGGTAAAAGATCCCTTATCTCGGTTACAGCCGCTTTGAATAACGATCCGAAAGTGTAACCCCATCGCGGCAGTTCTTTGATGTCCCTTAATTATAAAAGTTTTTCTCGTAAAGGAGAAGCCTTTCAGCGACTCGGGCCGGTACGTTACACACGAGATCTCATAACCAACCACCCCTAAGTCTTAACAACGACACATTTGCTGTGTTGAAATGCCTATGCCGTGATAGTGTTTTGTTCGGTTTTTTTTTTTATTGCTTAGATGAGTGGACGAGCTCACAGCCCACCTGGTGTTAAGTGGTTACTGGAGCCCATAGACATCTACAACGTAAATGCGCCACCCACCTTGAGATATAAGTTCTAAGGTCTCAATTATAGTTACAACGGCTGCCCCACCCTTCAAACCGAAACGCATTACTGCTTCACGGCAGAAATAGGCAGGGTGGTGGTACCTACCCGTGCGGACTCACAAGAGGTCCTACCTTTCGCGAGCCGTAAACATAATTATAAATATTTTTACGATTTAATCTGGCGTTTCTTATTATCGTTACAATAGTTCTGAAGTTCCTAATACTGTACAGTTTTCTTGGTCACGAACGACACGGGATAATGTGATGACAATAAAAAAGCAAAGATAAGATAAAGATTAGATATATACATTAGACAGATAAGATAAGATAAAGATTAAACCGCTATTATTGCTCATAATTATACCGAGCATAGCTTCACGAATTTCTTTTAAGGCAACAACGATAACATCGTTTATTGAAAATCCAAACCGGTATCATTAATTAAATTTGCGTACGGGCGCTACGGAGCATCTAAGTATTTCTGCTGCAAAGACATCGTGTGTTCTGATTTTTTTGGCGTAAGACAGCCATTATATTAATGACCCGGTTATATTGTTCAATAAATTTAGATCTCTGATGACGCGTTTTCGTATAGTACGACCTATGGATACCCAGTACAATAATATCAGATGAACCATAGACTAGTTTCCCATAATATAATCATAAATTTTCAAAAAAAAATTTAGAAACAAAAAATACCTAACAAGTAAAGTCTAAAAAAAATCCTTGCGTTTTATTGTTTTAGCAACAAAAAAAAACAACGAAATTTATTGTCCCTCTAATTTTACATTCGCATCGACGTTGACAACACGTCTCCTCCAACAGCGTAGTTCATTTATCAAGTCTACGTTTTACCATAAATTCTCGAACGACACTTTCTGGACAAGTTTTCGCAAGAATGCTGAAAATTCGGTACACTTTCGAACAAAACAATGTAGAGAGTACCTACACAGAAGTTAATGATGTCCAACTCTGGTGCTTTTAATTAGACTAGTGTTCGTTGACTATTCAAAATTCCACCTTAATCACTGACTGTCCACGATTTAAATTTATTTGATATTTTATTTTTAGTTTTGTTATTGGTTTTTTTTTTGTTGTTGTAAATATACCAAAGACGAACCATTTCCAAAATGTATTTATTGTTCGTAACAGTGAAAATCGATTGACAAATAGAATAGGATATAAAGGTACCGAAATGCAGTTATGTTTTAATGTGTTTAAGACTTTTTTTAATAATTTGTTGCTTACTTTAGAGCTGTAGTTCGTTAGCACACTAAGAAGCATTCCTTCAGTAATACACAACATGTCTATTTCAAACCTACGAGTACATCAAAATTCATAAGACAATCTATAAGCTTTCATAGGTGCTGAATTATTTACTTAATACTAAAGCTTCCACTACAATTTACTCCCTAAAATATGAATACTTGAAAAACGCAATAGCGACGACAATTCTCGTGATAAATTCAATGTCTTACTCAAATTAAACGCCAAAGAGAAAAAAGCTGTGGACATCGAAGGAAGGCGCATTCACCCTGCTGAGTGTAGATATCGATCGGTGGCTTAACTAGGCAATGGCTTTTTATAGCCAACGAAAGCAGACAAGCAAATGGCGTCCACAATCATCCGCTAGCCGCGTTCCTAATTGCTGGGGGCCATGACCGCCTGCATCCATGATTTCTACACAATCATAGCATTATAGTATAACGCTACAAGCAGACCGCTGCTCATCGCACAAAAAAAAGATGTGTGGTGTCGTGTGACACCGGATAGGAACGAAGTTCCTTATTATATAAATATTAATTTCAAGTTATATTCGAAGTATAAAGAAAATAAAACTGGAGGTTTCGCAACAACCCACGGTCATTCGGTAACGTGCGAACTTATTGTGGTACACTTCATTCACGGTTGTTTGCATAAGAGTTAGTGTATTGCGCAAACGAAGGCTCTGAGATCGTGGTCAATGAATGATAAAAAAATATGTTATTTTTTGTACGTTATTACAAAGTTAAGTCGTACACTGTGTGCATTACTAATAAAAATCTTACGTTACGGACGTTTTTTCCCAGTTAAGGTACCCCTCCGCGGCGTCCCATAAGGAACTTCGTCACAAAATACAATTAAATAGTTATGTTTTTTAGTCTACCATCAACTTATAAATTTATAGCAACATACGAGATGAGATAGAATGTACTTAGCTATGTAGCAGTACAAAAAGAAATACTCCTACAAATCAAGCAGTAGTATGGAATTATATTGTAGTAATTCATTTAGGAATACAAAATAATGAAGACATTAGTTTCCACTCACGGAAATTCGATCACAACACACGAGTGGGTCTGACTCTAGAGGGCCTCATTTCCGCAGTTTCAATGGAAAACACAATAAAGCCCGAATTGTCTCGTATTACTAATCGATGACGCGGGTTTGTTTTTCTTCCGAACCAAATCTCCCTCATCATTGTCCAACGTGATGAATCACCACAGACAAAACATCTGACGCAAAGTAAATCAAACGATTTTTAATTCGAAAGCTATCCTATAACTACTTTCGTATTTCCCTTATTACCTTTCTTTATTTTTCGTTCATTATAACACAAAATTCTAAATGGACGAACATTAATCGTCCATTTGTTTGTGAAGTTGCGACTCATCAAATTTAATGTAACTTGAACACAAGCCTTCTACAGCTCATTTATAATTGTTTTAGAGGACTAGGGTAGCAGAGTTAGTGACAATTTTACGTGGACTAGATTGCTGGATTAACTGTTAGGATAACATGCATAGACAATGCGGATTTCCCATCTCGTAATGCGTGGTTGGTAGCCTTTACTGCTGGAATAGAAATCGTTTACTTACCAGTTTTTACCACTGTCATGAATGTCTCTATGCACTTAGGTCGTCCATTAAGGCCAATGCAACGTTCGCTGAATAAACGCGATCGTAAAATCTTTATAACATCCTTCCAGCACTTGTAAAACGTTTTGAGTCCTCCGTTTTATGCTACCTAACATTAGCCCCGAATATGTTTGCTTTTCATTAAAGAAAGCTCCCCGATTAATGAAAAAGATCCTAAATAAAATAATCATGCTAAAATCGCCATTGGTAGGTCTTTTCAAAAAAATTATATTTTATAGTATCGTTCCGTTCCATGACCTTATATTTTTTTTCCATTATTTAAAAAAAATTGTCACCCAACACTACATGACGATCACGACCACTGTCAAGAGTGACACGACTTAGAAGAAGAAGAAGAAATGGTCTCGTAAAAGTATATATATAATTTTTATTGCCCTTGTAGGCAGACAAGCATACGGCCCACCTGATGGTGAGTGGTTACCGTCGCCCATGGACTTCAGCAATGCCAGGGGCAGAGCCAAGCCGCTGCCTACAAATTTTTACCTCTATAAATATTTTACTTCTAGTTTGTTCGAGGTCTACATTCAAGGTCACACATTTGTGCACACTATCTCCCACAGCTTAGCTCAAGTCGGGTGGCTAAAACCAAAACAATTGCCAAGGTGTCATTGTAGATGAACAAGCGATTATTATTAGAGGTCGTGATTTAGTCGTTGTCCCGGAGATAAGTTTAATCAGAGTGCCGTTAAGTTTAACAGCGTGCCCGGGTGCATACGTTTTATGACGGGTCGGGGCCGACATTGTCAACAGATCCTGCGACGCTCTTTACGGCTGCTGAAACGTTGCTTTAACGGTTTTATAGTTTACGTCGTTACGTCGCGCTAGCGGTCACAGCGCCCATAATAGCCGAAGCTAAGTGCTCGCTCGAGGCTTTCTTGCCCTCAGAATGTGTGTTTTTCTTCGGTACAAGCTCGGGATATCCATCTTTACGATATGAGATTTTTACATTCCTTTTATATATATATTTGAACCAGCACAAAATTCGTTATTTTATATTTAAGTTACGCTTACAAAATATTATTACGTTTCGTCTACAGTCTAAACTCTAAATGAACCCTTCTACGATACGTACATAAATAATTCATATAACGAGAATACTTCGAAATTGAAACAATTAAAAACAAATTAACTGTACTGCTTCTTTACACGTAATTGCTTTGACCGCAACTTAATAACTAGCTGCATTTCTGAGGTTTCACGGCCACGCCCCCACAAGTGCTACCAACATTTGAACAACTGCACTGTATGTAGGTCTTCACTAATTAAACTCGCGAGCGTTGACTGAAAGCGCAATCACGGGTGCAGCCGCGAATGCCGTAGACATTTCTGCAACATCACGTCAACTGCAACCCTCACGATATTAATTTTCAAACTAATTGTTTAATAATACCGTTAGCGTTGCGTCATTAATCAGAACGGTCACGCTGGCTTCGGAGCTGACGCACGCAATGAAAAGCCAAATTCCTTGCGAGTAACTACTGACGAGAAAACAATAGCATAACAGTTCGAATTCAAGTCTTGCAATGAAAAGTGGTATTCGCTCGGATATGCATCACATCTGTTGTACGCGTAGCACGAAATTGGCCATTTGCTCAACTATGCCGATATCAAAGTTTTATTAATAATAATACTGCAGTGATATTACGTGTTCGCTAAAACTTGGTTGTGGTCTAAGAATGTGCGTCTTGCTTGATGCAGATAAGTTACGTGATACCTCGATACAAGTAGCTTAGTGAATACATAGCTGACTGAATCTCGGCACTAAGGCGTTCTAGGTCTGACTAACTTTAAATGAAATTCAACTTAGTTCGTTACAATCTGTAGAATTCAGTGTATCAATGTATTCGTGCTGGCAATTTCGATTACGTGATCTTTGCGTTCCTTTAGTTTTATTAAAAAAACACATATAATATATCTAGATGTATTATTAAAGGTAAATTATTATTAGGGTTTTCAAGGTTTTTTAATTTTTTTTAAAACTTCACTTTGTTCCCAGGTCGTTTTGAAATATCATTTTCAATTCAATACAATTTACAAAGAAGTTTCATGAAAATTTTCGGTTTAATAATGATTTCTAAAATTACAACAAATACTGAAAACCTACAAACAAAACCTACAAACGGAAAGTAAACACATTGTGCATGTTTATTTACCTGATTATGAAATACTTTATCAAAATACTCATTTAAATACTTTTATTTCGTTCGTTATGCTTCTCTAATAACATCGGGATACGATAAATAAGACAAACAATTAGTACACAAATAAGACTCATATAGATAAGCGATGGCATTTCATCAACTAAACACCATGAGCACCAATGATGTTATAGTAAAATTTTACTATAACATCATTGATGAGCACTCTCACGATCAAAAATCTTAAAATCGTAATCTGTTCCCTTGTCAAATACCCAATACTAATTGTATTTAGTTTAAACAAAGAATAGTCATTTTCACATCACTGAAAATTTCCACTACACTCTCACGAACCAAAATCACAGTAAGCGACTTTAAGGGTTTGTTTGTTCCATAATAAAAAAACTATATTCAACGTAGCGAATGGTATTCATAAAACACTATGCCTGTAGTTAAATTATTAACGCGAAGAAGACATAAAACATTACTAAAACTATCACAGGAAACACAATACCAATTACTATCTAATCTATCTCGGACGTCGCCCATAATAAGAATACGTCCCTAATCCCCTTAGCTAAATACAGTCTCGAGTATATTAAGGAGACGGGAACTGATAAGGGATCGTATAAATAAAACAAACTATCGGATGATGGCGTCACGTAAGGGTAGTTATGACGTTTCATACCGCGCAACAAGTGAGGCGCCGTAGTGTCGCCGGCGTGGGGCTGCCATAGGAATTTCAATCTGGTTCTGATGAGTTGAGCAAAAGCGTAAATTACGAACGACGGTCGTCGGTCAGTCTTCTCAATTTGAAATTACAAAATTTTCATAATAGAAAAGGTTTAACAATATTAAAAAAATAGTTGACTCTGACTGAGAATCTACTGGACCCGTTTTTGCGAGTACTTTTTTTTTTCTACCTATGCTGATAGCCTTGAGAGGCTATTTCAGCTTCACCCTAATGTGTAGGTGAGCTCACCGGGCTCAAACCGGAGTGTTACTAACACTGGCCCTAGCAAGAGCAGTACTACACAGAATCTACCACCGGATCGGAAATGCGACCCACTGAGAAGATCCGGCGAGAAACTCAGTGGGCTGTGTCTGTGGGTTAATTCGCTCGTCGAGCCTAGCCATAAGGTACAAATATTTTATAGTTATCTCTAACGGCCTGACTGTGGCTCTGGCCCTGCTGATGTCCATGGGCGTCGATGAGCGCTTATCATATAAACATAAATGCATGTTTTGATAAGAAAAAACGGGTAATATTATCATATCAATTATAAGTAATTTATTATATTAAGAATTATAAAAGCTTGAAACAGTGAAAGTTTTCATCAAAATTCAAACTCACCTAATGAAATCATACTAGTCTTCGCAGTAATCGTAATCAGTGATACCTCAAAATTTTAATTCCTTCATGTAATATATTTTCTCTTTTGTTTTTTTTGTTACTAAAGTTTTAAATTAACATTACTGACCATTTTTTATATTTTAGAGAATTCTAAAACTCATCAAAAGGTGCTAAACAAAAAAAAATCGTTTGTGAAACAGTGGACAAAACACTTACTTAACCGTTTTCTCTTTCTTCATTTATATTATGTATAGATTTGATAACGCCAAATTTTTTTTAAATTACTTAGAAGGATATTATTTTAATTCTGGAACATTCGGTAAATCAGTCAATATTGTCCATAATGATGATCGGGGTGGCGCATGGAGACATGTCGAGCAACAAGTAGGGCGACACTTCGGCGCCGCACTTCACCCGACACATACATACAACCTTATTTTCCTTTTAATATGTATAATAGTAGCAATGAAACCTGAAAACACATACTTAAATGAAAACACAATTACTTGGTTTTTTATCAGCATAGATAGACTAACAAAGCCGATAGAAATGAACAAATTAATGTGAAAACAAAACAGAAATGTTTTACATTCGACACTCAGATTTTATACCCCAATCGCCGGAAATCAAAACAGTCAAGGTCGCCAACCACTAGACCAGCGATGAAGAGGTTAAAGTCTTAATTGGGATCGGGGATTCTAAGCCGCAAGGACACACAAAATACCCTACCATGGGTACAGTACCTAGTATTGAAATTAGACGAATTCAAGTGGACAAACATAGTGAAATATACTACTACTATGGACGCATTTAGACAAACCTTGATTAATAACACATTATTATGATAAAAGATTTTATTGTGAAAGATAGTGAAATTTTGCATCTTTTTAAACAGATACCTACTAAGTACATATACGTATATCAATCAATCAATGAATAATAATGAATATTAGGTGGTAGGACCTCTTGTGAGTCCGCGCGGTTAGGTACCACCGCCCTGCCTATTTCGGCCGTGAAGCAGTAATGCATTTCGGTTTGAAGAGTGGGGGAGCCGTTGTAACTATACTTGAGACCTTAGAACTTACATCTCAAGGTGGGTGGCGCATTTACGTCGTAGATGTCTATGGGCTCCAGTAACCACTTAACACCAGGTGGGCTGTGAGCTCGTCCAGGCATCTAAGCAATAAATTTACTTATTTTTTTCTTTCTTATCAGTTACGGTGTACTTGTAAATAATCTCGAATCTCCTCGTTTCTAGTTCAACAAATTATGGTACGTCTAAACAGAAGAATCTCGGAGATTTTAAAACCCCACGTAAATCCACTTCATCCCTCAAAGAATTAAATTATGATCCTCAGGAAGTCGTTACTTGAATACAAAGATAGGAGATAAGCTAAAAAATAGCAGCTTTATAAATTTCGCCGTGTACGTTCACAAAACGATTATTTCAATGAAAGCGTTTCATAATATCATGTTTCTTTCTTGTATTTTTTTTATTTCTTCGTTGAAGAAATGCCTAGCAGAATCTTCTTATATCGGCGGCAGTATTTATTTGAATTATTACTTTTGAACAGTAGAATACAATTATTTGAAAAGACGTTGTTCTTATGTTTTATTTTTTACTAGCTGGCCCGGCAGACTTCGTAGTGCCTCAATCGATAAATAAGAGACACATCAAGGGGACACATCAAAGGAAAAACAAAATTGTTTGTTTTTATATAATTCCGAGCTTTTTTATATTTTCTCACCTTTTCAACCTTCCCTGGACTTCCACGAATAATTCAAGACCAAAATTAGCCAAATCGGTCCAGCCGTTCTCGAGTTTTAGCGAGACTAACGAACAGCAATTCATTTTTATATATATAGATTGATTCGATGAGTCGACAAGCTTACGGCCCACCTGGTGTTAAGTCTCTACCGGAGCCCATAGACATCTACAGCGTAAATGCCGCCACCCATATTGAGACATGAAAACATACATTTCCGGTTGAAATTTGAGATAGCCGCTTTACCATTGCAAATGAGACTTCGACATGAAAGTGAGCAAAGGCATTTACAATTTGATTTTTTTTGTTTGTTAGCGATAACGCCAAGCTCACATTCGCCTTGATCCTAAACGGTTACCGGTGTCCATGGATACCACAAAGTAATAGTCACTGCCCACCCTGGGATCTTAGATATTACTTCATCGAAGAGTCATTCGTGGTTATACGTTAAATATATTTCTTGAATTTTGTAGAAGATTTGAATACCGGCCTAGTCGCATCGCTTGACACAAATAGAATGCGTTTTATCTTTTAGGCCATAATGAATTCACTATAAATAAAGCTCGCGTGGGAAAATCGATACTTTTTAGTTAATTCGCACTGGCACACTAATTTTATTTTAAAATAAGAAAATATAACGGCAGTCATCAAATTGACATGACGATGTTACGAATAGTATTTTTTGAAAAAATAAAAGCCTTTGTTGTTAAATTTCACCATACCAACCCACATCTTTTTGATCTTAAGATATGGCAGATATGCTGTTGAATGTGGCAACAAAGTCGTATCTGTGGTACATATCCGTACGGGTACGTAAAATTAAAATTAATATTATTATTTATTGTCATTATTATTAGGGAGTCCAACACTCATATAAATATTAGCCTATCCATTAAGTACATGGATACCAAGTTTCAAGTCAATCGAATGCATGGTTCAGTAGTTATAAGTAAAAATCACTGTAGATTTATATATTAGTATAGATTAATTAAGATATAACAATACATAGAACATTAGAACGTATAAGTACGTAGTAAGTATATATTAGAACATATAGTATACAGTCCATAGAGCATGCGAAGTGCCAAACGAACAAGGGTGCGCCCGTAATGGATGCACTAAGGTCCAGTTCCGCTTTATTAAATTTCTTCGCAAATACAGTTTTACTGTCGGAGCCAACGATCTTTGTATCGTATGCAAATAATAAAACAAATAGCGGCGACCCCTTAGTACGTTTTATGATTTTTATGAACCGTCAAACGGAAGGCTCGCATAAAATACAATGCAAAATACGTTCCCGGCTAGAATATTCATGTTCGCGTTTATAAAATGCGACGACAACGACATTACATTTGATGTCTAATGATTCGGGCACAATTATATTGTGTATACATTGTGAAATCACGACTGGTTCAATAATTTTTAATGTATGAAACATTTTGGGGGTGTACCTGTCTTAACTAAATCTTAAATGTTCGTTTTCAATTCGATTTAATTTCAAATTGGACATATAAACATAATTATAAAAAGGGCTAGTTTATTTTTGGGAATGTCTATGACAAAAAGCATACCAATTTCGATACTTTATATATTATTTATACAAATACGGTTATAGAAGTTCCTTACAATAATGAATGGCAAAAAAAACGATATTAAAGTACAATAAGTAAATAGAGAAATAAAATATAATAAGCATAGCAATAATAAAAGCGAGGACAACCCTAAAAGCTCGTAGCACTCATCCGAACTAAGGTCCGTCTCGAACAAATTGCCGTGATGCCCCCAACATATTAAGTTAACATCTTCTACGCTTCTATTTCAACATTTCACTATTTAATTCTACAGCTACTTGAGATCAGCTAAGCTTTACTGATTAACCAACATTACTTTTCTTCATAACAATTATTCGAAAATGATAATCAATAAAGTATTTCTTTTTGGGACGAAGTTCCTTATGGGACGATGCGGAGGGGTGTCCTAACCGGGAAAAAACGTCCGTAACGTAAGATTTTTATTAGTAATGCACACTGTGTACGACCTAAATTTGTAATAACGTACAAAAAATAACATATTTTTATTATAATAATATATTTTTTATAAATCAGTGTGAATAAAATAAAGTTGATAGCTTTGTAAACTAGTTTATTTATTTATTTTAACAATACAAAAATCATCATAAAAAATGTATACCCGAATAATCATTTTCTTTATACCTCGAATAGAACTTAAAATTAATATTTTCATAATAAGGAACTTCGTTCATATCCGGTGTCCGACGACACCACACATCTTTTTTTTATTTCGGTAACACACGTAAAAGCGTGTGTAGTAAACACCGGCGCTTATGTAGGAGTGGCGAGGGGGCGAGGAAAGTCAAGAGGTGCGGGGGAAGTAGAACAATGGCCACCATGACATTTAGTATGGAAGCGATTGTCACGGACCGTTTGAGCTGCGCGCTACCGGTCGTACAACCGCTTTTAACATACCTCCTCAAATAGTCATTGTCGCAGGTCTTTTCTTGTTCTCTTCACGTTTATGATAGCTCACTGCTACTATCGAATTGCCTTTAAACATAAAACAAAAGCCTGGAATGTGCATTAATAACGACTAGCGATCCCCCGAAAGTCGAAATTCGACTATAATTAATTGAAATTAGAAGTTTGTACACTATTATGATTCTATTACTTCTATAATCACAGATTTTATTAAAACTACACTTTAGAGAAATATTAAATAAAGACAAACAATATTTAATCTATTCTAAATTTGACCACAGACTATAAGCAATAAGAAAAATTTGACAATAAACAAAGAGTATATGTGCGTGTGTGTCAAATACACGGTAGTGTGCGTAATACTTTTTAATGGATTTTATCTATTTTTATGCATAATTTAATAAAATATTAGCATTCTGCACTCCTTCTCTATATTCACTATAAGTGCGGGTAATTTCATACTCCTCCGTCCGCACAATTTTCGTAAGAAGTGGTACAAAGTTTTTGCTTCACGTATTAATATATAGATATTAAAATTATTGTGAAATAAATCACTGCCTAAGTAATTCACAGATGATTCTCATAAGTCAAACCGCTTGCGAGCAATAACACACGAATGTGAGCGAAAACATAAACTGTTTAAATATTTTAAACACATTTTCCGTACAAAAAGCAAAGCGGAAAAGTTTATTGGAAGAATAAATTGGGACTAAAAAGCAGGGCGCGCTCGCTCGAGTTTCTCTCGAGGGCGGGAAAAACAAATTGTTGCTTGATGGTAAGTAATGCCTGAGACGTGCCGCAACGAGTCGTATTACTTCATTTTACCTGGTCGGCCTACAGGTGCATCTGGTGTCCACCGCAGCCGGTACCGTCGCAATCAAATTTAATTTTAATCGCAAAATTAAGTACATCAACGTTGGGTTCGTCAGTTTCACCCGCAAACAAGTTAATTAAATTTTGTACCTCGTACACGGACATCCACTTTGTCATCCATAGCAACAAAGATGAAAAAAGGGATTATGTGAGCACATTATACAAATAATTATATCACAATTCTCGTGTGGATTTTTTTATATTTTACTAATTAACATTATATTAATTACATTATATTAGTATATATTCAAAATTATTATGATTTTTACTGGTGGTAGGTCCTTTTGAGTCCGCACGGGTAGGTACCACCACCCCACCTATTTCTGCCGCGAAGCAGTAAAGCGTTTCGGTTCGAAGGGTGGAGCAGCCGTTGTAACTATACTGAGACCTTAGAACTCATATCTCAATGTGGCTGGCGCATTTACGTTGTAGATGTCTATGGGCTTCAGTAACTACTTAGCATCAGGTGGGCTGTGAGCTCGTCCACCCATCTAAGCAATAAAATAAATATATATTTTTTATAACATCATAGCCTACGAACTACTTGAGCTTTGGATTCCGAATCTAGTCATATCATTAAGCCAAATAAACATAAAATACACATACAATATTTTAAATCCTAATCTCAGGCTAGATGGAACAGTTATGGAACTTAAACAGAACGTAAAATTGCGTTGACTCTCGCATCGGCATATGAGTTATGCAGTAAATAAAGCTATTAAAGAATTTTATTACAGAACAACCCCGTCCGTGGGTAGAAGCCTAGGGTGGCTGTTATGTAGGTATTTTTATGTCGTGCGGTGACACTCTGAAACCCCAATAGGGAAATTGGATTGGTACTATTTTTAAAGGTTTTCGGACATCAACCGCAGCTTTTATGTCCGGGCCAATATCGCGTCTTTATGTATTTTTTTTTATTATATTACCAGCAATAATACGTTATCTACCTTCAAAAGGACACGTTCTTAAAATTGAAATCTAATTTCTTCAGACAATAAGCGTGCTGTAAGCAAAACAATATTAAAAATTAATGCAGTGTGCTGCAATGAACACAATAAGAAGGCGTTAACCCTTAAAGCCTCCGCGGAATTAAGTATTATGGCTGTCACAATGTTTTCAAGAAAATTCACGAACAAATTCTACGATGAAGAAACAACAATATTCAATAAAAATGAAACCCCCAAAACTGTAAAGGTGATGCTAGTATGATGTTTTATAAACCCACGAGATATAGATAGTAAAATAATAATTATTAAAAAATTTATAATTATAAAAAAGACCATCATCTTGCCTATATAGGTCAGTCTTGCGTTTGGATTTGAATGATGGGATATTCCTTACATTTATTGATTCTAAGATACTGAAATTGCAAAAAATAATAATAATGCAAAGGTAAGAAAGAAAAAAAGGACAGATAACATAATGACCGCTTTATATTTATTGCAATCGAGCTCTCACAGAGCATGCGAAATGAAACTGAGTTGAAAGTTGGTCTCAGGTTGTGGAACTTGGCAGTATGTTGCTTGACGCCTGAGGCAAGTGAACAACTTCTTTTTAATCCCGGTTTTGAGTTCGACAAAGCGGTCTCTTCAACGAATTTTTCATTCCACTCTTTACTCCGATACTATATTTGAATCTTTCGGTAGGCAGCTGAAGTCCATGGGCGACGGTAACCAAACACCATCAGGTGGGCCGTATGCTCGTCTGCCTACGAGGGCAATAAAAAAAATATCTTCGGCTGCACCATATCATCATTAAGATTTTTTCAGAAAATAAATTCGCTCACTAGCAGGCGCCTTCGTTGGAGATGTTAGAATACATAATTTACAAACGGAATTAGTATTCTTGTAATATTAGATTTTGGGTAATGTTAATTTAACGCTGATCCGACTCTTTTTGAAAAGTATTAAATATAAAAACACTGAACCAACAATCAATACCCAAGTGTTAAATTGAAGGAAAGTTATATTGAAAGTAATTTAATTTACAATTAAAGAGATATTTCTCATTCTGCATGTCAAGTACATGTTACATGAAGACTAGACAGAAAACTGAACGTAAAATATACAGTGAATCCAAATGGCTAAACCTAAAACGTCACTCTTTTGGCAGCACAAAGCCTTTTCGCGTTTCGAATGTGCTCAATCTCCACTATTTGCATTGTATATCTCGTATTTGGCAGCTGTCACTCTGAAACTCATTTTCTCGGAGCCGAAGAGCTGAAGGTTTTTTTTCATCCAACGCCCAAATGAGCAAACTAAATAAAATATGTGTCATCAACGTCAACCCTATACTTTAATCTATCCTATTTGCAACAAGAATTCACATACATGAAAATTTTTGTTATTTTCAGTCCGTGTTATTACTGTATTAAAACTGATTTTGTGCTACTACTGTATTAAAACTAAATATGTAAATCTAATTTTAATCAATATGTAATATTAGAAATAACTCTGAACATTACAAATTATTGTAAAATAGCAGAAAACGTAATACAAAGAAAGAACATAAACCGCATGAAACAGAGTTAGCGTATTGCCTTGATAAATGATGCGATGCATCAATGAATCTCCATCATCATAGCGGCTTGGCAATTTGCTGGTTTTACTTTTACTTTTAGTAAGTATTAGGGATTTTTATAATATTTTCAATTCAGGACCAAAAAATCATAGCAGGAATATTACTGCTCATCTTTCAGGAAAATTGGGATATTCTACAACAGTATTTAAATTCGTTTTGGGAAGCTACCGAATGAAATAAATGACCGCAGAAAACTTTGACTTGACAAATAACGCTGTACTTAAAAAAATACGTTTAAAGAAAAGAAAAAAAAGTTAAAACAAAAAACTAGTCGAAATTTCTTATTCTTTCATAATTCGAGAGCTTTCGATTCTGATTAGATGCCTTTTAGCTAACAAACTCAAAAATTGTATGAATAAATTTGTCAAGTTATATCATAAGAATACATTTACAAATAGACCAAGGCTACATATTTAGTTTAGTATCATTCTCCCCACTATTTATTAGTCGACCAACTAACATGACAAGATTTAATACCATTATTAAAAAAAGAGATGTAATTTTTTTCCTCCTTTGCTAAAAAAAATTAGAACATAAACAAAAGAGAAAATGTTATTTACAAAACAAATCTATATCTGGAGAGATCAGTGATTGTGATTACTTATTTTAATTAAAATGTTCGAGAATTAAAATCCAGATCCTTGAAAATATTTCCTCTATTTGAGACAGTAAACTTAATAAAGGTAGCTTCATGCTACAAAACGTATTATATTACAAAATCTCGTAAATATAACTACTTAAAGCGTATATTTTATCACTACACGATAAAAATAATATTACTAACGACAATATTGTGTTGAAACTTTGTACCCGACGATGATAAATGGATGGTGCCGTGCCTACATCGCAGCGAACTTGTACGCGCTTATCAATTTGCAGCTCACACGAAACTTGGGCACAGTTTACAAACTTGAATACTATATTATTTTCCGAGGATTCCGCACGCAGTATGCGCATACTCTCAAATCATGAATTTTATATTTATATTTAAAAAAAAAAACACTTATCTATATATATAAAAATGAATTGCTGTTCGTTAGTCTCGCTAAAACTCGAGAACGGCTGGACCGATTTAGCTAATTTTGATTTTGAATTATTTGTGGAAGTCCAGAGAAGGTTTAAAATGTAGATAAATATGAAAATGCTCGAAATTAAATAAAAATGACAATTTTATTTTTCATTTGATGCGTCCCCCGTCGGACGGATTCCTTTTGTTTGTTTTAAGTTTATTTTATACAAAAGTTTAGGTCTTTTATTTATCGATTGAAGCACCGCGAAGTCTACCGGGTCGACTGGTACTTTATAAATTTGTGAGACCTTAGCTCGTTCCAATTTTAATTATACATTAAAGGTACGTGTCGGGTACTTAATTAATACAAAAATCAAGAATGTTGATTCTTGATCGACACGTCGGCTGTCCACATGAGTGGCTTGTAAGCGTGTTTGCAGTTGTTGTTGACCGGCCCAAACATAGACGCAAACAAGCCCGCCCTTCACCATCTGTCCCAAACGATATTGCTCACGCACGATATTCGCGACCCACGTTTGTTGAACAACGGTTTAAGTGTTTATACGTACGTATCTCTAAACGATTTCCCGAGGACAATTGCTAGACGTCCTCTCGACATTGATTTATGGTCCCATTATCGATTCAATGGTTAAATTGCCCCTCGTGATACATATTTAAGTATTAGAATTTTTGTAAATGTACCTTCATTTTTGGGTTTTCTTTTTAATTTCAGTACCTTACCCAGATTATCCAATCCGAGTATAATTTAGACTCGAAATACCAGTTTCAGTTGATTTTCAGTAAACTTTAGATAAATCGAATATCGATATCAACTCTGTTGATATTTTAAACAGTCCTGAAAAATCTGTTTGTCAAGAAAACGCAATATCGTCTATTCCGCGCAATACTAGCAAATGACATTGGATATATTTCCACATGCAACTGCTGCCGTCGAGAAGTTTTCACATCGAAACAAACTCCTGTACAACATATGAAGCATTCGAGGATATTTGAGCGGAGTTAAAGAAATTACAGCGTGGGGTCTGGACGGCCATATTTGGCGAGATAGTGTTGATCCACGCAATAAAGGTTGTATTGCTCCGCAAATATTGAGTCCTAAGAGCGTTCATTGACCCCAACTCATTCTATGTCAACTAAACCCGGATAATACCCCCGGATACTATCTACCCTGATGGTCTTTATGACACTTTTTTTCCCAAAAAAAAACATTATATAAGCGTACAAGTATTTATATTTTCCAAATCAGTTATATATTTTATGTATCCCGTATTAAATTCTTGTTTCAGAATTTCATTTAGGGTCTTAAAAGTACTTCGTTAACGAAATAAATAAGAGCATTTCCTTTTATTTAATGTAAATAACACTAATTCGTATTTCAAACTGAAATATGTAAAACGTTTTCTAGTTGAAACAATAAAAGGATATCATAGGCGGATTCAGGAATAACAGTACAAACACACAACCGGGACGATAATCCTCAACGAGCCAGAGAGAACACGCGCCAACTCACTTCCTCTGGAAAATTTACAATTCGCGTTTAAATTTAGTACTATCAACATGACTATCGGAATTTTGATAAGCACTTTCATCGGATTTATTTTCTTATACAATATCTAATACGAACACAAAACTTGCTATTAGTATTGTTAGTATTGGATCAGTGAAGTATATGACACAATAGTATCTCCATCGTACCACTTTTAAGGCCTGACATCAGGTAGACCAGGCGCATAAAGAGCAGAAGAGGACGAAGACAAGCTTTTGGATTTTTCAGATATTTTAATGATGCTTTAGTGATGTATTTACTGGTGGTAGGACCTCTTGAGAGTCCGCACAAGTAGGTACCACCACTCAGCCTATTTCTGCCGTGAAGCAGTAATGCGTTTCGGTTTGAAGGGTGGGACAGCCGTTGTAACTATACTGAGACCTTAGAACTTATATCTCAAAGTGGGTAGCGCATTTACGTTATAGATGCCTATGGGCTCCAGTAACCACTTAAGACCAGGTTGGTTGTGAGCTCGTCCACCCATCTAATTAATTAATAAAAAAAGAAAAAAAAAAGTTTAGTCAACCGAGAAGGGAACTTCTTTATTATTAAATCTCACCTATCCCTAGTTAGCATTCAACGGTTCGGCCTAGGGGTTCAGTGTGTGTAAATTCGCAATACCGACAACTGATTTGTACAATATTTCTTTATTAATGATATGTTTTATAGATTCAAAAGTTCAAACTATTTTTCTTTTTTTTTAAATCTGTCAAATTAACTTACCGATTGTTAAACGTGGTGATAAAGAACGGATATATATATCGAACGGTTTCAAAAGCAATGAATAAATGGAACGATTGAAATGTAAATAAGTAGAAACGAGCCGCGTTGTGGGATTAATGTTTGGACTGGATTAATGTATTAACACAATATCGCAATGAAAAGTGATCCTTCACGCTGCATCCAATGCAAAAATTGATTTCAATGGTCAAAATATTCACATACATGTACGTGTGTGTACTTAGTCTTTTGATCATGAACTATCCTTTCATGTCGGAAATGGTTCTGTTACACTCAGTATGCCATCTCACGAGTATCATAAAGTGAAACTTCAGCTGGACCACTCGTTTTAGCTCAGAGCTTTAACCGGCTTGACATGACGTTTTTTATGTTAATAGAGTAGGTAGATAGGATATCTGGTCATTTGCCGGTCAAAGTTAATTTTGTTTTTATAACACCACAAACCCAAATGATCTGTTTACTAGCGGTCGAGTAATAAAAAGGGGCCGTGGTTGCTATTAGGCAAGTAGCTTCGCCGCCTGGCGTCGCCCCCTATCGGGTTACAGCTGAAACGGATAACGGGGGGCGTTGACAGATAAGGACCAAATATTAATGTTGGGAAATATCTGTCAGATTATATCGAAATTAAAATATTAATTTTAACCAGTGCAAAAGAGGTATTTTACAAAATTTTGTTTTATGTGTATACTGTTGTCTACCACGACATAAACAAGATAGTATATATTGATTTTAGAAACCACTATTCCACTTCTAAATCGATTAGAAGCTATTTTAATTTTGCGCGGTAATGGTATGGAATCGAAACTGTGCATCGTGTTTCAAACTCATACTATCAGGGTTTGGAGATGAAAACACAAGCTAGGGAAATTAATTTAAGTCAAATACAGCAAATATTACCCAGTCGTTCGAAGTGAATGGTAATAAGCCAAAGATTGGATTCAGTGATATAAATTGGTAGAGGCTTATTTGAACAGTAAGTGCTTGTCCAAATATGGACCCTTATAGTTTAATGATAATGATAATTATGAAAAATAAGCTATTCTAATTGCGAAAGCGACCACGCCACAACTCAACTTGTACAGATTATGCGTTTCAAAGTAAACAATAGACAAAAACGTTTGTTTAAAATCACAACTTACACTAACCCATTTGAAATGTTGCTCCCCCAATCCATTTAACGATTTGAGGCTATTATTACATTAATGTTTTTCATCACACACGAAGCTTTCATCATCGATCATACTGTGACATGTTTTCCGTCTCGTTTCTACTGTAAAATCCACTGGAATTTCAGTTGATTATTCTGAATATTTTAAAAGTTTTATCAGTCAAAAACCATTCAAAAATTATGTTATTGTATTTAGCAATGATATTGGAATTTAATTTCAAATTCTATATCCCCAAACTGAATCGACTAACAGTACATATTAAGAAACTAAAAATTGTTTTTGAAATCATTCCTTGAATACATATTAAGTTTCTTGTAAATTTAATATCTATATGGCGATACTTACAGGACATTCAATTGAATAAACAACCACATAATTTACCATAAGTATCGGCATGTCTTATTTGTATTATAATTATCTTCGTAATACGGGATTAGGCACTTAATCCACAAGGGGCGGACCCGAGACCGCACAAGCGAACGGGTCTCGTTCTGCCACGTTGTTGGTGACACATCCATTATACTGACATTTTCCCGCCTTTTTTCCTGTCAGATTTGACAGCTTTGAAAGCGACTCCTCCTCGCCAATGTTTTTGGCTTCACTCTCATCCACTACACTCACACATTGGGTATATTGATACGCGGAAAATGGGGTTGTTCCTCACAAAATAAAGAACAATCTCGTTGCTATTAATAGAGCGTTTTCACGTAACGTTCAATATCACAATATCAGAAGTGCTATGTGAGCTCTTTACAATAATGGCGGCTAAAAAAGTAAAGTAAGTAAAGTATAAAATGTCGCGAAGATACGGAGTTCTCGCATTTTAAGGAATAATGTACATACTTTTTCTGCATTAAATACTTTTTTGTTTTCTTTTCGTATAGTTGGGTAAACGAGTTCTCGACCACCTGGTGTAAAGTGATTGTCGAATGCCATAAATATTACAACGTGAATGTCGCCACTTATCTTGAGACATAAGGTTGAAGTCTCAATTATATAGATAAAGGCTATACCAATAATTAAACTAAAAAACTCACATCGTTTTTCTTGTTCGTAGAAAATATTGGATTATCACAAAAATAAAGTAAAACAACCTTGAAAGATTTACCGTAAACAATACGTAATACGACAAACAAAATCGAAGACTTACCCCTTAGCTTCTTAGTCTTACAAAGATTTTAGAAAGACAAACAACTTGATTAATGTCTTAATTAACGCCATCTATCGCCACTTGACTGTCGCATTTAGTGCAATCACTCACAGACTGTCGCACGGATCGAACGTCCCGACGCACATGCTCTACAGTTATTTATTACGCAATTTACACCACACCACACGGGAAAAAAATACGCTGACACCTGTATACCTAAACCTTACAATTTATAGCTTTAGTAGAACTAAATTTATAGCAGCGCAAATCTAATCAAACGAAACCGTTGCTTGCCCACGTTTAGCTAATTAGATCTGAAAATTTACAATAGGTAATTAATTAACGTTTGTTTTTGTTACAGGTATGTACGATTAGACACGGTTTGAATCGTCGTAAGTATTGTAATCATCATGTACAGGTTTATCAAACTAATTTTGTTCAAGGTTTTGGTTGGTTTGGCCTGTACTATGCACATGCATTACGTTAATGAACTATTCGTAATAAATGTCATTAGAGCACGGAGCATCAGTCGTGAAATATGGTCGCCGACTTCACATTCAATTATTTCCCGAAACTGGCAAACATAAATTTCTACAATACAGTTTGACAGAAATTGGTATCGGAAAAGCCACAATGTTTTTAACGGCACACGTTTGTTTTATAATCACCATAACTTTTATGCATAACACAACTTTTTATTTATAATGTCAGCATGACCATAGATCATCGAAGTGATAGGTACTCCTGTTTTCCCGAATATGAAAATGAAATTTACCCCATAAAATAACGTTTATGACAAATATAATATCATTGCTAAACTAGCTACACGCATTTCAATTTCGAACAGAAGCCATGTAAAAATGATACTAAGAAAGCCCAACTCATTCTCATAACTTACATATATTCTGAGGCCAAAAAAAGGCTGCCGTATAAAGTTCAGAGCTTCAAAAGCTCCTGGGTCTCAAAAACCGACACCCAGGGAGACGTACTTTTCTACAGACATTTCGTTATATTGATAAATTATACTCTTCTGACGGAAGAGCTAGATTTTTTCGAATTAATTTATGAAATTCCAAACAATATATTCAACTAAAAAAAATTGCGAGCTGCTCTTATAATATATTTGAGTGGCGTCTAAATTAAATCAGAGTCTTGCACTAGAATTGCGATTTTGACCTCAAGGTGATAAACGGCACTCACGTGGTCTTCGGTAATGACTTAACACCAGTGGGACCGTTGGCTGGTCTGCCTATCTGTGAATGTTTCCATGAGTACAATGTAATTATTGATAAATTATGAATAAATCTTCTTTGAATACTCTAATATCTCTTAAAATCTAAAATATCTCTTGAAAATAATCTTCTTGATTTCATTTTGTGTCTTGGGACAATATATTATTTACATAGTATTTTTACATTTCGAATTTATATTTTAGAACTTGTAAAAGCCAAATCAAAAACCCTTATGAATGTAATCTAAATGACATAAACTGTTAAAATCTTCTCCCCAAGGCAACGTCTGCCTCCTGGCCTAGAATCACGGCAAGAATTAATCGCCAATGAAAATTGCCAACGAGCCGTGAAATTACAATTTAACTGTCGCCTGTTTATTTACCATATGTACAGCTTACAAGTACAGTTCACATCATATTCTGTTCATGTTCGTACTTATGTGAATTTGTCCAGTATTAAACTACCTAGGTTTTAGGGAGCACACAGACATCAAAATGTTAATGTTACCAACCTTGAAATATAAAATCGATTGCACCACAGCAGTGATGGGCAGAAAGTCTAAAATAAACGACTCTGCGTTTTTCAATTGACGGTCCAGTAGCTTACGTTGTTACAATACGGGTTGGAATACAATGGCGCTACCGTTTAACAAAAACAACTTATTCCAATTTCGTACATTTTGATGCTTTATTTCTCATATATCCTTCTATGGAATGGCCTTAATAAATACGAATTGACGTCGATTAATTCTGATTTTCAACCATTATCGATGTTACTCGTTGGAAAAAAGAAATGTAGCTAAATAACACTGCGATGACTTATCGATCGCAGAAGCCACAATTGGGCATTACTCACAAAGAACGAAGCCTTATCCAAGACCTTCACACGAAAATGACTCACATTACAGCTTTAAGCCCCTTAAAATACTGGCCGATTTTTATTTAGAGCCTGATTAGGGAAAATCCTGTTTTCGGTGCTATTACCATTAAATAAACATTGATAATAAATAAACAATAAAAACATGAAGAAGAAAAAAAAAAGTCAACAAAAAATATACTCTTGAATGTTATCAGTTTAAAAAAGCAAATCTATACCGGGACTCGGTTATCGAACCGGGACCTTCCACAGATGTTCATATTTATCTTTTTAATAGACATTTAAAGTGCAGCTTTTATATGTACGTAATGTGATATTAGTGTATGTGTCGATACCACCCCGCTCTGGTCGCTTATAACCGCCCGCCCGTCGGCGCGGATCCCTGTGCCTCGCTCGTCTCGCTACATTCCGCTCTCGTACTCCGCCGCGATCGCAACTCCAAACATGCTAATCAAACACCCCATTAATTATTATGTTTTTGCACCGATAACGGGTTTTAATAGTTTCCCTTTTCTGTTTTCTGTTTTATGCGCGTTCCGTTATTTAATTGCACTCGTAAAGCATCAAATCGCTTTTGTTACGTACTATTCGCTGATTTTTTTGCGGCCCAAAGAAAATGAGTGCCAGCTCTGCAACGGTGAGTTTTATGATATTCCGCTGTAATATATGATTTCTTTAAACGAATATATGTTAATTCCTTGTTCAAATACCTTTTCATCGTATCGTTTTTTTTTTATTTATTGAATTCACAGACTTTAGTTACATCACAGAGTTCAGTAATGTTATTTTAACGTTCAATTGTAAGTACTTGTTGGCCTCCGTACATACCATTGTGGACCAATCAATGAAGAATAACATCTTAAATAGATCATTTAAGCTGCTGACTCGTGCATTCAATAAATGTAAGAATGCTTCGATTAAATTCAATGTTCTTGTACAATTTACATTCAAGTTTCTTGAATAATCAGACTTTAAGAAAGAAAATTACATTTGAATATTGAATATGTTCTAAATAGCTTAGGTTCCACAGTAATAATTAAAATGTAATCAAACTTAAAGTAAGCCGGTCCCGAATTTTAATTCTACTGAGCCATTCAAGAGAAGACTTTTGCACGTTTCCTTCCATTCACTTTTGAACTAAAGAGATTTTTTATTAGACTTATTATTAAGCTACGAAATTTTTCATTCGTTTACTATACAATATACAATACAACTTTAGTGTGTGTTTTATACCTAATGTACTAGTCAAAATGATTAACAGAGTATCGATTCGGCAGCTTCCCATTTCCAGATATTTACTGATAAGATTAGTCGAGATAGAGGGTCCCCTGTCATTCGCAAACTGATAAATGTAGACCAGATTATTATTAAAACTTAATAACTACAAATAAAAGCTATTTTGAAGTTAACTGTGAAATATTCCAAAGATAATTTCGATTTTGAATTCCATTTGTACATATTTTGATTACGCAAAAATACATTTTAATCTTAAATATCTCAAGTATATGTCGAATCCGAACCAGAACAAAAAATAAAATAACTTTAGTTTATTATAAGAGTAGTTGAAACATTACTGTAATATTAATATTTCTACTATAAAATTTTCAGCATAATAAATTCTTTAAGCATCCATACTTCTAAAAGCACAAACAGTTAGTTTTCGTGTAAACGTATAGTAATATAAATCTACCAATCAGTAACAGTATGAATTATTTTCTAAGAACACAGTAATTAACTGATTTCGAAAGATATAAGCAGGTTTTAAGGATTTTAGGACCAAATTAGTCGTCATCAGTAGTCCATGACTACAAAAACTTCAAAGTATTTGAAGGGCCAGGAATAATACCATGTCGATAAAAACCGCGAGATTAAAACGTAAAATTACTTTTAAATAAATAGTTATAGATATATAAATTGATATGAATCTACTCCTCGCGAAAACCGAAGAAAATACTCTTTTAGGATCTGCTATTACAGTATGGAATTCCGAGTGTATTGTCCAAAATGTCCAAAAATTGTCCATACACTTATTTTTTTTATATAAATTTTTTTTAAACATAAATAAAACGAATCTTTCGATCGCTCTCCCCGCAACGAGATTGAAGACCGTAGTACGGGTTGGCCTTTATTTTTATAGCCTTTGCGATACACATTGCTAGACCGAGAAACCGAGCTGAATTGTTTTATAAACACGCGCCTTTGTGCCGACATACTTGTACCCACCCATTGCTCACTCAATATAATCATATTGCGACAAAATTAATTCCTTATAATTATTCTACGAAAACAAGCCGCAACGTAAGAAATTGAATAATTTGAAATTCAAATTAATGAAAATTTCGTCTTTTCTATGTACCTACGCAAAAATAAATGTGAGGAGAAAAAACGAAAATGAACACTTCATTGTATTAAGTTATACTCCTCTGAAGTAAGAATGTCTTGATCAATTATGGACAAGCATGCGAGCGGCTAACTCTCTAATTATCTGTAGTGGTTTCCTCAAAACTACGCCATCCATTAGGAAAGTTGCTGTCCGTAGCTGCTACACCTTCGGACAGAGTTACAACGTCATATGATATCGCTCGGGTATTTTCTATTACTGTGAGAATTGTACTTAAAATAAAGCCTTAAGCACCTAAGCACCTAAGAATTTTTGTTTCTTACTATTTTAAAATATTTAAATGAAAGCTAAATAAATTTTTAAATTTACCGAAACATATTTTTGAATGAAAATATTATGTATTTAAACGTTAGACGTGAATATAACGCGGAGATCTAGTCATTACTAGTTGTAGGGAATACGATCCTAGTACAAATTGATTGAGAGCGACATTTGATATAAAATTGTGTTGTGATTGATGCGACCCCGCCTCGAACGACGCTCCGCTAAGTGCTCTGTCGTGGTGTTGCCTGTAGATACTTACGCATTATACATATATATGTGTAGTACCATTAGGTATACGTGGAAAATTTGCCACGTGAATAGATAACTACATTTTCCTTCAATCTCCTTTTATGTAATAATATCGAGAAAGCTTATGTCGTAACTTATATCACACTTCAACAGACCTTGATTTGTTTTTAAGTCGGTGCAACCTAAAGGATAAGATTCCTGGTGTACCCATATCAGCGATATGAGTACACCGATGATCAACTGATGACCAATTTTTCTAAGGTATTAAGTAGACTTGTTCGAACGATCTTTCCCGTGACGCTTAAGGAATAATATTGTAGTATAAAAATAAAAAACGAATCTCTAATAAATTTGTATAATTAGTAATAATTACTGATGACACAGCCCGCACTAGTAAATATCACCAGCCCACCTACTTCAGCCGCGAGCAACTAACCGTTGCAATTTCAAGTTCGGAGAGCTATCACATAACTTAATTGTAAATTCGAAATCAGATCTCAAGGCCACATTCACCTTATATATGTTTATGTCTTCCGGTAACCACTTCACGAAACAATCAACGAAATTAAATAAATATTTAAATTAGTGTTATGCCAAAATTATTTCAATGATCTTTTGGAAAACACTGATCCTATTACATTATAAATAATTCGGGACGGCTAATCTTTAAAACTGTAAACTGCTCGGGAACATTAAAGAATCCACTTATTCATTGTCTTCATCCAACAAAAGAGTTAGATGCCAGTGACAGCTTGTCTTCAAACTTTTCTTAATTTCACAACTTCTCAGAAGAAAATAGAGTTTATTTTTCTAAACCAGAAAAGGGTGAGAAGAGCCAGCCGACAAATTACTTCAGTGCCACGCTTAATTTCGTTTACAAATGCTTATCAAGGTTTCACTTGAATACAATTTTCTTACTATAATTACGACTAAAAGTAATAACTATTTAGGCATATAGATACAATATAAGCAGTAGTTTAGTATTATATAACATACTAATTACACACCAAAAGAGGTAGAAGAAAAATTCAGCTTTCACAACGCACACGTAAAACCTAGTGAGTCTAAAACCTTTAAAAGCACTAGATTCTTTAAGCAACGTTGGGAAGTTAAGTAAATATTTTTGAAAATACATTCTGTATAAGGTTAAATCGTCGCGAAAGTTAAAGTTGAAGTGCAAATTTAGGCGTAAGTCTTCGTCTTCTTTTTCTCCACCTTATCCCACTAGATGGGGTCGGCACTGCTAATTTTTCTCTTCCATTCTCTTCTATCAGTCGTCATCTCAACACTCACTCCTCTCTGTCTCATATCGTCATTCACACACTCCATCCATGTCTTCTTCGGTCGACCTCTTCCCCCTCTACCTTGCACTACCATTTCCATACATCTCCTAGTCACATGCACACATGCATCTTCTCTCTACGCATCACATGTCGATACCACGCTAACCTTCCACTCTTTAATTTGTTGCTTACCGGGGCTACTTTCACACTTCCTCTGAAATTTAGGCGTAAGTAAAGCCATTATTTGAACGGATATTATTCAATAACTGAATTTTCGATCGCTATCCGAGCGACTTTCAGGGAGAACATTGTATGCCTTTTACCCTTTACAAAAGAGTAAATATTGTGAATGACACGAACTAGACAAACATTCAGACGAGGCGTCAAACAATAAAGCACGAACTGGCGCAGAATGTGCACGGGGATCACTTGATTGTTCAATGGAACTTAAGTAAGCGAAGTCTGCACATGAGTAATAAGTAACCACCGATAGTATCGAACAAGTTTGCAGGATAACGAACGGTCCCGTTTCATTATGCAGGAGCGTACAGGCGACACTGGCGAAACTTAGATTGAAGGTGGCGTCGTGGGCGCGTGCCTAAACTAAATATATGTACGTCAGAGTTCACTCAGGCGGAGATTTACAACAACGTCGCAGTATCAGGTTGCAGTTCCCGTGTCAATAATTGTAAAGCTATGTGATTCGAACACAAAATAATTTAACTAGTTTACGAATTATCTTGAGAATTTAGTAGAATTGAGAAGCATCCGCCAATATACTCTCTACTACGTCTATATTATCTCAAATTGTTAACTGAGTCTATTCAGTAAATCTTATAGCGTTCAACGGATTCCAAATAACTATTTTATTTGTGTGCTGTTTGCCTGTACATTTCTGAATTTTGCACTCACGTGAAATCTACTAAACCATTGAAATAAACTAAAAACCGATTCAATCAGGTTGCAGTTCCCGTGACAATAATCGTAAAGCTATGTGATTCGAACACAAAACAATTTTACTAGTTTACGAATATTCTTAAGAATTTAGTAGAATTGAGAAGCATCCACCAATATACTCTCTGCTACGTCTATATTATCTCAAATTGTGAACTGCGTCTATCCAGTAAATCTTATAGCTTTCAACTGATTCCAAATAACTATTCTACTTGTGTGCTGTTTGCCTGTACATTTCTGAATTTTGCACTCACGTGAAATCTACTAAACTATTGAAATAAACTAAAAACCGGTTCAATCAGGTTGCAGTTGCCGTGACATTAATCGTAAAGCTATGGGATTCGAACACAAAATAATTTTACTAGTTTACGAATTATCTTGAGAATTTAGTAGAATTGAGAAGCATCCGCCAATATACTCTCTACTACGTCTATATTATCTCAAATTGTTAACTGCGTTTATCCAGTAAATCTTATAGCGTTCAACTGATTCCAAATAACTATTTTACTTGTGTGCTGTTTGCCAGTATTTTGCGTTCATGTGAAATTTACTAATTATTGATGTAAACTAAAAACTGAATGATAACACTGAATACAATATAATTTAAATAATAACTAGAACACAAAGCGCTATTTCTATCTGTGAATATTTTCAAATTTGTTTTTTAAGCATAAAACGGGGAAACCTTATCATATCAGGCAGCAGGCATCCGGAGATGTTGTGGCCGGATATGCGTTCGTGGGCGGCTTCCGTTGCGTGTAGCGATTTAACGACACACGATACCGACATCGCTACCAGCACACTATCGCGTTACTTGTCATACGGTATATACTAAAACTCGATACTGACCGCAGAACCTTGCTTCGTTATTAAAATTAATCGATTTGCAAATTAAATTTTATCAATAATCGTGTGTATTGGGTATTTCATGGAATCTCATCTCACACGCATTTTATGAATAAAATGTGATTTAATATTATAGTTTTTATGTTTTCTTGTGATTTAGCATAAGCAACACTAAAGAGCTAACAACAAGTATCAGCAATTTTAAATCAGGGACAGAAATACAAACGTATTCAAACGAATTAAAGATTAAAATGTTTCCTTCATACCGCTGCGGTAACATGTTAAAGTAATTGTTAAAGCATTCCAAACAACTATTTGTAGCAATAAACACTTAAAAATAAATGGAGAAACCTCAAAAGTGCTTTAATTACCGCCCCCGTTACCAAATCACGAGTAAATTCACGCCTCCAACCCTCCACATCAATGTGGGAATGGAAGAAGCCCGTGAAAAAGCAAATTAAATTAATTGTGATGTAAACGAGGGTAGACCAGGCACTGCGCGCTCTGTAAATAATAATAATTATGTACCACTTTCCCACTTAGGCTTTTTCGATTTAACAGTGTTAAAAGTTGAGTCAGTTAGCTCAATATTAGAATGAATACATATTATGGGATATCCTAATTTATAAAAAAACTAGCGACCCGCTTCGGGAACTGTTATTTATTATTAATTTCTCCACTATTTTATGGATGTTATTATACATATAAGCCTTCCTCTTCAATCACTCTATTAAAAAAAACCGCATCAAAATCCGTTGCGTAGTTTTAAAGATTTAAGCATACATAGGGACAGACAGATATAGAGACAGAGAAAGCGACTTTGTTTTATACTATGTAGTGATTACACAATATTAAACTAATAACTTTACTAATATCTTATTATAATTCATCAAAATTATTTCCGAATCGGTACCTACGACGCGAACGGTTTAAAACATAATGCAATTAGTTGAAGGTGATAGAACGCTATAAACGTGTTTATTATGAAAACATTACATTCCACTCGCTAGGGCCAAAATAGTCGGAGTAAGACGTTCGATCGTTTACAAGCGAAGCTTACAACAGTCTATTTCCATCGCCCCGTCAAACAAGCCCGATAACGCTCTTATGGACTTATGCAATGATTCGAGCCTAATTCGCGTAATGTTGTAAGAATTTCGCGAATCGCTTTATATCATCGTCAGAGATTAAGGGTCTAACGGTTTTTTTTTTCATTTTATTTCTTATAGCGGCCCGCTCCGACTTCGCTCAGGTCTTTAACAAAAAATTTCAACGATATTTGACGTTATTTTATTTTTTTAAATAAAAAAACACTTATTGCGGCATAACTATAATAGTTAGACATATGCAATCGCGATATTTTTTGTAAATAATAATGTGTACACAAAGTCGTAGTACATTATTTTGTTCTATCATCAATAGTTTTCGCAGCGTACGCGATGTAAAGAATATTTTAGAAAAAATTTTACACCTTGGGTTACATTATTGGAGTTTTAGTAAGGGTCCCTAATTTTTTTCAAATAAGATTTATACCCTTTACACGGGAATAGTGTAGCATCCAAACAGTGAAAAAATTTTTCAAATCGGTTCAGTAGTTTCGAAGCCTATTCAATACAAACAAACAAACAAACAAATCTTTTCTCTTTATAATATTAGTATAGATACAGCCACTGTATTTAGGGACGTGATAGCAGAGAAGACGAAACGAAGATTAATGAAGATAGCTCGTTCCCGGTTACTCACTCAACCTGGGTGTGATGTGTGCACTCGTTGCTCGGCCCATCACAACCTCCTTGAGTGAGCGATCGTCTATGAGCCAACAACAATGAAGAATCAAGATTAAGAAGATAAACGCGCTATTCGTTTGCATCGTAAAATTAATGATTTTCTTACGTAGTAAATTCCGGATTACCTTTACGAGTATAATTGGGATACATAAAGTCATTACTTGATTCTGTCTCCAGTTCACAAACGATAAACACAATTTGCCACGTACCATCCGGCTATGGAATGAGCTCCCCTCCACGGTGTTTCCCGAGCGCTATGACATGTCCTTCTTCAAACGAGGCTTGTGGAGAGTATTAAGCGGTAGGCAGCGGCTTGGCTCTGCCCCTGGCATTGCTGAAGTCCATGGGCGACGGTAACCACTCACCATCAGGTGGGCCGTATGCCCGTCTGCCTACAAAGGCAATAAAATATATATATATATATATCTACACCTGATAGAGAGACATGACTTAATTTCGAAAATTATTTACTTAATTCAAGCAAAACATTCTTTTGAGTTCGCGCTATTAATTTTTTTTTAAATATGTTACGAGTGTAGTGTAACCAGAGGTGTAATGTTATATATTATATCTTAGTTTTGATAGAATAACGACGGGTCGGTACAGGTCGGTAAAAATAGCATCATGGACATACAGAAAACAGGCGCGCATCTATCGTGTGATTTATACACTATTGGGTACCGGTTTGGCGGTTTACGATACCGTGGAAACCCGCAGAACGAGGATCATACGCGGAATGTACCACCTATTTGTCAAACGATACAAAATAGATAAAATATTGAGCGTAACACAAAATTTACGCACGGGATTGCAAACCATTTCTATTGTATTTAGAGTATAATATATAGAATAATTTACATTAACCATTCATAAAAGCTGTTAAATTATCTTAGTTTCAAAGTAAATAAGGTTAGAAATATGGAATTGTTAAAAAACTAAATAACACGCCTGTCTCTAGCTAACTTAACTAAAATCTAGAAAATAATTTCCTATAACTTGAAAAATTGTGATTTAGAAAAAATGCGTGGGATGCTAGATGTCAATTATTGTCAATATTTCAATGACAGTCTAAAAGTAAACTCATTTTAAAATATCTTTAGAAACGCCCCACGCTCTTTTACGATAAAATATCTTCTCATAATCAATCTAAATTTTTATTTTGCAGAATATTTTTTTTGGTTTTCTTAAACTATTTTTTTTTAACAATGACTATTTCAAGATTTAGCTTTTTGATGCATCTCATGTAAAAAAAGGTTATTAGGTCGATCTATAAATGATTTCGTAATCAAACCGTTTATATCTAATGCATCACCATTACATGGAATTCTCTGTGTCAACATTGAGCATTCAAGTTCTTCTATCCATTTTTTTTATTGCATATATGGGTGGACGAGGTTACAGCCCACCTGGTGTTAAGTGGTTACCGGAGCCCATACACATCTACAACGTAAATGCGCCACCCACCTTAAGATATAAGTTCTAAGGTCTCAAGTATAGTTACAACGGCTGCCCCACCCTTCAAATCGAAACGCATTACTGCTTAGCGGCAGAAATATGCACGGTGGTGGGAACCCGTGGGAACTCACAAGAGGTCCTACCACCAGTAATCACGCAAATTAAAATTGTTGCGGGTTTGATTTTTATTGCACAATGTTATTCCTTCACCGTGGAAGTCATCCAATAATCCAAAGAAGGCAGCAGGCGCTTATACACCTTAGTACGTGGCACAAGACACTACGATGTTTTAACCATCAGAACCATCGTACAATTTCAATAAATAATTACATTATCATCAATCGTTGATATACATAATAATACGTATATATCAAGCTAATAAAAATGAGTTAATAACACACATTATACTTACATTAACATAATTTTATGTTTAGTGAAAATAATTCAATAAAGGACAATATTACAAAAACATTATCATCAATGATACATTAGAAAATTTACTTTATTATACACCATAAATACATTAAGACCATCAAACAAGGCATGGTTTCAGCAATTACAAATAATTTATCGTGTAACTTCTCTAGATACAATAAACCAACCCTAAATAAAATATTTACAACATTACAAACATTTACAATAAATACCTATCTGCTTTTAATTAATAACATTAAAAATTATATGCTTGTTTGTGGTCAAAATTCGATCTTACGTTTTATGTTAATAACCATTTTTCTATTTTACGTAACATTTCTAATTTATTTTCTTTTGTTATATATTGAAGCCGGTGAATTGAAAATTAAACTGTTGACAAACAGAGATGAAAAAGATAGTGAACCGTTCTATCTTTGACTATTATATGTGTATAGATTTAAACGTCTTAAATTATCATGCGCAGATCACTATCTGAGCGTAACACCTGGATGCATAGACATCACTGTGCACCTGATTAAACAAACACTGTTGTGTGTGTGTGTATGTGTGTATGTGTGTGTGTGTGAGTGCGTGTGTGTTAGACGTTATTGTATACCTTGTGCATTTGATTGACTGACACGGTTTAGATTAATTCGATTATACAAATCACAGTACAATCGCCATTCGAATCTTTAATACATATACATATATTATACATAATATGTAAATATTCGAACGTTCAGATTCGACGTGTTTCATGTTATCTTAAAATACCTAAAAATGATTTTGGACTATGAATTATTCCTTTACGCTATGTAAACCAGGGAATAAATTTCTTATCTAGCTATATGATCAAAAAGTATTATCGTAAATAAAATTACTGTGTTAGTCTCTCTCAACTACGTCAAGTATTTTATTACGTATTAGCTTAACTACTCGTAAATCTGAATGTAACGTGTATCATGTTCTAGGTAATTAATATGTCTTATTGAAATTGATCCTTATAACCAATATTTGGTATTATTAAATATTACATGCTTCACGATTATTTGAATTCGAATTTTTCGACATTGTTCTTTGCAATATAGCGTATAGCTATACTATCAAGTAAAAATGATTTCTGAATTGTGTAAATCCTTTAGTAGCAAACTGAAGTCTTGAACAAATTTTTTTTTGCTCTAGTATTATACAACGAACCGCTTTTTTTTACCAATGCATGCAGTTGGTACCTGTAATTGTGTTAGCATTTAGTATGAAATCAATGTATATGTTACCTGCAATATTATGTGCTGATGTATAAAATGTTGGTACCCAAAAAATATAATAAAAACTAAAAAATATATTAGAATTATATATATTAATTTAAAAATAGCTCTTGCGAACAGTATGCAGCAAATTAATTGAGCCCCAAAGTCTATTAGCGATAATAACGCCTTTCATGAACTGAGCCGCAGCCTCGTGGTCATTTGTCAACAATAAGAAAAAAACTCTCAAAATTTAGTTATCAGGCATTTAGCCACCTTAAAGAAAAGTAGTTCTACAAAATATAAAACATAAAATAGATTTTATAATGATTTTATTTAAAAAAATGGGATATCAACAGTCTAATAATAATACCAAATAAAAGGGTGAAGTGCTTAAAGACTTCACAGAATATCAAATTGCTGAAATGAGGATTAATTATTATAAATGCTCTGCAATTTAAAATTCAAATAAATAATGATGTCTAAGTAGCTTCATTTGACTTGTTCAAGACTTCAGTAGATTCTTGATCAGTAATTTCTTATTAAAACTTTCTGTCAACACCAAGGACAAAAAATGATTTCGTAAGTCTACGACGTAGCTTGTGGTATGGGCTTAGTGGAGGCAGCGTTTTGGCACTAGCTACGATCGTGCTAGCCAGCCGCGGGATAAACCAACAAGACATAGGGACCAGACGTTCCAAATTATATTATACTGCTTTACTTTTGTCTCTATATATAATAGTGCCCCTAATTTGTGTCGGCTATTCCTTACTATATGAATTCAAGCAATATGATATGTGAAAAATAAAATAGTTGTCAGACTGTTGTCAGTTGATTCCGAAGAAAGTATTTTTTTTATTTCGATTGCAACTTTAAATTAATGTGGTTTATAAGTAAGTTAAGTATCTTTGCAAACTGTTTTTTTTTTCACTACAAAGACTATTTAAAATTTATTAACTTTCGTAAATACCTACATATTGGAATAAACTGGAATAAATTGGAAGAAACTTTCACCACGATCAGTTATTTCATTATTTTAAATTTAAGATGCATTAAAATAATTTTAATTGAGACCAATTTTCTATTTTGAAAAACGGGATAGTCGTTATAAATCAAAATTGAGACTTCGACCTCATGCCTCAAAGTTAGTGGAGATGTCGCTTTGCAATTTATTTACGGTATCCGTTTAACATCTGGTCGGTCCTGAGCTTGTTCACTCATAATATGATAATACATATATGTAGGATTGGTAAGAACGAAACGTATGAAAATAGTGTGGAACGGAGCGTTAGACGTGAGTGAGAGAAAACGGAAAGAAAGAGAGAAGAGCATGACAGACAGAATTACAGAGAAAAGGAAGATGGCGAAGACGGTTGAAAAATGAGCAAGACGTAATAAAAGTGCTAATTTTTTAATTATTATTATAAAAGAAGAGTTCGGAACAGTGGAAGTTTTATTGTATGTGCTGCGATCCCTATTCTATATATATAAAAGTTAAATATACAAAACTTGCTATTTTTTGTCAACCTCGAAATAAGTTTAATAAATGTCCTTAAATTTAAATTTAAAATCTATTTCTTAAATCTAAATGTTATAATTCTAATAACAAAAAGTAATTAAGGCCTACACATCGTTTGGGCCAGTGGATATAAGGTAATTTGGCAACACCAACCAGTCCATGGCAACTCCAATTTCACAATGACACCCGGCAACGTTGTAACTGAAATTGCTTTTATTATGCGTTACACAGACCGTGGCTGCAAATATTACACGCGACATAAACGATCGACGCTTTAATGGAGTTTATTAAGAGCAACGTTTGATACACAACACTAAATGGTTATTGTAGTAATATATTTTTATTTGTTGAATGTAAATCATACGAAGCAGACAACCTATGTTTATATTGATTTGTTGTCGTTATTGATGGGCTACCCTTTTGTTAACTGGTTAACAAAGTCCATGCACACAATAAAACAAATGCCAATGCCCGTATTGACATACAAGGTGGAAATTTCAATTGCAATACGACTGTGCGCTCTTCAAACTGATACGTATGGACTGTGTTGCGGCCAGAATATAAAACAACACTGTTTTTAAATGGACACAACGTGAGCGCTGTTAAAAAAAAACCCATTGAAAACAGCGACACCAGCTACTGTTAATTAAAGGGCGTAGCTTAAACCGTTTTTACGACGAAGCTTTTCAGCTATCGGATCTGTTTGCATTCAACTGTAGCTAGTTCGTTAACAATCGGACTTTGTGTGGCGACACTACAGCTCTGTTATTCATTAATTAATCACCTTGCAATTGAGATATCCTCTGCAACAAATTTTCTAATTGTTAAACTTTTGAAACGCCCGTTACTCATTTCATTTTACTTTAGATATTGCTGACGAATGGCAGTGTGACGACGGAATAGCACCATATGATCTCACTCCTTTGATGTTGTAAAGATAACTAAGGGATCTGTCAAAGAACTGCAATACTGCCAGTTCTATTAAATAAGGTATAATCAGTGTATATTTCAAACTCGCACTTACTACAGGTAAGACGCAATAATATACAGATACAGGTAGATTACCACCGTCCTGACTATATCCAACTAAACTATATTGTCTATTCGAGCGTGAGCGAATAATAGATATTTAATTTCAGTTGTAATTAAATTAATGCTTTAGCTCTGTTCAGACACAACCATAGTTGAATGTTTAAAGTAATAAAATATCTTCAATTTATTTTTCCATCTACAAAATGAATTTAAAGTATATAGTGTAAGAAGCAAGTATATAGAGCGGCAAGGGTCGAATCGTAGTAAGAAAATTGAACTATCTTGTGCCCTAACGTCTGCATACGGTTGTTTACAGTCTGTCTGTCGATCTCAATACAATTTATTTGAAAGGTGTCGCCGCAATCCACTCAACGATCACCGATACACTTAGCTTGGAATAAACCGGATACAAATCACTCCGAGGAAATAACCCGTCTGACCCATTTACCGACTGGACACGTCTTAACAACGTATTTTAGTGTTCCGTGTCGATCATCCTGACAATGTCATAGAATTGTGTCGGAATGCTTGATTTGTATTTTGGATTTTCTACTAGCTCTATATGTGTTGAGATATATGAGTCGTCTATTATCAAAGGTGGCAATCTGTGCATTTGGACAAAAAAAATTTATTGATATTTCAATACAGATTGATTTGAATATAATCGTCTCCTTCAAAGGATACGGTTCAAAACCTGCATTAAATAAAGGTTAATACTTAACCTGTTATTTATCTAAGATGTCGTTCAGAAGAGTTTTGTGACTGCCAATGGAATACAAAGTCAATAATTCGTTTTTCTGATTTACCAATAATTATCCAAAAGTCACATTGCCGGCTTTGATAATAGTCGACTCATATGTATACACAGCTTCTGCAGCAAATGTATTATATCTTTTTTTTATATTCTTTGATGGGTGGACAAGCTCACAGCCCACCTGGTGTTAAGTGGTTACTGGAGCCCATAGACATTCACAACGTAAATGCGCCACCCACCTTGAGATATAAGTTCTAAGATCTCAAGTATAGTTACAACGGCTGCCCCACCCTTCAAACCGAAACGCATTACTGCTTCGCGGCAGAAATAGGCAGAGTGGTGGTACCCACCCGCGCGGACTCACAAGAGGTCCTACCACCAGTAAAAAGACAAACAAAACAAACAAACAAACAAAAAACAATTACGGATAGATGAAGATTACTTAGCCACCCTATGAAGTTGGCCGATAATTTGAATTCCCAACTCGTATAGAGCAAAGCCTCTAGGCATTTTCCGCACAAATCATTTTAAAATAATGATATCAATGAAACCAATTCATTCGAAATTCTGTTCCGCACAATAATACGATCAAAAACCTATTAGAGAGCACGTAAATTAGATCTTCCTTAAAATGTAGTGTCCTGCCATAAACGCGCACATACACACGTACGTACGATGCAGTTTCAATCTCGTTAGTTCAGCACGTACAGGACCGTCGTCGACTGAAATAGAAAACGGCTGGTGATTAATTGCCAATTACTCCAACTGCCGAGTAATTCCCGCGCCCACTTGTCGCCACTTTACGATCGCGTATTATTTTTCCATCGTTGGTAGAAAAATCGATCGTATACGATGTTGTTACTAGATATCGGAGAAGCAATTCAATGTTCGTAGTAGCTTGAATAGCGCCGCTCTTTAAATTTAAACCTAAAATGCTTCAAGTAACAATTGTATTGTTCAAAATACGTTTTCCAAAATAAAATATATTTTTTTAATCGAAGTTGTTTACGAAAAATTAAAAGTTAAGCACTTTGCACAATGCAAATGTTTTATGTCATTTTTACTAATCAAACATTTACCAATTTTGAAAACAAAAATATGCAACGTGCAGACTTTAATCTTAAAAGAGGAGTTGTAGAGCCCCAATGCAAATAGTATTTCGCTATGATATAATCTAATATTAAGCGAGATGTAATTGAATATTTTTCCAATTTGTCGCGCGTAATAGGGCAAGATTGAGTGGAGGGTCCCTAGGGTGTGGCGTCGTACCAACCACGACCTTATAATAGCACTAAGTACGCTCACATTTTATAACAAATAAGAATAGTTTACAAAAATGCAAACTTCACAATCAAATCTGTTTAATAACTTGTTATTCATTATGAAAATTTTATTTTCAAAATGTAACATTATTGAATTGTTTGGTTCGTTAAATGATTATTTTAAACAATAATAGCCGCATTTCTAAAGTTCTTAGACTATCACCATTTTATATATAATAGATGATTACAAAACGAACTCAATCACACATAACCAATGCGTGTCACGCACCGTTCAGTAGACGACAAAAAGCTTCTCATTTTTCACCACCCATCTCCTTCCACATACGCCTATAATCCTCGTAATACTCATCATTATTTACCTTATTTGAGGGTTAACTTTTACGTTTAAAATTTAAAAGGAATCATTCTAAAGATATTATGACATGATTTTTTCTTGTACAAATTATTTTTAAATATACATAACTATACTGAGATCCTAGAACTTATATATCAAGGTGGGTGGCGCATTTACGTTGTAGATGTCTATGGGCTCCAGTAACCACTTAACACCAGGTTGTCTGTGAGCTCGTCAAAAAAAAAACGTATGGCACTCGGGAACTGCCGCGGTAAAGCTATTGCATAGCATTTTTTATCAACTTAAGCAATTATAATTAGACAATGATAATTTAATATTAAAACAATAATGAAACAAGACCATGCTATATTAAACATTAATAAAAGCCAAACCTTAACTGTCCCCTTCACACTCATAAGCTAGACCGCGCGAGAGAGAGATGGGCAGACTTTTCATGATGCGCATGCAGTGTGACGTCACGCAACGTGTGAATGTGTTGAACGCGAGCTACATGGTAGGCGAAGTGAGGGGTGTAAGGTTTTTTTCGTTACGGAATTTCATGATTCGGTCGCCGCGCTCAAGGCCGGCGATAAAATCTGTGCAATAGCTTAAAAATAAATAAAAATAAACATATATTATGTATATGACATATCTGGGATGATTTATTGAGAAACTAATAACGTAAATGATCCGACTATATAAGTAATATTGTATGTCGAGGAATACAATGGTACTGTGGGCGATGATGCCGGCGTCTGCCTTCGCGTCGACTCATTCCAGCGGCGATCGCCACTGGCATACTAATATTCCCTACGACCGAATCCATGTAATTCCAGCTGGTATTCCGCAGACGATTGTGTTTCAACCAGCATCTTGAATATGTTACAGATTGTTTGAGGCAAACGGTCTAGTTATGCGGGATTTCACCTCTGTATTGCGATTATCTATGTCCTAGGCATTTCGCAACGTTTTTTATATTTTATTATGTTAGATAGTTGATAATTTAAAGTCACATAAATTAGTATCTGACTGGTTATACTATTATGAAATGAGATTATAATCTATTATATATTAATATGTGAAGCAAAAACTTTGTATCCCTTTTTACGAAAATTGCGGGGACGGAGGAATATGAAATTTTCCACACTTATAGAGAATATAGAGAAGAAGTGCACAATGCTAATATTTTTTTAAATTAATGCATAAAAGATACATTGAATCAATAAAAAAAACATTACACACACTACCATGTATTTGACACACACAGATATACTCTTTATTTATTGTCAAACTTTTGTTATTGCTTAAAGTCTGTAGTCAAATTGAGAATAGGTTGTTGTTGTTTATCTTTAATATTACGAGTATTTGTCTATAGTGTAGTCTTGGCGAAATCTGTAACAATAGGACCATAATAATGTTGAAACTTATAATTTCATTTCATTATAGTCGAATTTCGACTACTGCGGGACCACTAGTAGGTATTAAATAAATTGACGTTAAACTACTTTACGATAAAAAAAAATTTTTTTGAGATCGGACCTAATTTAAATTTTACACTAGTTAAAATCTGCAATTGCGGCATTTTATTCGTAAAAAAGAATCGCTCAATAAAAATGGCAACGAAGTGTAATCATTTTGATTTTGATTTTTACACGATTCTGTACTCATAACTCGCGTACACTCGGGGCCAAACCAACTAGGCTTATCGTATGACATAAATTGGCAACACGTCGTTAAGGAAAGTGGAGACTCACTGGGGCGCGTTAGTTTTATCAGTCAGACGACTCTCGTCAACTGATGCTTTAAGTTATTGCATCTCTCTTACAACATTTAAGAGAACTTTTTAAATTCTGAGCTGCTTTCTAAGCGTCAAATGGAATGTCATCCTTCTTCTTTTTCTCCACCTTATCCCACTAGGTGGGGTCGGCACAGCTAATTTTTCTCTTCCATTCTCTTCTATCAGCCGTCATCTCAACACTCACTCTTCTCTCTCTCATATCGTTATTCACACACTCCATCCATGTCTTCTTCGGTCGACCTCTTCCCCCTCTACCTTGCACTACCATTTCCATACATCTCCTCAATCAATCTCACAAATGGAATGTCATCCATCATTATCAAAATGCGCAAACGATTCGAATTGATCCAATGAATACCTAATATGTAAATTTGGCAGTGTGAACTCGTTCTCTTTCGTATCAAGTAATAAAAACTGCACCGCCTTGAGCGTCAGTGTAATTAGAGGCCAATCGTTAAACGAAAGGGTTGTGGCCGGTTCCATCTGATAATGAGCGTGACTGGCGCCGCTCCAGCCGCCGCTCATTTTAGGCTGTCTCACCGCCGCTATCGTTACGACTTTTACACTTTTACGAGTTGTTTAGCTTACAAAGCCTGCTTTGTATGAGCGTGCGCTGTGCCAAATGTTAGCTAGATGCTCACCGCCCGCGTTTTTTTGGAACGAAGTTCCTTATGGGACGATGCGGAGGGGTACCCTAATCGGGAAAAAACGTCCGTAACGTAAGATTTTTATTAGTAATGCACACAGTGTACGACTTAACTTTGTAATAACGTACAAAAAATAACATATTTTTTATCATTCATTGACCACGATCTCAGAGCGTTCGTTTGCGCAACATACTAACTCTTATGCAAACAACCGTGAATGAAGTGTACCACAATAAGTTCGCACGTTACCGTGGGTTGTTGCGAAACCTCCAGTTTCATTTTCTTCATACCTCGAATAGAACTTAAAATTAATATTTTTATAATAAGGAACTTCGTTCCTATCCGGTGTCCCACGACACCACACATCTTTTTTTTCTAAATATCACAACAGCTACTTACTAACGAGACAAAACTTTCAAACGTTTTGGCAATACGCAAAGCCGAGATCTCTCCTACTCATACACAGAGATATTATGTTAAGCGATGAATAAAGTAGTAACTATATACTTAAACAGTAAACAGAAGTTTTTTGTACGATTTTTTAAAATACATTTTAGAAACAAAAGAATAATTCCCGATGGCTAAAACGAACAGCGTTGGTATCCATTCACAATAACAGCAGAAGCTTCATTCCCAACGATATCACTTTTATTCAGTGGCTCTTAATTAACATTTTCTTTTCTTTCCTTTCCAGGTGAGTGAGGTAGCGAACCCGGCTAGGCTTTGAGGAGCGCGCGCGGCTCTCGCTTCGAGACAAAAAAGAATATTACACCGCTTTCAATCAGAACACACACAGTAGAAAAATGTGATCTGCACTTTGTAAATGCAAATGAGAGGGATGTTCGGGTTAAACGTAGGACTAAATCCAAATTCTATCTAATTTACTAAAACAATCCAATTCAACATAATTAGCTTTTATTTGAATTTAGAGAGAGAGAGAGATGGAGAGAATACACTTTATTGCACACCAAAACACAATTTAAATTAAAAAACAGTCAAAAAGCAGATACATTTGTACAATAGGCGATCTTATCGCTAAAAGCGATCTCTTCCAGACAACCGTTTAATGTACAGAAATTCTGGAAAATATAAAAATATAGCAGGTATGTTGCGGTGTACTATAGACAATACATTATTATAGAAAATATATACATACAATAAACAGATATATACCGTTTACATATAATGTGAAATATATATATAACTAATTGATTTCATTAGTTTAATATTGGTTTTAGTATTTTCTCCGGTTTTCTTAAGTCGTAGACTAACTAAATGAAACTACTTTTATGGTTTAGTCTCCCGTTTTTTATTGTCAATATTTTATTGTATTTTCGCGTTTCCAATACCATGCAGTTTTCATAATCACGGATGACTAACGTGCTTATCGACATTTGAACATTGTACTAACTACCGTCTATTTTTGTATAAAAACATTTCTAGGCTTTAAATTTTAAAGAGGTTAAACCGTACAAGTGGTTTTAATTATGCTTAACATCCTTCGTCCCATATAATACAACGCTACGCTTGGTTCTTCGCTTCAGAATTAGGTAGGACGGTAAAATTTATACAATATAGTGGTCTCAAAATGTCTCCTATCACCCGTAATTACGTAATTTTATTCTGACGTTAATAATAATCATTAGGCAAGTCTTTTTATTTTATCTGGCACCTGTCCCTATGTTTGAACACGGCGTAGTCGTTTCCATAATACGAATACACGAACGTTTTTACCGAGGAAGAACTGAAAGTAATATCATTCCATGACGTCATCTGCCTATAAGTAACCAAAAAAAAAAAATATTAGCAACGCCTGTAAGACGATTACATTTTCACAACTCCTTTATATTATAATATAATAATATATATTTACAGATATTTGAAACGTTTACTACTAAATAACCAAAGGTAGTAAGTACGGTAGCAGAACAAAATCTCTACACACATCAGCGAATACAAAAACTAATTGAATATGCAATTACGAAAAGGGCACATCTCTGAAAATGTAAAATGTTCAGGAAATGAAAAAAAACTGATTATTTTCTAAAGCGGTGTAAAATTTAAGATATTAAGTTTTGAGATATATTTTAGTGTTAATTAGCAATTAAAAATTACTGGAATTATTATAAAATAGGTGTAGGTAAGCCTAAAACGACATGTATATGAAAAAACGTATTTCACAAAATATGCGACATGTGCCCTTTTCGAAATTGCACATTCAATTAGTTTTACAAAACCGCAAAAACTCGTCTTTTGATATAATTGTAAAACATGATGAAGATGAAGTATGCCAACGAACAAATGCGCAGGTTATGCAACAAAGCCACTCCATCTGAGCGAACTTCGACCTTCGACCCTCACGCGGAGCTTTTGAACCCGGTGTACTCTGTACACTCACCTCAAGGTCGATGACTTTCTACTGAAATTTTAAATTTATTCACTTCCACAATTAAGATACCGCATACTGTAAAATAATTTAAAAAACGACGAACGAATTTAAGAGTTTATCTTTATGCAGTATCATCGACCTATAAACAGTAAATGTATCATCATCAGAAATATTTTTCATTTCAAAGCAAAATATTTTGAAGACTACCTTCCTCACACACATTTTTTTTTATTGCATAGATGGTTGGTCGAGCTCACAGCTCACCTGGTGTTAAGTGGTTACCGGAGCCCATAGAAACCTACATTATTATTAATTTCGTTTTCAACCACACTGGTTTTGACTAGTGGTAGGAGCTCTTGTGAGTCTTCACAGGTGGGTACTACCACGCTGTCTATTTCTGCCGTGAAGTAGTAATGCATTTCGGTTTGAAGTGTGGGGTAGTCGTTGTAACTAACTATACTGAACTCATATCTCAACGTGGGTGGTGGCATCTACGTTTTAGATGTCTATGGACTCCGGTAACCATAACACCAGGTGGGCTGTGAGCTCGTCCATCCATGTATGCAAAATAAAAATAAAAAACACTAAGCTTATTTGAACAACTATGTTAAGGATCACAAAACTCGACTTCGTTCCGATCTCGCCAGTCAGTAATTAATCCATTGCATTAAACATATTTTAGCAAGCACAAAAAGAGTTCGCGTTTCGAAAGGAAGCTCAAAATTGTAACTCTTTTTTTATACGGCACGAATTTACTCTTTCATATTTTAGCAGTATTGTTCACGACTTTCGTAGCATCGGGGTATATGGCTGTAAGAACGAGTGCTAGTGGGGCCATCCACCCTACTAGGGGCGGTACACTACAGGGCTTTGCACTCTTTACGTTCAGCTCTATCTGTTCGCTCTATTTGAAATAATATCTACACTTTTACGTAACTCCCAACTTGCACGAAACTGTTTCAGTGCTTTCATAATATAATCTTGTATTATTCTTGTTAGTTGAATAACCGACGCTTAAATTTGGATGAATTAACCTTAGGGCTATTATCTCGTAGTAATGGTTTACAGTTTGAATTTCGAAGTAACCAAATTGCGGTAAAATTATTTGTTTTCGTGAAACTTTGTTACTACAACAAAATACCGGAGACCTTTATCATTCTAAGATGATGGTAAACTGCATATAATCACTTTATTATTACAACTTATTATTATAAATACTTATTTTATTACTGGTGGTAGAACCTCTTGTGATTCCGCACGGGTAAGTACCACCACCCCGCCTATTTCTGCCGTGAAGCAGTAATGCGTTTCGGTTTGAAGGGTGGGGCAGCCGTTGCAACTATACTGAGACCTTAGAACTTATTATCTCAAAGTGGGTGGCGCATTTACGTTGTAGATGTCTATGAGCTCCAGTAACCACTTATTACCAGGTAGGCTGTGAGCTCGTCAATCCATCTTAGACATAAAAAAAAAAGTATGGTTATGGGATTAGATAAAGAGAAGATTTTTCACTATAGCTCGGTAGACCGACGGTCAAGACGTTGTTGTTGAGCATGTGCAAGCTTATCTTAAAAATTCTATCAGCGAGGTTTAGCTTTTTGCTGAATTTCTTCTATTCTATTATAAATACCGCTAAGCTTTTATGTATCACTTCTAAATAAAAAAAAGAGGAAAATAATAAAATTGATTAGGTTTCCAAGAACACAAAACCTTTAACAACATTTAACCGAATGAATTTCACACATCAGTTTCACATTCAAACCAAAAAGCCGTAGTAGTATAAACGATACCTTCAACTTATCTCGGTGTCTTCAAGCTGTTTATCTAACACCATTAAAGTGTACTCTAACAACTTTCTGCATTTGAATAGTTGTAACCGCTCCAGATGATTTTACATTCAAATATATTCGCTTCGTGAAAAATATCGCAATAATAAAAGAGTCGTTGTTCCTCTTAACAGCTCCAGCGGAGATATACATATTAATGGTCTTCATATTTCTTAAACTATTTTCTGTTTATGTTGTTTTAAATCGTTACGCAATGATGATTTTACTAATTTATATTGTTGAAGAATTGTATCATTAACAAGTCATTAAAATATTAAAAATTATTTTTTTAGATTTAGCTTTATCTTGAACTTAGTTTTCAATCTAATTTTATATGAAAATTGAAGCTCACGAAATGTCATGAATCTTTCACAGTATTTAATTGACAATAAAAAAGAAAAATCAAAGATGAAATAATTTGAGAATTTCAAGTCGAACACCGCGAACTGTATACAAAGATTCTAATTATTATTTAATACTAGCTGACCCGGCAGACTTCGTAGTGCCTCAATCGATAAATAAAAGACCTAAAAACTGGTCACAGGGACACATCAAAGGAAAAACAAAATTATTATTTTTATTTAATTCCGAACTTTTTCATATTTATTTACCTTTTAAACCTTCTCTGGACTTTCACAAATAATTCAAGACCAAAATTAGCAAAATCTGTCCAGCCGTTCTCGAGTTTTAGCGAGACTAACGAAAAGCAATTCATTTTAATATATATTTAATATTAATATAAAACAAAACCGCATTATTAAGATATTAAGAACGCAGAGGTTATTAATAAGACACCACACAAGGCAGCAAACAGCCTGCTTCGAATCCGGAAGTTATAAATTTGCCTAAAGTTGTTTGAGTTACGTATTCCCACGATGTTTGTCCGGACGTGCGGGTCCATTTAGTCCCTAAACCAACCGCTAACTTCTGTGCAAGCACCAATAACTAACAAAGATTTTATCATAAAACTATCAGTACTCTATACTTACACTTACATATATTGAGAACTTTTGTTTTCTAAGCATTACGCTTGACTAATCACAGTATCGATTCTGCTTTTTATCGATTAAGTTTTTTATTTTTTATTATTATCGTTCGACAGATAAGAAAAATTCAAATAAAGCGTTTGTAAAACTTACTAAAGCAATGATAATCTAAAAATATTATATAATATATTATAATATGTGTGTATGTAAGGTACGAGTTCATCGAACTACTTTTTATTCGGCCCTACTGAGTCTACTGGCGAATGACACGCCAAATCAAATATGTATTAGCTTCCAAGCAACTCGCGAAGCCCAGAATCCACATTAATACCTTGGATTACGTTTTACCTTCTTTCATAGCGACGTAATAAAATTCAGCTTAAAAATACCTATTACACACAGCAACTGTGGGTCGCCGCTTTTTCATAAATAGGTACCTTTCAGAATATGAAAAGCAGAACTCGATTATTTTCCGCCTTTCCGACAAATTCTTAAGAAGTTCGAACGATTTACAAGAAGGATGACAAAATTAAAAGCGATGAAACGAACACTCGGTAGAAACGAAAGTAATCTCATTTAACATTAACGAGAACAGTTGACGCGGGGCGGGACCCGTACCGGCTCATTTTAAATGTATCAAGAGTTCATTCGTACCTACTAGTTGCACCGTCGACTCCTTCAAACAGTCTGAAAACAATCCCAACTGCGTTAATCACTTATTTACGTCCGGGGTCCACTGACGCCAGCCCAGAATATTTGTAATAAACGCTGAGGATTCTTGGGAATTCTAATGAACCGGGGGAATTTCGATTCTAATGAAGCACGCGAATCGGAACGTTACACTAGAAATGAATTCACTGGTGAACGCTTTTTTGAATCGAATAGTTTGGCGAGTATTGTTGCGGTGTATCGGGAATGAGGTAGTGATTCCGACGGAACAGTTCCGTCGGATAAATTGTAATCCCTCCCGGGACGTGCAGGCATGCATCTAATCAATTCGTCATTTCCGCAATCGAATCACGCGATACGACTAGGAGTACTATGAATATATAATTTCATTACGTCGTCACAAAACCAGGCTTATATACATTTATGGTTAGTTAGTGAAGTCGACGTGGCCTAACGGATAAGATGTCCAGTGCATTCGTGTTGAGCGATGCACCAGTGTTCGAATCTCAGGCGGGTACCAATTTTTCTAATGAAATACGTACTCAACATATGTTCAGGATTGATTTCCACGGTGAAGGCATAACATCGTGTAATAAAAATGAAAACCGCAAAATTATAATTTGCGTAATTAATGGTGGTAGGACCTCTCGTGAGTCTGCGCGGGTGGGTACCACCACCCTGCCTATTTCTGCCGTGAAGCAGTAATTCGTTTCGGTTTGAAGCGTGGGGCAGCCGTTGTAACTATACTTGAGAGGTGGCGCGTTTACGTTGTGGATGTCTATGGGCCCCAGTAACCACTTAACACCAGGTGGGCTGTGAGCTCGTCCACCCGTCTAAGCAATAAAAAAAAGGATTACAATTATTATTTTCGAAAGAAAATACGACGCACAAAGAAAACAATAAACAAGTCGTAGTTGTACAACGTAGTCCTAATAAGTTCTTATCATAGAGGTTTTTTATCATATCCTCCATCTCCATCATCTCATCTATCCATATACTTATCACAAAATGGAGGACCTCCATTTTATTGCAATCACGACTGTTATTTGAACAGCTTAACTGCTTAGGTGGCAGAAAATGGCACAACATGCACACGTACAGACACAGTTCGCTTTACAACTAGCCTCCAGAAGCATATTTTCTTTCTTAAGCGGGTACGCTCAAGGCAAACGCTTTTACAAGTCACGAGGTTCAAAGGGTTCTTTAAAATAATGCGAAATACTTCTTGTGCGAGTGCGCACTGTTTTTCTAAGCTTGAAGTGTCATAAAAGAGTTGGGCGCCATGTTTGTTTTATCCTTCGGTCTATCGAATATGTAAACTTGTAATGTTATCTACATTAGCTGCGGCTATATTAGGTTTTGCCACAAAACTTATAATCGCATAGAAATTTGAAACCAGTTACTCTTTTTAACAATCTTTGTTGTGAATACCGAAAACCTACACAAGAACGAGTAAATGTACCTTAATACCAAATATACCCTAATTACAAACAAATATACTTATCTGTATATCGCAATGATGACTAAACGAACTGGCCCGTCAGGTGGTATATGATTATCGGAACCCATTGGCGGGAATGCCGTCACACACGGCTTACATCTTTCAAGCCGGAAAAATGATTGTTCCGGAGCAAAAATACACAGGATGGGCATACCTATAGTGCTGACTTAGACTATGATCTACTGCTCCGACTTGTATTAAATCCAGACTCCGTGGTGCAATAGACAAGGTCACTACTAGGCTAACGAAGTGTTCAATACAATACATAGTCATCGTTTGTGACAAAAACATTTTAAAGAACACTAATTTGTACGTCAGATTGTCGCAATCACTATCTCGTATTCGAAAAAGTAAGTGTCACCGAAACGCATCTTCGACGTGAAGGTGTAGTAAATGCACGTTTAACGTCGACAGCGACGCCTTCTAATCTCCCGGCGGAGTTGAAAGCCTCAGGGAGAATATTCATGAGGCTCGTAACGCCGCATCCGGCGGTTATCGCCCGGAACGAAGCCTCTTGTCGCACCGAGACGAGACTCGTATCGAAAAAGATAGTGAAAATTACGAAACTCACCGCACCTATGTTCGTTCACCTCTTTAAGGCATCGCAAATATTCATCTTGGTGCTGATACGTGGGCAAAGAAACAGATATTCGGGCGTTTTCGAACAAAAAAAAAATCAAATCATTAAACATGAGGTGTTTCCCGAGCGCTATGACTTGTCCTTCTTCAAACGAGGCTTGTGCAAAGTACTCAACGGTAGGCAGCGGCTTGGCTCTGCCCCTGGCATTGCTGAAGTCCATGGGCGACGGTAACCACTCACCATCAGGTGGGCCGTATGCTCATCTGCCTACAAGGGCAATAAAAAAAAACCATTTAATTCTCTTTCAATAACTCTAATGAGTGTAATCATGTAACACAATTGAAACTAATCGATGGGTGAGGTGTACGGCTCATCACAATCTGAAGATTACGAATTCTTAAAATATAAATTTCGTGAAACGATAATTTCTCACGCATGGCTTACCGTATGAAAATGTTCATGATAATGAAAATAATTTAATTCGTTAATGTCGAAGTAAGTATACAATAGAATATATTTCAGATCTTGACCTCATGTCTTAAGGTGTAGCTACTTTAAATTTGAGTGAGCTCCTTAAATTCTTTAATACGAGATTGACAGGTCTAGAAAAATAAAAAGAAAAAACATTGAAATGGGAACTGGCCAGTAAAATTTTACAATAACAGATTACTTTAAAAACTCATATATTTAAAGGCTCTACAAATCTTAGAAGAAAGCAAGGCATCACTCTTGCCGCTAAGCTACACTATTACTAAGTGCATTCTAGTGTTACTCGAAAACACATTGAAAATTCACTGAGATTAAATTTAAACTTGGAAACTTTCGTGTTACGCTTAATAAGACATCTAACTTTGTAAGACGCTAAATGTAATCAAATAAGTTTGTTAATGAAAATAAATTAGAATGTACATGATATTCCATAAAATTTATAAATATCAAAAACTCTTATAAAAAACCTCTGCATTTTTAATGTTCATTGATGACTGTTATAATATAAAAGTGAAATGATTTTTCCAAACTTTAAAATGTTTATTCTTTGTTTCAATACAATTACATTATTTTAAATATAACTAAGAAAACTGTCAATGGAACTACAATTAATTCGTAAAATAACAATAGTTAAAATATATCACAAGCGCCACAGCTAAATTAATTTCATAAGTGCACCGAGACGATCCCATTACATATTATTGCACAATCTATCTCAAGTTTTCAATTATTATATCTTCTACACTTCAAGCGAGTCGTATAAAACTTCTGAGCATGTGCCTTTTGTCGAATATTAGTTTCGAAATCACTTTACTTATCTCGTGAAACTGAAAATCTTTTAGAATTTATTTAAACTAGTTCACACAGTTTCCAAAGCCGCGTTCTTCTTTTCTTTATTTTAAATCGTATCTAAATTTCATTGGTTATTTGAAATTGCAAAAATCGAAAAGTTTTTATTCGAGTCGGTCTTAATTCGAGTCGAGAATTTCAGACAGTCCGCCGATTCGTATGTAGTTTCACTCACTCAGAACCATTTTTGTTTTTTTCATTTAAATTTGCGTCCAATACCGCTGCGAATAGAATTGCAAAAATTTCCAATGACAATTATCGGTGCGATCGTCTCACTGAAAAATCATATCAATTATGAACTGACGCGGAAAATGCCCGCCCGCGGTCTGCAGTATCATGATATTACTGTCATAACTACATTACTCTCGAATAAATTCGGCCGCCGGCGTACCGCAATGCTACCGAACACGCTAATTTCTCTTAAATGGTATGTTCGTGGACTGCATCATATTTGTACGAAGCTTAAATATAACGCAAATTAATCTGAGATCTATTACATTGTATAATGTATCATCCATTCATATACATAAATATGCACATATACAGAGGGTGTTCCGGAAAACCCTCATATGAAGCCAATAAAAAAAAAACAACATTCTACACATAATAGCAATCGAGTTTCAGCCACATCATTAAAAAATTAAAAGCTAATGTATTTTCTTATTACAACCTAGCACAATACGTATACAAGCATTGGCATTGTGTGTCTCCAATGTGTAAATAAGATGTATGTTAGCATACTCCTTTGCAGAATAAATAGTAATGGTAGAGTAATTACGAATATTTATTACTAGTTTTCCAAAGTATATATAGAACGCACAGATTTTCACAACAAAAAAGCCAAAGTCCAAGAGAAAGCCAAAGCAAAGCAAGTTGGGTTAGTTTATAAATAACAGAATACGTATATACGTTGCTTGATATACCTATACATCTATAGCAGGCAACCAGCTACCTACTGAATAAAACTAAACCTATATATGTATTGTACCTATATAATATAGTAAATTATAATTTGCGTAATTACTGGCGGTAGGACCTCTTGTAAGTCCGCGCGGGTAGGTCCCACCACCCTACTTATTTCTGCCGTGAAGCAGTAATGTGTTTCGGTTTGAATGGTGGGGCAGCCGTTGTAACTATACTGAGACCGTAGAACATATATCTCAAGGTGGGTGGCGGATTTACGTTTTAGATGTCTATGGGCTCCAGTAACTACTAACAACCAGGTGGGCTGTGAGCTCGTCCACCCATGTAAGCAATAAAAAAAAAGCAGAAAAGCAGAATGGATTCCTCTGCAGAAATGCCCGGACTTACTATAGATAGATAAAACGTCCATTTACAGTACTTACCTTGCAGAGTGAAGACAGCACACATAAAATCTTTCGTTTCGTTTTTTTTGCCTACCTACTGCCAGCAGCCTCAAGGGGTTATTCTAGCTACACTGAAAGTGTTGGCGAGCTCACGGGGCTCAGCCTGAGAAACTTTGCTAAGATCTGCTTCGTTTATGCACAGTGAAACGTTCACAGAGGCGCTAAAGCGTTGTATAGAAATCCGCTCAAATCCCCGAGGAGCATCAATGCTTTCTCGACAATAGTACACGTGAAAGCCGATCGTCAGCCGACGGCGGAGTCAAAGGAGCTATTATTATCCAAGTACCCGATAAAGGTCAATTAGGATTCGACGGCAAGCCTGTTAATGTCGCGTTAGCCATCTGTTCTCTATTCAATACCAATTCGTGCTGGAAATTCTATAAACGTCAAGAGAAAAGCTTAGGAAACTTTGATTTGGTTCCGTTAAAACTATTTTTGACTGTGAATATTTGTCATTTGAAAAAGAATTTCAGTAATTGAAAAATTGGTGAATGCATTTCTCAAGCAACGATCGTTTTAAATCCATTATACATAAAGAAATGGCAGTGAAAGGTAAAGCCGCTTTTCAAGCCCCCAGTGAACCTGATGCCACGTCACTTAGCTTCCGACTTCGAAAAATTCTCGACGCAAAGGGAATGCATTTGAAAAGAATGCATTGTTGAAAAGAAGGACAATTAAATGTGTTAACAAAAGATTTCAGTCGAACGTTTTCCTATTACTTCCGTTTAATACGCGTATAAAAATTATCATTGATTTTATTTTATTTATTTTTATTTATTTATTGATATACACACAAAAAGGAAGACATAGTACAGAGTAATAGGAAAATTATGTACAAAGGCATTTATATTTATTGTATTTTAATTTATTTCAATGTAATGATGCAAATATATTTTTGAACATTTAGAACATTCATTTATGCACGGATTATATTCTACAGTTTATTCTGAAAAGTCCGTTTAGAAATTTAATAATTAGGATGAATTAATGAATACTAATATGAAAACGAAATAACTAAATCTAAAATCTACATTTAACTGAATAGACGGTAAATCGGTAGGAATTATGGTAAATTTATTGTAACATCACTGCAAACAGTTAATTTTGACTCCTGTGAAACACAGCACGAACGAATAATTTTAATGACTCGCTAACAGATTATTTCAGAAAATTAAATTTTAGCTCTTCGGACACAGACCATAAATTTCGTGCTTACAAATCTGTTTGTTATGACATCGTAACGTGATTATGTCCGTTTCCTTCGTAAGACGTCGCCATGTTCTACGATACCGCATGTTTTATTATTTCACGCTATAAACGCAATTCCCTCTTCGCCCTCGCTAAATTATACAAATACATTTTAATGTGAACATTGAACGCATCGTTCCCGTTTATTACCAATAAACGAAACACAATGAACAATATTTATAGTGAAGATATTCGTAAAATCATGCGGGTGTCAATCTCTATGCGATAAAAGATAAATAATACACGCTCTAACTAAACATCAGTATTTGTACTAAATTCGACAAGGCGGAATCCCAAGTTAGTGTAATGTATTTATCAATTCAATGGAAAGCTACATTTATAACTATCAGAGATGACGTAGCTAGTTAACTAAGCGTCCTTATTGAATATTAGCAGGTGTGACCAGATTCTATAGGACTCTGTGGATGAAACGTGCTCACGTGGCCTCACATAGCCGGCCGCCGTCACGTGTACCGATCACGCATTCAATAAATACCCTTGAGTCGTACTTGTAGGCTTCTGTTTGTTCACAACTTCTTCAGAACTGCGGATAGGCAACGTGCCCCGGAATCCAGCAAAAGCACTACAGTAAAATTGTTACAATGACTCCTCACGTGTTCTGAAATCAAATTATGGTTCATAGCGAGAACTTTATTTCTTAAAAACTTATTTTTCCGGCTTCAATCACAGTAACTTTTGAATGTGAAGACTGTGTAACGCTAAGTCCGACGAAACCTCTGAATGTAAATTAATTGTTCACAAAAATAAATTCCGCTTGGTTGTTTACGTAGTCGTTATTGCCAAGAAGTTCAAACAATATTTTGTTCTATTATTTTACATTCACAATGTGTTTTTATTCAAACCACTTTTTTATGTAATAAAAAAACGTGACTAAGTAATTACCTACACGAAAATACTAAGAACTGCAGTAGATTTCTCAACAATTGAAAATAAAGCGAATCCATGTAGGTATTTTTACGATAGCCTCGTGCAATTCAGCTACATGAATTAATTCTGCTTGAATTAACTTCGAAAATGGAGAGAAGAAAATGTTTCCTAGCATCCGATGCCATAGTACATGTACTAGTTAATATCGAAATTTACAAATACGCTTAACAATGCGTGGTTACACAATATTTCGTAACATTTCCCGGGAGTCTTCTAATAATTTCATTAAAATAATTGTTAATAACGTCGACCGCGCTCGCTTTTGGCGTTGGCCAGTTTTAATTATCGGCGAAAACGATATTTTATCTGACCAAACATGCTGTGCAATGAACAAGCGCAACCACAATAACGCACACAGCTATTTCAATGTTACAAAATAAAGTTTTGAAATATATAGTTAGGTGATGCTTAGTATACGATAGTATAGATTACTGGTGGGAGGACCTCTTGTGAGGTCCGCACGGGTAGGTACCACCACCCAGCCTATTTCTGCCGTGAAGCAGTAATGCGTTTCGGTCTGAAGGGTGGGGTAGCCATTGTACCTACGCTGAAACCTTAGAACTCATATCTCAAGGTGGGTGGCGGCATTTAGGTTATAGATCTCTATGGGCTCCGGTAACCACTTAACACCAGGTGAGCTCGTCCAACCATCTATGCAACAAACAAACAAAAACGGACTTTGCGAGTCGTGTTCATAATTAAAACTATTTTTATGGTTTAATCCGCAGTTATTATTTTCGATTTATTATTTCGATATTTCGAATACTGTACAGTTTCCGTGGTTGCGGAAGAGTAAAGTCTTCGTCTACATTTGAATATTTCGCGTTAGCGTTATTCGCGTTATTTATGTTATTTCGCGCTAAATTACACGGTAGTTATACCGTGTAATTTTATATAAACATATTGAATTTTGCGTTTCTTTACGCACAAAAAGAATTATTAGTATTCTGAAGTATATATTATTATGTTGTATGTATGTTGTATGTGTTTTCATTTTCATCTTATAAGGATCCCAGATGTTGGATAAGCGCCAATCGTATGTGCTAAAGTGATGGTATTTTCTTAATTTCAATGGTTTCTCGTTCGGCCATGTGATTCACAAACAACTTTGCGCCTAGCTCAATGCGTTTCTGTAATTTACTAACCTCCGATATAAAATAGAACATTAGAATCATATATGGCACTCAAAACGAATGATCAAAATTGCTGAGCAATGTACTTAATTAGCTAATCATATTATGCTTCTTACAATGAAATATGTCAATGACGCCTCGCGGATGGATCTGGACTGCCCAATAATGCAACACTGGACACGTGTGCATGTTGAGCACTCTGGATCCAAACCAGGTTATGGTAGTTTTGATGTTAATTTAGAGTTTTTGATTTATTATTATTTGATTTTTTGTTTTTTATTATTATTATTGCTTTTGTTTTACCCGAGATTGTAGTTATTATTTTTATTTAATTCTGGTATACTATATGAAATGTTAATGAATGTAATATGGATGCAAAATATGAAGTAAATGAAATAAAAAACATTTAAAAAAAATTAAAATCTCTAATACTACATTGAGTTCAACGTTCGATCATCATTATTCTACTCGCTCGGTGAATCTAAAAAAAAAGCTAATCCTTATTTATTTTTTGTCTACAGTTTGTCATCAACGCGTCGCCCTTCTCTGCTGGACCCGTACGAGACACGCAGCGTGTTGGCACGCGCCCTCGACGTTTGGGAACAAGCCTCCCGACTTACTTTCACAGAAGTAAATTCGGAAGAGGCCGATATCCTTGTCTCGTTCGCCAAGTAAGTGCATTGAAACGTTTATTTGTTCTTTCAATATTATAAATGAGAAAAAACGTATGTTTGTTACGCAATCATACAAAAATGTCTGAACGAATTTGGATTAAATTTTGGGTAAGACATAATCCAAATGTTTATCACATAATCACTATTTAACACATTAGAAGGCATGATCCGGGCAACTCTGACTATATCTGCTAAAGCAATTGTTCACTGGAGCGTGACTTTACGTACTAACAAATTGACTCGTAGCATATAGACACAAGCAACTGAAAAATGTAATATTAATCATTCTTTCAGAATTACAAATTGAAAGCCTACGAAACAGCAAGATCCGACTAAATCATTCACAATTTGAAATTTATCATTCTACAATTTGAACAACACTAAAATAATTCGACTGTTGAATAAAAATGATTCTGTATGTTCATTTGAAAATGATTTAACGTTTAAGAATTTTTTTTTAGAAAAAGTACTGCACATAAAAATCTATTTACTAGGTATAGACATTTTTTAATCTTCCAAATCAACTACTACAACATCAAACGGCAAGTTTCTATAAAATTCCAAGCTTCCCACTTGATTTATTGTGCTGATAATAAATAATAATCAAGTGAGGATTTAGAGAAACGTCGTATCCATTTTAAGGGGATTTGTGAGGTTCTCGTGCAAGGCATCAGAATAGGGTCGGCCAGTAAAACTCGTCTGCGAATAAAATGTGAAATAAAAATTTATAATTCTACTCAACACTGAATACTGTGGTTTAAAAAAAACCCAGTAAATACATATTTTTAATCAAAACAATACAATCGGTAGTTACCACAAAAACAACCTTCAAGAGAGCAAACAACCAAACTGTTGTTTATTTATTTGTTTATCACAAACATTTAACATTGAAAATAACTTAAACTATTTAATTAATGGCCTGATGGATGTGACAATAATGGCGTACATAACATTGACAATTCATCGGCTCGAAGATGGAATACAATAATAATAAATAAATAAATAAAAGAATACCTAATGAAAACATTTTTTTAAAATTCAAATTTAACAAGTAATACAGTAATAATTGTTTGTGTTAATTTTATATTCAAGCGAAATACTCAATGACCCTACTATTTACAAAGGCAAAGTTTAATTATATCATCATCATCATCATCATCATCACCATCATCAATCCTCCACTGCTGGACGTAGGTCTCTCCCAACCAACACCACTGAGCCCGATCTTTGGCTCTCTCCATCCATTTCTTGCCGATCACCCACTATGTATTCGACATAGTGTCCTCTAATTTTACACATCTTAAACACCCTTAACCCTAAAACGACTATAATAATCCTAGAAGTGACTATTTTAACAAATTTCCTCAAGTTCCTATTGCAAAGCTGAATTCAATTTTGGACTAATGAAAAACTTGAGTGTTTGTCGCGGAAATCGTAAGTTGAAATTGGAGCGCATGGGTTCGCCATTCAGCGTGGGAGGTTCCGATCACGATTCACTTTCATTCAGGGGACGTGAGGTGACGCCAAAAACACCTCGCTATTTATCTAATAAAGTCACGCTACCTACAATACCTAAATAAAATCCGAATAAAGATACTTTCTTGCACGAAGCACCTTGGATACGTGAACTTTATTATAATGAAAATTAACTTTTTATCTCGTTAATACACCGAAGCCACCCCTCGACCGCGCTTCGTATTCATTGCACGCGATAGTCATTCGTTACGAGTTACCATCCCTGTTTTACATGAAATGTAGTTAAAGTATTGTAAGACCTGTGACTGGCACTTCGTTTTCTTGTAAAACGTCTTAAAAAGCGGCAATTACATTAAGAATTTTAAATTTTATCGAAGTTCAGAAATGTTTCCTAACGCTTGAGGATTTTTTGATAAAAAAAAACACGTGTGGCACTCGGGGACTGCCGCGGTAAAGCTATTGCAAAGCATTTTTTATCAACCTATGCAATTACAATTGGACAATAATAATTTAATATTAAAACAATCATAAAAATAAGACCACGCTATATTTATAAACATTAACAAAAGCAAAACATTAACTGTCCCCTTCACACTCATAAGCTAGACCGCGTGAGAGAGAGATGGGCAGACTTTTCATGATGCTCATGCAGTGCGACGTCACGCCACGCACTTATTCACAAACACTACACCAGCGCATCGTGTAAATGTGTTAAACGCGAGCTACATAGTAGGCGTAGTGGGGGTGTCAGGTTATTTTCGTTACGGAATTTCTTGATTCAGTTGCCGCGCTCAAAGCCCGCGATAAAAGCTATGCAATAGCTTAAAAACAAATATTACTCGTGTGTGTATACCTACTATAATCGGTCTAAAAAAAAAAAGGTGAAGAATATAGCTACACCGTACTCGTATACGGATCTAACATCTGTAATACTGTGACAAATGACGTAGCGCTGGACAAGAGTCGCATATTGAATAAGGAAGGGCGAAGTTTCGTTTATTAGATCAATGTAGACTTTGATATGAGAAAGTAGAGGCGACAAAAACCGCGCGGTGGACATATATTGCAACCGCCACATTGTGGTGACACTACAAACTTGAGACTTCGAGCGGGAAACTTTGATACGAGCTGCATACAATTTCACTTTATTCCCTTTAAACAAAAAACCCAGTTTAGTAGATAATATTGGTGAAAATATTGAAATCGACCTTCAATGGGTGCACTGCACAGCGCTTTATCCTTTTTATAAATTTAAAATAACAGTATATAAGTAGATTTTTTTTATTGCTTAGATTGGTGGACGAGCTCATAGCCCATCTGGTGTTAAGCGGTTACTGGAGCCCATAGACATCTACAACGTAAATGCGCCACCCACCTTGAAATATAAGTTCTAAGGTCTCAGTATAGTTACAACAGCTGCCCCACCCACAAACCGAAACGCATTACTGCTTCACGGCAGAAATGGGCAGGGTGGTGGTACCTACCCGTGTAGACTCACAGGAAGTCCTACCACCAGTAATTACGCAAATTATAATTTTGCGAGTTTCATTTTTATTATGATTTGATTATTAAGTACGTATTCCATTAGAAAAATTGGTAGTTACCTGCGGGATTCGAACACCGTTACATCGCTAGATACGAATACACCGGGCGTCTTATCCTTTAGGCCACGACGACTTCATTTATTTATCCGTGATCTATAGATTTTCCAAGAACCAGAAGCCTCAGTACAGTTGTCATCGTCACTTAAGCATAGGTTTTAGTACAGGCTTCGAACTTGTTTTCCAAAAATTTTAAATTTTTCTAACCCTTTTTAATAAAAAAATTTTTACACATAAGCAAGTATAGATTGATAGATAAGGTGTATACTCGTAGATAATAATTACCATGTATAATTATACAATTAAGAAAAAAAAGGAGGTAGACATTTCATGTGAGTACACAGATTGATTATTATAATGGGAGCGTAAATAGAATTAGCTAGCATCATCCAAGGGATTGCATCTTTATGAGATTTTTTTTTTATATTCTTCATAGAGGCATATAGTTCAAAATAGCCGAAAACATGTTATCCGTTCCCATTGGCCAAATTAATGGCACGGATTTAAGTATTTTTGTGTGTATTTTTTTTAGAAATATCAGAATTTCATTTTATACATCTTAAAGTCGTTTCACTGATAAGTAGCATCAAAACACAAAACGAGTATCAAACGGTACGTTGGATTTTATGCGTGTCGTTAACTTATATTGCTAACTATAAAATTGTTCCGTTTCCTTCAGGATTCTACAGGAAGTTCATTCTCAATAGGCACTAGATTCAGCAGACACAATGCGAAGAGTTTAATAGATATATCAAAGCTCAACTAAATATTATTATGTATGCAAAATTTGTTTGTGTTTAATTTGGTGAGATACATTTGTAGGAGTAATCACAACTAGATCAAAACAATTTAAGTTTTCTCAGAAATTATTTATACATATAATATGACTTGACACAGGCGTGTATCATTACATTTAGCTACTGAACGACGACAGTAGTCTTTATAATATTTAATTACAACAATAATGTGTCTTTGTTATAACTATTGAAAGATGTATATTATAAATATGGTTAATATTACAATTACAAAGAAGCCATACTAGTAACGTCTGTTGACAAGTACCCTATATCCAATGGTAAAGTAGTTATTGCACAAAGCGTGACTGGCTATATTGTACATTTGCAGCTCTAAGATTTATTGCGTCTATAAACTGAAATATTACTCATGTAATAAAGGATACATTCCATTTAAATACGCTCTCATACGAGCCTCACGCGATATAGGGAAAACTATAAAATTGTTGGTACTCTCTTTATTGTTCAAATGTAATTATTGGCATCAAGCACGATTAGCCCTAGATAACTTTCTACTCTTCTCTCTTTTCTCTTCTCTCTTTTATTCTTCTATTCATACAGGCTTAAAATAGTTCTTCAAAAAGTTCTAATCCTAATTCTGCATCCATAACGAAATCCTTTTGTTTTTTCTCCGTTTTGATTGTTACCATCACTTCTAAACAAATTTGATAATATGCAAAAAATGGCCGCCGTGATTTTGAAATTTTAATATAAGAAAAATTATAGTAAATTTTAAAAGAACTTCGTATTACTGCAATTTTAAGATAGTATCAAACACTTAGGGGCGTCTAAGAAAATTGCTCTTCTTATTTGTTACATAACCTATGTAATACTCAGGTCAAACGGATTTGACTTCACTGTTTATTAACATAATGGTTAAATTAAAATAAAATCCGACTTTTCTAAGGAATTTCTATTCCAATGTTTTTATTAGTCCGAACTGAAATCGAAACGCCTTTAAGATTCCTGCGCCCCGGGCTTCCATTCAAATCTAACTTAAATCGCTTCGTATCAAATCCATTGTTAAGGATTAAATTCAGAAAGGTATTAATATAAATCTGACATTCAGGTTTCACCTCTAAAGGAACCCTAAAAAAAGTCTAACTTATCCAATGTGCAATGTACCTAAACATACTTTATACATACACTATAGTACATCAGCGTCGATCGAACGGTGACGAAGGGCAGATACCATCACTGTAATAAATCATCCCTAACTCGGAAACTTTCCATTTCGAACCCATTACATATTTTGACAACGTTTGTCAGCGTGACATTTCCTCATTTTGCTCATATTTCACCAAACATGATTTTCATAACATTATGCCAAAATACGAGGCTCTTACGAAGAGCTTCAATCTGATAATAACACAAACAAAATGGAAAAAAATAAAAAAATAACCCGAGCAATAGTGTTAAGATTGCCAAAATTTTAAATCTTACTCTTGTACTACTTTACATTATATTACTCACTAAAACTGTAAAATGCACATAATCTTTAAAGTAAATGGGGAATAGATCCAATCTGAATAAAAAGTAAGAAATTACAAACTGTAGGTAACAATGGTAAAGCTTTCACATGAAAACTCATTAACGCATCGGTGCGCTAATATCGCGTGAAATATGCATGGGTGTGGTCTTTCAGTAGTATTTTGTTGCGGCGAAAAATGATTAGGTGGATAGTAACCGGGCATCACCCGAGGGACATAAGTTTGATTGCTCTACCTAGTCTGTCTACTCTGTAGTTTTGTTGTTTGTGAGATGAATATATTATTCGGTATACACAGTACACGTACACCGGGAAAATTAAAAGTTTCGTGGTCATATAAAACTGATATACGTTTGTAAACCGTATAATAGTTAAGTGGAGTAATTACGTACCCATGCAATTATTTTTTGAACGCAGAGCAGAATTTATCAACTATATATAATATTTTTTTTTGTTTTGTTTCAGACGTTACCATGACGATGCATATCCATTCGATGGACGAGGCACAATTCTAGCTCACGCTTTCTTTCCTGGCGTGGACCGCGGTGGTGACGCGCACTTTGATGATGACGAACTCTGGTTGTTAGAGCCCAAAGATGACGATGAAGAAGGTAAAAAAACAATTTCTTTTCATACCTTAGTAGTTATTATATTAGTATATTAGTTTTAGTACGCTTTTATTAGTTTCACCTGTATCTATTTATTTTACGAAAGTTTTCAATGTAATTATCAACAACTTATAAAAATGCTCACATATCAAGTGAGTACTGATGATAATATAAATTTATTACTTTGGCCTAATATCCTGACTAACAGAAATTTACCAAAAATAATCGTTTTATTTTCAAAATCGATTTTTTCCCTATTGCTATTTCTGTCCTGTAAAACATTTCGTTCATTTTGTCCAGATGAAATTCATTTTCACGAAACTTGTCATTCATCGGAATTTACAGTTACAGCCCTATCAACTTTACGACGGCTCAGTAACTTTGACCTGTTCTTAAACCTTTTATATCGATTTCACTTTGATTCAACTTTGGGAAAACTCGACAATATTAAATAGTCATCCCTCCCAACTCCCTTTTGAAACATTTAAATAAATCCGATAGAATTTTCGACAATACTATAAAGTTCCATGACATTTTCATGGGTAGTATCCGGAAATAAACATGTTGAGGTCCACCATATTTTAACACGTTAATACATAATAAAATTATACAATAAAGTTAATTAGACTATGTACGATATATTACATGTGATTTTTGTTATTGTATAAGATGTACAGAGGAGCTTGCGATCCACCTAGTGTTGAGAAATCGGTAAATACGCCAAAAAGAACGCGGCTGCCCGTCTTAAGCCAATGAGCTTGAAGTCTTAGTTCCATTAATACTCCAGTCGACCTACCCTTCAAATCTCAGTTATATTATTATAACGGCTGCCCCACCCTTCAAATCGAAATGCATGACTGATTCCCAGCAGAAATAGTCAAGATGGTAATACCTGCCTGTTTGGTTATACAATACTTCCCATCATCATTAATTACGCAAATTGAAATTGAGTTTTTATTATACGATGTTATTCTTTTCATGGTAGAATACGGTCGTGAATACGACTGTAAGCGACCACACTTTCAATTTTAAATAAATAGTTAAGCAGTAAAGTAGATGATAGAAGTTGGCAATGAATTACAGCGCAGTTAATTGTATATAATCATTGGCAGTAATGCATTAGGGAATTTAAACCATTCTCCATTTTTACAAACCATTACTTCTTCTAATTATTATATGTCTTCACCTGAACTGGATTTTTTTGTTTTCCTCTGCTTAATTTTTCGCCTTAAAATCTCAGCGTAGGTGAAAACGAAGACACACATTCAAAAATTCTATCAAATAATACAAAACATTTTGGGACGTACTTTTATTTTCTGATTATTAAGTTATTAAGTTCAAATGTCAATCGCGGCATATGTACTAATAACGAAAATATAGCTCGGTGTATTAATAAAAAAGTTATCTTTAATAGGATGAAAAATATATGCATTTTTCACTCAGTACGTGCTGGGTGTATTCTAGCCAAACGCATCGTTTACAGCTACTAGATAGGTATAGTGTAAACATGAAACACAAGCGGATAGGTTGTGCAACCGCAACCCGTGGATATGCTCACACCGATCACAGTGCAGGCGAGCTTGCACCACACACCGCTCGTACGTGATAATTTACACGAACAACAGACGCTTCAGATTGTATTTGGTTAGCCACGTGTAAATATCCACCTTTATTTAGCTGAAACCACAGGTTCAGTAGATAACTGGCTCCGTTCATGCGCTACTCGGTACTAAAAAATGTGTTAGGCTTGTTAAAATTTAGAGTTCGTTTCTAATGACAATTTTTATTTCAGGCACATCACTTTTTGCTGTTGCTGTTCACGAGTTTGGACATTCGTTAGGACTTAGCCACAGTAGTGTAAAAGGCGCGCTGATGTACCCTTGGTATCAGGGTATTCAATCTAACTTTGTATTACCTGAAGATGATCGTAATGGCATTCAACAAATGTATGGTAAGTTTTCGACGATGATTCTCATATATTTTAAATCGGGTATATGATGATAAATTTACTGACATAAGTATTTTTGTATTCAGGTCCAAAATTAAACAATAAGAAGTGGGCAAGAATCCCTTCATACAAACCAGTTCAAACACCGCCAACAACCACTACGACTACCACGACGACCACAACAACCAGAAGGCCTTATATCCACCATAATAGACATCATGGAGTTCCGAACATGCCCCGTGATCCGTCTAGAAACCCAGTTTACTACCCGAGAAGACCTTATTACCCTGATCGTCATTACCACAATACAACCGAAGATCATCCACGCAGAACGAATTACAATTACCCTCGAATTGAGACTACCACGCACGCAATAACTTATCGCCCCCGATACCCCTATAAACCGGAGTATCCCAGCTACCCAAGACCAAACTATCCGGTCGATCCTAGGCAAGATTACCCTAAGCAGGACTACCCTAGATCAGATTATCCTAAGCGACCATACTATCCAGAGAAAACTACCACTACTACTCAAAGGCCCACGCCGCCACAAAGGCCGACTCCAACTTCACCATCGGATAAACCAAATACGTGTGATACAAATTACGACGCTGTCGCTTTAATACGTGGCGAACTCTTCATATTCAAAGACAGGGTGAGTCTTATACTTTTATGTAGCTGTCTAATTACTTTTTTTGTGGTCCTCATCTCAATAGTTGAAATGGTACATCGTATAGTACAAAATTATAGGTATCCATGTGCTAATTTAATTAATTTGTCTGATTTACTAATGAACCGCTTGAATTAACAAGTCAGGATAGGGCTTAGAGAAAGGGTGAAAAAACAATTACTTCATGGGGACGAAAGTCATGGATGAAGTTGGTCACTGCCCTCAGAGATGATGAGCATCGCTGGAGGAGGAGAAAGACACCGAAGACACCCGTTTCTTTCTAGTTATTAGCTGAACGAATACTATAATCCAAATGTTTACAATAGTTGTTTATATATTTTTTTAATTTTTACAGTATCACTGGAGGATCGGAGCTCACGGTCGATATCCTGGTTACCCAATGGAAATTACTAGAATGTGGTCCAGTTTACCAAAAAATCTAACACACGTGGACGCTGTTTATGAAAGACCAGATAAACATATTGCTATCTTTATAGGTGGGTCGATTTACCCAGTATCTAATAGTTTAATGATATATTATTAAATATACATATTAAAAACAAAGCTGCCGTTGTATACAATGATTATTTTGTATTAAGCAATAACGACTTTAAAATTAAAATAAATAAAAACACACTTTTTAATGAAAATAACTTTCATTTTAGGAAAGGAATTGTATTTGTTCAATTCACAATATTTATTGCCCGGCTATCCGAAACCTTTGACCAAACTGGGTTTACCTGAAACTTTGGAGAAACTGGACGCGGCAATGGTTTGGAGTCTCAATGGCAAAACTTACTTTTACAGTGGAACTATGTATTGGAAGTAAGTTTAAATATATACTTACATATTAATAAAATTTATGAAAACTATTTCTTTAAAATCCATTCATTTATCTAATTTTTTTATGTGTTAAAATCGTTAAGAGACTTTGTTAAAATGTGCATTTGTGTACTTTAGTCTCCATTTTTGAGTTATGATGTAGATTTAATTAATATATATATTACGAAGCATGTTGCTAATAACTCTATTTCTGTAATCTGACGAAGCGTGTTGCGGATAATAACGTCATGTACTTTTAGGTTAGGAATATTATGTTCTTTTTTTTATAATAAATTATTGGTAATTAATATATTGAGTTAAGCATATGCTAACATTATAATCAGTTAGCAAATAAAAAGATCTTAGACCTAATTCAAAATGCGTAGAAAATACCGGGCACCCGTTTGTAAATCATAAAGTAGTTAAATTGAAGTAATCGTGTTTACGGATAAAGAAACTTGATTTAATTTTTTTTGTAACACACCTAATTTAATTTTCAGATATGATGAAGACGAAGGAAAAGTAGAACTGGACTATCCCCGTAATATGGCCATGTGGAAGGGGGTTGGATACAACATCGATAGTGTTTTCCAATGGAAAGACGGTACGAATTATCTACTAAATATAAGTAGAAATTCATTAAAATTTATTAAACTCAGTAAAATAACATTTTGGTGTGCAGATAATTAGAAGTCGTAATAATTTCTATAATCATACATTTTCAGGGAACACCTATTTCTTCAAAGGAAAAGGATATTGGAAATTCAACGACCTGCAAATGCGAGTGGAGCACGAACAACAACTTCCGTCAGCCCCGTTCTGGATGGGTTGTCCTGGAGAGAGAAGCGGTCGAAAATATCCTTATCGCGCTCCTGCGGCACCAGGATCTACTTTACGATCGCCGAGTTCATCATCAACGCTACATTTAACTAACTTAATCGCACTTATCTCTTCTCTAGTTATATCGCTCAATATGTCTTTACAATTTTACTGAAGTAGATTGGAACTATTATAGAATAATCGCAGAATACACTTTTTTTTTATTTTAACTTTAGTAGTACACAAGACTTCGCCTTTTCTTCGGCCATTTGTAATATCAAACTTACTCAAAACGACGCAAACATATCCAGAATACGTCTGATAAAAATCTAGAATTAAATTTTTAATATTTGCGAAAATTGCACTGCCTCCTTTGTATTTCCTATTATTATTAAATGTAGATATATACCTGTGAACTTACTAGATTAATTACTAGCTGTAAGTATCAAGTTTTATTTCTATAGTTATTACTATATGTACATTTTGATCTCAATATGATCGAGTGTTTCGTTTGTTAATGACATGTAAGGTATATAACACCATTCGTTTAGCTTCTGTACAGTTACTGTTCGTCTTGTCCTTTGATGTCTATGCCATTTATCTATACAGCATTGTGATTATAAAATCATTATATTCTTACTGTGAAGAATACAGGGTATCCCGCGGTTATATTAAATTATGGCAAAATATTCTAATTATATTTGCAGGAATAGGATACGAATAAATTTACGGAAAGTACAATTAATACATTTTTTTAACAAATCGATCTTCCTTTAGATAGCCTGTGACTGTTATCGAAACAATCCAATATGGCGTTTAGCGTTACCTTCATTTTTTTTAGCGCGCGCTTAAAATACTCTTTGCTTGGCGTTTTCTCTTCCATGAGCTTTCGGGACTGCTCTTTTCTGTATTTAATTGAATCTTAGTCACCTTGAGAATCACTCTACCAACAATGTGTTTTTATTTTATTTTATTTGTATGTAATATGTTACATTACTTCGCTATGAGAAATAACCGTTGGACATCCTGTATAAATTGTAGTACCTATAAGCGTGTATTGTATACATTAATTAATGTATGACATATTTATGTATATATACACTCGTGCTATATACCGAGATATATATTGTATGTTGCTGAAAACATTTATTCTCCAATGCCTTACTTTATCAAACATATTTGTACGATACGAGAATGTTGTGTATTATTTGCTAGTTCTATGTATTTTATAAGTATGTACTCTAAATAATATAAAATTTGAAATTTTTTAAGTAATTTATTTAACACTATTATAAATGCTGGTAACAGAGGTACACTTAAATTTAATATTTGTAATTAAAATTTGTAAGATATCCTAAATTGCCATAATCATAAATTTAATATAGTGTAAAAGTTAATTTGTACATTTAAAACGTTTTAGCGTTAAAGAAACTGAAATTATAGAATTACTCAAAATTAGGATATTTCAATTGCTGCAAAAAGTCTGTAGATTTTCATTACCAATTCATGGAATTATAAATGAGAAATATGGTAGAATGAAAATGGTGCTTATTGTAGTTAGATATTGTACAGAATAAATTTAACTTGATATTTTTGTATTTTAATGTTAAAACCACAATAAGGAATGTTTACCGCATACAATAAGATTTTTTTCATTTCTAGGATAAAGATAAATACAATATTGAAATCATGTAACCCAAAATGTGTTTCATTTTAAAATGAAACTAACTATAAAAAGTAGATAATTTATAGCCATATATAAATGGGTCAATCTTGTGCGAAAACACTTTTTCAAAATAAGTTTATATAACGTAGCAATCAGTAGCTTTTTACAATGTTTTGGTCACAAATACTTTAAATAAGAACTGTGATATTTACTTTTACGATAATGGCCACTAAAAATTGGCAACAAAATTACTTGACTTTAATTTTCAATAAAATTATTTGATATTGATATTAATTATTACAAGAATGTCCTCTGTCCTCTATTAAGTTTTATTATTAAATTGAATAAATATGTAAAGGACTTTCTACTGAAACCTTGGCCTTTTTAATTACCGACCCTCGTCAGTTATAATCACAATTTGCTTAGTACTGTTGTTACAGACATAACACCTTAGAACAATAAGGGAGTCGTTTAAACTTAATTAATCGTAGTTTTTAATTGCATAGATGAGTGAACGAGCTCAGTGCTCACGCTACTTATATGGCACCGGAGCCTATATGGTATTTAAGTATGTTTATGTCACACTGACATGTCCTTCTTCAAACGAGCCCTACGTAGAATACTTAACGTTGGTCTGCTCATGGCATGACTAAACTGACTGACCATCAGGTGCGCCGCATGCTTGTATACGGCCCACCTGATGGTCACCTACCTTGACACATGAGGTCGAAATTTCAGGGAAAATGTATTATATTTGTCCCACCCTTCAAACAGGCACAATTGATTACTAGAGGCTAGAACGAGGCAGGACGCTGCTACCCATCCCACAATACACCCTAGCACCATTAAACGCCATTTGGAGATCGTAGCAGTATGATTCTCAGAGAATACTGCTGTCGGTTCTACTTCGGTCGCTTTTTACAATACCCACGGGAAGAGACGAAGTGTTTGAGGCGTGAAGTAAATTATCCCTTCGTAACAAGGTGACACTCTACAAAACTTCCAGACATACCGTCATGACGAGCTCGACGTGCAACTGAATTCATGGACACAGCCAACTGAGTTTCTTGTCGGATTTTCTCAGTGAGTCGCGATTCCAATCCAGCAGTAGATTCTGCGAAGCACTGCTCTCGCTAGGGTTAGTATTAGCAAATTTTCTAGGTTGAACCCGTGAGCTACCCGCCGGGCGTAGCTGAAATAGCCTCTAAGCAACCAATGAAAAGGTAGGAAAAAGTGGTAGATTAAGAAAAGCACTCTTCTTGCTAGAACTAGTGTTAGCATCTCTCAGGTTGAGCCCATGCGCTCACCTACCCATCCAAGCGTAGTCGAAATATCCGCTTAGTGTGGCAGCTATTAGGAATGAAAACATTTTTAGGCTTACAATACACATTCATTGTTGCCAGAATATATTATTTTGACTTTGACATGTTAAATGCCATCCAAATTAAAAACTTTTTTTAGATAATATTGCTGACTATTATAATACCGGTCACTCACATTCGCACGAATACGCAAACCCGCAAGTGTAGGACGATATTTGCAAATGATTATGCAAAGTTTTCGCTGCATTCGTGGTTTTCCGAGCTGTGTCGGTTTTTTAACAGACATCAAACCGCGCGAACCGCGATCCTTCGCGTAGTCTCCCACACATTCGTGTGACCAGTTGCGCCCAGGATTGCGAAGGTAATGAACGTTTCGCTATTTTCATAGATCGTACGTCTACTGTGTAGCGTATCTTCATCAAAAGAAATCCCATAAAAACAGCATGGCTGTTAATGATGTCTGGGAAAGAATATAAAACTCTTTTACTTTCAATGTTCTATTGACGAATTAAAAAGGAGGAGAAATTCGTGAGACATTCGTAAACAAGTGTAGGAGGAAGCGCAAACGGGTTCGCAAATTGAATACCGAACCCATTTTCACGGCCGCTAAGTTTGCGAATGAATGTCTGACGGCCCTTCACATGCGCGCGAACATTTGTACATTGTACGATGTGAGTGGCCGGCATAACATTCAATACAACAAACTAATAATAATACGATAAAAAATATTTTAATAACTAATGTAACGTAACGTAACATAATTGGAATATTAAACTGAGCTCGAACTGGAGATTTCAAAATGGCAACTTTGTTGAATATACAAAAGTCTAGTGAATTTTGTAATGGAAGCATTTGAGAGCAATTTTAAGGTTTGTTTAACCACTGACGCACTCAAATATTTTATTTTTCAATCTAGACTTGTACCCATCCGCCATGGCCATTTCCGCCACCCAACTAGACCTGAGACACGGTGGAGCATCTAAACTATCAATATTTGACCAGTATTTTTTTATAATTTTGGAAATCTGAAGACACCTTTTTTCTTCCTATCTAATCTACAAAATAATATTCCTGGTGATGCTAGTTTTCATTTTATTGTGTAATTACAGAATAGAGAAGACTTCATTTTGTTGTACTTGATAATTTTTAAGTCATCATCCACAAACTTCCCACGCAAGAACCTCAGACAAGGGATTACAAAGACAGGATCTGTTCTTTTATATAAAATTTCACAAAGCAACATTTTTTTAAGCGATATTCCAAACATAGGTTTGGGATCTATTACAATGATTTTGTTTAACATGTATGCTGTGCAAAATGAGGTATGATTTTGGTTTGGCTTACTACTTATTGGGAATTAACATGTTTTATTTTTCTGTCATAATAATCAATGTATTCTTCCTACCTACCTACTTTTACCTACTAGCAGTTGACCATGCTTTTCTGTGACTTTCAAAATATATGAACATTTTCTTTTTGTTGTGATTCAGCAGTGGGTTAAAATCACATTACTGATCCAATTAATGTCCTGTAACTATACTGAGGCCTTAGAACTTATATCTCTAGATGGGTGGTGCATTTACGTTGTAGATATCTATGGGCTCCAGTAACCACTTAACACCAGGTGGGCTGTGAGCTCGTCCACCCATCTAAGCAATAAAAATAAAAAAATAAAAAAAATGTCCTTGATAATTAAATGACAACTTAAGTCAAGCCTTAATTATATTAATTACAACTGCCTTAAACTACAAACCTAAGGTTATTTGCAGCAACAGGCATAGGTTGAGCAAATCTTACTCTGTTCAATTATTATTTAATGTATGGTTGAGGTATTATATGCCAGCTTACTTGTTATTGTTGTATGTTGTGAATTATTTCTTCCCGAAAGCACGATTCACACTTCACAATGCTTTTAGAATCTGATTTGCATCAACAGCAATAAACTAATTGTTGCGATTGTATAAAAAGTCATGCATATTCACAAAACATTTATTTACCTTCATAAATTAGCACAGTTTACATTCTACATAATACTTTAAAAAACCTCACCTACACTATAATTATAAATAACAGCTAGTAAGATAATAAATGACTATCGCTCTTCTTTATTTTCTTGAAAACCTAAATTATTCCAGTCTTCTTTAGCCATTAAATTATTCTCCATTCTACATGCCAAATATTCTTTAGCTTCGTCACGACATAAAGAGTTATTGCTATTGTTATTAATCAAACATTTCATGTAGCGAACCATAGTCTTCTTGCAAATTCCTTCGTGATCCAAGGGAAAACTTCCCTTATCTGGTGGAGTTGGAATAAATTGTTTCTGGCCGAAAGTCATAGCAGTTGACATGTTGAAAACGTTTATTTGTCTGATTTAAAGGAAAATAATGTATGTTTGAAGTGTAGGAAACCTTTTGTACCGTGAAAAATCAATTAGTCTCTTACTATTTACTAAATATATTGTGTTTAACTGATTTACTAATCCTAAGCTGCCGCCACTGAAGTAGGAAACCTTCATTGTTCAATGACATTGACAAATAACAATTGACATTAAATATTATATTTTTCCAATTTCGGTAAGACCTAGGGATCACTTAACACAGCTTACACAACTGAAACTTTGTAAGGTCAAACCTGTTTGTAAATTGATAAAATTTTATTGAGAATTCACTAAAATTTTGTCGAAGAAAACGAAGAGTCACGACTAACGTTTTTATTTAATTTTCCTAGGCAAGCCACACTTACTACACATTCCTTGACTCTGTGGTGCAGTAGTTAGCGCCCCGAACTATTGCGCCAAGGGTTGTGGGTTCGATTCCTACATTGGGTAAAAAATCGTGAGATGAACAGCTTTGCTTGCTCTTTGCCTGGGTGTTTAATATCTATATATGTATTTATTTAAAAAACGTATATAAGTATATATGTCAGGCTCTGTTACCGATAACCAGGGAATCCTAGATTGGGCCCAGTTGACATGTATGAGTTGTTCCCAATTATTATTAATTATTATTATTTATACTTGAGTCGTCTATTATCAAATATGTGCATTTGGACAAAAAAATGTTATTGATATGTCAATACAGATTGATTTGAATATAATCGTCTCCTTCAAAGAATACGGTTCAAAACCTGCATTAAATAAAGGTTAATAGTTAACCTGTTATTTATCTAAGATGTCGTTCCGAAGAGTTTTGTGACTGCCAATGGAATACAAAGTCATTAATTCGTTTTTCTGATTTACCAATATTGTTCAAAAGTCAGATTGCCGGCTTTGATAATAGACGACTCACTTATAGAAAACCTAAAATTACAAAATCAAACAACTTATCTTTACTCGTTTTGTGAAAAGTATTTTAAATTAATTAAATCTGAACTCCGTAGAAAAAAATAAATAAAAATCAATTTCTAATCGATAGGACAGCTTATTCTTCTCTTACGAACGTAATTGAAATTGAAAGTGGGCAAGCATACGGCTCATCTGTCTTCGATGATCACCGTCGTTCATGAATATCAGCAATGCCTAGGAATTACAAAGAGTAGTCTCTCTGCCTATCTTTCTCTGAACTGTTTCCAAAGTTTATTTCAGAGTTCGATTCAGAGTGTGCAACAGATTTTTTCTTTAATAACGCACTTTAGATTTAACGCATTGTAGCAAGCTTCATGTAAACTATGCTTGAGGAACGGGTGATGGGATAGTGAAAAGAGATTGACTGAATCACCTCAAACAGTTCCTCGGAACGACATGGAGTACTCACAATACAAAACACAACATCAAATTTCCTCGCTAGGCCCAAAGGCTATAGGCCAGGGGTCAGCAACCTTCACCTCTTTGGATGTGAAGTTGCAGCTCTTTAATTCCCATATTATTATTTTTATTAAAAGAAAAACATTTAACATTCGTTCTGAATTTACTAACGAGGATTAGGCACCATATTTTAAAACACGATTACCATGTGAGTTAAGTTGTGTGATTTGTTTTATTTTGTCTATTTCGTGTTTCTTCAGGTTTCAATGCTTAATAACGATGGTTTATTAACTGTTTAGTATTTATGAAAGTGCACAAATGTGGGAAAATAAAACAAAGCCACTGGACGTAGCTTCTCGGAATGCTCCAAAAAGTCCACTACTTTAAACGACCACCATTTTACTGAGATTTTCATTTCATTTCATTTCTCATATATTTATAAAAGATAAAACGGTATGGTATGATACCTTTGCCTTTCCAGCTAAAAAATAAAAGTACTACACTGTCAATTTCTTAAACGTCAGTCGTCAAGTCATACTAAATGTCATAATAAACGCACGTGTTTATATCTGCAATATGTAATGTTATGAACATTTATAATTAATATTTACGTAAGCCAAATGCATTAAAGTAGAAGAATGTCACGTCTTATTGTTAAAAATTTGCCTAACAAGGTAATGAACCGTAACTGTGTATTCTTAAATTTTCAGAAAACTATATAAACGTGATTTTATTACTGATTTTATTTTCTCAGGTTACAGTCGATCATCTTAGAGAATTGTTTGGTCAGAAAGGAGAGGTTACCGACGTACAGTTGAAATATACCAAAGATGGAAAATTCAGAAACTTCGGCTTCGTTGGTTATAGGACTGAGGAACAAGCGATAGCCGCCAAAGAATACTTTGATGGTACTTGCATACGTTCTATGAAAATTGAAGTTCAGACATGTGTTGATTTAGGAGATGAGAAAAAACCTAGAGCGTGGAGCAAATACGCTTCCGACAGTACAGCCTACAAGAAAATTCACAAAGATGAAATTGACACTGCCAAGGCACAAAAACAAGAAAGGAAAGTGAAAAAAAACAAGAATAAAATCAAAGAACTTTTGCAGAAGGTATAACTTTATAATAGACCATTTTGATTATATCAACCACTAGCTTCACAATATTTTATCAAATAGTTGACAATTTTAATCTTACTAGCAAGAGAAACTTGTGTATTTAAGAGTATGAGAAAGTTCATAACTTAGCTCTCTGAAATTAGATTTGAATATTAGTTAAAATTTTCTTTTATAGTAAACAATGTAATTATGTACAAAAGCAGCTATGTATACCTTACAGTTAGTAGTCCATTTATTTATTTATTGAACACGAAAAATCTTCATCCATGACACATAAAATGCATGTTAACTTCCAGCACAAAGATGACCCATTATTTGCTGAATTCATTAATGCACACATCAATGACAAGACTGCATGGATAAAGGAAGCCTTTGAAGATGCTTCAAAATCTGATAATGACAGTGGTGTGGATGAAGAAACCGTTGCTAATGATGCTGAGAAACAGAAGGAAGTAGTGGTAGAAACTGACAATCCAAAAAAGAAGATTGAAAAGGTGGCAAACAAACATATCAGTGATTTAGAGGTAATTCATGCTATAAACACATAACCAAGCAATCTATGTTATGTTAAAAATCATAATTATGTTAAACATTGAGAACTACTGAGATATATGCTTAGTATGAAAATCATACAGCGTAAAATCCAAAGCCTAAAAAAGTTCAATTAAATATGACTACATGTAATAAACATCTAAGTGGCTGCTGAAACTTATGGATAAGATGCAGAGTTAATTTGTGATTAATGATGTGTTAGAGTACTTGTTAAGTAATAAATTATATGTTTATAATATATTTTCATTCCTGATATTAGAGTGCCTTGTGAACCCACACAGGTAGGTACCGCCCTGTCTATATAATAATACATTCCAATTTGATGGGTGAGACATTCCTACTGTGAAGCTCATATCTCAAAGTAGGTGGCGCCATTTATGTTGCTGGTGTCTATGGGCTTCAGAACTACTTAAAATCGAGTGGGCCGTGACCTTGTTCACTTATTTATGCAATAATAATGAAACAAACAACATCCATTACAAAGACAGGATAATTTAAAACATACCTTCTGGTATAAGTATTTCCGTTTTCAGACTCACACCAAAATGTTCTTTACAGTACATGAAATTATTGATGAAGAAAATCGATAGAAACACAGAAGAACCCCAAACGGAAACAGATGAAACCAAGCCCAAAAAAGTCAGAAACAGAGAATTGTTTTATGTCAAAGTAAGTACAAATTGATTGCATTAAAACAAAAAGAAATAAAAATTACTTTATTCACACAACTTCCACAACATGTTCAGCTTAAAGCCCAGTTTCCAAGCTAGTCACCAGCTAGTTACTGAGCTGTGGAAGCCAGTAAGTACTCCCTTAATGTTAGTATAAATGCATTTAATCAAACTATCTCTAAAACAAAAATAAACATTGTCCTACAAACATATCAAACTAATCTTACAACTGAGAGTTTGTGGAAAGATATTTATACAAATCTTCCTTATTCTTGCCCATGTGCGTTTTATTCTTCTATTTAAATAACCTAAACAAATACACTGTACCAATTTTTGATTAATCTTTTTACTATTAAAGTTATGTTTTGTTCGTTTCCAGATAACAGGACTACCATTTAAATGTAAAAAAAAGGACATCAAGGAGTTTTTCAGACCTCTTGTACCATTTTCAATAAGACTGCCACTTGGGAAAGGAAAAAAGCTTGCTGGATTTTGTTATGTTGGCTTCAGGACTGAAAAGGAATTGAAGAAAGCCCTGAACAAAGATAAATTATTTATAGGTAAATGTGTCGCTATGATATAGCTCTCAGACTTGTTTTTCACTTATCCTTTGTATTAATATGTTGGCCGGCCGTAGCATTCTCGGAAATGAAGATACTCCTAATATACTCCTAATATAAGAAATTAAAGAGGATACAAAATTAATTAAAAACGTGTTTAAATGTAATCGATTTCGCTTGGCATGTAGAAACCATCGTCTCCAGTTTTGGCTGTTCAAAGTAGACTAGCCCTTGTCGTGGTGAAATTTTTTTTATAGCAACTTATTATGAAATCTTGAATAACATTATTCCCTTTCTGTGGGTGTCAAAAAAAGGGGCAAAAGGATTCACCTGAGAATGGGCAGCACCATTCTCATAGTATTTACTAATACTAATACGTTGTACTGTGATTTTCTACATATTGACTACATTTAAAGGATTTTTTCTATCTGCACTAATGAATATTAATAATCTATAACAAACTGTGTATTTCAAACTGATCACTCTCGTTAGGTAATCATCGTCTTCAAGTACATAAATATGAAAACAAAACAAAATTAGCAGCAGAAGAAGAAGAAAAACAAAACACAAAACGAAAACAAGAGGTAAAAATAATGAAAGCTTTACTTGTATTTAAACAGGGCTTTACGCTTTACTTCTTCTAGCCTTTATCTCACTATGCAGGATCAGGGCAGCTTGTCCTCTTTTTCTATTAAGAGCCATTATAATATATCTGATCTGTGCACCCACGCCCTTCTCTTGCATAAGCTCTTTCACTCCATTCAAGTCTTTTAGGTATATGTATTTCAAAATTAAAATGACTCTATTTATCTATATCTCTATTTACTTAAATCGGTTATTAAATTGTCAGTATGTGATGGTCACGGTTATAGAAGTTGTTCCTAATCACAAAAACAAAATATTTTTTTTTTTTAAAGGCCAAATTAATATGACAATAAAAGTCCTAGCTTAAAACTGGCGGTAACCGTGGGTGAGCTGCGCCGTGGTTATACCGGGGCCAGCTCGGTGTGGGTGCGTTGCCCGTTGGAGACGGCTGCCTCCCTGGCTGCTCCTCCGCCCGGGGGACCGTCGGGGCATCCAGGCAGGCTGCGCGTGGGCTGGATAGCGGCCCACGTGCGCCTGCTTGAACCACGCGCCTGGCGATGCCTCCGGTGCTTTAGCACCGGACACGGTCGCGCCAGGTGCACTAGCTCGGTTGACCGCAGCGGTCTGTGTTTCCGCTGCGGCCAGCCGGGCCATAAAGCGGCGTCCTGCGCGGCCGCCCCGCACTGCGCTCTGTGCGCTGCGGCCGGGCGCGGGGCTAACCACCGGGCGTGAGGAAAGGCGTGCCTCCCGTCCGGTGATAACACCGAACGCAACCGGCACCGGAAGTCAAAGCGCCGGCAGAGGAGAAAGTTGGCCAGAGGAGCACTGGCCAACGCTGTAATCCCCGCTGCGGCACCGGTGCCGGAGGGTGGGGGCAGCGGTGAAGGGGAGGGAGCGATGGATGTGGTCCAACAGTAATGGACCGCACCTATCGCTTCCTTCAAGGAAACCTGAACCACTCCGCCAGAGCTCAGGACATGCTGTCTCAGAGTATGGCGGAGTGGTCTATAGATGTGGCTGTGGTCGCCGAGCCATATTTCGTTCCCCCGGCAAATGATTGCTGGTTTGGGGATGATGGCGGCCTGGCGGCCATAGCCATAAGAAGAGACGCGGCGATCCCCCCCCCTGGCGATGGTGACCAGGGGCCAAGGGTTCGTCGCGGTGCAGTTGGAAGGGACCGTCGTGATCGGGGCGTACTTCTCTCCGAACAGGCCTACTGTCGAGTTCGGGCATTTCCTGGGCGGGATCGGGGCGATTGCTCGCCGCCTCGCTCCCCGTCCAGTGATTCTCGCGGGGGATCTCAATGCGAAGTCTGTCGCATGGGGCTCCCCCCGCTCGGACGCTCGTGGTAGGCTGCTGGAGAGGTGGGCGAACGCGGCCGGCCTCTGTTTGTTGAATAGAGGTTCGGTTGCGACGTGCGTGCGGTAGCAGGGCGAGTCTATTGTGGACGTTACGTTCGCGAGCCCAGCCATCGCACGCCGTATTTGCGACTGGAAGGTTTTGGAGGGGGCGGAGACGCTGTCAGATCACCGATATATTCGGTTTGATCTCTCCGCCCGCTCCGCAGTCGCGGACGTCCACGGGGACCACCCCCGTAGTGCGTCCCGGTCATTCCCCAAGTGGGCACTGAAGCGCCTGAATAAGGAGCTCCTGATGGAGGCCTCTATGGTGGCGGCGTGGGCGCCCATGCGTCCACACCCGGTCGAGGTCGAGGGTGAGGCAGGGTAGTTCCGGGACACGATGCGTCGCATTTGTGGAAATGGAAATGCCCGAACTCGACAGTAGGCCTGTTCGGAGAGAAGTACGCCCCGATCACGACGGTCCCTTCCAACTGCACCGCGACGAACCCTTGGCCCCTGGTCACCATCGCCAGGGGGGGGATCGCCGCGTCTCTTCTTATGGCTATGGCCGCTAGGCCGCCATCATCCCCAAACCAGCAATCATTTGCCGGGGGAACGAAATATGGCTCGGCGACCACAGCCACATCTATAGACCACTCCGCCATACTCTGAGACAGCATGTCCTGAGCTCTGGCGGAGTGGTTCAGGTTTCCTTGAAGGAAGCGATAGGTGCGGTCCATTACTGTTGGACCACATCCATCGCTCCCTCCCCTTCACCGCTGCCGCCACCCTCCGGCACCGGTGCCGCAGCGGGGATTACAGCGTTGGCCAGTGCTCCTCTGGCCAACTTTCTCCTCTGCCGGCGCTTTGACTTCCGGTGCCGGTTGCGTTCGGTGTTATCACCGGACGGGAGGCACGCCTTTCCTCCCGCCCGGTGGTTAGCCCCGCGCCCGGCCGCAGCGCACAGAGCGCAGTGCGGGGCGGCCGCGCAGGACGCTGCATTATGGCCCGGCTGGCCGCAGCGGAAACACAGACCGCTGCGGTCAACCGAGCTAGTGCACCTGGCGAGACCGAGGCATCGCCAGGCGCGTGGTTCAAGCAGGCGCACGTGGGCCGCTATCCAGCCCACGCGCAGCCTGCCTGGATGCCCCGACGATCCCCCGGGCGGAGGAGCAGCCAGGGAGGCAGCCGTCTCCAACGGGCAACGCACCCACACCGAGCTGGCCCCGGTATAACCACGGCGCAGCTCACCCACGGTTACCGCCAGTTTTAAGCTAGGACTTTTATTGTCATTTTAATTTGGCCTTAAAAAAAAAAAAAAAAAAGCTTAAAACTGGCGAATGCACCGAACAGAAAACAGTGTAGGATATTATAGGGTTCGTTAAAAGGTAATAAATTGGAATGGTGCAGATTTGTAGTGGGGTGGAAGAAGGCTGTCCAATGTTCATGTCTTTCGAAGATATTTTTTGGACAATAGCTCGAAATATCCCGTTAAACATTTTGCTCAAGACCGAAACAGTCGTCTGTCGTCATCGGATGTCAAAAGAGCTATCTTGAAACATTTCATTGTATCAAATTAATTACATAATTCTCCTAAAAACCTTTACCATATCTTGAGCTGTTTTTTTTAGCAAACAAATAACGAAGAAAGTATCGGTGAAAGTGGCAGTATATTCGTAAGGAATCTTCCATATGTGGTGTCCGAGGAAGAAGTTACTCAACTGTTCGAAAAGTATGGTAAGCTATTTATCGTAATCGTAAATATACTATGAAATGATTGTAGTAGAAACGATTCCGAGTACAAAGACGGGCTACAGCCATTTATTATTTAGTGCATAACGTAAAAATCGATTAAAATATATTATAATCGCAATAACAATGTCACTCGGCAAATAGTGATAAGTCCGAATAGTAAATGAATAAAACAACATTATAAACTTTAAAAAAAATTGGATTGTGTCTAAATGTCGGATATTGGCATAGTTAGACTATTCATGCTGTAGTTGTCACTATTCATAGTAGTGACATCATAAGAATATTAAAAACGAAACTTTTTCACAGCACGCAATGTACGACTAACTGTGGTATGGGGAAATTCATTTTACATTACGTGCTCGGGCTCAACAATATTATATTATGCTAAAGGCCGACTACACACCTATATTCGAAGATTTACTATGGCAACCCTTATATATTTGACAGCACAATCACAGTCTGCTATCTCTTCTACATTGTTTATTTATTGGAGAAACGTGGTGTGCGTGTGTTGCTTTAATCTGAAATGCACTGTAATTAACATTTGGGGTACTGAACAGGTCCCCTGACAGAAGTAAGCATGCCCATAGACCCTATTCTGCGCAAGCCGAAAGGTTTCGCCACCGTGACGTACATGATGCCCGAACACGCTGTAAAGGCCTATATGGAGCTCGACGGAACCGCATTCTGTGGCAGAATGCTACACCTTCTGCCCGCTAAAACTCAACATGTCGACTTGGAAAATGATGACGGTATGTTTAATTATATTGTAACGAGGCAGGGGTGATGTTCGTGCTTAGATTTTTTTGATGAATGGCGATGAAATGGATATGAGGCGATGATGTAATAATGTGATGGAATGATATTGGTTTGATTTGAGAGATAAATGGCGGTGCTTTTTACTATAGTGGATCCATCCCCAGTAAGCGTGAGAAGACCTCTTCTTGTTCTTCTTCACATGTGGTAGTGCTAACAATACCAACCTTCTAATTGTGGCCGCCGAAAACTACATACGATCCAGACGACCTAATGGTAAACAGTCGCCGTCGCCTTAAACATGTCATTTCGGACCGCCCGATTCGCTTTTGAGGGGTTTTTCTTCCAAGCAGAGTCACCGTTATCGTCGAACCCGTCGAATGCGACGCAGGGTTCGTCATGAGAACTAGCCCGCAGACACAGCCCACTGAATGTCTTGCCGGATCTTCTCAATGGGTCGCGATTCTGATCTTGTGGTAGATTCAGCGAAGCACTGCTCTTATTGTGGTAGACGTTAGTAAAGTCTCCCAGGCCGAGCCCCGTGAGATTGCCTACATTTTCGGTGAAGCTGACCTAAATTCTTGAGGTAACTAGCAATAGGTAGGCAAAAACAATACAAATTGTGATCGTAGTCATTACGGTCGAATTTCGATCAGTTAGCGAACGAATTTTTTTGTTTAATGCAAATTATATTCTTGTAATATTTTCTTCGCGCACACTCTATGTATTTAATTTGTCTTCTCAATCAACAAATTTCCCTTTATTTACGCTTTCCCAATTAATGTTTTCATTACAAATACATTTTAGAGGGCCTGTCGTTCAAAGAGAAAAAAGAGAAGAAACTGAAATCTCAAGCTAAATCTTCACATAATTGGAACGTACTATTCTTGGGTGGTAACGCTGTGGCAGACGTAGTCGCCGCCAATTACAATACGACCAAAGAACAGTTATTGAACGATGAAAATAAAAGTAAGTATAATTGACGCCTGCAACTCGAACACTAAGAGCAGGCTTAGGGACCCCGATAACCGTACCCGTCGAACTTGTCAAAGAGTTCGACGAGCAATCTAACGCGTGTATCATCCCGCTGAGTTTCTCGCCGGATCTTCTCAGCGGGTCGCGATTCCGATCCGGTAGTAGATTCATTCGCGAAACAGCTGCTGTTGAGTTGTTAGGTTTCCTTTGGAGGCGCTCGGGCACCTGTTAGCAAATCCCACTCCTGTCCCGGTGAAACTGAAAAAGCCTCCGGGTCACCAGTAATCCCTCATTCATAAAAAAAAGTACAATAAAAGCACATATCGCACACACAACCACTCGAATACTAAATTGTATTGTTATCAGTAGATACTATGAGTATACAATTGAATATGCAATTTCGAAAAGGGCACATCTCTGAAAATGTAAAATGTTCAGGAAATGAAAAAAACTGATTATTTTCTAAAGCAGTGTAAAATTTAAAATATTAACTCTTGAGATATATTTTAGTGTTAATTAGCAATTGAAAATTACTGGAATTACATAGGCGGCACTGAAAATTTCGGGAATTAACGAAGTGACACAACATTACTATTTAAAAATGTATTTATTGCTTTTCGATGTATTCTCCGCGAAATTTGACACATTTTTCCATACGATGGAACCAATCATTGAAGCAACCATTCCATTCGGAAGTTGGGGTCTCCAAAATGGCCGTTTTGTAGGCGTCCACAGCTTCTTCAGGTGATGAAAATCTCTATCCACGCAATTTATTCTTTATTTTAGGGAAAGTATAGAAATCATTAGGGCTTGGGTCGGGGCTGTACGGCGGATGGTCTAATAATTCTATGTTTTCTTGCTCTAAAAACTCTTTTGTTCTGTGCGCGGTGTGAGAACTCGCATTGTCGTGATGGAGGATGATGCGGCGGTTGCAGTTCTCTTTACGGAGTTCAGAAACGACCTGTGGCAAACAAATGCTAGCATACCATTCTGCATTAACCGTTCTTTGTCCCTCAAGAGGAATAGTCGTAACATGGCCGGTTTTGGAGACAAACGTGGCCACCATTTTTTTTGCAACACTCCGTGAACGAACAATTTTTGTTGGCTTTAACTCATTTTCGAACACCCAAACTCGTGACTGGTTTTTTGTTTCGGGTTCGTACACGTATATCCAGGATTCGTCACCTGATACAATGTTGTATACAGCATTTGAGGATCCTGCGTGGAATCTTTCGAGAGTTCTGACGCACCAAGTAACGCGAGCCGCTTTTTGCTCTTCACAGAGCGAATGCGGTATCCATCGGGAAAACAACTTTTTTACACCTAATTGTTCATGCAAGATTATTTGTATTTGACTCATGCCAATGTCTAAAGTTGCCTGAATTTCGCGGTATGTCACATGTCGATCTTCCTCAATCAGCTTACGCACAGCATCAACGTTTTCTTAGATGACTGCAGTTTTTGGACGACCTTGACGGGTATCATCACTGAGCTTGATACGTCCACGTTGAAACTCAGCAAACCAGCGATAAATTGTGGTTTTGGATGGGACTTCATCACCAAATGCAGAAATCATCCGGTCAACACACTGTTTTTGTGTTAAACCACTTCGAAAGTCATAATAAATCATCGCTCTTGAATTTTCTCGAGTCAATTCGATTTTCTCAACGACTAAACAAGTTTGACAAAACCTCGTGACAAGACCGAGAATCTTTTTTTAAATAAATAAATGGTATTCGATTTTTAAAACCAAGGAGTTTTCAATTAAAAAGATTTTAATATGACAGGAACAGTGGAAAGATTCCATTCCCGATACTTTTAGTGCAGCCCTCGTATTATAAAATGGGTGTAGGTAAGCCTCAAAACTACATTTATATGAAAAAACGTATTTAACAAAATATGCGGCATGTGCTCTTTTCGAAATTGCATATTCAATTAGAGAAACATTATGCATTTATGTGTATTAAATTTCTCACGACGGCAAATAGATATGAGTGCCGCTGTCAGATTAGCGCTTGGCGAAACACAGCTGGTATCTGAAACGAAAACATTCTTGGAAAGCAATGGAGTGTATTTGGATGCCTTCAATCGGGTAAGACTAGAATTCAAAACCTGTATTTTTTTTATTGCTTAGATGGGTGGACGAGCTCACGGCCCACCTGATGTTAAGTGGTTACCGAAGCCCATACACATCTACAATGTAAATGCCGCCACCCACCTTGAGATATGAGTTCTAAGTTCTCAGTACCTATATTTACAACGACTGCCCCACCCTTCAAACCGAAACCACCCGAAACGCACTACTGCTTCACGGCAGAAATAGGCAGGGTGGTGGTACCTACCCGTGCGGACTCACAAGAGGTGCTACCACCGGTAATTACGCAAATTATAATTTTGCGGGTTTGATTTTTATTACACGATGTTATTCCTTCACCGTGGAAGTCAATCATGAGCATTTGTTAAGTACCTATTTCATTAGAAAAATTGGTACCCGCCAGCGGGATTCGAACACCGATACATCGCTAGATACGAATGCACCGGAAGTCTTATCCTTTAGGCCAAGACGACTTCAAACTGTAGCAGCACCGTTGTCATATTTTAAAATTCGATATACCGCAAGCCTGACGCCTAATGGAAACGAACAAATACATACGTCAATAGGACTTAGCCTGCGAGAGAATGAGATAGACTACTTCTACATTCATTCGTAATTGAAGACATGAGTGGATGAAGGGGTTAAGTACCATTTTTAAGATTTTCGAGTTCTTACATTGAATGAAGGTGTTATGTGCATATAAACCATATTAGAACTTAAAACTCCGGGCTTAAAGGCTATTTTTAGAAATTGCATTTGTTGAAGGAAGAAAAAGTACAAGTAACAAGTTTGTTGCCCGTTTTCTCAAAATTAAATCATATCCCCTTCATCCACTCATGTCTTCAATTACTAAATATTTATGCAAAGTTCCACCTTAAGTAAATGATGACCGCGGCCTATAGACACCGGTAATATCGTTACACCACTGATGACCTTTAAAAAACAAGTTATTATTTATCTTTTAAATTATTTTGTTGTCTGGTATCTTATCTCATAAATTTTTTGATCAAGAAATTTCATGGTATTTAATAACGACTAGTAGAAACTTTATTCTCTTTATTAAAATTTATAATTTAATTTTTTTATTGCTGAGATGGGTGGAAGAGCTCACAGCCCACCTGGTGTTAAGTGGTTACCGGAACCCATAGACATCTACAACGTAAATGCCGCCACCCACCTTGGGACATGAGTTGTAAGGTCTCACTTTTAACAGTACAACGGCTGTCCTGCCCTTCAAACCGAAACGAATTACTGCTTCACGGCAGAAATAGGCAGGATGGTGGTACCTACCCGTACGGACTCACAAGAGGGACCTCTATCACCAGTATTTTTTCTGTATTATAAGAATTAAATAATTCATTGCGTCTCCGAATCTCGACGCAACACCAAAAAGGACAGAATACTAATATAATAAAACTAATAACATACCAAAAAGAACACAAAAAGTATGCGATTCATTAAACACATTACAGCCAGCAAAAAAACGATCAAAAACTTGCATATTGGTTAAGAATTTGCCCGCCGACACCAGTATAGATGAAATCCGAAAAATGTTTGAGAAGCATGGCGAATTGGCGCGATTTCTAATGCCGAAACATGGACTGGCCACACTAATAGATTTCATAGAACCATTCGAAGCGAAAAAAGCGTTCAACAAACTAGCGTATTCACAGTTTAAAAGTGGGCCTTTGTATTTAGAATGGGCACCCGAAAACGTATTCGCGAAATCTGCAAAGAAATTAGATCCAGATACAAATAATAAAGTAGTTGAAGATACTGAAAAAGTTAGTGAAAACATACAATCAAACAAAGTCGAAGATCGCAAAGAAAATGTTTGTCAGGAAACTTTAATCGTCGAAGGTGACCCGGAAAAAGACACGATGTTGTTTGTGAAAAATCTTAATTTTAAAACCACAGAAGAAACATTAAAATCGGTATGTAACTAATCAGTTTTAGTAACAAATTAATTATCCATTGGAAAAATTCTGATATCAAAATCGCTGAAGCCTAGCAACGTTCATTAATCATTTCAAACAGCTAGTTATCACTAAAAACGTTTTTTAATTAAACTTATCTGACATTACTCGCGATTCTTCAAATTCCATTAATCAGAAACTAGGCCATTAATTACGTATATTAACTTCTCGACAATGTCCTTCAGGGTGTATCCATACATTATTCTGTATTACGTCCCAAATTGGCCGAATTTATAAACTTTCGCAACTAGTAGGGCCTGTTAGGAGCACCTTATGCAATCAGCATTCTATTTTGGTCGCACAGCATCAAGTCATACAATCTGGTTCGAAGGGTAAAGCAGTCCTTACAATACACTTGCGAATTCAACCTATTAACTCGAGACGCCCAAGATGTCTTTGAATCGCTTGACCCAATTTAGAGGGTACAAGCCACATTCCCAAGTAATCAAATTTTATTTTTATTTTTTTATTGCTTTTGGAGACAGAGGAGCAGCATACGGCCCACCTGATGGTAAGTGGTTACCGTCGCTCATGGACGTCTGCAATTCCAAGGGCAGAGCCAAGCCGCTGCCTACCATTAAGAATTTAAAACAATTTTCGAGAATACAATCTTATGTATCGAGTGATACAGCAAAGCACAACTGCGGTTACTAGTTGCTCCGTCTAATCAAGACGCATATTGGTGATACAATCCCAAGCTAAAAAAAGCTGCTAGACTTTTTCACCAACAAATCCAGTATTATTTATTGTACAGTAATGTAACAAAAAAAAAGAATATGAGAATTATTTTTTTCAGCATTTCTCAGTTTGCGGAAAAATACATAATGTAACAATAGCAAAGAAGAAAGACCCTAAAAATCCAGGACAATTCCTTTCAATGGGCTACGGATTTGTGCAATTCTACAGGAGAGAACACGCAAACGAAGCACTTAAGTTGCTACAAAGTTCTACTTTAGATGGAAAAGCATTAGAATTGAAACGTTCTGAAAAGGGAAACGCGTATGTTCAAAATGATTATTTATGATTTACACCAGATATTTTGTATCACTCGCATCTCTTCCCGTAGGTGTGGTAAGAAACGTACTACTAGAATCACCGTAAATTGACAGTGGCATTCTCTAGAGTATCGAGCCAGCATAATCGAGGCTTGTGAAGAGTATTAAACGGTAGGCAGCGGCTTAGCTCTGCCCCTGGCATTGCTGAAGTCCATGGGCGACGGTAAGCACTCACCATCAGGTGGACCGTATGCTCGTCTGCCTACAAGGGCAAAAAAAAAAAAGCGATCGTTGGTAGAGCATACTGAGAGCCCGCACGGGTGGGTACCTTTTGCCTATTTCTGCGAAGCAACCATGCGTTTCGACTTGATAGGACGGAAAGCTGTTACAACTAAGATTTCGTTCTCATATCTCAAGATTGCGGCATTCACGTTGCGATATGTCTATGGGGTCCGGTAACACCAAATGGGCCAAAAGCTTGTTCACCCATCTACGAGTTATATAAATAAACAAAATATTTTCTCAATTCCACTTTTAATAATTACACCCTTTTGTGAACAGGAATGACATTGCGTTTTCAAAAAAGAGCAACAAAACTATAGAACAAAATGGAACGAAAATATTAATTCGAAATGTTCCTTTCCAAGCAAACAAGAAAGAGCTACACGAAATATTCAGGTAATAATACAAAAACATACATTTACTAATTATGAAATTACGATGTTTTAACTGATATAGAATTACGAGTAATCATACTATCGCATTAATATTAGATTGTATTACAGTGTTCGGTCTTATCAAGTAATAACATTCTGTTCAATTTATCAACGTTTCCACAGGGCTTTTGGTGAAATTAAAACATTAAGACTGCCAAAAAAATTAACAGCTGGTTCAGACCAACATCGAGGTTTTGCTTTTGTGGACTATCACTCAAAAGCCGATTCTAAGGTATTGAAAGATCGTAATAAAAATATTCGAATACAATACATTGTGTATACTTCAAATTATTTTTCTTTTGTAGAGTGCTTTTGATGCTCTATGTCAGTCAACTCATCTCTACGGCAGACGGTTAGTGTTAGAATGGGCAGACCAATTTGACGAAAATGAAGATATCGAATTGCTTCGAAAGAGAACTGCACAATCATTTAATGCTAAAAGCCCAGGTGGCAAGAAGTCTAGAAAGGGTGCTGTTGATGTTGAAGAATTTGTTGATGGTGGCAATGATATATAATAATAAAATTCATTTCGTTTAAGGTGATATAAATACATGATACTACATTTTTGTTTTATTTTTAATATTCAAAACATGTGTATTATTAATTAAATTCTTAATTATAAAAATAAATAAAGCAAGTGGATGGCATAATTTATTAACATCAGATTGAAACATGATAACTAAAATTTAAAGTACTGTTTAAAAATCTAGTAAAGTTAGAAATATAGTTTGTTTAAGTCATGCATGACTAACTTAATTAAAATAAAACGTTTTTATTTTTACTTGTTATAACATAAAACTGTGTCACTGAAATAAAATATCAAGTCACACATACAAAACATTAATCTATTAACAAAAGGACATGTATCCATCTATATCCTAATTTAACATAATAATATACTTAAATAGTTGAAAATATTTACACATGAACTATTAAAACACATAGGTAGATGATATTGTAACCTTTGCAAACCTAGTTATTAGAATTGCTTTACATTTTACACAAAAACAAATTTATTTAGTCCAAAAACAGGCTTATTTTTATTTCATAAATTATTTAAGAATAATTTGAAACGGTGTTCAAAGCCAACACATTTCTTCATTTTTTGTTGCCCATGCCTGAAACTCTCCATATATTTTTCAGGGGATCTTTTCCAAATCAAGTCACCTCAAAAATGTTTCCTAAGTCCTACATCATATTCTGCTTGAATGTTTAAAATAATTTACTGACACTAGGCACCAGCTTGGCTGCGCCTGTGAGATTGCCAAGAGTTGAAAAACCCACTTGGTGTAGTGGTTACCAGAACCCATATTCATCACATGATGCCACTATGACAAGTATTTGCGATGTTATAATAACAAAAATTGAGTATGGTTTTTATTTTCCATAAAATAAAATTTCAAGTTTATGTTCATTCTGCAATAGATTATTAGATTATGTATGACAAACAATACTAATTAATTTTCAAATTTAACTACAGGTTGATTGAAATGGTACATACTCGCTATACCTAAAGTGTAATATGATTAATAAGAATTATATGAAAGGACAATTAAATATAAAACAGATAGAGGCCAGTTAAAAATAGTGATAATTACAATAGTATTGCTTGAGTTAGCAACCATATTAAAAAAATCTACACATTTAATTTTAATATTGACTGTAGGAATGTGAACTGTCACATAGCAGTAATTCCTAAATGCAAATATTGCAATAATTATTCAATAACCTAAATAACATAATAAGTAACATGTACTATATGCTACTTAATGAAAAAATATTGCTATATTCAACATTTCAGAATGAAAATTTGGTTTCATTCATTAATGCATTTATCATATTCATTTACAAATCAATGGTTTAATCAATTTTTACCGTAGAGTAAATTTTACGTACAAATATGCTTGTGCCTACATAGCCAACTGTCCCACAAATAATGCCTAAAGCTAAACTGAACAAAGCCATATAGCCAAAATAAAATGTTGTTTGAAATAAACCATACATCTTTGTTTTAAACAAGAAATAGTAAAATGAATATAAATACACATAAACTGCAGTGCTCCCTGCAGATAAGAAACTGGTCCACTGCCAGCGGTAATCTTCAGCATTCAACAAGAAATAAGTACAAACAATAGTGACACATACAGTTACAATCATCAATATTAAGAACACTAGCAACATAAACCCATACACATAGTAGATCTTGTATGCCCAGAATGATGTAAAGATAAAGTACATTTCAATAAATATAGATCCAAATGGTAATACTCCTCCAACAATTATGATTATTAGAGGTTCCATAAACCACTTCTTCTCTGGAATAGGCCTTGGAACTGCATTGATTCTACAAGGGTAATCTGGTTGTCCAGCTAAATTCCTTCCAAGTACCGTTCCAACAAGAGTTAATGGTAAAATCACAAAAGTGCAGATAGACATCACAGCAATCATACTGCCAAAAGGAATAGCTCTAGAAGCATGATAGTACATAGCAATAAAGTTAATAAAAAAGGCAGTCCCACAAACTAAGACTGGTAAGAAAAATGCTGACAACAACATTTGTTTTATCCACAATTTACCACCCATTCGAGAATACAGGGATCCTCCAAAATAACCATTGACTGGTGATGTAGCTGCATAAATAAAGATTGCAGTTGATAAGAGTGAGCCCCTTTCAGTATACAATTCTCCAAAAATAGTGAAAATAATAACTGCCAAAGTTACTACAGTCAATTGATAGCCAGAACCAACTAATGCTGAAAATAAAGATAAATGTGGTACAGGTCTGAATACATCCCCATGAACCTGTTTCCAACCATATTCATCACCTAGATCCTTTTCCAAATCATCGAGATCATCATCTTTGGAATATCTAGCATAATCTTTTCGAAGAGTTCTCATGAGTATCATAGAAACAAGACCAACTAAAAATATAACCATCATGAAGCTATTGAAAATACTGAACCAATGAATTCTGTGTTGAAAAAAGTTTGGATCTAAGTACTTATCAAATCGATCTTCAAAATTTATGTTGCTCTTCTTCCAGTTAACTTCATATGTAAATGGGATCTTTGCATCAGGACTAAGCCGTTCTTTGTTTTCTGCTGTAAGGTTGACTTCAACAATCCTGTTTCCATTATACCCAATATCAAATTTCTTGTGAGTCCAGATGTAAAAATGGTCTCCATCAATCTCACCTACAGTGCCCCATATTGGCAGATCGTCTATATACATTTGATACCAATAATGGTTTTTGACAGCATATACGAAAGCTTTGTAAGTTTGATCGTTGAGTTCGATGGCACAAAATTGCTGCGCCGGCACATTTTCCTTAAACGTAATATCAAGACCGCTGAACTCCAATTCGACGCCTTGTAGAGCTTCAGATAGAGTTTCATGATAATGTCCAATAGTGACTTTAGTGCCAACGCAAAACGGGAGCGAAAAATAGGCATATGTCTCTTGTCGGTTATGGTATGGACCCACGGTGTTCATCCAAAGCACTACTTGTTCTCCATCTTTATAGGAATGTGTGTGTTCATCGCAATGAACTATAGTCCACATTATAAACAATATATATAAAAATTTCATTTTTACACGCAGCAATGTAGCAACAACAGTTTAATTCACTATTAAAATAAACATAACACGTATTACCAAAACGCCTAGTCGACCTAACATAGATAATATACATGGCTAAGTTTTAAATATAATCCCTTTCTTATCAGGCAATGGGACCAAAGCTCATATATTCAAAAATTTTCTAAAATAAAGCCAATGACACCTTCCTTGTCTGTAAAGTGGTTTTAATTTACTTTATTTAAGTTCAAAATAATTTTAAGAAGACAAAATGTTGTAGTTTTAATATGAAAACAATGGCAGGCAACACTTGACACATGTAAGGTTACAGATTTTGAATATTGGAATTATTTTAAATGTTTAAAACAAATAATTGTCTTCTCGTCAGTGAAGACATTGACTTCTCATCTAGACACGGACACAGCAACATCTAAGAGTTTTATAAAAATAAAATATTACAATGGTGTAACAGTGTTCAAAGTATTTGCAATATAATAATAATGAAGCAGTGTGTTTTTTAAATAGCCCCTCATCAACCTACAGAACTCAATCCACTCAATTTTTTTTTCCTCCCTAAGCTGGTAGCCTTGAGAGGCTATTCCAGCGTAACCTTAACTAGTAGGTGAGCTCACGGGGCTCAAACCTGACGATGATGCTAACACGAACCCTAGCAAGAGCCGTGCTTCGCAGAATCTACCACCGGATCGGAAACGCGACCCAATGAGAAGATCCGGCGAGAAACTCAGTGGGCTGTATTTGAGGGTTAATTTACTCGTCGAGCCCTTCGTCGCAAGCGACGGGTTCGACGAAAACGGTGACCGGTGTTTGAGGTACCTAAAAGCACCGTTAGTGGATCGGGGGTCAAATTTAACCGTCCTACACATAAAACAGAAGAAACACTACTAAGTTTAACAAAATAAGACAATTCGTAAAAATTAAGACCTTACATTCTTATATTTACAGTGGATACTATAACATCACAATAAGGACATGCTGATACTTTAAATATAGTTTTGAAATTGTCAAAATATATCTTTTTATGATGATGAATAAAATTATGTAGGAGCCTTTAAGTAAGATCTTCAGGTAGATGTATATATGGAAAAATCAATTTCATATTGTTCAACTCCTCTCACTTTTACTTTTCTCTAAGTAGACAAAGTTTGGGCTAGCTTCCCTTTGACTGTCCATTAATGCAAATAAAAAAAATTATGTCAACCAACCAAACCAATGCCTGCCCTCTTGCCTGCCCATACAATGCAAAAAAGAAGGTTGCCAATTGAGGTTATGAACTGCCTTTAAGCTCATCAATTTGCTTCTTGAATTGAATTGAAGTAGCTTGAACTTAATTCAAAATATTAAAAAAAAAATAACACGATATAGTTTTGTGGTGCTATAATGGAGGTAGATTCACCGAGCTGTATTCAAGCTAAATTTAAATCTGACACTGGAGAAGAAACGGGAAGTCCATTGGATTTGCCCCTAAATATAACCAAGGATCAACTTCAACTGATATGTAATGCACTTTTACAAGAGGTAAAAATATTCAATAAAAATATCCTTCATTAATAATTTAATGCTTATCTAGATAGGCTTTAAATTTATGCACATATTTAATATTAATTTTAATTAAAAAATTAATAATACGATTACAGATACTGTTTAAAACAAATAATTTGAATTGTGTACACATTACAGGAAGATAAACCATTCCTCTTTTTTGTGAAAGATGTTGAAATAACAACCACAATAAAGGATGCATTGGACCTAAAGACCTTGAATAGTGAAGAGGTTGTAGAGATAATATATCAACAACAGGCTGTATTTAGAGTTAGACCAGTCACAAGGTGTACTAGGTATGATTTGCTTTTTTTACCATATACATAAATAATATTAAAAACGTTTTAAAGTAAGTAAGAGTGATAAAAATGTAAATCTTAACACTTCAGAATATGAATTTACAATGAGGCTTGATTTCTATAAATAATCTTGTTCCTCTGTACTTCACTGCCAACTCTTATTTTAATTATGTATTATACTCTGACTGCATTTAGATCAAGTCAGGTTGTTACCTCATCTTTATATCCTTTTACAAAGGTCCTATCTAGGTTCCACACAGTGCCATGGTACTGGCACAACTGGCTTCTACAGGATTTTTTAAATTTCAAATAGGAATCATCAAAAGCTGTCATGTCAGTCATGCAATTTTTCCAACTCTTTAGCTACTAACGATAATTATAGTCACCTGCCACCAAACACTACCTGTACATGATGAGTGATTATAATCACTGGCTGAAAAACACTACCTATATATGATGGGTGATGTGCACACTTTCAGCATGGAGCTTGGTTTCCTGCGAAATACTTTACAGCAAGGCCTGCAATAATAAAGGGGTTCATTAAATTTAAACTACTGCACATACTTTTATTATAAAAATGTAGTGTTTGGAAAAAAGTTGTGCAAGTAGAATATCTCATATGAGCTTACATGGTACACATGGTACTAGCTAAATATATTTTTTAAGTCTGCAATTCAAAATTTTACTTCATTTATCTAAGATTTCTTATGACATCTGTTTCTTTAGTCTAACAGTACAAAGTTTTTTTTTTTTCAGAGCGCAAATAAGCTCATAACCCACTAGGCATTAAGGCATTAGCTGGAGTCTATAGACACAATAAATAAATGCCACCAATGTCCTTAAAGATATGATTCTTGATGCAAGATGATAATATCAACCTATAAAGGTTCATATCTGATTATATAAAATTTACTGCTCTGTCATTCAATATAGAACCAATAAAAATATGTATACACTTGTCAACAATTTCCAGTTCAATACCAGGTCATGCGGAAGCAGTGATATCTACGTGCTTTAGCCCTTCCGGGAAGAAACTGGCTAGTGGCTCAGGTGACACTACTGTTAGATTTTGGGATCTGAACACACAGACACCTCTACATGTATGTAAAGGTATTTACTATTCTATTAGCAATAATAACAAATTTTTAAAAGTTACAAATGGGCCCATGAGCACACCTAACTGCAACCAATCACACAGTAATCATAACTAGTTAGAATAATTTGTGTATTGTGTAATTTTTTAATAATAGCATCATAATGCCTGGTTTCAACAATATGGCCACAATGTGATGAATGAGCGAATATAGCTTAATTTTTTTTATTGCAAACTAGGATTAATCGTCACGGATGTGCCACCCCACTACATATCGACCCTTGAAAGGCAAACATGACTAAGCGACAATGCGTGAACTTTACAGTAGACTTAATTAAAAGTTGAAATACCTGAAAACAAAATTTATTTTAACGAATCTAGCTGTAGTAGAATCTAGCTAGTAGCTGTAGGATTGAAATGATTTTAATAGACCTAGAAATATATTTTTTTTGCGCATCGAATATGGTTATTGCCTATCATTTATGTACAAAGCAGTTGTTGTTGCTTAGTCAAGTTTGCCTTTCAAGCGTCGATATGTCTTATACAAGTAAATAGTATTGTAAATAAAATAAAAATATAACACATGTTGATTACATAAAGTAAACACTGCCAGAAAAAATGTGTTAATATAAATTTTGTAAAAATTTTGCTTGTTTTTTTAACTAAGTAACTTAAGATACTATAGTGTTTTAGGACATAGTAATTGGGTACTCTGTATAAGTTGGTCGCCAGACGGAAAAAAACTGGCATCAGCATGCAAACAAGGAAGAATTATTTTATGGGATCCATCAACCGGTAATCAAATTGCTAAACCTATGCTTGGACACAAACAGTGGGTAACAGCTCTGGCCTGGGAACCTTACCACAGGTACTGTTGTTGTTGTCTTAATATCATCCATCTCGTGCTACTGTGCTCTATTTGAAATCAATGTGGAAATGAAGACTTAATAAACAAAACACCACCACCGCCACCAATCTATATTTTATTTCATCAGAAATAAAATATAGATTGGTGTATATTGTACTGTTTCTGAAAAGACTATAGATCTTTACTGTTTTTAATAAAAGTGAGATATAATCAGAGATCATAACAAAAATTCTTTAGTCACTTTACCTCTTCTTATTATGAACATGGTATCAATTGATGTGATAGGCATGCTTATGTTATAAATGTTGCATTACTGTACATCATGTTCTGTTGGTCTTATCTATACTTATTTGATTGAAAAATATTACTTTTCTTCAGAAACCCGGAATGTAGAAAACTTGCCAGTTCATCCAAAGATGGTGATGTTAGGATATGGGACACGGTAACATGTCTAACATTGTTGAGCTTGACTGGACATTCCAAAGCTGTAACTTCAGTGAAATGGGGTGGTAATGGTTTAATCTACACATCTTCTCAGGACAGGACAATCAAGGTATTTTTATTTATTTATTTGTGAAACAAACAGTAACAAGAACAGTAACAAGAAACAACAGTATGTAAATCATATAAATCAAAATTTAAACCATCTTATACAGTTATAAATATTTATATGGGTCATTAGATATTTTGTGTGAAAGTAACACATGAGTGTGTTATTTATAAATGAAGAAGGGTGCATATGAATAATGAATCAATATTAACAATCAACCAATGTTTTAATAAATAAACCAGTAACTTCAAGAACTAAAGTATTAATTAAAATAACAACAAATAATTACCTAATTACTACTTTTGACTGTATGCAGCAGTTCTCAGCGCCTATGTTCAATATGACCAAGTTAGGCATGCACTATGCATTTGATAAGATTACACATATCAACGAGGGGTATTGTGTATCTTCTCAATTTACATTAAGTCTATTATAACAACATACAACATGTATTATATGTGTTTATTAAACCCCATTTATCAGACTATATTTAAACTTTTTGTTTCAAAAAATTGTTTTTGCCAAGTAAAATTTTATTTCGATAAAGACAAAAACCGAAATAATCTTTTAAAATGTGAAAGTAATTTCAAGAACAAGTAAAAAATAAAGTGAATTTATTGGGTTTTGCTATGATTCCAGAAATCAGTAGTCAATAAAACCACCTTTTTTATTTTTTTATTGTTTAGATGGGTGGACGAGCTCACAGCCCACTTGGTGTTAAGTGGTTACTGGAGCCCATAGACATCCACAACGTAAATGTGCCACTCATCTTAAGATATAAGTTCTAAGATCTCAGTATAGTTACAACGGCTGGGGTGGGGACCCTTCAAACCGAAACGCATGGCAGAAATAGGCAGGGTGGTGGTATCTACCCGCGCGGACTAACAAGAGGTCCTACTACCAGTATATGACCTATGACGTTAATAATGGTCTTACAACGGTTTTTTCCTTTTTGAATGAAATTAAGAAAATGTGATAATATGATAATGTTTCTTGTTACGTGGATGTGATTACGGCCTACGAGGCGTTAAGTGGTTACCGGGGCTCTAGACATTAAGAACGTAAATGCCTCTATCCACCTCGTGACATGATTTCTAAGTCTCCGTTTTGTGCTAACACAACGGCCGCCGTACCCTTCAAACCGAAACGTATTTTTGCTTCACGGAAGAAATAGCTAGAGTGGTGGTAATAACCCCTGCTGACTCATACCACCTGTAGTATAATTATTGTTCCAGAAAGTTCCTTTTCAGTCGCAGTGTTTTGTAGGAAATTTTTTCAAAGCACTACGTGTGTTATCGATAATTTATTTCGTATTATTAATTATATCTACAAAATATAGATAGGAAATAAATTACAATGAATTGTCTGAGAAAAAGAACACTAATAGGGAACTGCTTTTTTAATGTTCGCATCAAATAATAAATCAAACGGTGTATCTTGGCGTACACTTCAGTTTGAAATATGAAGTTAATATTGTTTAGAAGCTTTGCAAAAGTTCTTATATGGACTGTATTTAGTAATTTAATTTCTTCTACTAAAGGTATGGAGGGCAGATGATGGGGTGTTGTGCAGGACACTAGAAGGTCATGCTCATTGGGTTAACACTTTAGCACTAAACACGGATTATGTGTTACGTACTGGACCTTTTCACCCTGTCATGGACCATAACGCATATAGTGATGATAGTAAGCTTAATTTAAATATTATTTCATTTAATACCTTAAAATAATTATAGTAAAACTTTTTTAATGTAGAGAAACAACCAAAACGTTGTAACTTTGTTAAACTATCTGTGTTTTTAGTGCGAGTTTTTTAACTTCTCAATCGCGTAAAAAGTATGGAGTTGAAACAGCGCCCCTAGCGCCAAACGAAGGAAAGCTGTTCCAACTCTATACAAATTTGAGTTCTTCTATGAACTTCTATGAATATTTGCTATTTCTATGAATAATATAACTTCTATGAATATTTGCTATTTCAGAGAATATTCTCCAGCAAAGAGCATTGGACAGGTATAATGCAGTGTGCCAACAAGGAGCTGAACGTTTAGTTTCTGGTTCAGATGATTTTACATTATTTCTCTGGCTACCAGAAAAAGAAAAGAAGCCTCTTGCTAGAATGACTGGCCATCAACAACTTATAAATGATGTGAAATTTTCACCAGATACAAGGTATACATGGTGCTCAGTTCTCAATAGAAAATATTTTTAATAGCAACTGCCTTACTTTTAAAGCTGCTAATGATCTAAGCTCCACCTTTTGGCCCAATAGTTAATGGTCCTGACTGATGAATCTATCCAGATTCAATTTCCAGTCACAATGAATATATTTGTGAAAGATATTGCCGTTTTTAGTATAATCATTGTTGTCGTCTTGTTGAAATCCAAAAAAATCTGAGGTCGTGTTCCTCGCTGGTTTGTTTACACCTTCGCCATTTACTTCAAACCCACATAATCTGACGTTATTATACATGCTATGAAGTGAACTTGTGTGGGCCCACAATTTTTTATTGACAAATATTAATTTAGGTATATAAAAAGCCACTAGACGATGACCGATGCTCTGTATTTGTTTGTTTTTGATAAATTGTGTTTTTTAGAAATTATATTTAAATACGAATTACACATTGACAAAATGATGAAATATTCTAAGATCGTTTAGACATTTTTAAATGAACACGTGAGTTAAAAAGACAAATAATATAAATAAACAATTAATTTTCTTGGTCTAACCTTAAACGAAACACTCATTGGCTTCAACAACACCATCTGGTGAAATAGCTTTAGTGTAATTGTGTCTTTAAAGCAGTTAGTTGCTCTCAATTATGAAAAATAGTATTATTATTCGCCAATAGATTTCGCGAAGAGTCATAAAGTTGATTATTGAAAACACGAATAAAACAACGTTTTCTGAAAATAGCTAGATCGATTTATCGCCCCCGAAATCCCCTGTATACTAAATTTTATACAAATCGTTGGAGCCGTTTCCGAGATTCAGATTATATATATATATATACAAGAATTGCTCGTTTAAAGGTATAAGATAAGATTTAGTATAATTAACAGATAGTAGTTAATTTAAAAATATTTTTTATTCTAAGGATTATAGCGTCTGCTTCATTTGACAAATCTGTGAAATTATGGGAAGCAGTAAGTGGGAAGTTTATAACGACATTAAGAGGACATGTTCAAGCTGTATACATGGTTGCATGGTCTGCAGATTCTAGACTACTATTAAGTTCTAGTGCTGATTCTACACTGAAAGGTAATCATAAATCTATAAATTTATTGATTGATAGTTGCCAATACATCCAATGTCCCCAGTCGTCGTGGCTTGTGGCATAAGACGGCCGGTGTGTTCGTATCAAGCGATGCGACAAGCGACTATACCGGTGTTTGAATCCTGCAGGCAGGTACCAATATTACGGATGAAATACGTACAGCTCGACCAAGCTAAGTTTGCATCTCGCATCGATTACGTCACACTGCCGCTTAGGTATGGTCTGAAAAAAAGGATTCGCTATGACTTTAAAAATGTTAATAAATATTTGTTAGATTTTACTTTGCATTTATTGTTTTTAACAATATATTATACACAGGTACATTAGAATATAGCGATATCGGGTTTTTGTATTAAGACCAATCGGACATTCTTGCACTTTTTTTTTTTTTTTTAAATTTGTATCCCAATTGCTCAGTAATAATTTTCCTTTAAGTTTCCTTTTCAGGATTATGTTTGTCCCTTCACTGTGTATGACCTTTCCTTTCATTTTTGTTGCCCACAACAATTATCTCGAAGTAAAAAAAAATTAACGTTAAGCGTTCAGTAACAACAGTTCAACAAAAATAGTCCATTAATATTACTAAACTTCAACATAAAACCTAACAAGAACAATAAAAAAAATTTAAAACTCAACGGATAGGTAGACGAAAACTCGTATGACGCGTGTCGGCGACAAAGATGCTAACCGTACAGACGCGGCAGGGCGATCGCGGGAAAGTGAGCGGGGAAGCGGGCGGAGCGCCGCATTCCAGCGAGGTGCAAACTTAGCTTGGTCGAGTTGTACTTATCAAATGTTCACGATTGACTTTCACAGTGAAGAGGAATAAAAAATAAATCACGCACGGTAATGCGGCCCCAAATTAGGATTCATTGTGTTATGGATAGTAGATTAATATATAGATTGTAAAAATATATATAATAAAGATGTATAATAATATGTATAATACAATAAATATATAAAATATATATGTTACAAAGTAAACTATATTGTAATTAAGAACATAATAAACAACAATTAATGCTTCTGACAACCTTTGAAGTATGGTTATAGTATGAATTTTGTTGTTATTATCTAAGCCAGGTTGAAATCGCCTGACTTAGGATTATGTGTTGATAGCAGAGCATGTCAAAATTGAACCAACTAAAAGTCCCTGTCACCCAATAACCGGCATCTGACATAGAGGTGACGTGGTCTGCGATACACACATCTTCCCCCACCCTACCCATCTGGGAGCCCAACCACCGGTCAGTCTCTGCCTCAGTCAACGTGTTATCCAAAGCCTTTAATTACCTTCAGAATCAAGTACTGAATTCATAATATATGGAAGTGAAATTACTACCATTTTTAATGCACTGGACATACTTACCAAACCTTAAAGAAATAGTAATGTAAGTTCAAAGCCTCAACAGTATGATTTAATCAGCCATTTATAGTTTAAACGTATATAATTTCTAAAATAAAATACTCAAAATATTGTAGTACTTTATTCTAATGTAACAGCAGCATTCAATAACTTCCTTTTCAGTTTGGAGTATGAAAACAAAGAAGTTAGAGTTGGATCTTCCAGGACATGCAGATGAAGTGTATGCTGTTGATTGGTCCCCAGATGGAGCTTATGTGGCATCAGGAGGAAAAGATAAAGTGTTGAAGTTGTAAGTTGTCATATTTATATTGTTTATCATACAAATATAAATTATTTTTTAATATTTTACTATGTTTTTTTTTGTTCTAGGTGGCAGCATTGAATACACATTTGCATAAAGTATTATTTTATTATGAAATGAATGTGAGATGTACTGTTTCAATAAATACATTTCTTTACTTGATTGTTATGCTCTTTTTCAAATTTGCTTTTATGCCTGATGATTCACCACCATATCTGGACACTTCTGTCTTAGGTTCCCTCACTGCACCCTTCCTTCTGATTTTAGCCTTTCTGTATTTAAGTTTATGTTTGACTCTTGGGTTTCTTTGATCTTTCTTTCGATGGGGTGTCAACCCTTTATTCTTTGCAATTTGATATGTTATTTCTCTTTTCATTCCAAGATCTTCTGTAACAATTTGTTGAGATGATGTTGATGGTTTATTATGGTCAACTTCTGTTTCACCAAGTACAGTATCTTCATTATCTGAAAAACCACTTTCTTCAGATTCATTACTTCTTGGCACATTTTCAACTTTATCATTATCTTTAAAGTAATCATTCCCTTCATATTCTTCATCATCAGATACTCCAGTGTCTTCTCCTTCATCTTTTTCTATTGCACTGATAAGTTTCAATTTCTTGGGAGTTGATTCTGTAATAAGTTTTTCTAACTTGCGTTTCTTAGCTTCTTTTTGTTCATTTACTTCCAAAACAAGGTTGTTCTTCACAGCCAGAAGAATTTTATCTATTTGAGGTTTAATTACTTCCAAATATATCGGTTCCATTTTATTCAACATTTGTCTGTACTGATACAACCTTTTTATAACGGGATGATTTTGAATGTTTACTCGCTGACTCTTTAGAAGCAAATAAAAACTAATATTTGTACAATAATTTAGAATTAGATCATAGTTTGTTTTTACAAACTTTGATGCTGCACATTTTGGTAATTTGCCATCTTTTACTAATTCCAAGACTGGATGTAGGTTATCTTTAGCTACAGTAAGTTTTGTTTGGAAGTCATCAACAAGACCTGAAAACTCAGGACTTTCCTTTTCAAACAATTGTAGCTTTTGTCTTTTTGACAACTGACTCAAATCACTTTTTATTACTGTTTCTCTTTCTTCAGCGTCTTGTACATGTTTAGTAAAGAAATCCAAGGTAAAATCTTCATCTCCAAGTTGTTCTAGCAATCTCTTCTGAATATTCTTAGCCTCCTCTTCTTCCATAAGAGCAGCTTCTTCATCATCACCGAAGCCTCCGTAATCTTTGTCAACATAATCAGTGGCATAGTATGATTGTTTATTTTTGCCCCAAGCTTTTGAATCAGGTAAGTCATCGTCTGATTTTTCCTGTCCTTCAACATCACTGTCTGCTATTCCCAAATCATCCTTTTGATCTGATTCCTCGTCAGAATCAGAGAAAGCATACATTTCCTCTTCACTATCAGACTCATGTTTTCTCTTACGTACTTTATCCAATAATCGCTTTTCATTTTCAGAATAACCATCTTCTGAATCTGAAGGGGCATAATTCTCTTTTTGGTCAAATCTTGAATTTATTCTGAAAAGTAGATAAATTTCATGATAAAAAATAATTATTATGTGTGGTTTGGTTGTGACAACAAATAAGGAATAAGAATCGACTATTGCCTTTATGCAGTGTAAAGTATACAGCCTGCCTTTTAGAATTTACTCAACTTTAGGGTCATAAGATCAAATCTGTTGCCAGGCTAAATTATATTGAAACAACAACTGAAAGGCTTCTCTTTTTAGATATTAAATTGTTATAAATGAGCAGATGTACTCCTAGCCCACACAAAACATGAAGTCACACACCCACCATGGGACATAACGTTAAAAGTTAAATTCTATAATATAAGGCCTGTCTTCCCCATTAATACTTATGGGGATATATACAGGGGATTAGTTTGCACCAGAAATGGTCAAGATAGGTAGACTTACAATACAGAGTGTATTCAACCAACAGTTACATATATACTTAGGAAAATTGGTACACTGGCAAATTCATTTTTTGCATAGTCACATCATTTGACGCTAATAGATTTGTTGTCATTAAACCACATGTGCAGAATAAAGCATACAGAAATAACTATGATTACAAGATGAGTTTGTTATAACACACATAACAGTGTAAGGAAAACTTCTAATAAGGCTTATGTGAATAAGTGATGGGAAATGCAACATCTGCATTTTGCACCTATTTGGTATACTTAGTGAGGTGGATTTTACAAACACCATCCTTACACTCCTAAGAATTCAACAAGGAGCTCTGCTTGGACAAAAACCTTCAGTTTAGGCTCCTAGCAGAAGTTCAGTTTAGGTTCCTAGCAGAAGACCGTCCTATTGTAAATAAATCCTATTTACAATAGGATACCTGTTGTAAATAAATCTTTACATGTTCCCTGACTACCAATTGCACAAACTAATATTCTTATTATAATGGAATGCCTGGTTTCTTAAAGGTAACCCGTTGCTTTTAGACTTTAGGTTGTTTGTTTACACCTTAAATTCGTAATTATATTGATAAAAAGATAATCTCTTAAATAAATAAAGCTCGTTACTTAAAGCAGACATTATTTTACACTTAAAGAAATAATGGGAGGTAACACTAGATCCAATAATGTATACAATTAGATCGCAGTGTTTATTTTAGAAAGATAAAAACATCGTTTGATGGTTATAAGGTAGTTCTTAATTAGATAGTATAATTATTCATAGAGTAACTCATGTGCTAGTAGTGTATGGCACTAATAAATTTTAAATTATGAACATAAAATAGAGATTAACCTTTAAGGGAACAGTTTTTAAAAGAAGTGATTTTGTGATTCTCTACATTTAAACTGATGGTGAGAAATGTGCTTTAGAAAACTTATCTGCATAGTGTTATTTGCCGATGTAAAAGTGTTATTCATTTTATAGCATTTTATTCCAAATGGTTAAGCGTTATTTATTTTTTTAAGACAGTCATATTTACCTTATTTTATCAGCCATCACGTCGATATCATAAAGTTTTAAAATATTTTAAATTGAAACTAACACGACACTCCGCAAGGCTAAGGTTATTTTTGTAGCAAATTAAATCATTCGTGAATATTACATATTACGCATATTATTACCGTAATTAATGTACATACGGGACAAGAAATGAGAAAAGGTTTGAATCTTGGTACTCAACAGCATGACAACCAAAACTTTAACAAAAAGTATTTTTTCTTTTACAATGTCTAGAAATCAGCGATAGCCAATGTATGTAGGCTTTTCTTTTTTTAAGGGATTTTATGACCTGGTAACTGAGACCTTTAAGTCATGTCTTATTTTAATTTATATTCATATTTTTATGAAAAATGATATTAAGGAGTGAAATTAAATGAAATTATTAATTTGAGACATTAATCAACTGAGATGAAATTAAATTAAATGAAATGGGATGAAATATAATCAAAGTAAAATGGTGGTCATTTACTAAGATTTTTTCAGTGGACTTTTTGAAGGATCCCGAGAAGTTACGTCCAGCGGCTTTGTGTCATTTTCCCACATTTGTGCCCTTTCACAGATATTAAAAAGTTAATAAACCACCACATTACATTACATTACACATTTAAACCCGAAGAAACATTAAATAGACAAAATAAAACAAATCACACAACTTCACTCCTCGCGTTCCCGCCAAAAAGTCCCCAATGTTGGCCTAATACTCTATACCATAGATAACACACTTTATACTTTGTACTATGGAGGGTAGAGGTAAGGAGAACCGTCTCATATGGGAGGAAGCTTGGAAAAGCGTCCCACTTTCAGCACTAAACAGTTCAAAAATCCTCCAGAATGGCGCTAGCATATAGGCAGAGGTATGATATGAATTGAGCAGTTTCCTCTATCATATTCTAATAACTTTCAGCGCCTTTTTTAAAATTTACCCGGTTGTTACTGTAGCACTAACCTTACTTAGCAGATTTTAACGGACACTTTACACACAGAGACGGTTCTCCTTACCTGTACCCTACATAAACTGACAGTAGAATTCATTTCCCAAAATGAAAGGCCTTATCACACAACAACATTACATACCTCAGGAGGTGACTAGCGCTTCCGCGCGCACTATAAATAAAACAATTTCTGTTAAAGCAATTATTATAAGTTACGAGTAATAGAAGTGGGTCATACTTTTGTGGCGTTTAAGAACGCACATTTTTGTGATGCGTAAGCCAGAGCGCACGAGAGGTGGAAAAAAGAAGATAGTCTGTGACACGGGACCTTTTTACCGCCAAAAATTTAAAAACGATAAATGAAATATAATGTGTATATTAACTAATTTAATATAATAACTTAGAATTGTTTATGCCGCTACAACAATAAAACTCCTATTGTTTCAACTGTGGTGTTAATTACATAAAACACGATTTTACGGCGAAGTAATGAAGGGACTCTGTATGGATTCCCTCACTTTAAAACCTAAATGTGTAAGCGCCGCGCCGGGGCATTCCACAGGTTTTTAAAATGTCACTAAGTAAGGTGTCTCGTGTCTCCCCCTGGTACGCGCAGAGTAAGTAAATCTAGAAAATCAATATTGTGTTACACAGAAGAGAAGTCTTATCTCGATTTAGGTACTTTGTCACGCTGGCTTACCTACTTAAATTTGAATCAATTTTTAAATTTAATAGTGTTTGTTAAATTGCAACTTGCGAGTGAAGACTACAATATTAACTTGAATACAATACAAACACCTAGTTTCTACGAATCTCAAGATGCTTAATAATTTTCAACATTTAATGGACCCCAACTCTTACAAATATCTTTGGTTGTGCTTATTATTAAGTTGTCAAGTAATACTGTGTAAGGAAATTAGTACACCATCAACCGATAAAAATATTAATGTATTGAATGAGTGTCAGCAATGTAAAGTTCTGACAGACTCCTTCAATTACTGGATTAAAAAAACATCACGAGGAAAATACGAAGGGGGCGATGTTGCTTGGGAAGAAGCTAAACTAAAAACCTATGCACGAAGTGAGGTTCGTTTGGTAGAAATTCAAGAAGGTTTATGTTCTGAACTAAAGGCTAATAAAGATCAATGCTACTCTTTAGCAGATGTAGCTGAAAATGTATTAGAAAACTGGTATTACAGTGAAGATCATGATACTGTTAATTTGTATACATGGCTGTGTATTCAGAAATTACAAAACTGCTGTCCTCTGTCCCATTATGGAGAATCCTGTTCTCCTTGCCCACATAATTTAAACAATGAAATTTGTAGTGGAAATGGTAAATGTCACGGAGATGGTACAAGGGAGGGTAACGGAACTTGCATTTGTAAAAGTGGATATTCTGGCAATTTATGTGAAGAATGTGCTGAAAAATTCTTTTCTGTAAATGCCAGTTGTAGACCTTGTCATGCAGCATGTGCCGCTTGTACAGGAGAGAGTTTAGATGACTGTATTACATGCAGTAATGGTTGGGAAATGCAAGAAAATACTTGTGTGGATATTAATGAGTGTGCATTGCCACAGGTCTGTGAGAATGATGATTATTGTATAAATCAAGAAGGCACCTTTTTATGTGAAAAATGTGATGATTCCTGCAAAACATGTACAGGACCAGGAAGAAAAAATTGTTCAACATGCAGAGAAAGTGACATATTAATATCAGGGATGTGTTTGAATGAATCTCAAAAAAATAAAATTGTAAATGATGCCAAGAAAAGAGTTTTAACATATTTTGGATTGTTATTACTGACAAAAGTTACTTTCCGATCATCTAAAATTTTAGCAGCTGTGGTTGTCTTGTTTTCTTCATTTTATATATATCACACTGAGGATACAGCTGAAGTACCTTCAATAGATCTTTACATGCAAAGTTCAGAGTTACCATGAGTCATATAACTATAAGAAATGGATTTAAAATATTTTTTATTTCAATATGACTTTTTGTAAAACCTTAGATGTACCAAATAATTGAACACATTGTGAAATTATACAGAGTATAGAGTTGAATACAAGAACCATTAAACTAGATGATCACATTGTGTTGCTCCTAAAAGGGGTGTATGACATTGGGAGAGTAGTTGCATTATATTTGCAACATTCTGGTTCATGCCTTCCAAGTGGCCAAACTATATGGACTTCGAATAAAGAAAAAAACAAAAATAAGATAGCCGTTAAATGCTCACACTACTTAATTTGTTAACAAGGGCGGATGATTCAAGGAATAGAGAATAGGAGACTTAAATTTTTATACTGACTATTATAATTACCTTTTTTTTGTATCAGCAAATATGTTAGAGGAAAAGGCTGAACAAATGGATGAGAGAGTAACACACATCTCTAAGCACTTGAAAAAATATCTGGAACAAAACAGGAGTGAAAAAAACTGGAAGAATAGGTTTTAACCATTTTATTGGCACCTTTCAAATCTCCTGAATATGGCATGAAAGGTACAATATAAGCTCGAAAAATACCTGTAAAAGGTTGCACTTTTAGATATACCTATTTTAATCAAGATAACAAATAATCAAGATAAACATTATACAAAACCACAGCTGAAAATATTAGTTATAAAAATGTTAGTTATTATCCAGAGGCAATGGAAGAATATTTTTGTAAGGAAGACCTGTTGTCTATTAAGTATTGCCTAAAATAAATAACAACACGATAAATATACCATTTATTGAGTGACATAAAATAAGGACCTAAGTGAAGATAATACAGGCAAACCTAATAAGTCTTGGGACATCATAGGGTACTAGCGATTTTTTTTTGTGAAGCTGATTTATTGATCAAATTCGATAAAAAACCTCCAAAAAAGGTACTTGCCTGATGAAACTTGCAGATTCTATAAGGAATAAGCAAAAGCTATGAATTGTCTAACAAGGAATCAAATGAATATTTAGAAATGTTGGCCACCTGGACTGACATGTCTATAGGCCCCCATCTTCCAACATAATCACAGATTGAGATGAAAATTCTGAGAAAGGGATTCCCGACTTTATAGTCAGTTGTATGTGTAGAGTTGTAGTTATTTTTTTAAGTCTATGTGGTTATGGATGTCTAAGCCCATAATACTCCTGCTCTAAACCAGAGCTAATAACTGGCTTCAATAATTGTTTTTCCAAACACCTTACATGTAGTAGATGAAAGTTGCAAGTATATTTTTATTTAAGCTATATAAGTCTAGAATAAACAAATCCTATTTATGGAACTTTAAGTTTTTTAGGTTATCATTGATATACAGGTGAAGAATGAGTAAACTATGTATATGTATTAAAATACCATTTATTGCAAAAGTACATAACTAAAGTGTCATTTATATACAAAAATGTAATACAAACTTTAATAATGAAACTAATTGTATAAATAGCTACTTTATAATACAGCATTCGTACACTAATATATTTGATAAATGAGTATGTAATACATAATAAGTATAATTGATAATTGCCAATTCCAATTAAAAAAAAAATTGTCACAACAAAAAAATGTTAAAAAATTTGGTTGCAAAAATAATCCATGTAATAAGTGTAATTTATGGTAATGCATCTTATAATGCATACAATAGAGGAATATAGCAAATAAATTTTGTTTAAGCAGTAACAGGTACACCTTTACTATAGTTGTGAAAAGTTATAAGCTACAAGAACAATATAATATGTAGTACAACTGAATAATCAAATACATTTTCAGTATGTAGAGTAGCTTTAGGCATTAGTTACCAATTATCATGTAATCTTTCTCTTTGTAATATTTATTCAATTTAATAAAGGAATATGAAGATAAAATTATTGTTTTTATTTCAAAGCTCTATGCTGAACAAATGAAAAAAGCATAAGTATCCAGAAAGAATGTATTTTATCTTAATTCTAAACAAATGCTTATTTCCAATACTTTTTAGGTTAATATGTTTACTTATTTTAATACTTATGTACCTTCTAATATTTTGGAATGACAAACAAATATTTAAATAACACGAATTCCAGTGTTAATTTGTGACCAAACAGGAACTGAGATGGGCCGAACACAACTAGAGCTGTTGACCAAGCATAGTGTCAGACAAAAGAAATACAAAAATAAATAGAACAAAGTTATTTTAAATAATGTGGATCACAAATATTTGTAGTTCTCATTTAAACATTCTTTAGATGATTTCATTTAAAACTTATTTAGGTTCAGTTGCCAAATTCCTAATTTAAGCTGTTGGATTTCTGGAAGGTACTTTTTAATTTTCGTATAATGCTTAATTTAGCGAAATAAACGGGTTCAATTGATTTTGTGGAAGTGGAAGAATGAGGTGGCTTTATATAATGTAAGTTTGTTTAATATAACTTTTTGATTCAAGTTTGCTATTCTGATAGTAGCATTAAATTTAAATTTTTAAAGACATAATAAGTTCACACCAGATGCCAGTCGTGGTACCTACAGTAAAAAATACCATTTTATAAGGTAATTTTGGATTAGTTTGTTATGAAAATGCCCACTAATTCTTAAAAGATAAAATCATTATTACAAATAAAGCTATTGTGATGCTATTATTTCATGAGAACAGTCTCAGAAGTCTAATTGCATAAAATAAGTTTGCAATACACATACGGAAATAATATAATCAGAACAACAATGTGTATAAAAGGACAAATTTAACTATGTAGGATATTGTTCGTTTATGTATTTTTCATCAAAATAATATAATTAATGGGTATACCAAAATAACACAGATATTTATAATGAATAATTACATTAGTGTTTTGGAACACTTTTATGCAACGCAAAACGCGTGATAATGTCATGAATCAAATGCAAATAGTTATCAAAGGGGTATAGTATCAAACTCCACTAAAATGGCTTTTTATAACACTAAAATGTTTCATGCTTATATTTTATGCACAGCTGATTTTATTGATCTATTTTCTATCATACCTATGAAGTGTGTTCAACAACTGTTATTTTTGTCTTTTAATCTATTAAAGTGAAATTTGATACTCTAGCCTCTATCAATTCTTCCGTCCGGTTACACGCTCTGAACACGGCAAGTTGACCACATAAATAAAACAAATTGCTTGAGCAATATTATATGTCTAGTTCTTACCTCTCTCGTGTTAAACGTCCAAACCGCGGCGGCGCCGTTATTTTGCCTCCGTGTTGACCGCAGGTGTCACGTACGGCGCGTCGCCCGGATTTCGGGCTTTTAACAGATAATCATAAAATTATAGTTTACTCTTTCTAATACATTTAAACTGTAACCAATGAATTTACCTTCTCTCTCACTGAATATTTACGACAAAACAACTGAAGGGGGCTGTGTGAATCAGTGTGAAATTCGAGCTCGGTTCGGTCGCACGTATTTGCGAATTATATAAAAATAACGGTTCAGTGAATTTGTTTATTGCTTAATAATGGAATTGTAAGTGTTCTTTCATTATATTTTACTAACACGGAGTAAATATTATTTGCATTTTATGACAAAAACAGTCTTTGAACCAGCGGCCTCGTCATTTTTTGAACCTAACGGTCGTCTTTAGTTCGTCGTTTTTAATAGAAAAATTAATAAAATCCAAACGATTTTTTGTAATGAGATCAATATTTTAATGAACTTAAATATAAGTATTACAAAGGACGTGTATTTTAGTCGCAAATATAAAAATTTCGACTTCAAAGATGTGAAACACACCTAAGCGTCCAGATTACGGATTCTGAACACGTCGGGTTTGACAGCCGATGTTCAAATTTAAAGATACGGCGCAGCAATCTGATATAAATTTCAATCAATTTGATATAAAAAAAATATTAATTTCTTTTTTTTTTGTTTTAGATATTTGATTTTTTTTAATTTTGTACCAGTGATTGGATTCTTTGCATAAGCCGACTTCTTGAACTAATTTATACTTTTTTATTTGCATAGATGGGTGAACGAGCTCACGGCCCACCTGATGTTAAGTGGTTACTGGAGCCCAGATACATTTGCAACTTCTTTTTTTGTTTGTTTTATTGCATAGATGGGTGGACGAGCTCACGGCCCACCTGATGTTAAGTGGTTACCGTAAAAAGTTGATGATTTGTCATTGTTACCATCCGTATTGTTGCACAATACTAAAAAAAACGCTGCATGTGTTGTACACTTTTTTTTGCTATTTGGCGAGATACAGCTCGTTCACACATGGTCTCCATTCCACTGCCTTGCCCGAACGGGCTCTTGACGCGCACCCTAAAGTGCCCCGTTATTTATTACAACTACGCCGCGCGGCTCCGTTATCACAAAACCCTTCATTGTACCTCAAGTTGTTATTGTTTAACACTAGCAAGTGTTATGTTTAGTATGAACTATGCTTTACGTTGAAGTATTTTGTTTATTAGTATTCAACTACGTATTCAACTACGGTGTAGAATTATGATACACTGAACACAGAGATAACGCGTTTTTGAGCACGACTTGTGTATAAATAATAATATCTCAAAAAATTAAGCGATTACATAGGTTTTTTTATTTAAAATTAATTTTTTTAAACTATACAAATTATAATAAAAAATAGAACCATACACCTGTCCATACAAAATAATTTATTTACACCCCTTTAATTTTGCGTAAAAATCTGGCGGCGCGAGCCGTAATTCTAGATAAACTTTACGTGTCAGAGATACGCAAATACAACAGTCAGATCTACAATAAAAATAATCAACATAGCTAGACTAATATTCTCACTAAATAAACAAAAATCATAGCGATAACATTTACCATTACTGAGAAAAATAAAAATTAGTGCAACAGTTCTCATTCACACAGTGAAATCACTTTCGTTTTACAGATTTTTTTGTTCTACATACCATACAATACAAAAAAACAATTACTATACAACATGGTACTTTTAAAGCCCTTTCTAAAAAGGTATAACACTTGTACATTGGATCGCATTGTACAATGTATTCAAAGGAAAACAAAAAAAAATCAGATCTCTCAGAGTGCTCCAGCCTTAAATTGCACCAAGGACACTTCAAATTTGAAATTCAAAACTCTTAAAAGTTAGTTGACATATTTTGCTCATGTTTTTTACTATTCCCGCTGATAATAAGTTGATCTAACATATTAATCGTATTTAGTATGATAAAACAGGAAAAAAATAACAAAAAATGAGAGTAAAATTATGGCGTCAGCGAACAAAGCAAACGCCAAAATGTATCAGGTTTAGAAAAGCCTAAATTTTGTGTCTCATGCTGAAACCTTTATTTTTATGTATTAGTAGATTACTTACCTTATAAACAACAAAAGACCACGTAAATATAACCACCAAAAGTATTAAAATTATTGGAATTAAGTCACAATAAACACGTTGCTACGCACTCCCGCGATTCGACACACACTTAAAAATTTCTATAGCTGTTTCCTTTTTTTTGTCGAACGTTTTTGCGTAGTTTGGTCTTCGATCAATAATAGTACTAGATTAAAGATCAGGAACAAAAATAAGACGCTCCAGTGGCCACGTTTGCAGACACGAAAACATCTTCATTTCTTAGAAAAAAGTTTAATAATGTTAACGACTTCAGTTTATTCTAAACCTTAATACTTAAACATAAAGTTTAATTACCATTGCAAAATATATGTATTTAGGTCCTTTCGTCAGAAAAAGAATATTATGGAATAAATTTAAAATGTCACTTGAACATAAAAAGACATCAGTACAAAAATATTTATTCTAAAATGAGACTTAAGGCCTAATTTATAAGGTTAAAAATATTAGTTTAGAGAAAAAATACTTAGTGCATTAATTTTGTCATAAATAAATATGCATTTACTTTCTTCCAAATAAGCGCCACTACAGTTTACAATAAGTAGTTTAAAAAAAGTAACTCTATTGAAAAAAACAAGAATTTTATTTTTGCGGGAAAAATATTGCCAGCTTCAAAATTTTATATTTATATTTTTTTTTTTTTTATTTTTTTTTTTTTTTTTTTTTTTTTTTTTTTTTTTTTTTTTTTTTATTTTTTTTTTTTTTTTTATTCTTCACGATAACATTGAAAAAAATGTTTATTTGACCTATCAATCAAATAGGTTCAAAAAAAAAAAGCAAATCATAGTGTTTATTTTTTATTTTGAATAAGTCAATAAACATATAAGTATATATATCTGTACTTTATTAGCCTTCGTTGTTATTTTTCACTATTTTTAAGATTTTTTTTTGTATGTTTTTTCTTCCAGACATGTGGCTTTTTTCGTTGAAGTGAATGCCCGGTTTCATGTAAATCTTGAATAATTAATTATTATACCACTTGCAAGCATATATTTTGCAAAATCTTAGTTTTTTTGAGACACTGTTTTTTGCACTAATTTTGAGTGTCATATTTGAGACGCTCATACTCAAAATCTATAAAATAAAACGACATGTCCATGTTTAAACTGGCTTGGCAATAAGCTTAAATTATTGGAAACAAAACACTTTTTGTCCCTGTCGTCAAAAACGTATTCTAAACAAATGAATTATGAGACCCACTCAAGTGACATTTGAAGTAGGTCGTTTATTTTGAAACGCGTGTTGTATAAACAAAATGTATGGGAACATGTGCCACTTTTATCGTGTTTGTATTAAGTACGTTAGTTTGTTTAAGAACTTTATAATATTACATCCAGCAAGCGCTTTAATTTTTTTTTATCGGAATATGAAAGTTAAATTTGCGTACCCCGTATTATTTTTATTAGAACTGTTAGGTGTAGTATTAGACATTACATAAAGAAATCTATCTTCTTGATAAATCCAATTGGAATTCTACAAAATTCCAATTAGATTTAGAGAAAATGTAGTTTTTCTAGATCTAGGTCTCGTGCCGCGCCGTTCGTGTTGATAGGCCGTACTACGTACCCACACGACGGGCAACGCGCGTTAAATGTCATTTCCACAGCTTAACCCGAGAAAGGCTAAGTGTCGCACATGACTAGCCTATGCGCCCCAATAAAAATTGTGGTAAGAATTGTGTGGTATATCTTTACCAAGTCTTAATTAAGCGTGTTATGGCTTGCGTGAAACACCAAAGACAAAATGGAGCAGGCGAGACAAAGCGTGTAAACCGAATATTATTTGAGAATACTTTAACTGTATCCGTAGTCCGTGACTGATCTTTGGTGAAAAATAAATAATTTTTAATAAAAACTCTTTACCATAATAATTACATGTATTTTTTCTTAACTTAGTTCTGATCATAATATTAATCAACAAAATAAAAGATTGTAAAAAAGTTAATGTCTTTCAACTAAGTAACACAATTATAATACGAAATTAGCTTTGTTCTAAGAATTTATTTTTTTGGTAATATTTTGTTTTTAAGTACTAACATAAACCTTTTATGCCTAAGCCTATTTGTGAAAAATATTAATTGTAAAGAAAATCAATGCACGACAATGATTCAATATATAACTTAGATTGATATGCGCTGCTGCAGTTCCACCGAGAACATATCTAATAGGTAAAAAAAAACAATCAAAAATCATCAAAAACAGAAATTAAAAGCGTTGAATTCATTATAATGTATTAGATATGTACTCTGTATGTAGTATTAATAAGATAAAAACTACAAAAGAAATCACACGACTAGCATAAAAAAATGCTAAAAAACGATCGAACTCTAGCACACACGTACTATCATCTACAGCGTAAAAATATGCACTAAACTCATAAATAATTAAATTTTCTTGACAAAAGTTTTGAACATAATAAAATGTACAAAGAATTAACTGAACTGAACTAAGTGACTAAATTTCTCTTAAAGGTCTATACAACTGAACAATTGAAATATAAAGTACAAAAGCTTTGCCAAACAGCTGCTAAAAACCGACTACTGTCTAAAAACTAACTGTCTAGAAATGTTTCAGTTGATGAAAGCAAACCAACAATGAACATTTGAGTCGTCTATTATCAAAGGTGGCAATCTGTGCATTTGGACAAAAAAAAATTATTGATATGTCAATACAGATTGATTTGAATATAATCGTCTCCTTCAAAGAATACGGTTCAAAACCTGCATTAAATAAAGGTTAATACTTAACCTGTTATTTATCTAAGATGTCGTTCAGAAGAGTTTTGTGACTGCCAATGGAATACAAAGTCAATAATTCGTTTTTCTGATTTACCAATAATTTTCCAAAAGTCACATTGCCGTCTTTGATAATAGTCGACTCATTTATAATATCAGTCTGCTCCGAATAACGCTAATATCATCAATTCATTATACATCGGTCCCAAGTCATAATAATACGTAATTTTCATAATTTCGAACAGTCTGCAATCGAGATCACTAACATTGAAAATTCAAAAAATTCTATTATGTTATGTGACAGGATCTGTCAATATTCGACCGGGTATCCGTAAATGGATTCCCCAGCGTTAAAAAAAAAAAAAAAGAAAGGATCTGTCAATATCAACATATTGACAGATCCTTTCTTTTTTTTTTTTTTACCCTAGAACCGGCCTTACTAGAACCGGCTTGCAAGAGAATATGCGCTTAATCAAACGACAAGTATTGCCATATTATTTATATTTTTAATCGATATTTTTTTTGGTACATGAAACCATGTTCACTTGTTAAATTGATGCAAAATATTAGGAAGTCAAAATGGAATTGTGGACCCTGTACTTCATTGCATTGTTAACATTGATGATTTAGGTCTAATATAAAAAAAAGATTTGTTGCTTCGTGTTCTATCTATTGTTGTATGTTGTATTCACGCGTCATTTATCCATCAGATTTGGAACTTTACAGAACGTTTTTTAACGTTTCAATGAAAGCGTTGGCTATAGTTTTACCGCGTACGGTAGATGGCACGAGAGCTGTTTCCGCAAATGATACATATTTTTGTTAATTTAATCACAGCGTAAGCTCGAATCCGCATATTAAAGAATGTGCTTGAAAACGTAATGTCCACCAGGTGGCTACACCAATTTGGACGTTTTTTCTTGTGAGGATTAGCGACAAACTTGGACTTAAATTTTGTGTTTATTTCTATATTGAACGATAGGCCATAATTTCATTTAAATCGGTCGAAAAATACATATAAAATTCATTATATTCTATTAATTATAACGAGCGTTTAAAAAGGTTCTTAATACATTTAATTAGTTACAGTAAAGACCAGTTTTAGACTACACCTCATTCTGACTACTAAAGTAGCTTTATTATTGAAATAAATACTTCTATTAGCACTAAAATTTTCTGTTTCAAACTAGAATTTGATTTAAATTATAGATAAAAATTACTTAACTGAAATTATTTCGCCGTGCTTATGATTTCTCGTAGTAGTCAAATCATGACAAACATTCAAATAATGAGTAAACATGAAAACATCCTTTTTTAACCTTTGATATGCGCATCAATCATATATTCAGTGCTCTGGCCGTATTTTGTGTAAGTACGGATCGTTGCTCAGTTTCCTTCCGACACAATGACATGTTCGACCTTATATAGACAATTGAATTTAGGGTGATTTAAAACTGTCAACTTCCATAGACATTTTACCATCATAAATAATAAATAAAATAAATAATACTGCAAATAACGGAATATTCATAACGGCACGATTGTGTTGCAATTTTATTCCATTGCGAATCATAAGTTAACAAATGTTTTAGCAATAAAATTTAACTTAACAAGGTGTATTTGTTATTCTAACATCAAATAATAATGTAATGTGCAAAAATCTTTTCGAAAATATTAAATTTTCGGGTTGTGTCGTAGCAGAGTCGGTGGAGATATGCGACCTCTCCCGCATACCAAAGGTTAATGCAATCTAAAGGTAAGACATCTGATTAATACATCTGGTTTTTACTGTAACATGTTTATACTGAGACATAGCATCCATTTCTGATTTCAATGTTGTTTCAAATGCGAGACGCCCTGTCTACACATACATCATGGGGACATTCCGAAACCATTTTCCATAAATCGTATTTCAGTGTCTCAATTCAAATGTTAATAAGTATCTAAGGTTGTCAAGTAGAAGTACCTATCTCAAGATTTAATTGAAAACTTCGTAAGTCATATGATATTGTTTCGTGGAACTTGTATTATCAATAGTTGAAAATCATTTTCTCGACCGTATTTTGCGACACATTCATTCCATAAATATTTTTAATTGATATCAGAAATCAGTCGGTTTTGTAATTGATAATGGAATGTAAATACCGTTTGAGTTCATTAAGGGATCTCAATGCGTCACGAATTCGGATTAATACACAATTATATGTACTTATTACTTCAGTTACTTTTTGATCGACAAATTTCATAACCTTTATGAAAAATCCTTAAGCATAATTGAATAAGCGTTAATTATTACTTTTGCTGCAACTGACTCATTGTCTTCATTTTAAAAATGTTAACGAGTATGTTTTGTAGAGACGCTTCGTTGTAATTATTAACAGTCGCGTTCAGAATGTAAGTAAGATGGAGTTGTGAATATTCGGTGCTATAAGCCGCGCCAATAAAGGAACGAATCTAAAATGGCGGCGGCGATCATGCGCTCTCATTCTAAACTATTGCTGTCTTTAGTCGCACACGGCGCGTACTGCTTGCAAAAAAATATCAGTTCTGACTTTGTTGTTGAGTTCGAGTTTTTTCACTTTCGACTTGTGCGACTTGGATGACTGGCAGCAAAAGTATCTACGCAAGTTGCATCCCAGATCAGACACCTCCCCCCTGCCAGGGCATAAAGTATATTCTCATTTTTTTAATTTTTTTTTTACAGTAAAGACCTTTTCTTTCTCTTTCTTTTTATTTTGTTGACCCTACCATCTGTCAGTGCAGGTACATAGACGCCATTTTCGATTCGTTTCTTTATTGACGCGGCTTATACAACTAATCAGCCCACTGAGTTTCTTGCCGGATCTTCTAAGTGGGTTGCGTTTCCGATCCGGTGGTAGATACTGCGAAGCACTGCACTTGCTAGGGTCAGTGTTAGCAACACTCCGGTTTAAGCCGTGAGCTCACCTACTAGTTAAGGCGACGCTGATATAGCCTGTCAAGGCTATCAGCTTGGTAGGAAAAAAAAAAAACAAGTAATAGAGTCGCGTGGTAGATTGCGTGGTGAGCGGACGTTCAGTCGAGCACGTGGTGCGGCGCGCGGTGGTGCGAGGAGAGTTGCGCGGCGAGCTGGCGGTGCTGCAGCAGACAGTAGAGGATGCCGGCCTGCGCCATGGCGTCCACGGTGCCGGCCGCCAGCGGGTCGCTGCGCTGCTTGCCGCCCGCGCCGCCGCCGCCGCTCGCCGGCCGGAGCAGCGTGGGTCCGAACACCGTCGCCAGGTTGTGCAGCGACATCTTGTTCTCGCCTTCGTGCTGATTCACTCTGTGCGCGTTACGAATTCTTCAATTATTTATACACGTTTAATACGAAAATTAATATGATAGTACAGTAGATTGGGGGAACAGAGACTAGAGTTAGAATAGGGACGAATCTGGGAGGTCACAATACTTTTGTTGAGTTGTTAGATTTAACTTTGTTGAACTGAAAATGACTTTTATTTAGCACTAGCTGACCCGGCAGACTTCGTAGTGCCCCAATCGATAAATAAAACACCTAAACTTTTGTATAAAATAAACTTAAAATAAACAAAAGGAATCCGTCCGACGTAGGGCACATCAAAGGGAAAACAAAATTGTTATTTTTATTTAATTCCGAGCATTTTCATATTTATCTACCTTTTAAACCTTCTCTAGACTTCCACAAATAATTCAAGACCAAAATTAGCCAAATCGGTCCAGCCATTCTCGAGCTTTAGCGAGACTAACAAACCGCAATTCATTTTTATATAATATATAGATATAGATTTAAGAATATTAAATAGTTTAATTTAATCGTCAAAGTTTTGAAACTCATTAAGATATTAAAAAGTTAGTTACACCAATTAAAATTAAATACAATTAAAAAGTTAATAGGCCTAACAACTAAATAGTGCTAGCCCTATCGAAAAACTATTGTCGCCATACGTAACCTGATTCACCCCAAAGCCAAGGTGAATCGGGTCAAGCTAGGTTTTTCAGTTTGTGTTTATTTTGTAATGAACTATGTATAATAACGCATCCTATATAAAAATTTAAGCCTCCGGAAACCATTGAAAATTTGTCTTGGATTTGAAAAGGGTCCCGATTCCCCCCAATCTACAGTATGTACAATAAACATCATAACAATACTACCGAATAATGACATATTCAATATAATATTCATATAACAGATTCAAACAATTTAATAAGAATACTTAAAACCGTTTTTAAACCTTGTAAATTTTTATAAAGCTTTATCAATTTATATTCTAGGATAAATGAGAAGTGCGACATATTTACGTTCCTCTATGGTTTATCCTTACAGTTATAGTGTCATCGGAGTACTTACTTGACGAAGTGGTTCAGAAGGAAGTCGATGCAGTTTTTGTTCAGATCCGGTAACTGAGCATAGCATTTCAACAGGGCGTGACGTCTGGTGTGTGCTGGTCCAGAATCGACGGAAATTCCGACACCCTTTTAAAAAAACACACGATAATTTTATGAATCAATATTAATAATGTGAATTTTGTTTTTTAGTAAACAGCGTATCACTCGAACCGTTTTTAATTGTTAATATGTACATTGAAATATTATGAAGTGATGTTACAAAACGCGATAGGTCGAAATGGACTTAACTTGATAACCTTAACTTTACTTGATACCTACAAGCAGATATTCAACTTTGATTACAAATGTCGTCGTTGTAGCGGATCACATTTGCTCTCAAATCACCTAATATTGTGTCGCTAACCGGAGCCCATGCCATCACAAAGTGAACGCCGCCAACCAACTTGAGGCATGGGATTCTCAGTTGCATTGCTCTGCGGCATGATAGTGGTACCAAAACGTGCCTGCTCACAACACATTTTACGGCTTATTGGTGAGCGCAGTAGGTATACTTTATGCTGACACCGGACCGGTGAAATCATTTTACATAAAAGGTAGGGGAAAAAGTCTTTTCGCATTATAGTATGTATGAGCTTGTAATAAAATCTCTTTGGCTATACTAGGAATGCTTTAAAGATTTCTTCGCTACCTCATAGAACTGCCCTTTATGACAAGAGTTTTTTTAGTACGTCAACAAAAATATTTAATAAACTAACTAGTTATAAAATTTTTGAAGACAGTAGATTTGAGTCGTCTATTATCAAAGGTGGCAATCTGTGCATTTGAACAAAAAAATGTTATTGATATGTCAATACAGATTGATTTGAATATAATCGTCTCCTTTAAAGAATACGGTTCAAAACCTGCAATAAATAAAGGTTAATACTTAACCTGTTATTTATCTAAGATGTCGTTCAGAAGAGTTTTGTGACTGCCAATGGAATACAAAGTCAATAATTCGTTTTTCTGATTTACCAATAATTGTCCAAAAGTCACATTGCCGGCTTTGATAATAGTCGACTCATTTACAAGATTTTAAGCGAAAATTGCAAGTATTTTTATTAGATAAGGCTTACTATACTATGTCAGAATATTTAGACGAAAACATTAGATAATTTAGATGATAAAGTAGAATAGAGTGAAATAATTATAATTTAAGTTTAATATTTTTATGTAGATTATACTTACACCTAATAATTGTACGCTTTACTAGCAGGACATAGTGATATATTTATTAATATTAACCTATTAATCTTTGTTAATCTATGACCACAAATAATAATGAAATAAATAAACTAACTAATAATAATAAAATTAACGTGATAAATAATTTACTTGAACGTTTACCTGTACGGATCCCCAAGCTTTCAAAAGTTCAGGGTAAAGTGCATCCGTGAACAGGGCCTCGGGCAGTTCTCTTAGATACAACTTCAAAACTCCCGTCACGGAGTGTATGTCTACTTCTTTTAATAGCTGCTCTGCTTCGTAGGGATCTGTAGACAGTGAAACTTGTTCGTGTAATATGGATAAAATCAATTTATTTCATATGAAATTATGTGTTAAATTGATTTGATAAAAAATCAGTCAGACTGGTAACTTTTTTTGTTGTATTATAAGTAAAATGGAATAGATTTCTTTTTCTTTCTTTCGTGATGCCGAATGATTGTTGCTCACTATTGATATGTTTGTAGGTAAGGTGATAAATGTTTTTTTGATGGTAAATTTTTGGTAATAAGGATAATAATAATATAACTCTTTATTTAACATCACATGTACAGAGTAAGCTTAAAAAACATAATAGATGGTGACATAAATTGGGGCGGCCTTATCGCTAAAAGCGATCTCTTCCAGGCAACCTTGCAGGGAGAGGAATAAGCAAACTGGACGGTGCTATATCTTAATAAACTTACATAAAAATATATACTTATACATACACATGTGAAAAATAAATACAATAGGTATAAGATAAACTTACATATCATTAAATACAAATAAATACAAAAAAATATGCAAGTAAATACAAAAGAAGTAGCAACTTGTACAGTTATATCGTAGGAACCATATTATTGTGCAAGGTAGTGCGATTTTAATCTGAGCTTGAAAATTTCCGGCGAGGACGATTGTTTGATGCTTAAGGGTAGTGCATTCCATAAACGGAAGGATACATTCACATTAACGAATACTAACTAGTCTCGAAGCTCTTCTTCAGTCGGTTGAGATCCGATGCGCTCCCGGAGACGCGATAAACTCCCACTTCATGAAGGCCACGTCTTTCGACTTCCCGCACGCACGCGCTTATTATGAAAGGAATGTTGCGCTTTTCACGTCTGTTAAATAATATCATTTTATTATTGTTATTTTCTAATTGTTCGTTTCAACTTATAATCATGATCAGTGGACCTTTTTTTTATACCACAAGGGTCGTCCAGTTCACAGCACACCACATAAGTATATTCTCGAAATTTGAAAGTAATCAATAAAATTGAAAAGGAATTAAATATCTTGCAATTTAACTTTCCTGCTTTGTTAAAGTAAATTAAAACATTAATTACTTTTACATTGCTGAACCAATTTAAAAAAAAACAATTTTACTGGGGGTAGGACTTCTTGTGAGTCCGCGCGGGTAGGTAACACCGCCCTGCCTATTTCTGCCGTGAAGCAGTAATGAGTTTCAGCTTGAAAGGCTAGGGCAGCCGTTGTAACTATACTGAGATCTTGGAACTTATATCTCAAGGTGGGTGGCGCATTTACATTGTAGATGTCTATAGGTTCCAGTAACCACTTAACACCAGGCGGGCTGTGAGCTCGTCCACCCATCTAAGCAATAAAAAAAAACTGCGTTTACGTAGTTATTCCCAATCACTACATAATATAAAACAAAGTCGCTTTCTCTGTCCCTATATCCCTATGTATGCTTAAATCTTTAAAACTACGCAACGGATTTTGACGCAGTTTTTTTTAATAGATAGAGTGATTGAAGAGGAAGGTTTATATGTATAATAACATCCATTAAATAGTGGAGAAATCAATAATAAATTACAGTTTCTGACGTGAAGCGAGGGCGGGTCGCTAGTAAAATATATTTTACATACCTGGCAACATGCGCGATCTTAGCTCCGAAGAGTGCTCCCGGCTTGGCGTTGGGCACCCGGCGTGCGGACCGCTCGGGCGGCAGCAGGCGCACCCGCAGCGGCAGGTTCCCGCCGCCCAGCGACACCGTGCGACACACGCCGCCTTCTGTGACCCACTCGCGCGACACCTGCGCGGATAACGCAACCCGCTTTCAGACCTTTTACGTTTACCACATTCAAATAGCTGAAGATTTTTTCTGTTATGATATTTATTCCAAATTTTAAACTTATAATGGCTCTCCAGTAAAGTTGCAAAAACCGTACTTAAACCAAATAGCCTTTGACCCCTCGATATGATTTTATATTTATTTTAAATATATTTTTTGAACGTGCCTTTTTTTGGGTCTAACATGTCCATCTGTATTTGTTTTCTTTCATTTCATTTCGAAAGGTCCATTGCACAATCTGCGAGTTTTCAATTATACTTTTGCTACAGTTTTATAATAATACACTAGATAAATATATTTCTGCTGTACATACTGTATAAAGAACAGTTCTGTTAAAATATAGGCTAACATTGCTATTCCTTTTTTTTTATTGCTTAGTTGGGTGGACGAGCTCACAGCCCACCTAGTGTTAAGTGGTTACTGGAGCCCATAGACATCTACAACGTAAATGCGCAATCCACCTTGAGATATAAGTTTTAAGGTCTCAAGTATAGTTACAACGGCTGCTCCACCCTTCAAATCGAAGCGCATTACTGCTTCACGGCAGAAATAAGCAAAGCGGTGGTACCTACCCGCGCGGACTCACAAGAGGTCCTACCACCAGTAATTAAGCAAATTATAATTTTGCGGGTTTAATTTTTATTACACGATGTTATTCCTTCACTGTGGAAGTCAATCGTGAACAACGTGAATCGTGTTAAGTACATATTTCATTAGAAAAATGGGTACCCGGCTGCAAGATTCGAACACCGGTGCATCGCTTGCTACGAATGCACTGGACGTCTTATCCTTTAGGTCACGACGACCATGTGTGTGTGTGTGTGTGTGTGGTGTGTGTGTGTGTGTGGTGTGTGTGTGTGTGTGGTGTGTGTGTGTGTTGGGGGGGGGGTGTTTGTAGTGTGTGTATGTGTATAGTACTATCGTAACACTGATGACACGAGCTAACCTTGATAGTGCATTTTCCTCGAAGGACTGGTCGCACCGCATCTTCATATAACAACAGCCGTAAGTTCTGTGACCCTTCTAGGTCTAAAGTGAAGCTCTCGTTCCATCTAGGCTGAGAGCTTCTGCATACTAACTTCGATTTTGCCTTGCGGAAGTAGTGTCCGTATGAATCGACCTCCACAACTATGTAATAGTCTGTAAGATGAAAAATAAACTTATTATTCTGTGTTTTATTGCATGAAGTGACTGACGGATGCGTAGATGTATTGTTCCAGTATTTAGATCAAGTCATCAATATAAGACTACAACCAAGCGTACCAAAAAACAAAACGCATTTTTTTTCCTAAAAAAAAAACTATTGCGTAAATTGATAAAACGCCTAAAATTATCGTATCGACTTGGCCACCGAGCAATGCGACTATAAACGAGCGACAACTTTTTGTCATGAAACGCGTACGTAACAACATGTTCAAGAATGACTTCCACGTTGAATAATAAAAATTGTGACAAAAATCAAACTTGACTATTGTAATTACTAAACAATTGAGACATACAACTAAATCTCAAAATGGGGAGGGGGGGTTTCATGTCTATCGGCTCCGGTCATCACTTAACACCAGATCACCCGTGACCTCGATCACCTGTATATATAATAAAATATATAGTTTTAGAAAATTTATTAGCATGTAGGGAGTAACGAAAGCTCGATCTGTATTACTTTTTTTTTTGGAACGAAGTTCCTTATGGGTCGATGCGGAGGGGTACCTTCACCGGGAAAAAACGTCCGTAACGTAAGATTTTTTTAGTAATGCACACAGTGTACGACTTAACTTTGTATTAACGTACAAAAAATAACATTTTTTTATCATTCATTGACCACGATCTCAGAGCGTTCGTTTGCGCAATACACTAACTCTTATGCGAAACCTCCAGTTTTCTTTTATTTATACCTCGAATAGAACTTAAAATAAATATTTTTATAATAAGGAACTTCGTTCCTATCCGGTGTCCCACGACACCACGCATCTTTTTTTTTATATTAAGACACCCGTCATCACAGGGCGTTTCTGTTTCCCCTAACATAGGTCAGTCTTTTTACATGTGGTTCGTATTTAGTTTTTAACTTGTATCCTATCCACTCCACTCTACTCCTTCTTTGGAAGATCCTAATTATGGCCTACTCTTGTTTATTATATCTTTATTAATATTTTATTACGTAATATTTATTATAATTAAATTATTGATATTTTATTATCTACTAACAATATTTCGTCTTATTCTAATAAACCCCACCTGTCTTATATATTTGATTATTAATTTATGTTCATTCTTACCATACCCTTATTTTCGCTTACTATTTTACTAACCTACGTTATCTATGTTACTTTACAGAACGTAATCACAACGCACCTGCCGCGGTGTCCAGCGGTGACGTCATGCCCCCTATATGTAACTGCAAATCGCCGAGCAGCAAGGAGTCGTCACGGCCGCTGCGCAGTAAATACGAGCCCATGTCCGTCTGTAGGTAGCTGCGGCACGCCGTCACCCAGGCTTGCAACTCGAGCATGGATATACTGTTAGAGCCCGCTGGTGGGGCTGAAGAAGCCTAAAATAATTAAATAATAATGTTTTATTTCTCACAAATGAAGCCCTTATAACTAAAGTAAACGGGAGGATATCCGGTCATCGTTCTCGTCGAACCCGTCGCTTGACACGAAGGGCTCGGCGAGTAAATTAACTCCCACTGCCACAGCCCACTGAGTTTCTCGCCGAATCTTCTCGGTGGGTCGCGTTTCTGATCAGGTGGTTGATTCAGCGAAGCACGGCTCTTGCTAGTGTTCGTGTTAGCAACAACGTCAGGTTTGAGTCCCATGAGCTCACTTACTCGCTCGGTTACGCTCACGTAGCCTCTCAAGACTATCAGCTTAGGTAGGTAAAGGGTGGATTTTATGCAAGTGCGTTATATAATAATCAGTTTTTAGCTAGTCACTGTTGATTAGTTAACGAACAAAATATATATACATATATATATGTAAGAACGGAATGAAGCGATATGGATGAATGACAGACATGGAGCATGACTGAGTGAGAGAGATAGATGTCGTGTTAGGAAGTAAGAAAGATGGCGAATGAATGCGAGACACCGAGTTTTATTTGATAAGCGACAGGAGAATAATTTCCGGTCGCGACGACGCTCAGACGCATTGTAAGCCGTTACTTATAATAAGACGAAATAAAGCATCGAGTTTTTGTGAAGTAATCGAGCGTTTCACTGGCCCACCCCGAATTTAAAATCCCACATATATATTTAGAGCATTAAAGAGTTTTAATGAAGGCAACAATTATTTTTTTTAATAATAATTTAAACATATACGAACCTGTAGGGCATGTATAGAGTCAATCCACTGCGTGCGCTCATATTCAGAGCTGAGGAAGAATATGTGTTGTCTCTGTAGGATGGCGGCCCCGGGAGCACGGGCCCCTACCCTGAACACCAGGTTGGGGGACGCTAGCACCAACTGCCCCTCCAGTTCTGCTAGTTTCTTGCGTTGTTTCTCCGCCGCGCCTCTACTTCCCAGTCTTATTTTCTAATAAAAAAATATTAACATAATTAATATGTAAAAAAAGTCTTGTTCCTTTCTTTAATTTAAATTATGTCACGCATGCGCTGTCGACATGGAACGTGCAGGAACATCCGCGCATGTGTTGTAAAATCTAAACGGCAGCCTTGACAGAGAAACAATATGACATTTCGTAAAATTTTAATAAAATTAATTTCTATTTAGATAACTACAAGATTATAAAGTAAACTTTAAATGTCGTTTCTTTGTTATTTCAGGTTAGTGTTAGTGTTATAGTGTAATAAACTATATAAGAAGCTTATTAATCTTATAAATATATAAGATTGATAAATGGTTATGAAATTGAAATGTTTTTATAATTTTGAGCACAATAAGTAATTATGGCTACCTTCCATTATATTTTTATTATTATAAAAAAACACTATGAACATATCAAAGTAGTAATGAAAACGATATTATAATATATTAGCGACGTTTGAGGTTTATTTGTTACGCAGTTTTATAACCGGCTACTTGTCTATTAGTGTATTTCTAACAACACTCATATCTTAAGTGTGTATTTTTTTTAAAGTAGTAGTTGTAACTGTAAGTAATATGAAACAAAAAAAAAACGGTGCGCGTGCATCTTGGTTCACGTGAATGAAGTGAAACTTCTTTTTCGATGTGTAGTATTGTGATTTTCTTCATTTTTCATCCTTAAATCAGATTACTCTTGTAATAGCGAATGCTGTGTATAAGTGATGCGACCTCTTCAACATTTATATTATATATATTTTAAATTATATATATATTTGAAATACTAAAATATAGGACGTTACTCGTTCCTAACGCCTGTAACAGGTATACTACCCGCATGGGTTCGAGTGCCAAGCATCTTTTTCTATTCCATTGTAGCGTTAAACGTTTAACGCAACCTTATTGGGAGTCGAATTAGAAGTTGCACTTCAAAAAACAAAAAAAAAAATGTTTTTTTTTTTTTTAATTAAATTACCTTGTCATCGGTGGCAGCCCGTTCTTCCGCGAGTATTTGGTCCCGTACAGTGGAGGCTTGCGACTTGAGCGCCACTATGTTAGCGGGCGAGGTCTCGCGGGCCTCCACCGCGCCGGCTCCCGCGCTGTCCTCGTCTACGACCACGATGTCGGGGAGCGGGATGAACCATTTCAACTCGAATGTGAACTTATCGCGGCCGGACGCCTGCGAAACAAAAACGATAGCCACGTAAAACGAAATTCTAAATTTAAAATTTTACCGAATGAGTCGTGCTGTCTGTACGTTTGGCACACGTCATGTCTCTTAGAGACAACTTACCAAAACTAATCCAAAAAAAGTATATGACAAAAATAAATAACGGTAAAATAAAGGTTCCTGACAGCACAGGACAGGGAGCATGGAGCAGAGAAGAATAAGAAAGGTTATTTCATTACACATTTAAACCTCAAGAAACAAAACTTTAAATTAACCAAACAAAATAATTCACGGAACTTCGCTACTCGCGTTCCCGCCAAAAAGTCCTTGTATTCAGATTTTCCTGCCACATCCATTTGAAAAAAAAGGACAGGAATATAATGTTTTATGATGAAGGTGGGTAGTAAACAAGCTCACAGCCCACCTGATACTAAGTAGCTACTGAAGCTCATGGAGATCACAGCGGGTATTTCGCCATCCACCTATTGCTTGATGTCTCACTTAATTGTATGATGTATGGATCGCGACAGAAATAAGGCTTGATACATCTACGTCATCTGTGCTTACAATACGCCCTACCAATAGTATTTAGGCAAATTTATAAGTTTTGGAAATTTGATCTTTGCCAGTCCTTCGTTGTGGAAGTCGTTGTCCAACACGCAGTAAGTACATATTCTCTAGCTGATCAGGGTGCTAATTTCACTAGCAATTAATCAGCTTTTTTAAATCCAATTAATATTTAAAACTGACCTTGTATTTGGCACATGCTATGACATCGTTGAACAGAAACAAATGTCTTAATTTTCTGTGACCATCTGACAGTTCGACAATAAATGAATTCTTGACCAGTCTTCTCTGCGCTCTATCTGCATTCTGTAAAAGTAAAGGGTATAGTTAAAACGATAAACGGTTATTATGAGTGCTTCATAAATGAATGGTCTCCTAGTTACTTACAGGGAACATGGATTTAGTCTGTATGATATTGAATTCGTCTAGGAAATGCTGTGTCATGTTCAGAGCATCCGTCAACATGGCATGATCAGGGTGACTTGCTGGCGTGTATTTTATAAGATCCTAAAACAATATTTTTTTTCAAATAGGTAAATACTTATGTTAATATATTAACTTAAAATAACATTCGCTTTTTTTATTCGATAAGATTTTATTTTGCTGTACATCTATTTGTCTCTAACATTATTGTTCCGCTTCTGAACGTCAAAATGTCAGCGAGCGACGTCCGCCATGACACCAATTCTCTTTCAGATCCAGCCGCCAAGAACGCATCAATTTTATATTTCTCTTAGATTAAGTCATTAATTTTTTATATACATATAAGTACAATATATATCTCAGACCAATAAATACAGTCCACGCTCAATTAACACAGCATTTGTGGTTCCGATATCGGGAAGCGAACCAGAGCCTCCTGGGTGAGAGCCAGGTATCCAGGTATCAGCTACTAGACCATATCGGAATGTCACTATACGTTGTAATTTACATTTACAGTGGACTGTAAATCTATAGGTCGCTGGTTCAAATCTGGCTCGAAGGACCATATGTTGCGTTGTGGTAATTAAGCGCGGACTGTATTTATTGTTTTTAGATATTTATTGTATTTTTATATGAAAAATTATAGACTTTATATAAGAGAAATATAAAATTGATGCGTTGGTTTTGGCGGCTGCATTTGAAAGAGAATTGGTGTCATGACGGACGTCGCTCGCTGACATTTTGACGTTTAGAAACTGAACATTATACAAATGGAAATATCATTAAAATTTTAGAAATATTATTTACTGGTGAAACGTGCTCGAAGGATCATCCTACATATTTCGGAAGCAGTGATGCGTCCCGAGGTTCGTGTAGTGCTCACGAATCCATTCACACGAATACTTATAGTATGCAATACGTACGTGTAGAACGAGCGCGTTTTTTTGCACCCTAGCAACGGGCTTGTGCAGCAGGTCGTCGAGCGACATCGGCTGCCCGTGACAGGAGATCTGCTTCGTGAGGTGCGCGAAGTTCTGTGACGTGGCGCAGCGTCGCCGCACCGCGTCCGTCGCTCGACCGTAGTTGTGCAGAAATGCACCGTACACGTTTATGTTTTCCGCCTGTATTTATTTAAGCAATATAACATTTGAACTAGTAAAATACGATAGAACTACTACTACTACTGCGTTGGCGTTATGACCCCGATCTTGGCCTCCGATCGTATGTGATCGGGGGTCTTGGTCTCGGGTCGATCATAGAACACGAGCTTCGATTTTTTCTACTTTGTATTAGTAGCCAAAAACATAATTATAGTAGACGAGAACAAGTTAACCGCGAATATAAAATCGTTATCAATGGTGATAATTTTCCGTCTTTTTTTATAGACTCTGTAGGCAGACGAGTGTACGGTCCGCCTGATGGTATGTGTTTACCGTCGCTTATGGATATCAGCAATGCCAGAGGCATAGCCAAGTCTGCCTGCCGCTAAGTACTCTCAGCACGCATCGTTTTTAAAAAGAACAAAGGCCATTCAATATGTTTACTGTGCCCTTTACAATTATTATGTTATGTACTCAACTCGGTAGTAATTAGCACTATCGTCCTGCATTTTCGAAGCCGCAAAGCTATCATGTTTTTGCCATTCCATGGAGTTTCCACTATATTTAATTACAAAGACTGCAGAGAAGCTGTCATAGAAATTTATTTTAGAACCAATAAGGCGGGAGCCTATAAAATAGCAATATAGGTTGTATAGCTTAGATTTGTAGTCGTAATAAAATAAAATTAGTCTGTATACAGTTTTTGTTAAAATTAATAGCTCCAAAAACTTATGTAAAATAATATGAAACTCACCATCTTCTTAAAATGGGTCCCTACAGATAGAGGCTCTTCCCAACTGGCCACAGCCGCTTTTAAGCCTTCAAGAAAACTTTTATGTAACTCATGAAGCTCTGCTATTTTGTAAAATATCGTATTAAATTCCTCTTCCGTTATAACTGGTTGTGACGTAGACAATGTCGCTTTTATAGCGTTCATGTACTGTAATCAAACATACAATTTAGATGTATTTTTTTTTTGGACAGTGTTACACAGTAAAGTGGCAGACATAAAAATTATAAACGAACTACCTTTTCCATGACGTAGAGACATTCCACATAAACAGTTTCGCTTTCAATAATACTTGTGATGATACAACGGTGCATCGTAAGACGTTCCGCTTCAGCATTGTTACTGATATTGGATTCCTGATAGAAATAAAATAGTAATAGTATTTAGTAGCATCGTGCGCGCGCACACACACACACAATCATACATTACATAACATGAAAATACAAAACCACGTAACATTTTAAAAAGGATTTAAACAAACGTTGTTAAACAAAAGGCACATAAAGGGTTTGTTTTGAAACACAATTCGGATCTAAAATCATTTTGTAAACGATAAAACCAGCGCGACTTTACGAACCTATTTCATTTATCGGCCACGCAAGAGTCATGAGGCTCCTGATATTTTTTGTTAGCGCTGTGCTTGCGGGAATATGTAAATGTGAATCAGATAGTAAGTAATAAAAACTAGTATCGTAAAATTTCTTATAGTCATGATTGAATGTTCTAAATGATCATTTTGAATTTTAGGTTTGGAAGTCAACGACATCGAAGCAAGTCCATTTTACGATACCATAATTTTTAGTGACATAGCAGACATAATGAATGAATTAGAAAATAACGTGGTAAGTACCTTCTACGGCCTTACATTTATAAACGTCTGTGGTATCTGTAAAGTATTAAGATAAATATACATTCTATCTTTCAGAATGTACCAGCGGATGTTAGCAGAGATAATGAGAGTGAAGGAGACGATAACATTGAGAACTTACTCTCCGAATATTACAAATACTTAGAAAGAGCTCATAAACAACAAAGGGCATACGAAAATTACAAATCTAAAAATGAAATAGCATTTGTTCCTCAACAAAGACAAGTAAAAGCAAAAGCTTCAGTCAAATCTGGCGCTTACAGTTCTAATTATGACCACCCGAAGTACTACAGACACCCTTATTCACAGCACGGGTCTTTCAGTTTATTTTGGCCGTCCAACCAAAATGGTAATTACGTACCGAATCTTCAACGCATATCAAAATCAGATGTATCTGCATACCACGATTACGGAATGCAAAACAAAAAGTCACCGTCAAACGAGTTCAAACCGATTTATGACTGGATACAATCTCAATGTTACTGCAAAATGAATAAAGTTCCATGCGAGTGTGATTGCAAACATTGTCTAAATCCTATACAATATGTTCCTGGAATGGGCCTTAGTAACGAAAAAACTAATACAGTTATTTCCAGTAAATTGTATGGAAAGAGTAATAAAGACGAAACTGCAAATGTATTCAAAGATGCTATTAATCTCAAAATAAAAGTCACCTTGTCGTTACAGAACTTGTCACAAATTTTATATAATAGAAATAGTACTAAACAGTTACAGGACGAATCTTCGGAAAGCGGCAAGATAAGCATTCCATTAACTTATTTAGATTTTCCAATGCCTTTGAATATGTTTGCTAATCAGAAAAATATGGATTCCGGTGCATCGCATAAAATCACAGTTCACAAAAAGAAAAAATCCCGATTTAATAATAATAAAAAGCACAAGAAGAAAATGATAACGGTACACAAAATTTTAATACAACCACATCAATTATTTGACGATCATAAAATAGAAAATGAAAATGTAACTGAGAGGAAAATTGAAAGTACACAAAACATTACTGAAAAAAATTATTTCATAGCAGACAAAATGCCCAATAATACAAAAATGCATACGGATGAAAGTATTTCTTTGCTGATAAATATAACTAACAACGAAGATGAGAATGCAACAGAAGTGACACATGCAATTCCAAACAGCATCGAGACTGAAAATACCGTTAAGATTACCAACATAAACAACAGTACACCAAAACCTTCGACCACGCGTCTAAAACGAAGTTTACTGTTAAGCAACTCAACAACAGCAGATTTAATATTATCAAATAATCAAACAATAAATGAAATGAAAGCAGTTAAGGAAAATAATAACGCGACTTCAATAAAACTTGATAAAAAGATTTTTAAACATAAAAAAGCCGATAAATGGGCATTTGTCGATGAGGAACTGTTACATTGGCCCGACAACCAAAAGAAATCGACAGAAAATAATACTAGAGATCTAACGGCTATAATTTTAGAAAGGGAGAAAAATAAAACAAGAATTAGTATAAGCAAAGACACTATAAGACGTAATCACACAAAAGCATTAGAACAAGCTATATTTGGCGAAGTCGACTGGAACGATATCGATATTGTAGCTCCAGCATTTCTATCGTTCGTAGGAAAATATTTAAGCGGTGCATTAACATTCTGTTCTACAAAAATATGTCATTCAATGAAATGTGGAAATAAAATTTGTTTTCATAGGATTTGCAAACCAGAAGAAAGATTAAATAACAAAGGTCATTGTGTAGGATCGAATAGTACAGGTACGAGTATGTGCTATTTTTAAGTATCAATTATTAAACGATCAGCAACGAATGATAATGCATATTTATTTTCACAGATAGCATCACGTCACTGGAATCGATTATGGATTTACCTTCAAATATTGGTTTTGAAATAGTGGACATTTTGCAAGATAGAATGTTAGGAAAACTATTTGGAAAAGCAACATTATGCATAGCGAAAAAATGCATAACATTCTGGACTGCTAAAAAAATATTCATAAAATTTAAATGTTTAAACAAAGAACTTGATTCCGCGAGCCATTGTAAAAAACAAAGCAACTGAACGATATGTGATAAGGTGCGGGTTTACAAAATAAATCGACAAGCATAAACATTCGAAACAGCTTTGTTTAAAATTCTAAATGCCTTTACTAAGCTCTGATAAGGAATGTGTTTGTAATGTTCTTCATCGCAACTTGATTCCAAATTCCCTTTAAAAATGATGATTGTTAATTTTTTTTTCTTTTCCCTTTATTTATTACTTCAAATTTCAAGTACGAAACTAAAACATACAGTAAGTTTTATTTTATATCACTAGTGATCAATTATTTCGAATAATTGTTTTTTTTTTCTCAAGAATGTTCAAGAATATTTCTACAACCCTTGGAGTAAAATCAATGACAATACGAAAATTTTGAACTTCAAAAATAATGGAGAACTGACCGAAAGACACCTAAGAAAGGACCATGTTGTAAATCTAAGAAATAAAGTGATTACTCCATTCCGTGATGTTATAAAAGAAAATTATACAAGTAAATGGAACGCTACCAGAATAATACACAAAGTTCGTGATTTTATGAAATCTACATACACTGAACTAAAACCTGCTGCACAAAAAATTTTGACTTATTGTGATGAATCAATGCAAACGTGTAGATTTTTAGTGTGTCCAAATGTTAAAAAGTCTTGTATTGTGTGTGAAGTTAACGTTAATAGCGGTTCAGACTCTAATTCTACTGTATGTATAAAATATTTTACCGGTTTTCTAATAACTCAAAAAGTTGAAGCATTGAGTAATGGTGCACTTGAATTTCGTATACTTTAAACGAAATAAATTTTATTAAATATAATTGCTATTTAATTGTTTAAAAAAAATCTCCTCATAACATTTCTTCACTACTATTATTTCGACATTCAGTTCCCCATTAATAAAACTAACTACATCACAAATATAAAATATCCATAAGCGGTTTGCACCGAAAGCTCGTTAGGTAAACATTCCCGAGAAAAGCTTATCTCCAGACAGATAGGACACAAGGCGGAGACGCTCATATAAAAGGTGAGGTGGAACTCTGCAAACATTTATTCCCGTTAAGTTCTCGTGGCATTCATACCTGCACCGCAAGATGATCGGTAATAAACTCTTGGGAGTTCTCTTGTTGTGCTTAGTGCACGATTGTCTAAGCAAACCGACGACTGAACGTAAGTTACATTCTTTAAACCTTTCTAAAGCATTTTGCACAAAATTTATCACTAATCCATCTAACATCGCTTGCAGATGACCCGTTTCGGGGTCGTGGGATCGGGTCGACTATATGGGGATGGATAACTTACCCGTTCACATGGTGGAGTTCAGGTGAACCGGAATTAGCTCCGGGTAGCGATCAATTACTCGCTATAGGACCAGACAACATTATAGAAATCGGTAAACATAACGTTACAATATGGTGCAATGATCAAACTTGCACAACTATGAAATGCGACAGGATCAGTTGCAGAAACGTTACCTGTAATATTTATGACACCGACATTACCGGAGAGTGTAGAGAATACAATACAATAACGCCCGCAGATACGTCGAGACCTACAGAGCTTAACACTAAGCCAGAAAACGATCTGTCAACGTTGAAGCCTACAACAACAATAATAATATCGACCCTACAAACATCGCCTGGGCCAATTGCTAGTGGACTTGAAGAAGTTAATTCCACGGTCGAAGAACGACCCTTAGAATTGGAAGCTGTTTTATCGTCTACAGTTATGGGAACCGATAATTTGGGCAGTAAAGATTAACAGCGCTGCAACTGATCAAGTAAGTAAACATATTTTTTCTTGCTTGGGGCTTTATTTATTTCAGGCCAATTTAACAAGAACTAACACTATCCTCATAAAATTTTATTTGTTTATTAGTAAGATATCATAACATGAACTATTGTATTTATGGCTTTTTTTATTACTTACTGCTTGGAACCTAGTTAAGGTAGCTTCACAGACCGTGTAGGCGAGCTAACGGAGCTAACAAAAAAGGGGCTATGGATGTGAATAATTGAATCTTATATTATTATTATTTTTAGATTCCAAAATTTCTTTATCGAGATCTTTATTTTTCAATCGAATGGATACAATGATTTATAACTATCTCAACGGACTACTGGAAGACTACGCAACAGAACTTATGAACAGACTGATTGACAATTTGAAATTAGAAGCAACATGTATAGCTGGAGAATGTTACTACAGAAACTGCGATGGAAGAGATTGCAAAATTCAGTACTGCAAGTACAAATTGCTGACAAACGACCATGAATGTTATTCAAATAAGTCAGACCTCTTCAAATTGGACCTAATCACAAATAACATATTTCATATTAATAATGATATAAATACCGAAAATAATGAAATAGAACTTTTCAATAAAATTCGGAATAAATAATGAATGTTTATGATTAATATAAAGTTTTCGCGTTTATCATTCAATTAAACTAATTTTAATTTTATCGTATAGCTTAAAATCAGATATTTAATAATTATGTAACTTACTAAAACAATAAATGAATTAACTGAAACACCGCGTATTTTGCTTTATTTCAAGGAAAAAAAACCCTTGTCACAAACAAACAATGTAATATTGAAATAAATGAATCAGCGTCTATGAGATACGAATAAGACATAAATATAATTTAAATAAGGTATCACCGCTTAACCATAGATAATAAATATTGTCAAACGCAACAAAACTTACCTGGGTTTGTAATTTCCTTAATGATGGAGGTGTTGCATTGGTTTCATTATCAGATGATATCGTTCTGAGTAGAAGAGGAGTATCACTTGAATCAGCCATATCTGTCACTCCCTCAGACATTTCTGCAGCATCAGCTGCTTGCCTTAAGGAGCAAATGATTTTAATTTAGTAAAACACGAATTCACCCTGTTTTCTAATTGAAATGAATCGAAACAAGCCGTCTCAAAATTCCAACATAAATGGATTTTTATACTGCGATTGTATGTATCTATTCCTTATCCCTTTGACTGCCATGTAGGTCACCGGTGCCCTACGTGGCGCTCCGAAGTAATTATGTCGATTTCTGTTACTTATTATTATATACCACATTAACTTTTATTACTACGATCAAAGCTACTAATCTTGACAGTATAATATATTAGGGTATATTTCTGGTAAAAGTGTCGTCGCAAGAGGGTTACAAGAGAGTAAGTCGTCGTGGCCTAAAGGAGAAGACGTTCGGTGCATTCGTATTTAGCGATGCATCGGAGTTCGAATCCCACAGGCGGGTACCGATTTTTCTCAATAAATGTTCACAATTGACTTAATATAAGGAATAACATCGTGTAATAAAAATTAAACCTGCAAAATTATAAGCCTAATTACTGGTGGTACTCTTGTGAGTCAGCACGGGTAGGTACCACCACCGCCTATTTCTGTCGTGAAGCAGTATGTAATGCGTTTCGGTTTGACGGGTGGGGAAGCCGTTGTAACTATACTGAGACCTTACAACTGTATGTATGTCTATGGGCTTCAGTAACCACTTAACACCAGGTGGGCTGTGAGCTCGTCCACCCATGTAAGCAATAAAAAAAATAAAAAAGTCGGTTCAAAGAATAGGACACTTACTGTATAAAATAATGTATGTTAACGTAGTTGGGTGCGATGGTGCAGGTCGGTGAGTCGAGGCGCGGCGCGGGCGGCGCGGACGGCGTCGGCTGCGAGCTCGGTCCTTCCTCCGCACTCGACCCGGTGCCGCCTGCCCGACAAAAAATACTATGACTATTATAAAACTGTCGTAGTACTTAGGACTTATCTTTTTTTCTTTTTCTCCTACCTATTCTAGTAACCTCGAGGGGTTATTCTAGGTCGCGGGGCTTAAACCTGACGTTGTTGCTAACAAGAGCCCTAACAAGAGCCGTGCTTCGCAGATTCTACCATCGGATCGGAAACGCGACCCACTGAGAAGATCCGGCGAGAAACTCGCCGAGCCCTTCGTCGTAAGCGACGGGTTCGACGAGAACGATGACCGGAAGTACTGACTACGCCCGACGTTGCTTGACTTCGTTGATCGGACGAGAACCGGCGTTTTCAACGTTGGCCTTAAGCAGGCGATTGAAAATGCATTTCTATATAACACAATCTAAGATAATCATAATGCGATTCAGAACAGTAATACCGCCATTTATCGATTTTTTAACCAAGAGACTAAGAGGTAAAACAAAAAAAATCGATTTCGACCCAGTAGTTTATGCGTGATGCAGGTCCAACGGTAGTTTTGTGATTTAATTTATACTATTTATTGTTGTAGTATTCATTTATTGTTACTTGTTGACATTTGAAGAACTTACATTGCATATTTTGCTAAGTAGGTAATCATGCAGCAATAAACTATGTACGGCAATAACATATTACTGTTTTAGTTCTAGATCTTAACCCAAAAACTACTGGACGTTTCCTCGGGGTAAAATCTTGTGGTCTTAAAACCCCTATTTAAACCAATACACGGTGAGCTCCTACTTGGTGTGAATTTATATTATGTTTTATTTTTATTTTCAAATTTAATGTGAATGGAGCCGTGCCATGGAATTGTTACTTCAAAAATGAAATTCGACAAAATCTATTAATTAAATATATATAACAATATATTGGGGAAGTGCAAGGGTTATTTAACATACAGGTATTCTCTCTCTCTCTCTCTCTCTCATTTACTAGCTATTCACCCTCATGGTGGTGGTGTTAGCTTTATATACAAAAGTATTACGTGTATGGAAGTGTTTTAAAAATCAGATCAATCAATAAATCTTTTTAGTTCGTTTACCAGAATGAATAAAATTAATTTAATTGACCTGCTTGTATGTACACGTATTCTCCATCGTTGGCGTCGGTGGGCACTTGATCGTAATATGGTTCATCTTCAGCAATGGGGACGGATGCGGGTATACTTTCCAAGGATAGCGGGGCGGATTTGTCCGCATCCGTTCCTTCGGGCAAATCAGGAGTCGTCGATGTCACCTCTTCGTCGATAGACCTCGGGGTTGCGGCGCCACCAGAACGTTTACGTTCCGATGATAATGAATTGATTGATTCATAACTTTTTACCTTAAAATAAAAATAAAAATGAGTCAGAATATTTTGCAATATACTAATTAATTTATAATTTAGATTAATCGAAAAACATGGTTATATATTTAAAGTAAATGTGCATATATTATTTCTTCTCGAAAATGGCCTCGGAATGTAATTAAGTATATAATCATATTATAATCGAGCACGATTTAGGCAGTTAGTGTTAGCCAGCGGTTTTGCTGTGCCCCTGACATTGCTGACGTCCATGAGTGACGGATACCACCAACACGTGGGTCGTATGTTGGTCTGCTTACATGGACAATAAATAAAAAACAGGAATAAATTTAAAAGTACATATGGGATATAAATTTGCATTCCAAATTATACCCTACTAATTATCGTTACAGTTGTATAATATTCCATATTATGTCACCTCGACTAGTTTTAGCTTGAAGGTAAATGTTAAAATATCGCGAAAGTGTCATAAATCGACCGTGAACAAGCCGAATGTATCGATTATTCACGGGCATTTAGTTCTTTTACAGAGTATCTAGTATATTGAGAATACTTTTCTCATCATAGTGAAATGAGAAATGAAAACACCTAAAGTTCTGTGGAACAAAAAAAATTTAGTTATACGACATTGACGTATTGGATGTTGAAAGGTAGTTGTAGGAGAAAAAATAATTTTACCCTTTCGCTAATTGATGGTGTCGATGCTCGACTTGCAATAGACTCCCGGGATTCCGCGTTGCGTATTTTCCGGCCGAGTGATGAGGGCGGACTGTCGTCAACCCCAGCAGACTCTGGCAGTGAAACTCCACGTTTGCTGAACACTTTCGGTGGAGGTCTATTAAATAAAATTTATTAGTTTCCTTTACCGTTTCCTTATTGGTATATGTAGAATAGGATTAAATTTACAAATAAAAGTATAAGTAAAATAAAAATAAATTTGATTAAAGTGGAACCATTTCATATTGATGTTCTTCATTTTGTTCTTTATCTAGCACACGTGCCAGCAAACAACGTTGTAACAGTTTTACGAGTCACGGATTGCCTGACGTCAACCCTTCATGGGATAGCAAATCGGGGCAAATCAAGATAAGGAGTTAGCGGGAGGATTGGGTTCAAATAGTATAAGCTAAAAAGATCACGATTGTTGGAAATGGAGAAAATATTGGTTAATCGAGAGCGCCAAGGTCACATACAATAATGATTTAATTAATAGTTGGACAGACTATTAAACTAGTCTATTATCATATAAGATTTAGTCAGCTACGCAATTGTTTGTATAAACTTGTGCATTTCATTGATAATTTTGATAATTAATACGGCTTACAAAGCGTGGATGATATTGTTGATCAAATTCACTCTGGTATCTAGCTCAAAAAATTATGACTTTCGTTTAAATCTTATTATATTAATCAATCGATGATGTTGCATGTCGCAAAGCCGTAATTTCTAAATTACGGAATAGCTACAAAAATCTCTTGAATTCAGGTATACTTTTACGCAAAAAAAAAAAAAAGAATTAGTATGCTTTATTAATACGAAATAAAACTGCCATTGTGGTTTGGGTTTCTCGTGATGAGTCAGCAAGTGAGTCAGGATATATTTTTATTCATAGATAACGAATTGACGTTTCTCACTAAAGGCACACTTGAATGGTTCAAGCCTGGTTTCCTTATGTACCCAGGTACAAAGAATAAATTAAAACACGACATAGTTTATATTGAATTGGCAATTTTTTAATCATAAAACTATAAATTGGATTACTATCTATTATCAAAAGATAATATTTATCAGTTAATGAATAAACGCCGATTGAAATACATGAAAATTGTCCAAAATACAAATATACTATTATGAATTATTGATATAAATAAAATTTGAATGCTAATAGAAAATAAATGTACTTCAGATCAGTTAGAAAATTTAATTATTTTTGTAATAATCCTGCTAAACTTTTAAGGAAACAAAAGTGATAATTTTGACATATTGATATAAAAACTTTAAAAGTCTGTGGCATTGCCTCATCATAAACTGCATTCGGAACCATACAAAACATAAAAGTAAATAGATGTGGTCAATTTTGTAGTTTGCCCAACCTAAAAGTTAATCGCATACTTGTATGACGCATCACGCAGTAAACTTCACGTTGGAACAGCGTATACTTTTTAAACCAGAATGCGTTAATGCTTCGCGGCAGAAATAGGCACAGTAATGTGAGCTTAAAATTCGACTTACTAGATTATATATATATGTGTATGTATATGTATTTGTGTATATATATATATTTCAATCTTTAGGTACACCGCCTGTAATTTGTTTCCTAAAGTGATTTTTGTCCACTTGATGGCCTGGAAGAGATCGCTTTTAGCGATAAGACCGCCCTTTGTACTTTTTTGTATTTAAAGTTTTGCATATTTGCTTTGTGTACAATAAAGCAAACCTATAGGGTGTATCCCACTGGTATACATTTCATTGTCGTCATTGTTATCACTTACTACTTTTAGTAGTATACAGCGGCTAACCGGCACTGGTATAGCTGATGTAAATGAGCAACTATGACTGCGTACCATTAGGTAGGCTGTATGGACGTCTATTTACAATAGCTATCTAATATATAAAATTCTCGTGTCACAATGTTCGTTCCCATACTCCTCCGAAACCGCTTGACCGATTCTCATGAATTTTTTTATGCATATTCAGTAAGCCTGAGAATCGGCTACTATCTATTTTTCATACCCCTAAGTGATTAGGGTTGTCCACCCCTAACATATTTTTTGTTATAATGAGGTATTATGTGGTTGAATGAGGTTTTGTTATTTTTATTATATATTCCCTCATCGTTCACAGCACTACATACCTCTTTCACTCATTTACCACATCCTTACACACTTACAATAAGTTAGTTTTTTTTTCTACACTAGAAATTCCCTAGAAATCTTATATATGGCAAAACAATGTTTGCCGGGTCAGCTAGTAAATAAATAAAATTATATACGTAGTACTGATTTCAATACTGCTTTCCTTTTTTTTACTATATCGACAAAACACTTACTTAGGTGGTACTTTTTTCTTGGCGACAGAAACAGGATCTACGGGACTACTCTCTGAAGACTGGGGCGATTCTTCCGATTTCTTAGATGCATTTTCTGCTAATTTCAGACCATTTACTTCGATGACGGTTACGAAATCACCAGTTTGTGACGTTGGACGGTTTTTACTTTGACTATGACTTGTTTGATCTACAGCTACTGTAATGTATTATAATAGGTTTGTTAACCAGTACTTTGCAATTTAAATTTATCTATTAATTATTTAAGTTTAACTATCTTTGTTAATATTTCACCAATAGATACTGTCCAACAGTCAACAAATGGACGTATGTAGTTTAGCAGTAAGGCTTCAATCCACAATAATACCAAAAATAACGTTTATACAAATACAAGATCAATATACAAATCGATATTGAGACGTATTTGAATGTAATTAATTACTTAAAAACACTAACACTTATGAAATGAGAAATGAGTGACTGTTACAGAAAATAACTGCGTGAATCGACAGTGATACTGACCGTTGCGTGACCGAGCATCCATTTTTTGTTCACTGTCGATAAACAATAGATTATAGTGGTTGAATCGCTAATGCAGCAACTGGATATCGACAATTAACAAGACAGTATAAACGATAGACTGTTATCATTTAATCAATAAACACAATTATTTTATGTAACAACCACCCATCGCTACTCTGAATTTGTAAAGTATATAGTGAAATGTAATTTAACGTGGATACCTTTCTGCTAAACTTTGATTAATATTTCTAATCTAAAAAATCTTACCTTTGTCTTGATTATTTTCAGTTCTGTGTACAATCTCACTATTACATCGTCGACGAGCCGCTTCGGTTGCTACGAGGTTTGACGATAGTTCATTAATGCACTGATTGACTGAACTTCTCTCAGCGATGTGCATTTGTTTATTTCTAAGCTGCACCTCCTCACAAATGACTTCCTCAATAGAATTGTCATTATTACTATTTAAGCTCAAATCGCTTTTTTTCAATAACGAATCAGTTTTTGAAACCTGAAGACAAATTAACGCGTTTCAATGAGTCGCTTGCGCCATAACGATTCGAAGCGTTGCGCTTGATAGCGCCAACTTAACATTAATAAGACAAAACGCTATCAATTTAACTTTGATTAGATGTATGAAACCATGACTTAATAATTACTCACGTATACTCACACTCATGACACACATGTCACAGACGCAAGTTGTGATTAAAACTTTTTCGTTACGAGATTTATAACGTGTGCGTGTCATGAAATTTTACTTATTGCGTAGATAAGCTATAAGTGAAGGGAGTTGGAATATCATCAGTCGATTTTTTTTAACGTTATTGAAATCAGGAGAGTTTAATTTTGATCATAACATACAATATGCACTCTATCAAATGAAACTAAGTACACTACAGCATAATAATGATTTGGAACCTCTGGGTATATAGAAAATTTGATTAGTGTCGTATTTATGAATATGTGTCCCTTGAAAAGTGCTCTGAAGTTTGTATGATATTATCTTTTTTATTTGTTCCTGAAAGAAGTGAATGAGCTCACGGACGACTTGGTCGTAGGTGACTACCAGGAGATACAGACATCAAAACGTAAATGTCGCCCGCCTAAGATTTGAGTTCTATGAGTTAATTAAGTAGTATAATTATTATTGCATTTCTGCGGGTTTGATTTTAATTGCATGGTGTTATTATTTCTTTATCGTTCAAGTCACTCGTGAACATGAGTTAAGTATGTATTACATTAGAAGTGTTGGTACCCGTCTATGGAGTTTGAACATCAGCATAATCGCATCGTGTGATATGAGTACACTGAACATCTTATCCCTTAGGCTGCGATGACTTTATATTAATCATTTTACACAAGGTTCAGATATCCTTACTACCTTAAACCACTGTATTTGTTCAACGATTTCTCTAATTTGAATTTTTTGTCTCAAGAAGCCCGTCTCAGTGCATGCGCTTCTTTAAAAATTACACTTTGTTAGTCACTGAGCTAGGTATAAAATAACAGTTACTACAATTACTCAAAGCAATTAGAATGGCTGAGCACAACAGTTGTTTTCACACGCTTCACAAAGCAAGCAGCTTGGTCAACAATACATATTAATTGATTAACAGTAAGGTGCTGCTTACATTATCATAATTTAAATATTGATAAATCATTCATGAATTAATGCATGACACAATGTAGGTTTTATAACATGTCTATTAATTTGGGAATAGATTTTTTTTTAAATATATTATACTTTAGTATTGGGTTTCAAAATGTTATTTTTTATTGACATTGTAGACAGTGGCCCACTTGATGATATGTGTTCGTCATCCCTCATGAAAATCTCCAATGAGAAAGGCAAAACTATACTGTATGATATTGCAAATTTTCAATGAATGTTAATATTAAGAATGATTTATTTTATGTAACAAAAAACAACTGCCTTTACACAAATATGGTTTATTTCTTTGCTGAACGTTTGCAAAGACACATTGTTTTTGTTTAGCAGTATGCAATTTTAACGCAGTCTGATTTTTTGTTCAATTTCTTAATTTATTTGATTTTAAATACTATATATTAATAGAACCAATAGTATTATACATACTATATAGAATTACATAATAGAATTTACTACATTATAGTATTGTGACTTTTTTAATTTTTTTAAGATATTAGGATAAAATAATATACTCAATGTTACTACCACAACAGAGATAAACCTGAAGATACTAACATGTATTGAAATCCATTAGAAGGCTTCACAATGCCAAAGAGTAAGAGATACCACATAAAGACATGAATATAAATAATAAATAATCACAAACAAATTAACTGCAGTGATCTGCCCCAAAACTAGGACTCTGTGTACATAAATATTCTAAAAATCATTACTAATCAGGTAAAAACAACCTCTTGAACATTCAAAGTGGTGAGTTTCATTAAAAATATAATACCTACCTATGACAAAAGTAGGTTAATCAACACTTCCTAATTATTATTGACTATTTGGGAGTAAACAAAACTATAATTATTATGTGAAATTAGTATTAATTGAAATGATTCATGTGTGTTGTTATACTTTAAGTATGACATAGTTAAGTTGTCAAGTATTTTCAATTATTCTGTATATTTTAGTTCTTTTGTACATATTTTGACTTGGTCAATAAAATCCCATACATTAAATCCTTAATTATACTTCTAAAAAGTAACTATTGGTAGTGTTTGTTCTTTAAATTGAATATTTGACCACTTTTTCAAAAAAATTCAAAAAACTTTTACTGTTTAATTTATAATAAATCTTATGCAATATATTAAAATGAAAATAAAAATCAGAGTAGTCATGCTAGCTGTGATAATTGAGGTCAAAATTTGAATAAAACAAGCAATGTTATTTACTGAGCTTGACCCAAGCAATTCTCTATTTTATTATTACATAAGAAGGCATCTTACATTTATGATTTAACGATTCACTATTTATTTCATGTTCTTGTATAAATTTTGGTAAATAATTTAGGAAAATTTTGTGGTGTTGATACAATAGTGATTAATTGAGTACTTAATTCAATGCAATAAAGAAAGCATTACGAATTACTAAACAAAAACATTTTTTTTTAAAAGTCTGCTTTGATGATCCTTAAAATATCACCTATTAATTACCTGCTTTATTTCGGAAACCTTATCATCGAGTTCGTTCACGTCAGACCCCGAGGGCGGAGTCGTTTTGTTATCCTGTGATGCAGCCTTATGTTTCTCGACATCTGATAAAAGTGTCTCTAAGTATTCAACGTAAAATTCTTCTTTTTCTAATTCCTCCCTTAAAATAGCAACTTTCTGTTTGTGTTTAGCTAGATTAGCCCTGACATCTTCCTCCCAGGCCGCTGGCAAAGCGCTTTCTGGAAAACGTTGGACCCAAACACGTTGAAAATCCCCGTATACACTCATCTCTCACAAAACGTTTTCATGACAACATAGCATTATGAAAAAAATATAACTTTAACAATCTTATTTTCAGTATAAAAATATCTACAAAACTTCGTAATCGCAACACTAAATCCACAAATCACCACAGAGTACTATACATTTTCAGACACCATAGATTAAACATAATAGGTGACAGAGACATTGACACCGTAAACTGTTTTTATTTAATGGAGATCAGATAAATACATTTAACTGATTAATTAATCAATCTTATAGATATTTTGATCTAGTCTCAAGAGCTTTCGTGAGTGTGCTAACGAGCAGCTTCCCCTTATCTGTTAGATTTTCTTCGAAGACCATTGGCCTTAACTAAGCCTTAATTTATTTATTAGATGTTCATTATTGGCAGTTTACAAAAAAATACAATGTTAAGAGAATTGGGTACTGTCTAAGCCGTTACGTTTTTAGGCAGAAACAAGAGAAATGTTGTGACCCACCCGTTTTAGACTGATAAGTTTACGCATTTCGTCATACACTTAATTTGGGAGCTAACTTAAGTTAACAGTTGTTCTGATTCAATTTTTTTTTAATTTAATTTCATTCTATAAATACAACAACGCTTTCATTTCACGTATCATTAAGCATTTTAATGTGATATCTAAAAAAAGTATATTCCCTTTGCCTGTCTCATGGCTGCTAAAGAGAAAAAAGTACTTTATTAAAATAAATTATTTTTATTTTTCAAAATTGTAAATAATGTGTTTAAGCGTATTTACAAAAAAGCAATTTAATAATGAAATCTAAATTAATTTAAATCTCACATTTATCTAAATCAGTTTACCCAAATAGGTTTACAGGTGACTACTTGGTAACGCCTCAAGAATGGATAAAAAATATGTTAAAACTATCTTGGAAGGATTAAAATCCTCAACATCTAAGCGTGTTCAGGAGTCACTTTTAAAAATTAGAAGCAAAATAATCGTAACTGAGGCTGGAGTGAAGCTTTTTAGGGAGTGTCGAGGCTTAGAATTAATATTGCCCTATTTACGGAAACCCAATGAAAGGTTTCTTGACATAACGCTCAGCATACTTGGTAATTGTTGTCTAGAAGAAGAAAGTAGCTTGGCCGTAAGTTATAATATTAGTATGAAAATTATTGATATATTTCATGATCAATTTTTAAGTAATTTTCTTAAATTTTTACAGGTTGGGAAACTCAACATCTTTGGACCGTTAACATTAATTTTAAAAACTGTATGTAAGGACAGTATTGTAGGTAGAGCCTGTCGTACAATAGGTAATTTAGCACAGAGAAGTAGTAATGCTGAAGGCTTCCATAACCATGGTGTTGTCTCGGCATTGGTCACGTTAATTGAAAATGGAGATAAAAGTACATCTTGTGCTACTAAAACGATGGCTGTTCGTGCAATGAGGTACAAAATTATCTCTCTTCATTTAATTCAGTTATCGTCTATGAATATTTAGTACAGAATATGTTTGAGAGTAGACTATTTTAACCATACCAGAGAATTTCTCTTAAGTACAAATCATCTTCTCGCATTAAAACTTTATAATCTCAAAACTTACTAAATTTACAGGAGAGTATTTTAAAGGTTCAACATGTAATATTTTTAATATTAATCATATTTGCAACATTTATTTTTTATCAGTTAAATTATCTGTCTTGTAAAGTAAGATAAAATTATGTATTAATTTTGTTAATAGTAGACAAAACATAGGTAAACAAAAAAAACTAAACTTATGCTCTTTTGACAGTATTTATGAGACAAATACTGGTGATACCAAATGTTTACACATATTAACTCAATTTTGAATATTTTTGGAAATTGTACACTTTTAATGTGAAAAGGCAAAATAGCAATATGAAATAAAAGCAAAACTCTTCCTTAAGTCATTATTATTATTAAAAACAAATGATTTCAGACATTTGTGGATGGTAACTGATAAGAGAGATGAAATGCTTAGTTTGAATGCTGTGCGCTGTATAGCCATATTATTGACAGTGGAATGTGAATCAGCTGGTATTATCAAATCATCTAGTTCTTCTAAGGAAACAGATGGATTGAGAAAGAGCCAAGAAGAATTAGTGATTGGAATTTTAAAGTGTATTGGCTTTTTCACAACTCATCCTACACTGCAATGTGCAGAACAGGTAAAAAGAAAAAAAATACTACATTCATTATCCAGACATTTGTTGTGTGATCTTTATACAGTGTGCCCCACAAAGTATATTATGTCAAGCTGAATTGTGGTTATAATATCACCATGTAGATCATGTTAAAAAGATTCTGAATTCTTTTCTGTGTGTACTCATGACCTATTTATTACTTACAGATACAAGGGGACGGAAGAGGGTATCAATGCCTTACTGCTTTAACAAACTCATATGAGTCGTTAGCTTTAAAAAGCCTCATAAACTTGTGTTACTTGTCCTCATGCAGACCTTTACTGGGCACGGCAGGATTAGTAGAATGCCTTGTGGGAATTTTGCAGAAGGGCTCTGGTAAATATAAATTTACAATAACATGGAACTATTCTAACATTCAATTAAATTAAATATCATTTAATTGTTCCACAAATAACTGTTACTTAACGACTCACTGCTTTTTCCATATTTAATTCATTACATGTACATTTTTCAACCCTATTTTAGATGTGTCACAGTGGCCTAAAGGTGCGTCACGTGCTCTTGCTCATTTAAGTGGAGAGTCGGTGAATCGATCTCGTTTGAGGCGTTGTGGTGGACTTCCACTGCTGTTGACAGCTGCTAGAGTTGATCCCAGTTGCATGCATGCACTGGTCCAATACGTTTTTGATGATATGTGTAAGTGTGAAGTAAATTTTATTTAATCTTTTTAAATTAAGTAATCTCATGAATTATCATTTTCTAGCATTCCAAATATTATTAAATGAAGGCCTTATTAACGTTTTAACTGATGAACTAACTAATTATTTAAGTACAATGAAATATGAACATACTTATGAACAGCACAGTGAAATCTTAAATGAAACAAGTGAAAAAAAAAATCCAAACAAAACTAAAAGAGTTGAAGATACTAGTGCTGAAACGTTAAATTCTACTGAAGGAAAAAATACCTTATTTACTCGACGAAAAGCAATAACTGATAAAAGTGAAGATGAATTAAAAGTAGTCATCGAAAGAGATAATATGATAGTAGGATTTGTTGATGCTGTTGAAAGTGATGCTACAGACAGTCAAAGTGAAGATGAATCGTCTGCACCACGCCGCAAATGCCTTAAAAGGGCTAAGTCCAGTAGTCCCAAAATAAAAAATGTGAGTATTTGTCAAAAATTTGTTTATGTATTAAAATGCAAAATATGACGGTTTTTTTTTTGCAGAAAACTCAATTAATAAGAATGGCAAGTAAAGATTGGTCAGCTGGTGTTTATTGGGAGCCAAAAAGTCCTGAATGGCCATCTATTTCTCAAAACTATAGTTCCCATTCTACAAGAAGTCCAGATCGATCAGATTATGGTCCACTTTCTCCATATTCAGATGGGAATCAATCTGGATTTAGTCCAGAAAATAAAAGCTATTCTAGTAAGAGGGCTCGATGGGACTGGAGCCCTGAATCTGGAATTAGCACAGGGGAAGGAAGTTCTATGTCACCATCATATTGGACGGATTATCAGTGGAGTCCAAGTAGTGTTGGAAGTCCTGTCTCACCACTCAGTTTGCAAGAAGGTAAGCCAATATTACTGAAAATACTAGGTCGTTATAAAAAAAAGCATTTACCTAACAATCTTGATGTATATACATGAATGGACAAGCTAAAGTCCATCATGTAATATTTAGTTTCATAATGTGAGCAAGGGCATAATTCTACTACTGTGATGACCCAAAAGTGGGTCTTGGCCTCCGACAATAAACACCGCCATTCATCGCGGTACTGCGCAACACCTTGCCAGTCCGGCACTTGGAGCTCACGTATATTTTTTTCCACAGCGTCCGATCAGTGGTACTTGGGCCTCTACGGGACGGTGTCACTCCGATAACCCCCGTTTCACTGCCCGATCATGCTCTATCCGCACTACATGCCCGAGCCATCCGAGCCTCTGCACCTTCAACTCCACCGGAATATTGGCTCACCAAAAAGCCTCTTTACCTCTTTGTTTTCTGGACCCGCCAAGAACCGTCATCTCTCTGAACTAGTCCTAGTATATTTCTCAGTACGTTTCGCTAAGTCACGAGAAGTTTCGTCTCTTCTTACTGTGTAAGCGTCCATACTTCGCATCCATACAATAAAATGAGTCTGACTATAGTCTTGTATATCCAAATCTTGGTGCGCCTGCTTAATAACTTCGAAGAGAAAACCGAATGTAGGGCTGCATTGCGTCGTAGTCTATTTCGTACACGTATTTCAATCTCGTTTTCCCTGTCATTGGTGTCTGTTACACTGCAGCCAATGTACCGTAATTTGGCCACTCTTTTGTACCTCTTATTTCTTTCCTGGTATTCAACTAGGTCTTCTCGCTTCCGTCTTATGTTTTTGTATCGACGCATGTGAAGATACTCAGTCTTCTCGTGGCTCACACGAAGGCCAATCCTAGACTCTTCTTGTTGGAGGCAGTTGAATGCGTCTTTACGTGACGCTTTCTTTCTCCTAGAGCAAGGACATCGGCATACCCTATCACCTTATCAAAGACACCCTCCTTCTCCGTGCGTCGGATTTTTCAGTGCTGAGGGTCGTGACCTTTACGGAGTACTTTTGTTAGGACTATGTTCCTCCATTCACTCCTGTCCTCCGCGCAGTAGATAGCGACATTGATGCTGGATCCCAAAGTCGTCTTAATCTGATCAACGACATAATAACATGATAATATAAATAATGTAACGGATTAATTAAATGTTGCACTTTTTCATTAAATTGTACGAAAATAACGTTATTCAGAGACAGTATAGATAATATATGATTTTTATTTTTACAGACAGTTCGGACTCAGAGGTATCCGGTCGTTATTCGCCGGTCTGCAGTGAACCAGATGGTGAGGCTATCGACTTGGCGACTACACATAACTCGGTGTCAGAACTAAACGCAGCGCAAGTTGCTCAGGACTTAGATGAGCTTATCATGGATGACGACGATAGCGTAGAAGAAGTAACTGCGAATGAAGGTTGGTACTTCAAATATTATAATAAAATGATACATGTACATGTAATGTTATATATAGTTTTTTTTTCTGTAGTATGAACCTTTTTTTTTACCAATGCATGCAGTCGGTACCTGTAATTGTGTTAGCATTTAGTGTGAGATCAATGTTTAAGTTACCTGTAAGTAAGTACCTGTAGACTTCAACCTCATTTCTCGAGGTTTTGTCTATGGGCCCCATTAACCATTTGACACCATGTCTCAAGATTTGAACCCCACATAATTACACCATTCCCTTCACCCATTAGACTACAGACGCTTCTAAATCCATACACTTATTTGTTTTCAGAAGAGACAAACACAACTTCCTCGCGCATAGCCTGTGTACTAGTCTTATTATTTCGAGTGTCCCATGGAGAGTGCAGTTCAATTGGAACACTGCGAGACGAACCTACTTCTAGTCATACATTAGAACTGGTTACCGGGCAGGGTTGCCTTAACGCGTTATTAGATTATGTGGAAAGATGTAAGAGGCCTTTGGGTCGCGCCGCTCGTATTCTAGCTCGAGTGTTGAGGTTGGTGAATTATTATCTATACTTAATAATATTATAAAGAGGAAAGATTTGTTTGTTTGTTTGTATTGAATAGGCTCCGAAACTACTGAACGAATTTGAAAAATTCTTTCACTGTTTGAAAGCTACACTATTCCCGAGTGACATAGGCTGTAATTTTTTTTATTTTTATTAAAGCCATACACCTATTAGATTAAGTCGGCTTAGGTTGTAATCATTTTGGAAAAAATTAGGGATCCTTACTAAAACTCCAATAATGTAACCCAAGGTGTAAAAAAAATTTACCTAAAATATTATTTACATCGCGTGCGCTGCGAAAATTATTGATGATAGAATAAAATAATGAACTACGACTTTGTAGAACACATTATTATTTACAAAAAGTGTCGTGAAAGCATATGTTTAACTATTATAGTTATGCCGCAATAAGTGTTCTTTTATTTTAAAAAATAAAACAACGTCAAATATCGTTGAAATTTTTGTTAAAGACCCGAGCGGAGCCGGAGCCTGCCGCTAGTTATAAATAACTGTATTCGATAGTTCTATATTACTGGTACAATACCAGTATTACTAGAGTCACTACAACCGAATTTGTTTGATAAGCACATAACAGTTATACACTGTCACGAGATGGGTTTCCAGATAAAAAAATATTATGCAATTTAAATTAAACAAGATATCTCTGTAAATTTAATAAATTAAGTTAAATATAGATAGAAGATATCGATTTACAATGGTTCAAAATAATTTATAATAATAAAATATTTTACAGCAACGCCCTGTGTTTGAAAAGTATATTAAGGCATAGATTAGCGCTAAGACTGCACAGTATGTCGGTTAGCTCTAAACATCCGTCTGCCAAATGCCAACAATGTAAACAAGTAGGTTATAACATTTATTGTGAATCCAAATTTGAATTTGCATATTTTTAATGTTTGTATTATAATTTCTCTCATATATTTTTTTCAGATTATACGGCTCAGTACTAAATTATTGAAACAGTTAACAATTTTAGCTGAATCAAGTTATGGTATTGGTGAAATCAGTTACCAGCTATTAAAAGGTAGTTGCGCTATGAAACAAACACTTTCTTTGACATTACCGTACATCGTAAGGTGAGTAACGCTTTCCATTCTGGACTATGTATAGATTCATGTGCTAAAAGAATACCTTCTAAACTTTTATAGGACTGTTAGGGAAAATTATAAGCACGTACGGGTTGGTAACACTGCCTACTTCTGCTGTAAAGTCATGCTTGCCCGTTTGAATGGTCAAGACAGCTAGTAGTACTAAACGGTTAACATATTGGCGACACGTCCCATGGTCGTTGGCGCCATTCACGTTGTGGTCGTAATGTCTGGCAACAGTTAAATTCTACTAGTTTGTGTGGCATCTGTTGCCGTCTGTCCGTTGAATTTACTTCTTTAATGCTCCCCGTATGAGTCTCTTCATAAATAGTTTGAGTTTTTTTTTTATTGCTTAGATGGTTGGACGAGCTCACAACCCACCTTGTGATAAGTGGTTACTGGAGCCCACAACCATCTACAACGTAAATGCGCCACCCACCTTGAGATATAAGTTCTAAGGTCTCAGTATTTATTTATTATTTAAAGTATATATTTATTTATTTAAAGTTCATTAATATTATTGTTTGTGTTTGCATGAGAATACGACTCTGTCGTTTGCTTTTCAGTGAACTGTATGCCGTGTTTCTAATCTACGAATTCAATTCGTATTGCAAGTTTTGTTTGACGTTTCGTTTACGTTTATTTTATTACTTTCAATAAAGTAGGTCGAAATCACCTTTTACCATTAACAAAAACTGTACCACTTCATTTTTTGCAGGACTGAAAAACCGTTGAAAAAATATTTCATCGACTGTAGCGCTCTTAATATGCTATTTTCAATAATTTCCGAATCCAAAGAAGACCTACAATCGTGCGTGACAGCATTATCTAAATTAGCCACGAATCTACATATCAAGGACCCTAAAATACTCGAGAACAAATTTAAAGATCAAGTTTGCGTCAGCTACGATCCTATACTCGATAATTTGTCCAATGATGATATAGTAACCTTTGAATTGGACGATTTGTCGACAGTTCAAGCCAACAAAGTGTTTTTGTGTCAAAACTCAGAGGTGTTCAGTGCCATGCTAATGGGGTGTTTCAGGGAATCGTTTGAAAAATGTGTCAAACTTAAAAACGTAACGAAACCAGCTCTTAAATATCTTTTTACGTTGTTACAATGCGGATTGAATAATCCCAAAAGTGATGTTCAAATTTTTCCTTTGGCTGATGAATTGGCAACAAATTTAGAAGTTTTGTTACTCGCCGACAGATTTTTGTTTGAAAATTTAAAGGTTTCACTGAGCAGTGCTATTCTTCAGTTTCAAATGACTCCTGAAACTGCCGATAAGATTTATGTGTGGTCTCTCAGCGAAGGAATGGGTTTCTTATGTGTGGAATCTGTTGCTTATATATTAACAGGGAAAATGGACGAAATAGATCGAGCTCGTTCATTTGAAACTATTTTAGGTCTAAAATATAGAGAACAGTGGTTGGAGGACATCAAGTCAATGATTCAAAGGCAGCTGCTCAAATGATATTATATTTTCACAATGTTGGTATATGAACAATCTAATAAAAATTGTAGCCATCTAATATTGGCTGGTGTAATGCTATTGTGTAAGTACGTTTAGCAGCCGCTTCAAAAAAAGTTGCTCTTTCTATTTTGAAGGGTGGGGCAGCCATTATGTGGTCTCGTATCTCCAGGGGTGCGGCGCTACTTACCTTCCGATAAGTGGGTTCCGGTAACCCATTAGTATCAAACGAAACCCCTAAACCACTTTAAAACCAGATGGACCTGTCAGCTCGAGCACTCATCTAAGCAATAACAAAAAAAAACAAAGATACAATAATTGTACTGTCGAATTAAGAGTTTGCCCTCATGTCTTAAGCTAAAGGGCGCCATCTGCGTTATGATGTCAATGGTTTCCGGTAATCACGTAACACGTTGACCGCGGGTTCATCTGTCCACCTTAAACAAAAAAATACATAAATAAAAAGAAATGAGTAATCAGGGAAAGGTATAAATATTAAGTTAAACCCTGTATTTGTCTTAAAATATGAGAGAGAGTGAGAAAAACAAATAAAAATAACGAGAGATATAAGAGAATCTATGAGATGCTCAGATGCACCATTTGCAAGGTGATTGTATAAAGACAATGTACCCATAAACACAACCCACTAAGTTTCTCGCCGGATTTCCTGTGGGTCGAGATTTCGATTCAGTGAACCACTATTCTTGCTATCCCGACCGGCGCCCTCTTCTTCGATATCGCGAAGGCGTTCGACAAAGTTTGGCACAACGGTTTGATCTACAAACTGTACAACATGGGAGTGGCAGACAGACTCGTGCTCATCATACGAGACTTCTTGTCGAACCGTTTGTTTCGATATCGAGTAGAGGGAACTCGCTCTCGCCCCCGTCATCTGACTGCCGGAGTCCCGCAAGGCTCCGCGCTCTCCCCGTTATTATTTAGTTTGTATATCAATGATATACCCCGGTCTCCGGAGACCCATCTAGCGCTCTTCGCCGATGACACGGCTATCTACTACTCGTGTAGGAAGATGTCGTTGCTACATCGGCAACTCCAGATCGCAGTAGCCACCATGGGACAGTGGTTCCGGAAGTGGCGCATCGACATCAACCCCACGAAAAGCACAGCGGTGCTCTTCAAAAGGGGTCGCCCTCCGAATACCACTTCGAGCATCCCACTCCCTAATAGGCGCGCAAACACCTCCGCCGTTAGCCCCGTTACTCTCTTTGGCCAGCCCATACCGTGGGCCTCGCAGGTCAAATACCTAGGCGTCACCCTCGACAGAGGGATGACATTCCGTCCCCATATTAAAACGGTACGCGACCGTGCCGCCTTCATATTAGGACGTCTCTACCCTATGCTTTGCAAGCGAAGCAAACTGTCCCTCCGTAATAAGGTAACTCTCTACAAAACTTGCATACGCCCCGTTATGACGTATGCAAGCGTAGTGTTCGCTCACGCAGCCCGCACCAACTTGAAGCCCCTTCAGGTTATTCAATCCCGATTCTGCAGGATAGCCGTCGGAGCACCATGGTTCCTGAGGAACGTGGATCTACACGATGACCTGGAGCTCGACTCTGTCAGTAAGTATCTACAGTCGGCATCATTGCGCCATTTCGAGAAGGCGGCACGACATGAGAACCCTCTTGTCGTGGCCGCTGGAAACTACATACCCGATCCTGTAGATCGAATGGTAAACAGTCGACGTCGCCCAAAGCACGTCATTACGGATCCTCCCGATCCATTAACGGTGCTTTTAGGCACCACAAGCACCGGTCACCGTCCTCGTCGAACCCGTCGCTTGCGACGAAGGGCTCGACGAGCGAATTAACCCCTAGACACAGCCCACTGAGTTTCTCGCCGGATCTTCTCAGTGGGTCGCGTTTCCGATCCGGTGGTAGATTCTGCGAAGCACTGCTCTTGCTAGGGTCAGTGTTAGCAACTCTCCGGTTTGAGCCCCGTGAGCTCACCTACACACGTTAGGGTGAAGCTGAAATAGCCTCTCAAGGCTATCAGCATAGGTAGGGAAAAAAAAAAAAAAAAAAATTCTTGCTAGGGCCAGTGCTAACAAATTCTATCAGGTTGAACCCGTAAGCTCCCCTACCGGTCCTCTTCTTCTTCTTCTTTTAGATAATTTGGCTCCAACGCCTTTGGCATTGAATTTGCCAATGTCAAAGTATTTACAAAAATGACAGGTGCTTAGAGAGGGAAAAAATTACTAAATCTAAATACAAATAAATTTATAAAGCTGAAATAGCCCCTAAAGCTACCAACCGATTAGGCAGGAAAAAAAATGTATGTAGTAAAGAACTGCTTTAATGTAGTAGGACAAATAACGTCATTGAAATTACATACCTCAAGGGAATTGGTTAACATCTGAATATATTTACAAAAAACTTTGAAATGTTGCTCTTGTATATATATACTTATGTATATATTACATATAACAACACTCGTATACAAGATGTGGCTTACTCAATAGGCCGATGTTTATTTAAAACAGTGTGCTTAGTGCGAGTATTTTAACGCTCTCGATAGCGTATAAGTTAACTCAAATTTGTATGGAGTTGGGACGTTTGCCCCTAGGGGCACTGTTTTTTATTCGTTGCTCAAATATATTATCCCGTTATTTGACTTTCCAGCTTGTATGTGCCTTTGCCAATTCTAGTCTATTTTTGTCTTTCTAATAGTAAACTTTTTTTTAGCAGCAACAAATCCTCTTAATCCCGCAAGTAGTAGATGTATTTTATAGTAATCGGCAAACTTCGTGAGCAAATGACCTTGACTGCGCAGAACCGAATTTTAGATCACTTTGGTGGTGAGGGTGAGGCGCGACGGCAGGGGAAATCGTATCGAGCACGTTATTGGTAGATCAGTCGAACCCTGCGTCCCGCACTGCGCCCTCATTCCGCTTGCTCCCAAAAGTACGCTTGCGTACAGTGGAAAGTCTATCGTTATTAATCGTTAAGTTATTTGTTATAATTGCTTGTGGACTTTGTTGCCATTGCTATTTGTTGAGTGTTTGTTGATTTTTTATAAAACATACACTATGCCGTGACAAACTGGTGTAGTACTTAAAAGAAAGGGTAGAAAATTTGTGTACGACGTATATTGCTTCTTTATAAAACATGGGAAGAATGATATGGAAAAATTAAAACAGACTTCGGAAGCAACAAAAACATCAGTGAGTACTGTTAGGTGCATTATTAACGAAGCTAAAGGCTCTGGCTTGCTCGCCGTGTTTCGGACTCCGGGTAAGAAAAGATCAGGGAAGAAGAAAGTTACCGGAATGGATAGTTTCGTTCAATCTGTAATAAAAAGATGTAATCATAATAACTACATAACAAGCAGCGAAACTCCGTACCGTAGAAAGGCTTCGAAAAATTTAAAGAAGATATAAATTTTAATGGCTCGTAATTAAGCTTACGACGGATTATGAAAGAGCTAGGCTTCAGATGGAAAAAAAGAACAGAAAATAATCGGAAGCTGGTAAATGAAAAAAGTAACATTCGATTACTACGAATCGAATATCTTCAAAAAATAATTAATTATAGACAAAAAAGAAGACCGAATCGACAGAGTTGTAAACTACGCCGATGAGCCCTATGTCGACTCATCACGATGATAGCGACTCGGGTGATGAAAACAGTGATGATGATGATGGTCAAGATTATGATAACGAAAAAAAAATTACAAATACCAGCTTCGCTTCAACTGAACCAAGACCTGGCAACAGCTCTAGTTTTGACTTAATAGAAGGAATATCTATTTTACCCCAAGATTAAATTATTACAATTATTAACCTATATGTTTTGTTGATGTTCTAATAAATATATAAATAAATACATATGTTGATTTTAATAATTTAATAGCATTATGACGCAGAGTAAGTAATGTTTTTGCACGTGAGTGTACCATGCGCAAACTTACCCCCACTACGTCGACAAATGCTCAAGAAGTTTGCCGGTTATTATAACCGTTGTTATTGAAATGTCGGTTGTTCGCGATCATTCACAGCTGCGGTTAATAGAGACGCAGTTAAGTGTTGATTCCGTTTAGAGAAATCGAATAAAATTATCTTTATTTTCCCAGTTTCTTGTTTTCTAGCAAGCGTAGTTTCTAATAGACCTTTGTACCTTTACAAGAAATGCCGAATGTGCAATTTGACTTTCGTGTACAAATAGTCCTTCGCTGTTCTAGTGTAAATAGCTTATGTTTTGCCATTTTTAGAAAAAAAAGTACGGTAAAAGCAGTACCTGGTTAAAATCTTCTGAATACAGACAATATTAATATCACAACCTTCGCAAGTGCGACCAAATAGGGTTCATAAAGATAGAACTAGCAACAATAATTATAAAATTATATTATATTTTTTATAAAAAAACAGTCCACGAAAGTCATAAATTAAGTTGCTGTCGGGTCCACGCGTCTTCTTACGGGGTCGCGGATCGAGCCCCCGGTGCCTAACGAGGCAGGGCCCGGCAGAGGTGAGGATAAAATAGGTGTTTCGTCAAAATCAAGGAAATCTTTTTGTTGAACATGTAATAATACTATTTGTGTAAACAATCTAAAAAAAAATTCACGTCATAGTATCGCAACGTTCTTTTTTGTGTAAAAACAGCTGTATTTCCAATCTTTTGGACGGCATTGTATATGATTGTATATAGAAAGAAAAAAAGTAGTTATTAAAAGGCTTGATTGTGTCACTCAAACCCAGTACTTATCTCGACCTTTTGTCTGTGTATATCTGTCACGCTATTTTATTATGTTAGGGTTTTTGTATGTATATTGTAATATGCCTGTGATTTATACTGCCATTCAGATTAGTGTTAGTAAATAAAACAAATATAATAATTATTATTATTAATACAAAATATTTATTTATTTGCTAAACCTTTAAATTTGAAAGTTGCCTGATAACAATTTCACTAAATGTCGGTCCATAAAATAAAATAAAATAAAATAATACAATTAGAAATAAATTTATGTCGTATTCAAATCCAATGAATTATTCATTATATAAATTTAATTTCAGCATTAAATATTATCCTAGCATGTCCAAATTTATTAAAATTATTAGATTCATTATTTCTAATCAAATAGATAAAATAGGTGAAAATATGACACCCTTTACGCACTAATATATTACTTAGAAATTGAACGCGGTAGTATTAAAACTTTGATGTCTTTGTTCGGCACTAACACCTGTGAAGTTACAGCATCCACATCAGAATTGTTCATAGATTTCAGGTGAAAATTTTTCACAATCTGCAAAAATTTAAAGTTTTTTATAAAGGAATAACTTTTATCTAAAAAAATAATACAATTTCAATTATTGTAAATCCCACAACCGACGTCCTGAAACGCATCTACAATATTACGTACCTACCTATTCATCGTAAGTAGTAGGTACGAGCGATTATTACTGAAATGATTGAATATTTCAAGAAGTTAAATATTTTATTGTTACCTGACTGATTAATTCTGTCATTTGTAGCATAGCCATCTTTTTACCGATACATGATCTGGCGCCGAAGGCAAATGGCAGTGTGGCAGATGGTACATGATTTACTAAATCCTTCTTTCGTTGATCGTTCCTGTCCCATCGATAAGGCAAAAATTGGTCTGCTTTGCTAAAATTTTGTTCGTCTCGACCCGATGTATAGATTGAAGCTATTACTGGAGTCTGGAAATGTACTAATAAATTATTGACATTTTATTAGCGAGCACGTCGGACATCCTATACACGTCTTATTATATCAGAAAAACTCAAACTTTTTTTAAAAATAAAATAAAAGAACCATTTTCCGGTGGACTGAATTGTGAACCTGCCGAATGGTCGACATTGTCGAATTCAACTTACACACGTTACGTTAAGAGACTTAGATCGAATGTAGAGTGGTAGCGGAATTAATTAATAATGTTCTAAAAAAGAAAACCAAAACATGCTACCCATAGGACAAACGTAGCTCACAATCCACAGTTAAGCCGTTAGTGGAGTACACTACAGTAGGTAACAAAAAATTTGTGCCGCATGGACGAATGCTTCGGGACGAAAATATAGCATAATGGTGATACCTACAGACACAGCCCACTGAGTTTCTCGCTGGACCTTCTCAGTGGATGGTAGATGCTGCGAAGCACTACTCTTGCTAGGGTTCAGATTTGAACCTCGTGAACTCACCTACTAGTTGAGGCTACGCTGAAATGGTCTCATATGACCATCAGCTTGGGTAGGAAAAAAAAGGGGGATATACGTGCGGGCTTACAACATGTCACAGCCAGTACTCAAGTTAATGATTAAGTTAGGTAAGAAAAATTTAGTAAGAACGGGTGATGAGAAAGTAGTATCTCATTGCTCTTTAGTTGTTAGGTTTCCTTCAGAGGCGCTCGGGCATCTGTTAGCAAATCTCTTCCTCCTGGTTGAGCCTTTACTCGCCCACCTGTCCTGGTGAAACTGCATAGGCCTAAGGGCCACCAGTAATCATTCAATCATAAAAAAAAGTAGTCTCTGTAGCTCGAGGATGTTCCGGTCTTATATTTCACATATTTTCCAACTAAGTGTTGCTAGTTGTACAGTGACATATGGAAATGAAAAAAACTACCAAATACGGCTGCGAGTGAAAAACTTGTAATTGCTGCCACCTATCGAACATTACTGACATAAATTTTTTCATCACAAAATTTCAACACTGGTACACCAAACCCCTAGCGTAAACTTGTAATTATGTATCTTATCCTTAATACTTTGTGCTGGTTGGCCCTACGCTTGGACCCTTGGAAAATTCGTAACCATTGCTCAAGATGTATATTCTTGTTCTTACTATGCCTGTACACACAAACTACCTATTTATATTTATAGTTTCCACCTTCATGCAGAATTGGCAGGTTGCATCGTCAGCCAAATTTTTTTTTGGTATGTGCACGCCAATTCCGACTTTCCTGAGAGCCCAAACGACTGATTTTACTGACTTCTATAAAGGCTTGACTTCGTCTGTATTAATTTCACTTCGAGTCATTTCTTTGTGCAACCCTGGGAAATTACATCATTCCACGGTGAATTTGATTTTGCAATAGTCCCTCTATGTAATATGTACTATCTTCATTAGGATTGCTAGCTGAAATTCTATTGTCTTATCTTATTCTAATCTATCTTCGCGGACTTATCAAGCGTTCTAGTTTCCGTTAATATCAGATTGTCCAACCATCCAGACTAGATAGACTGTTATGTCAACCCATTTCATTAAGCGTCCATAAGCAGTTCTGCTTCAGTGTGGAAGTTCTTGCAGGTTACCAGGTGCTTGCGGGTAGACTTGCTATAGGCCGAGAACGTAGATTGCTTTTAAATTTCCTTACTAACTCAACTGTGTAAGTATTAATAGGTTACTTGGAAAAGCTATCAGTATGTTTTTGGGAGATTCATAATATCAGTTTTATTTTATTGCATAGAGATAAGAACGAGCGCACAGCATACCCGGTTTTAAATGGTTACCAGAGCCTACAGTTATATATCACCACCCACCTTAAAATATATTGTTGTATAGTACAAGGATTGTCCTATATCTCAAACTGGAATGCATTGCTACTTAATGGTAACAATAAGCAAAGTACCTACTCGTATGGACTCACAAAATACTTGTAGAACAATAAGTATGTTGAATTTTAGAATAAGAATAAGTATGAAGTATAAGAATAATAAGTATGTAGAAGTTTCCAATATATATGCCAGTTCTTCTTGAACTGGTTTTAAAATCATCAGATTAAACTATTTCCTGATTATGTCAGAAGTTCCTATGAGATAGGCTGGATTTTATCACTGACCATTTATAATATTCTCTCAAGATCTTTATTATTGGATTGTGTGAAAGTATGTATCCAATCCATTTTAATGGAAAATATTTTATGGTGTGAGAAATATTTTATTTATATTTTATAAAGAATAAAATCAAAATACATATGTATATACTACATAATAATTTATTTTAAACTTTTCGGCAATATTTTTTTTATTGTTTGTTGAAGTTCTTCTTTTATATGTTGATAAGGTCTGTCGATTTCACTTGGTGCTTCTGGTATTTTTAATTTTCTCCTCAGTGTTGGTGAAAGAAGTATTAAATTATGCATCAATCCTATACTACTTGATGTAGTCCAATATAAACACATACAAGATGGAACACTGGCTGCTACAGGTATCATTATTATAGAAAACACTCGGAAAACATTTGTGAATACATTGTGCATTTTAGAAGGTTGCCTAAGCTTAGATAACCTTTGTATTTCAATTATAGTTAAGTTAATAAACCCAAAAGCTACTGGTAATATTAGAGAATGATCTGGTTCTGTTAAGTTTGGTATCCAACCAATTCCACCAGCTGACAACTCCATAAATGTGATCAACAGAGATGGATCTCCACTTTGCAGGTACACCAAGTTTCTCAATGCAAAAGACATGCAGACCCATATAGGGATTTGGATCAATATTACTAAGCTTGCTTTGAAGGGATGACAATTATCCCTTTCTATTAAATTCACCCATTGTTTCTTCAAAGATCTTTTGTACAAAATTGCACATTGTTTGTCAGTTAAATTCAAAGATTTTTTAGCTATTGCAGTTTCTTTTTTTAAATCGTTTACCAAATCTTTTAATTCTAAGCTGATATTCTCTACTTTAGCTAAAATGTAATTCTGATAAATACTGAATGGAAATGTCATCAGAGTACGCACTAAAATAGTTGATGTAACAATAGCCGCCCACCAAGGAAGACCTGTTACTTCATGATAATATAATAATGCATCTTGAATTGAAGAAACTGGGTAGCTATTTGATATACTGCTGTATATTTGCTCTTGCCATTTCACGATTGCAGCAATTGATAGATTTCTCTGTTGCCGAACAGAGGATACAACCTCGTATTTTATTCTTGATTTATTTATTTGTACACTTTTTTTTAAACCTATATCACAAATAACACTAAAATTTCGTCTACATAAATATGCAGATGAATGTACAATAAATAATCTTTTAAATATCGTATTAGTAATTATATTTGACTGCCTTAGCGTACATAAATTTAACATTTTAATTTATTTTACAAGGTATGTATGTGCATAACTTTATTAATTCTGTTCCACTTCGACTGAAGCAGGAAATTCTGTTCACAATTCTGTTTGACATATTAATCTGACATATTATGCCAAAAATAGGTAATTTTTTTTAAAGTTCTAGGGTGAAAGTAAATCGGAACATATTATTATGAAGTTCTTTATGAGTACAATATATTATCGATTACGCGTGATCATGGCGCTTGCAACAGGGCCGAAATATCGAGCAAAATCGTGGTAAAAACCAATTACAATATATAGAACCGCGAAAGCTTAAGACAATACGCAAGTGAAAAAAGGTAGTGACGATTGATTAAATAATTTACATTTGAGGAGAACTACTTACTACAATCGTCCATATATTTCATACCTATTATTGTAGTAAAAGAAAACTGATTGGAAGAAAAAAGAGAGTACCTAGACCTACATAAATTATTATTTTATCGGTTAATATGCCGAAAAAATTATGAAATATGTTAGTTTGTGTCCATATGTCCATTTAGTGTTTATCAAATCAAATAAAAAAAAAATTATTCAACATAAATGAAAGTACATACCGTAAAATGGGGCGATTAGGGATTGAGAGGCGAATCGGGAAAAAACCGGGAAAATCTTTCGACGCTCAATATTAGTTTTATATTCGTTGCAAAATCTTCAATTTTTTATAGTTTAATAGTAGAATGTTGAAAGTTTACAAAACAACTCTGAATATTCATGATAATAGGTGCTAACTTATAAAAAATCACGTTTCAAATTAACTTCCTGTGGTGGTAATTATTTTAGTGCAAGAAACTTTGCTCTCTTTTATTTATTTGAAAATAATAGAAGACGACTGTGATTTATACACGTTATTTAGTGTTTGAACCATCATATATATTAAAGGTAAGTCTCAGTTGTTATTGGTTTTAATGTATTTGATAAAATAAAAATACATGTAAAAATCTGTTGTTTTTTGGGATATTGGGGACGTCTTAGGTACAAATAACAACGAAAAAAGGGTCAATTGGGATGAGAATACGTGAAATGGAAACGACCTAAGTATAAATGGGTACAGGTTTGTAGGGTTGTCTATGTAGTTATAACAATATTTTTTAAATTTGTTGGTAAAAATCTGGTTTATTCATGATGTTTTTGTCTAGAACTTTTATTCAAAATTATCAATGTGTTATTTTATTGTTTGGTGAATATTTGATGAATAATATATGATCAGTTACGTATTGTTTTCTATTTTTAGATATGCCTCGCGTGTATGTATCAAAGAGTGCAAGCCTTATGATCCCTTAATATTAAAAACAGCAATAGAAGCCTATGAAATTGGGAATAAGTCTTTAGTTGAAATAGCTAAGCAATTTAATATAAGTAAGTCGATTTTGCACAGACATGTAACAAGAACAATGAAATCTCAAGGTGAACAAAAATGTCTAAGTAATACATAATAAAATATTTAATATTTGTTCAGAGTGGGGAGGAGGTGACATCTTCCATGTACTTTTTCAGCTTTTCAATATTTTTTATGCAACTAAATAAATAAATTAAAACCCTACAACCCTAGCAAATTTCTCATTTCGTCCCAATTAACCGCAATTTCCGGGTAAATAGGGATTACACCTATTTTTGCTTTTTTTTGCTTAAACTGGAATGCTAGTTGCGTAGATTTAAATTAGACAACAAAGATGCCCCCAAGACTCAATCATTTTGATCCTGACATAGCATTATATACATCAACAACTACCTTAAAATTGGTCATAAAGTTGGAATTTGTCCCTAATCGCCCCATTTTACCGGTACTTATTGAACGTCAAAGAACTACCGCCAATAATTTATATTTCAACCACCACCTTTTATTATTATAACCACATTTTATTACTGGTGGTAGGACCTCTTGTGAGTCCGCACGGGTAGGTACCACTATAATGCCTATTTCTGTAGTGAAGCAGTGATGCGTTTCGGTTTGAAGGGTGGGGCAGCCGTTATAACTATACTGAGACCTTAGATTTAGAACTTATATTTCAAGGTGGGTGGCGCATTTACGTTGTAGATGTCCATGGGCTCCAGTAACCACTTAACACCAGATGGGGTGTGAGCTCCTCCACCCATCTAAGCAATAAAAAAAATCTATTGCCCATAAAATTTTCGCAATACCATAATGTCGGTTTGAGGGCAGGCGAATAGGCCTATAAAAAATCGATGTTGTCATTACAAAAAACTACAAACGGGTAATGTGGTAACGTGGTTCAAGACCCACACTGATTATGAATTAGCGGGCTTTCGGGTGGCACCGCCCAGACAAGGGCGGATCCAGCTTTAGTGTCAGGAGGGGGTCACATAGTCATGGTCAAGTCAAGAACTTATAATTTAATTTTGATAACAATAGATACAAGTAAAAAGTAGGTATTTTATTAATGTACGTAAGTACTGTACTTAAAAATATTTATTCTTTATTGTACACTTGAAAAACTTAACACATAATAACTTGTACATATACACGTACATATTGTCATCTTCTCTTGAAGACATCCAGAGAAGCACTATCACGCCCGGAATGAGGCAGCTTATTTATATTCCATAACCGTGGTCCTAAAATCATTATGTTCAATATGTGGTCTACCTAGGTCCTGGAACCAGCTCAGGGGGGGTCATGACCCCCATGACCCCCCCCTGAATCCGCCCTTGCGCCCAGACCACCTCAGGGCCGCCCGTCAGTCAAAAAGGCCAAGGTGTGGCAATAAAGAAAACGAGTGGGGTGTCGTATCATAAGTGGCGAGATGTAGTTAATTTGCACGATTCGCGTTGCATATGTTGAAGCCTTTTACTCGTGCTGCTTTCGTGAATCTACAATCGGATTGGAACCGAGACCGAAAAGACCTGGCGCGATGGTAATCCGATTACCATTCCGCGTACAGGTTCGTATTTGTTTTCAGCAAATATCACAACAAATAGTTAACCAAAAACTTACCCCTTCCTCGAGCAAATAAGGTCCCAAAACACATTGTTTGGGTAAAATTCTTGTAAGAAATGGTGCTACAGGATATAATCTCATTGTCTCTTTAACAACATTTTTCACGTATTGGTCGTTGTCGTTCATTTCAGTTAAGATTTCAGTATTATTTGAAAGTAAAAATAATATCCAAAGTGATGTATAAGCTGTCTGCAATTAAAAAGCTATGTGTGCATAAAAAATATAATCAACACCATCATAGTTAACTAAAAAATATGTTTAACATACCGTATCTCCAGCGGCGATGACAAAGTCAGCAACAATTCTTGTTATTAATTCATCAGACATATTTTCATCCTTTAGTCTTTTTACCAAACCGTCACCAGCGTCTTTTGTGTGCAACATTTCGTATACAATTTTCTGAGCTATTAGAACATAAGATGATGAAAATGTATCGTTTAAATACAATAACGGAACGTAATATGCCGATTTATTAATGACAGACACGAGAACGATACATAATAAATTATCATAATTTCACATAGGGGCACAGCGTCTGTATTCCCTACGTATTTCGAATCGTCCCGATAAAATCTAAGATAAATGTCAGTGTAATAAATTATACGGGGACCCAACTACCTTTTTAATGTATGGAAGGCACCGCAGAAGATGGATTCTTTCTACAGTGTCCGTAAAATCAAGTTACCTACTTAAAAGTTGGGAGTAATTGTAACAAAATAATTGTATTCGAAAGATAGCGAGCAGCAAAAATGTGTGCGTTACTTTTTATTATTAAATACAGTCTTCTGAGCATCGTCTTCTTTTAACTTTTTGTGTGCGGTTCTACTCGCATTATATTTTTTACTAAATTATAGTATTAGTTTTTTTTTTTTGGTCAGGAGGAAATCGCCGGACTTCCGCCCTTTTCTGGGGAGATACTGGGCGGGGTGTGTCAGAGTCGAACTGACTAAAACCTCCTGTCGCTCAACAACCAACGTCCAAACCTCGCATGAGACAGAACTCATGACAAGGCAAAGGGGGGAAAGTGAAGCGTTTAGTGCGGAGCACATCTTTCCCATCACCCTCCCCCTCGGGACGCCGGACTGGCGGTCGTCGGCGCCACGACCACCAGCCCTCTCGGTCTGCGTATTAGATGACATAATAAATCGGAATTGGCCATAATATAAAAAAGGTAGTTTTATTGTTATACCTAACTCCAGGTCATCATTGCGACATAAAATGTACGCCACCTTATTATAGGTTTAAAATTCAAAATCTCCAATATTGCGTAGGACGAACAAATAATATTCGTAGTGTAAGATCTATAGTAAAAAAAAAGCGTGATCTTGGCTCACATATGCACAAACTATTGCAATAGTATTGGTATGCTCCGAGACAGTTTGTTATTCTATCTAAGCCTTATATGTCAATAATGATGTCGTCTTTCGCTATTGTGTCCTTCAGTGAAAAACATTCAACATAAACAATAATTGAGTTACCGATAGAGATGGAATCATCAACGGATTGTTTGAAATTTCTCCACACTTTTAAATTCCATCGTTGGCATAATTCTACGGGTAAAGCATATAATTTTGTAGTTGTTGAGAATATTTTCTTGACAGCCTCAGAAAACAGTAACAATAACATCTCGTATTCTGGCGTGGGCTTTAATAGTGCACTATTCCCCTGAAGAACTGCTAAAATAACTGAAATAACAATCGTAGACTCAATTTTTAAGCAAAACATATTTAAAATTTAAACGACCGTAGATTATTTACAGGCGGATAGTTAAATTAAAATTAAATACCGTCAGTGGAAAATCTATAAAACTCAGATTCCAAGTTAGGAGAGAAGTTGCCACTTTGAGCTCTAAGTTTCCAGTTACATATAAAGTGAAACACAGCTGTTCTTATAGGAGCTCGTAACCATACATCTGAATCTTCTCTGAGTAGATGTTTGTTCATAATTCGTCGATTAATCAACCAATCCTCTCCGTCCATAAAGAAAAGTCCTCTTTTTGATCCGTATAATTTTTCATATAGTACCCACGGTTCTGGTAAAATATGTGCCGGATATTTTCCTTCTAAATTTAAGAATAAACTTTTCATGTGAGTTGGGTCGCTGATAAAGACAAGTTTTGTCTTTCCTGTTAATCTCTCGTAGAATATAGGTCCTAATTGCTTGTGACGCATGTCGATATATTTGTGTAAGCTAAAAATTTGGGGTTTTTTAGTATGCAACAGGGATGGATTTACGCCTAGGCGTATTTAGTTAGTAAGTAAGTTATTTTAAATTATAAATAAATATATTTGATTCAAATTAATAAACTTTATTAACATTAAGGGCGGTGCGATAAACATGGCATAGGGCGGAATCAAGTCTAAGTCCGTCACTGATATTCGACAAAAACTTAGTAAAAAGCTTTTGGGTAAAGATAAAAACAATTCAATATCAAAATTTTGTCAAAAGAAAGCTGAGGTTGTGATCGACACTAGGTTTTTTTTATTACCTTTGTAGGCAGAGGAGCATACGGCCCACCTGATGGTAAGTGGTTACCGTCGCTCATGGACGTCAGCAATGCCGAGAGCAGAGCCAAGCTGCTGCTTACCATTTAATATTCTCCACAAGCCTCGTGGTAGATGAATAGAAGCCGAAACAGTTGCTAAGCTAACCATAAATTATGAATATTTAAGAATCATGATTTCCCATTAGGATTTCCGCATTTTGTGAACTATCAACTATTAAAAAAATTAAGTGGTCGACGTACAAAGCGTTAACTAGATTAGGTTTCGATTTTGTGTTATGGTAAGTACTGATTTACTGGTGGTTGGTCATCATGTAAGCCCGTACGCGTAGGTACTACCACTCTCCCTATTTCCGTCGAGAAGCCATGCTTTCCGATGCAAAGTATGGAACAGACATACAGTAGAGATTTAGACCTCATATCTGAAGGTCAGTGGCGACATTCACACAGTAATGACTATGGGCGCCGGTAACCACTTAACACTAGGTGGGCAGTGAGCTCATTCACTCACCTTTGGCAATAAAAAAAACAGAAACACATACGAGAAAAGAACTAGTACAAATGCGAATACGAAATATCTTCAACAAAGAAACTGATACCGGCACAGAATCGAACCAGTACCCAAGTATTAGATTAACGAGGCTCTTAATAGTCCATTGTTACGGTTAGGTACGTCGATCCGAAAAAAAAAACAATATTAAAAAACTCACTTTTTTCCTCCACCTGCAGAAAATAAGTCAAATTTTGTTCCTATGATTGGTAATGATTTCTTATGTGGCATCTCATCTATGGTACGTAGAGATTTATGAGGCTTAGTTGACATTGAACATCGATTACTGTTACGACTCCTAACAGCGGATCTAATGGAAGACACCGACGGGAAACGATGCATTTTTAAATCTGAAAGAAAAAAATTATTGGAACTCATATTAATGAGCAAATCCTGTAGCTTTGTGAGCTTTAAAAATAAAATGATTTTTTTTATTTTACAACACCATACCTGTGTATTATTACTCTCTATGCCATCGAGATACATACATTAAACATTTTATAAATTTAGCATGAAAACATATTGATTTTAAACCAATCTTATGCAAAACAAAGGAGATTATTTTCAGATACAAATTTCATTAAGTTCTTAGTAAATGTCGCTAAAGTGAAATCAAGTGACGAACTAGTGGTGTGTTTTAATGTGTAAATTTATATTAAGTCAAAATACCCTACAAGTTAAAATTTACAAATTCACTATGAGCTACATATCATTTTAAAGGATTATTCTGGTTAAAGCTCTTATTTGGTAGATAAGAATTTTATGTACTAAGTTTAGATTCAATGATAATATAATAGGTAAGCAATACGCCGCTTTCATTATTTGACGATAATGTTGCCGCGAAGTATAAAGCTATTTAAGTTTAATGATTCCTTCTCCTTTCTTTACAGGCTGCGAACCCATTATAAATTACCAGATGTTGAAATTTACCATCGCCAAAATGCAATATGATTCTATGAAACATACTATAACTTACTAAAGAGGATCCTGATATAAGTAACCACTTTAATAAACCGAGAACACAATGCGGCAACGGTTCCTGGAAAACTAAACGAGATTTTATTTTATTCTGCTAAGCCATTTGAAGACTTCTTTTTAAAATGGAAATAATTCAGTGAATAATGTATATTTCTGTCTGCAGTTTAAATGTGGAAACAGGGGACGAATATATTACTACATTTGACTTGTTTGGATTAGAGTAACTCTGTTCACATAAATGTTTCATAGAAAAACTTCTCCAACATTTTTATGATCTTCCAGCAGTACCTAATTAGCGCCTACTATACAAGACGGTAGTTTTATAAGAAACGTCAAGAAAATGTTTGTGATCGTTGTTTAATATGTTATAAAATTATGATAGCTTTGTTGGGAATTTTTGTAAATTTGGTGCGATCACAACTTATTATGAGTTGAGTCAACGTGAACATTCATTGGGCGACTTGAGAGGGTCGAGGCTTCGCCGCACGCTACTGTCATTCTAGCGCGCTGGCGTCAGGAGAATGAGATGATTCGATCACCTCGACGATCGTCGGTTGGATGTTCTCGGGATGGCGTCGCGAGTCTGGTTGCAGTGTTGCCCGCGGGAACCCACTCACGGAGATCGGATGTCTGGTGAGAGAGTACAAAGAGAGTCGTTTTTTAAGTAGGGCCCTAAAAACTGTTCGCCCCGAATATCTACAAGTCCAGACCCACAAACCCCGCGCGGCCCCTACGCCCAGAAACCACATGCATGCGCTTCGGTACCCAGCCCGAAAAATAATAATCTCATCAATGTACATAAACTGTAGCATCTGGGAGGGGCAGCTTTGCGTTGTTTTTGCTCATATAGAACCAGACTTACTTCTGTCGAGCGTCATGATTTCGAAGCTGGGCAGATAATTTTGGAAGGCGATTTTGCACATCTCCGGTCCACTATCTCTGGACCGAATGTTGTTATTTGTAATTTCTACATCCGCCAGCTATCTTGAATTTTCTGTGCTTCTATTCTATGAAATCTACCGCTATATTACCCTCTCCGAGACCATAGGTCGTCCTAGTGTTAGCGGTGTCCATTCCTAAATTAACTTGCAAGTGCCAGCGCTGCTCGAAATCATCATTGAGTTGAGACTGAGCCTGAATATCGTGATGCTATATGCTTGAATACCAGTGCCAGGACCAATCCACATATTGTAGAACCGGTTTAGTATAGTGTCGGCTGAATTTGGGTAACCCACGTTGATAATCCGATCATAACTTCCAATCGCCGTCAGGAGGCACCAAGGGTACGTGCCGTAGGACTAAGATGCAGAGTGAGTCGGCTGTAATAGACTTGTTGGGGCTATGATACTGGCTTACGGTGGCACGGTCGTTATTGATGATTTACGTTGAGCTCCGGGAGTAAGATAACTACTCTAATTAACGTTGATGACTCGATAATCGTATAAAGGTGAAAGCCGCAGTTGGTCCATCGAAGGCCACCAGTTTAGAAATAAAAGACAAAGTCTTCGGAGGCGCTGATATTAAACCAAATAGGGTATACTGAAGCTTATCTTGAAAATGTCGCTAGACAATCCAGGTTTTTTCCTTATTTCTTCTATATTATATATCCCATTGTATTCTATTTTATATCAGAGCGAGTGTAAAACTCTTTTCACTAGATGACCATGTACACATAATTATTGTATTCGTAGATCGGTAGACTATCTCGCAGTCCACTCGGTATTAAAGGCCATTGTCATCAATAGGATTTCATGGATCTCAAAACCAGCCTCGGAATTTGAAACCGATATTTCTTTTACAATGTATATTGTATTATTAAATAAATCGTGCGTTGCTCACAACGTTCCTTAAAAATTATCTATATACCTAATATACCCTACCACCGTAACATAACAATTGTCTTTTTCTAATACCATTGTATAACCGTTGACTTTATTAATTATTCTTCTCAATAGTATTATTGTTATTATGTATATAAAATGAAATGCAGTTTTTTTCTCAATTTATCTGAAAAAGTAAAGAATTGGAATGAATTTGAATGAAATAGTAGTCGTCGTGGCCTAACGGATAAGACGTCCGGTGCATTCGTGGTGAAGCGATGCACCGGTGTTCGAATCCCGCAGGCGGGTACCAATTTTTCTAATGAAATACGTACTCAACAAATGTTCACGATTGACTTCCACGGTGAAGGAATAACATCGTGTAATAAAAATGAAACCCGCAAAATTATAATTTGCGTAATTACTGGTGGTAGGACCTCTTGTGAGTCCGCGTGGGTGGGTACAATCACCCTGCCTATTTCTGCCGTGAAGCAGTAATGCGTTTCGGTTTGAAGGGTGGGGCAGCCGTTGTAACTATACTTGAGACCTTAGAACTTGTATCTTAAGGTGGGTGGCGCATTTACGTTGTGGATGTCTATGGGCTCCAGTAACCACTTAACACCAGGTGGGCTGTGAGCTCGTCCACCCATCTAAGCAATAAATAAAAAAATAAGTCAAATGGAATTAAGTGAAATAAGATGAAGTAAAACAAAATAATGTGTCTAAAGGGTAAAAGTTGGCATCATTACACGATTAAGCCAGAAGAAACACTTAATTAAAAATATTAAATAATTCACACGATTTCAAGCACCGCGTTCCCTCCAGAAAACTGATATGAATACCTACACAAAACTTATCAAAAAGAATAGCTCCAACATGTAATTATAGAATAGGTATTTTTATTTGGTTTTGTCGGGAACGTTAAAGGTGATGTATCATTTTACCTGCCTCCTCTCTTTCAGATGTAAGCATATATTTTTTTATGATAGTGCTTGTGCGTGTAGAAAAACGTACAAAATCACTAATATTGGATATTCGAGTATCATAAGTTCCCACCGCTTACTTTTTTTTTCCTATCTAAGCTGATGGTCTATACTTCTATAGATACCATGTCAGCGTCGCCGGACTAGTAGGTGAGCTCACGGGGCTCAAGCCTGACGATGTTGCTAACAAGAGTCCTAGCAAGAACCCTAGCAAAAGTCGTGCTTCGCAGAATCTACCACCGGATCGGAAACGCGACCCACTGAGAAGATTGGGTGAGTTAATTTACTCGCCGAGCCCTTCGTCGCAAGCGACGGGTTCGATGAGAACGATGACCGGTGCTTGGGGTACCGAAAAGCACCGGTAGTGGATCGGTAGGATCCGAGATGACGTGTTTTGGGCGCCGTCGACTGTTTACCATTTGGTCCGAAGGATCGGCTATGTAGTTACCAGCGGCCGCGATGATAGGTTCTCGTGTCGTGCCGCTTTATCGAAATGGCGCATTGATGCCGACTGTAGATACTTACTGATGGACTCCAGGTCCAGGTCGTCGTGGAGGTCGATGTTTGTGACGCACCACGGGGTTCCGACGGCTATCCTGCAAAAACGGGATTGAATGATTTGGAGGGGCTTAAAGTTTGTGCGGGCCGCGTGAACGAACACTACACTTGCATAGGTCATGACGGGGCGTATGCAAGTTTTGTAGAGTGTCACTTTATTTCTAAGGGACAATTTACTTCGCTTGGAAATCATCGGATAGAGGCATCCTAGTATGAACGCGGCACGGTCGCGTACCGTCTTTAAGTGGGGGCGGAATGTCATCCCTCTGTCGAGGATGACGCATATTTGACCTTCGGGGCCCACGGTATGGGTTGGTCGTACATGATGATGGGATCGTACATGCGAATGGCGGAGGTGTTTACGTGTCTATTCGGGAATGGGATGTTCGAAGTGGTATCCGGAAGGCGACGCCTTTTGAAGAGCACCGCTGTGCTTATCGTGGGGTTGATGTCGATGCGCCACTTCCGGAACCACTGCTCCACCGCTTACTGAGAGTAATATGAAGTTATCTGAATAAGAATTACGATAGGCTTAAAATGTGATTATGCGGAATCATAACGGTAACAGTTAAAAAAGCTGAATGCTATACTGAAATAAAAAAACAACACACCATTTATACTGCTTCAATTATGTTTCTGAATTTGTTTGTGCGAGTTCACGTTTCTCTCACTTTTTATTGGTAGACTTTTTTTATTGCTTAGATGGGTGGATGAGCTCACAGCCCACCTGGTGTTAAGTGGTTACTAGAGCCCATAGACATCTACGACGTAAATGCGCTACTCACCCTGAGATATAAGTTCTAAGGTGTCAAGTACAGTTACAACGGCTGTCCCACCCTTCAAACCGAAACGCATTACTGCTTCACGATAGAAATAGGCAGGGTGATGGTATCTACCCGCGCGAACTCACAAGAGGTCCTACCACCAGTAATTACGCAAATTAAAATTTGCGGGTTTGATTTTTATTACGCGATGTTATCCCTTCACCGTGGAAGTCAATCGTGAACATTTGTTAAGTACGTATTTCATTTGAAAAATTGGTACACACCTGGGATTCGAACACTGGTGCATCGCTTAACACGAATGCACCGGACGTCTTATCCTTTAGGCCACGACAACTTCAAGACTATAAACATACAGTCTAATGCGACCCTCATAGATCTATAATGATTACCCCATTGTGTTAGACATCTTTGTGCATACCGAAATCCACTATAAGTCGGATTACTTTCCCTGAATACATTGTTTTCACTTCCTCGGGAGAAAAAAATATTGTCCTCGAAGATTGTATCTTTTGTTCCAATTGCGCAGCAGTCATACAATAAGTGCAGAAAGATTTCTTTCGCTTACTAACAAATTCGAATATTTTTATATGATCTATTGGAATAAAATCATTTTATTACCTTCAATGTTAATCAGTTCCTTTGTCGGAGATGGTAGAGGTAGAGGTAGGTTTTACAAAATTAAAAGTTCCGTATGGTAGAAAATGCTCTTTTAAATACGATAACCCTTTGTAATAGTGACTTGTCAAATTTGCACTTCTGTTTTATTATTACTAATACATACAGTCGGTAAAGCGATTTATTCTATTCGATAAAAAGGAAACGTTAAGTTAATAAAATGACTGTGAAAAATAAAACTGAAGAGCCAAAGAAGGAAAAAGCTGAGCCGGCAGTGGCTCCAAATGATGATCTTGTGAGTTCTTCCGATAAAAATTGAAATCAATAAAATGAAATGTTCATAGTGCTTTCTTCTAATTTGAATTATATTTTTAGTCCGAGGAAGACAAACGCCTACAGGAGGAATTGAATATGCTAGTCGATAAGCTTTTGGTGTGTATTGAAATTAGCTTTTTTTTATTCATCAAGTCATCATAACCTTTACTATAACAAATCACATCTCAATTTTTTTTTCCAGGGCAATGAAGTCGATTTATATTTTCCAGCATTACAAATGCTAAGTAATCTCATTCGGACGTCAACAACATCTATGACTTCTGTACCTAAACCTCTAAAATTCCTAAGGGAACATTATCCAGCATTGAAACAAGTATATGAAAAAATTACAGATGAAAAAACAAAAAAATTCTGTGCTGATGTTATCTCTGTCTTAGCGATGGGCGTAAGCGGTACTCTGGTAAGGAATCCATAAAAATAATATCAACTGGTTGCATGTCATTACTTTCTGCTTATATTGATACAAATTTAAATGAAATATAGCTCAATTTTTTATGTATTTCATTAGTATAATGACAATCAAATTGTAAAACACACTAAACTACAACAAAATGATTTACACTTATTTAGGAAGTTGCAGAAAAGAGAGAGTGTTTGAAGTATTGTCTTCTGGGAACATTGTCAAATGTAGGTGATTGGGGACATGAATATGTTAGGCAAGTATAAAATTTTAATAAAATTAATGAACAAATTATTGTGTTTACACTTGACTTGACTTGAAATGTAATAAAAAAAATACTTACATAGGCAATTGGAAGGTGAAATTGCTGAAGAATGGAATATAGAAAACATGGATTCACTTTTGCCACTAGTACGTGATGTTATCACATTTGACATGAAACACTCAGCTGAGATCCAGGCGTGTGATCTGTTAATGGAAATTGATAGACTTGATCTGCTGACCCAACATATGGATCAGAGCAACTACCCAAGAGTCTGTCTTTATCTTATTGGGTAAATGTTTTATTTTATTTGGAGGAAAGATTGTTTTTTCTTTCTTTACCTTTAAAATTACAACAAATTAACAATTTGCTAATTTTTTTATAATTTTCTTAATAACAACTAAATGAGTTAAATTAAATTAATTGGATTGAGTTTTACAATTGCAAATATAATTTTTTTTAATTATAGATATTATTACTATCCTTTGATTAATAATTCTCAGATGTGCAAGTTATGTTGTTGAACCTGAGTCAACACAAATACTACAAGGTGTCTTAGATACATACCTTCGTTTTGGAGAGTACCCAAGAGCAATGCTTGTAGCTATGCAACTTCATGAGAAAGCTAAATGTGAAGAAGTGTTCAATGCCTGTAATGATCCGTAAGTTACTTAGAAATGCTTAGAGGAATAATAATTTACATATTAATTTAGGTATGATGATAATGATATTTAACTTTATGCAAAATACACACACAGCTTTAGTAAGTGTCTTATTTCAATTGTGTCACCAAAAATTTATTAGAACGTGTGATAAAGAATTAGTATTAACAATTATTATAAAGGTATATTTTCTAATGTATGATTTTTTTTTCAGTTTAATAAAAAAGCAACTGTGCTACTTACTTGCACGTCAATACATACCATTAGAAGTGGATGACGAAGATCTGCGCACAATTCTACTGAACGCTCATATCAATGATCATTTTCTAAGTCTGGCAAGAGAGGTAATTCTAGTTCTGATTTCCACATAATTTTTTTGGTACTGTAATTTTTTGTGTGCCATAATTATGAAGATTGCTTTCAGTGTATTCTATAAGTTTGTAATTAAATGTCATTTTATTTAGCTTGATATTATGGAACCGAAAACTCCAGAAGAAGTTTATAAAACATGGTTAGAGTCGGCCGGATCAGCTCTTCGTCCATCTTTACTGACTGAACATCCTGTAGACTCTGCTAGACAGAACCTGTCAGCTACGTTTGTGAACGCCTTTGTGAATGCCGGGTTTGGCCGCGACAAACTTGTCACAACCGATGATGGGAACAAATGGATGTACAAAAATAAGGATCATGGTTTGTTTTTCTTGCATTAATATTGTAATTAATGTGCTAGCACTATGAATTTAGATTTTGGTCACCTCATAACATTATGTAATATCAGTGACCTGGGTGGGGGGGTCATGTGTCTGGTCGCACTTCCTAACTTTCTGGGTCGGTTCTGGGAGGGGCTCAGACAAAGAAGGTAGGATAGTTCTTTAACTCCCGCCGTGGGTGTCTGCTGTATGTTAATAGATTTTTTATAGCCAACAATTGCTCATAATAATTACTAAGCCACTTTGTTTCAATATGGTATAATAACTATAAAAAATATAGTGTATGTCCAATGAATTCTTAATTGAAGCCATAAAGATGTACAATTACAAAAATGAGCAGTAAAGTATTTAATAGTCCTAAGTTTACAGTTCAATAACCAGACTGGTTGATGGAAAAATCGTTGGTTTATTATAGCTAAATATATGTATAAGAAGCATAAGAGGTAATGTTTGGGCATATATAGAAAATAAGTTACCGGTATCATTACTGGTATCATGACTATTACTCTATGATTTTCAAGAATTAAAAAACTATAAGAAGTACTGAATCTTTCTACTGTATATTAATTACATCAGGATAAAAATGTAATATTCGTTTTATGTTTAATTTTTTTTTATAGGTATGCTCTCAGCGGCCGCGTCCCTTGGTATGATTCACTTGTGGGATGTAGACGGTGGTCTAACGCCTATCGACAAATACCTGTATACCGCCGACGAGCACATCAAGGCTGGTGCCCTACTGGCTTTAGGTCTCGTGAACTGCGGTGTCAGGAACGAGTGTGATCCAGCCTTAGCTCTGCTCTCCGATTATGTTCTGCATTCCAGTTCCAATCTCAGGATCGGAAGTGTTTTGGGTATGGTGACGCTCTTTTTTGTAGTAAATTACATTTGTATAATTTAAAGAAAATAAATTCAGTCAATACATAATAATATGCAATATTTACTGTGGCGGTAGCCATCAGAGAACACAAGATATTTGACAGATGCCTCAATCTCGCTTACGACATTTTCAAGATAAGCTTGCGTATTACATTACAATTCTTACTTTGGTTCGCATATGTATTCATTTATAAACTTAAGAATTTGGACAACTTGTACTTGATTTTTATTATGAATAAAAAAATGTCAAAGTAATGCAAATTATCTATTAAATTGTTTATATTTGTATTTATATTTATTACCGTAATATTGTAAACAGGTCTCGGTATTGCATATGCGGGAACACAACGAGAAGATGTGCTGTCCCACTTGCTTCCCGTGCTCAACGACACGACCGCCCCGGCCGAGATCTGCGCACTCGCCGCCATCTCCTGCGGGCTCATCGCCGTTGGATCGTGCAATGGCGATGTATGTATCATGGACGTATTACATAAATAACAATGTTACTAATCTAAATTAAAACATGATTACTGGTGGTAGGACCTCTTGTGAGTCCGCACGGGTAGGTACCACTACCCCGCCTATTTCTGCCGTGAAGCAGTAATATTTCTGCCGTGAAGCAGTAATGCGTTTCGGTTTGAAGGGTGCGGCAGCCGTTGTAACTATACTGAGACCTTAGAACTTATATCTCAAGATGGATGGTGCGTTTACGTTGTAGATGTCTATGGGCTTCAGTAACCACTTAACACCAGGTCGGCTGTGAGTTCGTCCACCCATCTAGGCAAAAAATATATAAAATCTTTATTTAAATACGCTAAAATATAGCTATTAATATAATAAATAAATAAACATAGTTTATCACAAAAATAATGAAAGTCTGGACAGGAAGTCATATTATAATATAAATTTATAATAATCTTTCAAAAGTGTAAAAACAAAAATAAAATATTCTGTGTTGTTGGCAGGTATCTTGTGCAATCATTCAGCGATTGATTGACGATAACAAGGATTTGCACTCGTCTACTTACGCCAGGTTCCTGCATTTGGGACTCGGGCTGTGTTTCTTGGGTGAGTTGCGTTACTGCTTTCAAAATCGTAACGTGCTATACATTTATGACATCAGAGAATTGTATCAACTTCAGAATAGCTGCGTGAACAAAGCTTAAAATGTTTTGAGAAAAGCCTTATTCGCGATATAATTGTAGATGTTATATTAAATAGAATTACTAAAATTCACCCAAAGTAGTGTTATCCAAAGTGAACATATAAATGTTGTAAAGTAACAAACTAAATAAAAAATACAACTATAATATAACTTACTCACCGGGTGAGCTGAGAGTGAGGGTTTTTTTCCTACTTAAGCTTGAGAGGCTATATCAGCGTAGTAGGTGAGCTCACGGGGCCCAAACCTGTCGAGGCTGCTTACACTAGCTCTAGCAAGAGCCGTGCTTCGTAGAATCTACCACCGGATCGGAAACGCGACTCACTGAGAAGATTCGACGAGAAACTCAGTGGGCTGTGTCTATAGGTTAGTTTACTCGCCGAGCCCTTCGTCGCTAGTGACGGGTTCGACGGGAACGACGACCGGTGCTTGAGGTACCTAAAATCCGAAATGACGTGTTTTGGGCGACGTCGACTGTTTACCATTCGGTCCGAAAGTAAGGAATACTACTTCACTTACTAAGAAGTTAGCGTTTGGTTCGGACTCAGTGCGGGCACGAACTCAACAGTGACGTTTGTTCGCAGGCTGCAAGGAGCGCACGGAGGCGACGATGGCCGCGCTGGAAGTGCTTCCGGAGCCGCAGCAGTCGCTCTGCCAGACCACGCTCTCCATGTGCGCGTACGCCGGCACCGGGGACGTGCTCGTGGTGCAACAGATGCTGCACATCTGCTCCAAGCACTACGAAACCGATGTTAGTAATGTTACACGCGCTGGGGTTCCGGATAAATAAATGCTCCACCAAAGTACAACTTGAACGGTAGGCAGCGGCTTGGCTCTGCCCCTGGCATTGCTGGCGTCCATGAGCGACGGTAACAACTCACCATCAGGTGGGCCGTACGCCCGTCTGCCTATACGGCAATAAAAAAAAAGAACTGTAACACTTAGAACACTTAAAACACTGAAAGAAAGAAAGAGAAAGATAGAAATCATTTATTCGCTAAGCACTTCACTAACACTTTAAAATTCTCAATTCACTTCTTTACTCATTGACTGCGTGTCATTTCTGCAACGCTTTTATGGTCGATACGACATCCCTAGAAACGTCGAGAACATTCCTCACAAGCCGAGTACCTTCGATGTGTGTTTCCGTTATCTGACAATAGATGGCGTTGTACTTCTCGAGCGTTCTAGGTGTTACTGATCCTTCGATATTCGTTCGGCTATTCGGCGATAGATGGCGTTACTCTTAGCGGCGTAACAGTAATAATAACCGAGGACATGCTACACGCGGTCACAGTAATATGAGAACCAGAGACTGATATATACATATATGTATAGGTACATAATAACGGTAGACAGTGGCTTGCCTCTGCCGCTGGCATTGCTGAAGTCTATGGGCGACGGTAACCACTAACCATCAGTTGGACCGTATGCATAGAAGGGCAATAAAGAAGAAAAAAACTATACAAACAGCAAACAAACTTGTTCATCACATGAATGTGGGAATAGAACCCACTCAGCATAGTAATCAGGGTTACTACTGTACCACAGAGTCAGTTAAAATTATTCTTATTTTCTCAATAATGAACTGCAATCGATTCTACAGGCTATAAGCAGATGCAATGCAAATTTTTACATAAATTAGCAGTTAAAATCTTTGATGCACTTCGATTATTGCATTGCAAATTTAACTGGCGTTTGGAACTTCGCTGCAGACTTGTCTGCCAATTTATTTGTATAATTATATCATTAATCAATGTATTTCTGTTCTTTATTCAATTACTCCGATTATATCTAATTATTTTATTTTTGTAAGAATTAAGCGAGCTCACTATTGAGTATTCAAATCGAAGCCGTAAAAAATGCAGCATGAACGTAAGATATTATCATCTTAACACGTGAGGTTGTAGAACTATCTTGGAACATTTATCACTTTTCAAACAGGATTTCATGTATAGAATTAGGCATGCGATAGATTTAAATACGACTATAATACCCACCTGAAGTTTACTAGAATTAGTATATGAAATTCTGTTTCAGAATGAACAATCGTCAACTGAAGACACAGCTTTTAAGAAACAAGACAAGAAGGACGCCAAAGAAACTACAGCAACTCCGAGTAGTTCAAAGGACGACAAATCCAAAGGTAAATAAATTATCAATTGACGTTTCGGTGTGATTCTAGGACAGATACTTATACTGTGAAGTTATCATACGTTTGGAATACTTAAACGTCAGGGTGGGTGGCGTAATTACATCGTAGATGCCTATGGACTCCAGTAACCACTTAATACCAGGTGGGCTGTGAGCTCATCCACCGATCTAAGCAATAAACAAAAAAAATTAAGATGCAGTCAACTGCATCAAAAACTCAATCCAATGCAGTTGAATTGATTGTTTAAATTTTATGTCTTTTTTTTTATTTATTGCTTAAATGTGTGGACGAGCTCACAGCCCACCTGGTGTTAAGTGGTTAATGGAGCCCATAGACATCTACAGCGTAAATGCGCCACACACCTTGAGATATAAGTTCTAAGATCTCAGTATAGTTACAACGGCTGCCACACCCTTCAAACCGAAACGCATTACTGCTTCACGGCAGAAATAGGCTGGGCGGTGGTACCTACCCGTGCGGACTCACAAGAGGTCCTACCACCAGTTACCTCTCTCTCTTCGATCGGTCCCTCACTGCTCAGGATCGTGACTCCGTCCGATTCCGTCAAACAGCTGTCTCCATCGATCCCGTTTTGTAGCTTGGAGGAGCACGTCGCTGATAAGCACTTATATTATGTTACCTATACGCAGGTAAATCATCAAAAGACAGCAAAAACAAGGAAAAGGATAAGGAAAAGGAAGCCAACAAGGAGCTGTCCTCGGTGCAAGCCGTGGCGACCCTTGGCGTCGCGGTCATCGCATTGGCCGAGGAAACGGGCGCCGAAATGTGCACCCGCATCTTCGGACAACTGGTACGAAGCTCAAATCAAATCAATTTTTATTTTTTATTCAACATAAATGAAAGTAGGTATAAGCCGCGCCAATAAAGAAACGCATCGAAAATGGCGTCTATGTACCTGCACTGACAGATGGTAGGGTCAACAAATAAAAAGAGAGATAGAAAGAAAAAGTTGTTTATTGTAAAAAAACATGAGAAAACTAATGAGAATTTCTTTTCTTTAATTTCTCGAGATTCTTTTCCTCCTCAAAGTATTTAATAACGTTATACACGATTTCGCGTGCGTCACGGTGAAGAACTTTTCCTTGTTTGTGAGAGGCCATATTATTTACCAGTCAGAACTGATATTGTACGTGCCGTGTGCGACTAAAGACAGCAATAGTTTAAAGTGAGAGCGCATGATCGCAGCCGCCATTTTAGATTCGTTCCTTTGTTGGTGCGGCTTATACATACTTGTTGAACGTCAAAAAGAACTACCGCCACCTTCAAAAAGAACTAACGTATAAGAAGACTTTAAAGATTTGTATTAATACAATGAAACCTGGATACGTTCGGCTGTGATAAACGCCTAAATAATCGCTTCAAAGTCTTCTGTGGTCACTACTACGATTTTTTGTCGCCTTCATGGAAATATATTGTGTTTAATTACGCTGTTGTTTGAGAGTGCCTGATTCATAACTTTTATTTTTCCTACCTAAGCTGATGATTGTCTTGAGAAACCATATCAGCGTCACCGGGCGAGTAATTGAGAAGATCCGGCGAGAAACTCAGTGGGTTGTGTTTGTGGGTTAATTTACGTGTTTATTCATAACGATAATACTCATCCACGCTATTCATTGCGTGCGGTTAGACGGCAGATATGGCGAGTAGCCATCATTACAACGCAACTTATTTGACAGATGCCTGAATCTCGCTTACGACATTTTCAATATAACCTTGCATATATACAAGTTCCGAACAACAACATTTGGACCAGCCCACTGAGTTTCTCGCCGGATCTTCTCAGTGGGTCGCGTTTCCGATCCGGTGGTAGATTCTGCGAAGCACGGCTCTTGCTAGGGTTCGTGTTAGCAACATCGTCAGGTTTGAGCCCCGTGAGCTCACCTACTAAAGTTAGGGTTACGCTGACATAGCCTCTCAAGGCTCTCAGCTTAGGTAGGAAAAAAAAAAAAAAAAAAAAAAAACATCATTTGGACCTTCGGTCTACCAAGCCAATATCACTAGCTCGGGGAAAGATCTTCCCTTCCGTCGTTTAAGCCTCCCCAAACAGACATTAAACAAAAGTATCGTAACGCAGGGTAGGTACGGGGAGCCGGCAGTGCGGCGCGCCGTGCCGCTCGCCATCGCCCTGTGCTCGGTGTCCAACCCGCAGCTCTCCGTCATCGACGTGCTCAATAAATACTCCCACGATTCTGATAACGACGTCGCTTACAACGCCATATTCGCCATGGGACTCGTGGGCGCCGGCACTAACAACGCAAGGTAACCTATACCATTTCTATGCATAGTATACGCATTGTTTTAGTATGTGCAGTTTACTCATCATCACTGGTGGTAGGACCTCTTGTGAGTCCGCACGGGTAGGTATAGACATCCACAACATAAATGCTCCACCCACCTTGAGATATAAGTTCTAAGGTCTCAAGTATAGTTACAACGGCTGCCCCACCCTTCAAACCGAAACGCATTACTGCTTCACCGTAGAAATAGGCAGGGTGGTGGTACCTACCCGCGCGGACTCACAAGAGGTCCTGCCACCAGTAATTATGCAAATTGTAATTTTGCGGGTTTGATTTTTATTACACGATGTTATTCCTTCACCGTGGAAGTAAATCGTGAAATTTGTTGAGTACGTATTTCATTAGATCATCATCATTTCCATTTCGTCTCATCACATGTCCATACCATCTCATGTGCAGCTTCCTATCCCAACCATTTCAGCCGCGCAATGGTCATGCGTTTGTTTATATGTGCGTTGTGTGGTCGCAGGCTGGCGACGATGCTGCGCGCGCTGGCGCTGTACCACGGCAAGTCCCCGGTGCACCTGTTCATGGTGCGGCTGGCGCAGGGGCTGTGTCACGCCGGCAAGGGCACGGTGTCGCTGTGTCCCGCGCACGCGGACCGGCGCCTGCTCAACCAGCCCGCGCTCGCCGGCCTGCTCGTCGTGCTCACCGCCTTTCTCGACTGCAAGACCAGTTCGTTTTTTAGTTATTTTTTTGAAGTAAAACTTCTTTAGAATCGTTGTTATTTCAAACTCGATGAAACGAAATGAAACGAAACGAAAAAATAAGTCCATAGATACACAAAGACATAAATGTATAGGATTCAACCGGCGAGAGAATGAGACATTATTTTTTATTGCTTCGGTGAATGAACGAGCTCGCAGCCCACCTGGTGGCGTATTTCCTTTCCCGTGTACAATAGGAGACAGTGCTCCCTTGAAACACGCACGGGTTTGTTGCGCTAAATCCCTTTCCAAACTAGTATTCAATTGCAGGCACGTGTCCTTCAATCGCGCACAGGTTACTGGAGCCGTTAAGTTAGTAAGTGTTAAGTGGTTACTGGAGCCCATAGATATCTACAACGTACATGCGCTACCCACCTTGAGATATAAGTTCTAAGGTCTCTGTATAGTTATAACAGCTGCCCCACCCTTTAAACCGAAACGCATTACTGCTTCACGGCAGAAATAGGCAGGGCGGTGGTACCTACCCGTGCGGACTCACAAGAGGTCCTACCACAAGTACCGCACGTCATACATCAAATACGCTCACTGATTATGCAGCTGTTCATGTTTCAATTACATATCTGTCACGATAGTCAAATTTAATTACATACCTTTCAAAACATATCAAAATAATAATAATGATGACATACTGCACTATATAGTACTATGTGCGCTCACACGTTTTGTTTTCAGTAATCCTCGGCAAATCCCACTACTTGCTGTACGTATTGGCGACTGCGATGCAACCCCGCTGGCTGGTCACCCTCGACGAAAATCTTCAGCCCTTGAACGTCAGCGTACGTGTAGGACAGGTAATGTCGAGATTATTTTTATTGTATTTTTTTATTGAAAACACCCGATTTGTAGGATTAAATCCGATTAAATGATTAACGTTAAGCAGCAGCTTGGCTCTGCTCCTGTCATCACTGAAGTCCATGGACGACGGTAACCACTTACCATAAGGTGAGGCGTGTGCTACAAAAAAAAAAGGCATTCTCGACGGCATGGGCGACGGTTACGTTTAAGACTTACCTGCCCGTCTGCTATATATATACTTACATATTATAAATAAATAATAGTTTCCAACTAAAAATTGATAATAAATTATAATACATTTGAATTAAAAATAGTGTAAGAAAAAAATATTTTATTGTAAAAAAAGCGTGCGGTGCATGGTATTTGCATGGTGCATAGTTATAAATATTTGATGAACAGATATGAGTAGAAGGGTTATTTTGGTAATATCCTGAAAACCATCCCAATTAATTAAAATTAAAATTAATCAAATCTATTAAAATTTATTTTTACTTTTTAGTTGGATTTTCTATAAAAGCGTATTTTGTTAGTTTTTTAAACACTTTTTTTTTCATTTTTTAGTTGAAATTCAATTTTTTTTTAAATTTTTTTTTATTTTTAAATTTTGAATTGTCATCGGTCCTTAATAAGTATACCAAATTTCGAGTTAATCCGGCGTTTTGAAGGTGGTCAAAATCATGTTCAAAGATTCCGTTACAAACATACATACGTTTGAAGCTAATAAAAGCGTATTAAAAAAAATTATAAAAAAATATATTCCTTAGGCTGTGGATGTTATCGGAAAAGCCGGTACACCGAAGACAATAGCCGGTTCGCACACTCACACGACGCCGGTGCTGCTGTCCTTCGGTGAGCGAGCAGAACTGGCGACTGACGAGTACATACCGCTCTCGCCGATAATGGAGGGATTCGTGATTCTCAAGAAAAACGAGGATAGCGTCATGGCCTCTGTTCAATAAAAATGTCCCTTAGTTGTAATTTACTTATTTCTCTGTATTACATATGCAATAAAAAAAAAACTGATTTTAAGTGTCGTTTTTTTTAATATAGTCCTACGGCCCACTCGACGGTGTGTGGTTACCATCACTCCTGATTTTTAACAATGCCAGCGGCATCGGCAAGCCCCTACTTACCACAGAGGAATCTCCATTTGAACTTGAATTGTCACTGCGCTCGCTTATAGATTAATTGAAGAGTTGAATGCGCTCAAAACAAACTGTCGGTTAATGCTGTTGTTCAAATGGTTTGGATGAGCACAGCTAGTGGCGTGGTGCAATTGGATGCAATGCAAAACGTTAACGGATTCATCTTAATTCTTGGGAGCAGTCCTAGTAAACATGCTGTACAAAATAATGCTCGACTCTGGAGCGTAGTGTATCTTATTCTATCAGAATCGCCGTGGACGACTGTCCATCAGTGACGATGGCCTTACACAGGCGGGCCGAACTTGTTTGCCTACAATGGCAACACAAAAATGACCAGACGTTTTTTTTAAATCTGAACGGCCCTCTCTTGTATGGGATCGAAATATCGAACCAAATACAATATCAGAAATTGGTAGGATTACATTATCTTTCGTTATCACAAATAAGTTCACTTTTTTTTAAAATAAAGTACCCGTCTGCTGCCTGTGACTAGTTTTTTTATTCCGACCTATGCTGATAGCCCTGAGGGGCTATTCAGCTTCTCCTTAAAGTTTAGGTGAGCTCATGGGGCTCAAACCGGGAGTGTTGCTAGCACTGGCCCTAGCAAGGGCAGTGCTTCGCAGTATCTACCACCGGTTCGGAAACGCGACCCACTGAGAAGATCCGGCGAGAAACTCATTGGGCTGTGTCTATGGGTTAGATAACTCATCGAGCCCGTCGTCGCAAGCGACGCGACGGGTTCGGTGAGGACGGTGACCGGTGCTTGAGGTACCTAAAAGCACCGTTAATGGATCGGGAGAATCCGTAATGACGTAGACTACTACAGTACAAAATAATAATTAATTGCAAAATGATTATTTCCACATTGCAAATATTAATTGAGTTTGATGTTAAGGAAATCTTATTTCTAAACGTTAAATTAGGTATAATGCGCTTTCCAGACTACATTTTCAAAATGGTAATAAACGATAGTTTCTAATTGGAGGGTAGTTATCATTTTTGTTAAATAGCTATTCTTAATTGCAACTGAAGATATTCCTAAATAATTTAATATGCTTGAATTTTGGCAAACACTCATTTTAACTGCAGTTTTTGTTGCATTAACAATAATCTTAATTGGGTAAGCATATATTTAGATAATATATTTCTGTATATAATGTCGGGCCAGTTTTATGACGCATATACCCAAAGCATTGTTTGCAGTAGATAGGCAAATGAACCTACTACCTACCTTTTTTAAGCGGTTGCAAGTAGCCCATAAATACTAAAGTGAATTTTAACGCGTAATGTCTTATTAAATTACCTTAATGAAGAAAATAGACAACTTGCCCAATTTAGTCAAGGTGATCTTACACTCTACATCAAAATAAGGATTGGAACATTGTTTTATTGCCATGGAAATGAAAAACTATTGAGCTCAGTGTTGTTTCCAACAATTTAGTATGAATTTTATTTTAGATATTAATTTCAAATTACTACATTCAGGTTCACAATTATACCTTGGTGTAAACAAAGAAAGATCCGTGAAGACAGAGAATCTACTTGGGGCCGAATGGCTTATAATCATGATACCTATACAATTGCATCCCCAGTAATGCCTCCATACTTTTTTGTAAACGAGCTTAGTTATGATGGTTATATTGCACCATTTTAAATATTTTAAGTATAGTGCATAACAAACTATCTTAAAAAATATAACTGTATTTTGTTTTATTTCATATATAAAAATAAATTTTATTTCATGAAATGGTTATCTGATGGAATCTAAATGTTATTTTTATATTACTCAGATAAAAAATGAAATTCCTAAAATAATTCTTAGATGTGTCAGTTCACTTTTTATTTTTTATTGCATATATTATTTGTATGAATTATTCCATATCAGTCTTTAATAAAACATGTCTAAAGGAATTTTGTATTTATTTATAACTTCATTTTGCATAACTATTTACATCACCTAGATTAATCTTGATATTTTGTCTATTCCAAAGTAAAAGTTAAATATCCTCACTGCTTTTTTGTTCAATGTTCTCAGACTTATTTCTACTATTATGTTCAAATTTTGATGAACCTATATCCTCATTCTTCTGCTTATCAGTTCCATCACAATCCTCGATGTTTCCATTACTTTCATTGTCATTGTCGCTGCTTACATCAGATTGTGATGAAGCAGCTTCCTTGTTTTCTGTTTTGTTTCTTTTCCCTTTAATTTTTGCATTTCGCTTTTTCTTCAATCTCTTTGCCCGTTTCTTAGCAGTGCGTTCTTCTGCTGCTCTTCTGTTATCTTCTATTTTTTTGTGATACTCATCGTCCAGTTTTTCCTTGAACAATTTTAACTTGATTAAGTACTGAAGTATGAACTTCCCTCCATACTGTTCCCTGATACTATAACATGTTGCTTTTCAAATGATGTTTGCTCAATGTGCTCAATGAGCTCAATGGTAGGCGGAAGGTTAGCTGTGCCCCTAGCATTGCTGATATTGATTAATAACAACTACCACTACTAACAAGTAGACAATTATAATAAAAAAAATTGAATAAATATAACTTCAAAGTTTAAAGACTATGACTAATTATAGGAAAAAGATATGAAACAAAAAAAAAACAAATATTTATCATTACAATACTACAAAATAAACCTAAGCTTATTGAATGTGTATTACTAAATATCAAAAATAAATTAAAAACTTAGTAAAAGCAGTGGTGGTTTATTATAAAGTTGTACAGATAGGTACCACCAACCTTCTTATTTCTGCTGTACATATATGTTTTATGTGTTTGAAGTATTACAATACAATTGAGGTGTCAACTTTAATTGTAGGGGTCAGTGGTGGCATTCACACTGTAATGGTTATGGTTGCGGTAGTCTCTTGACACTAGTTTGGCAATAACATTGATCACACTTGGTTACAAAAAAATATTCAAAAACACCTATAAAACACAATGGATAAACAGATGTGGGGTGAGGTGAGGTGAGAGGTGTGTGATGTTACAAGCATCACTCTAGGTATTTCAAGAAATCTGCTGGCCGCCTTGCAATAAGCAAAATCCAGAAGTTGCCCAAGTCTTCTGCAACCAAAACCACCACTTAATTCCTTCACAAGGGACGGTCGTCAAATCTATTGAATGTTTAGATGACTATATACATTAACATAAAGTAATAACTATTTTTTTTAAGTTCTACCTTTTCGCTCTTTTCTTGAATGAATCTCTGTCTAGCATATTCTTTTCGCCTTAAATGTCTGTAAACATGGAACTCTCCAGAACCAGCACCAGCACTCGAACCCATAACATTTCGTACGAAGTCGGGAGGCGGTGGTAAATTCTTCGATTTAGGAGGATCTGGTATAACAACTGGTTTATCCTATCAATTGGAAAAACAAATAGCTTTTAGAATTTTTACAATTTATATCGGTACGTTGTCAATTTTACTGAAGCTGTGGTTTTTGTTTATTATTTTACTTACAGGGTTTTTCATCAATTTTTCAAGCTTAAGCCGTTGTAAGTCTGTAGCGTTCTTTATTAAAACTGGTTTCTTCTCTTCATCTGAATCGCTAGTAATCTTGTTACTCATTTTATAAAAAAATACAGGTGGTGTCCTAAATTTAATACCGTAACTAGTAGGAGCAGTACCATGACATGGGGTAAATTGGGATCCTGGGGTAAATTGGGACAAACCTGCGGAAGATTCTCAAAGTACTTGTAGCACGGAATCTACCTAATTTTCTTTAGGGTAATATTTATCAATGTATAGAAGAAAAACCAAGTTAACTATGGAAGTACTAAACATGAGTTAAGTTGGTCCCAAAAATTCGTCAAATTAAATTTAAAATAGTGGTTGAAAAGTGCGTTTTAAAACAGCTTAAAGAACTTTTAAAAAAAGTGATATTATCGTTGTTTTTTCAATAAGATCACAGTTTATATAAGTTTTTAATACACCTGGAAATACCACAACAAACGGTAAGTTGCAATATTCTTATTTTAAATACAATATTTCGACAAAATAAAAAATGTATATTTTTTCCTTTCTTTTTGGGGAAAATTGGGACGTATGTAGGGTAATTTGGAACGAGACTGGAAAAATTAGGGACGAGAAAACACAAAATTGGAACGCCAAAAGACAAAATAGGGATGGCTTGTTAGGGTTGTCACTGATATCTTATAATAGATTTTTTAGCCTATACTATCACTTAATTGCGTGATGTAAAGAAGGTTAATGTGTTTATCAGTTAGTTTATGTAAGTATTATAGGTAAAAGAAAAGTATATATATAAGTACTTTTTTTTCGCGACATTTACCTTGTAATATCTGCCCGGTCGTATGTTCTTTATAGCAATAAAAAAAATTAAAAGTTAAAAGAACTCAAATGAATCAAAACTTTTGTTATTTCAGAATCTATTCACGCATCGAATCATGATTTTGTTAACATTCACAACGAACACACACAAATAAAAACAGGCCTCAGATTTTAAATGTAACATTAATAAAAAATCCGAGATATCCAATTATGAGTGAGTGAATTAATTGAGTTTAGTTATTTCGCTTAGAAAGAATTTCTTTTATTTTTGTTATTATTGGCAGTAATCAGATAAAGCTGTTTTTTTTATCTTATTCACCTGATATTTTACTCTTGCTCAAAGATTATTTTGAAAATGTTGATTAAATAAAATTGTATTATTGCATTTCCAGTCCTTTTGTTTTCTATTTTTTATTCTATTTTATGATTTTGTTTCAGAGTTGTGATTTTTAAGGAAATTAAATAATAATTTTCTAAAATATAACATGCACATACTTTTTTTGATCATTGTATTGTTGATTATCATTCATGTCACATCGCTTCGGAATAGAAACCAGCTTAATTTACACTATGTTGTGTATTGTGCTTAAATTATGGATTGTATTCATCATTTCGGTCCATATAAATTATTATATGGCACCTACCTATATATCGCAGTACTGCGAGTTGACAACCCTTACAAATATCCCAATTTAACCCTTAACCGTGTCAATTTACCCCGGACGCTGGGTAAATTGGGACGGCCATTATTTTACCGATTATTTCTTTAAAATGAATAATTAAAATAATGTAACGGTTTTTATCACCTAGGTACGTTCAAGACTCAACTTATTTATTTGGTTGAGCAGTGACTATTTAATTGGAACTATTTTAAAATTCAATGTGAAGGTCGATTTTGTCCCTATTTACCCCATTGTACGGTAGGTTATGTTTTACAAGTTTCAAACAAAACAAGCAAATTCAGTAGTAGTTTTATTTTTCTAACTGGAAAGGCAAAGGTATCATACCATACAGCCTAATCTTTTATATATGAAATAGTATATGAATACTTGAATGAAATGAAGTTGATTAATATGAAACATGGCATGAAATGACATGAAAACCAATTGGAATGAAATGAACTTCACTCCTCACGTTCCCGCCAAAAAAACCAGATGAGTATCTATAATAATTATGCATTTTAACAGACTCTAAACGATTAAGAAACACTCGAAACTCACAGGTGTACAAGCATTATATTTACAAAATAATTCACATTACTTGGAACTTCGCATTTCTGAAAGCCAAACGGAACCTATTTTGTATATCACATGGATTTATCTGCATAATTCAAAAGATTACACATTTTGGTCTATATTTCCTTTGCCTATCCAAATAACTAATTAAACAAAACAAGAATTTAACAGGAGATGTCATGTGTTTTTTGATCTACAAAAAAAAATAAAAAAAATTTGAGGCAATAAAAATATTTCAAGTTAATCAAAATGGTTCGATTGTCAACAATTCTAAATAGAATTCCTGTTATAAAATTTCGTAAAGGTGGGGCTAGTCATGTCGGTACAAGCTCTCCCGGAGCTTCAGGACCCACTGCTGCTGCTACTGCTGGAACCCCTGTACGTTAAAAGTCCAAAACTGAATAACAATAACATATTCGAATCCACCCTTTCAGTTAGAATATCTTACTGCAGCTTACTTACTACATGTCTCAGTTGAAATTGATGACATAATCGATAAAAATTCATTACCTAAAAAAAAATTCCAGATTTGCGAAATTTTGTAATGTAAACTTAGTATTCGGTTGCAAATGTTTTTGTAATAACACATTTCTCTGTAAAATGTATCTTAATATCAATATTTGATTATAATATCAAAATACTTTTTATTTGAAGCCATCTTGCAAATAGCAAAACTATAATTTAATGCAGTAAATGTAGCCATAGAAATGATTTAAAATTAGATTTAAAATATTGATGATAAATAAATAATAATTAAAATATAAACTTTTTCTACTATTTTCATATGCTATAGTCAAAAGACAATTGTCAAACTTCCTGTACTTTTATTTATGGGTCTTTATACTCTATTCAGGTGCAAAGCCAGCCTGCTGCGGCAATGAGTACTGGTGCTATACCAGACATAGACCTACCAGCACGTTACAAGAGACAACCACTCTCAGAAGAAGAGATTGCTTATATCAATGGAGGAGGAATTGTTTAGTGCCCATCTTATTCAGCTACTATTATTGTAGTTACATATTAAAATAATTTAAATGTAGAAATAGATAGTGTTGATATTATTTGTTATATAGAGTTAAATGATTAAAAATATTACAACTTTCATTCAAGATTCACACTATCAATCATCAATAATATTGTGAATTGAAGCTGTGAAAGTTGAACTTTATGAAATTTAAACCAATTTTTAGTCGTCGCCTAGTTTTTTAATGTTTTTTAACTAAAACTGTATAGAAGTTAATATTTTATTTATTTTTAGTATTAAATCACGAATATAATATCTCAATATATTGACATCATATCATACTATATGATATGTTTTATTAATATTACCTAGTTTAAATTTAAAAGAACATCGTTGAAACTGGTCATGTTGTGTAAGTAAGTTCATTTTAAATCATATATAAAGAAAAATAATTTTAAATTACAGGAAAATTTGAGTCAAAGTAAATCTCAAAAAGATCCAAAAGATCTTGGAGTTATTCAAATATCTCAAGGAATAATCAAAGGAACCAGTCATACAAATAAAAATGTTATAACTATGAAATTTATAATTCGGAAGCCACAGAAAAAATAAATAAGGCATTCTTCCAAAAAAGTATTGTATTTGCATTATAAACATCCTCAAAAATAAACTTAAATTAGGCAAACATAACATTACTTAGGAGTATAATCAACATACAAGATATAGAGAATGTACAGTAACGAAATGAATAACAAAATCCTAATAATACCTAACGTTGAGTTTTTCGCTCTGGCAGGCCCACATCTGTGCAACCTGCCCATCGTAAGCGACATCACTATTATGAACAAATTTGAGTATACCAAATTTTGCAAATTTATTTTTCCATTCACTAGTATGAGGTAAATTCAGAAAAGCTTTGACTATAGATTGCTTCACCTCCGCTGAAAAAAAAAAACATAAAATTAAGGTGAAGATAGTTATTCTCTCATTAAACACTTATTCATTGAGAGTTAGTCCAATAATTACATTTTACGATGTAATTACAACAATGTACAATTAATCGGTAAATTTTCTCAACAACAGGGTCAAATTCACAGTTAATCGCGAACTTCGCCAATACTAAGGACTTCCAAGGTCAAGCCAATTTCTAAAATAACGGTAATTTATTATCAGACCGTTTGAAGAAAGACAATAATAGCACCAGGGAAAGAAACCTATTAAACTAGTAGAAATCGTTTGGAACATTTATTATTAGTAAACGAAATGTCGCTTTTTTTTCCCTACCTATGCTGATAACCTTGAGAGGCTATTTCAGCTTCACCCTAACTTGTGTAGGTGAGCTCACGGGGTCAAACCGGAGTGTTGCTAACACTGACCCTAGCAAGAGCAGTGCTTCGCAGAATCTACCACCGGATCGGAAACGCGACCCACTGAGAAGATACGGCGAGAAACTCAGTGGGCTGTGTCTATGGGTTAATTCGCTCGTGGAGCCCTTCGTCGCAAGCGACGGGTTCGACGAGGACGGTGACCGGTGCTTGTGGTAAATGTCGCTGATTACCACAATGCAATACTAGTGAAAAAGCATAGTTGAATAGCATGTTGTAGAATATTATGCAAGATTAGTGAGATTTTGAAGTAAATAGTAATTATTAATAGGCAACCTTTAAGATCTGCTTTCGCGACAATAGGATAAGGTGGAAGTCGACCCAGTGTCTCCAGGGTAATTATATCTTTACCACCTTCAAACATGTACTTTTTTGTGTAAAGTAGTGTTGTTGAATCTACTGCAGCCCATTCTGCTTGTTTTGATAATACCATTTGAGCGGATGCCAAATGCGATCCAGATCCTATAAAATAAACGCGAAATTATAAAAACCAAGCAAATGCACTTCGGAACCCTTCACTGTGTGTAGTTCAAACTACACCCAGTGAAGGGTGATGAAGGGTGCAAAGGAAAAGAACTTCAACTAAACAAATCAAAAGGGTTTTTTGGTGCTTAATTCTAGACAGTTGCATGTAACAAAAATTATCACATATCGCGCCATACCCGCGTCGTTGTTGAAGGCAATTGCTGACAGAGGAACATCATCTTATTCGACTAGTCAAGCTCCTGGGCCATGAAAGTCAACCCCACATTATGTTCGTTCGCTATTGCGCCAGGTTCATGCTTGCCATTTTCTACCTCATAATCTGCCAGCGATGTAAATTGACCTTTTGCATTACGGTAACATTTTACAAAACTTGCATTCGTATAATCACGACTTATGCCAGTTTTCGCTGTCGTGGCCGAATCTACGTAGACTCCATCCAAACCCCATGAAAATCTCGCCTTTTTAAACCTAACCCTGGTTAGCAATCGCATCACCATGTTACTTGAGGACAACGACACAATAAGCACTTTCTCGTAGCTGCCGCTAACTATATCCCTGACCTAGCTCACGCTGCTGCGTGCAGCCGACCACTGTCAATGCCCTAGACACGTCCAGATGAATCCACACTCAATGCTTTAGCGCACTACTAGTTCTAAATCTAGCAGCAAGCAAAGTACAGGTCATCGTACTTGTTACAACTTATTGCATTAGCCTATTAGGTTTATCGCTAGATCATCAGGGTTGTGATTTCGATCTGGCAGTAGAAGCAATGGCGAAGCAACCCTTGAGCTGTTAATCGCTACTGCTTTCATAAAACAGTTATATGAAACTAAAACAGTACAGGTAATACGGGTCTCGAACCTGCAACCTCTCGTATAAAAGGCGTCGTCGGGACGCCCATTAGCCACATGGTTAAATGACACTTACGAAATAAGCGGCGTCTTATTGCTTATGAAAAAAACCTATAGGTATGATAAAAGCTCCGCGGACTTCGGTAAAGCTAATTGAATTTAAAAGTATTTAACTTACTCAATAATGACCCGAAGAAAGACGCATTTTCACCTTTTTCTTTTAATGTTTTAAGAATAATTTTGCTTCCGCTAAGAGATTCATCATCGCTGTAGGCGAACGTACACCCACGTAAATCCAAAAGTGTATTGACGTTGTGTGCCCTGAAGTGAAGACAACAAAATTAAGTTACAACAAAACACCTACATAATGAAACGGCATTAGTGGTCTTGAAGCTAATTGTAGAATAATAGAAGTAGGTACAACCTTATCAGAAGTCAATGACATTACTGATAAAACTCATTTTTATCAATGTGTAAGTAATATAGAAAAGATTGGCAGTGGCCGTTACAAAATCACAATAATTTTTATTTTATAGCTATCGTAGTTGGTAATGAATTTTTAGCACGACACAATGTCTTACTTTTTATCACGGTGAATGATTATGTCTGAGAAATATCCTGGTTTGTTTTCAACGTTCATTTGATGGGCAAAAACTGGTGTCACCGGCAGTAGGTCGATGAAAGCGTTGTTATCATTTCGAAGCTTCATATAAGCAGCAACAGTCATGAATGCTGAAACCGAATAACAACAAAACTTAAATAGGTACTTAGCTACTCAGTCTTACTGGACCAAATCGGTGAGTGTAAACACGACAAAGGCGTAATTTACAATGTTATCGTGGCTTAATTTGACCGCGGTCATTGGCCCAAGTTATCAGCCAAACTATATGTGTTTATACGTCTTAAATCACTAATATCAATAATTTCCTGGTTCAAAGATTTGTTGATTTAAGTCGCTTTATCCATTGTTAATGTAAACCATCCCACGTTTTGGTATTTTGAAAAATTTGTAAAGCATTAAAATATCCTTAAGCAGACAATTTTACAGTAATTACATTTTAATTCGTTTACGTAGCCGCTTAAAACTCGCAAGCAGTTTGAACGCAATCGGAAACACCCAATTTAATCTCGGTTCCCACTCGTGAACACTTCACCTTACGTATACATACGATAATTTTCAGAATCAAAAACAATCACATTTGCGGATTCACGAACCTGAGATTCCATATAGGGAAACACATGATACCGCTAGGTCAAAACCAAAAAACTTTACTGTATACATATTATAAGTAAAAGTATAGACAATACATTTAATAACTACATATAACATTTATATTTGTGACAGATACCAGGGCCAGTATTTTCTGCTGCGAATTACACGTGCATTCAGATTTGAAATGTTGGGGTATTCAATACAATTGGACCTTCAACATCATATCTAAAGACGCTCGGTAGCATGCTATGTTGTCTATTTGATCAAGTTACTGCTCATTAACAGTGAGTTGTGATTTACCATGTATTTGATGTTATAACATATCTAGGTATTAATAACACCTACCTATATCCACCTTGTCAGTGCCGAAAGGGTCTGGTCTGTCTGGAAAGGGGCCAGGATTTCGACTCTCATAAATTAAACTCGTATAGCAGTCCAATGTTTCCTCTAGCAGGTCCTGAATCAATTCGTACAATTGTACCGGATGGGACGGACACATATATGTAACAAGTCGGATTTCTGGTTTCGTGAGTGCCATTACAATAAAATTATTACTTAAATAAGTATACCGAAATAACCACTAGTGCATTGAGTGTACGTTTACAAATGAATAAGCTTCTTGATGATAAGTTGTAGGTATTATAATAACGTGCGGTAGCTCAGAGCCGTGGGTAGGTACCTGTCTGCGATAATGTGTATTCGCATTCGTTGCGGTCATGAACTGTACGGTTTTCGCGTCTGTCTTATGACGTATACAGAACATGCATAAAGCACGTGATAAATTAAGTCACGAACGACTTCAACACTAATAACGTGTAAAAAAATAAAATTTGTAAAGGCATAATCATAGATAGGGTGTACTTGAAAGTAATGTGCCGCGTATATCTGCGGCGCAAACAATTTTTCCGGCGACAGAACTCGTTAAAAATATAAAATTACTACAGTTATATAAGTATTACAGTGCAATGAGAGTATAAGTTATTACAATGCAATGAGAGTATAAGTTATTACAATGCAATGAGTACTTCGACCTGAACGGTATCTCGTAACGGTATGTCCGGAGTTTACGGTGGATCAAATCTGACAAATTCAGTAAAAATAAATTTTATATAGTCAAGTCGATACTATTTTAATCTTGAAAGTTCACCTAAAATAAAGATAATATTGATCTATCTTGTTATGAATTTCTAAATTAGCGGATATATCTACCTATGGTAAAAAATCTCTGACCTAACTAACAAATTAGTTACCTACCACCGCACGTTACCTATATTCATCGGTTACTAAGCTTTAATTTTTTATTGATTATATGGGTCAACATGTTCACGTCCTACCTGATGTTACGTGGTCCCGGAGCTCATAGAATACACAAAATGAATGCACCTCTTCTTGAGACATGAGGTCGAAATCCCACTTTTTTTTCCTACCTAAGCTGGCTTTGGGAGGCCATTTCAGCGTAACCCTAACAAGTAGGTCAGCTCACGGGGCTCTAACCTGACGAAGTTGCTAACACTAGCCCTAGCAAGAGCAGTGTTTCGCAGAATCTGCCACCGGATCCGAAACGCGACCCACTCAGAAGATCGGCGAGAAACACAGTGGGCTGTGCCTATGGGTTAATTTACTTGCCGAGCCTTTCGTCACTACTGACTGGTTCGGCGAGAATGGTGACCAGTGTGTTTAGTGCGTGTTTCTTAACGTTCTCGATAGCGTAAAAGTTAAGCCAATTTTGTATGCAGTTGGAACAGCGCCCCTAGCGGCAAACGTATGCAAACGATTCCATTCCATACCAATATGAGCTAACTTTTACGCTATCGAGAACGTTCAAAAACTCGCACTAAGCACAGTGCTTGGGGTATCTATTTTATAACGATAACCACCACCCCACCCTTTAAACAAAAATGCATGACGGCTTCGTGGCAAAAATAGGCGGGATGGTGTCTACCCCCATCCTCAACTATCTTATATTGATTGTTCAATACAATGGATCTTTTCTAAAAGAAATAACAAAAAAGAAAACCGACTTCAACAGAATAAAATGAGAATATCATCTAAATCGTCGAAGGCAATTAATATGCATTACTAATACTCAAATACTGCTGGACAGTCCTTGAACAAATTTTCATGGGACCACATGAGCAACAGCTTTGAAATCTAAAAAAGGCATTAAATTCAGTTCACTAGAAAAAAGTTCTAAGGGAACTAAACAGAAAAAATATACAGTCGCGTTGAGAACCTCTTCCGTTTTTTGAAGTAGGTTAAACAATATTATTTAAAAGAAAGAAGTAAAATGTGGAGAATTTTTTATTTCAAAATTTTTGCACTGTGATTAGTACATTAATATCACAGTGAAAATAAATAATTTAATACGTTCAACACGCACATTCACTACAGTCTTGAAGAACATGATAGGCATTAAATTGCTTATTTAGTACAAACATAGTCAAGACTACTTTTTTTGTTGGAATCAAAATGCGGATAACTTAAAAACACAGAATTTTACGTTTTATTTTAAGGGAATTTTTAGACCGGTCTACGGAAGTTCTTCCCGGCGTATTTGGCGTTGACGCCAAGTTCCTCTTCAATGCGCAGAATTTGGTTGTACTTGGCGAGACGCTCCGAGCGACACGGGGCGCCGGTCTTGATCTGACCCGTGGACAAACCAACTACCAGGTCGGCAATAAAGGTATCTTCGGTCTCACCAGATCTACAAATTCAAATTATATTCATAATTTATATAACAGCATGGCATGTTTATAAGAATAGTTTAACCCAATCATACAGTTCTTTTGTTTGCATTATTGACTATGTTAATAACTAAACAAATATTTCTTAGTATGTACTAGTATTTAACATAACATTCATATCTTTTAGATGTCTACCTGGATTTTTTAGTTATTTTGTGAAGATCAATGAGCATTCTGGAAAATTTTCACATGCAATAAATCAGTAATTTACCTGTGAGAGACCATTGTGCCCCATCCGTTCTTCTTGGCCAGCAAGTGAGCATCAATTGACTCTGTTACGCTGCCGATCTGATTGACCTTCAATAGCAGACAGTTGCATGCCTTCTTCTCAACTGCAGTAGCGATACGCTTAGGGTTTGTCACCTATTGATCAAAAGGTTATCTCATTGGATTGTTTATTGTAATTAAAGTTTTCATAACAGCTTTAAACGAAAACATTCTTAATGCATTACTTATTATTGTAATATTTCGTTCGACACAGCGACCCGACACGATAATCCTTTTATTGGCCGCCGCTAATTACATATTCGACCTAGGCGACGAGTTAACGCAATACCATCGCCCGAATCCAGTTGTTAGATCCCCGAATTCACTCTCGATGCTTTGAGGCTCATCAAGCATCGGGCACCACCCTCGCCGAACTCGTCGTTTACGAAGAGTTCAAGGAGCGATCTAACCATCTGCTGGTGGGTCGTGGTTCAGATCCGGTGGTAGATTCTCTAAAACATTGCTCTTGCTAGGGCTGGCTTTAGTAAATTTTCTGAGGTCGAGCCAGTGAGCTCACCTATCAATCTGCACGAAGCTGGAATTGACTCTTAGGCTACCAGCAAATTTTTATTGTTATTATAAATTTTAATGGCCTCATGGTTAACTTCTAAATAACAAAATAATTTAACTATAATATGTAAAACATACCGTCAGATCATCACCAACAATCTGAATAGGCGTGCGTCCGGTGAGGTTAGCCCATGCAGACCAATCATCCTGGTCAAAAGGATCCTCAATGGACACCATGGGGAAGTCTTTGATGAAGTCCAAATAGACATCAGCTAATTTCTCTGATGACAGGTAGTCGCCTGGATTGGAATCAGGATTTTTAAAGTCAAGGTCGTATTTTCCATCCTTGAAGAACTCAGAGGCGGCTACATCCATGCCAATGTCGATCTTAAAAAGAATACCAAAACTATAGTTTAAATAACAAGTTTTTTATAAATTTCCCATTAATGTGCATTATTTAAACATTAACCAATTAATAGTATCGCACCATTTGAAAAGTGCACACCTCTGCGGGTCACGAAAATCGGTTTCAGTCGGTGTATGCAGGAATGCATCTCAAATTTTTCATATTTTATTCTGGCCTAGCCTCAAAATATTCTAATATTCTTTTAATTCTAGAATGTGTTTCGTTTTTCATATAAATTAGAATTTAAATAGCCGATGGTATTGACCAGAACTAGTGACTTTTTACAAGTGTTACTACTCATCATGGAATAAAACCCTTGAGTGATGAATATACTCATCAAATTCACTAATCTGCTTATTATGTGTGTGAAGGTAAAATTTTGTATCTTTTTCAACACATTATGCACACAAAATAGTGTCAAGTTTCACATCTTTAAAGATGAGTGGTACATGTATCTGCACGTGTGTCTGTACAGGTGTCCACTCAATGAAAAATTCTTTGCATGAGAGATGGAAACAAACCTACTTTGTACATTAATGATAGGCAATAACCATATTCGATGCGCAAAAAAAAAATATTTCTAGGTCTATTAAAATGATTTCAGTACTACAACTACTAAGCTAGATTCTACTACAGCTGGATTCATTAAATTAAATTTTATTTTAAGGTATTTCAACTTTAAATTAGTCTACTGTAAAGTTCATGCATTGTCGCTTAGTCACATTTGCCTTTCAAGCGTCGATATATACTCTTTTTTTTATTGTTAAAGTCTGTGGTCAAATTGAGAATAGATTAATATTGTTTGTCTTTAATATTATTTGTCTATAGTATAGCTTTGGCGAAATATGTAATTATAGAAGTATAGTCTTTGATAATAGAACCATAATAATCTTCAAACTTTTCATTTAAGTTAATTAAGGTTGAACTTAGATTATTGGGCGACCAATAGTAATCTGTTAATCGGTGACAATTATTTCATAAAACTCTTTATCATTGATTGATTATTTGATAATTTTGTTATTTTATGTTTGGTGACAAATAAATATCTTTAGTTTTATGGTATATGCAAGTTTTTATCAATAACTGCATGAGCATTTATTTATGTTGCACAATTAAATCCTTTTAAGCAACCAATTTGAACATAATTTGTTAGCCTTTTTTACTTCCAACATATAACTTAAAATCTGATTAAACTAGTTCAGTCAGCTGTTTTGTGTCAATTGAAATGCACAATTGCAGGTGAACAGACATAAATTCTACTATAAATTTGATTTTTTCTATTATACTATTAGATGTGTTCATACCTTGCCAGCATAGCCAGCTTTCTGGATAGCATCCTGAATCAGATAAAGAGCATCCTTGTTGTTTTGTATGTTTGGTGCAAAACCACCTTCATCACCAACAGCCGTAGAGTCTAATCCAAACTTCTCCTTAATGATCTTTTTCAAATGGTGATACACTTCTGAACCCATCCTCATGGCTTCACTGAAGGTGGATGCCCCTGTTAAAATGATATTTTCATTTTGAAGTCAATTTATTTACTTAATTTGGAACTACATCATGATCAGCCCACGGTTGTCAATAGCTGTATATTGGCCTCTCGCCAGTTTTATTACTGAGCCTGATCTTTGGCTTTCTTCATATCTTGACATGTTATTTTGGAACCAATGATTTTTTTATTGCGTAGATGGGTGAACTAGCTCACAGCCCAGCTGGTTTTAAGTGGTAAAATAACAACCTTGAGGCATTAGTTGTAAGTCTCAATTTATAGTATAATGGCTGCCCCACCTTACGAATAGAAATGCATTACGCCTTCACGGCAAAAATAGCAGGAAGACTGGTGGTACCTACCCATTCTGACTTACAAGAAGTCCTACCACTAAATATTTAAAAAATTTAATTACCTGTAGGGAAAATCATGAATTCTTGCATGGCAAGTTTATTTCCAGCATGTGATCCTCCATTGATCACATTGAAAGCTGGTACAGGTAAAACAATATCATTATTTCCAGCCAAATCAGCCAAGTGCTTGTACAGCGGAACATTTTTCTTGGCAGCACCAGCCTTAGCAACAGCTAGGGAAACTCCAAGGATAGCATTAGCACCCAGTTTGGATTTGTTCTCAGTGCCATCCAACTTAAGCATGAGTTCATCAATCTGTTAATTTAAAAGGTTTACATAGCTGAAATATACTTTTTTAAATATATTTATATCATTTTTAAACTATTAAATACATTTCTTGTTAATATGAAAATCCTATCAATATTAATTCCACTTCAATTGAATGTTAATACCACACTCAATTTTTTTTTGAGTCCTTTCAAAATATCAGCTCTTGTTTGAGATTTAAAAATAATTACCTCTCTCTGTTGGGTTACTTCAAGGTTGGCTTTGGTAAGTTCAGGAGCAATGAGTTCATTGATATTTTTGATTGCGGTCAAAACTCCCTTGCCATGATATTCACTCTTGATGTTATCTCTCAGTTCAAGAGCTTCATGAACACCAGTGGATGCACCAGAGGGTACAGCTGCCCGGAACAAGCCAAGCTCTGTTACCTGTTCACAGAATTAAAAGGTACTTTACATTTTTCAAAGAATTTCAGTAATTTAGTTGTTGATAATTTGTAACAAAAAACTTACTAGATCAACTTCCACTGTAGGGTTGCCACGAGAGTCAAAGATTTGACGAGCCTTGATTGATTTTATTACCATTTTTAATACTGAACTAGTAGACTTTCTAGAAAAAAAAAAGATTTATTTTATTTTATTTGGAGAGCACTGGCAGTAGTTTAGAAGTCATCATGCCCCATCAACATGGTTAAGAAACTTAAAGTATACCTGTATATCTATCTTGATAAAAGGACAAATGACTGTCCAATTTACAAAAAAAATGATGTGTAAAATTGATGGAAATTTTGAATTTTCATTTAAATCAGAAAAAAACTTGCAATCTCAATCTCAAAAAACTAATTTTTAATAGATCCTAAAGGTTAAATCAATGCAAAATTACTATTTTATTGTATTTCTATATAAGGCTTAGTATATGTGAATTTTAGATTTGGCAATTTAGTTTAAATTTTTTCAGATATCTTTTTTGTTCATCTGTTGATAGAAATGTATGGGACAAGTCATTAAATTGAAAGTATGATTTGAGCCCCGTGACCTCAGGATCATCAGCCCACAGAAATTTACTGCTGTATATAAGCAAGGTTTACCACAATGACTGGTCTTGCATAGCCCACATTCAGCAATTTACGCAACCTTTAAAATCTTAGACGTAGAACCACCGAGACCTAAAATACAACCACAATTTCCCATTTAGGATCTTGACACTCTTATTTTCTTAATAAAACACCCCATTATTTCAACTTATTACTACTTCCTGATTTCCAAAGCACACAGCCTAGCCACGAGACTTACCTTGGATACTGCAAAAAGATTTCTTGTATCGATTGAGGGTATTAAAGGATTAATTCTATTACTTTTACTTCTATTGCTAACGCTAATCGAATGAGATGCGCCGGCAAGGTCAAACATAGGTTGTACAATCATGATAATTCCTACTTGAAAATATTTTTTTATTTAAAATGTTTGTTACAAATTCATTGCGCTCACGGGGTTTAAGAATTAGTCATTTTCAACGGATACAATTAAATTTGCGTAAAATTGGGTGGCTAATGATCGGCATAAAAAAATTTTGTATTGAAAATTTTTTACACTACTCCACTTTTTTGTAATCCATAACAGCATATAATAATAAATTACAAACCTTAAATTAAGCGTTATCCTTATTTAACAAAATTGCACCTTACAAGCAAGGTTTAGCGAAATTTAATGATTTGGATTTGTTGCTGGCGCGATTACAGCGGTGATATTTTTGACCTTCTCAAGGTGGAAAGCAAAAACAAATGTCCTTTGTTTTGTGTACTTAAAGAGGCAAAGGGATCATAGTCATTTTATGTAAAATAAACTAGATAACTAATCAACTGGGATGAAATTAAATGAAATGATGGGATGAAATATAATCTCAGTAAAATGGTGGTCATTTACTGAGATTCTTTCAGTGGACTTTTTGGAGGATGCCGAGGAGTTACGTCTCGCGACTTTGTTTCATTTTCCAACATTTGTGCCCTTTCACAGATACTAAACAGGTAATAAACCACCATTTTCATACATTCAAACCTGAAGAAATACCAAATAGACAAAATAAAACATATCCCACAACTTCACTCCTCGCATTCCCGCCAAAAAGTCGAAATCTATGAGCTGAGAGATGCACACATAGATTATCACATAGGTAATATTTGAGGATGCTTAGCTGACATTTAATTTTATGGAGAGTTGCTATTTAGGTTATATATAATCTTACTCTATGGTTGCTATTGCTGAGTAGGTACAATAATGAAGTATAATTTAAAAAAAAATCATAGTTAAAGGACTACCTTTCAAATTAAAGGCTAACATTAAAAGAAAAATAATTCAAACACTACCGTGAACGATGCTAGTAAAAGCTTTAATATATAAAAACAAATCCAGTGAATAGAGTGAATAGGCAGTAAGGTTGTAATTGTCTGTTTAAATTAGTGATTTTTTTAAAGTTCCAGACTTGGATGAAATCTGATAAACTTGAATAAAACTAAACATGGGAAAAGAAGAAGTAACGGCTGTTAAGAAACGGCGCAAATTAAATACAAGTACATCAAATGACGGAACAAAGCCAGTTCCCGTTGATGTATACAAGGTATTTACCAAAATATATAAGATGTAACATAACCTCAAGACTCATTATTCTGTACCATAAATATGTATAATAATGTAAATTTAAGTACATAGTTCTACTAATAAATGAGAATTTATATTTGTGGCTCCTAGTTTAGCAAGCTGTTGCTTTTATATTTTCTGTTGAAGTTTTTGTTTCAGTTTTAACTTATTATTAACAAAAATAAAAATTAAGTGAATCCTGTTCGTGAAATATCTTGTGATCTTCAAAACAAGATCAACATAAGTTTAATATTAACACTTAGAGAAGTTGTAAACTGAACAAGATCCCAGTACACCAAAAAAATTGTCTTTATTTTTCAAGATTCTTCATTCATTACAAAATGTGTTTTAAATGGATTGTTCCAGCGTGTTGTTGAATTTGAAGAAGCTGAAGCTCATCTGCGTCCAGCTGATAAGGATGCTGCCTTTTTCAATAAAACATGCCAAGACATAAGGCAACTTTTTAAAGAGATTGCAGAGTTAAAAACTAAAGAAACATTGGAGGTATGCCACTTTTCAATTAATAGTTAATGCAGGACATGATAAGACTCGGGTCCTACCTCGAGAACAGAATGGCCGTGTGCACCGGGCACGGTGGGGCGGTGCTCCATTTCCCCGTCGAGCGTGGTGTCCCACAGGGGTCGGTCCTTGGCCCTCTCTTGTGAAATGTCGGCTACGAACTGGGTCCTGCGGGGTGCCCTTAGCACTCCTCTCCCGGGTCTGAGCGTAGCTTGTTACACGGACGACACTTTGGTCGTTGCCCGGGGGAGGGACATCTTTCCTGTGTAGGGGTGGCCTTCGTCGTCTGCAGGAGTATCGCGTTCTGACCCGGCAGGCTGGTTCTGGTCCAGCTGGGTATCCCGGAACACCAGCGGCATCGCCCGGGCGGCCTGGCAGGGCTGTCGTACCGCGGAGACCGGCTTCGTTGTCGTCGACTGTCACATTGAGGACTCGTCGATCGGGCGTCTTCGGGGTGGCGTCGCGTGTCTGGTTGTAGTGTTGACTACCAGATCGTAAAGTCCCACACCCCCCTACACGCGGGGACCTTGTAGGAGGTTCGGCACCCGGCTCGACAAATAAAAAATAAAAATGGACATGATTAGATTATATTATGAATTGTAATTAATGTTAAATAATATAAAATATGGAACAATGCAATTAAGGCAAAAGTTATAATTACAGGCTAAAGAAAAGATAAATGCAAAAAGAGTGGAAGCTTCATTACTGCTGGTTGCGTTAAAGAAATTAAATCGCCTGGAGAAAGTACGAACTAGAGCTGGTCGTGATGCGCTCCATAAAGAGAAACAGAGAGTTGATTCCACACATTTACTGTTACAAAATTTACTTTACGAAGCAGATCACTTAAACAAAGAAGTAACTAAATGTTTACAATTCAAATCTAAAGATGAAGAAATAGATCTTGTGCCTCTTGAAGAATTCTATAAAAATGCACCTCCTGATATTATTAGATCAGTAAGTATGTTTTCACAGTGTAACTGATATCTGAATGTACATATTTTAACCGTTTCAGCTCTGAATATTTTTTTAGTTTTGTCCCTAAAATGCTGTAGGTAGCTAAAATCCTGAATTTGTTTTAAATATTGAAGCCAAACTTGAATTGCAATAATATAAACAGTTCAAAACATAATTATACATGCACTCAGGACCAAGAGCTTACCTAAGTTTTTGGTCGATAGCATTGCATCCCAATTTTCATTTTATACATTAAAGCGCTATCGTGCTGAGTAGCATCATAACGGTTAGTAGAAAGTTAGGCATGACAGAAGTATGACTGCTTTTAATCTGTCCTGGTGAGGGTGCCAGTCATATGATTCACATTGTTTCCCCTCACAAATATACATATGACATATTCCACACTTATCTCAGACACTTGATACTGAGTACTTGTAACTTTGATACTGATCAGATGAGTTGTTGCAGTAATGGTTCTGACAAATTTAACAATATGACAATGTGTAAAATTTTAGGAGGTCACAAAGGCTGATGAACATCAATTACAATTAGCCCGACTGGAGTGGGAGTTACGTCAACGTCGTGAATTATCTGAAGCCTGTAATGAACTCATATCTTCCAAGGAACGAGTAGCAGCTGCCATTGCTGCTGCACGTTCTAGGCTTGATGCATTGGCTCCACATCTGAAAGATGTCTTGAAATCCACTAAACCTTTGCAAGAATGTCTTGCTCTACGCTTGGATGAAAAACGTGATGAGGCCAGGGCCGCAAGCTTGCTTCCAGCATCACTATTCTTACTGTTTAAAAATGCAAACGCATATTCTGATATTTTAGGAAGCAAAGTTATTAGTGTTGGTAAGCAATTTCAAAGCTCAAAATATTCATTGCATCTTAAAGTTCATAGATTTACATACCCTATCCAACAGAGCAAAGGGTAAACAGTCGTCCTAAACACGCCATTTCGGATCCCCCGATCCACAATCGGTGCTGTTAGGTACCCTATGCATCGGTCACCGTTCTCGTCAAACCCGTCGCTTGCGACAAAGAGCTTGCGGAGAAAATTAACCCTAAGACACAGCCCACTGAGTCTCTCGCCGGATCTTTTCAATTGGTCGCGTTTCCGATCCGGTTGTAGACAGCGAAGCACTGTTCCTGCTAGAGCTAGTGTTGGAAAACTCATTAGGATAAAGTCCCATGAGCTCACCTAGTCGCCCGGCGAAGCTAGCATAACACCGCGAGGCTACCAGCATGTGAAGAAAAAAATCTTAATATTAAAGTTTTTGCTTATAATATAATACCCACTCAAACCAATTTTTTATTTAGAAAAAAATATATGTACATGTATTTCATATTGTAGGTGTTTGCGGTGATGAAGATGAAGCTCGCCGGCATGATCAAAACAATGTTGAAAATGATATTATTTCATCGAATGAGTCAGATTCAGATCAAGAAAATAATGATGAAGATCAACAAACCAAAAAGAAACGACATCACAGAACTAAAAACGTATCTAAAGAAGACAAAGCAGAAGCTAAAATAAAACGAGTATTCAAGAAACATCCTTTAAATGTACAAGTTTCAGTTAAAGCAGAAGATGGTACTGCATTGAATCTCATATTATCATACCTCATAAACTTGAAAATTATAGTTGTGAAGTTTACTGTATCGCTACCCAAACCTGTCACTGGTGTATCTGCTGCTGATGTTCTAAATGGACATTCTATTTTAAATGAACTGTACCCAGGGGATACGGGAGATGATTCACCCCACCCTGCAACTTCTTATTTACTAAAAAATGCAGGTATATCGGAAAGCTTTTCTCATTTCATACCAGAAATTGGACGCCCATACGTTTGGGCACAAAGAATGTGTGGAATTGATTTTATGACTTCAGAATTGAATGAGCAATCTGTTAGAAGAGCTGTTGAACCGTGTCCTAATCTCAGTGTCGCCACTGTTGAAAATTTTATCATGACATTGAAAAAGAGACTAAAATGTAGAGTAAAACTTATGCATGAGCTACAAGATCTAGAATCAGGAAAGATTTCACCACCAAAAGGAAGCTTGCCTCCTTCTATGCGTCTAGCAGGTTCTTTGACTCAGTGGCAGTCTGTTGGTTGGCCTGAGTACAGTCAGGCCCCATCAACAGCTTTTCTTGTAACTGAAGGTTTAGTATCTGCTAATGATTTACTTTATAGAGCGATAATTACCAGACAATCAGCTAAGTTGGTGGCTTTAGTTGCCCTCAGAAGCGATTATCCTAAGAGCGTGCCAATATTTTCTATAACTTTACACTGGAATGGTACTCATCACGCAGGTATTAATGATGATATCCGGGATATTGAAAGAGTCATAAATACTGAGATAGATTTAGAGGAACGCAAGCACTGCACCCTTTCTACTCAAATAACAAAATTATTAGCCTGTCTTGATATTTTATTGGAAACAAGCGATTCCCCAGAATTTCCACCAGACAAAGTTATACTTCATCCAGTTAGAGGACGTAACAGGAGCAAGCCATATAAATTTGTAAACCAAGGTGTTGGTGTCTTTGTACATCACTGAATTGAATAAATTTTACAACTCATCAACCTTATTTTTCATTTCAATAGAAATAACTTGTGTAGGTAGTTAATTTTAGTCTTTGATAATTTAAAGAAAAATATATGTATATTAATTTGATGTATTTAAGTTAAGGTAAATACAGATATTATTAGGAAAATCGGACACTATGATTTCGCTTCTAAGTACACTGGTCATTTCAAACGAAAATTGGTTGGCAATCAATTCTAAATAAAAATAATGTATGTAGTTTAAAAAATATGGAATTCTATTTTCAAATTCAGGCATATGTTTATTGATTAGTGTTTTGTTTTCACTAGATTTGTGTATTTTTAATCAATTTATTGGTTTGAAAGTTTCCGACATGAAAATTTTGATCTATAAAAATAACTTCTTAGTTGCCCAAAAACTAAATTCAACAACGACGTATTAAAGGCGATAGTGGAAGCTGACGATAATCTACCGCTAAGTTAGCACCTTTCAATATTAGCATTAAAAAAAATTGCCTAAGATTGGCAAGGTAGGGAAACTTGATAAGTGGAAGCAGCACGAATTGAACGATCGCCAGTTGGACGAACGCGTTAACGTATGCCTCGCGTTGCACAGACAGAGGAACGTTGGAATTTTGAACCATACTTTGTATAACTTACGGTAAAAATCGGTTCTTTTTGATAACTATTAGCGTCATCTTGCTGGTTAGGGCTAAGTTAGGTTCTACACCTAGGTAATGCCTCAAACGAAAACTTACCCTTACATCACAGTGGCGTTCATCCCTGCTGCTTCAACATGACAACGTTCAATCTCACACAGCACAACTGGCAGTTTATGCTACAAGATCTAGGGTTAGCAGTATTGCGTTATCCCCCGTACTCACTAGATCTTGCGCAGACAGATTTCTAGTTTTTCAAAGTCGGCCCAGCTTCTTGGTCGGGATAAAATTAAATACCCGAGCGGCAGAAAGAAAATGCCATAAAAGAGTTTGTTGGCTCCCGTACGCCGGACTTCGTTATGACTTTAACTTTCTGTATACTAAACGGCAACTTCATAATATATATCGTCGTTGTCAAACCAAAATCTGCTATATGTGCACTTTTTGAGATTTTTACTTTTGACCTTTTCGTATAGTTCACAACCCTATCTACCGTATAAAAAAAACTGTTGTGTCTATAGCTTTAATATTTATCTACAGCTTTCATTTGATATAGTTTTTAAAAATTCACCTTCATATAAAATTTTATACGAAAATGTTTTTACTCGTTAATTCAAAATAGAGTTTTTGCACATAGCAGATTTTGGTTTGACAGCGACGATATGTACTCGTCACTGTACGTGAGTAAATTATGGCAATCCACGTTAGACTTGTCACGGTATATAACCGCTATTACAGCGTTATGGTAGGTAATCAATTCCCAGACTAATAACTTCCTGGAGATTACACAAGAATTATACAATAAATAATATGCAAAAATTGTGGTGTAAAATAAGTATTTATTAAAACAAATTAATTTTTATAATACAACAGTCTTTATTCTTATTTCAGTAAAGCATTAAAATAAGTTTTAAGGATCGTACACATAAAATAAAATGATAATTTTGGCAAACTAAATCTAATTCAACGTTTTGGAAAATCGTGATCACGATGCTTAAAATGTCTCAGGCAATACTTTAATTCAATAGAGCTTAAACATAAAAATGCCATTTTGATATTGCTCGACGGTTTTTTCCACGATTCGCGTTGAGATTAATCATCAGATTCTTAGAATGTAAATTTACTACAGGTCAATAACCATATAATGTTAATGCGAGACACACTGATCAACTTTCAATCCTATTTAGATTTATATTATATTTTTTACTTTTAACTTTTTTTTTCAAGTCCAGTAGACGCCTTTCAATATTGGCAATGCAATCATGTGCAGTGTAGTAATGCTGTGTCTACAATAAAATTTTAAATGTAATTAAAAATGTTACAACCATGTCAGTACAGATGGTTTTAAAAAACACACATCTAAAAGCCACAATCAATCGTAAAGCGTTTACTAAAATCAAGTCTTACGACGTAAATAAGGATTGTCTCACTAATTCTACGGAACTTAATAAAATAATTCTCTATTGTATTATTTTCTGTACCGTGTCACGTTTCGTTCATTGATAAAAATGTTTATTTTTTTCACTTTTACTTTTTTTTTGTTTTTCTTCACATAGTCATTTCGCGAGTACAAAATAAAATCACTTCTCGTGTTGCTCCTTATGTGTCCACAATAATATGTGAAGCCGTATTTGCATTATGAGATCCCGGCTTCAATTTTGACATCCATTATTTTGCGAACACCCTTGAGACAGTTTAGTCTACGTTGTACTGCGTCTCGATCTGCGAAATAAAATAATTTATAATGATTATATATTTGAAGTGTATAGTTACCACCATAATGCAGCGAGCCAATTATGCGGTTTGGAGCTGTTATATTAATAGCGGACCCGACAAACGTTGTCCTGCAAAAATTCATTCAAGTCGATCCAGTCGTTTAGTTGTAGTATAGATAAATAACCTAGATACCGACTGCAGCGCCATCTGCCGGGTTGATTTGGGAATCTAAACCATCCAGGATGCCACACAAACGCATACAAAAAAAAAAAATTCAAATCGGTCCAGCCGTTTAGGAGGAGTTCAGTGACAAACACACGCACAGAAGAAATATATATATAAAGATTGAGACGATGCGTTTCAGGGCAGGTATCGGTTTTGTCTGTGATTTCTATTGACCCTATAACCACTTAACATCACGTGGGCCGTGAAATCGTCTATTCCTCTAGTAAAAAAAATATGTAATTTTTATGCAAAAAAATATATATTTATTCTGTAAGGTTAGAACAAATCGATAAAAACTGAATATACAAGTAAGATATTTCACGTTATTTATATACAGAAATCTTTAAACTCAAATTTGAATCTGAAATTGTGTGCTCGCAAAAACTATTGCAGCTAAGCTGTTAAGAAATTCTACCCAATAATAAAAATTACTTGAAACAATCGTTTTCTGATTTCTGAAGTCAGAATTCTAATTCTGTGAAATCGTCGTGGCCTAAGGGATAAGACGTCCGGTGCATTCCGGTGTTGAGCGATGCACCGGTGTTCGAATCCCGCAGGCGGGCACCATTTTTTCTAATGAAATACGTACTTAACAAATGTTCACGATTGACTTCCACGGTGAAGAAATAACATCGTGTAATAAAAATCAAACCCGCAAAATTATAATTTTCGTTTGTTACTGGCGGTAGGACCCCTCTTGTGAGTCAGCGCAGATAGGTACCGCTGCCCCGCCCATTTCTGCAGTGAAGCAGTAATACGTTTCGGTTTGAAGGGTGGGGCGGCCGTTGTAACTTTACTTGAGACTTTAGAACTTATATCTCAAGGTGGGTGACGCATTTACGTTGTAAATGTTTATGGGCTCCAGTAACCACTTAACATGAGGTGGGCTGTGAGCTCGTCCACCCATTTAAGCACTAAAAAAAAGTTCTTCAGGAGTAGGATGGGTTTAATGTATATAGTGCGTATAATTACATTTGGAGAGCGTGGTCCGGTGGTGGGGATGCAGCGGGTGTCTCTGCACGAGCGAGTGCAGCAGCACCTGAGCCGACATGTAGCGGCGCTCGCACTCCTTCGTGTCGCCGAACAGTTCCTCGATGGCCGCCATTTGACACTGCAAGACGCACACGGCGCGGTGGTTATCGACACCAGTGTGCACAGTGCGAGTTTTTTAACGTTCTCGATAGCGTAAAAGTTAACTCAAATTTGTATGGGGTTCGAACGTTTGCCGCTAGGGGCGCTGTTCCTGCTGCATACAAAGGAGACGGAAAATCGTGGGCCAAAAATGTAATATCTTGGAATGTAGTCTAAAAATGCCATATTTTTTTATATAAGAATATAAAAAATCACCTCGATCCTCTTTCTGGGACCGGAGAAAAATGAGAAAGTTAGTTTTTGTCGGTATAACGGTGTGATCGATTTAATTAATCGATTACAGGATTATAAAAAGAAAAACATTGCACTAGGTAATTAATGCAAAGTAATTAAATGAGCGATTTATACTTGTTGTATACAAGTGCGGTATGCGCCGGATTTAATTGCGATTATATACATAAATGAAGAAAAAGTCTATTATTACTTAGCAAAGTAATTTGATTATCGATTTCAAATCGATTAAAATCGATTGTATTTTTGATGACAGTTTTGACAGTAAGCTGACATGACGTTTGTTCATAGATTATCGAATTATTTTTGGCGCTTGTTGGTTTTTTCTGCTCTACTCGTTTTGTATCTTCGACGCATTTTGAGTGTGTATCTATCGGGCTGTTTTTATATTTTTAACTATCACTGCTTTATTATTACGGATTCCAACTCTGCCAGCCTTGTACGACAATTGCTTCTACACTGGACACCGAAGATCGCTCACACGATTGACTAGAAATTGTTGCATTGGATACCTACTGTTGAAATTATGGATCGCTGTGTGAATTGTGGGATAGCAATTCCATATTTCATACCTGATATATATCATTGATATTCATTCATAATATGACATTTAAAAGATTATCCAATGGATATAATAAACATTAACTTAAGCTTAAATAAGTTATTATTCAGCTCTTTTAAAGAGATTGTAACATAACCTAACTTTTACTAAATCTTTATTAACTCGGCTCTCAGATTGAGAAAACTTTTATAATTTTCAGCAAGGTACTGATAAATCTGAATCTATTAATTCATATTAGTTTCATCACGTTACATTCGGGCCCAAAAATGTATGTAATCGTTTCAGTCTCCTTTGAGTTAACTTTTACGCTATCGAGAATGTTAAAAAACTCGCACTGAGCACACTCTACAGTCTACGAAAGCGAACACTCGCCCGGTGAATCTAGTATGACCCCGCGAGGTCACTAGAATAGGTAGGAAAAATAAAATAAAATAAAATAAACAGACATATTATAGAATGACTCACCAGTTCAATAGCGTGCTCGTATAGTATTTTATCGCAGACGGCTGGCGTCACTCCGGCTTCGTGCAGTCGCTTCGACTCGTTGACGATCCATTTGTATTTACCGTTCATCAGGGATACAACTGTTGCGACAAAATTATTAATCACAATTATTTACTGCTAGCTTTCTGTTCAGTCTCGTCCGGGTGGATTAATTACACCTTCTCATTGCTTTTTTCTGTCGCGAATCAAACATACGTTACAGTTTTTTTTTTGTTTTTTTTATTGCTTAGATGGGTGCACGAGCTCACAGCCCACCTCGTGTTAAGTGGTTACTGGAGCCCATAGACATCCATTTCATTTTTATTACACGATGTTATTCCTTCACCGTGGAAATCAATGGTGAACATTTGTTGAGTACGTATTTCATTAGAAAAATTGGTATCCGCCTGAGATTCAAACACCGGTGCATCGCTCAACACGAATGCACCGGATGTCTTATCCATTAGGCCACGACGACTTCAAAGTTTGAAGAATAGGACATTCGTTACACTAGACAATTGAGATGTCGCCTACTTGTTAAATAAATATGACGGCGGCTTAACACATTGACTGCCACGTAGGTCACCGGTGCCCTACGCGGCGCACTGAAATATTTCGATTTCTGTTTCTAAGCGCCTGGATTACCTAACTTCGCCTTCTTTTGTGTTTTAATGTGTGTCTTTTAGGTAGCTTAGAAATAGATTCATTCTCAGTATCTTCAGATTCATCTTTCCCAGAATCTACTAGAAATTCTGGCACCTTAGTAAGAAGATCTAAGAAAGAAATCGACATAATTACTTCAGTGCGCCACGTAGGGCATCGGTGACCTACATGGCAGTCAACGTGTTAAATTGTATATATGAGATGTTTCGTGCCCTTTAGCTCAAGAGCAGTACGAAAACGCATCCTGAATCGTAATAACGCTGCTCGGACCGGTAGGGCTTCTTGAACTCGCATAGGCCGTGAAGCAGTATGCCGGTTTGAAGGGCGGGCCAGATATTGTACTATAGAACTGAGAGAGTTCTTGTCATAAGGCGGGTGGCGGCATTTACGGTGTTGAAGTCTATAAGTTTCGGCAACCTCTTTACAGCAGATGAGCTCTGAGGTGGTTCACACGTCGTCGTCTAAGGCGCGAAAAACACACAAACGGCCTAAGGCTTAAGGCGCGACGTAGGCGTGGATCGGATACACAGGTGTGCCTAGCCCACTGAGTTTCTCGCCGGATCTTCTCAGTGGGACGCGTTTCCGATCCGGTGGTAGATTCTGCGAAGCACGGCTCTTGCTAGGGTTCGTGTTAGCAACGTTGTCAGGTTTGAGCCCTGTGAGCTCACCTACTAGTTAAGGTTACGCTGGAATAGCCACTCAAGGCTATCAGTTAAGGTAGGAAAAAAAAAACAGGCGTGCCTGTGCGACGCGGCTTGAGTGTAATTCAAAATAGATCTCCTTAGTACATTTTGTGTGCAAAAGTAAGCGGTGAAGAGCCGCGCCGAAATCCTCGCCGTTTGTGTATATCTCGCGCCTAAGCAATAACTAAAGCATTAGGTAGATGGCGCTGCGTGCACACTGACCGCTGCGCACTTGCGGCGTGGGCTGCAGCGTGCGCGCGCGGTAGTGCGTGGCGGCCAGGCGCAGGCCCGCCGCCAGCGCCTGCATGGCCTGCACCAACAGCCCCAGCCGGACGCTCTCGTTGCAACGCTCTGGAACACACATTATTATTACACGCTTTATATTAGCTTCACTTGTATGTATGTTTGTAACTGAATCCTTTAGACGCGATTTTGACCCACTTTAAACGGCCAGATTTCATTCAAACTTTGTAGATTTATAGAGGACCGATGACAATTCAATATTTAAAAAAAATATTAAAAAAAAATGAACTAAAAAATGAATAATAAATATTTTCTATTTTTTAGTTGAATTTTATATAAAACATGTTTTTTAGTTTTTTTAAACTATTATTTATTATCAACTAGCTGACCCGGCAGATTTCGAAGTGCCTCAATCGATAAATGAGTCGACTATTATCAAAGCCGGCAATGTGACTTTTGGATAATGATTGGTAAATCATAAAAACGAATTATTGACTTTGTATTCTATTGGCATTCACAAAACTCTCCTGAACGACATCTTAGATAAATAACAGGTTAAGTATTAACCTTTATTTAATGCAGGTTTTGAACCGTATTCTTTGAAGGAGACGATTATATTCAAATCAATCTGTATTGACATATCAATAACATTTTTTTGTCCAAATGCACAGATTGCCACCTTTGATAATAGACGACTCAAATAAAAGACCTAAGCTTTTGTATAAAATAAACTTAAAACGAACAAAAAGAATCCGTCCGACGGGGGACACATCAAAGGAAAAACAAACTTGTTATTTTTATTTAATTCCGAGCATTTTCATATCTATCTACCTTTTGAACCTTCTCTAGACTTCCACAAGTAATTCAAGACCAAAATTAGCCAAATCGGTCCAGCCGTTGATAAAAATAAACCTCATCAATAGCTTTTTAGCGAAAAAAAAAAGGAAAGTCATCTATACTAACTATCTGTATAGTAACTATATATATATCTGTAACTATATATATATACAGTCGTGGTCAACTAATTAGGGACAATCTCTAGTTAAGCCTAATTGTGAATATTTTTTTTATTTTCCAACGAGTCTTAGCAATATTCCATATCTTTTACATGTAAGTGTAATTAGTCATTTATGTGCGCGATTATACAAACAATAACAACTTCTTAAACATTAAACCTCTTTACAGTATAGCTGATACAATATCATAGTGCTATTGGTTCAAAGAATGCTGGCTGGCCATTTAATTAGGGACACTGAGGTATTGCGTTCTAATTTCAAAATTGGAATTTTAATACATTTTTGTTTCTTTTCTTATTGTTTAGTGGTCGTTTTGGCGGCAATCCAGATTTTTATTTTAAGTTTTGAGAATTATTTTGAAGAAAAATGGGTAAAAATAAAAGTTGCGATCCAACACTACGAAAAATTGTCATGAAGTTTGTCGAGCGTTGTTGGTCATACCGAAGGATAGCACAACATTAAATTGTTCAAAAACTATGGTATGCAATGCAGTGCAACATTTCAAGCGCTATAACACAGCTTTAAATGTGTCCAGAACAAAAAGATCGAGAAAAACGACTCCGCAAGAAGATAGAATGATAACCAGGTTAGCTAAGAAAGATCCGTTTCTAGGCTCTATTTTAATTAAACACGAAGTGTTTGGGGCAAAAGAAAGAGCCGGTGTATCTGCGAGGACCGTTCGACGACGTTTGGTAGAAGCAGAGTTGTTCGGAAGAGTAGCTCGCAAAGTACCGTTGTTGAAGAAAGAACATAGAAATGCTCGTTTGGCATTTGCACGTAAATATGGACATTGGACCTACGCCCAATGGCAACATGTACTTTTCTCTGACGAGACCAAGGTTAATTTGATTTCTTCAGATGGAAGGCAATATGTACGGCGTCCTGTAAAAGCGGAAATGAATCCAAGATTCACAAAAAAACAGGTGAAACATGACGGTGGAAACATTAAAATATGGGGTTCATTTTCTGGACGCGGAGTGGGACCTGTGAGGAAAGTTCAGGGTAACTTAGACCAACATCAATACAAGGCAATATTGGAAAAAACTATGCTTCCCTGTGCTGAGGAGCATCTCCCTATTATATGGACGTTTCAGCAGGATAACGACCCGAAACATACCGCCCATTCAGTCAAGTCGTTTCTTACCAGTCAGTTTGTATCGGTGCTAGATTGGCCAGCAAATAGCCCGGACCTCAACCCAATTGGGCACCTTTGGCACGAAATCAGGAAAAAAGTTGCCACTTATCGTAATACAAATTTGGATGAACTTCATGAAGCTTTTTGTGAGGCATGGGCAAACATTCCTGTCGAAACATGTCAGAAACTGATAATGTCTATGCCACATCGGTGTCAAGCGGTAATTACTAACAAAGGTTTTGCTACTGGGTACTGATTTTACACGTAATAAAATGGAGCTGTTAAAGATATTATAACACTGAAGATTATAAGTTTTGTGTAATTGTATTTTTCATTATACTTTACTGTCCTTAATTAAATGTCCACTACAGAATTGTACCTTAATATTTAATACATGTTTAATCTTTGATATTAAATACTTTTTCTATTTATTAAATCTTTTATTTACAGCCATTTATAGCATAATAATCGAACCACATTATGCAAATAATAGGTGCTGAGAAATCAATAGGGTTTTATATTTAAATGTATATAACCGGTTATAGCCCTTCACTATCTTGAATGTCCCTAATTAGTTGACCACGACTGTATATATATCTGTAACTATATATATATATATCTCTGACTAACAATATAATATAATGCGTTTATCAAGTACAACTGTAAAGATAGTTGAGGTTTACGGTCCGAACATAAATTTTTAACGCTTTACGTTTCGAATATACATATGTTTATATTTATTATTAAATTTTTTAAATTATATTTCTTTTAAAACTGTTACATTGTTCGTTCTTAAATTTCTAAGACATATATATCTATATATTAATACGTGAAGCAAAAACTTTGCAGCCCTTTTGACGAAAATTACGCGGGCGGAGGAGTATGAAATTTTCCACACTTATAAAGAATATAGAGAAGAAACGCACAATGCTAACATTTTTTTAAAATAATGCATAAAAGATACATAAAATCAATAAAGAAAACATTACATACACTACATACCATGTATTTGACGCACACACGCATGCATACTATTTATTGTCAAACTTTTGTTCTTGACGTCTGTTGTCAAATTGAGAATAGATTAAATATTGTTTGTCTTTGTTAATATTTTTTATAGTGTAGTCTTGGCGAAATTTCTGATTATAGAAGTATAAAATACAATTATAATAGTGTACAAACTTACAATTCCAATTAGTTATAGTCGAATTTCGACTACTGCGGGACCATTAGTTTTTAATCATTACACTACCTAGTCTTAGGGCGTCATTTACAAAATCTACAAAAAAGTAATCTTATTTACCATCGGACGTGTCCATCAGGGCTGCGATGGGAGCTCCGCAAGAGACGGCCAAGTCCGACAGCAGTTCGGCCAACATCAGAACGAAGTTAAGTTGCGATGACACTTTGCTGTGTTCCTCCTAAAAAAACAAACATCGTATTTAATATTGTTACGTGCTGGGTTTAAAGAACACTTTAAAATTCTCAATTCACTTCTTCCACTTCGCTTCAGGTGATCCGTTCGTTGTTTCGCTTCTAATAGAGATCCGATACTAACTGCCTTCGTGTCATCTCTGCAACGCTTTTATAGTCGATACAACAATTCGATAATTATCGAGAACATTCCCGATAGGGCGAGTAATTTCAATATGTTTCCGCTATTTGATAATAGATGGCGTTGCACTTCTCGAACGTTCTCGATTTTACTGGTTCTTTTGATATTCGTTTCTGCTATTCCACGACAGATGCCGTTACTCTTACCGGCGTAATAATATTACTAGAACCTTCACACTCATTTATCACGGAATAAAATAATTTTTTTTGTTCATTGTTTTGTTTATGTTTGCTCAACATTCGACCGAATTGTAACTAGTATTATAATAGAGAGCATTAGCCGAGTTACCTCTCTTTGCCTTTGTTCTAAAATTATTGTTGTTTTTCCAATAAACAGTATACTGATTTATCTACGTGTAGTACATTGCTGACACATGTGATATTGTCTTGTGTTAACATTTGTTTATTAAGTAAAAATATCATAAGTGGTACGATCGACATATTATTATATTGTTCGTAAGTCATGTAACCACGTGAATGTGTTTCATACACTTAAGTGCATTGTTAGTCTTCTCAATAACAACAGATATTATCTTATTTAAAACTTCGATTAGGAGAGTTTCTTAACATGTATGTTCTTTCTCTTTCTTCCTCGTCCGTTCTGTCATTGGAAACTTTTTTAAATAAATTTACATGTTTTTTATTGAGCTTTACTTTATTTCAGCAATAGTTTAGCGAGTATGAAAGCCGCGTCAAAGAAAATTATTAATGCTAATGGAACAGTGTATTACCGTTTCAAACGCACGGTGCATTGGCTATATTGGTGTAGGGGAATGACACCCCGCCACGCTTAGCTGTTTACTATGCAGTTATAGTAATGAGCAACATACGTTAGTCAGTCAGTGGATAACGTGCAGCGATCCACCGCAGTGGCTGACGCGAATAAACATGTCAATCATACGTAATGTTTTATTGACCGCTCCGATGAGGTTTCCGGAGGAGAGCGCAGAAGGGACACACAACACAACGCACACGCCACCTCCTCGCCTTAAAACCTCACATTGGTATGACGTAACACAGTACAACGTGGTGTGGTGTCGGTTACCGCGAGTATGGTCTCCTCCTGCAGGTTGGGTATGTAGACGGGCGGGTCGGGCTTCATGCCGCGCAGCACGTCGCCGAGCGCGCCCCCCGCGCCGCCCCCGCACTCCCCGCTCGCACGCAGCGCCAGCGCGCTGGGCGGGGACGAGCCTGGACAACAACACCATGTCGTACTTCATAAATTACTGACTGAAATATTCTTTTTTTGTATTGCTTAAACGGGTGGACGAGCGCACAGCCCAGCTGGTGTTAGGTGGTTACTGGAGTCCATAGACATCTACAATGTAAATGCCGCCACCCACTTTGAGATATGAGTTCTAAGATCTCAAGTATAGTTACAACGGCTGCCCCACCCTTCAAACCGAAACGCATTACTGCTTCACGGCAGAAATAGGCGGGGTGGTGGTACCTATCATTGCGGGCTCACAAGAGGTCCTACCACCGATGTGTCCTGATTCCCCCCATTTTACGGTATTAAAACTGAGTAAACTAGGTTACATATAGATTTCGAAGGGTTTTTTTTTTATTATTGCCTTTGCAGGCAGACGAGCATACGGCCCACCTGATGGTAAGTGGTCACCAATGCCAGGGGCAGAGCCAAGCCGCTGCCTACCATTAAGTACTCTCCGCAAGTCTCGTTTGAAGGAGGACATGTCATAGCGCTCGGAAAACACCGTGGAGGGAAGTTCATTCCAAACCCGGATGGTACGTGGTAAAAAAGATCTTTGGAAACGCACTGTCGAGGAACGCAGCGGTTCCAGATAATATGGATGAACTCTGCTCCGATGGCGGGAGGTGTGAGGATAAAAAGAAGATGAGGGGATCATCTCGAATAATTCCTCAGAGCATTCCCCATGAACCATACGGTGTAAAACACAGAGAGAACCGAAGTCCCTCCGTAGACCCAGAGGTCCCAAGCGATCCGTGAATGTAAAGAGTATATTGATTCCGTGCTTAGAATATATTGATTGACGAGTTATTATTGAGGTTGTTCGAACCTGCGGCCGGCCAGCCGGACCTGCGCAGCGGACTCGCGTTGGTCGGCGACACCTGCCACAGCTGCGGCGGCGGGGAGCTGCCGCTGTTGCTGCTGCGACGCCGCGTCGACGGCGGCGTGCCCATCGCGAACGGCATCTACGTTGACAAACCTCATTATTGTAGGCAAACACAATTTGAACTCGTACTATTACAATTACAATTTATATATATATATATACTAGCTGACCCGGCTGACTTCGTAGTGCCTCAATCGATAAATAAAAGACCCTAAACTTTTGTATAAAATAAACTTAAGCAAACAAAAGGAATCCGTCCGACAGGGGATACATCAAAGGGAAAACAAAATTATTATGTTTATTTATTTCCGAGCATTTTCATATTTATCTAACCTTTTAAAACTTCTCTGGACTACCACAAATAATTCAAGACCAAAATTAGCCAAATCGTTCCAGCCGTTCTCGAGTTTTAGCGAGACTAACGAACAACAATTCATTTTTATATATATATAGATTTTTTTATTGCTTAGATGGGTGAACGAGCTCACAGCCCACCTGGTGTTCATTGGTTACTGGAGCCCATAGAGATATTATACAACGTAAATGCGCCACACACCTTGAGATATAGGTCAGTCAACCAAGAAATAGGTCCTTGACCTAGATATTATGGACATATTATGTATAATTTATTTAAAATTCAATAGACGTAAATACGATTTTATTATTCGGTAACAAAATCCGGCCACCCTCTGCTTTGTTTCGCATAAATATATAACTGTTTTATTATGTGTATATGTATAAATGAAATACGGTTTACAATCGCGCCGCCAACTATCGTACATTGTTGGTACAATAGGACGGCGCGGCGTATGGATCGTCGAGAGACCTGACGATTGAGCGAGACGATAAACAATATAAATCGGAGTGAATGTAGATTTCGCTTTGAGTCCGTAGGCGTCATTCGTTGAGAACATTCGTCACCATCAAACCGCTATACACTGCTTGCTCGTTTCTCAGATTTGTATTATTTTTATTTTTTATTGCCCTTGTAGGCAGACGAGCATACGGCCCACCTGATGGTGAGTGGTCACCGTCGCCCATGGACTTCAGCAATGCCAGGGGCAGAGCCAAGCCGCTGCCTACCTACTACGTTGTATTTAGTATATTTATTTATAGCGCACACATTTCGCTATCAACGTTTCTAGAAATGATATAAAACTCATCGGTCTGTGGCCCGGACTCGATGTCACGATATAGCCACGGCTGGATAGCGCGAGGTGGGACCGCGAGCGCACTCACAGTGGGCGGCGAGAGCGAGCCGATGTTCGTGGCGTTGCGGCTGTAGGTCGTTCGGCGCACGTCGATGGGCTGAGATCGCGGTACAGTAGTGTTAGTGGCCGCGGTCAGTGGGCTCTGCAATGTATACCGACACGCTACTCATTTGTCTCCACCGAACGTGAACGATACGTGTAACTCAAGCAGTGATGATGACGCATGTGTATAGCTCAGCAATAGTTTATGTTATCTCATTGCGATATATTTACGTGTTGTAAAGGTGTACTCAACAAGCAGATGATAGCGGATGTGTGAGTGAAACGGAGTCGTGGGGTGTGACGTACCGCGGTAGGTGTGCAAGGGGAGGCGGGTGCGGGGGGCGCGGGGAGCGCCAAAGAGCGGGGTCGGGACGCAGCCTCCGAGCCGGAGGAGGCGGCCGAGCACTCTGCGGACCCGCTCTCCGTCGCCTCCACCAACACAAAGTCCTCTTCACCCGCCCAACCAACCTCCGACGAATCTGCAATAATAACCAATAACTCAATCGACTTGTGTAGTTTTTTCAAACTAGTGTTCGAACGATGATCGAAATTCGATAGTATTCACTGACACCTCGAGATTTCATTCATTCAAGAATCAATTTATGTACATATCACGTTTCATTATTGACAAACCTGTTAATAGTTACTATACATGGAACATGAAAATTAATTAAAAACTAGGACCGAATATTCGTATTTAGAATCAAGACGAAAAGAATCAAACATCAGTAACTTTTTCAATCAGAAATACCTTATTTTAATTAAAATATGCGCGTACAAAAATTACAGAAAAAAAAACTTTCCAAAGTGAATCTGTATCAAAGAAAATATTCTAAAATTCCCTTGACAATTTGCTATGACATTATAGAACTGTACTAGTTTAGAATACTGCATCGCCTCTCACCTACATTTTAAGATTCTACTTCGAAAACCGAAAAAATTAAAAGATGTGGTGTCGTGGGACACCAGGTAGGAACGAAGTTCCTACGGCTAATGCAGAATCGACACAATTTGCAAAAAACAAATCGTGCTCAATTTTATGTAGGTTTTCTTGATTTTTCTCTTAAATTTTGCTGATTAGTTTTTATTTAAGTATAGGAAAGTATTTAGGAAATTCAGTATTTTAGGAAATAATAAATTACGTAAAATAGAAAGAGAATGGATGAGAGAACGAAAAGAAAGAGGGAGAAAGAGAAAGGTATTATACACTACTCGCTTGTATATGCGACTGTCGCGCCTGCGCACGTCTCATTTAACGGTTTTATTCCACGCACTTTTTTCCACGGATTTTTTCTTACGGTTTTACTATCACATTTTTTTCAGTTCGGTCACGCAGCAAAATGCCTATCCCCTCCAAGCCTGCCGTAAGGAACTTCGTTCCAACAACTACGATTTATCTTACGATTACTGGTACACTTACAAAACGCATTGAATATTCCAATTTTATTTGTACGGCACAAAAGCTAGCCTAGCTCATAATGAATTACAGAATTACGGAAAACAATTTACTTTTACTAATGTTCCTTCCTACAAACATAAGCATTGACAACTCAAGATTCATATTTATTTTTTTGTACATTGTTTTTCTAAAAAGAAAAGAATATTCCAACTTAACTGTTATATTTGAGACATTGTACCCGCGCAGTGTAACTTGGGTTCAATATCTGTTTTCTTTGGAATTATTATTAAATGTGTTAGGTGATGCAGAAGAATAAAAAATATTTATCTTTTGTCTCAGACCTTAATTTAACTTTCATTAATTTTTTGTAAGCATTAAATGTAGGAAAAAATTGTATTAAAATGTTTATTGTATCAAACATATTGTGTTTGATTACCGCAAACATTATTAATATTGTATTTTTCTATGAAACTAAGTGTTTGTTTCAAAAAACCATTACTCATGAAAATGATCCATTCATTTGATTCCAAATATACGAATATCTTATCAAGGTATACTCGTACCGTATCAACAGTTGATTATTACGACCGAAGCTAACACATTCGTAGCCTCTATTACACTAGGTTTTGTGATAAAAAACACTTTATTATGCGGAATAGTAAAATTCATTCATGCTCATATTATTCTCGTGTTGGTTTGATACTGTATAAACTAGTGTTCGCCCAATCATCCAAATTCACAGACACTTCAAGACTTGGATAAATTTTGTGTATTACATTATATTTAGCCTTCGGTTTCGTTATTGAGATCTAAATATACTAGTTGTTTCCAAACAAATATTTTGATGACACTAAAAGTTTTTTTATAGATACTATTATAATAACAAAAAAGTTGACAAACAGAGTTGAAAACGGAACGTAGCTATTATAGTAGTTTTCTCTTTGTCTATTTAAGTATATAGATTATTTTTTAATGTAGTGAAAAACATAACAACCAGTTTAGATTTGTTTTTGAAATTATCAATGGTCACTAGCTTAAACCTTAACTATTATTAACTAGATAATTACCGCAATAGGCGTAAAAAAGTTATTGTTTATTTCAAATCAAACAATAGAATATAGTGTTAGCAATACTTATGCTAATGAGGTTAAGAAGTTAGTTTGTTTCGTTGTTTTATTGTTCACGTGTATTTTGTATGAATATATTTACATATATGTATAATATATATTAACAAAGAATAAGGGGAAATTCTGACTTTTTTTAATATTTAGATTTTTCTGTAAGCACGATAACAAAATTAATATCAGGCAGTCCGTTTGCTAGTCTACAATCGAAATAAATTAAAGTTATATTAAAAGTTAATATTCATGAATGAGGGATTACTGGTAGCCCAGAGGCCTTTCCAGTTTCACCAGGACAGGAGAGGTGGGATTTGCTAACAGCTGCCCGAGTGCCTCCAAAGGAGACCTAACAACTCAAGAGCAAGTTGCTTGACGAATGAATCTACTACCGGATCGGAATCGCGACCCGCTGAGAAGATCCGGCGAGAAACTCAGCGGGATGATGCGTGGGTTACACGTCGAACTCTTTGTCGAGTTTGACAGGTACGGCTACCTGGGTCCCTAAGCCTGCTCCTAGCGTTAAGAGCTGAAGGCGTCTAGTGTAAGAGTTATTGGGTCTGATGGATCCACAAGGACGTGATTATAATATAAGACTTTATGGCCTGATAGCGAGACCTTTAAGCCATGTCTTATTTTTTCTTAAATTCTTTTACGTGAAAAATTGTATGAAGTTAAATGAGGTGAAGTTCATTAATTTGAGACTAATCATTTGGAAATGAGATGACATGAAAGAAATTCTCCCGAGATGCTAGGTTCGGCGGCTTTATTTTATTTTCCAACATTTGCGCACTTTCACAGACGCTAAACAGTTAAAAAACCACCGTTAATGTATGTTTAAGCCTGCAGAAACACATAATTACTAAAATAAAACCATTCACACGAATCAGTTCTTAGCGTTCCCGCCAAAAAGTATCTTATAATATAATAAATAAAAGCTCACCGGAGGAGGTTGGCTGTGTTTTCTTGGCAGTGGGTAAGGCTAGGGGCAGGGGCGCGGGCGGGGTGGCGCGGGAGGCGGGCGCTCGATTCGCCACCACGGACGGACCCGCACACGATCCCATCTCTACACATAATAATACGCAATTGTACTCTTACTCTTAACTAGATTCACTCAAACTTGTGCGTACCTGTACGATAACCACAATTCAAATTTCTAAATTTCAATTTTGTGATGGGGTGTCTTAATTTTCTTTTTTATTTACATATTTTACCAAACAGACATGATGATGATATTATTAATTTATCCCTAATGGGAAAGGCAAAGAACTTTAGTCCATACAGTCAAACAGACATGTAGATGAAATGACACAAGAGACATAATAAAATCCTTTTTGATTTCAAGATCTAATTGTCAAATAATAAAAAGGGATGTAACAGTATCACTCCTATCATGGCGTCGGCGTGGACTTATTGTGCACTTACATGTCCTTCCTACATCTTATTAAAATATTAGAATCTATGTTATATTACAAGTGAGGTATATTCAATCATATTTGGTGTTATGTACACGTATTGGCGTTTTTTCTTAGCACACTTGCGTACCTACTTATTCAGTTTTACAAAACTCACAAAACAATAGAGCATGAATAGTAAAAAAGAACTTAAAACATTTAGGTCAGAAAGATCAGTAGTCGTTGACGTCTAAAGAAGCCCAGCCTGCTTAGTTTGGATAAAATACAACATATTTCACATATCAAATTAGCACAATTTCTTTTCAAAGAGTAACTTTTGACATGCAACTTCTGAGTATCCAATGGGTTTTATAGCGATCTCAAACGAAAAGTGCACAGCACTACAGTCTAAACAATAAGCCGCGAAAGAATGAACGAATAAAACGTTACCCAAAAAAAGTAATGGATGCAGTCCTAAAAATTTTTGAACTACACGAGTTATTTATACGTTCGGAAATTAAAGATAACTAACTATTAATCAGTTTGCAGCGTGTATATAATACACCGTTATTGATACATGCTAATATTCAGTCATTACGCAGGGAGAAAAACCAAACACCCCAATCCCATGCAACATGAAAAAAAAAAGCGGAGTTAAAATCAGTACCCTGGCTCTCCCACGACTCCTGTAGGTAACAACAGTTAGTATCGGGTCGACTCTCGAGATTGCTCTCCAATATAACGGGAAGATCCGAATCTAAACCTGAACAACACACAACAGCTGTGTTACGCAGTATTATTGTTAAAAAAATTACGTGTTACAAAGAAACGTAGTTCAAAAACTCATGGACCTCTGATTTATATGGAGAGTTATTCTTGATATTAATATAAATTTAGTTAGGTTATGAAATTATTTTATAGTGTATGTATGAATTTTGGCGTGTTAAGAGCGTTTAAAAGTGCGGATGAAATTAACCATCATAGTGACTAAAAAGAGTGGTTTTGTACAGAAACATGAGAAGCGTGTGAATAGTGTGAATATTATTAACAAATCGGGTCCTACTATGAGTTTGATTGCTGGTTATTTTTCAAAGTAAAACAAAAAAAAAAACATTGTGAGAAGTACGTGTGGGAGAAGGTGAAGTTTTTTAAAATGAGGTATATAATGAATAAGTAATTAAGGTTTCGGAAAATTTGATCAACATTTTATGGTAGCATCCATCTTGTTTTAAGAAAATACTAAAATACATGTCTACTACTAATATATAAAATAATAATATAATTTACTGAAATATAATATAAAAACTATAATATGCTATACCTAGTATCAAATATTTCCAACTAACGTTTACTTAAAATAAAAAAAATAAAAAAATCACATTATATTTAACTACCTATCTCGCAATTCACCAACGATATTGTGAGAATTGAAATGAAAAATAAGTTTACGTAATGTAAGTAGATTGTGAAGAATATCAAACAGCATTCATGCCTAAAAGTAGTATTACATGTAGAATGGAGGTCTCTGAAGCAGCTCTACTTACTGGGGACGTTTGTGTTGCGCGATCGTTGAAGAAAGGGATGATTGAAGAACATTTCGAATGACATGCGTTCTCGAGGGTTTCGTCGAAGTAGACCAATCAATAAGCTGCACAGTTCTGGACTCGTTCCTGGTGGGATTCTTAAAGAAAATATCAACATTTAAGTATTTATTAGTTATGTCTTAAACATTAAAACTAATCGTTAAGTTGCGTTTTTATTTATTTATGTAATTACAACTAATGCTAATTTAGTGTACATATGTTTATACTTATGCTTAAATTTAGCAAAGCAATCATAAGAACCTTAGCGGGTAAATTGTAATGTATTTTAATAGTTTAACGTTGTTTGCACTGCACGCAATGTAAGAAGCATTGACACATGGGGTCAATGACCTGATGACCCGGAAGCGTTTTTTTCCCCTACCAATTTGCTGGTAGCCTCAGGCACTATTCCAGCTACGCGCCGACGGGTGGGTGAGCTCACGGGCTCAACCTGCGAGAATTTGCTAACATTATCCCTAGCAAGAGCAGTACAGTACCAGATCGGAATCCCGATCCACTGAGAAGATCCGGCGAGAAACTCAGTGGATTCCGGGAGCATCTCTACGTGTAGCAAGTGCTTTTACATTGCAGGTCCATGAAATATGAAGTTACTAATTACTTTTTATTCTTCGCTCCACATCATCATGATGCGGTTCATTATACAGAGTACTTATAAATTATATATATTCTCAAAAAAAAGTGAAATGATTTTCCAAAATAATATCTAAGTTCCAAGGGCATTTAATTTCCTAAATAATAACTATATTTAGGACAGTGACTTATATTACAACGCAAATAGATTAAAATTTAAACCTTGAAACTATTCTTTCAACTGAGAAAAAATTAATGACCTCACAAAAAAACGTAGCAACAAAGTTTAAATGAAACTTATCTTAAAACTTTTTTAAGTGTTTATAATTTTGACACAAAATATATTGTGTTCATTGCTGGGTCAATAAGATAGACGGAATGCAATTTAAGTAAAATAACGCGATGGAGGCGGTGCAACTTTAGCAATGTTGAAACAGGAATTACAGTGTTTATTTGTAAGAATTTAAGTCAAAAGTTCTACCATCAGTTTCATTTTAGAAAACGATTCCCTTATAGGGGAGTATTATTATTTACATTTCTTTTTAAGCCCATCAGTCGCTTGTTTGGTGTGCATTTTTTTAAAAAGGGCTGATCGTTACGATTTTAACGGATATTTTTCCTAATCATAAAACAGAGTTTGATGAAAATATAATACATATTTTATTTACTAAAATTTATGTAGAACCCTCATAACGAACAAGTTTTCTTAAATTTAAGATTTTAAACGATTTATTAGGGAAGCTTAATTAAAATAAATCATAGGCCGAAATAATTTTAGTATACCACAAATAGATAAAGGAAACGTTACGTAGTGAGTTTTTTTAATTATACTTAGAAACATTTACTTGGGCTGAAGATCGACGCTATTTTCATAGAAAGCTTTCAGTTCGTGTGGCGTGGTGGCTTGGAAGGGAGCCTTCCCGGTAAGGCACTGGTAGACTATTGTGCCGAGGCTCCACAGGTCTGCTTTGGCGTCGTATTTCAGGGACATTATGACTTCTGGAGCCTGAAAATTAAAATGAGATTTCTTTAAAGAATATAATTTAGCAGCACAAAACCGATATTGAATCGAGGCACGTCGTAACCTTGTTCAAACGTAACTAGCATTTACTTGAAGATAAAATGTTACGGTACGACTATTAACTATCGTATTAAGCTGAACGAGTTATTTACCATGTACATTGGGGAGCCGCAGAGCGTAACGGCCATATTTCCTTCTTCCAGGAACCTTGCGAATCCGAAGTCAGCTGTATTGATTTACAAACAAATCACAATCAGTGTTACGTATTGTATAAAAGTAAATAAATTATTCTATTATTAAATTAAATGTGGATATAATAGTGAATACTATTAAGATGATTTTTTTTATAACGTTATATGAATCAGTAGAATATTAGAGTCAGAATCAAGACATAAATATAAGCTGTATGTAAGTTACAACTTAATTTCACCTTTTAATTCTAAGTGAGCCGAGAACTAGTCTGCCCATCGACGCCAATAAAAAAAAAACCTCATTGAGCGCGAACAAACCAACTTGCATATATTATTTTTTGTTTATGTTTGGTTTTAATATTCAAAGAAAACGAGGTATTCATTTTCCTTTATCTGCACAAATTTCAAGTATTACCAGTATCTTAATTCTGATAATGCTGATAGCGCGAGATCTAGTCTAGGTCATAAATAATGTCGTAACTGAAATGAGTCAGATTTGCGAAGATAACACCGATATTTTCGAATGTTTTACCGGATATGATAACACCGAACTCCCTTACGGCCAACAAACTTCATCATAAAATTACTAAGTTTTAAAATTGATTTGTGTTTTATAAGAATAAATTTAACAAATAATCTGGAAAACCTTTACTATCTGTCGATAAAATAGTGCAGAACTATACAAATATTACTATGCAAATTAATATTTTTATATAAATATTTTTCTGTATGTTTATTTATCAATATTGTGTCCCTGGGTGGTTTCGATTTATATCAAATATATATTTTTTCCTTTTTTTTTGGACAGAATACCGCCGCCCGATTCCGTGAGCTCTTCAAAAGAAAAATACCTTTTTTTTAGTGAGCTGTATGTAGATGTGTTAATATTTATTAGTATAATTTGTATGCTAATTTTTACTTATAAATATATTCTAGATCCTAATTTTGATTGTTGCCATGTACCCATAAATTGAGGAACATTTACATTTTAATATCATCAACGAGATGTTAGTTTAAAGTATGCATTAGTCGAATTCGGTCTTTTACGCTTCGAACGACGTCAAAATTGGACGGTTGTTTGAGTAGTAGAAAGTGTGATTTGCTTACCAATTTTGAGTGTAATATCTGATGGGTGTGGAGTACGAGGCGGTAGGATAGAATGAGTGAGGAGTATGTTTTGCGGCTTCAAGTCACGGTGGACGATGCCCTTCGCGTGGATGGCGCTCATCGCTTCTGCAAGCTGCGCTAAGAACAACTGGATCGTGGTCTCGCTGAGCAGCCGGTTCGTTTGAAGATAATCCGCTAGGTCGCCTCCATTGCAGTACTAAAACAAAATTATCATCTAGATTTAATAGTCTGTCGCAGGACGGAACTTACAACTGTTAACGATAATGTGAATTAGATAATTACACACAGTCTTGATTACGTAAACTTGTTGTGTAAAATCATTATTTTGTCATTAATTGTTTTGTGAATAGATAAAACTAGACATTTGTTGTAGATAGCATCATCTTCCCAAATTCGTATTTCTGTAGAAATTTTATTTAATGTGTGACAACGATCGTATTCGTTGCTGAACATTGTGTTGTAGTATTCGGTGTCTATGGATGTTTTTTAAATATTACTTCTTCTTCTTTCTGATTACCCTCTGCTGAGATATAGGGCTTGAATCAAATTCATCCATTTGCATCGATCTTGAGCAGTCCGTTCTACCTCCTCCTACGTCATACGTTCTACTGAGTATATCTATACTAATATTATAAAGCTTAAGAGTTTGTTTGTTTGAACGCGCTAATCTCAGGAACTACCGGTCCGGTTTAAAAAATTCTTTCAGAGTTAGATAGCTCATTTTTTGAGGAAGGCTATAGGCTATATAACATCACGGTAAGGCCGATACAAGTGGAGCACCAATAAATAATGTTTCAAAATAGGGTTTTAAATAGCTCCTTAACATTCTATAATTCAAAAATATTTTCACTTTCTACGTAAATGAAGTGGGGGTAAAATTTAGCGTTATGCCAAAGTAACTATTACACGGGGACGGACTCGCAGGCAAAAGCTAGTTACAGTATAAAATTAATCATGTTTCAGTGACGTCTGTGATAAGTAATGATACCAAATAGAGCTTAGTCAGGACTCTAAGAAATTTTAATTTGATACAATAAATTCGAACTGACAAGTTCAAAGTTATCGACGTCACTTTGATGATTATGTTCTTTTATTGTATTTACATCTGTTGTGTCAAACTTCAAGCGTAAATTATTACTAAGCATAATATCGTGTCAAATAAAACACCGTTACTTTGTTTGATCACGGACATTTGATACGATTCGGTAATATCAGAAAGACATAACGTGTTTCTCTGTTTTGTAGTTAAAGACTTTTGCAACCGTGTAACAAGTTCAAAGACACGTGTATGTTAGTTTAATCGATTTTAGTAGTGAGCGCCACTGAAAATCAACTGCCCAATATTTTCCCATTTCTGCAGAATGTAGTTATCGGGTTTGATTCGCGATAAGCTTACCATGCCGCAGGTAATCTTATCATTGAGTGATAATAGTTATAAGTGTCAGTGAGTTATGCGCTGTACGCTACGTTGGTACTCGCGCGGGGACAGGTAACACAACAACTCCTGAACTCAATCGGCAGGTCGCATCAGTGATCGCGTTAGTGAGTGACCATGACGCTCAAACACCTCTGCCTGTTGTTGCTGATCACACTAGTCACGTAAGTATTTTTTAATTCATTTCGTGATTTGATTTCATGCACGTTCCGGTTTACATATCGTGAATAATTTTCGTCAAATTGTATTGTACTTTGGTTTATCTGAACCTTTCGTATCATTTTGGTACATTTGAATCTTTATGTGTCAAGGCTTCTCAAGCACAATAAGTGTCTGGAGTTATATAATTAGTGAAAACATTGTTACATTTAAATTGTGCATATAATATTAAACGTTCTTTGTTGTTTTGAGTATTTGTATTGATATATGCTAAATTATTTATTTTCGGAAATGATCATTCAAATAGCCGATTTCACTTATTTAAAATTAATATGTTCGTCTCCATCGCGCCCTTCTAGTACTTATCGTGAATATTATCTGTTACTTATTTGTAGCAATTTTGCGTCACGTCATGATAAACCTACAGATATGTTCGATAAGTCACATGCTACTACATATTTGTAAGTAATTTCTTTTTTTTTTTTCAGTTGTGAAGCTGGGATAAAATCCGACGAAACGCCTATTCCAGTTGAAACAGATAATCAATTTCCACCTGAAACTAATTCCGAACTAGACGGAAGTATTCTAGATGGCAGCGGTGGAGGTCCTATCGAAGAACCAATAGAAGTTACTACCCTATCTTCTGCTCCATTACTCGAAGATGTTCAGTTGACAGCTAATGCCGAAGAAACTGCGACACAGTCCGGTGATTCAACATGCCCAAAACCGTGCGTATGCCACACTGAGGGCGATTCGAGCAATTTCGTAGTAGACTGTTCAGGATATGGGCTCACTGAATTCCCAACTCCTTTAGACGTACGAACTACGATACTAAACTTACAAAACAACAAACTGACTGGGATACCGAAGGATGTAGCTTCCCTCAAAAATTTGAAAGTTTTAAATGCTAATAAAAACTCTATCATGGGCTTGGATTTAGGCGTAAGTGTTTATTTATTTTTACTTCGTTTCATAGGTATATTTTAGAACTTTCTTCTTGGCTTTAAAACATAATAAGATTACTTATTAAGCCAGCATTGCGAGCTCGCAATGCTCCCTAACATGAAACTAAGTTAGGAATTACGAAGTTGGTAAAAAGGTAAAATGTTGAAAATGTTAATAATTCTCCGAAAACATCCGTTGTTATAATATATCGAAATTTTTAAATATACTCGAACTTGTTTTTAAGGTTGTTTAAACAGATCATTTATAACACGTTTCAGTCAGTCAGCGAGCTGCCTGGTTTAACGGTCTTAAAACTAGGAAACAACAGATTAATTGAATACCCACAAGATTTGAAAAACGGATTTTCACTAACAAAATTGGAAGAGCTGGATTTAGGCGGCAATGATATCAGGACAGTGAGTATTTGTTTTTTTCTTTGCATGACAAATGGAAATTCTAAGTAGAATATATCATAATGAACAAATTTCATTTAAACATTGTAATTCTACAACTTTTTCTAAATTGTCATCTTCCTTTTGCGATAATAGCTAAATGTTTCAGTGGTTAAAAATAATTTGCAAATAAAATATAAATTACATTGCATTTAATTAAAAATAACATATGTTATGGTAATGTCTTAAACTACTAAGCGTCGTTTACCCATCTATTGCAATAGAAAATTCTGTGTTATGGGTTGCAGAAAAATAGGACGAGTACAGCCGGACTTTTGGAGTCTGGGTGTACTTTTTCACCACACCCATAACAAATAAGCTGATTCCGTCAGGGAATCGAAACGATTCACCTTCGTACCGTAAACATAACTAACCATCAATACCACAAGACGATCAAACAAAATGATTTAAATAAATTGTTTTGCGTTTCAGGCTCTCACTACAGATTTGTTCTCGAATTTTAAAGGCCTTCGTAAGTTGACTTTACCCTCTGCTGCGTCATCTTTAAATGAAGAATTATGTAACTCTTTTAAAGGCACCTTAGAAAGCGTCTGCACAGAATCATGCAAAGAACATTTATTTGAATGCCCAGATGCACGACGACCATTGGAAGGCGAAGGTTGGCTAGACGCTATTTCACCTGGCACTATTGCTCTTACATCAATATATGCAGACGAATCTCATTCTGCAATCAAGCCTGAGGTAGCTAAAACTGCACAAGCAGACACTAAGCAAACAGAAACACAAAAGAACACAGAACCTTTACAAAATAGTCAGGTGTCATTGAGAACGGCTATTAACAGTGCACCTATTGCAACAGGTCAAACAACTGTAGAGTCTAATAAAGAGAAGGATACGGATGTTAAGGTAGCCGTAGGAGCAACTACTGCGGAAACTAAGTCTGGAGGAGTAGATAAATCAATCATTGGGATGATTGTAGCTGGTATGGTGGTAATAGTAGCAGGCATTACAATCAAAAAGAATTGGAGTTCCATCAGAAACAGATTCAGTTCATCACCAAGAGCAGCAAATGAACGTTCAGCTACAACTGCTAATGGAACCACTCCAGAAGAAGTGCCTCTGCAAGAAAAGTCACCTGTTTAAACATTGCTTTTAAGAATGTTTCGTGTGTAGGTATTTGTACCGCAGTAAAGGTATTTAATTTCATAAAATAGAAACTTAAGCGGACAACTTGCTCTTAATGAATTGGTTCCAGGTGCCGTTAATGTGGTTAAAGTCAATTTGTAGTGTGAATGGTAATTTCGATCTGAGTGTTTTCAGTTTATTTATTTGTGAATACTTTCCATTTAAAGTATGTATGAACAGATACATACTTTATTCTATAATAAAAAATACAAAAAACACGCGTGTCAGGTAAACAGAAAGATAATTATAATCGAAAATATAAGTTAAGACGCTTTAGTTTAAGGTTTTGAATTTACAGTTTAAATTCAATATTTATCAAGCTATACTGTATATAGATATATTATTTTCTATATTGTAATCTTTAGTAGATACTTTAGATTGTAATATTTTTTATTTTGACATTAATAAGGTGCTATCCCGTAATAAAGATTTATTTTGTATAGATGTACTTTTATTTATTCTATTATTTAGATACATACGTTTTCTAGTCCGCAGAAATATGTTTTTCTTTTATTGCCCTTATAGGCAGACGAGCATGCGGCTCACGGACTTCAGCAATGCCAAGGGGCAGAGCCAGGCCGCTGAATACGGTTAAAACGACGAGCTGATGGCTCACCTGATGTTTTCACTCTTAGACATCAAAACGCGAATACCGGCACGTACCTTGTGACATGAAACCGAAGTTTCAGAGGTAAATTGTAATTGTATAAAGGCTTTCTCAACTCTTCATACGGGAACACATAACTGCTTTGCGGCAGATATAAGTATAATGCTAGTACTGATCCGTACGGGTTTAAACAGTCATTACCAATCAATATGTATTAACATTAGAACATGTTCGTCACAATTACCACGGACTTGCTGAGTTTTTAAGACGCTGTTATTAGTTTGATAGGTAAGCGTGTATTTATGTACGTTTGTTTGTACGTAAAGGAATTTTTGAATATAATTTTCAACAACTTCAAGATGTCCGATTAACTTGAAAATTTGCACACACATCAAGAACTGATGAATATACTATGTATCAACCAGTATCAACAAGTTAAAAAATAATGATATTAATTGTTGTTAGTTCGGTTTGCTATTTAAGCTTGTTTTATTTTATTCTATAATACATATGACTTCAGAAACATTTTTTAGTAAATATGAGAAAAATAAATGGCACTAAACCGTTAAGCAATATATGATACGATGATATTTTAAAGCAATTGGAGGCAATTCTATTGAGGTGCACGACAATATTGATAAGTTTTATTTAAAAATATACTGTTTAAGCCCCAGTTTGCCTGGGTTAGCAGAATTTTATAGAAAAAAATGAGAAAAGGGGAGAAAGTCCAAATCAAGATTCGTAAATCACGATAATTTCGACACTCCGCTTCAAACGTTATGATTTATTTTCGTTCGCTTTATAATAATTATTAAAACAAACAAACTTTACCGGGTACATTTTGTTTGTGTGTTGTCACGCGAGTACATAGTGTCAACCAACGACCGCCTTCTGATTAATGGTACGTGCGATACGTACAAGTGTGTGCGTAAATTAAGTGCACTGCCCTCGTTTTGCATTTAGACTTCTGAAATGGCCCCGCGTTTATTTTGCAACCGAATTAGCAGAAATGAATTGAAATGAATCGTTTATAGGACACCGAAACGGATCGGCAGATGGCGAAGAAAATTAAATATTAACATAGTTATTGACTCTTTTTTTTGGTTTATTTCTCATTTACTTTAGACTTATGTTTATACTACTGGTGGGAGGACCTCTTGTGAGTCCGCACGGGTATGGTATCACCACCCTGCTATTTCTGCCGTGGAGCAGCAATGCGTTTCGGTTTTGAAGGATGGGACAGCCGTTGTAACTATACTGAGACTTTAGAACTGATATCTCGAGGTGGGTGGCGGCATTTACATTATAGATGTCTATGGGCTCCAGTAACCACTTAATATCAGGCGGGCTGTGAGCTAGTCCACCCATCTATGCAATAAAAAAAAATGTTATGTTAGTTTGGTTAGTGAAAATATTTTGCATTATGTTTACGTTTACTGTGTCGTGATAAATGATATAAAATGTTTTAAATGAAACTTTAAATACTGCGATTTCGTCATAACACATTATACCTATGTCATGTCCAAACATGATTAGTACGAACAAAGAGTTGAATGTAAATAGTAAACAAAGAAACCGTTGGAAATAGTTACGAGTTAGATAGTGCTTGAAGCTACTCTGATTGATACAAGACCTTGTATTTTTACTAAAACCGATAAGATAAGTTAATTGGGGTAGAATCCTTTCAATAACGATAAACCGTTAACCTGTAAGTAAATTTCTTGATGCACTTAGGTTTATTGTAAATTTAACATAAACTAGTGGTCCCCTGGTAGTCGAGATTCGACTATAATTAATTGAAATTATAAGTTTGTATTGTGATTCTATTGTCAATGACTATTTTACTTCTATAATCACAGATTTCACCAAGACTACACTTTAGACAAATATTAATAAAGACAAACAATATTAATCTATTGTCAATTTAACCACAGACTAAACAATAAGAAATGTTTGACAATAAACAAATATTATGCATGCGTGTGTGTCAAATACATGGTAGCGTGTGTAATGTTTTTTTTATTGATTTAATCTTACTGGTGGTAGGACCTCTTGGGAGTCCGCACGGGTAGGTACCACCACCCCGCCTATTTCCGTCGTGAAGCAGCAATGCGTTTCGGTTCGAAGGGTGGGGTAGCCGTTGTAACTATACTTGAGACCTTAGAACTTGTATCTCGAGGTGGGTGACGCATTTACGTTGTAGATGTCTATGGGCTCCAGTAACCACTTAGCACCAGGTGGGCTATGAGCTCGTCCATCCATCTAAGCAATAAAAAATATGTATATTTAGGCATAATTAAAAAAAAAAAATTAGCATCCTGCACCCCTTCCCTATATTATCTATAAGTGTGGGAAATTTCACACTCCTCTGTTCGCGCAATTTTTGTAAAAAGGGGTACAAAGTTTTTGCTTTACGTATTAATATATAGATTACTTTTCAACCTAACTGTTTTTGAAAGAATAAGTGAGTGGCTCAGGATTAAAGCCCAGATGTTAATAATAATCTGTCCGATGGTAAAACGGCATGTTCGAGATGCTGCTACTACTTCCACAAACATTTAGCAGTAGTAGTAGATTAGTATTTACTTTAACTTGTTTACCTACACACTAACCTTCTCCTATTACCATTTATGGGTTGATATATATGACGTCATACGTTCCAGTTTGCTGGACAGCTGTTATACAACACAATTCAGACTTCAATTTCATGTCTCAAGTGAGCGCCGTATTCTCTATGTTTTGTGTAGGCAGCGGCTTGACTCTGCCCCTGGCATTGCTGAAGTCCATGGGCGACGGTAACCACTCACCATCAGGTGGGCCGTATGCTCGTATGCCTACAAGGGCAATAAAAAAAAACAAAAAAAAAGGCTCCGGCAAATCTTAATTAAATAAATAATCATTACTTTCTTACGGAAACAAAGAACTTAGCACAAAGGTGCGACCGTTGAAAATAAATTACAGTTCACACGCGGTAGAATTTAATTCATCAAAACTCAAAAATATTCTGTCTCATTCACGCACAGGCTAAATTCTATAGTTAGTCTTTTTTTAATGTCGTTTTTTGAGTGATATTTTCGTTTCTCCGAATTTCAAATCAGAACGCTGCTAAAGATGCTTTCACTTCAGAAACAATCTCAAGAATACCTTTAATATGAAGTGCGAAATCCTAATTAGGAAATTAAGTAAATAACAAATATACAAAGTAAGGTGGAGTATTAATAATGTATTAGGAAACTATCTACGAACCGAACTTCAGTCACAAAATAACCTATACAATGTCTACAAAAAAACGATCGAACAATCGTAACGTGAGTCATCGTTGTAGGTTTAAACACATTTATTTATTTAAACTACAATAACTTTTGAATTAAGCTGTACCAATATATAGGTTTGCCGCATTTGTGAGCAAATCGTGGAAACTAGAACGAATCGTGCGCTTGGAAAAATACATATTTGAAATAAATAAATTTACGAAAAACGAAACCAGGAAAAAACTTACTTAAAGAAGAAGTCAAACAACAATAACCGAAAGATTTGAAAAGCTTGTACATTTTTTTAATCTATATCATTTATTTGGCCAATTTATGAAACTAGCAAGAAACCTCGATATAAAGAGGAATAATAGCATGAGTCATATTATATAAAAAGAATGATTTTAAACTCAACAGGATTTAATTTGTGTTGTGTGTTGTATTGTTTGTGTTCGTATATTATGGTAGTTACATACTGCTGTGCGAAAGAAAATGTTGCTTGCTGTTTTAAAAAGAATATGATCATAATTCAAAGTTGACTAAACTTAATGTTATTAACACGCTTTTATTAGCTTGACCTGGATGGATCTATCTATCTAACGGAACGTTTCAACGTAATTTTCAAACACTACAAAACGTACTGTAGAGCAAGAGCCCGCGACAGCCAGACCTTCGTTATTCTATAAAAGCTGAAAGTTTCTCTGTGTATGTCTCCAACACAGGTAAGAACGACCCGCGATTATAGAGTTTCGATTGTGGTTACTTGGGCAGGTAACAGGCAGTAAAGGTATATAAAATAGTACCTTAAATTCGTTAAAGTATAAAGGTTTTTTTTTAAATATTTACTCCAGAATATCTTTAGAAATCACGATATCCGTTGCCGGACACTTTTTCCAGTTGTTACCCCCTGCCAGACACCCCTAAACCTTAATAAATTTTAATTATACTTTCGTTATACTATAAAAGCTAAATTTTATATATGTTACTTAGGGACTTATAAAAATATGTTACCCCAATAGCCGGACAGTTTTAATGGTTCTTACATCTTGCCAGACACATTGAGAGCCCGCTGTAGGTGCGAGCGCGAGGTAGCAACTGTTCAAGCGGGTGTGAGCGAGATAGAGTGCTCAGTCTATTGTGATCTTTTACTGCATATCAGCTGTCGTTTATAGGATTTATCCGTTCTAAGCAGTGATATCGAGGCGCTACTCGGCATGGGAAGCTCTGTCATTCTGGCGGGCGACCTAAATTGTAAACACATCAGGTGGAACTCACACACCACAACCCCTAATGGCAGGCGGCTCGACGCGTTAGTCGATGATCTCGCCTTCGATATCATCGCTCCGCTAACCCCGACTCACTACCCGCTAAATATCGCGCATCGCCGATAAATATCGGGCCTCGAATCGATCCGCAAACACATGAAGTCATTGTCGGAACGTTACTTCGACAAGGCTATGCGTCATGATAATCGCCTTATCGTTGCCGCCGCTGACTACTCCCCGAATCCTGATCATGCAGGAGTCAGTCACCGTCGACGCCCTAGACACGTCCTTACGGATCCATCAGATCCAATAACGCCTTCTTCTCTAAATAATTAGACGCCTTCAGCTCTAACACTAGGAGCAGGCTTAGGTACCCCGGTAACCGTACTCGTCGAACTCGACAAAGAGTTCGCCGTGCAATCTAACCCATGCATCAGCCCGCTGAGTTTCTCGCCGGATTTTCTCAGTGGGTCGCGATTCCGATCCGGTAGTAGATTCATTCGCGAAGCAATTGCTCTTGAGTTGTTAGGTCTCCTTCGGAGGCGCTCGGGCAGTTGTTAGCAAATCCCACCCCTCCTGGCTGAGCCTTTGCTCGCCCACCTGTCCTGGTGAAGCTGGAAAGGCCTCCGGACAACCAGTAATCTTTCAATCATAAAAAAAAGGCTTTATCCTGCGTTCTTCAGGAAAGGAAAATTAAAACCATACAAAACATTTAAAAAATATCCAGAGTACCAGGAAGCTTTCAAAAATTTCCGTAACAGCGAATCAATTGAAAATTTAGATCAACAACAAAACATCTATAATAGAGGTCTATATGCAATGCTTACAATGTCCGTAATGTAATTGATATTGATGCTGCTCGACTTCAATTATTCATCGACTCTTATACAGTCTCTAATGTAAACGAAGCTTTTGACCGAAAGAAATTGCGAAATTTTGACGTTAGCAATCTACCACCTTGTAAAAGCGAGCTATTGCAGCAATTTTTGCGATCAAATTCTGTATATACCATTTGGAATAATGCTCATCTAAAAAATCCAACCTCATATGGAACCGGATAATGATGGCAGGGTATTGAAAGATGACAAACACCAAGATCTACTACCGAGTTATGTTAGGGATTCGCTCAAAACTCAATCAGGTATGTAATTATTATGACAAATTATTGTACATATTTTTTTTATTATTCAAATTGTATAATTTTTCTTAATTTTTTACAGAAACTGATGAATAAGGCGATATTGATATCGCCTTATTCATCAGTTCAATATCGACGACAATGAGGAATATTATAAGAACGACTAAATATTTTTCTTTGACATGTAATATTTTGTTTGTACTTTATAATATTGAAATAACATTTTTTATTTTCTATAATATTGCTATGAACGTAATAAAATAATTTTTTTATTGGATATCTTAAAAGATCACAATAGACTAAGCACTCTATCTCGCTCACGCCCGCTTGAACTGTTGCTACCTCGCGCTCGCACCTACAGCGGGCTCTCAATGTGTCTGGCAAGATGTAAGAACCATTAAAACTGTCCGGCTATTGGGGTAACATATTTTTATAAGTCCCTAAGTAACATATATAAAATTTAGCTTTTATAGTATAACGAAAGTATAATTAAAATTTATTAAAGTTTAGGGGTGTCTGGCAGGGGGTAACAACTGGAAAAAGTGTCCGGCAACGGATATCATGATTTCTAAAGATATTCTGGAGTAAATATTAAAAAAAGAAACCTTTATACTTTAACGAATTTAAGGTACTATTTTATATACCTTTACTGCCTGTTACCTGCCCAAGTAACCACAATCGAAACTCTATAATCGCGGGTCGTTCTTACCTGTGTTGGAGACATACACAGAGAAACTTTCAGCTTTTATAAAATAACGAAGGTCTGGCTGTCGCGGGCTCTTGGGCTATGTTAAGTTTTTGCACTCGTCTAAAAGGACTGATGATAGCACAATAAGATTATTACCATGACCGTAATTTTTAATTCGGTTTGTTACCTATTAAGTCGTGCTTTTTTTAGTTTGTAAACAAATGTTGTAATTCGTTTTTTATTTAATATTTGAAGTATTACACGAATAGAAATAATACGGTCATCATTTGTTTTATTACTTAGATGGCTGGACGAGCTCGCGGTACGGTACCTGTAGTTAAGTGGTTCCCGGAGCCCATAGACCAGAGGTTCCCAAACTTATTTTATCAACTGCCCACTTTGAGAATAAATTATTTTTTAGTGCCCCCATTTATTCACCTACTTAAAAACCACTATCGCGAAAGCTCAGTCGGTCCTCCTAAATGAAATTACAAATCGCTTCCCAAACCTCTACACAACGTCCCCATTTTTTTTCTGGGTCTCTTACCGCCCCCCTTTAGGCCTGCAGCGCCCACAAGGGGGCGTTATCGCCCACTTTGGGAAAGGCTGCCATAGACGAACAACGTGTAACTATACTGAGACCTTAGAACTTATATCTCGAGGTGGGTGGCGCATTTACGTTGTAGATGTCTATGGGCTCCAGTAACCACTTAACACCAGGTGGGCTGTGAGCTCGTCCAACCATATAAGCAATTAAAAAAAAAAAAAACGTAAATGCCACTCAGATTGAGACATCAGTTCTAAGGTCCGAGTTTTTACACTACAACGGCTGCCCCACCAGAAATAGACAGGGTGATGGTATCTATCCGTTCAGACTCAAAATAGTTGAGTTGTTGAAGCAAGAACTCCGAAGAGCTTAGATGAAATGAGATCAGTGATTTAAACCGAGTCACGCGATCAAGCAGTTTATATCCATTACATAATATATATAACCATTTTTTTAAATCTTATGTTTTAAATATTCTCGAATATGAAACATTTCAATGCGTGTATAATTTGAGTATCCAGATAACAAACACATGTGCATAATAAAATACATGTTGTTTAATCTTACATTGTATACTTTACAATATTCTGAAATAAATAAAGTTTAACAAAAAATTGCTGTTATTTGAGTATATTGCCGTTACTGATGTTAGCTCTTATTTCTGCGTATTTCTATTATATAATCGCAATAATAATAAATACTCTCGATTCCCACGATGAACTATAAACATTATTGTCCCATAGCACAGTTACCATTTTTATTGAAGATCGGTAGACTAAATCAATAAATCAAACGTGATGTTCGATTTTTTATACGAAACACTACGTAATATTATGTTTTAGGATTATTATTCAGTATTCTAAAGCAATGCGTAGGTTCGAGATAACGTAGTTTGAATGCTTATATGACGAGAACGCAAGCGAGATCGTCATCGCCGCTCGATCAAGAACAGAAAGCACATTTTATAGTTACTTATGTATTATACTTTTATAGAATTACTAGTTAATCAACACGACATGCAGTAATTGACTTACACTTCATTTTAACTTAGGATATTCCCTAGGATAGGCCCTTAGGATATTCAATTCATCACTTATTTAAAGATACATAATATATTAAAATTATTTTTATCATTTTATTAGATAATATGCGATAATATTGCTCAGATATAGAAAGACGGGCTAATCAAGAATTAAACGTAACATATTTTGCAAGACTATAACATGGCAACTTGATTACATAAATAATTTACAGTGTATTTAATCGCAAAACTATACCTACGTGTTGATAAGGGAACAATCTAATTATAATTAGTTAATGACGTTTATTCAGTACACTAATATAAGAAGAGCGGTGCCAAAGAGACTGTTAATTCAGCTGCCAATTAATAGTTGCTAGAAATTTCAATAATATAGCAGCTAGTGAAGAGCTTTAAAATTAATACACAGACTTGCCATTATTTTAATTTCTTAGTATAAGTTGTATATATCTTTATTGAATAAATTGTATAGGAAAAAACAAAGCCACTAAATGATTCAGCATAATTATAGTATTATGTTACAATATTTTTTATATATAATTACAGTTTGTGGCACAAATGGAACATTGTATGTAGGTATACTCGTAGTAATAGTAATAAGGAGTACGAAGGTCCAATTAGATTTTTATTTAACACTAAATCCTCATCCTCCTCTTTTCAAGTACTTTATGACTTTATTGACTTGATTGGTTACACTTACAATCGTTTTTCTATACAGTAAGTATTTCTATATTATATTTAGTTTGAACATAATATAATCAATTTGATACAGTTATGCAAGCACAAAACGAGAATCGAACGACGCAAAAGCGGTTGATAGTTGATAGCTCTTCCGGGGTTTTTGTGTATGACCAACTTACAAAAAGTTGCCTACTTTATTTTAAAGTATTTTTTTATTGTTCTAAGTGGGTAAACGGACTCACTGTTCAAATATCTACCGATAAACTTGTTTGTCTTCAATTTAAATGAAATGCCTTTCGTATTCTTACCATTTGTCTAATGTAATGAGTTAGTCTTAGGTTTGGTGGTCTGTTACCACAAAATTATTATTATTATTATTTTTATGATTGAATGTTTACTGGTTGCCCGGAGGCCTTTCCAGTTTCACCAGGACAGGTGAGCGAGCAAAGGCTCAGCCAGAAGGGGTGGGATTTGCTAACAGCTGCCCGAGCGCCTCCGAAGGAGACCTAACAACTCAAGAGCAACTGCACAAAATTATATGATTCACGAAACTATCTATACACGTAATTATCTATAATACGAAGTAAAAATAACGTTGCCAATTGTAATTGTTGCCAGATATGTTCTTCGGGTAGCCATGGCGACGAACGTTACTTCAACACGATGCCTCTTCGTGCCAATGAACTTGGGATACCGTTTCGTAACGTTGCCGCGGGCACCTTTTAATTTTACACATTATAAATGTTAACGTGCTCGTACTTTTGACCTTTATCGCAATGTTCACATGTACCTATCGCTCTTGATTTTATTTATGTTCTCCTTCAGTAACATAATTACATTATATACAGAGTTCTTTAAACAATGAAAATTTATTGATACGACATAATTTAATTAATGGATCGACGCGCTTACGTCCCATCGCGTGTTAATTGTGTTTAAGGAGCCCATGAACATCAGAGCGTGATTTCCTCCAGCCATATTGACACATGAGGTCGAAGTCTACGATACACCCGTTCGTACTTAAAATAAGCCTACCAGAGGTAATTTATTATATACTAGCGACCCGCCCTCGCTTCGCTTCGGAAATAGTAATTTATTATTGATTTCTCCACTATGCAATGGATGTTATTATACATATAAACATTTCTCTTCAATCACTCTATCTGTTAAAAAAATCAAAATCCGTTTCGTAGTTTTAAAGATTTAAGCGTATATAGGGATATAGGAACAGAGAAAGCGACTTTGTTTTATACAATGTAGTGATTGTGAAGTAATTTAGTATAGAAATTTATATATTTGATTTTATTACTTATGTTTCTTTAACGTGAAGCTATTCGTGAATACAATCAAAAACGGATCTTCTTAGAAAACCGATGCCTGTCTTCGCTCTTTTTTTAGTAAAATTTTAAATGCTAACCCTATATCTCTCTGTATAACGATATGTATAACGATTTTTTTCATCAAAACAAGTCGTTCGTTTATCTTGAAAATTTGCAAATGTTCAAGGACCTACGATATGAAACAATAATTACTTTGACCGGATAACCAAAATGAAAATATTTTTCATTTTCATTTTAAATTCACTTTACTATTAAAAGGTGTTGTTTTTTAGTTTTGAGTCTTCAATCGTAAATATTCAAAGTAGCCAAACTTTGGAAATTTTAAATGTTTATTTTCTTATTGAAACTCTTTTGTGACTTTAGAACGTTCCCAAAGTCTTTGAAGTTGAATAGTAAAATAACATTGTTTTTAATTTCATTCCGACTGAATAAATTGCTATTATTTACAATGTAATAATGCTAATATTACATGGTTTCATTTTGTTTTTTTAAGTACTTTTATCGTGGCAAATGCAAAAGACAAACACTACAGCATAACAATATGTTATAAATATAATATATATAAACACTATTAATTCCATTACTTTGTTAACAACTGTTGATATATAACTATATTTCACATGTACATCTGGTTCTTGCGTAATGTGTTGTCAATTATAATATCTCTCCATTAGAACTAAATATTAATAACTCTATTATACACGTATAGTTGTAACGTTTTGCGTAGGTAAAAGCATTCGACGGAGTTGGCTTGCCGGTAATTTTGCGCAGCAAATGTATGTACATACAGCCCACCCGCATACGTAATGTATGACGTACCACGAGGCAGTGAAGTGAACGTACTGATATTATACATTATACAATGGTAACACGTGGAAAAATTCGATAGACTTTGTGTCGCCACATTTCTATACTTCATTACTAGGTATTATTGTATACTTCCTATTGTACGTATTATATTATAATTATAAGTACATACTACAATTGCCATAGATTTTCTATTATATAAACCTAAAAAGTTCCATGACGGGGTGCTCTCAGTTCTGATAGATGATAATGACCAGTCCTTTTGCCACCGTTACCACCCGTTACCAGGGTAGAATTTCTGCATAGAGCTGCTGCTAATGAATCATTGTTGACGAGCACAAAACGCCATTATTGTACCTAAGTACCATTTGACAATTATAACCCACCATTTAATAATTCAACCGAGAATCGAACCCGTATCCCACGGTATAGGCTTTCAACTTGAGTATTTTACTAAAATAGCTGTAGGCATCACCCAGGCATGTCTTGTTTTATTTATTTGAAGAGCTCATGGCTTATGGACAAAGACCGCTCACTCCTCATCTTTTGCATCAATACAACGGCTGTTCTATGCTCCCAACCGGAATGCATTTGCAATAAAAATAGGCAGTGAGTGATACGGATGGGCAGTACCATTAGCAAAAAAAAATGTATTTTTTATAAAAAAAAAACCCGATATCTATTCTCATAAACGGAGTTTGCAGTTGTACAATAACAAATGTACAAGTATAATAATTATTGTGCGTCGTTTGCAATATATAATTTTAATTAATAAACTGATAACAGACGAAATTTTAATGAAACGATAAAGAGGTTAGTATGTTACTCGGTGCTACTCTAGTCCTATGCGAAATAAGTCAATAAACTTTTCAATAGTCTATTCAACGAATGCGATAAAGACTCGTAAAAAGTCTGGTTTTTATCTTCATGAATAATATAATCTGAGTATCAATGTTCCCTTGACCTATTCATTAACTGCGCAATATCATCCGTCTGAGAAACGTGTCAATGGACGTTGTCTATATATACAACGCAAACTCGAAAGAATTTTGTTAATATGCGGCAAAATTATGAGGACGAAATTCGAACGATGGCACACGACTAGGTTGCATGTCACACTTTATAGTTCGCCATTTTATCTAACGCGCGCTTCTGACCTTGTTATGAATCCAGACGCTCGCAATGGACATGCGGAAGGTAAACTCAACTGCGTCGATTAATTAAACTCCTTTAATATATTAGATGTATTCCAATTCAAATAAAAATAAATAAAGATTTGAATGAATAATAAGTGTCTAACAGAGCGCGGAAATACCGGTTAATTAACACACAATGCGATGATTTATACAAAAGTTCTAGTTTAGTATTTACTGTTGACCATAACCTAATGCTCTTGCTCTAAATTCTACCACGCGTTAAATTATGTCGCACGTTTTAAAAGTCGAAAAGAACGACTACAAGAAAAACCAGTTTTGTGATTTTTATATGTAGTATTTTTAAAGCGGCCAAGTAATTCTAATTATATTAGGTAACTATTTTTATACCTACTCCTAATTAGACAAGTCACGCGTCATTTTAAGATTATATGATTTTACATCCATACTTGGTTTTGATCATAATCTAAATTGTAATTTTTTGTGTATCTAGTTTTAATGTTTTAAATAGAAAAAATCTCGTTTAGAATATTATAAACTGTATATCAGGAATAAATCATTAATTGTCAGCATTTATTATGACTTTTTATTATTTCTTAGACGAAATATATTCTAGCACCCTACATTAAAATCATAAAATACCATCTACTCCTATAACACACATTTACACATTTTCGCATTTTAAATTTGATTCTCAATTTAAAAACATTAGCAAATGATCGGACAAACAGTTGGAACGGACTGCCACTGCAAGTTGATCTGGACTGTCCTAGAAGACAAAATATTGATTCGACCCAGATGGAGTTAGCATAAAATGGAGTAAACTTACTTATACCAACCAAGATAACATGCTGACTATCTTGCTGTATTTGAAGAAAGCTGGATAAAAAAACGAAGAAAGCAAGAAAAACGGGGAAATAAGGCAACATCCAATAACGGCAACATTCAGAAAGGGTCATTGTGGCTTAATGTAACAGGGCTATTAGGTTTTGGCAAAAAAATAACAAATATCTTTGACGTAAAGTTGTTCAGTTGTTCATATCACTAAAAAAATATTGTGCCGTATCTTTTGTTGTTGTTGTTGTTGTTGTTTAATTCTACGCCACTACCTTTGTACTTCTGTTCATACTGTTATCTCGATTACTTTACAATAAATACCCGTCAACTCCGGTTTGTGCATCATGGTTGTCAAATAAATATCTGCTATGTGCACTTATTCCCGGTTTTGACATTTTGTCAATTACGATTGGTTTACTAACCAAATTTATTTTTTATTCAATTGGTCTAACAACGACGACATGTAATTCTTCAGTTGAAAACTTGTATAAAATATTAAAGTTCCTGCTCACTTACTTAATTTTCAATTAAAAAAGAATTACTCTGGTAACGCATCTTTCAAATGAATAATGGTCGATTTAAAATAGAGTAGTAATTAATTTAGATTAAAAAAAACGGAAATATACCGACCTTGATCAGTATCCGAAATAAAATATCAATTAACAACATAATTTTATAACTACATATTTCTATACGTTTTTACAGAATATTTACATCGAAGTCCAATTACTACAAAATACACAAATTGTGGAGATCAATTTGTGTAGCAAAAATTTTAGAGAACAATGCAATATAATTGGATGACTTACCTCCATGACAACATAGACATAGGCGGGGCTGTCCATGCAGTCGTGCATCGCGACCAGGTTTTTGTGTTGCAGAGCTGTCAATTCACGTAGTATCTTAATCTCTTTCACGAGTATCTCTGACGCTTTCTGGATGCCTTTCTTTGTGACCACCTTCACCGCAACAGACTGGGACGGATTCTGTCAAAATTAACAGTGATGTTAAAAATATATAGTTCATAGTCACAAAATCATATAATTATTTAATCAAGATGTTTCGTAGGTGCTAAAAAATTTATACAAAAAGAAATACTGATTATTAATAAATTCAGAAAACTCTTTTTAACAAAGAAGTCAATATGTCCGTCCAGGTTTCGATACGTTTTTTCATGTTGTATAAAACATTTATCTCTTTCTTATAGTATTATTAGCTTATTTTACCAAATATTTAGTAAATTTGCTAATTTGATGAAAGAGATTTTGGAGTTAAAAGTTTATCATAAAATCATTAGGTTACATTAATTTTAGTTGCGTGGTAAAAATATATACTGAACTATATCACCGCCTGCGCAATATCGCATTTTCAAAAAAAAAATGGCAATTATTTTTCTTCTTGAAATTAGTATTACATGTAGTACGTACTTATCACATATTTTTATACCCATACTGAGATTTAATTTGACATTTTTTTTAGTAAATGAAATATATTCGTCGTGCATGTAAATATTATGTCAGTTTGAGCAGGCCGAATTCCGTACTTGTACCTCAAGGTCTATGTATATGTCAGCTGTCCAATAGTAATAAAAAATTGGCAGTTATCCTATTGTGTTCTATTGTATTCTATCTACTAATGTACTAGCTCTTTGTTTAGGCACGTATATTATATCGATCCGCTTAATATGATATTGAAGTTAAAGTTGATTTCTCCTTATTCAGAAAGAGCTATTTTACCATAATGCTGTTCTAACATTAGCCCGCCCTAAATTCCGTGGGTTCGTGTAGCGCTTACATTGCGTGTGACCTGATTTCAACATAAGCCCAGCGGGATCAACGCAGTCAGAAGGTCTTTACTAGAGTAATTGTTATTTAACTTTACAACAAGATTAGGTAGTATTTTGTTGATGGAACTACTGAGAATTCGTTGTGACAACTGTTTTCTAATAGAGTTGATGCAAATGAGTTGATATGATGATGAGTTGATACATAAAAATGAGTTGATACAAATTCAGTTAAAAAACGCTTCTTCATTTAAAAGTTTTATTAAATGATGCAGTTGCTATGAAGACGCGGTCAAGGTCTGACGATTGGAGCTCTGTTATGTATCATAGGTAGGTACTATCAATAAATTTCTACTCATTCGTTAATATTATGCCTCTAACCTGGTTGTTAAATAATTTATATTAGTTTGAGACATTTTTTTTAATCATCTCAACAGCAATATTATATTTAATATGCTATATTTAACGTTTACCACCGCATACATTTCCAGTATTCCTACTGGAATCTTCGGAACAACTTGTATGTTGAATAATTTCTTGAATCTATTTTCGTCGTCAGATTTCTGCCTTTCGTCGATTGATACCTACACTTCGTAAACCACGTTTTATAAACTATCAATTATAATAACCGACAAAAATCAGTAGCGACTTTAGTTATGTACTTAGAGCACATATAATAAATGTGGTAGTATCCTATTAATATATTGTTAGGGGTTAAAGTATGAAACTGCCGATTTGTACTGAAAAATTGAAATTCGTTTTTTATTTTCATTTCACATATTTATTTAATCAAAATATCTAGCATTATTATCTACACATTACTGCCATCTAATAGGAAAGTAATTTATGCCTTTGCGATAGAACTCTGGTGATCTAGATTCTACAAACTGTGTAAAATTATTTTATAGTACTGCCTTCTGGTAAGAAAACTTTTTAAGGCGTAGAAAATTGTCCAAGTCACGAAAAAATTGTAGTTCGTTAAAGCAAGGTCTGCGGAATACGGAGGGTGACGAATGGTTTCTAAATATTGTTGGTAAGGTAACGTTAAACCATGCTACTAATTCCTGGGTAGTTTGACTCGGATCGACTTTTACAATCTCTTTCAATTCATTGTTATTAACATGTGTGGGCGGTCTTCCACGTGGTTTGTTCTTCAAATTTCCATCACGAAAGCGTTTAAACCAAAATCGCACGGTGCGTTCATTAGCAGTCCCTTCTCCAAACGCAACATTGATATTGCGAGCTGCTTCTGCAGCGTTAGTTCCGCGTCGGAACTCGTATTCAAAAATCACTCGAATTTTCGAAGTATCCATCTTTCTTGTCTAAGCTTAATAAAAAAACAACTGAAAGTCGATAATCGAATGTTGCACATTTTTTAAAAGAAGAACTTCATTCTTACCATTAAAAAAGTTTCACTCAAAAATCTCAAACCACGAAGGTTCTATGTCAATTCGAAGTACCTATTATAATAAAACGGCAATTTCATAATAATATGTACTTTAACCCCTATTATTTTATGCTCTCTCGTGCGGTTACTGAATCATTCCGCCGAAATATATATAGGATACCAATAATTTTATATATTTTGATGAACTAAATAAACAAATGAAAAACTTCTAGGTGGTTTTAATAATTTTCTTTCCATCAGATTGTTTTTGTAACTTTGTAAGATTTTCACAAGTAAATATTTGTGTTATACGAAAAAGGAAATGGAAATGAATTTCTTTGTTACTAGTTCATCATATTCTACAAATTATATTTCGATAAGAACCGTTTCGTTACGAAAATTTTATGCTTCTCATAACATATAACATAGAATTCGGTGTTTTGTGGTGTGAGGTTGAAGGATATTGTATTTAGTTGAGCTCACGTGCTGAACGCCCTTGAAGACCAGTGTGCGCAATGCGTAACGCATTGTGTGGTACTATTGTTTGTCCCGGGACTGGAATATAACTAGAATCCGGCCGCTCATAAACCACATCCCGAACACACAGGTTATCAACAAAGTGATCTCAACTGACCATTCATATCTTTTATAATTATTTCTGTATTTTCTATATATTAAGTATATGATTAATATTTTATTCGAGATTCATTTCGCACGAACCATTTTACTTTAAATCTTATAATGATGACTTGAGTTTTGTTTGATTTGTTAAACAATGAGCTTTTTTTTCTTTGATAAATTTAGCTTTATAAATATTCATTTAACATAATTATAATAGAGTCCGCTAATTATTTTGTTTATAGGAGCATGCAGGGTGCTATTTTTATATATTTGGATTTGGTGGAGTCCTATGCATTATGGATCGTCCTTAATAGAACTCCTATACGTTAACCCAAATTTATCCTGATTTTAAGCACAACTAGTACATACAAAGCTAAAAATTTCATGTAGTACAGCAGTATCTATCACTAAATAATATAAATTGGACAAAAACCTGAATGACGCTATCGACAATAATTTCAAGAATACCTTGCACATATATTTAGAAGCTTGGAATAATAACAATCGGAATATCGATCTAGCAAGTAATGTCATCAACTCAGTACAATATCTTCTCTTGGTGAATATAGAGCTAATATAGGGTATCGGGCAAGATACTACTTTTTTTTTTCCTACCTAATCTGATAGCCTTGAGAGGCCATTTCAGTGGAACCTTAACTAGCAGGTGAGCTCACGGGGCTCAAACCTGACGACGTTGCTAACACGAACCCTAGCAAAAGCCGTGCTTCGCAGAATCTACCACCGGATCGGAAAGGCGGCCCACTGAGAAGATCCGGCGAGAAACTCAGTGGGCTGTGTCTGAGGGAGGATACTATAGGACACTTATTGAAATCTGCCACAGAGAATTTCAGCATTGCAGTGCAATTGCATAAAGTAACTTGACTGATGAAGCGACCAGGAGCTTCTACATGGAAGATGTAGAAACTATATACCTCATACCTTGTGTGTGAGTCTTAACAAGGACAAGAATGGGCTTTTTGGCATTGTTTATCTGGAAATGTATGTTTATTGCATCTATCTCCAAACAATGCTCTGAAACTGATGGGTACAATGTTTAGAGATAAAGAGTAAGGGACAGAGGAATGACACAAAAACCTCAAGAGTCAAGTATCTAATGAAAATATAAGTCATTTGGAAATGATTATAATAATATCTGCATGACAACATAAATACCTATGTCCACCAGTGGACATCTGTGAGTTGATAATGAAACAACATATGCAAAATAATAGGCAACCAATGGTAAATGTTACATCATTTCAGTGGCCTTGTGATTCTTAGGGTTAATAAGTAATTAATTGAGTAGTGTTGAGTTTTAGTTTGTGGAAACAACTCCAATGTCATGAACATGAACATGAAATGAACAATTTGGTGCTTAATATTTATCAGTTGGATGGGACCATCCACCTCAACAAAAAAGTGTCTAGATTATATTATATAACACCTGTAGAATAATTACTTTATTTGAATTACTTTGAATTTAATTGATTACTTTGCAGCAGAAATAGACAAGATAATTCAATTATTATGATTCATTTAATACTACTCAGATTTCAACTACATATCTCAATGTAATCAGTTGTATTTTTTTTTGTTTAGGGACTAGGAACCACTTAGGCTTGGTTTATTTAAATGAAAATTTGCTTTACAAGGTAATGCATCAAAATCAGAACAGATCAACATCTTGTAGCATTGCATGTCTCACAAAAATACAACATTGAAATATTATGCAAGATTAAGCAATGCTTTCTAGTGTAAATGTGCTGCAAAAAATATAATTTTAGTTAAATGTTTTATGATTAATGCTTTATTCAAGTGCCACCACCATTTCCTTAAATGTAAAGTAAGTTGTTCATTGACTGCTTCTTTAGATGATTACATTGATGATGATTACCTGTACCTGTATAATGTGAGATCAATATTTATATAGTGGTCCATGCTGCCCATGATCAAACATTGTGGTGGAAAATCAAATGTGGTCACGATACTCAGCAGTGAGGGAATGATGAAGAAGAATTTATATAGGTATTAAGAGAATACATGTCTCACATTAAAACTTTATCATCTTCATTAATGATTTTTTTCTCACTATTGTACGTAATTATAGATCTTCACATTTTAAAATATACATTCAAATAGCTTTCTCTTTTGTTTATTTTTGGCGATAAGAAAAAACAAAAATGACGCTACTCTAGGCATTGAGCCTTGTAAGTAAACAAAGTTGTTTATAAATATTTCTTGAAATTTATTATTCATTACAATCAGCTGATTGTTTGTCAAGCATTAAATTCAAATGTAGTGATATAGGCGCAATCACTAAAGTCTTTGATGTCTTTGTTACGATATTGCTAGCCAGCCTGTTAGAATACTTAAGAATTATAAAACGTAATAAGATCAAAACTGAATCAGTTTTCAGGCTATGCAATATATAACTTTAGTATACATATTACGAGATGTAAAGAGATACGTCTTAAATGTTGACACTAACCTTTCTCTTCCTTCCTTTGTAGACCATCGCAAAAGCACCATGTCCAATTATATCTTGTTTAGTGAACTCGTAATCACCGACTTGGATAACTTCCATTTTCACTAATTTTCCCTTAACCACGGACATGATTCAGATTTTATTTACAGTCTTTCAAATTTTAAGATCAATAATTATTTGTATGTTACGGATTGAGGAACTTGACTATGTGCTACATTCTGATTATAGATAGCTTTTAAATCACTTCCCGGTCTGTAAGGCGCTAATGAATTCAATTCACAAAACAAAAACACTTAACTACCATTATAAGTAATTAAAAAATTAAACAACACCCGAGAAGTCCAAAACGATACCTAGTGATTTTATTTTGTGTTGATTGAATGAATGCTGAGTGTTGATTTTAGTTAGACAGATTTCAGTGCTGCCAGATGTCAGATTGAAAAGTTACAAAATCAAATGCTACCAAAAGGAAATTTTAAAGCTGTATATGTATGTAGTTCTTAAAAATATTTCTCAACAAACATTTACATTTTTAAAATATTGAAATTATTGACCGATCATAAAATGTAATAGTTATCATTATAAAAAATCAAAAATGTAACATTGAATGTTTTTATGGTTGGCTGAAAATTTTGTTGACTAATAAAGTGAATAGTGACAGCTACCATCAAAATTGAAGAAGGAAAAAACTTTGAAAGAGGCACAAACTATTTAATGCCCACGCAGCCTTTTATTCCTCCATCTGAAACTTCGGTAGTATATTTCACACCGTCCGGCTTGGTTACCGGAAGGCGCCGAAAGTTAGTCGGATCGTTTTAAGGGTCGCTCTCTTTATCTATTGTATTCATGGATGTGGGTATTGTTTTGTGAATTTAGCCTTGGTTGGTTGCCACGTCTTTTGAGATCAGCCTTTTAAAGGTGATTAAGACCTCTCAGTCACTGGTTACCACTTCATGGACGCTAAGTCGCTAGGTCATGTCACCACCGTCTGATATTCGTCGTTGACATTGTACTGTAGGTATGCTTTTTTCTGACTACCCTTGCTTTTATATATCCGGGCATAGGACCGTCAATGGTGGAGTTTTATTTGTAATGTAAGTTTTATTAAGTAAAGAACATTAATTAATTTAAAGTCATTGGAACGAAGTTCCTTACGGCAGGCTTGGAGGGGATAGGTAGTTTGCTGCACGACCGAACTGAAAAAAATGTGATAGTAAAACCGTAAGAAAAAATCCGTGGAAAAAAGTGCGTAGAAAAAAATCCGTGGAAAAAAGTGCGTGGAATAAAACCGTTAAATGAGACGTGCGCAGGCCCGACATTCGTATACACAAGCGAGTAGTGTATAATACCTTTCTCTTTCTCCCTCTTTCTTTTCGTTCTCTCATCCCTTCTCTCTCTATTTTGTAATTATTTCTATTTATATGTAATTTTATGTTGTCAAACAAAAATAAAGAGACATATTTTTATTACGATAATTTGAATTACGATTTTATTTTTATTTTACGTAATTTATTATTTCCTAAAATACTGAATTTCCTAAATACTTTCCTGTACTTAAATAAAAACTAATCAGCAAAATATAAGAGAAAAATCAAGAAAACCAACATAAAATTGAGCACTTTTTTTTTGCAAATTGTGTCGATTCTACATTAGCCGAAGGAACTTCGTTCCTACCTGGTGTCCCACGACACCATTTATATTTTATATTTAAAAGATTTATATTTACTCATTCATAGAAAGATTCGCTAGACCTCAATGCTGTGTTCATTGGAAACAAAACTATCTACAGCTTTTGAAAATATGTTTAATTATGAAATACGTACTAGGTAGGAAATATGTACCTACGGAGGTTGCCTGTCCCTGTAAAAATGCCAAATTTCGGAACGTCAATGTGACTTTGAAAATAGTATAAATTTTGAAAGCTTAAAATAGATGAAAAGAAAAAAGTCAAATGAAATTCTGCCTAGCGAATAGCAATAAAAGAAATAGAAGTTTTTGATTTCATTGTTCATTACTATATTTTGAATAATTAGAGTAAAGTAATGAAATCGTAAACGTCATTCATAATCAATTGTAATGGCTGATAGAGATCTATCAATGGGTCCTCGAGAAGGGGCTACATACCCAATAAAGGTTCAATACTGTGGAAACTGTTCCATGCCCATAGAATATTGTGAATATTATCCAGAATACGATAAATGTAAACAATGGCTGGAGAAGAATCTTCCGACAGAGTTCGAGAAAGTAAAATTAGGTAACTACGGTAACAGAGGTTTCAGAGGTTATCTCTGCTATCGTGTTAGTAGGAAATTATAATTTGGTGTAAATATTATTTTCAGACGAAAAAGAAAATACCGGGGGTGAAGAAGAAAAAAAACGCCAGAAGCGTGGTGGCAAGGGTATGTTAAAATCCAAGAAGAAAGAAGATGTTCCCAAATTAGTGCAGGTATCTCGTGCTCCTCGGGGCAAGAAGAAATCAGTCACAGTCGTGTCTGGATTGAGCACTTTTGGTTAGTATCTTTGTCTCAAGATATTATTCAAGCTTAACCACAGAGAAGTGCAATAAGCTTAATTAGACCTGTTTTCATTATCTTAGTACGAACATTATCATTGCATTGCTGTTGTGATGTCCCTAAGTATAGACTTTATGTCAATGCTCCCTAGAAGTGACTCGTCAACTAGCATCACACAGCAAATGTTATATATGAGTCGACTATTATCAAAGCCGGCAATCTGACTTTTGGACAATGATTGGTAAATCAGAAAAACGAATTATTGACTTTGTATTCCATTGGCAGTCACAAAACTCTTCGGAACGACATCTTAGATAAATAACAGGTTAACTATTAACCTTTATTTAATGCAGGTTTTGAACCGTATTCTTTGAAGGAGACGATTATATTCAAATCAATCTGAATTGACATATCAATAAAAAAAATTTGTCCAAATGCACAGATTGCCACCTTTGATAATAGACGACTCATATGGTTTAAATTCTAATTGTAATTTGAAGTGTCTTAGTTTTGTAGACAGGAAATTACTAATTGTATCAATGGCTGTCTTGCATTATGTTCTACTAACAAAATATCATTTATTAAAAGCCATGTACAATACAATACTTTTAAACATGCAGATGAAAAAACCATTGCTATATTTATTTTTCAGATATTGATCTAAAAGTAGCAGCAAAATTTTTTGGCACAAAATTTGCTTGTGGATCTTCAGTCACAGGAGATGATGAGATAGTAATTCAGGGTGATGTTAAAGATGATCTTTTTGATATCATACCTGAAAAGTGGCCAGAAGTGAGTAAAAAATTCTTTTTGTACAGTTTTTACATTATTCATTTGACTTGCTCTGGGTTCCAATAGTCTAGAATGCAAGCTTTGTAATTGTATAATGTTGTCAAAGATTGAATAGGAAAACTATTTCAATTATGGCCTGTAATAATTTTTGACTGCTGGTTACCCAATCAAGCTGTTTTATGTAACAATGTGAACTGCTTTTTTAACTTCTTCTACACCATGCATTATTGATAATATAATTAAGATAATCTTTAGATTTTGTAACCTAAATAAATAATTTGCTTTAAAAAAATAAAACATCTATTTTACAGATTGATGAAGACAGTATTGAAGATCTTGGTGATCAAAAAAGGTAGTGTCCCCTACACTAAAAGAAGATTACACCAGGATAATACATTATTTCTCTTTATAATGTTAAAAATTGTCATTTCAAAATAATAGTACTACAATTTATTTTTGATCTACCTCATTTTCGGCAAGTATATTGTTATTTTTCTAGGAAACAAAAAGAGTCTTTAATTTCTAATGTCGATGAGTTTTTTGCAGATATTGAATATCTGTAAAGAATTTTAATTTATTACTGTATCTACAGCCAACAAAAAAAATTGTTAAAGAAAGCAAACCACTTACTCCTTTCATGTTTGTTACAACAGTTTACCTAATCAAGCCATGTCTTTTGCACACAATTTTACAATAAAACAAGAATTGTCATCATAAACTTATTTTATTAAGCATTTGTACTGATAAAGTGTCCGAATATCTTAAACTCCTGTTTCATTTTAAATTCACGTAGTTACTAAAATTGAGGTTATTGAATGAAAACGAATTAAAACAAACTTGCTTCTCTTAACGCTTATAACTTTACATTACTACTGATTACTGAGGGTGTCAACATAGAGCATAGAGAAATCAAAAAGTGTAGTAAAGTCTAGTAAAGTTCTTACTTGTGGTATGACCTCTTATGAGTCTGCATGGATAGGTACAACCGCCCTGCCTATTTCTGCCATGAAGCATTAATGCGTTTCGGTTTGAAGGGTGGGCCAGCCATTGTAACTATACTGAGACCTTAAAACTTATATCGCAAGGTAAGTGGCGGCATTTACGTTGTAGATGTCTATGGGCTCCGGTAATCGCTAAACACCAGGTGGGCCGTGAGTTCGTCCACCCAAATAGCAATAAAAAAAACATAGTTTTCCGTCACATCGACCATTATCGCTGGCTTGCGTGTGCTGTGTTATCTCTATTTCTGAACATAATGCTTCATTTCTACTTCTTCCAAGCAGAAGTTCAAGTTCAAAAACACATTTTGTCATTAATCCACATTGAAGTGAAGTGAGTTTTTGTATCTAATCTAATACAGGTAACCCTATTATAACACGGTGTTTTACAACACTATTTCACTATAACACGAAAAGAGAAATTCCTCAAAATCCTCTTATAACACGGTACAAATGTACAACGCGATAACGAGATTTTTGTTTAAAATCATAAAGAAAACTGTACTATGAGCACACAGTATATGGGAATAACCGAAAATTTACAGCTTATTTTTTATGTATAGTAAATAAATATCTAAACATATATAATGGCATAGTTGAGATGTTTCATTCAAAAAATTACTCTCCTTTTTGTACTGGCTTTTTTCATTTATCACGGTTCAATAATGCCGGCTGTACACGCTCGTCTCGTTGTCTCGTGTGCCTCTCGTCCGCTCTCGTCGCGTAGAGGCTCGACACGAGACCACACCATGTAAACACTCGTTGTATCAAATAAACTTCGGATGCAAGCATCCGCGATCGACCTAAAAGAAACTGACGCAGTTGGCAGACAACTAAACTAACGTGTGTACATGCGCGCTTTCGTTGTTATCGCGAGACTCTGAGACCCTTTGACTCGGGCGCAAAAAACCGACACGCTTGCGAGAGCGAACGAGAGCCATGAGACGAGATGAGGGTGCCATGTGCACATTCGTCCTCGGCCTATCTCGTGGTGTCTCGACGAGCGTGTACAGCCGACGTAACGCGGGACTTTGTAGGAACATATCTACCGTGTTATAAAAGGGCTACCTGTAATTACATCCCTTAACCTATTGTTTTGTCACGCAATGCTCATGCATACACGCAAATTAGTCGGCGGTGCTGGGTATATGGACTCCGGTAGTCTGCAAATAATCTGCTGTACATCCTGGTATTAGCATAGTACCTATGCGATATAAACTTTACATTTTAAACGCCGAATTTGTATTCTATGTTTATTAAATACTAGCGGCCCGCCCCGGCTTCGCTTGGGAAGTAGCGCACGCAATGTAAAGAATTTTAGGCAATTTTTTTACACATTGGGTTACATTATTGGAGTTTCAATAAGGATCCCTAATTTGTTTGAAAATATAATAAATATAGCCTATGTCACCCGGGGATAGCGTAGCTTTCCAAGTGAAAGAATTTTTTAAATCGGTTCAGTAGTTTCGGAGCGTATTCAATACAAACAAACAAACAAATTATTCCTCTTTATAATATTAGTATAGACAAACTGCAGGGTAAGTACCTGATAACTACTAAATCTGATGGCCCACTTGGTCTTTTGTTTCCTCCAATCTGAGCTGTTTATTTATTTTAAGAAAGGATAATACAATATAAGGTGAACAGTACATACTTGTGCGGGTAGAAATAAAACTTCATTTATGTGTTTAACAATAGAGTTTATTGGTTAGGTACACAACATCAGTGAAAAACAAACTATTGTATCAAAAGTCTAAATTCATTATTTTTTTTCTAAAGAGGTTTCTTTTTCATTCATTAGTAATTATTGTTAAAACTTTACGATAAATTTACTACTAAAACCTACAATTTACTAAAAAGTCTTAGATATAACACAATATCTCTGGAACGCTATACATCTATTATACTGTCGTGTTTTTTATCGGAAGCTTTTAGTTTTTGTTGCATTTGAGTTAACATATCTTGCATTCTTCGTATCTGTAAAAATAAAGTAGAATTTTTGAAAACAAACTATTTGCAATCGTGTTATAAATCAATATCATCAATCATCAATTTCAATTAAAATGAATTTCAAATAAGGTATGAAGGTTAAAGGTAAGGAGCACCATCTTGTTTATATAAAGGACAAGTTGACAAAGTATCCACTTTTAAACAGTTAGTGTGGACCAAGACTCACCAAAATAGTGCTAGTGTAGGAAGTGGAAATCAAATGAATCGAGCTGTTTTAAACAGACTGAAGTGTGCTGGATTGAAATAAAGTGTTATAATAGTATACAGCGCTGTTCTTCAAATCCTTCCACTTGCTTCTATGGCGCCACCTTAATTGGATCCTTTTCAGCGGACACTTTTTAATACTCTGAAAGGGTGCTCCTTACTTCTAACTTCCATACTATAAAGGTAGAGGTAAAGACTGTCTTATATGTGAGATAAGTTGAAAAAGTGTCCAGTGTGCTTAGTGCGAGTTTTCTAACGTTCTCGATAGCGTAAAAAATAGCCCAATTTTGTATGCAGTTGGAACAGCGCCCCTAGCGGCAAACGTAGGCAAACGATTCCATTCCATACAAATATGAGCTAACTTTTACGCTATCGAGAACGTTAAAAAACTCGCACTAAGCACACAGCTGTAAGCAGCAAATTAAAATTTAAAAACCTACAAAAATAGCCCAAGCGTAGCAAGTGATGCTATACGAATTTTGATGTCTTTGAAATGGCATCACTTGCACAGTGGCGCCACCCAATTAATCGTTTTTGACGGACACTTCTTCAAACACAGGTCGTGCTCCTTATCTCTACCCTTTCTCATTTCAGATGCTGTGCGCTTAGTTACTTGATTGAATTTATATTTTAAGGATGAATAGAAAATATTATAAAAAAATGTAGCATGAACTATTGGCGTAGAAAATATCAATTGATATAGGTACCTCTTCGTCTTTTTGGAGCAAGAGTCGATCAGTGTCGGTGATGATCACGTCGTTGTTGTTACCCATAGAGTCTCTCTTCAGTTTCCTGACAACATAATAGCATTTGTTGCATAGTAGCATTTGTTGATACCATATCATATTGTCGACAAAAGATAGATCAAACTCGCCATGTCGATAACCATCACAGATCACATCATTTTACTTGACATGCGTTTATGTTTCATAGAGGTGTTCCTATAACCGTCCATGAGGTATACCTATCTACGCAACTTATTTTTGCTATTGCTTTAAAACAACTGTCGTTGTAATTATAATTTTTAAACATGATATTTTTTTAAATTGCCTACATTAAAATAGCCATAAAAATATAGGGATAGTAACAGTCATAAATGAAGTTTATTAAAGAAGCCGCCAGCCACACCGTTCCCCGACCGGTCAATCTTTCCCAGTCTCGACGTCTGTATATTATGCTTGTGTAGTGGATTATTAGTGATGCTCAAAATATGTCTATATTCTAAGGGTTACAGCTTTTTTTTTCGTGAGCTTATTCGGTTCTGACTTTTTATCAAAATTTAGCTCTAGTTCAAAAAGTTACCCCGTCAAAATGAAACCAAACGCTCCTCGTTGGTCATCACTTAAGAACGAATGAAAATATCTTGTTATTTTTGGTCGCGCAATAGTCCAAATGAGGTTTTTATCGCAAAATAAGTAGATATTTATGTAATCTGGTTCTAAATTATTTTTAGTATTATAGGGGGCTTGTACTAAGTTCTAGTTAACTGATTTTTATGCATTTCGTTTTTCAAGAACGGGGCAACCTCTGCTATAGCTGCTAGTCTTACTGAATAATAATAATAATATAACAATATAACTCTTTATTTAAAACCACATGTACAGAGTAAGCATATAAAACAAATAATAGACGGTAACATAAATAGGCGGTCTTATCGCTGAAAGCGATCTCTTCCAGGCAATCTTGCAGGAAGAGGAATAAACAAGCTAGCATGTGAAAAATAAATACAATATAAGATAGACTTACATACGATTAAATACAAATAAATACTAAAAATATGCAAGTAAATACAAAATAAGTAGCAACTTATACAGTTATATCGTGGGAGCCATATTATTGTGCAAGGTAGTGCGATTTTAATCTGAATCACGGTATACTATCTAATTTGATCAAAATGTACAGACAAATTGAATGACAATGAATTTTTATTGCTACGTACCCCCGTTCACGCATAGCATGTTGTGAAATTTGAGAAATGCACTGAGCACGGAAATTCTCGTAGTGCACATCTTGAGTCACATCCTTCAGATCTTGCATGTGTGTGGAAATTAACATTGTTCTAAGTTTGGTGAAGTCTGAATGCCGCGGGTTTTCAACTGTTAAACAAACAATTTTAAATAGTAAATTGGGCCAATAGCACGTATAATTCATATACCTACTCCAAGCGCTACTGCTGGTATTAATTATCTATACAAATAAATGAAATTGGAGTGTCTGTTTGTAATAATAAAATAACCACTTTTTACCAAATGCGTAAGTATGTATAACAGTACATATACCAAAATATATATTTTTTAATTTTTGTTTGTCTGTCTGTTAGTCTGTCTGTGTGTTTGTTCCGACCGATTTGGCGAGACTTTCACTGATAGGTAGCTGATGATATAAGGAGTAACTTAGGCTACTTTTTTAGACTAGCTTCGCCCCGCGACGTCACCCGCGTTACGTCAATAACCGCGGGTAACATCGCGGGACTCAGCTATCAATAATAAAATTTAATGTTTCCGAAACGAAGCGCGGGCGGGTCGCTAGTTATTAATATAGTCTTCGATGTCATGCATCAATCTTCTATGTGTAGATATACCTACGCAATCAACGCTTGTGGTACGCTAAGGTAGTAAAATTCATACAAACGGTATTTGATTAGGTGTATCTAAGATCAAGGGCATAACACAAAAGATCCTTAAGAGTAGAAGTGTTGACTGGTTCAGTCGATTCGGTTCGACATTGTGGGTGAGTTTCGCCATAATGTCTATTTTTGCTGAGAAGCCATTATTAATTTCGATTTTAAGGGTAGTACAATTATTTTAGCAATGCAATTGAGGCTTCAATCAGCTTTGACAAAATATTCGTGCTGTTTGTAGGCCCTGGTAAACAATTAAAAGGAAACGCGGGTGATAGTGATAGCCGCACTGAAAATAAATAGTAATATGTATGTATTTGTTCAAATACCCTATTCAGACATTTCCCTAATAAAAGTATTTTAGCAAGACTGTGGTTAAGCTTGTCTGAATATTTTCGCTTTTATTTTGTTTGACTGATGGTGTGTATGTGCTAGATGTGTACCTACATAGGAGCATATAACGGCAGAAAAACCGGTCAGTTTTCATAATTTTAGTTTTATAATACAAAAAATATATATAAATACCATCAACAATCCCCCACGGATACTGTCTACCCCGTACTCTTTTGCCTCCCATCTCGAGGACTATATCAGAAGCGACTACAGCAAATGGGGCCGCTTCCTTTAACTCGCGGTCTTGTTGTTTGAAGTCTTCATCTTCGTCGCTGTCACATTCCGGGAATTGGTATACCTGTTAGAAATTAGATTAGATAGCTGTATTGTGTGAAAACGATCAAGCGGTATAGGTTAGGGAGTCAATAGTTTGTTGTTTCAGTAAAGGGGCACACTCGGATTTAATACAGAGCTTTATAGCTTTAGACTAACTTTTTTATGGTATCTGTACATAAAATCGAAGAAATATGCAAGTCACACGTGAAGGTGAAAGCAGAAAAACTTCTAACGCGCTGTTCAATTTTACAAATTCGTTTACAGTGAGATTAAAAAGATATTTTAGCTATAAAACAGCTGCAATAATTGTGGGATAACCACTAATCGCCGATAACTATTACATTTAAAATACCCACTGCTCATAGCTAGCTTGAAATTGTAACCAGCCACAACACTTTTTAGGGTATAATATAATTTAAACCATGATTCTCCGTACTTTGACATTTTTAAACACTCTTACGGAAATGCAAAAGGAAGATTCTGTTCCTTCATATCGTCTAATATATAAAATACATATTATTATACAACCTAGAAATTTTATAACTGGATAAACATTAACAAATGTCAATTGTCATAAAACTAACTTGTATCTGGTGTTCTTCAAGATCGTTCAGTATTCGTCCCTTGAGTCGCTTTATTTCGATCGCCGTAAGAGAGTCCGCTTTTGCGATTACCACCACGATGTTCACTTTGCGATGCAGACGCTTCATCATTTCCAGATCGACTTGTCGTAGGCTGCAGAATACGAATATTTAGAGTGTTATTATATCGGTATTTATGCATCCATTTATTACAATCTAATTCAAACTAATATCAACGTCTGGAGATGGGTGACGACATTCACCTTATGGTAACTCTGCGACCAGATTAGTCATAACTTGACCAGTTTAGTCATAAATTCCTATGCCCATACAAAACCAACGGCTTCTACTTGTCTACCTGATTCTATTCATCCCAAGCCATATCAATAATAATCCTTGAAGACATCACGGGATAGATATTTTAATTAGGACAGTGAAAAGTGTATTTCCGGCCGGTTTGTCGTTCTAGGTATCGCTGGTACGTAAACAACTGGCAAGGAGGACGCAACAACGGAAGGAATGGGTAAGTCTCAAATTTTCACTTCAAGTTACTTGTACACCACAAATTACAAGAAAATATCCTAAATGGAAAAAGACAATAAGCAATATTTTAAGCAACGACGACGATGGACGACGATTAGATTAACAAGAATAAAAAAATATATACAATTGGATCAAATAACGCTATTATTAATTAAACTTATTGACTGTTATTGAGAAACTTATAGTCTTATTGCCAGTGCCTTCGCCGTTTCAACGTTTGATTGAAATACAAAAAATAATATCTTCTCGAGTATGTATTGTGTTCTATACATACGGGCCAAATGTTTAAATTTGTTTTAGTTTCATCTCAAAGACATTGTTTGTAAACCTCGTTGATCGTAAGAGACAATAATACCAACAAGTGCATTGTTACAACATTAAATCAATAACAATTGTAGCGTCTCAGTGTTAAGAAATAAACAACATTTCAATAAAATTGTTTCATCCAGCTATCATTGATCACTTTATTACATTGCATTCATATTTGACATTAAATGCTCTTTTACTAAACATCGAGATACTAAATTAATAACTCTCAAAATGTAAATGTCGCTTTTTTTAGTTAGCTTTTTCTATAGTAAACAGTAATGTATTTTTTCCAATTTATTTCTAATGTAAATGGAATAAATAGGTAAATTAAGAGTGATTGGTTTACTTTTTTACTAGGCCTTTGTACAATTCTAAATTGGTAACGTATTATAATATACATATAATTTGCTTATGCAAATTATACTACTAGTAGATAAAACTCAATATGAATAGCAAAGTTGATTAATATGTAATTAATATATTATAATATATTTTGACAGGAAAAACACATTTAACAGGTTTAGACAATTAACACAAAATACAATTTTTAAAATTTATACACAATCTAAAATTTACAATTTAATTATATTTTTAAATTGACCGCGGCCCTGGCACAGCGGTACAAACTAATACAAAAATGTGGTCGGGTCAAAATATGAGTAGTAAAATTGATCCATTTCATAGTTCTCATGTTGAAATTGCAATGAAAATTAGAACTTGACGTTTTTTTATTTTATCAAACTACACTCGTGACCCAAAAACTCTTTTTAAGCGACTAATTGTGTATAGTACCCGTAGACGAAAATAAACACTTAATAAAACAGTCGAGGTCAACTGACTTTAATGACAATAGTCTATCCGGATGGTAATTTTGTACGAGTGGTGTTGGCCTAGAACAGTACCACGCTATCTGTTATTGTGGATATCGTAAAAGGGCAATTAAGAGGTTCACCGGACAACCTTTTACCTACTTCTCTTATACCTACCAGCGTACTGAGAACGCCAGCTGGTATTTACTAGAGGGATTTATTATAAACCTTTATGGAAAGGTACCATGGTCCTGCACATTTCTGCCCAGAAGTACTCATGCATTCCGCTTTTAATGATGAGAGATCCGCTATACAATACGATTGTAGTTTGATCGTATATCTTGTAGTTGTATCTTCCAATATTTTTATTTCGCGTAGACAAGTGAATAAGTCATAGCACCTCTGGTGCTAATTGGTTATCGGAGCTCTAGACATCGCAAAGGAAATGTCGCACCCGCATAGTAAAATAATTATGGGTGAAGTCACAATTATCTTGTATAACTGCTGCCCCTTTTCAAACCAAAACGCATGACTGGCAAAAAATAAGCTGGACAGTGGTATCTACAGGTGCGGACTTAGAATACCGGAGTATTAGGTAAATTATGTGTTGACTTATTTGATTGTCGACATGAATTAAGTACGTATTTCATGAAATAATTATATACCCGTCTGCTGGATTGGAACACCGGTATAATCGAATCGCTTGATACGAGTACAAGCACACCGAACGTCTTATGCTTTAGGCCACGACGACTATTACATTACTTACTCTACTTTACTCTATGGATAAGGTAGACACTGAATCAACGAATTGAACGATGAATTTGAGATTTTAATCTAATGCTTCAATACGGATAAACGGCATGCCTGTTGTCCACGGTCTACAGTAACCACACAACCGCGTATCGTAGCTAGGTTCGAAAAGAAAACGTGATGTTTAAATAAGTTTGTCAAATTATGTAAATTAAGCAACCAGATAGCGGAACATGTTGATGAGTGCAGTTCCGCTAGCAGTGTCTCAAATGAGATACTTTCCCAACAAAGAAAACTATGAATAGAATTAGTTTACGTAGCGATGCGTACCTATGCGCCCAAGGCGGAACGAAGTAAAGACAGCAATGAACTCGGTTGTCCTGCATATGTCGCCTGTTCAGACCACTTTCATCAGTAAAATATTGTCTGAATTGTTCGTCGATGTATGCTGAACAAACGCGCCACGAATCTTCACAGTTAATCGCGTCTCCAAAGCCAGGCGTGTCAACAATCGTCAGACGTAATTTGACGCCTCGTTCTTCTATTTCCATAGTTTTCTTTTCGATTGTCGTCGTTTTTTCTATTCTATCTACAGAACAAAAACATTATAAAAGTCGTCATAATATGAAAGAGCTTCTTGGTAACATAAGTAGTAAATTGTTGAATACCTTGAACATCTGGAATTTTTCGATTTTTGTAAAGATCTCCTAAAAATAAACTGTTTATCAATGTTGATTTTCCGAGGCCTGATTCTCCGACAACCATGAGAGTGAAGTCGAAACCTCTCTTCACTGATTTGCGGTGCACCTGTTCAGGCAATGTAGCAAATCCAATGTAGTCGCGTTCACCGCGATCACGTTCTAGTGAAACAACAAAAGCTGAGATTAAAATTTTATTGCTGTATATGATATATTCAATACAACATAAATAAATTAGCTTGAGTTTCCATAATGACGTACAGTGAAGAATTAGTTAGTACTTATGTAACTACCGCTTAACTAGCCTAAATACCTTCCTCGTTATTTAATTCTGCCCATCTGGTTCTGAGTACATTGATTTTGTAATTAATTAAACTATTTCTTGCTCGATGATAGAAAAGCGACCTTAGTCACTGATAACTCAGATTTAGTTTTATGTATTACAATTTCTTTACTCTTTTTTTGAACCAAAAAAAAATTTTTTTTATATTTTTCTGTTATTAATACTAAACAAACTTGTCAATAGTTATTAATAATAAAAAAACAGTGTACAAAAAAGAATATGGTACTCAACTGTTTCGTCTTTGTCTATTTAGATAGATTTTTGATATTAAATTTAAGCTTTGAAATGTATTAATACTTGATTAGTTTTACACTATGTACCTTATCAACGGGTAGGCACGAAGAAGTAAGTCCCGTTTGTGGTGTGATGCCGTATTCGTAAAACATACTGTTATTTACGATAGTTACCGTAATAGTAACAACAACGGATACAAGCGAAACTACATATCTTGACTAAAACGTAAGCATTTCCTGTATGTGAACTAACTATTAGCAACACTAGATACCGTTTACGAAATAGCGCTCCTAGCGTACAATAACTACGGTATCTTAGTTCGGAATAAAATTAAAAGAGTTTTAACAGTAATGACGAAATCATAATGTTTTGGTTCAATTTCATTGAGGACATCATGTGTATTATAGACGAGACAAAGGAAGCAGGGCATTGCAACGGAAGCGGCGGAGTGGAACGCGACAGGTTCCCTTGACGCTCCGTGCTCAGGGACATTGTCAGCGCGTGATTCTTCTAATGAGGACATAATGTAGCGAAAGCTATGAACGTTCTCATCACTACTCTACAGTAAATACATGCAATTATATATTCAGCTGGGACAGATTTTCTGTCATTCTGTGATGCAAAACACTATGCATCCCAGTTGAGTATAGGTGTTTGTTCAATGCAAATGAGCGGGCGATCTCCATGTCTTAAAGTGGTTTACGGCAAGTCCGCGTGAGCTCGACTTGAGCACCATGCCTGGATATAGTCAAGCAAGCTTTATATTATAAATAAACACATACTTTAATTCGAATTTTTTTTAGTTCCTCTGTTCATTATTACTTCTTCTTCTTCAAATTTTTATGACAAAGATTTTTTAAGTATAGTATTTTTCTACAGCAGTGGTGGTACGAACTAATAGACCACTTGCTATTAAGCAGTTACTGGCGCCCATAAATATCACAACGTGAATTTCTTCAAATACTTCAAGATTTCAGATCCACTATGTTGTATAACGGCTATCACACCCTTCAAACCGGAACACATTACTGCTTGGCGGCATAACTAGGCATAAATAACCTACACGTGCTGGCTTAGAGTACCCTATCGTTCAATAACTCGGCGAATTTATAAATTTTACGGGTAATTTTTATTAAGCCACGTTATTTCTTGAATATTAAAGTTATTCGTGAACAACTTAAATACGTCATAAATCTGCATTCGGGATTTGAATACCGTCACGGTCGCATTGCTCAATAAGAGTAGACCAGGCTGACTTCAAAACTTATTGTAGAGCTTTTGATGTCTTTGTCAAAAAGTATTTATATATAATAAAAACATTTAAATAAACAATCGATAAAGTTGAGCAATACGTGAGTGACTCGCTCGTAATGTATGTTATATTATTTTGTGTGTTGGTATGAGAAAAGAAGCGAAGTTTCAATCGAGTGCAAGTGAACATTTCCCACGCTGAATACAATGAGGATAATTAGACCTTGTAGATATTTTAATGTCTGTGTGAAAAATATTTTCTTTGCTGGATTTGCGATTACTCTGAACGGTATGTGATACGAAATATGTACTATAATTTGAAGCTATCAATAGTAAATAGATGTTAATACTTCTAAGCTATGTTATTGTACCTTACAAGTTCCGATTTTATTATTCGTATTTCATAGCTTAATCTTATAATAAATTACGAGAAGATTCGCCATTTTACTACTATTTAAAAATGACAAGACAATCTTATAATATATTTGCTAAAACTAAGCTATTACATATCATAATTATTATTTATGTTATATAAGCGAACCTAAAACATTAAGTAGAAACTTACGAATTTTTATGACAGTTGTGATTGGCGATTTTTTATTTCCATCATTTGTTTTCAGTTCGTCCTTATCCTTATCACTGAGATTAATGTCTAATATAGCGAAAGAATCACTGTTTTCCATTGTAAAGTTCGGTACTGATTAACTATTTTGCGTTTTAGTTTTTGGTGTCAAAAAATTTTAATGATACATATAACTGATTTTAGAAACCATTATAATTTTGTTTCCCGATAAGTATGATTTTTCGCGTTTGTGGGCGCAATTTATTTACTGGCTGTGCGTACGTTAGTGCAGCGTGCTTGTGTCGCCACATACTGACACTGAGCCCTGATAGAGGCGTTAAATTACGTCACTAATTTAAGCATATGAGTAGTTAAATTGGAAAATTTAAATAGGACGAGACGAAATGCAATTGTCGGGCTAGTTGACCTGATAGTTAATTAGTAAGTAAGTACTGTGTTAAATGGCCCTTTGAAAAAGTTTACATATTTCATATTTTCTTTGTAGGCTGCACAATTTATTTTTACTGAGTTTTCCCAGACTACTTTTTTAATTATTATCCGAATGTTTACTATTTTTACTATTATTATACTGGTATTTATTTATAATATACTTGCGATTAACCAGTGACATGGTTGTACGCTGTACTAGAGGTCACAGGGTACGGCCATGATCATTTATGAGGTATATGATCACCTTCGTAATTTTTAAGCAGGTATAGCATATAGGTATATAGGTATATTTAGATAATCATTAATGATATGAGTAGCCTTCGCAATTAAAACTACTTTAGAAACATCAATGTGAAAAATAAACTTACCCATAGTCATCTTGCCGGATTCTTTCAGTTATAATCTCAATTAAATTATTTCATATTGATATATTTTAGGTGAAAGGGAATTGAAAATTTCAATGTAATTTTTATTCCGTTCCTTCGTCTCGTACGGGCGTCGCTTCATACATTTATAATTTCTCGTAAGAATACGCTTTTATCGATCGATTAATTTGGCTTTAGATTTTTTTTCACTTATTTTAATATCAGGCCTTTTGAATATTTAATGATCCAATCTTGATCTAATCTTGCAATGTGGAATTTTAAATTTTCAACGTTTCTTCAACCTCTTTTGTCTTTAACATACATACAATTAAAATCGCAAAGAAAAAGTCGCGCGACATCTAACGTAAACTACGATGCTAATTCTAAAAATGTATAATTAATTAAAAAACAGTAGAAAAATTTAGGAAAAAATAAAATCACATTGTTTGTGCGCCGTCCTGTGCGTATTGTGTTACGTAATGTGAGGGCCCCGGGTCGAGCTCTCGCCCCTGGTCGAGTACCCTCCCTGCACCCCTGATTTTAGGCATGCGCGTGGGGTGCGCACTTTTGCTTTCGGCAAGAAAAATCTTAGGTTCGCGCAACAGAGTTCCACCAAGCCGAAACAGCTTTAGTGCACGCAAACAGCGGGGTCTCACTGCGATCGATAGTTGCTATCGCGCCGGTAGACGCGCTTGTGCAATAGCGTTGTAACCCTCATTGCCAATACTATGTACATCACACAAAACATTTTACTTTACACGGTGACCTAGATGCTGCAGCGCCCTAGTAATACTATCCAAGGTCGTAGATTTGATAACAAGAGACAATATCGTGGGCGTGGTGTTTCACATAACATGCCAATTTTGAACAAGAAATTTTATATCAAAAATTAATCCATGAGATTTTATGGGCAAAATTGGTTTTCATTTTTCTGAAGATATCACACCAAACTGATAATATTCTTCGGTAGACATTCCGTATTTTATTGTTTTGAATTTGTATAAAATAAAACAAGGCTTATTAAAATAATATTAAAGCGATTTAGGTTTTGGTCAAATTAATTTTATGAAATAACAGATATCGCTATATCACAGTCAGTGCGAGAATAGCAGGAATAACCCCTTTGGGTGTAACAGCGATTAGGTAGGGAAAAAAATCACCACTCCCCTCTGAAATCGTTTTACTGGTAAATTAGTGGAATCCGTGTTGAGATTAGCATGTAACAAACACTCGAGGTTTGCGATGGATTGATACTGAACTTGAAAGATGAGTCAGTGCTATGATTTATCGTTGTGCGACGATGGTACGATGCATGTACTGCAAGAATAGAAAGTACAGTGAGTCGAGTACGATTTTCACACTGACTTGCTGCCTCACGACTGCTGACTGACTGTTAATGGCTCGCGTTAATCTGCAGGAGATGCTGTAGACGACGTTGATGACGCGCTGATTACAGCGAAGGCCGTAGTTGTTCGTAGGTCATCAGTACGTGGGCGATGTTATTTTTCGTGCTTTCTGAGGCAAAGAGATATCATCTATAGAGCTGGTGACAATGCCTGTTTAACGGAAAGTTTGGTATGCAGGATTTCTTGAAATTTTCGCTAGTGCAAATCTGGTTTCAACCGAGCTTTATCTATTTGGTATTAACATGAACGCTTTTATATTAAATGAATCAAGTTGTAGAAGGAATGTCTTAGGTATTCCTATTTTGCCCATTTTTTTAATATTTTCGATGAGCATAATAATTGAGGGAACCTTGACTTAGCGATGGCAGCAACACTCCAATCGAAACCAAATCTTGTTTGTCTTGTAAATCTTTGGCCTCATGTGTATTACATTCGAATGTTCGAAGGGTGGGGTAGCCGTTGTAACTATACTTGAGACCTTAGAACTTATATCTCGAGGTGGGTGGCGCATTTACGTTGTAGATGTCTATGGGCTCCAGTAACCACTTAACATCAGGTGGGCTGTGAACTCGTCCATCCATATAAGCAATAAAAAATATATAAAAAAAACATAAAATTGCATACCTGACGTTTCAATAATAGTTAATTCCGATTGACCTTTCCAATGATAAAACAGAACCCCAAAATACATCGTTAGCTTATAATTCCCAAGAGCGTATCCGATAACGAGTGTCCCTACTCGATTTCTAATTTGAACCTTGAGGGCCCCCTAATTTGGATATCGGCTTTCTGAGTCAAAAGGTTATCTCATTATATTCTATAAACTGTAGTGAATAATGATTCACTGTAAGAAATTGAGTAAATTTGTATAATACCTACTGAGTTTCTCGTCGGATCGACTCAGTGAGTCGCGATTCCGATCCGGTGGTAGATTCTGCGAAGCACTGCTTTTTCTAAAGTTAGTGTTAGCAAATTCTCTCAGGTTGAGCCCGTGAGCTCACCTACCAGTCCGGGCGTAGCTGGAATTGCCTCTTAGGCTACCAGCGAATAGGTGGGAGAAAACACACACACGCACACATATACGCACACACACGCATGCACACGCACACGCACGCACACACACACACGCACGCACACACCCGCACGCACACGCACACACTATTACACACACACACACACACACACACACACACACACACACACACACACACACACACCAGAAACAGAACAATAGCAACATAAGACGCCTGCTCGAATCAAACGACTATACCAGGGTTTAAATCCTGTAGGCAAGTGCCCTATTGCTCTACTGCATGTGTTCACGAACGACTTCCAGTGCTTTTTTTTTTTATTGCTTAGCTGGATGGACGAGCACACAGCCCACCTGACTCTTGACGTTAAGTGGTTACTGGAACCCATAGACATCTACAACGTAAATGTGCCACCCACCTCAAGATATAAGTTCTAAGGTCTCAGTATAGTTACAACGGCTACCCCACCCTTCAAACCGAAACGCATTACTGCTTCACGGCGGAAATAGGCGGGGTGGTGGTACCTACCCGTGTGGACTCCCAAGAGGTCCTACCACCAGTAATTACGCAAATTATAATTTTGCGGATTTCATTGTTATTACACGATGTTATTCCTTCACCGTGGAAGTCAATCGTTAACATTTGTTGAGTACGTATTTCATTAGAAAAATTAAATCGAATTAATTAGAAAGAATAGAAATAAAATAGAACCGCAAAATGTAATTAATATATGTATAATGTACATCTTCGCAATTTTTGGCTTATTGTGAACCCACATCTGTATGTACCAACATCCTGTCTATTTCTTCCACGAATCATTCATGTTTTCCGCTTTAGTCTGGAATAACAAACATACCAAACAGTCATTAAAGCTATTTGTACGATTTAGTCTCGCGTTTTTTGGTGTCGTTAAGCGTCTTTCCAACGTTTTGACGACGACGACCGTGAATACTGGAAACTATTAAACTCGTTATAAATAATATAATGACAATGAAAAGGCGATATTAAAACAGTAAAACTAGTTTTAATTGTGCCTAGGATGCATGTAAGCCGAAAAAAATACTAGAGAAAACAGTTTTCAAGCCTAATGTCACATTGTGGGTGGTGAGCACATGTTGTAATGTCCCTGGACTCCGATAAGTAATGAATAATAAGTAACTAACGGCCGTTTTCAATAACCTATCTATCCCTAGTTTCGGTTACTAAAGATAGACGAATCTGTCTTTTTGTCCTTACTTACGTTCCAATAACCTATCGACGGACAGCAATTCCTATCGGATTTATCTATCCATCGTCGGGAGGACGGATAGCCTGCTAAAGATAGAACGCTCATACAAATCGTGCTTACTTCCGTTTCAATATGAGTTTTAAGTAACTCTCCGGTAGGCGGCGCTATCTCTAGTAAGGGCATTCGCTTATCTGTCAAAATCGGCCGGTTACATGTTTATCTTTCGAAAGTAAATCGCTATAATTTAATAATTGTTTCTCTTCATATTGGCATATTGTAGCAGTGATGATAGTGATATGGAATTATTTCAAATGATAATGGATTGTGATGCAGATAGTGATAGTGAGGCCGATATCATATGGTTAGGAAAATAAAGATCGTCTGAATTACATGGCGAAGATCAATAATTACGAATTTGACTATAGATTTCTGAGCAAAGGTGTTGTGAATGAATTGACTAATTTAATGAGACCATATTTGAGTGTAACGTCAAAAAGGTAAGATAAATTTTAACCATAAAAGTACTCGTTATTACAACTTATATTTTTATAGCAATAGCAAAATTATACCTAATTTTTGTTGTGTTACAAAATCACACTCGACAGGAATTCTATAATACTGCTGGATTCCCATGGTGCCCTAAATGATATTCATATACTAATACAATAACCTGGTAGGCTATTTACCATCATTCTTATTACACACTGATACCTCTATATTTTATATTTGTGTTACAGATTCAAATATAGGAGAGGAATTTAGAAATAGAAAAAGAGTATTTCGAATGTGTAATTTGTGTGCAATGCATCATTGATGTTTCAAAATGTTGTTGCTTGATGGCCTGGTCTACTCATGATACAACTAGAATTAACCATTCTGATTGAAAAGGTATTTCTTATTTATATTACCTTATTTATATTATTATTATTATATACTAGCTGACCCGGCAGACTTCGTAGTGCCTCAATCGATAAATAAAAGACCTAAACTTTTGTTTAAGATAAACTTAAAACAAACAAAAGGAATCCGTACGACAGGGGACACATCAAAGGAAAAACAAAATTGTTATTTTTATTTAATTCCGAATATTTTTATATTTATCTAACCTTTTAAACCTTCTCTGGACTTCAACAAATAATTCAAGACCAAAATTAGCCAAATCGGTCAAGCTGTATTCATGTTATGTCGTGACAACGGAAAACGGGTTTCATTTTTATATATATAGATTATTATTATATTTTTATTTATTTATATTATATATTTAGGTGTTTATATGAATTTAATATGACAATATTATAATAAATTATCTACATATCAAGAGAACATTGATAACAAGGTGGACTTGGAAATTGCTATTTGCTTGCCGATAGAGGCTATCCCCACAACCCTATCTTTTAACGTGATTAATTAACCCACATACTCAATCGGAACGATTTAAAATGAATCACATATTCAAACAAGGAATACTATAGAGAGGTAATCTTTTTTTTTAGTTAAGAGTTTGTTATACTGTATTGTAAAATAATGTAAGCGAATAATGTATAATTTTCAGATGCATTGGTGTTTGTAAAAGAAGACTCCCTGTATATTATTGAAAAGTAGATTAAAACTAGAAAATATGCAAGCTGTTATTATAGCTGCCATGCTGCATAATATCGTCAGAAGTATGAATTTAGAAGAATTAGAATCAGAAATTTCAGTCGCAGATACACTATAGGAAAATAATATAATTGTTCTTAACAATTTTTCAAAACTTACATCTGAAATACAACTATGTACTTGTAAATAATTGCTTCCAAAGATAATTTATCAAATAAACTCCAAAGATAATTTGACTATTTTTTATTTTCCAAAATGATAATTACATGGTAGTTAGTACATGCAAGATATTTAATTTAGAATTTGTACATATACTTAAAAAACTATCTAACATAAAATTATTATTGCCTACTTAATTTATGAAATTTAATATTCCTTTTAAGTAATTTTTAATTTTTTAAACTAGCATTATCTAAATCTAACTTAACTTTTCCTACAACAATCTCCTTTTATTTATTTTCCAAGTCAAGTCTCTTTTTTGCTATTAGATATTCTGCTAATGCATTGTCCCTATGCTAGCCTTGCATTTCTTTTCTTCCATCTTGTTTCCGCTTGGCTGTATAAGTGTTAAAAATATTATATGTGACCTACAACAATGTGCATGCTTTATCCAAAATTTCATCTGCAATCCTTACCACCTCCAGCCTGTAACAAAGAGCATAATTATTTCAAATACTACGGCAACCTGAAGAAAAAATCATGTTTATCAATGTGTTATTAGAGACAAACAATCAACTAATTATACTAACCTTACTAAGGTTGTTTCTTATGTTACCCTAGCGTTCTTTAAGTTTTCCCATTTTAGTCGAAGCTGCGATGGAGTTCGTCGGAAACGACGAATAGACGAATTAAAATCATTTACAAGGGTTTGCCAAGCCTGCTCCTTCAATTTATTGTTTGTGGCATTTGTTGCCTTATTATTGAAATGTTTTTTCGCCGCCATAAGTTCTGCTAGAATCATCGTCTCATCTTTTGTCATGGGTGCTGCCTTTCTTGACTGAAAAAGATATATTTTCTAAACTTGAACTCAAAGTTTTCAAAGTAAAATTATTATTATCAATGTAGTTCATAGATACTTACAGAATTCATTTTATTTCACTGTAGCTCTTTAATTATAAACACACTTAGAATTATAAACGAAAGTTTTAAAGCGTTTTGGAGGTGTCATCATCTAATATAGTAGGTAAACAATAGAAAAACAAACAAAAGAAACTGATCACTGCTTATTGGCCAACGGACTGTCAAAACGTTTCGTTTCATAATTTCGACTAGAATAAAAATAGCAATACGTCCAATTTAAAAAAATCTTCATATGTTTTTATTACTTTTTGTTATAAACAAATGTGTTTATGATAGTCTACGATATGCTGGTTAAATTATAGATATAATTTAGAATAAAATAAAATAAGTCTTGATCCTGATGTTGTTTCGTATTTGTAGTAGAACGAAACGTATCAAGAGGCTCGGATAAATCGGAGGGAAGAAGCTATCTACTGTTGGTTAAAGAGAGATAGCACTTATCCGTGATTGTGAAACGCAAACTAAGGATAGATACGCTCTTGCTGATATTCGGAGATAGCTATCTATCCGTAAACTCAGATACGTTATTGAAAACGGCCGTAAGTCGAACGACAGGGATCTGTTCATCTGTAGCGGTGAACAGATAATAGGTTCACCGCTACAGGCGGTAATAGTTAGCTATATGTGTAGATACTTACCCATTGCAATCTCCGAGGAAGGTAATAAAAATTAAAAGTTACATTTTTTACTAACTATATGTTTATCTCTATATTATATAAAAATGAATTGCTGTTCGTTAGTCTCGCTAAAACTCGAGAACGGCTGAACCGATTTGGCTAATTTTGGCCTTGATTTTTTTTTTAAAGTCCAGAGAAGGTTTAAAATGTAGATAAATTTGAAAATGCTCGGAATTAAATAAAAATAACAATTTTGTTTTTCCTTTCATGTGTCCCCCGTCGGTCTTTTATTTATGGATTGAGGCCCTACGAAGTCTGCCGGGTCAGCTAGTTTAAAATATAATATATGTATTTTTTTGTGAAGTACAACAATTTCGCCCAGAAAGCCGTTAAGCAATTAACACCACCATGACTTAACACCAGGTGGGCCTGGGTGAGGCCAGCTTAAAGTCGTCGTGGCCTAAAGGATAAGACGGCTGGTGCATTCGTATCCTAGCGATGCACTGGTGTTCGAATCCCGCAGGCAAGTACCATTTTTTCTAATGAAATACGTACTTAACAATTGTTCACGATTGATTTCCACGGTGAAGGAATAACATCGTATAATAAAAATCAAACCCACAAAATTATAATATGCGTAATTACTGGTGGTAGGACCTCTTTAGTCCACCCTGCCTATTTCTGCCGTGAAGCAGTAATGCATTTCGGTTTGAAGGGTGGGGCAGCCGTTATAAACTATACTGAGATCTTAGAACTTATATCTCAAGGTGTGTGGCGCATTTACGTTGTGGATGTCTATGGGCTCCGGTAACCACTTAACACCAGGTGGGCTGTGAGCTCGTCCACCCATTAAGCAATAAAAAAAAAACTTCCTGTAATACTTGTTGCCAATACAATCTTCCTTCATGCGTTGTGTTCCTCAGTGCTGAGGGTCGTGACCTTTACGGAGCACTTTTATTAGGACTTTGTTCCCCCACTCCTTCTGAAAATTTGAATATCTTTTTATGCAAAAGAAAAAACATAGTTTCAAATTTTTTTGGTAATTAGTTAACTTTTTTCTCATTTTAAAAATGGCATAATAATGTAAAGATACATAATTGTTTTTAAATTTTTTTACAAAATACGCTATTACCACTACTATTACAACACAACTATTACCACTAGGGGCGCTGTTCTTTGGCTCTCATGGCTCTACTCTCAAAGCGCCGTCACGCTTATACGCTTTGTAAATTTTGCGGCTTGTATGAAGAAAAGAAAACCTGCCCATGCTGTTTGACAATATGCGTCATGCTGTTAGTAATTGCAACTTATAATTTTACAGAGATTATCCTATATTTAGATCGTTCGATGGGACGAGAAACATTAAAAAAATCTTCATGGTAAAAATCGTTCGTGAAAATATTAGGTAGGTACGTACTTATATAAAAAGCACTTTTGGCATAGACACCTCCACCAGGTAAGCCTACAGCAATCCAATCCCGGTGTAAAACCACTTCCTTACTCGCTAGGCTTTCCTCCTCCTCCCTCCTTGCGTCGTATTCCTCATTGCTGAGGGAGGACCACCATTTTGTATCACCTTCGCACGCACGATCTTTCTCCATCCATTCTTGTCTCTGGAGGTGTGGTGGGCGTTGTGAAACGTGGAATCAAGAGCGGTGCGGATCTGGTCGGACCAACGTATTGGGCTGCGCCCCCGAGGTCTTTTCCCATCTACCTTACCAGTCACGATGAGCCTCTCGAGATTTCTACCATCCTTTCGTGCAATGTGACCGAAGTATTCAAGGACTCTGCGAAGACACTCGGATGACAGCCGCGACGAGATTTTGAGTTCTTGCAAAATTGATACGTTGGTCCGAAATGCTGTCCACGGAATACGCAGCATCTTTCTCCAGCACCACATCTCAAAGGCGTCAATGCGTCTGCGGTCTGCAGATATCAGTAACCAGGTCTCAGCGCCATACGACAAAAGTCCGCCATACGAAAAAAGCTAGGCTATCAGGACTTGGTAAATATTGAAAGTACCTAATTGTTTCATATGAAATCGGGCCGTTATTAATTCTTCGCTCGTTTTCAAAGATACTTTTACGTTTATACGCTTCTACGAAACTAAATTTACATTGTTTTTTATTTGTAGTAAAGCAGTAATAAAATTCCTGAAATTAATTATCCGCTCTCCTGACAAACCCGAAATAAAAAACCCGAATAGCGGGTAAAGTGATGAGAACTACGTTCAAAGAAAGTTATACAAAACTTACGTCACGGTCACAGAAATATTTATAAAAATGCTAAAAACTCTGTCCTATTTCAAGACCTATAAAGCAGGAAATACAATGCCTGGAAAGTTTTAAAAGCGTAATTTTACTTTTAGGTAAAATGAGTCTTGTTCCAGGGTAATAAGAGCTGGTTTAGTGAAGTTGTTTTGAGAGAAAGCACTTTCCGGTTGTGTGGTGTGTTGGATGACGCAGATGACGTTGTGTCACGTCGAGCACCAGCCTTAGCTTACCAAGTACCATCAGTTGCCGATGTCATGCCAGTCGAGCGCAGTTGGCTCGTCTGCTAACACTAGATACAGTTATTTGGGTTATAAGCTCGATAAAATTCGCTTTTAACTTATTTTATGTTTGTGATTTTCGAACTTTTTAAATGATACTTAAAACTGGTGTAGTAATTAAATTTTTAATATAGCAGATCTCCATTTTGCTTAAGGTAAGATTTTATTATTTTTGCCTTTTACATTTTCTGATTAAAATGCTTTGCATCTTGAGTAAATATCAAACTGTTGTACAATGTATTTATAATACAAAAGTTACGTACTAACTGCCATACTATGTTTTATGTCTTATTTAAAAAAAAAGCCTTAAATACAACTGCTTTTTTATAAATGTTGTCTATTAACGCAAAATGAAAACTCAACTCACCTATAAAAATTACTATTACGGAATGTAATTTTTTCATTTAACAAATGTTATAACAATAAATTTAATGAACAGATTTTCAAATGTAGGTGTGTATCTGTATTCGAATCACATTTGAAAACTTTCACAGAATAAAAACTGCATTGTTTAAAACAAGCATCATAGTTTCACGTATAATAAGAACGTGTGAATTTACTACACATGCACATATGTATATCATACGTATATAAACAATCCCAATTAGTTATTTTTGTTACACTTATAGTATTCAATTTTCCTTTTTTTGTAGTCGTTTGCAAGCAGCTTGGAGTACTAAGCTGAATAAATATTTTGTTTACTTTAAAAACGAAAGTTAGTATGTAAGAGTGTAAAGAATAGGGTCAATGTGCCAATGCCAAGAGCGGAAGGAAAGCTCACCGTTACCATCACTCTCAGACGAGTATACACCTTGTACAAATAAAGCTATAGGTATTATGTTTACAGTACAAAAGGCATTCTTATTTTTTGCATTCATCGAAGTAATGAACAGGACAATTTGATTATAGCTCAATTTAAATATTTAAAATAGCTTGAAGCAATTCACTGGCCTTAGTGTTCCACTTTTGCGTAATATAATACAAATGCTCTTAATTGTGTGATTATTAAATGTTAAAAAGTGTATTTGACCGAATTTGTTTAATCATCTTACCTACCTATTATTACTTAAAAAAATTACTAATAGCGTCACTTCGATCCATTGTTTTTCCAACATTAAATTTTATAACTTGGTATTTTCTGTGATCACCAAGTACAATAATGAATAATCATAATAATTAATGTACATAGGAGAAAAAAAACAAACATAATTTTAATTATGTCATAGATATTCCCTAATATCCGTTTTAATTATTATACGTAATTCACGAGGAGTTTCGCTTATGAAATGTAACAGGGAATCTGTCTGCCGTATTTTATCCTATATTGTCACAATTTAAATTATATATTAACTTTAAACGTACAAAATTTTTTGTAGTTCTGTTTTATTGTGAATTAGTAAGGTCTCTACTAACCCAGTGACCTTCTGTGTCGACCGGTTGTACCAAACTAGAGCGACGACGAAGGCTCGCTTGCTTCCAAAAACTCATCATAACATTAAAAAGAAAGCCGCATACTAATCAACCTACCATAAAACAGTAGTGCACACTGCTGAATTACAACAAATACAACAAGAATCTTGAATTACATTAACATTTGTAAAATATCACGATGTTCCCAATGATTTTCTCTAGAAATCGATTCGAATGGAGCATGAGTCAATCACAAATCACGATAGCAACATCGCGAACATGAATTGCTAGTCGAAGGATCGATAGTTGCGAGTACCTATAGGATTTCAAACAGTCGGTCTTAGTACTATCGTAAAATGTATTTATTCTTCTCATAGATTCTTGAATCGAGAAGCAAGATCATTTTTCAGGTACCTACTGTACCTAGTTGTTTCAATCGCCCACCGGTGCCGTGAAATGTACAAAACTGTTTTTTTTAATCTACTTTTATAATTAATGTATTCCTAAACCAAAAATGTATTTTGAAACTATTGCTTTCATATGATATTGTTATAATTCCCTCATCTAACTAACTCAAACTCACTTGCAAGCAATTAGTGCAGTGCTAGTGTTTTTGTTCTAAATTATATATTAATAACTTATCGTATTAGGGATGAAAATTGTTTTTTCCATTATTACATTTAATTGATATTTAAACATGAATCTGATTTTGTTTTGTTATTATGACTAAACTTATTTCGTGAACTTTATGCCCAAAGGAATTCTAAACTATTGTCAAACCATCTTATTACGCAGTCCTGTGTTTACTATCTATTTTTTTATTTGACCCTATGCAGACAGGATTACGAGCCACCCGATTTTAAGTGGTCGTGATTGCTCAGAGACATCAGCAGACCCATACCTCATTGTTTTCGAAGCCACTACTTCGTGTAGCGCTTACCAGATATGTATTTTATTCGTCGTGATTATTAGTTTGATATAATCCATGAACCAATTATCAACTATTATAAACTATACATTTATGAAATATCTTCTAAAGGCTTTTATATTTTTCAGAATAACTACAACATGGAGGCGAGAAAAAACATATTTTTAATATACTTTTTGCTGGCTGGATCGACATTTGCGCAATCTTTTCATAATCCAAGCTTAAACGGAGGTATGTGTGCACAATATCATTAAATAAAATAATATATTTTCTAATATTACAACATTAGGCAACTAGAAACTTCAGCAAATAAATAAGTACGTAAATTATTGAGGTACTTCACACAAGCCTTAAAGGCTTTGTTGGAAGGTTGGAAACTCTAAACTGGTTCGTGATCGATAATGTAAAAAAAAAGATTAGTTAAAAGTCTCAACTGTATTGTATATCGGGTTTCCCACTCTTTAAACTGGAACCCAATAGTGATTCGTAGCACAGATATGCAATTGCGTCACCTTAAAACGAAAACACGGCGTATGGCTGGTAATTCCACGACACAGGGTTCAATTCAAGCAAAAAATAAACAGAAAATTCGCGATTAATAATTATTGTTTATTTGCTGTTTGCGTGCATGAAACATATTTAAGAATCAGCTAACAGATGAGATGTAGGGGGTCTTACAACGCTTTACGCCAACAGCATTCGCTGTACGCTCAAAGTACATGAAATATGTATTTACTAAAACAATAAGTTTATTGAATAACATAAACATTTTGTTTTCCTATTATGGTTTCCTATTATTGCTCTGAGGAATTGTTCGAGATGATACCGGCATCTCGTTTTTACTATCACACCGCCCGCCACCGGAATAGAGTTCATCCATACTACCTGGAGCCACTGCGGTCATCCACAGTGCGTTTCCAGAGGTATTTTTTGCCACGTACCATCCGGCTATGGAATGAGCTCCCCTCCACGGTGTTTCCCGAGCGCTATGGCATGTCCTTCTTCAAACGAGGCTTGTGGAGAGTATTAAGCGGTAGGCAGCGGCTTGGCTCTGCCCCTGGCATTGCTGAAGTCCATGGGCGACGGTAACCACTCACCATTAGGTGGGCCGTGCGATCGTCTGCCTACAGGGGCAATAAAAAATTTTTTTGTACTACACAGTAGGTAGTAAAATTGTCAACGTGTTTTTAGTTTGTTTTAGATATGTTAGTTTGAATCGTATAATTGCACCATTTAAATAAAACCGGTAGTAAGTCCGTATTTTACATTCAAATTATTTGTTTCTATTTGAACACTGATGGAACCACGGGATAATCCTAGTGAAGTCAATATGTATTGAATATCTTATTTATTGTAACTTCGAACTGAATTGTGTCTTCACTGCGTAAGCTGCATAAGCTCACTATGACCAAAATAAGTTCTAGTAAACGCAAATTTTTCAATCATTACATAAAATATAACCGTCAAGTAAATTATTTTATTCATAAACTATTTTAAATTCCTATTTTTATTATCATATAAGATTTATATTCGCCATAAATAAAGTATCAAACATTCTGAATAACAAATAAAAAGGCAACGTCATGTTTCCGTGGAAATCAAGATCAAATAATTTTGTCTTTGATCCAAAGTTTTTGGAGAGTTTATTTTTGAAATTGAGTTTATTAATTCAATCATATATATTTTTAATGCAGAAGAAGCGTCAACCAATCTAGGTGAAGTGGAATCACGTGAAAATGCTCCAGACTTGGAGTTTCAATATCACGATCATGATCAGATGACGCGGTATCTACGTGCAGTTTCTGCCAAATATCCTGAACTCACAGCTTTATATTCCATTGGGAAGTCGGTACAAGGTTAGTCAACCGGTTTCAATAGCATTAAGCGTGTACTTATTTATACGCAATATATCTTTAGTTGGTTATTCTTAACCATTACCATAGCTCTATGCGGCTTTATTGACGCATCAAAATTTCCGTATCATTATCTTATTATTTTTTACTCGGGTATAATAAAGTCCTAAAGTTATTAAATTATTTAAGTATGTCAGAAATCAGGGTAAAAACTCGTAAAATTTTCCTCATCACTTGAGGAAATGTTAGTTGATATAAACCTGTTTCAGTGTTCTTCTTGAATACTTAAGCTCACTATATGCCGTGCTCTAGTACTCATATAACTTTAATAAGTTATTAAATTACTTCTTTCTGGATTATCTTCTCCATCGTTCTGTATTTTATGTATGTTTCTGTATTTGGGTTTAGCTTAGGTTTCCTTAAAACTTGTCTTTGACTGTCAATTTGTGGTGTGCCGGTTCGACCTGGGCTTCCTTAAGGTCGCTTTGTATGTTTGACCATTTGGTAGCCTTCTAGCGATTTCGATTCTTTTGATTTTATATATATATATTTATTAGTTACGATAGATAGACAAGCTCACAAGCAACCTGATGTTTAGCGGTACCTGAAATCAGAGAGTCCGCGATATGAAAACTGCATACATTCGTATAGCAGTTGTCCTTAACTTTCACACCAAAATACAGGTTTGCTTCTTAGTAGAATCGGTAAGATTGCACTGTAGTGGTCATCCATACAAACTCGTAACAGACCTTGTCAGCCTACTCATTAAAGGAAGTAACAGTTTTGAAATAAGGGATTATCGAAGGAAAATATGTGAGGCTACTATTACAATAGCCGGGTCATAGGAAAGCCTAGAACTTGAAGACCTATTTTCCGATATACCCCCAAACGATTTTTGGCTGACAGCAAAGCCGTTCGTTGTCTGGTCCCAAAACAACCTAACTGAATACTAAGGAGCTCCAGTCCTTGTCTTCATTTCAGTATTCCAATTATTCATAACTCAATTGTTCACGACTGTATGTGGGCGAGGTCATTCATGTAGTTTTTGGACGTTGGCAGCGCTTACTTGGCCTATTAAGGCGAGCCGCGGAGTCTGGCAATTTTAACACAAAAACAAATTACCTAAGAAAATTGTGTACGCATGTATTTTAAAAATGTTACAGGTCGAGATCTATGGGTGATGGTCGTCTCTGTGTCTCCATACGAGCACATGATTGGGAAGCCTGATGTTAAATATGTGGCTAACATACACGGTAACGAAGCAGTAGGACGGGAGCTACTTCTACATCTTATACAGGTAGTTATTATACTATGTTAATAAACTAAAAACAAAACATTAATTTCTTTGTTTAAAAATCAACATTGAATAAATAATTCTGTTTTAAGATGAAACAACACATTTCATGACGCAAAAGGAAGATATTCCAACGAATCCTTTGATCGGCATACCGACAATCAAATAATTGTTGTTGTTAAAATAATAAAAGAGATGTGTCTATCGCACACCCGAACGGAGTTGCTTTTGCTATATCTTTTTTGTGTTCCTATTAATTAAAAAAAATTGTCAGTATAAAATAAACTAATTATAAAACGTGAATGATGTCGGTATTGGAGAAAAACTTCTGGAATATGAGTGAAAAACACTATTTTATTTGCTATAAATATATAAAATACTTGCATATTCATAAAACTTGATAGGTTAGAGGTAATGGACTAATAAGCTATGGACGTGAAAAAAATCATGTATATTATTATCATATTATGTTGATCGTTTTTTGATTCGTCTAATGGGTAAAACCTTGGTGTATAAATAAGGAAAATAATAGTGAGATGTTAGATAAACAAATTACCCACTTAATGGTGGGTTTTCCAAGCAGGATAACTTAAATTTTTTTTTCCATTAAGCAGTATGTTTCTATGCATTAGAAATAACTTAAAAACATAATATGTATTTTTCAGACTGCTATAATGAAACCGAACTTTTCTATTACATTTTCTGGCAGGCTAAACCCTGTTTGTCTCTTTTTAGTGTTTAATTATCATTTCAACGAGTTTCAAATCAAACGGTAGTAAATAAATGTTCAATTTCACACTTCTCATGAGATTTTATACGATATAGTTTATATATATTGACGTCACGTCCACGACTTTCTTGACCTACTACTACTGCTATTAATAAGTAGTAAGTAAGCTTAGCTTTTTTTCCACTCTACCCTTCATCTAAAAGCTGAGTTACGACGGAGCGTGTTTTATTTTTTGTTCTCCTACCTACGCCGAAAGTTCGGTTTTCCTCCCGCTGTACAGGTAAGAAAGTCTAACTTTTCCTTCCGCTGTACAGGGAAGAAAGTGTAACTTTTCCTCCCTGGGTAATGACAAGTGCGCATGCGCGTTAGTGTCTACGTCTGCTCTCACGCACCTAAAATTCTCCACCATTGTTGTGCTCGGGTAATTTGCAATATTGTGTTTAGTGTAAAAGTGAAATAAACAAAAGGCAATAAAATTCAGTAGTGAAGTATTAAACAAAGATGAGTTCATCAGATAATTCTTATACAAATAGTAGTAGTTTATTTAAAAATTAAAAAACAGTTAAATTGTATTTTTATGAGTACGGGGGGCTCCGCCCCCCCTACCCCCTGCCAGGGTTTCGCCCCTGGACCCCAACGGGGCTTGGCCCCTGGACTCCACCGGGGCTTCGCCCCTGGACCCCGACTCGGTACTCCACGAACTTTCGGCCTGGTAGGAGAAAAAATAGTATGTGCACCGTGGGAAAAAAGTAGGACATCTCATCCCGTGTACCAATGTACTATAGCGCATTTCATATTGCATGTATTCTGCATTATAGTCATCGTGTGCTCTGGTTGGATAGATTAGAATGCTATGTTTGTTGACATTGAGAATTCATTTCCAAATATATATTAACTGCATTCATTTTGTGGCGTATTTCAATCCCAGTAACAGATAATTTACACATCAACAGGCTCACGATATCATCTGCCTAAATAAGACGAAAAAAAATAATAAAGTTACATTTTTTTTAAATTATTTCAGTATTTAGTGACGTCGTATGCAACTGATCCGTACGTGAAATGGCTGTTGGACAACACACGTATTCACTTAATGCCCTCAATGAATCCTGATGGTTTCGCAATATCGAGGGAAGGACAATGCGACACCATACATGGCAGGTAATGTACCGAAGAGATGAATACAATGCATTATTATAAACTGAATTGATGTCGTTCAATTCATAATTTTAAAATTACAAAATATCGTAGTTCCTTTTGTTATAGTTAGTTTGAATTTTTATATTGTAGTTACACATAACTATTGCGCAAAATTTGTAAAATTGTAATTGTGGATGGTGTGTAGTAAAATAGTCATTATTCTTCTATTTTTGTTCCCTTCTTGTAAGCATTGCATTTCTCGCATTACAGGCACAATGCACGTCGTCATGATTTGAACAGGAATTTTCCCGATTTTTTCAAAGCGAATACTAAACAGCCTCAGCCAGAAACAGAAGCAGTGAAACAATGGATCAGCAAAATACAGTTCGTTCTCTCTGGGTCGCTGCATGGCGGTGCTCTGGTCGCGTCTTATCCTTTCGACAACACTCCCAGTTCTAGTAAGTATTTCGGAAACTTAATGCTTAACTAGTTATGTGTACGTCAAAAAATATTGACTTAGCAAACAATTACCTACCGCGTCGTGAATGCATACTGTCCTTTGTCGTTTAAGTCGTCGTGGCCTAAAGGATAAGACGCCCGGTGCATTCGTATGTAGCGATGCATCGGTGTTCGAATCCAGGTACCAAATTTTTCCAATGAAATACGTACTTAATAAAATTTTCACGATTGACTCCCACGATGCTGGTGGTAGAACCTCTTGTGGGTTCGCGCGGGTAGGTACCACTACCCTGCCTATTTCTGCCGTGAATCAGTAAATGTGTTTCGGTTTGAAGGGTTGGGCAGCTGTTGTAACTATACTTGAGACCTTAGAACTTATATCTCAAGGTGGGTGGCATATTTACGTTGTAGATGTCTATGGGCTCCAGTAACCACCAAGTGGGCTGTGAGCAAGTTCACCCATCTAAGCAATAAAAAAAAAACTTCCCGCATCGTGAATGCATACTGTCCTTTGCCGTTTAAGTCGTCGTGGCCTTAAGGATAAAACGTAGTAAGGATAATTCGTATGTAGCGTTGCATCGGTATTCGAATCCAGATATAAGCAATAAAAAAAATCGTTTTGAAATACAAAAATGTGTTCACGTGATTTGCACAACACCTATGCTATACAGCGGTGTCCATGATGCCAGAAATTTCTTATGAACCGCCGACAGCAACCGGACAGTTTGCTCAGTTCGGATAGTGAGTTGACCAAAGATTATGTTACAAGAAAAATAGTATTTAATATAAAATAAAGCAAATAAATAAGCGTTGCAGGAATGTGATTAAATAATGGCCGTGAACTGCAATTTTATCCTAGCTCAACAGCCTTGTGGTCAAAAGAGCGATTCCGGGAACACGTACCATTTTTTTAAATATTACCTACCTGGATTTGAAGGTATAGTCATATCGTTTGATACGAATACACCGAATGTCTTATCTTTTAGACTACGATCACTCTACGATTATAGCTTGATAGAATTGCTTTTCAAAGAAAAATGAAAAACAGACATAGGTAGTGGTTAACACACAAATATTTGATTTACACGCTTCTAAAGGAATATGCAGATCATCAGTTCTGTGTTCTGGTGACGTATAATTAAATACATATGTTTCAGTAATTTAGTAGATTAAATTAATATGCTAATAAGTTTTTATTTTCTCCCAACATGTCCCCTGCAAGCAGTGTTTCAAAACTATGAACACACGCCGTCAATATCTCCCGATGATGATGTCTTCAAACATTTGTCCTTGGTATACTCTAAAAACCATGCCAAAATGTCTCGAGGTGTCTCTTGCAAATCGGGATCACCAAGATTCGAAAATGGCATTACAAATGGAGCGGCCTGGTATCCACTGACAGGTAAATAAACGCATTCAACTAAAATAATTCCCTTTAGAAAATAGAAACCATTACCAAATGATCTTCGACCAGCCTATACGGTTGTACAAACATAATTACAGAATTATAATAATAGCTTGCTTTTGTAAGTAGAGTATGTGTAAGCTTTGTATTACCGTGTAGGGCTTTACTCTGGATTTATTGTTATCTTTACAGGTGGCATGCAAGACTACAACTACCTGTGGCACGGATGTATGGAAGTCACTTTAGAAATATCTTGCTGTAAATATCCCCCAGCCCACGAATTACCCAAATACTGGCAAGACAATAAACAGGTAACAGTAAACACGTAACGTATCTGTTAAAAATATTTATTCATCAAAAAAACTTAATTTAAGAACAGTAAAAATACTGCAGCCAATACATAAAGTGCGATCAATGGGAACGATGTCACGGCTGAATTCCATACAGCTGGTGATCTAATACCGATGACTCCGCAAGCTACACGTGGTCCAGCATTACCAGTTGTCAGGGATAGCTCGTGTCCTCCCAGTCCGAGATCGTCTTCTTGTTCATGTAGCACAAGCGTACGACCAATAATGTTATTTTTTCCACGTAGAGTTATCAATCTATCCACAAAGTTGACTGTAGCTACAGGCTCTTGGTTTCCAACAAAAACAACATTTCCAAGATCACCAACGTGACGTACATTGTGATCTGGGCCTCCATGATTGTTGCCTTCAGGGTCGAAGTGTGGCCCGGCGGCGTCACAAGTGCTCGTGTCTCCGAGAGCATGAACATGGAACCCGTATCTCCCGGCTGGTAATCCGGTTATAGTACCCGTTATATGGAGACCTTCCGAAGTTTCAGTAAAAACAATAGTACCCGTAATTTTTCCCGATATTAAATGGGCTACAGCAACTCTGTTCTCACCGTTGGTTCCGCTTGTAAATACACATAGGAAAACAAAAAAAATAATAGTCACTATCGTCATTTTTAGTAAATCAACAGACGACTTTCTTGAGCAAGGTATCTCACGTGAATTACACAGCGTAGTCCGTCTTATCTCTCATTTATCATACTGATAATTTTGTTGTTGAAAGCATATTGGTATTTATTTACACACGTATTCTTATTTAACTAATACTATTTCTATTCTCTATTTCGTCTGATCGTATGTGAATAAATAATTTAATACATACATCTCGGCGCAACGTCATTATTTAGTTAACTAAAAATAGTTAAAGTTAACTGTTTCCTTAATGTTACCCATGTCAACAACTGTTATACTAAGAATTCATGACTAAGCTACGCCCACTTTCTACTATAAACACGAGTGCCTCATGTCCTTACGGATCCATCAGGTCCAATAACCCTTGCATTAGACGCCTTTAGCTCTAACACTGGGAGAATGGACCCCGGTAGCCGTACTCGTCGATATCGGCAAAGAGTTCGACGTGCAACCTAAACCATGCATCAGCCCGCTAAGTTTCTCGCCGGATCTTCTCAGCGGGTCGCGATTCGATCCGGTAGTAGAATCATTCGCGAAGCAGCTGTTCTTAAGTTGCTAGGTCTCTTTTGGAGGCACTCGGGCAGCTGTAAGCAAATCCCACCCCTCCTGGCTGAGACTTTGCTCGCCCATCTGTCCTGGTGAAACTGGAAAGGTCTCCGGGCCACAAGTAAACCTTCAATCATAATTAAAAAAAAACGAATGACTATTGTCGCACAAAACATTCCGGCTCGAGCAGTCGAACGTAGCGTAGCTCTCTTTTGATAACATTGTACGCTTGAAATGTAATAAATTTTAAACATCATGGAACTAGCCTCATGCCATCATACACAATATTATTAATTCAACAGCAAGTAAAAAATTATACTCGCTCTAAAAATTGAATTATTGGACTCGTAGTTTCTTTTTTCGCTTTTCAATTATCACTGTAAAATTTACGAGAAATCGAGTTCTGATACAATTGAAATTTCAATATAACGTCTGAAATAGGGTAACGACATTTATACCCCATTTTTTCAAAATTATATTTACGTATATATGTATAATTCCATGGTTGTTGGTAATAGCCATCGCGAAATAATTTGACCTCTAATGAAATTTAAACAAAGATGGCGTCAAAGATTGCGTGTGTTCCGCAAAATGATTAATCATTAAAACGACAACTTCAAAAATGTTGCTTTACGAGATAAGGATTAAAAACTATGAACAAGATAAAAACAAATCGCATTATTATGATAAAAATATTTTACTAGCTACAATAAAAAATTATGGTCATAAGACTTTGATTAAACAAGACAAATTTAGTCAAAAATCCTTTGTCCTACTTGTACTTGTAAATGATGGTAATAGATATTGATTTTATTGGAAGATCATCGTTTTCCTGTATTATTTAACTTTATTCATTTATCTGTAAAAGCTGTGTTGGTTCAGAAAGGAATATATGTACTTATATCTAAAATAATAATGATTCATATATGAAATATTTCTTATTACAAAAGATGCCACTGAGCGACGTCTTTACTTAAAAATCGTGCTCCGTGGTTCGGGTGTTCTTGTTGAAACCTTTTATAAGTAATAGCTTTTTATTTTTTATGTAAATAGGCTAACGGTCCACCTCCTTTTAAATTGTAATCAGAGCTATCGCATGCGTGAATGTCATTGCAAATCTTAACACATAAGATTAAAATCTCAATTGTAATGTGCATTTAATGGCTGACCCATGCCTTCTACTCGGAACGCATAACTCCTTGCTGCAGAAATGGACAGGAACGTGGTACCTACACATACATGCTCACAGTACCTGGTAACAGGTACCTACCAGTAGCCACAAATGAATGAGCCTAAGTACCATCTGTGGTACCATTATGTGGTTATCAGAGTTCATAGATTTAACATCGTACATGCCGTCGCTCAGCTTAATAATGTCATCATAACATAATGTCGAAATATAAATTTTGTCCATAACAGCTTCGAGCTAGTTTTTCCTTTATGCTGGAAAACATTTACAAGATAGTAGTAATAGGTACACAAAAAATGAAAGCAATAGTCATTGGGCCTCGACATTAGAAGCACAACACATATCAATTACCAATTTTTTTTCAGTCTCTTATAAAATACTTAGCGGAAGTACACCGAGGTGCCCACGGCTTTGTCATGGATGAAAATAATAATCCAGTAGAGCGTGCAGCTATCAAAATCAAAGGACGAGATGTCAATTATCATACTACTAACTTCGGAGAATTTTGGCGCATTCTTTTACCCGGAACGTACCGCATGGATGTAAGATTTATGATTTATTCATATTTAACGTATTTGAAATTGTAACTTAAGGATCAATGATCAATACCTATATCAATACGCTTTAATTTGAAAGAAATTCTAAATTCATTTCACTATTTTCGAACGGTATTGACATATTTTGTTACTTCATATCTGCGCTTTGTATTGACTTTGATTGTGATTAACTGATTCTTTAATTAAATCTGATTTCATCATATTCGATAAATGCTTTGCAGATTTCGGCGGAGGGATATTTACCACAAGAAGTAGAATTTATTGTTATTGATAGCCATCCAACGTTATTAAATGTTACTTTGCGTTCCGCGAAGGTAAGTGAAACGATAATATAACAATATGTAAATATGTGAAAAATTCGTGCAAGTTTGTAATATTTGTAAATATTAGAAGGGTACCAAAGTGGTTAGGCCTAGTTTGCCAATTTAACCACTAATCCTGTCATGTTTTCACGTGAAAATCGATGTCTTGTAATTATTTATTAAATTAAATTTGTAATAAACAATAAGTTTAGGTTCAAATTTAATAAGATACTAAATTGAATGACTACAAGTAGAAATCGTTAGAACAGAGGCGGCAACAAAAATGAAGAACCATTTTAGATTATTACACTGACTTATCGAATTTAACTCGAATATTCGTGTTCTTAGTACAGATAGTTTCTTACACTGTAGTTTTTATTGTGGGTATTTAGGATGTTACAACCCGTCCAACAACAAGCGAATCTGAAGAAGCGATGACCACCTCAATCATTACAACGACAATCGACGCTGAAGAAACTATTGTTTTTCCTGAAGACTAGTTGCGAGTCAGTTCATAAATACTTTAATTAAGAATCGAAACATCGCTGTGGGTTCATTTCGTTCAGTATAATTTTAACAGTCATATATTCGTGGATAGGGTTGGCATAGGTGACATCTAACATTCGAATGAAACTGCTTTTTTCATCCGATATATAAATAGGCATCAAATTTAATTTAATTTAACCTACTTCATACAACTTGTTCGAAAATCTACATATGCGTTAATTAATCTAAAACAATCTAACAAATTCGTCGTGCTTAACTAACTATTGTATTATTTATCTATTATAATTATGTGGCATGTGGTATTTGTAACAATGGTGTAATCATATTCATTTCTGAATTAAAATACCTACTCTAATATTTTCAATTAAATCTTGTCTATAACCGCTTATTTTAAATATGTAGATTGAAGTTAATAACTAAACACGCATGTTTAATGAACCTAATATGTTCCTTTTAGTTTCTCCTAAGGACAAACAAGTAAGTGAATACAAAAATATAATTTCCATTAATAAGCCTTTAGACATAGTAATTCTTGAGAAGAAAGTACGTACATAGGTTAGATAAATTAAAAAATAATAATAATATTAAAATATATGGGTAGTTAAAAAAGGAACGTTAATAAGTTAGATAATTCTAACTTTGAGGGATTGGTAATTGTAAATTTGTCACGATCTAACGGAAGATTATTCTACATACTATAAGAATATTATATAATACATACTATAATATAATATAATATTAAAACCACCTACTGGTGGTAGGACTGTAGGTTTTCTGTTACTGGCAACAGCAAATCAAAATTAGAAGCAGAATTTAATGAATTAGTGGAAGGAAACGACGCAGTGGTCACGGTCATAGTCCGATCAAATTTACTCTTTTTTTTACTTTACACGTGGCGGTCGCATTTTGGCCGTTTCTGAACTGAAGAATTAGATTTTTTTTAATTTGAAATTACTTGTAACACATAAAATACGATGTGACCATGATCACTGGGCTCATCTTGTGCTGCCAAGGTGGTATCATGAAAATTGTGTCACCACACCTCTCCCCTAACACATTGCTTCCAAAGACGATTCAAATAAGCTGCAGGTGTGCCTAATACGGGATTTAAAGTATGACACGACTGCAAGTAGTGATGTTCTAATAGAATAAATAGCAGTAAAATTTATATAGAGATGTATATGTTGCCAGCGCATAGATGGAGGTCCATACTACAGACCCCTGCCACCACCGCCGCGTGCTCCTCCAGTGCCCACACCTTCTACCGGGATCTTCGCATCTCTTACCAACTCTTTCAATAACATGGTGTCGAATTTCTTTGGTTAAAAGCAATTTAAAAGATCTTTTATTATGTTAAACATCCAAAGAATTTAATAGTATCAAAATGTTAAAATAAATAGCCTCTACATAGTTTGTTTAATAGGAAAAATGTAAAATTTATTACACAATAAATCTACTTAGATACATATTATTATGTACATGCTCGTACATTTCTGACACTAAAACTTATATCTTGTTCCAAAATAGTCAAATACTTTGTTGAAATTGTTGTCTCAACTCTAAGATCTCCTTTAGATCGATAAATGTCTTTAGTTCGAAATTAAGTTGTAAATAGTAGTAGTAGCAATGTTTCTAGAACTATTTATTTTATAATTGTGTACCTATTTAATTAAATTTGTTGCAAATTTATTTTTTCACTCATTTTTGTTCACTCTCACCAACGTTCCATGACCATGTGAATTGTAAATTGAAGATCAATGGATTTTTGTTACTTTTTCACGCAAATACTACTAGGCGGATTTTAGTGAAACGAAATAACTTAACATGAAATAGCGCATCAGAATATTAAATATGTTATTTAATAGTAGGTACGATCAACGTACAATAGGTGGTGAGCGGGTAATGTTAAGTTATTGATGTTCTCCCCGGTCCCGTCCTCGTTGAACCCGTCGCTTGCGACGAAGGTCTCGACGAGTGAATTAACCCATAGACACAACCCACTGAGTTTCTCGCTGAATCTTCTCAGTGGGTGTCGCGTTTCCAATCCGGTGGTAGATTCTGAGAAGTACTGCTCTTGCTAGGGCCAGTGCTAGCAGCACTCCCGGTTAGAGCCCCGTAAGCTCACCTACACGTAAAGGAGAAGCTGAAATAGTCTCTCAAGGCTATCAGCATAGGTAAGGAAAAAAAATGTTCTTTATACAAACAACGACAGTCAATGGGCTTTTTATTGTTTTTGTTGGCAAACAAGCATACGGCCCACTTGATGATTGGTAGTTACCGTCATTTAAAGACCTTATCAAATACCAGCCAAGTCGCTGGTCAACTGTTGGCAACTTTCCTCATACCTCGTTCCATTACAGTAAATTAAACTATTATACGTAAGTCGCATCAGCAGAGCCAAGAAAAATATATGCAACATGCTTTTTCAACAATATCTTTGTTCTTGCAAAACAACATTGTGTACGTTTTATATTTAATACAAAAAAAATCGATGTTACCTACTAATATTTCGAATTTCTAATTCTGAAGTTAACCTGGCAAGATCAAAGACCTTAACTACAAAAACAGAATGTAAATTTTCCACGTTAATTCGGTTATTGATCGTCGTATATTTACTTACCGTATGACACGTGCGACAAGAATAAGCAGAATATTTTGTGTGTTTCGTATTTTAAAAGCGTTTCACTGATTAATTCGCTAACGTTCAGTCCAAACTTTTTTTTTTATGGTTGAAGGATTACTCGTGGCTCGGAGGCCTTTCCAGTTTCACCAGGACAGGTGGGCGAGCAAAGGCTCAGCCAGGAGGGGTGGGATTTGCTAACAGCTACCCGAGCGCCTCCGAAGGAGACCTAACAGCTCAAGAGCAGATGCTTCGCGAATGAATCTACTACCGGATCGGAATCGCGACCCGCTGAGAAGATCCGGCGAGAAACTCAGCAAGCTGATTCATGGGTTAGGTTGCACGGCGAACTCTTTGTCGAGTTCGACGAGTACGGTTACCGGGGTCCCTAAGCCTGCTCCTAGTGTTAGAGCTGAAGGCGTCTAATGCAAAGGTTATTGGATCTGATGGATCCGTAAGGACGTGTCTAGGGCGTCGACGGTGACTGGCTCCTGCGTGATCAGGATTCGGGGAGTAGTCAGCGGCGGCAACGATAAGGCAATTATCATGACGCATAGCCTTATCGAAGTACCGTTCCGACGCTGACTTCATGTATTTCTGGATAGATTCGAGGCCCAGGTCGTCGTGTAGGTCAACGTTCCTCACGAACCACGGAGCTCGGACAGCTAACCTGCAAAAGCGGGATTGTAGAGATTGGAGGAGGAGAGGACAGAGTCTTGCGGGACTCCAGCTGTGAGAGGTCGTGGGGAGGAGTGGGTTCCCTCGACTCGATATCGAAAAGAGCGGTTCGACAAGAAGTCCCGTATGATGAGCACGAGACTATCGGTCCAAACTATTTACTAGATATAGATAAACAAATAATAACGTATGTCGTAATTATAGTTACTGGAAAACATATGGAGCTTCCGTAATACGCTAGGAAATAGGATTCATCATCATCAGCATATCATCGTTGTCAAACCAAAATCTGAGATTTTTACTTTTTGACCTTTTCGTATAGTTCACAGCCCTATTTTCCGTATGAAAAAAACTGATAAATGTCTATAGCTTTAATATTTATCTATAGCTTTCATTTGATATACTTTAAAGTCGTCGTGGCCTAAAGAATAAGACGTCCGGTGCATTCGTATGTAGCGATGCACCGGTGTTCGAATCCCGCAGGCAGGTAACAATTTTTCTAATGAAATACGTACTCAACAAATGTTCACGATTGACTTCCACGGTGAAGGAATAACATCGTGTAATAAAAATATAACCCGCAAAATTATAATATGCGTAATCACTGGTGGTAGGACCTCTTGTGAGTCCGCACGGGTAGGTACCACCACTCCGCCTATTTCTGCCGTGAAGCAGTAATGCGTTTCGGTTTGAAGGGTGGGGTAGCCGTTGTAACTATACTGAGACCTTAGAACTTATATCTCAAGGTGGGTGGCACATTTACATTGTAGATGTCTATGGGCTCCAGCAACCACTTAACACCAGGTGGGCTGTGAGCTCGTTCACCCATCTAAGCAATAAAAAAAATATCTTAAAAATTCACTTCCATACGAAAATATTTTTACTCGTTATTTTTGCACATAGCAGATTTTGGTTTGACAGCGACGATATAGCAATCCACTACTGGATATAGGCCTCTCCAATTGCACGCCGTCGAGCACGATCCCCGGCTATTCTCACCCAGCTCTTGCCAACCAGTTGTCGCTATTCAGGCCTTTTTTTTTTTTTTTGGTCAGGAGGAAATCGCCGGACTTCCGCCCTCCCCTGGGGATGAAGGGCGGGGCATGTCGGAGTCGAACTGACTAAAACCTCCTGTCGCTCAACAACCCGCGTCCGAACCTCGCATGAGACAGAACCCATGAAAAGGCAAAGGGGGGAAAGTGAAGCGTTTAGTGCGGAGCACATCTCTCCCATCACCCTCCCCCTCGGGACGCCGGACTGGCGGTCGTCGGCGCCACGACCACCAGCCCTCTCGGTCGGCAGGCTATCCGGAGCCCGCCTAGATGACGCCGGTTAGAATGGGTTATCCTACGGAATACCCCGCTGGGTCAGAACCAGCGTGGGTCGAGGATAGCCGGCCTTCCATCACCCGGATGCTCTTGCGTAAAACGCGTGCAGAGCAGCTTGCACGTCGTCTTCTTAGGCCCCCTTCGCCGGTCCCCAGACCGACATGTGAAGGGGACCCGAAACCCTTAGAGGGCCAGGGCTTGGGCGAGATCCGCCTCCCTGGCCCCCGCCCGACGGCGGCGGGCTTGCGCGTCTCTCACGCGCCCCGCCGCCTCCTTCTGCGAGATGGTGCACTCGCAGAAGTCGAGCATCGCCTTCCACGACTCGTCGTCGCCGAGCATCGATGCCACAACACTCGGCAACGACAAGTCGTTTCCTATTTTTGCGACGAGGACACGGCGCCACCCCTCCCATGCGGGGCAGGCGACGAGCGTATGCTCTGCCGTGTCCAAGTCGCAACCACAATGGTGGCACTCTGCCGTCGGCTCGGCTGTGATCCGGTGCAGGAACTCACCGAAGCAACCATGCCCAGTGAGCACCTGCGTGAGCCGGAAAGTGAGGCGTCCTCTGTCAGGATTCACCCAATCCACAAGGACCGGGCGAATCGCCTCGACGGTCCTACGACCAGCCGAAGGATCAGCCAGCCGTCTGGACCATGACTCCAGCACGGACCGCCGAGATTGGGCCCTCCGCGCTCTGACCACACTGGGGCTGGGACGCGCCACGTCCCGGGCACGAAGGTCAGCCCGCCACTGATAGTCAGCGGCGAGCGCCTCCGCTTCCAGAACCCAAGGCGGCGTCCCAGCCAGTACACACGCCGCCTCAAAGGAGATGGTGCGATAACCACGGATGACCCTGACCGCGATGGTGCGTTGCGGCCGTTGCAGCAGCTTCGCCACCCCCGCGGTCAGGGACTGGCCCCACACAGGTGCCCCGTATAGGGCCATTGACCGCACCACCCCCGTATACAGACGGCGCGTCACCTGGTCAGGCCCCCCGACGTTGGGCAGAAGCCGGCTTAACGCGCCGGCCACCCCCAACAAACGAGGGACCAGGCTCTGAAAGTGAGCACGAAAGGTCCACCGACTGTCCAGAATGAGGCCGAGGTACTTCAACTGCACCCCGACCCCGATACGGACGCCTCCAACCACGATATGGGCATCGACAGGTGGCACTCTCCGGGGCCTGTGGAACCACATGGCCTCGGATTTACTGAGCGCCACGTCGAGGCCCAATCTCCTGATTTTGCCGACGACATGCGCCACCCCAGCGGTAGCAAGACGGGCAGACTCGGCAAAACTACCCCCCCGGGCCACGACCAACGTGTCGTCTGCGTAACAGATTACGCTCAGGCCCGGAAGGAGGGCACCTCTCAGCACCCAGTCATACCCGATATTCCACAAAAGGGGGCCGAGCACCGACCCCTGTGGAACACCGCGCACGACCGGGAACCGGTGCAGGATCCCACCGTGTCCGGTGCACGTAACCGATCTGTCCTCCAAGTAGGAACCCACCAGCCGGCGAAGGTAGGGAGGCACTCCGTGTCTTTCCAGTGCCCCCCCTATCACGGACCAGGGCAGGGTGTTAAACGCATTGGCGATGTCGAGCGACACCGCCAAAGCCACCCCACCCCTGGAGACGGCCTCCTCCGAGAGGGCCCGCACGCGAAGGATCTCGTCTACCGTTGAGCGGCCCTCTCGGAAGCCATACTGCTCCGCCGACAGATCGGGTCCCACCCCGACCAGATGCTGGATGATGCGGGCCGCCAGAATGCGTTCCAGCAGCTTGCCCACCTCATCCAGCAACACGATGGGACGGTACCCGGCGGCAGTATCCGCCGGGCGCCCTTCCTTTCTCAACAGCACGAGTCTGCCCGTCCTCCACGATGAAGGAAACCGTCCCGACTCGAGGCAGGAGTTGTAAAGCCTCAAGAGTCGGTCCCCTAGGGCACCAAGAGCCAAGGCCCAAACCCGGCCATGGACGCCGTCCGGGCCGGGTGCAGTGTCCTTCGCACACATTTTGCGCACGGCCACACGGAGCTCCGCCCCCGTTATACGGGGCACCTCAGCAGGGACTTCGCCGTCGTATTCCGGCGGCGCGTCCATAGCGGGAGCGACAAATCCCTCCCGCTCCTGCGGGAACAGCGCCGAGACGATGTCCCGCAGCTGCTGAGGCTGGAGACGCTCCGTGATCGGGGGGGCCCATGAGCGCATTTTATTGCGCACTATATGATAGGGCCGCCCCCACGGATCCTCATCCAGCGTCTCCAAGAGACCCTCCATGTGTTGGTTCTTGGCTCTTCTGATGGCCAGCTGCAATGCCCTCTGCGCGACACGAAATGCGCCGTGCAGCCGGGCCTCTGCCGCCGCAAATGCAACCGGATCGTTGCGCCGCGGCAGGCGGCGGCGGCGATGCCTGGCGCACTCGCGCCTCGCCCGAACGCACTCCACGCGGAGTTGCGCAATTTCGGGCGACCACCAGTACGCCTGGCGATTAGGAAGTCGAGGGCCGATCCGGGGCATCGACGCATCACAGATGCGACGCATCGTGTCCCGGAACCATCCTGCCTCTCCCTCGACCTCGACCGGGTATGGACGCATGGGCGCCCACGCCGCCACCGTAGAGGCTTCCATCAGGAGCTCCTTATTCAGGCGCTTCAGTGCCCACTTGGGGAAGCTATTCAGGCCTAAAGGATAAGACGCCCCATCCATTCGTATCATAATAACTTTACTATAATTTACAACTTCTCAACAAAACTTTTCATCGTATCAACAACTCCAGAAATTTTGAAACTATTATATTACAGTCTACTAATACAAACAATCCGATACCGCTTTTTTTCTGAAGAAATACTAGATTTCTATCTATCTATACGCCGGTTAATTCGTGAATATCTAGATTTTTTTTCAAATGAATTTTATCATTATTTCGGCTAATAGACAAGATGCACCATGAAAAAGACTCATCTAATGATACAGCAACTATGCCAGGGTCCAAATTCCACTGGACAGGTCGTGCACCATTTTCCAGTTAACAAATTTCGGATTCAAGAATTCAGTGTATTACGTGTTTTCTATTAACATTATTTATGTGGAATATGTAGTTTATTGAAGTTAGATATCGCGTAAAAAATTTTATACAAATATTGAAACACCTAAAATATTTATAAAACCTACACGTAAATATCTTTCCGGCAAATGCCTTATTTAAGTGTTTTATTATCTCATATCAGGAACTTTAACATTTTTTGTCTTTTGTGCGAGATCGTAGTGACGACGCGACAGGGGCTGAAGAGTATAAGATGGTGAAATATTTAGTCAAGCTAAAAGTTACTTCTATTTAATGTTTCTATTGACGTGTGTACTAACAACATAATTTAATCTAATCATGGTCTAGTCGAACTTTCTGAGATTCATGGTGAAATAAGATTTGAAAAATATTATTTTTATAATTTGTAAATCATATACATAATAATAAGATTAAACGTGATCTGGTTTTTACGACCGAGCGTTTTATCTACCTACATCATATATAACTACTATTTTACATAGTAGTTATTGCCTACTTCAGGGGCCGTATTCCGTATATCACTAAATGATGTCCATTTTCAATATCTATTTTTTATTTAATGCTTATCTCGATCGAACGACGATCTCTCGGCCCACCAGTTGTTAAGCGGTTACCGAAGCCCTTTAATAAACTACATGCCGCCACCGACCTTGAGACTAGTGTCTCAGTACTATAATATGAAGAATGCCAAAAAAGGCCAAATTACAAGGGCAGGAAATACTAAAATCGTGTAATACTAATCAAACGCGCAAATAACATATTCAAAATTACGTCTATTGTTAGCCCAAACGAATAGATAACACCATCCCGCCTATTTTTGCGAAACAGTTATGCGTTCTGGCTTGAAGAGTTGAGACCGCCGTTATACTATTCAATTGAGACTACGTGCCTCAAGGTGGATAGCGGTATTCACATTATGATGTATGTGTTCCGGTAACCATTTAAATCAGGTGGGTCGGGAGATTGTACACCCGTGTAGGCCATTACAAAAATTACAATAAGAGCTATAATTATGTCAATCCTTTTCCAGGCATCTGCTATATATTACGTTTCTATTCAAAATAAATAGCTAAACAAGCACAGTGAAAGCGTATTACGAAGCCCAATCTCCAATAAGATTAACTAAATAATAATGAATAGAACGTAAAAAAATATTAAATTGCATTACTTATTGTACAATAATAAAAATACCTCAGTGCTTAATGCACAAGCTACAGCGAAATTATATTTATTTCTTAAGTTTGTTGAAAATTTATATTCTTATTGACTTGCGGAACTCTAAATGCAAATATAGAAGTATTTAGTGGTTATATAGTCATATACATTAACATTTTTTTATTTACTGAAGTTAGTTCGTATATAGCTGTTTTGCTGGACGTTAAAATGTCGAATACATTTTATTTAGTTACAGTTTTAATTCTTGTATTAAAATCAATAAATGCAAAAGTTATCATAACTTCTAATGGGCCTGTTAGAGGAAGTCTCGTTACTCACGAGAACGTGTCATATATTGCTTATCGTGGCATTCCTTATGCGGAAAATCCTACAGGTGCATTACGATTTCAGGTAAATAGAAACTTTATGTATATTTTGTGCTAATAAAAAAAGTATGTCACAGAAGTGGAAACACATTTTCTTTTTAAGTTGTAATTGAATTTTCGAAGCTATGTTGTTCGGAATATTAAATGTTTTATTTAATTGAAATAAAACTGATTGATAAACTGTAGTTTTCTGTCAGTTTTTATTTCGCGCCGCAACTGACAAGCAGACATTTCTGCTCCACTACTGATGACTGATAATTTAAGTAATAAAATTGTGACTGAGTGAAAGAACTGCTTTACGCTGGTAGTTCCTGTCCACTCTCTGATATTTATTTACGACTTTTGGCATCCTCAGATGCTTTTTTTCACTTAAAACCTTGTCCACAATTATCACTTGAAACATTTTATGCCAATTGTGCTAAAGATACACGCTAGAGATATCCGTCTTTTCGCTTTTGATCTATGTACGCTAACGACATTTCTTGCTGAAGCAAATCCTACCATGATTGTCTGCGTCTAGCTGAAATGAAGCAGGTACCAGTAGCCACTTATCTTCAACGTTCAAAGACGCCGTCTTCACTCTACTTTAATGGTCCATACTGTCCATAGGTCGCTGTCATAAAATATAGGACCATGAAGAATGAAAGCTGTTACATTAGCATTTAGCATTGTTAAGAAATGACAATCGAACATCACATGAGATGTCACTGCCAATGTTGTGGCAAATGTCATTGTTATATTCATGAGTGAACGCTCTGAGGCTCTGAGTAAGAATAGAGTCTTCTCTTTCTGCCTCCATGTTCTGTGGTTGATCGCGGATTGAACTTAGGAAAGATGTAAAAATAACCTTACATAGAATTAATTGTAATTATTTAAGGAAAAGACGAAATAAAGAGGTCCAGTTATAATACAAGCCAGTTTTTCATTATACATTCATTTGTTGACAACACAGTACTCGTTTCGTGTTCATGAAAGACGTTCAAGTAAACTAAATCGGATCTTTAACTACACGCTAGAATTACATTCTTTGTTCACCATAGTCCGAAGATTATACTTTCTTTTTCGAACTCATTAATCACTTTAGTTAATTCTCACGCCTCCTACGTGCCTTTCGAGTTACTCATAATACTATTTGAACATACTTTATATTTGTATGGTTTAAACGATTTTATTAAAAGGATTTGACCTACTCTTAATCCCAAAAAAATATTCTTGCAAAAATAGCGTCATTATTTTAGAATCACACGTTTTTCAACGAGTGCATACAGTTTTGAATTTAACTGAACGTACTTAAATACCTACTCATAATTTTATTAACAAATCAATTGCATTTCCAACTTTTAGCCTCCAGTTCCCAAAAAGAAATGGACTCACGTTTTAAATGCTTCTTCAAACGGTCCAGTTTGTATTCAACCAGAGGGTGCCTACAAGAAACATCAAATGGGAGAAGATTGTTTAAGAATCAATGTCTACGTTCCGGTAAAAAAAATAAACACATCCCTCTTACCTGTATTTGCTTTTATACATGGGGGAGCATATAGAATTTTATCTAAAGATTCTGATGTTATTTACGACCCGTATTTCTTTATGAAAAAGGGAATAATAGTAGTCACAATGAACTACAGGTGAGCAAGTAACGGATAAATTTTTAATTTTAGTTTTGGTTATTATTCGATGAATAAAATGATTAACATATTACATAAAACCATTACAACAGATTGGGAGCTTTAGGATTTTTATCGCTCAAAACACCTGGAGCATCTGGAAATAATGGACTAAAAGATCTTGTACTAGCCCTTCAGTGGGTAAAGGAGAATATATGCAAGTTTGGAGGAGACTCAACAAAAATAACTGTTGGTGGAAACAGCTCTGGGAGTTCAATGGCGAATTATTTACTGTTGTCCAGAAAAACTACAGGATTGATTCATCGTGTAATAATGTTCAGTGGGAGTGCACTGAATTTCAGGTTTCTGCAACGATATCCAATAGAGAATGCTAAAGAATTAGCTAGTGGTTTAGGGTTATCAATCAATGATACCGATATTTTGTTGCAAAACTTAAAAACGGTTAACCCCTTTGATATAGTTGATGCTCAAGAAAATATGTACAAAAAAAGCAGAAATCCCATCATTACTTTTGCACCATTCGTGCCTACTATTGAACCAGATTCTACTGATGCATTCTTAACTGAAGATCCAACCTCTATGGTAAAAAAGGGAGTAATTCAAAATGTACCCGTATTAGCGGGAATTAATTCTTTAGAAGGGATCACATTTTACCATGCAATAGTAAATAACAAAACATTGTTAAACGATTTGGAGAATAACATTCATTTAACAGTTCCAAACGATATTGAATATCCACGGAACTCTACAGAATTTCGAAACTTAGTGCAATCCATCAAAGAATTGTATTTTAACTCTACAGACACGAGTGCTTTAAACAAATACTTTCGAATATTTTCGGACATAGCATTCACGCATAAAGTCGACTATTTCATTTACTTACACAAAAGAAACCCACAAAGCAACAAAGTTTTTTACTACGAATTTGATTTCGACGGTGATTTAAACTGGGGTAAACTATATCACGATATTCAGTACCCTGGAACTTGCCACAGCGATGAATTAGGATATTTATTTGTCACTAATGCAACTAAAGAAAACCTAAAAACTTTGGATAACAAAAGTAGACACGTGTTGAACATTATGGTATCAGCTATGTCCAATTTTATAAAATTCGGGTAAGCTCTCAAACAAAAGTATTTATATCTGAAATAATTGTAAATTATTTTTTCCCTTACCTAATTCTGCAATATTTAAGTATGAAACTTTTATAATTTTTATAGCCGCGTTCTTCCTGTTTTTTACATTTTATATACCTATTTTCAATTAAGTATTTTACAAAACTTGAATAGTTTGAACGTTTTTGAAGTAGTGAATTTATGATTTTTCAGAAATCCGACCCCGTCCTGTGACATGGGTATATGCTGGACAGAAAGCAACTGCTCTAGAAATCATATCGTGTTGAAGGAAATTCCTGTACTGAAAAACAACTCACCGTACCCAGAGAGATTCACGTTTTGGAGCGAAGTTTATAAACAATTTTACAAATACGTTAGGGACGGTGGTAAACTCACAAAAAATCTAGCTTAGAATTCAGCGATAGCACGTGTTAGAAGAATACTTTTTTTTTTTTTTATGTATTTTTAATTAAGTTTTTTTCATATCATAGGTTAAAGTAATATAATTATGGATGTAATTTGGTGTTGGCATATTAATCAGTTCGCCCATTGTTACAGCATGTAAGCGGACTAAACTAATTTACATTATATATACTGATTACCATTACAGTTACTATTAATTCGTATTTTAAAGAGTTATTTTAAATATATTTTCAACCCACTCAACCGTTGCGGAAATTCAGAAATATTTTGAGATTACGAATTTTTACTGCGATACCTACGTAGTAGTACGATTCATAAATTGCGCTAATTCGGTATAGAAACTCACGACCCACATTTTATCTTAAGTGAATAATTTGATGAAGTGAAAACTCGATTGTAATGGTAAAAAGGTTGCGCCCTGTGTCTTCTTTTTTTTTTAAACAAACTTCATGGCTCCCAATTTCACGAAATTTCTACACGGGACAACAATGAGACAAAGAATGCCCAAATTCTAAATGGTAAATACATTATAATATTGTGATTTATTGAATATAAACAATCTATTAACATAAACAACGTATATTTTTATTTTGCTCGTTTTTTTTATGATTGAAAGATTACTTGTTACCAGGACAGCTGACGAGCAAAGGCTCAGCCAGGAGGGGTGGTATTATTTAACAGCTGCCTGAGCAACTTAAGAATAGCTGCTTCGCGAATAAATCTACTACCAGATCGGAATCGCGACCCGCTGAGAAGATCCGGCGAGAAACTCAGCGGATGATGCAAGGGTTAGGTTGCACGGCGAACTCTTTACCGATATCGACGAGTCCATACTCCTAGTGTTAGAGAAGGGTATGAATTGGCCGAAGAAGGTCATCGGGGGTGTGAGATCTGCCCTCCTAATCCGGGAGGAAATCCGTGTGAAGTTTCCTCTTTGATATAGCACCGCTATTTTTTGGTGGGTCTGCGCCATTTTCGGAACGTATGAATGTACGTAATGTACGTACTGTTCATATATAAGACGGAGCGACTTGATACCAGGGTTGTGCCGGTTGTGCGGCAATAGTCACTCGTATTTATAGTAGAACAGTGGGGGTAGTTCGTTCATAAATTCTCCTGAATACCTTCTTAAACAAGCGTTGGAGTTAAAACAGTTAATTTTAACACATCTTAGTTGGATAAATAGCAGTGCTGCACCGACACACATATACAGGATAATCTTTAATTCAATGGGGTTTCTGAACGAAATAAAACACATTTATTTGAAAATTACCTACATTTAATTAACAAAATAATATTATCATCACAATCAAAAGTATGTCATAGATATCTTATATTTTTAAAGTTTGATTTTAAAATTTAACATTTTTTCTACGAAACTTCGGTGTCCAGTTTGACTTGATCCCTAGCGATCTGGAAGCTCGCGATGAGCGCGGCAAGCTCAACCCGCTCGCTGCTTCCACTCGCCAACCTCGCTTCAGCGTCTGACATCTTTATGAGCAACGACACTAATACTTCTGGAGGCAGTTTCACTGTGAACATCACGTTTTATTGGCGCGTGAGGACAGAGGGTTGACGCTGAACAGTACTGGGATTACTGAAATGTTGATATTAACCACTTCTTCTTCTTCTTCTTATCAGCCCATGGACGTCCACTGCTGGACATAGGCCTCCACCAAGCCTCGCCACAAAGACCGGTCGTACGCTGCCTGCATCCAGCGGATCCCCGCGAACCTCAATAGATCGTCGGCCCATCTTGTGGGAGGCCTACCCACGCTACGTCTTCCAATACCACAATTATGTGGATATTATACAATAATGGGTTTATGGCAACAAGTTGATAGCAACGCGCTTGAAATATCACTCAAATTAAAATCAACAACTGCACAAAGATTTTTATCCGAATCTAAGTGACTGCGATTACAGAATACAAATAAATAAGCATTGCTGCCTATATCATTTTGTTATTTTGAACATCACTTCAACAAAGGCAAATTTACTGCTTTATTGATTACACAGAGATTAAATTATTACCTATTATTATTATTATTATTACTATAGATAATTTAATAACAACTTCGTACTTACCCCTCTGTATGATAGTATGAACTTCAGCCAGTATATCGCTAAGTGCTAGTCCTTTTGCAATCTTCAAGTCTTGTATGGCTATTTAGCAATCTAAGGAAATTATTTGAGTTCTGATTATTTAATACATTAATTGAATATGCGTTTTATCGCTGATTGAGGGAATCGGAAATACCAATAAAATTGAGATTAAAATGGTTCTGCAGGCTTAAATTTTTTATATTCGATGCGTTATCATACATAGTTCATTACAAAATATACACAAAAACTGAAAAAGCTAGCTTGACCCGATTCACCTTGGCTTTGGGGTGAATCAGGTTATCTATGGGGTCAATAGATTTTCGATAGGGCTGGCACTATTTAGTTATTTAGGGGATTAAGATTAGGAACTTTTTAATATCTTTAATGAGTTACAAAACTTTGATGACCAAATTAAACTATTTAATATTCTTAAACACTAAATAAAAGTCATTTTCAGTTCAACAAAGTTAAATCTAACAGCTCAACAAAAGTATTGTGACATCCCCGATTTGTCCCTATTCTAATTCTAGTCTCTATTCCCCTCAATCTACTGTACGTATAAAGGATACATTTAAAGCAGGCGGAAAAATCATTTTCGTTTAGCAACCAATTGAGTATGCTGTCGATATCGGCGCGGAGGGGGTGGCCGACGCAAGTGTAAACATTATCTTCGGTGACGTCACGATACGCCAGCCACGTGCTTTGAAGCGTGTTCAAAACCTTTCTCATATCACCCCCGGACAAGGTGAGAAGCGCCTTCATTCCGCCCTCTGACATTTTTACACTGAAATCATTTGATATTGAAGTTAATACTGATTTTCTGAGTCGGTAGTAATACAAATTAATAATGTTTTGAAAACGATTACGTAATGATGTTAATACTATCTGCAAATGCTAAAATCGCGCAATTCGCTTGTGTACATATTTGTATAAGAACAGTTGATGTAATACTAAAATAATTAATAATTCTAAAAATTAATTGGCGCGAAGTTAATTATGAAGCATCAAAGATTTTTATTTTTACGTGTGACGTTTTGGTAAGATTATTCATGCACTTCAAAGAAAAGTCAATGCAATAAAAATAACGTGTTTTCGTTGCAATAATGTGCAAAACTGCAGAAGTCACTTTTTTTTTTGTTGCTTAGATGGGTGGACGAGCTCACAGCCCACCTGGTGTTAAGTGGTTACTGGAGCCCATAGACATCTACAACGTAAATGCGCCACCCACCTTGAAATATAAGTTGTAAGGTCTTAGTATAGTTACAACGGCTGCCTCACCCTTCAAACCGAAACGTATTGCTGCTTCACGGCAGGCGGTGGTACCTACCCGCGCGGACTCACAACAGGTCCTACCACCAGTAATTACGCAAATTATAATTTTGCGGGTTTCACTTTTATTACACGATGTTATTCCTTCACTGTGGAAGTCAATCGTGAACATTTGTTGAGTACGTATTTCAGTAGAAAAATTGGTACCCGCCTGCGGGATTCGAACACCGGTGCATCGCTTCAACACGAATGCACCGGACGTCTTATCTTTTAGGCCACGATGACTTAAAATGTGAGGCTGATAATCAATGGATTTTAAGCACGTACCCTTCCGTTGTGACAATTTCTTGTAATCTCGGCACAATTTGATCTTGCTTGAGAGGGGCAAAACGAAATCGCGTACACCGCGACTGTAATGCTGGGATAATTTTACCCAGGTAGTTGCATATTATGCAAAACCTTACATTCTCGGTGTACTTCTCTATAACTGAAACGAACGAGAATCTATATATTAATACGTGAAGCAAAAACTTTGTATAGGTACCTTTTTACGAAAATTGCGCGGACAGAGGAGTATGAAATTTTCCACACTTATAGGGAATATAGAGAAGGAGTGTAGAATGTTAATATTTTTTTTTAATTATGCATTAAAAATACATTAAATCGATAAAAAAAATCATTACACACACTACCATGTATTTGACACACATACTATTTGTTTATTGTCAAACTTTTCTTATTGCTTATAGTCTGTGGTCAAATTTAAAATAGATCAAAATATATTGTTTATCTTTATTATTATTTGTCTAAAGAGTAGTCTTGGCGAAATCTGTGATTATAGAAGTACCTAGTAATTTTTAATTTGTTCAAAATCCTCGAAACAATGAGCCAACAAAATAATCCGTGATTCATTTATTAACACGTTGACTGCCATGAAGGTCACCGGTGTCCTACGCGGCGCACTCAAGTAATTGTCTATTTCTTCTTACAAAGACGCCGGAATATCTAGTAGACTCTGAGCTAAACGAATCCGAAGATACTGAGGATGAATCTATTTCTAAGAAACCTAAAAGACTGAAACATACATTAACAAATAAAAGGCCAAATTTTAATAACAAAAATCAACCTGATTACTTTAGAGCGCCGCGTGTGGCACCAGTAACCTACATGGCAGTCAACGTGTTAAGAAACTTTTTTTTTTTTTAAATAAAATACAACATTTAAACAACTTATTTTATTGTACAGAACAAACTGTCGAAGAGGCTTTCCATTGGATTTTCCTCAAAGCTTTTCTATTCATGATGAGAGTATGAGTGGGCTCGGCTTGCAGGGGCAGCGGTGAATGACAATTTATTTCGTTCTCCTTGAGCACAGGCGACTTTGTGTTGACCGACGAATGCGGCAGTCGACTCACTTTCACTCCCATTACTCTACTTACTAAAGTCGTGAATAGAGTATTAACCTGGAAATTATAAAGTAATCTTTTACGCGAATTTCCAAACACAATAGCGCTCCTTAAAGCATGTTATGTGTTTTTTCATTGTTTCATTACTTTTGTTAAGGTGACTTTAGTATTTTCAAAGACTCCGGTTAAACCGGTATTATTTTACCGGGCAACATTTCAGCAACAATATTATATTCGGCACTAGCCACATTCAGATAGAATGCCTAGTCAGTCCACCTCGAAATAAAAACATACCATATTGTTCAACTTTTATGTAATGAAATGATATTTTTTGTCTCATCAAAGACAAACAAAATATAGTTGAAAGTATTTATCATTACCTACCATATCTCCGGTTCTCGCTGAACCTTTGAAATTTTCCAACAAATGTTCGGATGCAAACTTTTGCACGCACGATATTCTGACGGCCCTCTGGTGTTCCAAATCAGATTTGTTACCAAACAATGCCAACAGAGGTTTCTTTGTTTCTGATTCAATAATGTTCTTAATAGTTGAAACCCACAATTTCAGTTTCTCAAAACTTTGCAAATTTGTCAAGTCGTACACGAAGAGTATAATCTGAAATTTGATGATTCAGTGATCCAGTAGATTGAATTGATACGAAATATTGAAATAGATCAAGTAAAGTTGAACGGTATAAATATTACCCTTAAAAATTCAATCAGATATCAAAATCAATACCGAAGAATCAAGGGTATAACTCAACCACGTTCGGACTATAAACTTCGAACTCTTACGAAGGTACACAATTCATATCATAAGAATTATTCATCAATAATTGAACTTTAAATAATACAAAGGTATGATCGTACACGGTTTTAATTTTATGTTTTAATTTTTCTATATCATAACCATATATAATTATTATTATAACCATGAAGTATGTTCTATAACTGTGTTTTCGTAACAAAATATTTTGATAAACTTATAGAATTTGCGATAAAGTCAGCATAATTTGATACTATATCCCTCGCACAAAAAACCCCTCAACATTCCTTTACTACAGAAGTTCTGTATTTATCATAGTAGAATAAAGGCCTAAAATTATTATAATAAATCTTTAAATATAAGTAAACAGTTCAACAATACAAACATTAAACAAGTGTTTTCAAGATCTTTATAGCTTGATAGTAAATATTAATACTAGAAATACGTGTGCGTCGTATTGAAGAATAAAATTAAATATTTAATAAATCTTACATCAGAGGCATACAAGTAATTAGCCAGCATTTTTGTATGAATTGCGTTACCGGCCACATCGCACAACTGCAGAGGCACAGGGGGGCGGAGCCCCAGACACTGGCCGGCCATTACTTCAGCTCCTTGAGTTCCACCTGTATAACTCGCATTGCTCCCCAGATAGCGTGTACATAAACTAGTCTGTAAACAATCTCATAGGTAGTAATCTAAAATTTAGTACAGCGGTTTATTCAATTGTGAAAAATTTTAGGTATTTTTCAAAATTTCATTAAGGAATAACTTACACTTACCTTTCCAGTCGCGGGTTCACCGACAACAGTGATCTTGATTGTTTGACCCTGAACTTCGTTATCATCGCTATCTGACATAACTCCAATTTGTCTCAACTTTAAAAGTAATTTTAAAAAACACTTATATATCACTCAACAATTTACGTGACATTTTATAATAGAGCAATTAAGTAAAGAAATATTTGAAAATTCTTCTGTTTTATTTGTGTGTAATTTGGTTTCTATGGTAACTAATCACTCGAAAATTTCTATATTAGTTATTATACATTAATTTTTTTGGACATTTATCTTTATTTATTTAAAAAACTTAATACGTTTAAAGGCTATTTAAGGAAGTAGTATTAATAGCTAAATGAAACTACATATTATACTCCTCAACTGAGTCTTCGACTGGCGCCTCTTTATACTATGTAGGTAGCGGCGTTGACCTTGCAATGTCTTTGGGCTCCGGTAACCACTTTACAGCAAGTGAGCCTTGAGCACGTTTACCGACAAAGCTAAAAAAAGTTCAACGCCGAACATTATATTGAGAAGGCAATAAGTAAATATGGAGTTAACTTATTTTTTCGTCAGAATGAGCCCTTCTGAAACTACAAATTCCCAAAAACGAGGTTGCAAATCTTGATTCTCTTGGAATCTAATTCGCTTCTTTATTCTCAATCGTATTGATTTAGATTGAAGTAATGCATATATAAAGGCATTTTTGAGAAGTCACGTATGAAATATCTAATGTCTGACACTTTTAGGTACAAGCGCCTCCGGTTTTATGAATGCACTTCGCTTTCACATGATTCAAAGTTATTTTGTTTGCAATATTTTGCACGAAATTTGTTCTAAAAAAATCCTGATGCCAAAATTAACAAAAAAAAAGATTTACAACAGCAAATAGTTATTAGCTGTTTTTACTCACTTCTCCTTAGTGCATTCTGAGCGTCATTTGTCATAGCATCAGCTTCATCAAGTATAATTAATTTAGGTCCTGCTTTAAATATAGTCCTTGTTGAGGCAAAACTGAGTATCTGACCTCTAACAATGCCAATGCCTCTATCGTCAGAAGCATTAAGTTCCAACACCTGTTAATGAAATTTCACGATCAGCCTACTTTCGTTTATTGCTGGACGTGGCATAAGACATGCAACTTAGCAGTTTTAAACATTTATTATAATGTCTGCTTCCTCCAAGCTACCTCTCGAATGGCCACTAACATTATTAATTTCCTCTCATTATTCTTGCTCTATTAGGTAACTCAGCTAAGCCCTGCTCTTGCTAGAGTAGATGTTAACAAGGTCTCTGAAATGAAGCTCTGTGAACTCACCTACACATTTGCTGTAGCTGGTATAGCCCTTTGAGGTTACTAGCAGTAGGTAAGAAAATAGCAGATAAACATCCTCCATTCCTATCTCTCAATGTAAACCACATTAAATAGTTTATTTTTCCTAAATCCCAGAGCAATGCAATAATTGCAAACAAGAAACCCAGTTGATTTTTAGTGTATAAATATATAGGATGTAAAAACTTTACCCAAAGCAAAACTAGGACCAAACTATTCTATGCTATAAACTATTCTGTATTATAACTATGCTTGTTGTTTCAGTAAACAAAAAAATCAATGTAAAAGAAGCTTATAGCCGTCCTCTGTATTTTTAAAAAACCTCCAATACCACATATTAGTTTTTTATTGTCATTGAATAAATAAATAAAATATTTTGTTGGTATGATGCTTTAATTTAAGAGTCAGCAACCTGTCTTCATTTCCAGGAATGGTTTTAGTACACCTTGTATTGTGCAATCAGTAAATTTTCATTAAAGCAACTATCATTTTAGGTTCTTTAATACAGATTTTTTCAGATAGGAATTATATTTTATAAGGAATTATATTGCTTATTGAATTATATTGCTACTTAGATGCAATCTAAGTAACTTAATTACGATATTTATGACCAACTTTTTAAAAATGCTCATCAGATTCTTAATTTTGCTGTTAATTAACTGGTCTAAAAATGTACATACCATCGAACTAAATTGCTGTGGAGTGTACATTTGTTTGGCACAGGCTAGAATGGTAGATGTCTTCCCGGTTCCAGGAGGACCGTAGAATAGTAGATGTGGGAGCTGATTCTCTTTCATAAATTGATTTACTGTAATGACAATATTCTAATCTCAGTAAATACATATATTACTGTACTAGGGCTAGTACCTAATCTCACAAAAATAGGGATGTAGTCGTTGGAAGGCTGCTGCCTCAATTAAGATGTAAACAAAGTACTCTAGAAGAACAAAAAGAAAAATCCTTTACTTTATGTTACAATGTACAAAACATACTGGTACGAAGAGGGGGTTTATGCATTAACTGTTATAAGGTATTCGTATTACGGTTAGCAACTTAATATCAACCTGATTCAAGTCCAATTTTTATAGCCTCAAATTTGATAGTCTCTATAAAATAATGTGATCATTAGTTTCAGAAATTTATACTTACTTGTTTTTATTATATCATCATGAGATACTAAATCATCCAATCTTTTTGGGCGATATTTTTCAACCCTGCGTAAAAACAAAGTTTTAATCGACGTATTAAAATAAATTGAGTTATGATTTTTTGTTTAAATCATTGTTTAATGATAATTCATACCATGGCAAATTCTGGCCTGTTTCCCCAACAGTCATATTGTTTTTTTAACAGTGTTTTTAAATCGCTTCTAGTATGTAAGTACAGATACCTTAATAAAAACAATAAAAACGATTTATTTAAATTGTGGATTGGTTTACAAGCTTGAGGAAACATAAAATTCAAAATTCGAACCATAGATAGTAGTAGTAGTTTTATTATTGGAAAGGCAAAGGTATCATACCATAAAGCGTAATCTTTCATATATTTTTTATATGTAAAATGATTTATGAAATGAAATGAAGTTGATTAATATGAAACATAACATAAAATGCAATGAAATGAAAACGAAATGGAATTAAATGAGATGAGATGATATGGAATGAAATATAATCTTAGTAAAATGGTGGTCATTTACTGAGACTTTTTCAGTGAACTTTTCAGAGGATCCCAAAAAGTTATGCTCAGCGGCTTTGTTTCATTTTCTCACATTTGTGCACTTTCACAGATATTAAACAGGTTATAAACCATCGTTATTACACATTTAAACCTGGAAAAACACTAAATAGACAAAATAAAACACACAACTTCACTCCTCGCGCCAAAAATCTCGAACCATAAAATTAAATAATACACTTAATATTTGAATTTAGAGTGCATTAGCATTCTGTGATTTGATTTGCAATACCTAGTTAAAGATTAAAACTAAGCGCTTAAATTTTTAAACAGAAAGATTTGACCAAATCAACTGGTAAATGTAAAATAAAATAAACTAAGACAGATGTGTAAGATATTGTTTATTGACTATAATTTCTACCAAATTTAAACCTCAACAATTTTTTTCAATTTACTGTTGAACTAATATTAGCATTCTGGCAACAACGAAACTTTTCTTCGGCCATTTTGTCACCGTCTACTTGGGAAGGAAGAGTTCTAAAAGGATTGTTTTTGTTTTTGACTTAATTTTCATAGAAAAAATATTTAGAATTTCAAATAATCACCATGGTTGATCAAATTGAAATGGCACTGGATGATATTATAAAAGCTAACAAAAAGACAAGGATTGGAGGTGGTGCTGGAAGAAAATTTGATGCAAACAAAAGAACAGGACGTGGAGGCGGTGCTGGATTTCGTAGCAACCGCCCTGGTGGTGTACAACGAGGTAGAAATCGTGGAGGCATAACGAAATCTACCAACTATTCGAGGGTAATTCCAATAATTAGATGATTGTAAAATTACAAATGGCGGGCAAATGTGACGCATCAATGTATCTAATTTGTTCTCAAAAAGTCAAGCAACCATATGGACCATCTTGTTGAAATAGTTTTAGACGAAATTTGACACTTTGATTCAAATCGATACCCTTATTTTATTCGTATCCGACCTATTCTCAACTTGAAACCATAATCCCAGCAACCATATTATTATCTCCATCAACGTTTTTGTTTTGCATTGTTTACCTACATCTGCCGGAAAATTCTATGATGGATGCTGATATAAAAGTGTAATGAATTCGAGCAAAACGTTACTTTTGTGGAGATGTCTACAGTGCAGTTTTGACCAATTTATAGAATTGACTTCAGGAGTTGAAAAGTAAATAAAGGGGACTCCATGGACGGCTGAGACTGGTTGTGCTTCATAACTTATTAGTCTTGTGTCTGTGTGATGAAAGTGATAAAACAGTTCTATATTTTAATTTTCGAATAAAAACATGTAAACTACATCAAATGTTATTTTATCAAGTGGTTCAGATGTCAATGTATTAATTTTAGTGCCTAAGCTTTGAGTTTTTATTATATTCAAAGGAGGCATAGAGAGTAGCCACATGGCTAGCTCTATGAAGGATGACCTTTTCAGGGTGATGTGAACAGCACTTGGAAACATGATATGTTCAATGATTTTGGTGAGAGGAAACTTCAAAGAAACAGTGGGACCATAACAACTGGTCCTACCAAGCTGCTTGTATCCAATTTGGACTTTGGAGTATCAGATTCAGATATAAAGGAACTATTTTCGGAATTTGGCATCCTCAAAAGTGCATCTGTACATTATGATCGGTCAGGTAGATCTTTAGGTATGTATCACAAAGCATAAAAACTTAGTTTGATCCATTATGTATTTCATTATACAATATATTTAAATTTTTTAGGTACTGCAGATGTTGTGTTTGAAAGAAAAGCAGACGCTGTGAAGGCTATGAAACAGTATAACGGAGTGCCACTTGATGGACGAGCAATGAATATACAATTAGCAACATCTGAAATCAATACTTTAAGGCCCGAGGCTAGAAATCGAATTGGTGGTGCGAGTGTGGGGGGTACTATACGAAACAATCCTAAAAGAGGTTAGATATTTTCCAGGATTTGTTTGTATGGGAAGAGTGATAACAAATTACATCATTGTGATTTGTGACAAATCACCATATACATGATGGCCTCTGAGTCGAATCAATCTGGAAACACCTAGTCATTGTCGGAAAGATACTTTGATAAGGCTATTGGTCATGATAATCGCCATATTGTTGCTGCCGCTGACTATTTCTGCCCACACCGGAGACTGTAACTGTTGATGTCCTAGACACATCATTATGGATCCATCAGATCCAATAACTCTTGCATTAGACACCTTCTGCTTTAACACTAGGAATGTGCTTAGGGACTGGTAACCATACTCATTGAACTCTAAAGAGTTTGATGTGCAACCTAATCCATAGACAGACAACTGATCTGGTAGTAGATTCATTTGCAAAGCAGCTGCCCATGAATTGTGTTAGACCTCCTCCGGAGGTGTTCAGGCAACTGTTAGCAAACCCTTCTCTTCTGGCTAAGCATTCGTGGTGTAACTGGAAAGGCCTCCAGCCCTAAATCATCCTTCATTTAAAAAAAAGTGTATTAAAATTAATTACTTTTTTTAAAACTGATATTTTCCCACTAGTTCTTGTTGTACATTTTCACTTTACTGTTTGCAAGTTACAAATTACTAGAAATCCATTAATTATTTTATTTTTGAAGGAGGTGGAGGAATTAGAAATCAAAGCAATAGTGGAGCACGTGGGGGAAATAGAAGAGGACGTGGTGGTGCAGGCAGAGGCAAACGACCAGTACCTACTGCAGAACAATTAGATGCAGAGCTTGATGCATATGTGAAAGAAATCAAGTGAATAACTAATGAGAATGTGCATAGACACTCAGTTTTATCTTAAAATATGAATGAATAAGCTTTGTGTTCTCAATGTTCTAGATTAATTGTAAAAGTATAGGTTATACTAATAAAAGACTACGAATTATAAAGAAATTATAATTCTAGTACATGTATTAAATTGGATAAATAAACCCAGATTTGAAATTTTCTTGTATAGATTTCTTTTTAGTCTGTAGTTGTGTACACAAGTGTAAACATTTTTAAGGAGGTTATCGTAATTCAACTGTATTGCAGTGAATGCATCTGCATTCGGCATCTGCCGATTTGGAAACTGCCTAGATCTTAAGTGGTATCACTGCTCCACCTCCAAACATCACTACCTGTGCAGGTTAAAAATTAACGTAGCTACTGGTGATGTTATTCGTTCAATGTGGAAGTCTGTCAAAAACAATGAGAAATACATTTTTAAAAAATTTTCATGGTCATTACTCTCAATTTCAGCACATCGAGAGTCATATTTTAAGCTACGGCAACATCAAAGTTCATTTATAAAAGGAGCTGTGGTACAACCTTACAGGGGCACGGAACGGGCCTCGGGGAAACCCCACTGCCTGGACAGAAGCTCCCTGCCACACAGGGCGGGGGTGATGTGGGTGCAGGGTGAGCTTTATAGGGGAGAGAGCTGTTCGCAACGTGCTCGGCTACAAATGACATCGACATATATACATAATACGATGGGCTTGCGCTGGTTGAGGGAGGACGCCCGGCGCCAGGGTCCCTCCGGCGTCGTATTGTCCTCTGCCTTTTTTTTCCTTGCAAACTAACTACAGGGACAACAGTCAGTAGAACGAGGGGCCCGCCACCGGCCCAATTTAAAGCGCTAACCCGTTCCGGGCTCCCCATAAGGGGGGGAGCGGTCCACCCACAGGGCTAGTGAAATGGGTCCCCATAGGAGGGCAGAGGGGGGGGGGACGATGAGTGTGGACAGCTGTCCCGGGGGGGCACTCGTTATGAGCACTCCCATATCACTCCGGTTAAGCCGACTATCTTGCCATAGCAGGGGGTTCTAGTAGCTCCCTTGACAGCGCCCGACTATCAGTTGGTCTGGCGTGCAAGGGAGCTATTTTGTGAAGATGCTCGTGGGATCCATCGTCAGCCCGCTTGTAAAGATTACGATCTATCCGGAACTCCTCGAGCGACTCCACATTTAGATCCCGGGCTATTACGTCATTTCTGACGTAACGCTCTGCTCCTACTATCGCGCGAAGAGCCAGCTTTTTCTGGGCCTGCAACCTCACCCGCATACGCTGCGGTATGAGGTGATACCAGGCCGCAGCTGCATACGTGATACTGGAACGGACATATGTCTTGTAAATGCCGAACTTAGTCCTGACTGGTAACCTGGAGGCCAACACCGGCCAGAGGAAAAACCTCGCATAGCGGACGGCCGCCAACGCCGACATGGCGTGGGCGGTCATTCTCAAACCCCGGCCGATATTAACTCCCAGGTACCGGACGCTGGATCCAAACTCGACATTGACGCCGCGGAGACTGAGCTGTCCCGGGACGACACTTGTACGGACCGGACCGAAGAGGATTGCCGTGGTCTTCACCACGTTGACCGCAAGTTCATTTATGAGGAATATTTGGTAATTTAATTACTGAAATTTGGCTGTATATACTCTATTTCTTTTGCGTCGCCAATACAACTTAATAAAATCTTTGTTAGCTTAAAAAATTTCATTGTAAAGTCTACAATCTGCAAAGTACTGCAAACCAAAATAATAAAACTAACATGCACAAGTTAAAAATGTTATGGCTATGTACCCTTTTATGCTTATAAGCAAGAAATGTGGAAACAACTATTCAAGAAATGCAAGGAGGATTGACCGATAAAATTTAAATAGCATAGGGTTAGAATTTGCGTTGTGATCTGAAATATAACTTTTGATTTTACTGACCGGTGTATAAGATATGTCGTAAACGACATCAAGCTTAAATACAAACTACCCAACTCTTTCAAAATACTCTTTACCATAACTTATAATTCGTACTACTGCAGCATAAACCACATACCTACGGCGTCATAATGAACCTCTCAGGTACACTTTACTATCATAATTACTATGTATGTTTTATAAGATTCTATTAAAATTTCCACATTTAAACCGTAACAGTTAATAATAATGTAAAATCTAGTTAAATTAAATTAAACGCGGTCACGTTTCACTGTAGCTATTATTAAATAAACATAATAAGTACACTCATATGTTCTAAAGGCCTATGAATACTGGCAAAATCTATTTTTTTTATTGACCTAGGGAGACGAGCATACGGCCACCTGATAGTAACTGGTAACTGTCGTCCATGGACGTCAGCAATTTCAGGGGCAGAGCGAAGTCGCTATGTACCAATTTTTAGAGTACTAAGAATTTTAAATCTAAAACATTTGAAATTATTGTCATACCAAAAATTGCATCAGGTGTGAAAGGTCAGGCTATAAGTGAACAAATGTTTCATACAAAAAGCCTCGAAGGATATCATAACTAATACCAAGTATCTTCAATAAATATAGTGAACCGCTGGGAATTTAACATGAAGTTTGTGAAAGTCATGAAGTAGATCAATCTTAAGATCTAAATATCACTTTAGTAATGAAAAGAGCTTTTATTTATATTTTTGTTTGAATGATAAGAAAGTCTCTTTAATACTTTTTCTCTCATTGTGAGTGTCAATGTGAGATGGGAATTAGTAATAAGGCTGGGAACAATGTTGCTGAAGTCTTGGTGACCTTATTGAACTTGATATAGGGTGTGGAACCTTGGGAAACCTAGTAAAATCGACACCACTTTCATACGCTCAACTTCTTATCATTTTAATAAATATTTTAATTTCTCACATCCTTATGTGCATTACAGTTTATAGAGCTTCCAAATTTCATCTTTACTAATTATTTTCTCATTGTATAGACTGCCAAACAAGCTCACGGATCCTGGTGTTAAGAGGTTACCAGACCCATCGACATGATATTGTTAATGCCCCCTCCCACCATGCAACATGTGGTCTAAGCCTCAATTTTATAATATAATGACTATCCCATCCTTCTAACTGAAACACATTAAGCCTTTGTGGTAGAACTGTGTACATTGGTGGTATATAATTCTGCAGACTTACACCTGACACCTTAACACCAGTTATATAATAAGACCATACCCTTGTTCAATATATTAGTTAAAGTATAAAATTTCCATTCACATTGAAAAATTCAACAATAACTCCAAATAAGCAGAAATAAATTTAATTAAGTATTTTACACATTAATGTTATGTTGAGGAAGTGTCATAATGATGTGATAAAACTCTTGAGGATCTACATTACAATGCATATAAAAGCAATGTTACTGCTACTTGAAATTATCGCCATTCATTCTACAAATTTGTCTGAAATGCAAAAGCAACAATAATCAGGATCAGGGTCAGGTTTAGCAAGTATGGCAGATTATATCAAGGGGTGAAAGACCATTTGGTTTCATTTATGTTTGTAATTAAAGATGCATTTTATTTAGGCTTAGCATCAACAGTTCGATGTTTTTCATTGAACTTGAATTAAACAGTAAGCATTCAAATAACTCAAGAAAAAATTTGGTAAAGATTTTTTTTTCCAAATTTTTAACTAAATGACTCCTGTGAAATTGCAGAAATGTCACTTAAACCAAATAGGCTTTCACCCCTCGATATAGAGTTTATAACAGCATGTGCAGTATTTGCATTTTATTGTGCATTTTTGTGTTATTCAAAATAGCCTGTCAAGCAATCTACTGTAATCATTAAAAAAAATGTAATAATGGAGATCAATGAGACCATTTATTTTATTAGTATTGTCATTATTTAACTCAGTGTTTGGACTTCCTCGTGGCTCATTTTTCAAGTTGCATTATTATATTTAAATGCAAACACAAAATTAAAATGGCAATTGCATTCTTTAACCCAACATAGAAAACTCATATTTTTCATCAATAAATTACTGGTTGATCAGTATTGAGAAAATTATTTTGCTTTTTTAATTTTTTACTCTATTGAACTTGAATTCAATGCAGTATTACTAGTAGTAATTAACTATCCTACCTAAATAAGCAAGACAAGTTTTTTTCTATAATAATAATGTGGCTAATGTACATATTTTTAATATTCACTTTTCACTATATTATTACTACCAAAACAAGACACATAATAGCTGAACAATTCAACCAATACAACAAATTTTAGCCTCACTAATCATGGCTTGCTTACTATTATAATCATCACGAATGGCAAATTATTGTTTAATGATAGAGAAATAAGGTATTAGCAGACAATCACCTGTGGATTAAAAAAAAGTATTCCCTGTTCGAGTTTTGAAATAACCCTACATCTTATCATTTGTTAAATCTCACACTCATTGACACACATTGTGAACTCAGCGTTGTGAGCTCTTTCACTGAACTGCTATAAATAAAATGTTTTGATGCTGTTTCGTTTGTGACCGAGGAGGAGTTGATGCTGATGCATATCGTGCTCATATCCATACACGTGTCGAACCAGCTATCCCACTACAACTAAGATCAAAGCCTCGATTTTGTGGGAATAACGGCTATCCTTAGAACCGGAAGGGATGGTTCGCACGCATTTCAAGCTGTTATAAATATTGAAATTTGTATAACAATGAAATACGTTCATTATTTTCGTTTAATCAAAGTTAACAAAATTCTCGTCTAATACTTATTGTTATTAAATACTTATCAGATACATCAGATGAAGGTTCCAGCAGTGAAGAAAGCAGAAAACCAGCGAAGTGCTCGAGAAGCAATACATATGGTGCATCTTCAACTACATCACATGGATCTGGTTTGTAGTTTTGTTACATAAAAATACTTGCTTTTAGCATTTTGGTATAACATAGCAAACATGCTAAACATAAAACATGTTATTTAAGATCTGATAGCTCTCATCGACTGTATTACTCACATGTAGAAAATCACGTGTTCTTTAATGACCAATGCAAGTATTAATGAAAATAACATTAACAATAATGAACAGTGTGCTTAGTGCGAGTTTTTTAACGTTCTCGATAGCGTAAAAGTTAACTCAAATTTATATGAAGTTGGAACGTTTGCATACGTTTACCGCTAGGGGCGCTTTTAGCTGGTCAAATTAACGTCAAAGTAGTTTTAATTAGTTCTATAACCGACTCAGCCCACTGAGTTTCTCGCCGAATCTTCTCAGTGGGTCGCGTTTCCGATCCGGTGGTAGATTCTGCGAAGCACGGCTCTTGCTAGGGTTCGTGTTAGCATCGTCATCAGCTTTGAGCCAGCCCCGTGAGCTCACCTACTAGCCACGGTTACGCTGAAATAGCCTCTAAAGGCTACCAGCTTAGGTAGGAAAAAAAACGCAGAAACCGAAGAAATTACAAAACCGAAAAAAACTTTATTGGTGGTAGGATCTCTTGTGAGTCCGCACGGGTAGGTACCACTGCCCCGCCTATTTGTGCCGTGAAGCAGTAATGCGTTTCGGTTTGAAGGGTGGGGCAGCCGTTGTAACTATACTGATACCTTAGAACTTATATCTCAAGGTGTATGGCTCATTTACGTTGTAGATGTCTATGGGCTACGGTAACCACTTAATACCAGGTGGGCTGTGAGCTCGTCCACTCATCTAAGCAATAAAAAAAATACGGATTCTTAATGTACTTATTACGTCCACGCAAACGAAATCGAAGTAGTCACGAATAAAAAAGAAGATGAGTAGAACTATGTATTACACAAGTTATAAATTTACATAAAACTATCAACAGCTCATGATATTGCAAAATGGTGGTAGGACGTCTTGTGAGCCCGCACGGGTGGGTACTACCACCCTGCCTATTTCTGCCGTGAAGCAGCAATGCGTTTCGGTTCGAAGAATGAGGCAGCAGTTATACTTTAAAAAAAGAAGATTTAGAATTGATTTCTCGTCGGCATTGATGTATTTGATGTCTATGGGTTTCGGAGGTCACTTAATACCAAATGGGTCGTGAGTTCGTCTAACCAACGCAATAAAGTAATTAAAAATCTACTTTCAGCAATACAATCAGAAGATGAACCTGATACAGCAAATGAATATCATTCAAACCACAGTACAAAACGAAGAAAAACCGAAATAGTAAATAGCACAGATCGAAATGTGAGATTAAGCAGTAGGAGCAGTATAAGTGAAAACTGCTCGTCGCCCGGCGAACACTTTGAAGATTACCGTCCTGTATTTAATGACAACGATGAAGACCAAGAGGAGAACGCATTACGGCCAAGGTTTCAAAATTCTGATACAAAATTTAACAAATCTGTGAATGACATGAATGATCCCGAATATGCTTATACTGGAGAATATTCAGAAAAGTCAAAGCGAATGATGAGTAATATGGGTTACAAGCCGGGTAAAGGTCTTGGTAAATTTGAACATGGACGAACAGAGCCCGTTGAAGCTTCTGCACAAAAAGGCCGAAGAGGATTGGGCTTAAAACCTTCTATTGTTGGTAGTGTACCTGAGGACTTTAAATGGACTCCAGATGAATCCAAACCAGAGGCGAAAGAAAAAGTTGTAAGTATTATTTATCTCAACTTACAAGTTAACAGTATTTATCTATTAATTAGATGAAGTCTTAAAGAGTAAGAATGTGCATTGAGTCTGGGTATTATAATAATATGGTCTGACATTGGACACTTGAGAAATCTATGATGTTGCAGAAATACCTAGAGGTCTCCACAAGGGTTTATCCCCAACTGTTTTAATTGAGGAACCATTAGTTATTGTTGATGGCTTGTTCAATATCAAGTTCATTGATGCTGGTGTTTTTATAGTTCAGCGCTTTTCACTGCATCATATACATGGTAATTATTGGCACGTGATAACTCAAACTATCAATATATCGAAATCAACGCATTTTCTTCGTTCTTCTTGCTCTCTATTATTCTGTTTTATTCTTTTAATTTAAATTTTAAATAGGACTATTTTTGTTGGCCTTGTGGGTTTTCCATGATTTATGTTATAATACTGTGGGCTTTCTAAATATTACACTCTTCTGGTATTATCTACTAAGGTTAATACTGTTTACAGATCTGGATGAGTCCCGCCCCAGATGAACCGCTATCTGGTGACCAGTTGGAGGAATGGTTGAAGAAGGGATCAAAAAAGTTGACTATAGATGACGAAACAGACTTTGTAGAACCCCATATTCTAAAAGGAGTTTTGAAAGCAAAGGTTCCGTTTTTTATCATTTGTATTATTTTATTACTACCTATTAGCAGGCATCAAAATGATATTCTTAAAAATATCATAAAATGTTGAAAATTGTTTCCTTGTGTTTTCAGACAATCTTTGATGATTTAGATGACGAAGACCTGAGGCATGCTCGTTTTAGAAGCAATCCATATGAAACTATTGGTTCAGTGATATTTTTGAACCGGGCTGCCGTTAAAATGGCGAACATAGATGCAGTTTGTGATTTTGTCTTCACTAATCCAAAAAAACAAAACGGAGAAGAGGTCATAGACAAAAAAGAGATCTTGTATTTTGCTGATGTATGTGCTGGTCCTGGTGGCTTTTCAGAATACATTCTATATCGTAGAGGGTGGAGAGCAAAAGGTATACCAAATTTCACTACTTGTCAGGTCTAAACTTCAATCAACACTAATAGTTTTGTGCATTTATATCCAAAAAGTATGTACCAATAATGACCATATTAACGTCAAAATAAGAATCATAAATCATTAATAAATATTTGCTTAAACAACGAAACGTTGTGGAACATGAAATAGTATTAACAATAGTATTATCTAATGTTAAGTTTTTTTTATCATAGCTTATTCCAGCATTAGTTGAGAACTGAAATATTAGGTGCATTTTCGGATTAATACAAGTGGATAGATGTCCCATGTAATGCGTTAAGCACATAACTATTGCCAAAGCTCACAGACAATAACAATGTGTATGTTGCTGCCTACTTCCTGACATCAAGTCAAAGTCTGAGGAATAATGTTATCAATTAAAGTTCAGTTAGGTGGCATGTCTAACATTTTGTTATTATTCTATGTGGAAGAGCTTCTTGGTCATCTGTGTTCAAGTTGTTGATTGTCACCGGTTTTAAATGGTTATTAGGACCTATAAAAATCACAAAAAGTTTTGTTTAAATAGGGTCTAGCTTTTGTGATATTATCGAACAGAAAATTATATTTTATTGAATTGAAATTGAATTGTATTCCATAAATATATATATTGGTGCTTAAGGAAGACATATTATATACCTAAACGCAGTTTTGCACTGTGCCATTTGATTTTTGAAGTGAAAACTTCTTTAGAATCGTTGTGATTTCAAACCGGATGCAACGGAAAAAACGACAGGTAAGAGACACAAATACAAAAATGTGTAGGATGAAGCCAGCAAAGAATGAGACAGAAATATACATACTATTTAATACAGCGCCATCTGTGAGATTTTTTAATACAAACGTGTGTATGAAAGCTCTTGTAGTGAATTTTAATTTAGGATTATACGTGAAATTAAAATATCAGTTCACAGAGGGCGCTACCTTACAATTATTTACTAATGACAAAATTTTACATATACTTAAGACGTTTAGGATAATTGTATTTTAATTTTGGAAAGTTTCACTTCTACCACGTGTGATTGCACACATGTATTTTTTTTTTAGTACAGATCATAACTTAAATTGATTGAATTAAAAACTTACACAACACTGATACGATTCAAATGATACTCAACCTTTTTTTTTTTGCAGGATTTGGTTTTACTCTAAAAGGACCCAACGATTTTAAGCTATCTGACTTTTACGCTGGACCACCAGAAACATTCCACCCCTATTATGGTACGAAAAACGACGGTAACATATTCGATCCATCAAATCTAATGTCACTAAAGGAGCACGTTTTGCAACAAACTGAAGACAAAGGCGTACATTTTTTAATGGCCGATGGGGTAAGTGAATTATCACAATGATCGATTTGTTGGAATAAAAGAACGAAATTTCAATATTTTTGACGTCAATTAACTAACATTGTGAAATGGAAGAAAGGAGACTGAAACGATTACATACATTTTTGGGCCCGGACGTAACGTGATGAAACTAATATGAATTAATAGATTCAGATTTATCAGTACCTTGCTGAAAATTATAAAAGTTTTCTCAATCTGAGAGCCGAGTTAATAAAGATTTAGTAAAAGTTAGGTTATGTTACAATCTCTTTAAAAGAGCTGAATAATAACTTATTTAAGCATAAGTAAATGTTTATTATATCCATTGGATAATCTTTTAAATGTCATATTATGAATGAATATCAATGATATATATCAGGTATGGAATATGGAATTGCTATCCCACAATTCACACAGCGATCCATAATTTCAACAGTATCCAATGCAACAATTTCAAGTCAAACGTGTGAGCGATCTTCGGTGTCCAGTGTAGAAGCGATTGTCGTACAAGGCTGGCAGAGTTGGAATCCGTAATAATAAAGCAGTGATCGTTGAAAATATAAAAACAGCCCGATAGATACACACCCAAAATGCGTCGAAGATACAAAACGAGTAGAGCAGAAAAAACCAACAAGCGCCAAAAAATAATTGTATAATCTATGAACAAACGTCATGTCAGCTTACTGTCAAAGCTGTCATCAAAAATACAATCGATTTTAATCGATTTGAAATCGATAATCATATTACTTTGCTAAGTAATAATAGACTTTTTCTTCATTTATGTATATAATCGCAATTAAATCCGGCGCATACCGCACTTGTATACAACAAGTATAAATCGCTCATTTAAATACTTTTGCATTAATTACCTAGTGCAATGTTTTTCTTTTTATAATCCTGTAATCGATTAATTAAATCGATCACACCGTTATACCGACAAAAACTAACTTTCTCATTTTTCTCCGGTCCCAGAAAGAGGATTGAGGTGATTTTTATATTCTTTTATAAAAAAATATGACAAATTTTTTAGACTACATTCCAAGTTATTACATTTTTGGCCCACGACTTTCCGTCTCCTTTGCCTGTATTGTCACCAGTAATCACTGCAAAAATAATATACCCACTCGAAAACCGCAGGAAACCCTGTTACATAAGACGCCTTTAAATGTTATGTCTGTAGCGTGTGACGTGTTTAATTGAGTCGTCTATTATCAAAGGTGGCAATCTGTGCATTTGGAAAAAAAAATGTTATTGATATGTCAATACAGATTGATTTGAATATAATCGTCTCCTTCAAAGAATACGGTTCAAAACCTGCATTAAATAAAGGTTAATACTTAACCTGTTATTTATCTAAGATGTCGTTCAGAAGAGTTTTGTGACTGCCAATGGAATACAAAGTCAATAATTCGTTTTTCTGATTTACCAATAATTGTCCAAAAGTCACATTGCCGGCTTTGATAATAGTCGACTCAATTATCGAATTCACACTTATTTTTGAATTAACTTCGTATTATGAAGTTAGTCTGTATGGATATCAAACAAACATTAAATGAGACTACAAATTTTAATGTGTTTTAGATTTAAAATTTTTTTTATTTCTTTTAAACATTGTTTTTAGGGATTTTCAGTAGAGGGACAGGAAAACATTCAAGAAATACTTTCGAAGCAGTTATATTTGTGTCAATGCCTCGCGGCACTGATGCTCGTGAGAACCGGCGGCCATTTTGTGGTGAAACTATTTGATGTCTTCACACGGTTTAGCATTGGCTTGATCTACATTATGTACAGATGTTTTGATAAAGGTAACCTTTATTTGACCAAAAAAAATGGCTACATAACAGGCGTCATTGGCGTCCTAGGATTGCAAATTATGCTTTTAAATTTATGTTGCTGGAAGTATACAAATTATAATATCTAGTAAATTAACAAACATGACTGCAATATATTTTTGTGTGCAACGTTATTTTTACATGAATACCCAAAAGTAGATGATTTTTAATGTGCATCCGCACACACCGGAACAGCTTAACGTATTTAGAAGAAAAATCGATACGAAAATAATTCAATATAAAGAGAACTCATAGAGTGTCACTAAGGTTGAAATGATTCACGTATTGTTCCCTTATTTTTACAGCTTAAAAATTTCATTACTACTCAACGAAATACCAGTATATAATCAGTTATTAATTCTAATTCAATCCAACGAAAAGACCTCCAAAACACGCTCTTGACGTCACCTAACGGAATATTCCGCCGCAACATTCTACGCCAATACGAAACAATAATTAATGTTGGTTGCTTCACGAGTTTATGACTCCACAAAATACTGAACCATGCTGTTTTTGGGCTAGAGACCAAATAAATAACATCTACATAGATGCTAAGAGATTAAAATCTAACCTACGACATTTTTAGTAACTTGAGCAACCCATTTATAGCAGTAGCCGTTGCTATGATGCTACTTTATTGAAAAGTACCAAGTTAAAGAAAACCGGGCTCGGGTTTCGTATTTACTAAAAATAACGTTGTATTGCCACTTCAATGAGACGGTCCCTGAGCTTTGGGTCGGGAATTTGGTGACGTCACATGTGTGTAACCGCACATGTAGGTACATATGCGGGTACGAGAGAATCGCACGATATTAACTATTAACGTAGATAGCTATTTTTCTTGGAGAGGGCAGTCAGCTGATCGGTCACAATAGATCATTAAAATTTTAGTGTGATGAATGGGTTTTGAAAAGAATTAAATATAAATAATTTAACAAGTGATGTCATGTAGCTACATTTTAACCATCGTACCAAAACCACATCGCACAACTCTCGGGAACCGTGTTAGCCAAGCGACTATCTTATTATATTGCGTGTATGCATGATTTTTTTTTAAGTTAAAGAAATTATGAATTTATTGAATTAAAGAAAACAAAAACAGTTTATTAGTAATACAACTTTAAACATGTGTGATAAATAAATTAAATATGAATTCGCTGATATTATTGGCGGTTTCCATTGCATATTTTGGCGTACATTAATAAATGAATATGTTTATGTTTTAGTTTGTATTCATAAACCAGTGACTTCCAGACCTGCAAACTCTGAGAGGTACCTGATTTGTCTGTGGAAGAGGTCATGGACCGAGTCAGCAGAACATCACCTTTACACTGTGAACTCGATCCTATGGAACAGTACTAACAGTGATATTGATATTTTAGAACTAGTTCCTATTGACGTCATACAGGAAGATACTGAATTTTTCGAATACGTTTACAAGAGTAACTGCATGTTAGTATAATAATTAGATGTCGTAATATTCCAATATTGAATTTATTTGTCTGAACTTTGTTCAATTAACCCGATCGAACTTATTTTTAGTCTCGGCGAAAGGCAAATACAAAATTTACTTAAGATAGCTGCATTTAGCAAACACAAAATTTTGAAAGAAATTTATCAAGCTGAAATGAAAGAACAGTGCCTGCAACTCTGGAATGTAAGTGCTTCAAATTCTCGACCGTACAAATGATGAGTTTACAGTTTCCCTAAGTTATTTCGGTTTTAACGAGCGATGATAAGTATAGAGAATCCGTTTCGGTTTCAGTTGCCAGATCAAGTCAGAACTCAACCAAAACGCCTCAATCCCGATGAAACATTAAAAAACATTTTGTCCACATTAAAAACACCCAATCCTCACAGTCTGTTCAATTTCAAAACGAATATATTAAACAAGAAACCTGAATACATAGAGGTGGAAGGTGATTTGACAAATTTCAAGAATGTATACGACTGGCACTTCATGTTCCTGAGCAGCGGTAAAAATTGTCCCGATTTAAAAATATTCATAGGTAAATTAATTTTGTACAATTTCTTTACAAATTTAAAGTAGGGTTCCGAACTTATTAGATTGTATTTCATGTACAGGTTGCGGTGGGAAACAAGTTTTTCAACTAGAATCAAGCGGATGGAGAAGCGTTTTAGATTTGCAAATAACACTACCAGCTAAAACATTGGTTTACGGAGAAGTATGTTTTAAATGAGTTGCCATTACCTATTCATCTATCTATACTAAATTCTAAAAGAAATCTTTGTACTCAGGTACATCGGACTCCGATTCATAAATTTTTAATGTTTACCACGATTTTTTATTAGTTTGGTTTTGTATTTGTCTGCATCACGATTATGTAACATATTAACAACCCACAACCAAATATTTCGGTACCACTCTCTCCCGTGTTTGTTAACTGATTTTTTGGTTTTTTTAGTAAAAAAAAATCATTGTTTTTTTGATGAAATTTCAATAACAAATTAAAAGCGATATTTTAATACATATAACTTAAATCTGAATCTTTAATATCTTCGATTCTAAGGTGGAAATTTGATCACTGAGTGAAGACTAATTATATAAAAAATACATTTAAGAATACCGTAATCAATCAGTAAATATTTAATTATGTAAACTTTTTTTTAAACAGTTTTTTTTATATAAAAGAAATAAACCCTATTCTGTTTTATTTTGTTTTCAACAATTTTGCAAAAGTATTTCATGAAGTTCGATATGCCTCCTTATCTTAAAAGGTCTGCCTCACAATCGTTGCCTTCACATCAAATTCCATGTTGGAGAAAATAGTAATATCGTCTTTTCTTACTATCACTAACCTGGGGGTTTATTATTATTACAGCCATAAAAACGTTAACTTTCGCTGTTATAGATCGTTAAAGAATATCGTGGCCAAGGCAACAATCAGATGTACAGCAAATCTTTACATATTGTGGACGCACTTATGTTGGGAGGAGTTGATATCTCTGGATACCCCTTGAATGAAAGGTTAGTATTTGATTATACACACACATGCACATTCAAGCGAATTTAATCGCGTTCTTATATATATAAATATATGCACAATAATTAAGCAAATATCTATAGTAGAATTATTTTGTCTGTGCAGTTTGGGTCATAAAAAATCGGAGCGGTGAAGCGAGTATTTCGCTCTCTCTTTCACTCACGAGTCTTATGGACGGGCATAGTAATGCGCATTATTGTTGTCGATAAGCGCTATCGATAGTGTATTTAGTTTTGTCATTTTGTGGGTTAGTGATAAAAATGAAAGAAAAAATCACTAATCGAACCGTTACACCACATATCGTCGCAGCAAGTTAACGAGAATGGCAGAAATTAACACTTTGTAACTTTTCGTGATCCATTCTCATTTCAGTGAAAATTTTTAACACATTATTGATAATAACACTTGCTTGTGCAAGCAGATTCAGAGATTCAGAGAGCGAATGTACAAAATCACATTTCGCTTCGACGTACTATAATTCGCAGGTAGGTACAACAAATGACTCATAACATAACAATGTCTCATCACCCTTCGTCTACCACCCCGCCGCCGTGTACCTGCCTTCGATGACTCATTTGTTTTTATCGTCAATGGCGTTGCGCCCACGCAACATGCTCACCGCCCTAGCCGGGCTATGTTTTATGACCCAAACTGCACGGACAAAATAATTCTATAGTTGATTCATGTAGTATAGAATTTTCGCTTTTTTTATTTATTTTAGCACATTTTTCTTGTAATTGTAATAATTGTTCGTTTCCAAGGTAACCAAACACCCAATTTTGGATTTTTACAAAAACTTCATTTTTTACAACAACTATTAAAACCGGAGTAAATACTATTCACGAAATTTTAATTTACAAAAACGATAAGTCATTACTATTTTATACCTAGTTTATTTATTTTTCTACTTTCTTTAGACTTCCAATAGGCGTGTTAAGGAACGCAAGGGTTTTAGAAGTTTCTTATAATATTTGAACAGGTACACACCTAATTATGTGATTTTTCAGGATAAACCAATGCAACATATTTTGCACTGCCCTAAGTAAGCCCTTTGATGCTCACGTACTTCAAGTCAGATGTAAGAAGATGTTCGGCATGGAACACTTTGCTTCGGTAGTCAACAATCTCGAATATAGAGCTATGAAGCGAGTGAAGAGAGCCGTTACAATTGATGCGCCGGATCCATTGCGCAGAAACGAAATGTTTTACGTGGTTGGATCTGTGCTTTTCTTGAAAGAGATAAAAGGTGATTGTTCAAAATTCATATAGCCTATGGCAGACATCGACATACATACTTTATTCATGATGATAATTTTTTTTTTTAAATAACTTAAAAAGAAATTATCTTCGGTTTTATGAATAATTTTGGTTTACTCTTTCAGAGCCCTGGTCATCGCAGCTATCGAAAAAAAGTGGTTTAAAATACTATTTTAGTATAGGTAAAGATAGGAAACCTCGTAGTGAATATTACATTCTGGAAGAAGCACGATTAGACATGATAGAGACATTCAGCAGTCGCCTCATGTGGTCCTGGGACGGAGCCGCTAGTGCGATACTCGATGCTCAACAACATTCCGGCCTCACGAGAGCCCAATTGGAGGAGTACATTGGTCATAATATCGATAGATAATGTACATGGCCGTTTTAAAATAAAAACCTTCTTTATGAACTTTTCTGGCTTTTCATGAAATTGAAAAATTGATAATTTTTCATTGCCTCTTAAAATACGCAACCGCACTGTCAACGAAAAGTAAATTCAAAAATAAAATGACACTATAAAAAAAAAACTCTATAGTAAGTATAGGTTCTCATTTCTTGTCAGTTGCCTACGTTTGTCGCTAGGAGCGCTGCATACACATTTTAACTGCATACACATTTCAGTTAACTTTTACGCTATCGAGAACTAAAAACTCGCATTAAACACATTTATCAGGTAAATCATTTTCTGATCTTGTTTCTTTTTAAATAATCTACTATTTAGTAAAGTCAGACCCTTTCATACAAATAAATAAATAATATCCGTAGTTATTTATATATATATATTATTTTTCTTTATTTTATGATATGATATTTAATATGGTTTCAATGATATTACAAATTACATTTACATTATAAGGTGAATAAATAAAATGATTATAAATACTTCCAGAAAAGGCGGTAATGCATGCTAGAGAATTACATACAGCAACTGATTGTTTAAGGTTTAAGAAGAAATATTCCAATTTATTTCCAATTATTTTTAATAAACTGTACAATCTGATGCAATCCTTCTTTACCTAAAGTACCATTGATGAACTCTGTTTCAAGCAGAATTTCATTATCTTTTTTGAACATTTTTAAAACTGCACGTACTTGTATTCCTAATAATCCTTCTTGCTCTGATTCTGTGCTTCTAACTGCATTAGAGTCTTCATTGTTTTTTTCAATTACCTTATTTACACCTAATTCTGCATTACTTTGTACATGTTGTGAACTAGTATTTTCAGTTATCTCAAAACTACCATTTTTCATATCATTTAATTCTAAATTATTACTTTTCATCTTCTTTACGTCCGTTTCTTCTTGCATCCTTTTTTCTTCACGTCTTTTCCTTCGTTGGTTAGACCACGTGTTTACTTTTGCTACCATATCTATTTTTATAGTGTTCCCTCTTTTTTCAACAACTTCATAAGCGATTCCTAATCTATCTAAAATGGTTTTGACTTTGTTTGAAGCGGATGCTAAGTCATATGTACAATTCGGAAGTTCCGGTAAAAGAAAAACTAGTGGTTGAATCTTTTTTCTTGGTTTATCTCTTGGGGGAACTGAAACAAACGTTTCCATATATAAATAATAGCATTGTATTGATTTTTTGAAAAAATTTGGAGTGTTCTTGTGGGTAGACGAGCATACAATCGGCCTGATGGCAAGTGATCACCGTAATTCATGAACATCAATAATGCCACAGGCACAGCCAAGCCGCTACCTATATTTGTATGTTTGTTTTTGTATAAATGGATTATTCCTTTTATAATTTCAAAGAAAAGAAACCGGTGGGGGTGTCAAACCAAACACGAAACAATACGTACGTAGTTGCAGTAGATCATAATCGTGAAATGTCCAAGCTAATCCCCATCTGGTTACTCGTCCTTGACAAAACTCCGTATGTGTATAATTAATATTATCTGACTTCAAATCATCGATAAGTTGAGCCAAATTAAACTTGTGACCAATCATTGATGTGAAGATTCTGTCAAAAAAGTTCCTACATGAAAACCAGTACATACCTACTTATTAAAAAAATCTTATGAATGGTGAATTCTTATTATTTCGGAACAGCTACAGTAAAAATATATTGGCACTTCCTTATCGGAACTATAGAGACAGTTAAAATGTTAATTTACACACACAAAATTAGTAAGCAAAGTATCATAGATTCTATGTTATCATAGAAAGTAATTGCATTAAAACATAAGGTTTTGATAGCTCACAGATGCTACCTGCATTAATGATAGTTTTTTACATGCTGTGCCAGAATCACTAGAAACAAAAATTTTAAATAAGGATTACAAAAAAAAAAACCATACTTACAAAATGTTATAGCAATATTTTTTGCTCTCAGCAATAAGTTTCCTACAAAATTCTAATTCACCACCTTCAGTTATTAATTCTTGAGGTGATCCAGTGAAACCATTTTTAGGAGGAGGTCTACAAGTAATATAAGTAAAATTATTTTCTCAATACAGCAAGAATAATATGTACTGCATTATTTTTATTTTTTAGCTAACTGTTAATGCTCAAAAGGTGTAGACATATTAAGGTTTAAAGTATGAAATTGCCGATTTTCACTGAAAAATTGAAATTCTTTCATTTTTAATTAAAAAAAATTTTCATTTAACATATTTATTTAATCAAAATATCTACCATTATTATCAATACATTGCTGCCATCTAGTAGGAAGGACATTTATGCCTTTGCGATATATGCCTTTGCGATAGAACACTGGTGATCTAGATTCTACAAACTGTGAAACCATTTTGTACTGCCTCCTGGAAAACTTCTCACATAGAACATTGTCCAAGTCACGAAAAAAATGGTAGTCCGTTGGAGCAAGGTCTGGCGAATACGGAGGGTGACGAATGCTTTCCAATTGCAGTTCCTGTAGTGTTAAAACGATTTTTCGTGCTGTATGAGATCTCGTGTTGTCATGGAGCAATAATGGTGAAGATCGATTCATGATTCGGGGCTGTTTTACTGCAAGTTTTACTATAATTGTTCAGAGTTTGGCACAATAGACATCTGCCATTATTGCTCGACCAGATCGGAGAAAGCTATAGTGAATAACACCATGCTGAGAAAACCAAATAGTTACCATTATCTTTTTATTGGTAAGCTTTGATTTAGTACACTGTTGTGACATTTGACCTGAAGTCAAGTATTGAATTTTTTGCTAAGGGTTATCCTAAAGAATCAACTTTTCATCACATGTCACAATTCGATCCAATATTCCTTCATTCCTGTATTGATTCAACAAGGCAACATAAGTTTCCACACACATTTCTTTCTGCAGATCAGTCAAATCACGAGGCACCCATTTTTCATCTTTTTTTATTTTATTGATTTGACGTAAATGAGTCAATATTGTTGGTAAGGTAACGTTAAACTATGCCGCTAATTCCTAAGTAGTTTGGCTCGGATCGGCTTCCACCATCTTTTTCAATTCATTGTTATGTGAATGAAACACATGTGAATGTGTGGGTGCGGTCTTCCACATGTTTCGTTCTTCAAATTTAAATTTCCATCACAAAAGCGTTTAAACCAAAATCTCATGGTGCGTTCATTAGCAGTGCCCTTTCCAGTCGCAAAATAGAGATTGCGAGCTGTTTCTGCAGCGTTAGTTCCACTCATATTAAAAAATCACTCGAATTTTCGAAGTATCCTTCTGTCTTGTCTAAGCTGAATAAAAAAAACAACTGAAAGTCGATAATCGAATGTTGCAAATTTTTTAAAAGAAGAACCTCATAGTTACCATTTGAAAAAACATTCACTCAAAAATCTCATCATCAAATCACAAAGGTTCTATGTGATTTGATGTTAATTCTATGTTAATTCGAAGTACCTATTACAATAAAACAACAATTTCATACTTTAACCCCTATTATTTTTTAATAATGATAAGTATAAATTCTAACTAGCATGTTCCTCTAGCTAGCAATTCTCATTAACTTAATGTTTAATTTACATAAATTTCCCATCGTTGATAAGCTACATATTATTATGTAATATAATGGTAATTTCTAAACTCATACCTTGCTGGGCTCCTAGACTCCCATAATTCCATCATTGTACTATAAAATGGTGGGTTGCACATACAAAAATCATAGTATATAGTTTCATTTTCAGTGAATAAATAATCAATTATAGAACTTGTGGTGTTTACTTTTACTGAAAAAAAAAACATATTGTATATTAGAAGATGTTGTTCTTCAAATTGTTCATGGTAATTGACAAATTCACATCAGAAATAAGTTAACAAAATCAACTAAGGTCAGCATAACCAATAACCATCAAGTGTATTGCATGCTCTATAATGACTTGATGATGAAAAAATCTTACTCATTATTTAAGTCGTTATACTGTTGTGTTTGTTAATTAATTGTATGCTTTAAACATATTTCAAAGAGCTTATTTACATTTTATTAAGTCCTGGAGATTATTTTTTTGTATATTTTCTTGTGCTACTTTCAAACTGTTTGCATCAGTTTCTGTACCATACATAAGCCATTGGTTTTTTACAGCTGCCAGCAGTGGATAAATGGCACAAGCTCCTGTACCTGAAAATCGGATACAGTGGGTTTTAATAGTAAATTTATTAATAACTTCTTTTTAGTTCTTACTAGTGAACTTTCAGAGACCTCAGAATGAGGTTTTGACTAAGCATGACATATAAAACTCATCATGCAATATTAAAAACAGTGTTAAAATAATAAAAAATCATGAGTTTCACCTAATAAATTTGTTTAAATTTTTCAGTACTATTGAAGACGAATCTAATGAAATTATGATGTTTAAAAATAAATTGCCAGAATACACTTAAATTTACTTATATACCTATATCTAAACCCTTTACATCTGTGAATATTTCAACAGCAGCCAATATATCTTCTATCCACAAAATATAATTAAGTCTTAAAGGAAGTGTGGGTACAAGTCTATCTGATGGGATTTCCACATCTAGGTTAAAATCTTTTTTCAACAAACATTTAGTTAATACGCGCAGTGATTGAGGGTCTTTGAAGTCAATAGTAACCTTCCCCGTAACATCCTGAAACAAGATGATCGTTTTATTTCATGGAACATATTATTCCAAAATAAAGACATGTCAATTATTGACTACTTTATCAAATCATAAGTTCATTATTAATGTTTATAAAAAAACAAAGTATACCTCGTTTTAATCAGAGTCAAAAATAATTTATTTTTGACTCTGATTAGTAATTGACTCTGAGTAGTAGTTAAAGTAACGGAAAACATATACTTACAGTTTTTGTAATCTTTGAAAATTCTGAGAAATCTTTGGCCAATTGAATGAAGTCCGGTGGAGTTTTATATATATTTCGAGGGTGCATAAATCTATTCATTGCCATTGTAAATTTAAATTCGGAATTGTATCACTCCGATGGTAAGGTACCTTAGCACAAACGTTTTTAAAAAAAACCGTGTATTATTATTATTTTATTAGAGGGTACTGGATTTTAGAGAATTGTCTGATACGAAATGTTTTAAAAATAATTGGAACAATTTAATGATCTAGGTACTTGAAATACGCTGAATAAATTTTTTTAAATTTTTTTTTTTTGAAAGGGATTTTACGACCTGGTAACTGACACCTTTAAGTCAAATCTTATTTTAATTTATATTCATATTTTAAGAAAAATGATATTATGAAGTGAAATGAAATGAAGATGATTAATTTGAGACATTAATCAACTGGGATGAAATGAAATGAGATGACATGTGAGGAAATATAATCTCAGGAAAATGGTGGTCATTTACTAAGATTTTTTCAGTGGACTTTTTGGAGGATCCCGAGAAGTGACGTCCAGCGGCTTTGTTTCATTTTCCCACATTTGTGCACTTTCACAGATATTAAAAAGTTAATAAACCACCGTTATTACACATTTAAACCCGAAGAAACACTAAATAGACAAAATAAAACAAATCACACAACTTCACTCCTCGCGTTCCCGCCAAAAGTTAAAGTATTTTTTTTAAGGGATTTTACGATCTGGTAACTGAGACCTTTAAGTCATGTCTTATTTTAAGTTATATTCATATTTTTATGAAAAATGATATTATAGAGTGAAATGAAATGAAGATGATTAATTTGAGACGTTAATCAACTAGGATGAAATTGAATGAAATGAGAGGAGATGATATGGAATGAAATATAATCTCAGTAAAATGGTGGTCATTTACTGAGATTTTTTCAGTGGACTTTTTGGAGGATCCCCAGAAATTACGTCCAGCGGCTTTGTTTCATTTTCCCACATTTGTGCACTTTCACAGATATTAAACAGTTAATAAACCACCGTTATTACATATTTAAGCCCGAAGAAACACTAAATAGACAAAATAAAACAAATCTATCTATCTCTTAGGTTTATGGCGTTTCTTTTTAGATTTCGCCAATGTCAAGTGTATTTAATACTCTGCTTTCTATAGCGGGCTTCGTGAACGAGCAAGGTCACAGGTATTCACTAAGAATTAAGTGAGTAGCTAAGAATGTTTGATGACAGGATCTCTGTTGATTTACCTAAAACAATATACATACAACATATATATACAGGGGTTAGTTCGATAACAGACAGACAAACTACAGCTTAATATTATTATGGTTAATTAAAAACAAATCACACAACTTCACTCCTCGCGTTCCCGCCAAAAAGTCCTTAAATTAATTATTTTCCCCCAAGTCCATACCACTACTAGTAGAGTGAGATCCCAGGGCCCCTAGACGTCACGTATTTTCCGGCGAACAAAATGTGGCCGATTGCGTCGTTGTGTTAGTATGTACTAAGAACGCATGCCTGCCTGCTACCTTGCTTAGACGGCCATTTTTCAGGAATTAAGTACTCAAGGTACATAAAATCATTACCTACTTCACGTAAATTCTGAAAGCTGATTTTTACGTATATTTTAGTCAACATCCTTAAAAATAAGTTGCCAATACTCCCAGACACTTTCCGTCGACCGAATTGCTTTGCAGACGCTTTAAATCTCCCAAAATAGTGACCTAACTTCACGTAAATTCTGAAAGCTGATTTTTATATATGTCCACCAGACAACTATTTTAAAACCTCTTACAAAAAGACAGACCGATCCAAGGGGCCAATCATCCCCTAAATTAAATTTAATACCTCTGTGGGTAAGAGCGCGAGGGCATTATCCACGCGCATGAGTTTTTTTATTTTTATTCCTACCTATGCTGATAGCCTTGAGAGGCTATTTCAGCTTCACCGTAACGTTTGTAGATGAGCTCACGGGGCTCAAACCGGAGAATTGCTAACACTACCCCTAGCAAGAGCAGTGCTTCGTAGAATCTACCACTGGATCGGAAACGTGACCCACTGAGAAGATCCGGCGAGAAACTCGGTGGGCTCGCGCATGAGACTGAGTGAGACATGTATTAGGATATATTCACTTCTCTGTCTCTCTATCTCTCTCTTACATTTGACTCATATCAATTAATTATTAATATTAAAAGAAAATCAGTTAAAAATAAAAAAGTCAGGTAAAATATTAATCAAATTATATATGGAAATTACCTATGCTGAAGCTTAGTTGAGCATTATGCCGCATAGTGCGCTCTTGTGCTGTGATTGGAAAACAGGGGATAAATTCAAATAAGACTTGACCTAAAGGTCTTAGTTACCAGGTCGTAAAATCCCTTAAAAAAGTTAAGTGCTTAATCTATGGTGCTGAGGGTTTTGCTTTGTTTACCTATCTATACCGTACCTATTTTCTACTTAGTTTAAACCAAAATCCGATATTAAAGTGTTTAAGTATAGTTATTGTATTGTGTTGGATGTATTGAAGTAAAACAACAATGGAAAGCGATTCTTTAAAATCGGACGTAGTAAATACAGTGAATTCAGAAGTGCAGCCTATTAATATTGAAAAAGACCCGAAACCTGTGACCACTGACTCAAGCTTGACTCAAGTGCCTATAGTATCTAATGTTCATGTGCTTGCTGAAACGCCCGTTGCGATTGACACGGCGAGTGCTTTAAAAGAAGTTCCAAAAACATCACCTAAAAAGCCCAAAAAAAGAAAACCCAAAGCAGCTCGCGATACAACTGCACCCCGTCAACCTCTCACAGGTTTAGCTCTTATTTTAGATGTCTTATTTTTACTTAATTCCTTATTAAAATCTTTTATTTACAATTTTAAGACAAACGAATATTCATATTTAAGGTTATGTAAGATTTTTAAATGAGAGAAGAGATCAATTGCGAGCACAACAGCCAGATTTGGGTTTTGCAGAATTGACCAGACAGTTAGCTAGCGAGTGGAGTAGACTTCCAGCTGAAGAAAAACAACAATACTTAGATGCTGCAGATCAGGATAAAGAAAGGTTAATCATTAATCAAGTACCTAATTTAAATTTCATGAGATGTAAATAATATATATTTGAAATTATTTTAAATACGAATAGTGTATTTTAAATTAACAGATATGTTAAAGAATGTGCGGAATACAAAAGAACAAATGCTTATAAAGAGTTCACAAAACAACAGTCTGATCTGCAAGATGGTAGCGTATCAAAGAAGTTACGGCAGGTTCCTCAAGTAGACACTTCAGTTTCTGGTAAATTCAATATTCTTTTAAAATTTTCTTTTTTCTTTTCTTTTTAAGAAGTCGTCGTGGCCTAAAGGATAAGACGTCCGGTGCATTCGTATCGAGTGATGCACTGGTGTTCGAATCCCGCAGGCGGGTACCAATTTTTCTAATGAAATACGTACTTAACAAATGTTCACGATTGACTTCCACGGTGAAGGAATAACATCGTGCAATAAAAATCAAACCTGCAAAATTATAATTTGCGTAATTACTGGTGGTAGGACCTCTTGTGAGTCCGCACGGGTAGGTACCACTGCCCCGCCTATTTCTGCCGTAAAGCAGTAATGCGTTTCGGTTTGAAGGGTGGGGCAGCCGTTGTGACTATACTGAGACCTTAGAACTATATCTCAAGGTGTGTGGCGCATGTACGTTGTAGATGTCTATGGGCTCCAGTAACCACTTAACACCAGGTGGGCTGTGAGCTCGTCCACATATATAAGCAATAAAAAAAAAAAAAACAATAGAGAACCATATAATCCATAAAAAATATTAGGCGCAACAATTTCTCAAAAACAAGACCAAGCATACGTCTGGTATTACGATCTTGCATGAAGAATCTAGCACATTAGTTTGATGGTTAGGACAGCTGTTATACAATACAATTGTAGTAGCATTTAGACATTCATGTTTACGACTCTAGACGACCATATAAACCTACATGAGCCGTGAGCTCATTTGCCCTTTTTATAAAGAATATAGTGGCATTTGTACCTTACATGAGATTAATTCATAATAACATTAATATTAAATTCAGTTTAAGGGGAGCTCTTTAAGCATTCATATAGATAGGCATTACATGCTTGCAAAACTAGATGTTGTAATACAATGTTAAAAAATGTTGAATATTGAAGTACACTAAAATTTCACTATTACGTAATATATATTATTATATATAAATTATATATAAATAAAATTAATCCAGCAATTAATTTAATCCAGCAACTTATTTGATAAAAAAGTGCTTTGACAAAAAACTAACAATACTTACACTTACTCTTATAGGGGGTACCCAACAACCAGGAGAAAGTACAATGTATACAGCTTCTACAACAAACATGTCTTCACGTCAGACTACCCCACCAAGACCAAGACCATGTATTAATCCTACATCTGTAAGTTCTGCAGTTTATATTGTCAGCATAAAAAGCATAAAGAATTGTTGAATACCTACTTAAATTCAAATTGAAAGATAAACAAAGTTTTGTAAAGTAGTAAATTTATTGTTACAGGGTGAAATGGAAATACCAATCTTCACAGACCAATTTCTGCAACATAACAAACTGAGAGAATCTGAGTTAAGACAATTAAGAAAGGCAAATTCAGATTACGAACAGCAGGTAAATGGAGCATGAATAGTCCAGCAGCTTTTTATGAGTATTTAATAGCATATTATGATGACTGACTGGCACTCACTGGTACCACCATCTTACCTATTTGGTAGGAGCTTAGTGGTCATGGACTCTTGTTTGAAAGATAGAACTTCAGCCATATTTACAATCGTCAAGATGGGTAACAACACCCATCTTGACGATTGTAAATATGGCTGAAGTCTTCACTTCTATGTCTCTCGGCTTCCTATTTGTTGACAGATGGCCTGTGCTACCAAAAAATATGTACACCACAATATTTATTGTTATTTATACTTCAATCTTACCAAGCACTAAAACGGTGCTTATATAGATAATGATTAAAAATTTTATAGACATATTTTGTACTTACATCAGAATGCAATCTTACATCGTCACGCAGAAGAGGTAAGCGGCGCTACATCGAAACTCAGAGCTGAAACAGCTGCAGCAGCTGAAAGGACTGCTGCTTTGCTTGCTCATAAACGTAGTCTGGTCGCAGCCTTAGTGCAAGGTCTTCAGACATTAGCTTTACCAGGTAGTCAATGTGTAATTATTCAACACTAATTTTATTGAGTAAATTGTCATTTTATGTTTTATTTATCAAAACCATGAGTTTCAAATTGACATTGTGACCATGTATTGTCATTGAAACTAATGCTTTGACTGAAACACTAGCTTTAAGCAGTGTATAAGGGTTCCATAACCTCTAAACACACCAGGAGTGCTTTTAGATGGTCTACTACATAAAGTATAGAAGTTTAGTAACAAAATCAAGAATTCGCTATTCACTAATACTGCTATGCATATTTATCATTCCCTTAAGGTTAAATTATTATTTTTTAATTGCTTAGATGGGTGGACGAGCTCACAGCCCACCTGGTATTAAGTGGTTACTGGAGCCCATAGACATCTATAACTTAAATGCGCCACCCATCTTGAGATATAAGTTCTAAGGTCTCAGTATAGTTACAATGGCTGCCCCACCCTTCATACCGAAACGCATTACTGCTTCACAGCGGAAATAGGCAGGGCGGTGGTGCCTACCTGTGCGGACTCACAAGAGGTCCTACCACCAGTATTTACGCAAATTATAATTATATATTATTCCTTCACCGTGGAAGTCAATCGTGAACATTTGTTGAGTATGTATTTCATTAGAAAAAATTAATTTCATTACAATTAGAATGTTGTGATATTTCAGTTTTTACATCATATGCATAATGAGCAATATAGACAGTTTGTTTGTTTTCAGGTGGACCAACTGGGGCTACTGAAGATAATATTGATGAATACATGGAAAAATTACAGAATCTCACTAACATAATAGATAATAAAAATACAGCAATAATTAAACAGGCTCGAGAGATTTTAAATAAAATAGAACTGCCAAATACCTAGACAGTTGTATTTTAGAAAAATAAAAAATGTTACAGATATTTAACAAATTTTATTTTATTTTGTATTAAAACACTATGATGACAAATTGTCTTATTTTACCAATATCTAACTAGCTGGCTAGTTGTGGTGTGGTCTGTGATATCATTTATACATGTGTAATATATTTATACAACACATATATGTATATTGTGGGCTTAAATATCTATCAAGAATATAAATTTATTTATTATTCCTAATCGGAAGAGTCATCATCATTAACTTTCTTATTAGCATCATTGCATTCTTTCTTTACTTCTCCAAAGTTGGGATCGAATTCATGTAGATTTTTTCTCCAAAGCTTTATTAACATATCCCATGACCGCCTACTATATTTCAAGTATTTATCTGGAGTCTTTGGTAGTTCTTTAGTCCTTTTGTTTCTGAAATAATTGTAAGTATTTGTTATGCGACTTTTTCACCTTATGACATGATAAATCCATTTTTTTTTTATTATATTATTTTTGATTACTTACAGTGGAATTTGTTGAACATAATTTTGATACCCAACTGTGTTTTTTCCATAATCAATTTGCTTTTGGCGCCTCTGTAGTACTTCAGGATCAGTCTCGTATTCGACCAATTTAACTACAAGATTTCTGAAATCATCAGTAATAATATATTTTTCTTGGAGTTTTTGTGAATTCGCTACTACTGTATCATAAAGGCGCAACATTAATCATGTACTTGTTAGACTTACCCGTATCAAATATAAAAAATGTGAAATCTGTAATGGGTCTTGAATTTATTATATGGTTCTTAAATGGGTCTTAATGGGTTTACTTTCAGACTACGCTATAATATAATAGCATAATACATACTATCTTACTGTTGGTAGGTCCTCTTTACTGGTGGTAGGACCTCTTGTGAGTCTGCACGGGTGGGTACCACCACCCTGCCTGTTTCTGCTGTGAAGCAGTAATGCGTTTTTCGGTTTGAAGGGTGGGGCAGTCGTTTTAACTATACTGAGACCTTGGAACTCATATCTCAAGGTGGTTTGGCGGCATTTACGTTGTAGATGTCTATGAGCTCCAGTAACCACTTAACACCAGGTGGGCTGTGAGCTCGTCCACCCATCTAAGCAATAAAAAAAACAGGCTAATAGATATCATCTCCTTATACCTATTCCTATTTATTTTAGAAATTAGATGATCTATAATATCTACTCTATTTTTGTATTTTTTCACAACGCGTACTATTTTCATCAATATGATTCTACTTTTTAATGAGTTTCATGATAGTATTCTATTATGGACAGACACCAGTAGTGCCAGGAGTACTTTTTTTCCTTTCTACTCACTGCAAGTCTAAGGGGCTATTTCAACTCTGCTGTGACTGTTAGGTGGACTCACAGGCTCATTGCCACAGCCATAATTGGCCCTAGGAAGAGCAGTGCCTCGCAGAAAGAGAACCAGATTCAATCCACTGAGAAGGTCAGTGGGTCTATGGGTTAGTTTGCTCATCACCAATCCTTAAACACAGCCCACTGAGTTTCACTTCGTAACTTCTCAGTGGAACAGATTCAGTGATACCTTCTGTGAAGCACTGCTCTTGCTAGGGCTAGTCTTAGGAAATTCTCTCAAGTTGAGCCCATGAGCTCATCTACCCTTTCAGGCGTAGCTGGTATAGCTTCTTAGATTATCAACGAATAGAGTTTGAAGCGGATAGTGACTGGTGTTTGTAAAGCCTAAAAGCACAGAGTGAATCCGGGATCTGACAAGACATGTTTCAGGTGATTGCAGCTTCGTGTTGCCCTGCCACCTGGCTCAGATATGTAACTAGCGGTAGTCACAATAAGAGGGTTTTTGTGTCCGCTTTTGAAACACATTTCATAACAAGTGTCTCATTTCTCTTGTAAATAAATTAAACAATGACGAAAAGTTAACAACTACATTATGTTTATTCAAACCCACAACATTAAATGATACAAAATGGATCAAAATCAATTTAAGACAACTAGTTTTAAAGATAATTAAGTTTGATTGTACCTGACATGTTACTCAATAACTTGTTACATTTCTTTATAAAGAAAATTGCAATGCATTATTTCATTGAACTATGAGATAGCATCTTTGATTGAACATAACCAAAGTAAAACTAAAATCTGACCTAGATTTCACTGGATTTCAATAAAAAAATTAATTCTTCTTAGGCAGTGGCTTGGCTCTGCCCCTGGTATTGCTAAAATCCATGGGCAGCTGTAACCACTCACCATCAGGTGGACACGTCCTTATGGATCCATTCGATCCAATAACCTTTGCATTAGACGTCTTCAGCTCTAACACTAGGAGCAGGCTTAGGAACCCTAAAATGGCCCTAAAATTCCTTGGGCCCGAGATCTGCTTCCAACACCTTGCAGACCGTTGAGCCCCACATACCCCGCGCGCCCCCTAGGCGCGGGGACCTCGTAGGAGGTTCGGCCCCCGGCCCGAAAAAAAAAAAGGCTTAGAGACCTCGGTAACCGTACCGAATTCGACAAAGAGGTCGACCTGCAACCTAACCAATACATTAGTCTGGCAAGAAACTCAGCGAGTCGCGATTCCAAATCAAATCAAAAATTTTTCAACATCAAAAAGAACTACCTCCAATTTACAAAAACTGGCCTTCGTCCTGAGAACATCTGGCAAGAAACTCAGCAGGCATGTCTTTTTTTTTAAGTATTAGATTTTTTTAAATATTCATTTTTACAAGATGTATTATAATGTAACAATTATTGCAATATTGAAATGCCCGGAGCGAGCAACTCATTCCCACTTTGTGCAATCTTCTAGATAATCATTGACTTAATAGTAAGCTTTCCGGAGGTAGCGGCCCGCCTGCATGCCGACTGCCGTCAGAAGCAGAAGGCACTGCGGCGGGTCATCGGCGAGGCCAAGTCTCAGAGCATGAAGACGCTCCTAGAGACGCTCGACCAGGATCCCTGGGGGCGCCCGTACCAAACGGTCCGCAAGAAATTGCGGCCGTGGGCGCTCCCGGTGACAGAGCGTCTCCAGCCTCAGCAGCTGCGGGAGATTGTCTCCGGGCTGTTCCCGCGGATGGAGAGGGATTTCGAGCCCCCCTCCATGGGCGCGCCGCCACGGGGTGATGCCCCTGCTGAGGTGGTCCCTCCGAGCATCTCGGAGGAGGAGATTCGTGCGGCCGTATCGAGGATGCGGAGGAAGGACGTGGCCCCCGGCCCTGACGGTGTTCATGGTCGGGTCTGGGATTTGGCCTTCGGTGCCCTTGGGGACCGGCTCGTGCGGCTCTTTGAAGCCTGCCTCGAGCCGGGACGGTTTCCGAAACAGTGGAAGACGGGCAGACTTGTTTTGCTGAGGAAGGAGGGACGCCCTGCAGACTCACCTGCGGGGTACCGTCCAATCGTGTTGCTGGACGAGGCGGGAAAACTGCTCGAGCGAGTGGTGGCCGCCCGCATCGTCCAGCACTTGGCGGGGGTGGGTCCCGATCTGTCAACGGAGCAGTTCGGATTCAGAGGGGGCCGCTCGACCATCGACGCGGTGATGCGCGTGCGCGCCCTCTCTGATGAGGCTGTCGGCCGGGGCGGGGTTGCACTGGCGGTGTCCCTGGACATCGCCAATGCGTTCAACACCCTGCCCTGGTCGGTGATCGCAGGGGCGCTGGAGTATCACGGCGTCCCTGCGTATCTCCGTCGGCTGATCGGGTCCTACCTCGAGGACAGGTCGGTCATGTGCACCGGGCACGGTGGGGCGGTGCTCCGCTTCGCCGTTGAGCGCGGTGTCCCACAGGGGTCGGTCCTTGGCCCTCTCTTGTGGAACATCGGCTACGACTGGGTCCTGCGGGGTGCCCTTAGCGCTCCTCTCCCGGGTCTGAGCGTAGTTTGTTACGCGACGACACCTTGGTCGTGGCCCGGGGTAGGGACTTGCGCGAGTCTGCCCGTCTTTCCTGCGCGGGGGTGGCCTTCGTTGTCGGCAGGATCCGAAGGCTGGGTCTGGAGGTGGCGTTCGATAAATCCCAGGCCCTGTTGTTCCACGGGGCCCGGAGAGCGCCGCCTCAGGGGGCCCACCTCGTGATCGGAGGCGTTCGCGTCGAGATCGAGGCGACCGGGTTGTGGTACCTCGGCCTCGTACTGGACGGTCGTTGGAGCTTCCGTGCTCACTTCGAAAGATTGGGTTCCCGACTGATGGCAGCCGCCGGCTCGCTGAGTCGGCTGTTGCCAAACGTCGGGGGTCCCGACATGGAGGTGCGCCGCCTCTACACGGGGGTGGTGCGGTCAATGGCACTGTACGGGGCGCCCGTATGGTGCCACGCCCTGACCCGTGACAACGTCGCAGCGTTGCGACGTCCGCAGCGCGCGATTGCGGTCAGGGCGGTTCGTGGGTACCGCACCGTCTCGTTCGAGGCGGCGTGCGTGCTCGCCGGGACACCTCCCTGGGACCTGGCGCTTGCTGCGGATTACGCGTGGCGATGTGATCTCCGCTCCAGGGGGGAGCCGCGTCCCGGCGCGGCGGAAGTTCGAGCGCGGAAGCTTCAATCTCGGCGTGCCGTGCTCGAGGCGTGGTCTCGCCGCCTGGTGGACCCCGCCTACGGGCGACGGACCGTCGAGGCGATCCGCCCGATCCTCTCGGACTGGGTGAATCGCGACCGAGGACGTCTCACCTTCCGAGCGACGCAGGTGCTCACGGGACACGGCTGTTTCGGTCGCTACCTGCACCTCGTCGCCCGGAGGGAGCCGACGCCGAAGTGCCACCATTGCAGTGGCTGCAACGAGGACACGGCGGAGCACACGCTCGCGTGCTGCCCCGCTTTCGCAGAGCAGCGCCGCGTCCTCGTTGCAAAAATAGGACCGGACTTGTCGCTTCCGACCGTCGTGGCTGCGATTCTCGGCAGCGATGAGTCCTGGCAGGCGATGCTCGACTTCTGCGAGTCCACCATCTCGCAGAAGGAGGCGGCGGAACGGGAGAAGGAGAACTCTTCCTCCCTCTCGGTGCCGTGCCGCCGCCGTCGAGCCGGGGGTCGGAGGAGGGCGTTTGTCCAGCTCCGGCCCCTATGAGGAGTCAGTCTCCTCCCGGTGATGGTCACGGGGCGACCTAAGGGGGCTGAGACTGCGCCGCACGCTACCGTCACTCTAGCGCGCTGGCACCAGGAGGACGGGACGACGCGTCGGCGGCTGCGGACTGCGATGCGGTCCGCATTTTCGTCGTCGCTGTCGTCGCCGAACATACTGTGGAAGAGCAACCCGGTCGGCGGTGTATCGCGTTCCGACCCGGCAGGCTGGTTCTGGCCCAGCGGGGTATCCCGGAATACCAGCGGCATCGCCCGGGCGGCCTGAAGGGCCGGCGTACCGCGGAGACTGACGTCGTTGGTCGTCGACTATCGCCTCGACGACCCGTCGGTCGGGCGTCCTCGGGGTGGCGCCGCGTGTCTGGTTGTAGTGTTGACCGCGGGAACCCCCCTACTCTGACCGGGTTTTGACCCCGGACGGAGATCGGACGCCGGGTGTAAGAGTGCAGGGGAGTCGTTTAGTGGGTGGGCCCTAAATTCCTTGGGCCCGCGGTCTGCTCTCAACACCTGCAGATCGTTGAGTCTCACATACCCCGCGCGCTCCCTAGGCGCGGGACCTCGTAGGAGGTTCGGCCCTCGGCCCGGAAAAAAAAAAAAAAAAAAATTTGAAGCTTTATTGCACAGATGTTCTTTAATAGTTTTCTTAAACCTATTTATATGTAGGTTCTGAACATCTTGTGGGATTTATTGTACAGGCACAAACAAACACCCGAATGAATTTCCGGTCCAATGATTCCGATCCGGTAGTAGATTCATTCGCGAAGCAATTGCTCTTGAGTTGTTAGGTCTCCTTTGGAGGCACTCTGGCAGTTGTTAGAAAATCCCAGCCCTCCTGGCTGAGCCTTTGCTTGCCCACCTGTCCTAGTGAAACTGGAAAGGCCTCCGGGCCACCAGAATCTTTCAATCATAAAAAAAGAAAACCATCAGGTGGACCGTATGCACATCTGCCTACAAGGGCAACAAAAAAAATTAACAAAATCGAAGTTTCTTAATTAAATTTGTTCTCAGGTGCTCACTTTAAGCCCTGTATACCTATTGAATATTTCCTCTTATAGTTCCCTAATACACTCCAAAATAATTACCCTTCATTTTCAACATCTGATTTGAGCTTCTTTCTGTTTTTTGAGTCTTCTCCACTGTGAGTTATAGAGTTCATGGATTTATCTGTAACTGAAAGTATGAAAAAAATTATAAAGCCTTTTCTAAAACTTACGATATTCCTCCACAGAGCACCAGAATTAAAATAAATATAACAATGCGTCTAACTATTAAAAGTTAGGTCTAACTAAATATTTTAGGGTTATATGATCATATTACTGTGTGGTGGTTGAACTTTTTACCTGTAATCTTGTCCTCAGATTCTTCATGTTCAAGTCTCCTTTTTTATAACAGCTTGCCATAGTTTCACAGGGCTATATTTATCATTTCATTTAAGTGTCAGACTTACACTAAAACTAATTCGAAATAGTTTTGTTGTGAAATTGATTGACGAAGAATAGTAATGTAAAATGATTAGACTACGGAATTATTATAACGACACATAGTGTTTTAGTATTTACTTATTTTATCAGGGTTCGTTAGTAGACAATGCACAGGGCTAAATTTAAGTTTACCCATGTATTTGTTGTGTTTGTGCAATAAATTTTTATTTCGCTTATATTAAGTATTTAATTCTTTGGTTCTTATCTATTCTAAAATCATTGATCGAAAGCTCATCACAGAACACTATACTGCTATGTTCATTCTTAAATTCTTAAATATTTAAAGAAACTTCTAAAATAAACAGTCAACGAAAAATTAAATGAGGCAACAAATTTTTTAAGTGATATGCTATTTTTAAAGCAAAGGAAACATAGCCCATACACTTTATACATAGAAATACAATTATAATATGAGGTTAGATAAACAATATAACTGTTGGTGCTAGATGAAATGATATGAAACAACAACTCAGAAAATTATTGAAAATTTGATTTTAATGAGCGCTCAGAATCGAGTTCCGTTGACTTTTTGGAGGAAAAAATTCCAGAAGTCAACAGGTGATAAAGGTGTTAAATATTGTAGATATTTCAAAATCATCAGATAATTTAAAATTTTCAAAAAATATTGATTCTTTTTATTGTAATTTTCAACTACTAACTCTACACCAATGAAGTTTAAAGGTCTATGCTCTACACCTACATACAGCCTATGTCACAGTTGGAATCATAATCTATGGTTGGAATCATAAATTTAAACACATTACATATTTGGTTGGAATTAAAATATTATTATAGACGTTGGACTTTTTGGCGGGAGCGCGAGGAGTGAAGTTCTGTGATTTGTTTTATTTTGTCTATTTCGTGTTTCTTCATGTTTAAATGTGTAATAGAATAGAAAAGCCGTTTATTCCATACAATTACATTTTATTTTATTTTTTAGTGTATTTAGTAATAATATTATGCATGGACCCCTCTCAGGTAAAGGCCTCCTCCAAAGATTTCCATTTTGTTTTGTGTCTGGCGACATAAATCCAGTGTAGTCCAGCAACTTTTCTAATGTCGCCATGTCGTCCTCCCAGCGCGTGTACTGTCTACCGACGCGCCGCTTGCCCTGTGGACCGTCCCATGCAGTTATTTTAGATGTCCATCTCCCATCCCCGAGTCCTGCTACGTGGCCAGCCCACTTAAATTTCAATCTTTGAGCATATTCGAGAGCATCCACTGTTTTGGTTATGCTTCTTATCTTTCTATGACGGATTCTGTGTGTCTTTCTTATGTTGAGCATGCTGCGTTCAATTCCCCTCTGGCACGTTATTAATTTATTTTTTATGTTACACGTAAATGTCCACGTCTGGCAACCGTATGTAAGACACGGCAATATACAAGTGTCCATCATTTTCTTTTTCACTTCTGTTGGCATGTTACTTTTCATTACTTCTTTGTAACTCCAGAACTTATTCCAAGTAATTCTTAATCTGCGCTCCACCTCTAGTTCATTGCTATTGTTGTGAAGCGCTATCTGCTTTCCTGAGTAGATTATTGTTCCACGTACTGTATTGGTTTGTGTTCTAGTGAGATGGTTCTTCTACAACTGTTTGTCATGATGTTTGTTTTTTTCAGGTTACGAGGGCGGCACTGAAAATTTCGGGAATTAACGAAGTGACACAACCTTACTATTTAAAAATGCTTTTCGAAGTATTCTCCGCGAAATTTGACACATTTTTCCATACGATGGAACCAATCATTGAAGCAACCATTCCATTCAGAAGTTGGGGTCTCCAAAATGGCCGTTTTGTAGGCGTCCACAGCTTCTTCAGGTGATGAAAATCTCTGTCCATGCAATTTATTCTTTATTTTAGGGAAAGTATAGAATCATTACGGCTTAGGTCGGGGCTGTACGGCGGATGGTCTAATAATTCTATGTTTTCTTGCTCTAAAAACTCTTTTGTTCTGTGCGCGGTGTGAGGACTCCCATTGTCGTGATGGAGGATGATGCGGCAGTTGCAGTTCTCTTTACGGAGTTCAGAAACGACCTGTGGCAAACAAATGCTAGCATACCATTCTGCATTAACTGTTCTTTGTCCCTCAAGAGGAATAGTCGTAACATGGCCGGTTTTGGAGACAAACGTGGCCACCATTTTTTTTGTTGGCTTTAACTCATTTTCGAACACCCAAACTCGTGACTGGTTTTTTGTTTCGGGTTCGTACGCGTATATCCAGGATTCGTCACCTGATACAATGTTGTATACAGCATTTGAGGATCCTGCGTGGAATCTTTCGAGAGTTCTGACGCACCAAGTAACGCGAGCCGCTTTTTGCTCTTCACAGAGCGAATGCGGTATCCATCGGGAAAACAACTTTTTTACACCTAATTGTTCATGCAAGATTATTTGTATTTGACTCATGGCAGTGTCTAAAGTTGCCTGAATTTCGCGGTATGTCACATGTCGATCTTCCTCAATCAGCTTACGCACAGCATCAACGTTTTCTTGGGTGACTGCAGTTTTTGGACGACCTTGACGGGGATCATCACTGAGCTTGACACGTCCACGTTGAAACTCAGCAAACCAGCGATAAATTGTGGTTTGGATGGGGCTTCATCACCAAATGCAGAAATCATCCGGTCAACTCACTGTTTTTGTGTTAAACCACTTCGAAAGTCATAATAAATCATCGCTCTTGAATTTTCTCGAGTCAATTCCATTTTCTCAACGACTAAACAAGTTTGACAAAGCCTCGTGACAAGACCGAGAATGTTTTTTTAAATAAATAATGGTATTCGATTTTTAAAACCAAGGAGTTTTCAATCAAAAAGATTTTAATATGACAGGAACAGTAGAAATATTCGATTCCCGATACTTTTAGTGCAGCCTAGTAATTTCTAATCCAACTTGTCTGCTAGCTTCATGTAATGATTGTGTCATGCGCTCTAAGTTACCACCAGTTTCAGATAGCAGTACCAAGTCATCTGCGAACCTTAGATGACTTAGGCATTCACCTTTGATATACAAGCCATACTTTTTCCAGTCTAATTGATTTATAATTGATTCCAATACTGCAATAAATAGTTTTGGAGACAATGGATCCCCTTGTCTCACTCCTCTATTAATTTTGAAATCAGAGCCAATTGTTTCCAGTTTGACTTTACTGACACTGTTGTTATATATATTTTTTATAACTTGTATATGCTCACTTTCCACCCCTTGTTGATTTAATGCCTCCCATATGCTTGTGTGTGAAATGCTGTCGAAAGCCTTCTGGTAATCTATAAAAGCTATATAGAGCGGTCTTTGCTTCTCTTGGTATTTTTCTTTAATAAGTTCCAGCGTGTGTATGTGATCTACGGTTGAATATCCCTTACGGAAGCCAGCTTGCTCTATGGGCTATCTCTTTTCTTAAGTTTCAGATATTCTTCGATTAATTATGGAAGAGAAAAGCTTGCAAGCAGTTGCCAAAAGGTTTATTGGCCTGTAATTGCTGATGTCATTAGGGTTACCTTTTTTATACAGCAAGATTATAATGGACTCTGACCATTGTGCAGGTGTATTCGCAGTTTTGAGTATCAGATAAAATAATGAAGCCAGTGGTGATGCAAGTATATCACATCCATGTTTAATTGCTTCATCAGTAATGAAATCTGGGCCTGGGCTCTTCTCCAATTTTAACTTATTAGCTGCTTGTATAATCTCAAGTTCCTATAAATAGTTTATTATTTTCGGGGTTGTTGTATGCTTCCTGTTTGTTGTTGTTTATTTGTTGTATATTCGCACCGTATAAGTTTTTATAAATTCTGTAGCAATATTAATTATATCTCTACGGCTGTGGGTTGTTTGTCCTGATTGGTTTAATTTCTCAATCCAAGTTTTATTTGTTCGAAATTATTTTATTAGTTTTTTTTTTTTTTTTTTCCCTGTGTAAGGTAAGTTTGTATTTTTTGATTCCGGTAGTTTTTATAGTCATATTTTATGTATTTACTCGTCAGTTTATAAATAAGGGTGAGACCGATATATTAGTATTCATTATGATATTCGTAATACAGCTTGTATTCGTGTATCGGTAATCCGTCGAATTCTGATATGCTAATATTCCGTATTACTCTATTCATAATATTAGCCAACTCACATCGGTCGGGTTGTATCTATCACTCGAAAATATACTGGCATACGCCGTACGTGTCTCGCGGATATCTGTCTATCACATTCATAACAATACTGCATGCGCTAAGAGAAGGTGAGATAAACTACATGTTTACATATTGAGCAATAAAAATAAGTACATAACATTATGAGTATAAGGACTATTTTTTAATTCAACTTTTTACATGTCAAAGATGCTAGTGGGAATTTTTAAATGCATTACTTTTTAATGTTTGAACCTTCATTTCTTGATTCAACTAAAGATTCTACTCAAGGCAAAATAGTGCATTTTACATTTATTGGAATAAAATCGGTGAGCTTTATTTTCATTATTTTAATTTTATTTTCTGTTTCCTTTGAATTAGTTGGTTTTAAAACGATGATTTGAAAAACGAAAGTAGGTACGGTAGTTGACATTGTTTACCAATTTCATAAATTAAATTTTTTTACACAAAATGTAATACTGCCACAACTAAATTAAGTGTTTTTACGTAATAAATTATGATGACAATATATTTTTGCGGTGGTATTTAATTATCTTCTACGGATTTCTCAAAATTTAAATAAAAGTTTGATTTTTTTGATTTTTTTTTATGAAGTTTGATTTGAATCGAAATGACTTTCTAAACAAACGGTTCGTGGATTATAATATTATAGATGTTGTGTGCCCACTAGCCACCTCAGTACCATGTGAGAGGATTTTTTCAAAAAATTAAAAAAAAAATTTTCAAAGTTTCTAAACTTATTTCTGACCGACGTAACAGGCTTTCGGTAGAAAAAGTAAAAAAGCTGATATTTTTATGCACCAATAAGAAATAAATAATATTACTAACTTGTTGTTTATATTAATGTACAATGTTGACCAAATTCTGATTTAATAATAATATTCATTTTAATGTACATAATATTACTTGTAAAATATTTAGTATGAAGTCAAATTCCTAGATACAATATACTATTTATATTATTAACTAGCTGACCCGGCAGACTTCGTAGGACCTCAATCGATAAATAAAAGACCTAAGCTTTTGTATAAAATAAACTTAAAACAAACAAAAGGAATCCGTCCGACGGGGGACACATCAAAGGAAAAACAAAATTGTTATTTTTATTTAATTCCAAGCATTTTCATATTTATTTTACCTTTTAAACCTTCTCTGGACTTCCACAAACAATTCAAGACCAAAATTAGCCAAATCGGTCCAGCCGTTCTCGAGTTTTAGCGAGACTAACGAACAGCATTTCGTTTTTATTTATATAATACCTTAACTAATACGTGAATATCCTGATATCTTAATATACTTCAATAAAACGGATAAACGAGTTAAACTTAATACGGTACGAATACCGTATTAAGTGTATTAATAATCATTAACTTATTTCACGAATACCGTATTAAGTTTAACTCGTTTACCCGTTTTATCGAAGTATATTAAGATATCAGGATATTCACGTATTCGTTAAAGGTATTATAATATTACATCATGAATATATTAGTATTCGCTAATATTGATAAATATCGGTATTAACCCATCTTTATTTATAAAGTGCTCATATGTTCGTTTTTTTCTAATCGTGACTTCCTTGGCGTTTTTTGTAACATTTGTCTCTTATTTAATAACGTAATTGTCTTTGTCCTCTCTGAGAGAATTTTGTGTCTAGTAGAGGTATTCTTAACCTGTCGTGTTTTTGACTGACTGACTTTGATAATATATAATAATTTGTTATAAAAATCTTGCACTGTCGTCTCCAATTTATAGTCGACGAAGTTTGATGATATCTGATGCCTCAGATTTTGCTTGTATGCTTCAATTTCTTCTCTCGTTTTTAAAGTACTATTGCGGTTGTTAGTAAATTTTATTCGACTTTTCTTTGATACTTTTAAAGTTATTGTAGCTCTTACCATTCTATGGTCTGTAGAGAAGTTAGGGTTCAGCTTTTCTATATTTAGGAATAGCTTACACTTGACAGTATATAGTCGATTTCATTCTTGTGTACTCCGCTGGGTGATGACATCATACTTTATTTCTTTCAGGGCTTCTTCGAGCTCTAATAGTCTTTCAAATGAAGAGAGTGTTTTTGCGTTATATGTTGGTTGTATAATTTGTTTGTTGATAGATTTCTGGATTTTGGACAATTTCTAATTGTTTCTTTGAAGGTTGTGGTCAATCTCTTCCACGGTGACCAGCCGGCTTGTTACCGTGTAATAACGGTGGTTTATTAACTGTTTAATATCTGTGAAAGTGCACAAATATGGGAAAATGAAATAAAGCCGCTGGACGTAACTTCTCGGGATCCTCCAAAAAGTCCACTGAAAAAATCTCAGTAAATGATCACCATTTTACTGAGATTATATTTCATCCCATATCATCTCATTTCATTTAATTTCATCCCAGTTGATTAATGTCTCAAATTAATCATCTTCATTTTATTTCTCTCCATTTTATCATTTTCATAAAAAAATAATATAAATTAAATAAGACGTGACTTAAAAGTCTTAGTAAACAAGTTATAAAATCCCTTTAAAAAAATTATAGAAGTTGAATATACGTCAAATGTCAAAAATAGTCAAGATGGAAAAACATAAAAAAAAAACTTTAATTAAGTTGAAAACACTGTTCAAATAATAAATAGTAATTGTACAGAAAACGTTACAAAAAAATCATTTAAATGTTTTGAATAAAGCCTTATTCATTTCATAATAATAATAAAAATAATGTGAAATTATTTCTTAGATGTTATTTAAAAAATCATGGTAAGAAATAATAGTAGAAAATGTTGGAAGTTTAAAAGCACATTGATTGTATCTTAAAACAAAATTTCAGACCGAACAACATATCGACGAGGCTTTAGCCTCTTTGGATATTCTCATGTCGGAGTTTTTTGCTCCGACGACAACTAATATAAGAAAACGTGAAATTGAAAGCATGCTGGAAGACTTTTCAAATCGCAGAGACTCGTGGAAACATTGTCTCCTATTTCTTCAAAAGTCACAGAATCAGTATGTTTTGATGTTCTCTCTAACGACGTTAGAGGTAAAGGTTTATTTTATTTTATTGCTCTATTATTTAGACCAGGAATTTCCAAAGTAGTAGAAATCGGTTTCTTACGGGTTGAAACGAAACGAAGAGGAAAAATTTTTTCGTCATGTGCACTTGTTATAAGATTGACTAAGATTTGAGTAGGATTGTTGTTGTACCTTTAAAAACTCAACTAGTCCATAAGCGTGCACAAGTTCATACAAGATGCAAACTTAGCATAGACTACACTGAATTAAAAATATACATAGAATAAAACTATTAATAATTTTATTTAAAAAATTTACTTATTCCCCCATGGTAACAAATAAAACTACAAATAATTAATTGATTTATTAAACTGCTTTAGATTTGGTTTTTTTTATGAAATTAAGATCATATAAATCACATGAAAGTGAAGTGTATAAAGAAAAAAGGTATTTAATACTTTTGAAACTAAAATTAATAGTTAGTACCAAGTCCATAGCTTTTAATATCAACTTGGCAGATAAAGTTCTATTCTAATTAGACTTCATAAAGCTTTCTTAAATCACCACACTGAGAAATATTATGTTTCAAATCAAACATACAGTCGTGGTCAACTAATTAGGGACATTCAAGATAGTGAAGGGCTATAACCGGTTATGTACATTTAAATATAAAACCCTATTGACTTCTCAGCACCTATTATATGCATAATGTGGTCCGATTATTATGCTATAAATGGCTGTAAATAAAAGATTTAATAAATAGAAAAAGTACTTAATATCAAAGATTAAACATGTATTAAATATTAAGGTACAATTCTGTAGTGGACATTTAATTAAGGATAGTAAAGTAAAATTAAAAATACAGTTACACAAAACTTATAATCTTCAGTGTTATAATATCTTTAACAGCTCCATTTTATTACATGTAAAATCAGTACCCAGTAGCAAAACCTTTGTTAGTAATTACCGCTTGACACCGATGTGGCATAGACATTATCAGTTTCTGACATGTTTCGACAGGAATGTTTGCCCATGCCTCACAAAAAGCTTCATGAAGTTCATCCAAATTTGTATTACGATAAGTGGCAACTTTTTTCTTGATTTCGTGCCAAGGTGTTCAATTGGGTTGAGGTCCGGGCTATTTGCTGGCCAATCTGGCACCGATACAATCTGACTGGTAAGAAACGACTTGACTGAATGGGCGGTATGTTTCGGGTCGTTATACTGCTGAAACGTCCATATAATAGGGAGATGCTCCTCAGCAGGTCCAATGTCCATATTTACGTGCAAATGCCAAACGAGCATTTCTATGTTCTTTCTTCAACAACGGTACTTTGCGAGGCACTCTTCCGAACAACCCTGCTTCTACCAAACGTCGTCGAACGGTCCTCGCAGATACACCGGCTCTTTCATTTGCCCCAAACACTTCGTGTTTAATTAAAATAGAGCCTAGGAACGGATCTTTCTTAGCTAACCTGGTTATCATTCTATCTTCTTGCGGAGTCGTTTTTCTCGATCTTTTTGTTCTGGACACATTTAAAGCTGTGTTATAGCGCTTGAAATGTTGCACTGCATTGCATACCATAGTTTTTGAACAATTTGAATGTTGTGCTATCCTTCGGTATGACCAACCACGCTCGACAAACTTCATGATAATTTTTCGTAGTGTTGGATCGCAACTTTTATTTTTGCCCATTTTTCTTCAAAATAATTCTCAAAACTTAAAATAAAAATCTGGATTGCCGCCAAAACGACCACTAAACAATAAGAAAAGAATCTGGGCTGTTAGCTGGACACTCTTAAGACAGAAACTAATGGCAATGTGAGAAATTCCTTTATGGTACATACAATAAATAACCAGAAGCACATTTTCGGTGTAAGGTTACATTGTTTCTTTCAATATGTTTTTGTCTTTGAAGTGATCTATGTTTCCTTCTATTAGCTTAACAGGGTCCATATCATGTCCAGACTTTTATTTTTCCCAACCATAGAACCGGACTCTAACTTATTTAATTAATTAAGTGCTTAAGATTAGATTATCCACAAAAGAAGGTAGAAAGGACATCACATCACAAAATTTCAAATCGCATAGAATATAACCATGTCACCTTTGCTATGGTGTGTAGTAAAGACCCTGTCAAATATAATGTGGTTATATTAAGCTATTATGTAATTTTCTAAAATGTATAAATGATAAATTTAAATAACTCATTTTATTAACAAATCGTAAATTATCACTCTTCTTTGTAAACCTTCCTTTTAATTACAGAAACAAAGCTCTGCTCTAAAAAGATACTACTTTATTTTGAACTTGAAATTATTTTCTGCATTTGACACTTTAGTACTCCTTGCTATCTAGTGCTTAACTTAATTATCAACCTCTCATTATACTTGAAACACAGTTTTAAGTACAAAAGTGGTGTGAAATAAAACAAGGAACAGCCTTATTACTTTATATCGTCTTTACAAAATTAATGAGCCATGATAGTATAAATTTTTTTGATCTCAGCCCTTTAAAAGCTTCAAAGATACAGGTAGTAAAATTCATTCCCGATCCTGCGGAAAGAATGGAAAGCAGTCGACATCGCCCAAAACACGTCATTTCGGATCCTCCCGATCCACTAACGGTGCTTTTAGGTACCTTAAGCACCGGTCACCGTTCTCGTCGAACCCGTCGCTTGCGACGAAGGGCTCGACGAGTATATTAACCCTCAGACACAGCCCACTGAGTGTCGCCGGATCTTCTCAGTGGGTCGCGTTTCGATCCGATGGTAGATTATGCGAAGCACGGGTCTTGCTGGGGTTCGTGTTAGCAACTTCGTCAGGTTTGAGCCCCGTGAGCTCACCTACTAGTTAAGGTTCCGCTGAAATAGCCTCTCAAGGCTATCAGGTTAGGTAGGGAAAAAAAAAGTAAAATTTAAGTCAACAAAATACATTTAAATGTATGAAATGAGACTCATGTCTCAAGGTGGGTTGTTGATGTCTCAAGTTGTTGATGTCTATGGCCTCCAATAACTGCTTAACACCAGCGGACCGAGAATTTCTTCAACCACTCGTCCCTGCAAAAATAAATAATATTTAAATTTCCTTCCAGAACACTATCAACAGACAATGGATTGGTATATCAGATGAAAACAAGACAGAGATCAGGTTAACACTATGGAATGAATTAATGGCAAAACATGAAATTATGTTATACTTCATAAGAAACAAAATGGCCCACCTCATGGTTTCAATAGCTAAATATGATTGGCCACATTTATATGAGGATTTCTTTAGTAATATTGTCGAGGTATGAATAAAAATATGAAAGTCATGTAATTTTCAAAGATCTGAAATGATTGTAGATAACTCTTGAAGTTGTTGATGAGTATGTATACAAGGGACGCGTCGTTTCCGGTCCTCCCGATCCACTATCGGTGCTTTTAGGTACCTCAAGTACTGGTTATCGTTCTCGTCGAAACCATTACTTGCGACAAAGGGTTCGGCGAGTAAATTAACCCATGGACACGCCGTTTCTTGCCGGATCTTCTCAGTGGGTCGCGTTTCCGATCCGGTGGTAAATTCTGCATAGTACTGCTCTTGTTAGGGCTAGTGTTAGCAACGTCACCAGGTTAGAGCCCCGTGAGCTCACCTACTCGTTCTGTGAATCTAGCATGAACCCTCGAGGTCACTAGAATAGGTAAAATATATATATATATAGCTGACCTAGCAAACGTTGTTTTGCCATATATAAGATGTCTATGGAATTTCTAGTGTAGAAAAAAAAACTGCCTTATTGTAAGTGTGTAAGGATGTGGTAAATGAGTGAAAGAGGCATGTAGCGCTGTGAACGATGAGGGAATATAAAAATAACAAAACCACATTCAACCACATAATGCCAAATTATAACAAAAAAAAATTATCCAAAAAATAAATGTTTGGGGTTGGACAACCCTTATCACTTAGGGGTATGAAAAAGAGAGAGTAGCCGATTCTGAGACCTACTGAACATGCATATAAAATTTCATAACAATCGTTCAAACAGTTTCAGAGGAGTATGGTAACTAACATTGTGACACGAGAATTATATATATAAGATATACATATATACAAAGGATAAATGAAATATCCAGCTATATGGGTACTGAGACTTAATCGCTTACAATGGAAGCTCTTCAAAAGGCTTAAAATTGTCCAAAGAGTAATGGACAAGTCTATGCTTGTCTTTTCCAACTTATCTGAAATAGTTCACAAAATCTGAAAATGTTGCATACAAAAATTAATCTGTTTGTACTTTCATACCAGTATATTCAATTGCAGAATATTGGCACTTGGATATTATCATGATACCAACATCATCAATTATGTGTTATTTTATTTAATATTAAATTGAGTAAAATGAAAAATGCATGATTGTTTCTTGGTGACTTTCGTTTCATTTTCATTACAGTTAATAAAACGTGAAGGCCGAGAGTGCTTACTAGGTCTCATACTAGCACAGGCTGCAAGCGAAGAATTAGGAGTTGCACGTGATACTGGTGTACTGTTGCCTTCTGCTAGGAGGAATCAATTAGAGCGACTAATGCTGAAAGGAATGCCACAGATGCTGGCAGCCCTTAGTGGTAATTAAATTTATATAAATAACATTTCTGGGAAAAAAGTTTTGGTGGCCTTACAAAATTGTTAAATTACATAAACAAGCATACTATTTTTAAGGGGGTGTTGTAGATAGCTTAATAAAATATATTAATAATAGTTGTAATCTACTAGGTAAATCTAGCAGTTGCATCTGTGTTGGATCAATAATGTGAATGTATTTACTTAATGATTACTCACTGATGGCAGTTCCCTCATATTTTTGGTCCTGTTACAAAATTTACTTTTATTGCCGTTTTATTCCGTCGTAGAGAAATGATATGATATTCCAGCAGTTGTGATCGAAGCTGTAATGTCATGCTTAAAAAATCATATTGTTTTAGCAATTTTAGAGAAAAACGCTCAGAAAGAAGGTCAATCCAATCCTCCACCATCACCCACAAATGGTGCTCCACAGACTTCAGCTCTCCCAGACCTATTAGCAAATGCTCACGAAATACAAGCTGTAGATAAGTAAGTATAAATATATAAACACCAAGGACATTTTACAAAATAAAATAATTAACTTTTTCTTTTTAGGTGTCTGAATATGGAAAATGTAGTGAAGTGTTTGACTACATTACAGCATTTATTTTCATGGTTACCACTATCTTCCCATGTGCCGCCTTCTCTTGTTACCACAGTATTCTATTGGGGGAGTATAGCCACACAATCAATGGTATGTTCACCGTAAAAATCATAAAAATTTAATAAACCAATGGAGTGGGTTATTTCGGTTCCTAACATCAATATTTAAGAAAAAATGACCACACTTACTAATCCAATATATAGTGATACATTACTTGTCGTTATAAAACAGTAATTAGATTTTCAGACCATATATATTTATTATAGTTAAATGTTTGCTTGGTTGAGAAAAAAAAACAATTAGAACATAATTTTTGAGTCTTTTAGCTATGTGGCAAAATGAATGTCTGGAATTTGAAGGTAATATTGTATAATCCTTTTCATAATTGTGTATCAGAACCAGTATAATAAAAAATACTTCTACCACCCACCTATGTAAAGCTCACCCTCTTTAAGAACGGTTAGCTGGTAGAATAACTCAATTGTTGAGTTAAGCTCGCCATTTTATAACTTTTCGCAATTATTATATTGTATTAACTGTGTGTACAACAAAGAATAAAGAAAAATATTTTATTAGGGATAGTAAATAACCAGTGCAAATAATCGCATTAGGTTAGAAGTCATTAAAGAGCTTAAATAAACTTAGCCAAAAATTTGTTTCAAACAAGCTATCAGTTGTTTTTGAGATATGTATTTGAAATATTACAATACATGCAATTTTTCAGCTGCATACATCTTAAGAGCACAGAATAAGGTCGATTTTACTACATATTTGCAAAAAAGCTTACAATTCATGTGTAGTTTTCTACTGCTTTTAAGTATGGCAATCGGAAAAAATGTATATAAAAAATGTTATAGGCCGAAATTAGATTAAGTTGTTTTATTTAAAATTATAATCAATTGGGATGAAATAAAATTTTAATAAAACGATGGTTCTTTACTGAGACCTCAGTGGACTTTTTGGAAAAATTCAAATAGCCAGTTCAGCGAATTCGTTTCATTTCTCACATTTGTGCACTTTCACAGAGGCTAAACAGTTAATAAACCCCGTTAGTACAAGTTCAAACTTGGAGAAATACTAAAATAGCAAAATAAAACTATTCACACAACTTAGCTCCGTAACCGTATTTCGTCGCGCTCGGCAAAGAGTTCGACGTGCAACCTAACCTAAATATCAGCCGTTGAGTTTCTCGCCGGATCTTCTCAGCGGGTCGCGATTCCGATCCCTTAGTAGATTCATTCGCGAAGCAGCTACTGTTGAGTTGTTAGGTCCACCTTGGAGGCACTCGGGTAGCTGTTAGCAAATCCAGCCCCTCCAGTTTAAGCCATTGCTCGCCCACGTGTCCTTGTGAAACTGGAAAGGCCTCCACCAGTAATTCATCAAACATAAAAAAACTTAGCTCCTCGCGTTCTCGTTGAAAAGTCTATGTAATTTTATGTTACTGTGTTTGTGTTCCAGAGCGGGGAGGCAGCGCTGGCGGGGTTGGGGGGTGTGTGCGAATTGTTGTATAGACGCTACGCGCCGCCCTCGTCAGCTGCCACGGCGCTGCGGCTGCATCACGCCGCGTTGCGCTTGCTTCGGCACCTCACGCACGCACCTCATCAACTACCACACCTACATCACGAGTAAGCGATTAGTATAAATAAATTTCCCTGCCTATTTCTACCGTGAAGCAGTAATGCGTTTCGGTTTGAAGGGTGGTGCAGCCGTTGTAACTGTAACTATACCTGGGACCTTAGAACTTATAACTTAAGGTGGGTGGCGCATTTACGTTGTACATGTCTATGGGCTCCAGTAACCACTTAACACCAGGTGGGCTGTGAGCTCGTCCACCCGTCTAAGCAATAAATAAAAAAATATATAATTATCATTACGACTATATATCTAGTCTAATAAACGTTAAAGTTATTTTTAAACTAATGTAAAATTTTATATTTATTTTTAATTACAGTTATTTGAATAAACTAGCGGAGTTCCTAAAACTATTTGTGTCATTACATTTCAAGAGATTGGAGGCAGAACCTGAATTCGATGCCCTAGAATTCCTTTCCTATTTATTCCAATACACATTCCAGGTACGCTCTTACAGTTTTTTTTTTTAAATCAACATTTTATATCAACATTTTAAATCAATGTTATGAATATATTTCAGGTGCCTACATGTGCTATATTTGTAAATTGCTTAGACATTTGGATACAGTTCATTGACATATTGAAACCAGAGGATATACCTAAGTAAGTAATTAAGACATCAAAATGTATTAACTAATATGTACAAAATAATATATTTATGTAGGCATGTATTTATATGTAGGCATAGTAGTATGTAGGCATAGGTATGTATTTGCGGTAGGCAGCGGCTTGGCTCTGCCCTTGGCATTGCTGAAGTCCATGGGCGACGGTAACCACTCACCATCAGGTGGGCCGTATGCTCGTCTGCCTACAAAGGCAATAAAAAAATAATAATGTAAATTTGCTTGTCCATATGGATTCTGCCTTCTTATGTAGTTTTAAGATAATTGCTGTAGTATATACATTAAGTAATAGTTACCGGACGCCACTAATAACAAATTCAAATAAATAGTCACTAAAATATAAAAAAATGTTATTTTTTATTCTAGATATTGGGAAGCATTACAAGCCTTAGTTAATGGTGTGTTGAATAAAATACAATTCCAGCATAATAAAGCACAACTGCAACATTTGGATAATGATCTGTGTGATGATGATGTGAGTATACCGTGAGGATGAACCCCACAGAGTGTATATACATAGTCAGGTCATAAATTCTGTCACATGTTTAATGTAAAATAATTGAAACAAGTTTATTCATTATGTAACCATTCATATACCAAAATGAACTTAACAAAACATAGATTCTTATGACACTAAAGTTTATTCAAAATGACCTCCGTGATTTTGAATACAGGCCTTCAATCTGCGCGGCCAGTCGTCTATCGCAGCACGAACGAGGTCCATGTCAATATCGGCGGCTGCCTTAATCAAGGATGTCTTGAGTGACTCCAAATTGGGATGAGGCTTTGAGCACGCCTTTTTTTTTTTTTAAGGGATTTTATGACCTGGTAACTGAGACCTTTAGGTCAAGTCTTCTTTTTATTTATATTCATAATTTTATGAAAAATGATGTTATGGAGTGAAATGAAATAGAGATGATTAATTTGAGACATTAATCAACTGGGATGAAATTAAATGAAATGATATGGGATGAAATATAATCTCAGTAAAATGGTGGTCATTTACTAAGATTTTTTCAGTGGACTTTTTGTAGGATTCCGAGCAGTTACGTCCAGCGGCTTTGTTTCATTTTCCCACATTTGTGCACTTTCACAGATATTAAACAGTTAATAAACCACCATTATTATACATTTAAACCCGAAGAAACACTAAATAGACAAAATAAAACAAATCACACAACTTCACTCCTCGCGTTCCCGCCAAAAAGTCTTGAGCACGCCTTTTCCTCCAAGTGTTGCCATATCTTGTTATCTAACGGATTCAAATCTGGACTGGAGGAGGGCCAGTCTTCGTGCCGGATGAAGTCGATTTCACGCGCCGCCAGCCAGTCTTGTGTGCTCTTCGCTCTATGAGCTGGCGCCGAATCTTGTTGGAATACCCAGTGCCTGTTATTGAACATGGTATGAGAAACAGGTTCCACAAGGTTCGTCAGGACTGTATTTTGATACACAACTGCATTCGTTTTTACACCTTTCTCATAAAAATATACCTCTGTTAAGCCCCAATAAGAAACTCCCAACCATACCATGAGCGAGGATGGAAAATGACCTCGTTGGACACGCGGAATACGGTTGTTCGCTTCTTCACTACTGTGTGCGTACACCTTATCATTTTGTTTGTTGTAGCTCTCTTCTACGGTAAAAATTTTTTCATCCGAAAAAAGAATTTCCCGATATTTTTTTCCCGCGTACCGCTTCAACAAAGCGCGGCATCTCTTCAGTCTCAAGTCCATTAGACGAGCAATCAAACGATGTCCTGTTTTTCTTCGATATGCCCGAAGCCCTAAGTCTTCATTTAACACCCTTTTCACCGTGGTTCTGCTTAACCCCATCTGAAGGGCCAACAGTTTCTGCTTACGTTTGGGATTTCTTTGAATTCGCGCCTTCACAGCTTTTATTACTGCTGGAGTCCTAACAGACCGAGGGCGATCACTTCTTGACCTGTCATCTACACTAGAGTCTTCATTGTATCGTTTGATGGTACGATAAACGAATCTTTTGGTTATATTAAAATTTTTCAGTATGTTAAAAATTTGAATTGGCGCGTAACCGCAACGATGCAACGCAATAACTGCAACACGGTCTTCTTTAAGCGTCCACTCCATATTTAAAAATGAGTAAAATTCTAAATGTATACTATTTTTATCTTCATGAACAATTCGAAATTCGAATTCAATAAACTTTTTGGTGGCCAGCATTCTAAAAGAAAAGTTTTTACTGTGTGACAGTACTTATGACCTGACTAGGTAATTATGGTCTATTTAGTTGTTACTTTATCAGCTTCTGGCATTCTCATTCACGTTAAAATGTTATTTTACTCACACTTTTTGTATTGTGGGAATTTTGCCTTAGCAAGAATAACGAGATTTTTTTGAAATTCTAGTCTGAAAAAAATCTTTTGAAAGTCTTACACAAAGAATGAAGAAAAAAAACGCAATTATGTAGAATATATTAATTTTGTAACATTAGAACATTAGTCAAAGTCTAGTTTTTATTTAATTAGTCGATAATCGCTGTGGAACCCATACCCAATCATAATGCTTCGAAGATTCAGATGGGTTTTCTCCTCAGTTGAAACCGTAATACTTATAGTAAATCTAGTTATCTTAGTTCCCAGGGACGTTTCGAATCATTTCATGACTTCTTTGAGTAAGTTGAAATAAATAAAAAAGAGGTTGTTGTGGCCAAAGTGCAAATTCGTTTTTTTTCTTTTCTTAAATTTGTCTTTATGTTTTAGGGTGAAACAGAATATCAGACATTCCTGAAACATTGCATTGAATGTGTGGCGAGAGTGGCTGATTTGGCGCCCTTGGACGTATTCACTTGTGTCGTTAGTATCCTAAGTGTTGTTGAATATTTAAATTTATTTTTATATTCTTTATTCACAATGATTTTAGTTTTAAATATTAAAATAAATGTAATTAATGACAGTGGTGAAATAATAAAATGTAGGTATCTTATAAATCAGTGCTAGTTTCTTGATTATCATCTTGGTATAATATCAATTATTCTGTGAAGTCGTCGTGGCCTAAAGGATAAGACGTCCGGTGTTCGAATTTCAGGCGGGTACCAATTTTTCTAATGCAATACGTACTCAACAAATGTTCACGATTGACTTCCACTGTGAAGGAATAACATCGTGTTATGAAAATCAAATTCGCAAAATTATAATTTATGTATATTACTGGTGGTAGGACCTCTTGTGAGTCCGCACGGGTAAGTACCATCACTCTGCCTATTTCTGCCGTGAAGCACTAATGCGTTTCGGTTTGAAGGGTGGGGCAGCCGTTGTAACTATACTTGAGACCTTAGAACTTATATCTCAAGGCGGGTGGCGTATTTACGTCGTAGATGTCTAAGGGCTCCAGTAACCACTTAACACCACGTGGGCTGTGAGCTCGTCCACTTAACTAAGCAATAAAAAAAATAAAAAAAACCTATTACGAAGACAAAAATTTAGCTCTTTCGTAATATTAAACTGTCTGTGTGTCAGTTGGAGCGGTGGCAGTGCCTGGTGGGCGTGCACGGGCGCGCGGCGTGGCGGGCGGGCGCGGCGGCGGGCGCGGAGGGGGAGCGCCTGCTCGTGGCGCTGCTCGACCTCGCCGTGCTCACCCGCGTGCTCGGACGACTCGCTCCTGCGCTGCTTTCCGGTATGTTATATCGTTACGCGTTCACTACTAAGGATAGTTTAACCAAACACTTGAGACATGGGCTCTAAGTCTCAATCGTATTGTATTATATTATGGCTTTCCCATTGTTTTTTTTTCCTACCTAAGCTGATAGTCTTGAGAGACTATTTCAGCGTAACCTCAACTAGTAGGTGAGCTCACGGGGCTCAAACCGGAGTGATGCTAACACTGACCCTAGCAAGAGCAGTGCTTCGCAGAATCTACCACCGGATCGGAGACGCGACCCACTGAGAAGATCCGGCGAGAAACTCAGTGGCCTGTGTCTATGTGTTAATTCGCTCGTCGAGCCCTTCGTCGCAAGCGGCGGGTTTGATGACGACGGTGACCGGAGCTTTCCCATCCTTTAAACCGGAAGGCATCTCTGACAGGAATAGGCGGGATGGTGGTACTTACTATTGTGGGCTTACAATACGTTCTATAACCAGTAATATCGGTTTACGATTGTAGTACGCTAGTGTTTTACGAGAGTGGGCTGCTCATTCTACATTAATTTTTTTACTATGACTTTTAAGATATGATAAGGTTGGGTGATAGAAGAGTTTTCCTCAAGTCGCAGAGAATATCGTATGTAAACATATCAGTGACTACTTACTCTGTACAATCGACTTCAACTGTTTATCCATTAATCGGGTAACAATCTATACAGATAAAACGGAAATGCTATTCGTTGGTGGTAAGCATCTCACTTGGAAACAGCTATAACACTTTGTCATTTTCGTTAAACATTCGTATTGCTACAAATAAGGCTTATAGGGAAAATAAATTGAAGTGCTTTTTTTCCATATGCCATACATGACATCAGAAAGTTAAAATTTACAGTGTTTATACACATATATATTTAAACCTCATTATAAATATATCGAGGCTTTAGAGTCACGTCATATTTTTTTTCACTGAAAACACATTGGTTCAGGGATCGTTTGCCTACGTTTGCCACTAGGGGCGCTGTTCCAATTGCATACAAAATTGGGCTAACTTTTACGTTATCGAGAACGTTAAAAAATTCGCACTAAGCACACTGAGGTTGATATATTATAATTATGAAAAAAAGAATTTTAACCATAGACACTTCACAGATGTTTGTTGTTGTTTGTTGTTAGAGTCTGAGAGCGGACGGCGCGTGTCGGCGGTGCAGCTGGGCGGCGTGCTGCTGGAGCGCGCGGGCGCCGCCCTCGCCGCGCCGCCCCTCGCCCGCGGCCACCCTCCGCACTACGCGCGTGCTCTACTGCACATGTAAACAATTTTGTATATAATCCCTAAATCTAGATGTCATCATATAAATAATTATACTATACTTTTATATACTAGTCGTGACTTCCAGATTCAACAAAATTAATTGTGAAGGAAATTCTATGTAACTTTTTGAAATAGATGCCCATTCTTTAGGTAAGAAATAATGTAGGTCTGTATGACTTTGCGCAATCGTTTTTTTTTTTCAGGCAACAATACGTCCATAAGTGTACATAGTATTTAAAATTAGCAACACCAATCAAATAAAAAAGATACATTTATTAAAAATAATTATCAGTTGAATACATTTCAAATATTCCATTCAACTGATACTTACTTCGAACCAACCATTATTATTATTATTATTTAGTCCGCAAGTATTAAACGGTAGGCAGCGGCTTGGCTCTGCCCCTGGCATTGCTGAAGTCCATGGGCGACGGTAACCACTCACCATCAGGTGGGCCGTATGCTCGTCTGCCCACAAGGGCAATAAAAAAAAAAAAAAAAAAAAAAACCAAATTAGGAGTTGGAACATTTGCCTACGCTTACCGCTAGGGAAGCTGTTCCATACAAATTTGAGTAAACTTTTACGCTATCGAGAACGTTAAAAAACTCTCACTAAGCGCACTGAACATATTCCAGTCACGCCGAGATGTTCGCGTGCATGGGCGCTTGGTGCTGTTACGCGACGGACTGCGGCGTGCCCGTACAAACTATGGAAGGCCTGTTCTCGTCTACGGTGCCTTTTCTGCTACCTCGTGATATCCCTGTAAGACGTAACAGAATTATAGTCTAAATGATAATGCTCTCAAGGTTCAGCTAACATTAAACTTTTAAAATTTACTCATCTAAGACCTCTTCTTTCTTACTGGTATTAGGGCACCTTGTGAGCCCGTATGGGTAGATACACCGCCCTGCCTAGTTCTACCGTGAAGCAGTAATGCGTTTCGGTTTGAAGGGTTGGGGTAGCCGTTGTACTGTAATAACTGAGACTTAGAACTCATGTCTCAAAGTGGGTGGCGCAATTTACGTTGTTTATGACTATTAGCTGTGATAACTATTTAAAAGCATAATATGGACCGTGAGTTCATCCGTCTATTTGAACAATAAAAAATACAGTTTCCTAATAGAACAGTGTCTAAATTGTGAACTGGCAATTTTACTCAAATGATGATTATTTAACGGCCGTCTGGTGCAGTGATAAGTGACATGGTCACTGCACAAGAAGGTCGCGGGTTCGAACCCCGCCAAGGGAAGATATTTGTATGATAAATATAAAATGTCTTTTCCAGGGTTATGGATGTATATTAAATATATGTATGTGTATAATAAAAGTCTTACATTTTTTTCTGTTCTTTACGAACTTATCACGGGACCAGTCGACGTGGCGTGATTGTTAGTATTAAAATAAAATAATAAATAAATAAAAATAAATATATCGAACTCGTGGCTTCTGTTACAGGAACCTCCGTTACTGTGCCAAGCGGCTGCGCAGCTGCTACTGAGTTTATCGAAAAACGTTAAGTTGACAAGTGATCCCATGTCGCTCGTCGGTGAACTGTACAATCACGCGCAACGCTCCCTGCACTACCTGGAACCGAAAGTGAGATATCGTTTATAATAATAATATGTCAAGCTTGTATGTAATCGAATTAAAACACATTTATAATTCAACTAGCTGTACCCGCCTGCTTCGCTGGGCATTTAGAATTAACATTATTATTTCTCACCCCCACCAACATTCTCATCATTAATGCCCCCGCAACTGGGAGTCCACCACTCATATAAATATTAGCCTATCCATCAAGTACATGTGTTTGCTACATGGATACAAAGTTTCAAGTCAATCGGATGCATGGTTCAGTAGTTATAACGGAACATCCGTAAAAACCACTGTAGATTTATATATTAGTATAGATAATCATATAGTTATTCGATTTTATTGAGCATGCTAAAATCTTCCACTTTTAAAGATTTTTTCCTTTGTGTAAATTTTTGACAAACGTTTTCTAAGGGCGACGTCGTATAATCTTAACACGTGGCGGACTTTAGTTTGATTTCAAATAAAATGTTGTGATCTATTATCTAACGCCTCGTACTCACTACCCTTAGTACCGATGACATTGTTTTTTTTATTCAATACTTTGCATCCTGATTATAATCTGGATGGAATGAATAAAAACTGTTATTTAAATTTTTAGTTCGGTTTGCGGCTAACGAGTGTTTTTGTTTTTGTTTTCAAACTTTTCTTATTACAAACACTTTTGTTTTTTTTTATTAATGTATGCGAACAATATGATTATGATAGTCCTGCCCCCGGATAGGGTAGGATAGGCTAATAGTGCACATGGCGCATCATATCACATCATAGCGGTAGGCAGCGGTTTGGCTCTGCCCCCCTGGCATTGCTGAAGTCCATGGACGGTAACCACTCACCATCAGATGGGCCGTATGCTCGTCTGCCTACAAGGGCAATAAATAAATAAAAACTATGTGTCTGTCAGACGGCGGGCGCGGTCCGCGAGGCGCTGGTGTCGCTGTTCGTGCGCGGGACGGGCGAGCGTGCGCGCGCGCTGGTGGCGGCGTGGGGGGCGGGGGCGGGGGCTGCGCCGCGCGCCGCTCTGCCGCCGCTCACTGCGCTGCTGCACGCCTTCGCGGACGCATCCACGCACTCCAAAAAGGTACAGCACCCAACCATGAACAAACTTATAAAATGGTCATCCAGAAATCACCCTATAAAAAGTGACAGTGCTTTAAAAAGAAAACTATTCTTACGATTAACTCTCGTTTTTTTTTTATTGGTATTAATTTCCAACGTTGCAAATACTTTAATTTTCGTGGTACCGTAACAATATAATGACAGTAAAAACCGCGAAATTGGATCGTTAAAGTATTTTTCAACCCCAGTCTCCCTTCGTGATTTCTTGAAGCTATTCAAGTGCCCTCTATTGTACGTTGACGATACTATGATAGGAATCTTTCCTGGCGCGCCGAAGACAACGGTTGAAGAATGCATAGATTATAAACATTAATCTTTATTTTAAGAAATAAATAAACTGCATCATAAATTAAACCTTAAAGCACCCTGTAAACGATCAAATTTGTTTGTCAAACTTTACGTTTTCATCAAACAATAGCTTAAACGATCAAATCAAAGATCAAACGAGTTTGTTAACTTGCCCTTAGATTCGGTTTTATCCTTGCCATAACGAGACGTCGCGTCGAGCAACGACTGAGATCTTGTTTGACAAACACCCCCATACACGTTCAAACTTGATTGTCAAACACGCCGTCAATCAAGATTTCCATCAAACACGTCAAACAAAGCTGCGTATTGTTCAATAATTTGACAAACAATTTTATCGTTTACCAGGGCCCTTTAGTGAAGATGAATTTCAATTTTAGAACGCTTAAATATTTTAGTATTGGATGTTCAAACAACAGAGAAATGTTTATAATAACCAGTTATTGATTACAAAAACAAATAAAAAAGAACGTTGCATACGGCGCCTCGGTTTTGAAGAAGATTAAATTCTTAATTGCATTTGTAAAATGGCTATCACTTCAAAATAGAATATATTACTTTCCTACCAATAGAATACCTACTTCATAGTACACAGTTCTTAAGATACGAACTTGTTTCGATTCCGAACTGCACCGTAAGATTGAATAACAAAATCGAGGATATTGCTAATACTGCTTTTTTAAAAATGATTTTATGACCTGGTTACTGAGACCTTTAAGTCATGTTTTATTTTTAATTTATATTCTTATTTTTATGAAAAATGATAATATGGAGTGAAATTTGGATGAAATTAAATGAAATGTTGATGATATGGGATGAAATATAATCTCAGTAAAATGGTGGTCAGGATTCCAAGAAGTTACGTGCAGCGGCTTTGTTTCATTTTCCCACATTTGTGCACTTTCACAGATATTAAACAGTTAATAAACCACCGTTATTACACATTTAAACCTGAAGAAACACTAAATAGACAAAATAAAACAAATCACACAACTTCACTCCTCGCGCTCCCGCCAAAAAGTCTCTGCTAATACTGCTTTATTATAACGACCACAGATAATAGCAGAAGGCATACAAAACGCAGCGGAAACTGCGCTTCGGATGCTGTGCGAGCCCAGCGGAATGTATGCGGCCGCAGAGACCGAGATAACGGATTTCTTTCTAGCACTTTTTACCGCGTTGCTGCCACAGCTCGGAAACTTTACTTACGCCGCCATCGACGTGTTCCTTGATGTAGCTCAGAGGTATATTGGTTTTTTTATCATTTTTTTTTTGCTTAGATATGTGCACGAGCTCAAGGCCCACCTGATGTTATGTGACAATCGGAGCCCATAGACATCTACAACGTAAATGCCGCCACCTACCTTTGAGTCACGGAGTTGTAAAGTCTCACTTTTAACAGTAGAAAGGCATTACTGTTTCACGGCAGAAACAGGTAGTGGTATCTACCCTCGCGGACTCACAAGACGTCCTACCACCAGTAAAGAGAGAGTCAAATTGCTAAGATGATGTGGCGGGTAGCCATCATACAATACAAGATATTTGGCAGATTCCTGAATCTCGCTTACAACATTTTCAATATAAGCCTGCATATATACAAGTTCCGAACAACAACATTCGGACCGTCGGTCCACCGAGCGGATAAAATCTTCCTTTTCGTCGTTATTCACACAATGATATGTGAGGCCGTCAGTGCAAAAGTGGCCTAAGCTTACCTTTTTTTTTTTATTGCCTAGATATGTGGACGAGCTCACAGCCCACCTGGTGTTAAGTGGTTACTGGAACCCATAGACATCTACAACGTAAATGCGCCACACACCTCGAGATATAAGTTCTAAGGTCTCAGTATAGTTACAACGGTTACCCCACCCTTCAAACCGAAACGCATTACTGCTTCACGGCAGAAATAAGCGGGGTGGTGGTACCTACCCGTGCGGACTCACAAGAGGTCCTACCACCAGTAAATTAGTACCAAGTAGACTACTAATATAGTACCAAGGTTAGTATATATTTTTTTATTGCTTAGATGGGTGGACGAGCTCACAGACCACCTGGTGTTAAGTGGCTACTGGAGCCCATAGACATCCACAATGTAAATGCCCCACCCACCTTGAGATATAAGTTCTGAAGTCTGCCCCACCCTTCAAAAAAGTGTAGTATGGAAATAATGAGATTTGAATTTACTTTTACACTGCTTCGTACGCAAAAATAATACGCGCAAAAATAATGTTTACAAGGCCATCTATTATCTATGGGTGAAACTAGGGATAGGTCGGTTTTACGTCAAAATTTATTATGTTTTAAATAAATTGCAATATACATACAAGCAACTATATGAAAAATTATGGGTTAGGCGACATTTGCGCTGATGACCTCACATAAAAATAACAATAATAATAATTTCATTTATTCACTCCACAATACAAATACAAATAAATTTTCAATTGATATGACATAAAAATTCTAATTATCAACAATATTACAAGGACATGCAATAGTATCCGGAAAACACTGTAAAGGTGATTTCATTCTAGAGGTCGTGGCTAAGTCTCAAAATAAACGCACTGCGGATGAGCGCAGGGATGGCAACAACACTCCAATATCAGAATCTATGGGCTTTAGTACATCTATACTAATATATAAATCTACAGTGGGGTTTACGGATGTTCCGTTATAACTACTGAACCATGCATCCGATTGACTTGAAACTTGGTATCCGTGTAGAAAATACATTTACTTAATGTATAGGCTAATATTTATATGAGTGTTGGACTCCCTAATAATAATGACAAAAAATAATAATGTTAATTTTAAATGCCCAGCGAAGAGGGCGAGTTCGGCTAGTATATTATACTAACACAGTGGAGATAAAAAAAACTTCAGAGGTGTCAAGGGACACCCGGATGGAACGAAGTTCCTTTCGATTAATTAGTGAAGGAATTGTAATTTTTTTTTTAAGATATAATAATAAATTACGGATTATGAAGAAGAAAAAGACAATACTATGAACTAAATTACTATTGTTGAAACGCTATCTCGAGAAACTGTACTCATTACGCGGACCAATCGGATACGAGCAATGTCACGCGATAAGCGCCTACACGTTGATTGGTCAGAATGACGGATCTAAAAAGTGTCGTGACAACTTTTCGTAAGAATTTTTTCCGTCTATCCCCCTTTCACAACGCGCGATAAAAAGGCCGCGGCTCAGCTTTGTGATATTAGGTTGGTTCGGTCGGTAGTAGTAAGACGGTTGTGGTTGTGCGCTTGCAGGGGCGGCACGGAGGGCAGCCTGGAGCGGCTGGTGCAGTGCGTGCGGCTGGGCGTGGAGGCGGGCGGCGGCGGCGTGCGCGTGGACGTGGTGCTCGAGCTGCTGCACCGCCACGTGCTGCCGCGCGCCTCGCATCTGGCGCCAGACCTCGCGCGGGCCGCGCACGCGCTGCTAGCCAGGTGGGCAACAACACACTGCTGGTAGGGCCTCTTGTGAGTCCGCGCGGGTAGGTACCACCACCCTGCCTATTTCTGCCGTGAAGCAATAATGCGTTTCGGTTTGACGGGTGGGGCAGCCGTTGTAACTATACTTGAGACCTTAGAACTCATATCGCAAGGTGCGTGGCGCATTTACGTTGTAGATGTCTATGGACTCCAGTAACCGCTTAACACCAGGTGGGCTGTGAGCTCGTCCACCCATCTAAGCAATAAAAAAAAATCAGTTACTATCAAGCTATAAAGATCTTGAAACACTTGTTTAATGTTTGTATTGTTGAACTGTTTACTTATATTTAAAGATTTATTATAATAATTTTAGGCCTTTATTCTACTATGATAAATACAGAACTTCTGTAGTAAAGGAATGTTGAGGGGTTTTATTGCGAGGGATATAGTATCTAATTATGCTGACTTTATCGCAAATTCTATAAGTTTATCAAAATATTTTGTTACGAAAACACAGCTATAGAACATACTTCATGGTTATGATAAAGAAAAATTAAAACATAAAATTAAAACTGTGCAGGGGCGCGATCGCTTAAAATAAAAATTAAAATTAAAAAAATGTTAATTTTAATTGAAACTTTCATGATCTCGTAAATGCGCTATAAATGTTTTTTTTATTTTTTTATTGCCTAGATGTGTGGACGATCTCACAGCCCACCCGGTGTTAAGTGGTTACTGGAACCCATAGACATCTACAACGTAAATGCGCCACCCACCTTGAGATAGAAGTTCTAAGGTCTCAGTATAGTTACAACGGCTGCCCCACCCTTCAAACCGAAACGCATTACTGCTTCACGGCAGAAATAGGCGGGGCGGTGGTACCTACCCGTGCGGACTCACAAGAGGTCCTACCACCAGTAAATATATTTTTAAAAATGTATATATATTTTTTTATAGGGACAGAGAAAGCGACTTTGTTTTATACTATGTAGTGATGGATAGGTTTTGTTGTAGCGTATTAATTCATCGGTGGCGATACTTCTTCCCGCACAAGTGCGACACGGCGGAGGGGGGGCGGCGCGCGGACGAGTTCCGCGGCGCGCTGTCTGCGCTCGGGCGCGCCCTGCTGCTGCCCGACATAGAGCTGCTCAAGCTCAACATCGCGACGCTCGAGACGCTCAACAGCAAGTGGAAACTCTATCATAAAGTGAGTTTACGTATTGCACTACATAGTTTTTTTTTTATTGCCTTTGTAGGCAGACGAACATACGGCCCACCTGATGGTGAGTGGTTACCGTCGCCCATGGACTTCAGCAATGCCCGGGGGAGAGCCAAGCCGCTGCCTACTGCAATGGATGGACCGGCTCATGTGCTCGCCGTGAGACATGAGTAACGTGACCTTTTTTTTTTTTCGTGTCAAAGCGGGACGCCTACTGAATTTCGTATATAAATAAATACATATATAGGATACGTCGGGGTAAGATGTAATATTTAAATGCAAAAAAAAATGGTTTACAAATGACTTGAAATAATTTATTATGGTATCTTATCCGCACTGACATCTTAATTCTTACACTGACTTGCCCTTAAAATAATATTTATTTCTACAGCAAAATTAGAGTTACTTTACTATGTATTTTGTAATACAATAAGGATTTGGGATAAGTAGGTATTCGGTAAGTTTCTAATAAACACATGCATAACAGATAAATGAAAGCGGGACATTTTTGTTCTCGTTGGGGACAGCGGGACGGATAGCCTGAAAGCGGGACAATCCCGCCCAAAGCGGGACGTATGGTCACGTTAGACATGAGGTCGAAGGCTAGATTGTGGTGGTGTATAGTGACTGTCACACGAGTGTTAACTACCAGTGTGCGCTAAGTTGTCGCATTCAGATCCTTGGTTTAAATTTTTGGTGACTTATCAAATTTTATTTGCATTAAAAAGGTCATGCTTGTCAATATATTCAGTCTACACGGTCTACGACTTATATGTGCATTCGTGTATCTAATCGTTTAGCTTACACGGTCTGAGAGAACAGCTCTTTTTTCACACTAAAAGTATATACAGTCAAAATCTGTTATAACGACATCGAAGAGACTGGTCATATTCAGTCGTAAAAACCGATAGTCGTAACAACCGGTGATGCTTAATGTGTATCGTGCAAGTACAAACAAATCGATAGGGAATTATTGGAAAAGTATATTTATTCAATTATGTACATTTTGTTTATTACACATAAAGTACAACATGTATAGTATTTTTCTGTGAGCATAAAATCTGTAATTTTGGTCTGTTTGGAACACTTCTGTTGTGCATAGATATGTATTTTGTAATTCACGTTGGATTTTAATTAACGTATCGTCATCGCTCTTTCCAAATGGTTGAAATTGTCGAGTGTGATACACCATATTCCTTTGCTAAGTCTTTGTTTAAAATTCCGCTCTCTAGCTTGGATATAATACGCGATTTTTCTTCAATATTAATTTGTTTTCTTTTTTTTTGTGACATTTTGAAAGTTTCACGAATAACTCCACAAAGTTTTGGTGCGTCTTGTTTATAGATAAGTAACAAACTAACTGAAGAGATATGAAGAAGCGGGCTTTGATTCTTCTGCATGCATGTGTTTTGTTTCTAAGAATTAGAAAAGACCCTACACTAAACTAAATCCTATTGTTTTCTTTCCTGATTTTAATAGTCATTGAAGACAAATGTGGTTACCTATTCAAATTGTTTACAATACAGCTTAGCCGGTCGTTCCAACAGATCTAATTCTCCGAAATATTAGTTAAATGTGGTCGTTTTATGAGGTATGTCGTTATTAGCAATGTCGTATAAAGCAATGTTTTCAATAAGGCGGTCATATAGCATTCAGCCGGGACCTTTGTTCTAGGTTATTATAACCGGCATGTTGTTCTAAACGATGTCGCAGTAAACGGTTTTGACTGTATTATGTATTTATAATTATCGATTGAATTTTAGATCATCAAAGAAATAAATATGATCAATAATAATCGCATTGAAATTAGTTGTCTTGTTCTGGGAAGTAGTTTGAATAATCTCACAGCTTAGACTAGTTTTACACACAAGAGTGTTACTCGAGTAAAAAAAAACTCTTTGATCATTAAAATACAGACCAAATAAGCAAGTTTCCTCTATCTTGAAGTCATCGTGGCCTAAAGGATAAGACGTCCGGTGCATTCGTATCGAGCGATGCACCGGTGTTCTAATCCCGCAGGCGGGTACCAATTTTTCTAATGAAATACGCTCTTAACAAATGTTCACGATTTACTTCCACGGTGAATAAATAACATCGTGTAATAAAAATCAAACCCGCAAAATTATAATTTGCGTAATTACTGGTGGCAGGACCTCTTGTGAGTCCGCACGGGTAGGTACCACCGCCCCGCCTATTTCTGCCGTGAAGCAGTAATGCGTTTCGGTTTGAAGGGTGGGGCAGCCGTTGTGACTAGACTGAGACCTTAGAACCAAGGTGTGTGGCGCATTTACGTTGTAGATGTCTATGGGCTCCAGTAACCACCAGGTGGGCTGTGAGCTCGTTTCACACATCTAAGCAATAAAAAAATAAATAAAAAAACAACCTGTACTTGGTGTCAGGCTATATTCCGTTCGGAGTTCCTGTGCGAGTTCCTGTCGGTGGCGCTGGGCGGGCTGGCGGAGGGCGGCTGGCGCGGGCTGGCGCGCGACGAGCTGACGGCGGCAGTGCACGCGATGGCGGCGGTCGACTTCTCCGCGTTCCGCCTCGCCTTCCTGCCGCGCTTCCTGCGCTCGCTGCCCGGCCTCGCGCCGCACCACCTGCAGTACCTCGAGAACTTCCCACCAGATACTGTACGTCACGCCTTATTACATCGACCTGTAGATTTACCGTCGTGTAGTTAATAAGAATATTATTTATTTATTTATTTTTTATTTTTTTATTTATGTACACACAGAAAAGAGGACATGATACAGAGTAATAGGAAAATTATGTACAAAGGCACTGCTTATTTCTTTAAGAAATCTCTTCCAGCAGACCTGCGAGAGGATAATAAGAATAATAATAAAAAGTGATGAGTGTGTGTAGAACAGATAACACATAACTAAAATAACAAATACAACATGAGAATTATAGTAATGCACATACCTACACATTATTAATGAATTATACAAATGATACTTACTAGCATATACCGCAAACCACCTGATCCTTATAAATACTCTAGAACTACGAAAAGCCAATATTGTATTCGTTGCATAATAATGAAATGTAAGGAAAAAGCAGAAAATATTTCACTTAAACATTCATCACTTAAACATTTTACATGGGTAACGTTGTGTATATTTTTGGATATATCAATAGTAATTTATAACATTACCTTAACAACATATACTATTAAAATAATATTTTTAATTTTGCCGTTAATTTTAAGTAATAATTCATAAAATTTAACATTTTGCTAAACAAATTATTTTGTCGAGTAATGGCGGTGGTATGAAAAAACTTAACAATAAAATTCTTGTTTTAGGATCTCCCTACGTTTACACAGAATATACATCGGCTAATTAACGACGTGAACTGTTACCGGGCCTACCACGCGGCCGCCCCGGTCGACATGGCCACCTGATGTCTCCAGCCAATGTACGTAAGGAAGTGTGATATCACTGTCAGTCCATTCTACACTACTCGTGTAGTAAACTCGGGAATTGTTCAATATGCTATGAATTTATAAAATTCGCTTTATTTCAGATTAATATAGTATTTTTGTAAAAAAAATTTATTGAAAATAACAACTTGAGAAATGTCTTTTCTGATAACGTCACCTTCTTTAGAGAATCTTCATTTTAGGCTCTGTATTTATTGATGTTGGAATTGAAATCACTAGAATTATTTATCAATTTGCTGCATTAATATCTATTAATTATAAAAAATAATATATATGTTTGTTTTCCATCAATAAAATGTACATGTCCTAAAAAAAGTAGGCAATGTTCTTAGTAAAATATATTTTTCCCTATGATTTTTAGGATATGAGGACGTTTGTGTTGGAAAAGTCTCTCAGACAGTTCTTAATTTATACATACTAGTGTTCCAGCAGTTGTGGAAATTTGAGCATAACCACTGACAACTTATGATCTACAATTCAACTTAGGATTAACAATTTACTATATGTATTTTCATACATGTACATTTTCATGAAAACATTTGAATAACCTTTTTTTTTTCAAATAAATCAAACTTACCTATTTTGATAAAAAAGATTATTTTGAACATTGCAACAGGAGGAAATGAGGAATTTCACGTGGAAAGTCTAACTAAATTCGCTTCTAAAATATTGTCACATTGTACAAACATTGTACATCTCTGGGCTAGAACTCCCAATTACCAGTTGTATTGCTGTTTGACTACCAAATATCCATTACAAAGGTACTCAGTCCGGGAATCTCATTCATATCCCGTAGGAAAGTAGTCAGGAACCTCAATCACCAAACTAGACTTTTGGTGTGAAACATAAAACCTATATGGTGGTGGTATATATATACAGTCTATATGCAGTAGCGTGTACGGAGTGGCGACGCGTCGCCATGCGTAATCGACTGCGATTCTCTCCCACTCGATCCGGCGTTAAGCCATCTCTCTCGCTACACTGAGCTCGGATACCTATAGTGACTACTACGTAGTGTATATAGTGTTGTTTACTACAGTACACATAACCTGTGTTTTACTTGAAAACAAATTATTTTCTCGTAATATTTTATTTTATCATTATGACATATTTAGTTCCTATCACAATCTGTTCTTTTCTGCATATTACTTTTAGAGAATAATGTCGATGTTTCACATCTGCGAGGCGTCCCGTGACGGCTCACATTTTTTTTATTATAATTTTTTCCACCATCACACTTAGCTAGAGAAGATCCATTTCATAGAACTTGATGAAACTTTTCACCGTTCATAGCGTTAACACAAAATAGGTGTATATTTTATCGTGGTAGCCGGTATAGTAAGCGGCACGTAAGTTGGCAAGGTTTTGGTGTAGTGGGGGTAATGTCGCGCATAGTGCACATTGCAACAAAAAAACGGTCACTTTTATTGCCCGTATATAATTTAATTTAATTTTATTAAATTTTTTATTTGCCATAATTTATTTTTAAGCCTCTGTGTTTAGAAGAAAATTAAAGAAAAGAGAGGAATTTGTGAAGTGTATTAGGTGTTACAAATAAAATACAATTAAAAGTTAAGAAGTTTATTTAAATAAATATACTTAATATTAAAAATTATGTGTCGCCGTCGTCACTATCATTTTCTAATAGTGCTACCCCTTGGATTAAATTTATGGTAGCACCTGAGCTGGTGGAAGGAGTTGACTCCTCATCGTCGACATAACGAAGAGTCGCCGTCGTCACCGGCGTAAATAATAAAACGCTCAGTGACTGAATCGACTATATGGTCATTGGTATTTGGTCCTGGCAGTGCAAACAAACTTAAAACAATAACACTCGTAACAAAAACTAAATTTAAAACAATAATAACAACTCGTAACAAAAACTCAATATAAACAAAGGGTTCCTACAACTTTAGTAGGCGCATGTGTAACCGGGAGCGAACGGCACGTGGACGCGGTGCGGGAGGGGAGGGTCGACTGACTCACCAATCGCGCGCTACGTCTTTCCCCGCGTCCCGCTTGACAACCAAAGAGACCTAAAAAACGACTTCTGCGCATCTAGCGACTCTTGCCAAGTTACGTGCCGGGGACTATCTACTAGATTGCCCTGACCGATTGTTGAAGATGCCCGTGGTGCAGTTTGTTGGGGTCACTTAACCTAACCTAACTTAAAAATCGTTCAAAATAAAGCATTTCTTAGGAGGTGATAAAGAAAATTCAAAAAATTACACAGAAACAGAATGATAAACTGATCAAATGTACCTACTAATAATACAATAAATGTACGATTTTTTTGTTTATAAATTAGTTACCAATTGGCGTTTTTCACATTGAAATGCGAGATCACACCACTGTGTTTGCATTTATTTTATCTTTTTTTTCTTCATTAAAAATATATTATCCGCTTTCTGAGTTTGTAGTTCAATCATTTAGAACTAGTCATTTTATGGGCGCAGCATAACAAATATAGTTATATTTTGGTGGTATTTATACGTATTTTCGCAAGTAAGTGCCTAAATTACAAAATGAATACCTCGAGTTATGTCGGAATAATTTGCGGTGCGTATTGTATGTAATAATATTAGGTAAAGTATAATATAGATATTGTAATAAGTACTTAAGACAAACAAAACACAACAACACATTCATAATTCATAACGAATTGTTTTTACAAATACTCTGTATCCGTTGAATATACATCAGTTATCATACAATGTTATCATAAATAATTTGACGCCTCTTAGCACGTCTTAAAAAGTGCATAAAAGTTCTTGTTATATATTTTTTAATTTAATTCGATAAAAGCGAGGGTTAAATGAAATGAAAGATGACGAATTAGTCAGTTAAAGTCATGTACTTTGACTAAATTTCATTTAACCCACTACGGCAGTGCCATAGTGTGAATCTTGCGCATAAATAAATTGGGCATTCGTCCTTCGGTGCATCCTTGTCATTCTCCGTACTCTTCTTTGTTTTACATAAAAAATACAAAGATAATGCAGCATATTAAAATTTAATATGTCAAATTAAAATTCTCAACAATTAAAAATAAATATATGATACATAGTTAAGAGATCGAGACAAGTGCCATCGATGTGCAGGAATCTATAAACAAGAATATCGTGGGGTTGATGATCCAGCGGTAGCACGCGAATGCCGTCTAGAGCAGACGATCGGAGCGGAAGGGTTAATAAATGAACTATACATACACTCCATGCAAATCTATATCTTTGTCTGAAAAACATTTACTTGCATTTATACAGATTGTGTATATGACAACATAATTTATGTCTGGTAATAATACTAAACACAGCGACCATTACTTCTATATATCATTAGTTTTTATAATTGTAGAAAAATAAAATTATAAAATATTTTTTGTTTCAATTTTTTATTCTTAATTTTAAAACTGAATTAACAATTTCTGTATGACTTGCATACAGTTTCAAGTCAGGAGTAATGTCAACCCAACATACTCCTACAGCATCATCTCCCGCATGAAGTTTTAATAAACCAACAGTTAAACCACTCTCATCATGGAAGTTGTATGCTATGGTCTCAATCCAAGAATTGTCAGTATTCCTACAGTCATCCACATAACCTTGATATATTACTTCACCTTCACTAAAGAATTCATCTATTTCTTTCTCCCATTGTATCTTATCTGAAACAAAAGTTTGAAAAATGTTTTTCTAATAAAAGTAGGTTTATTGAATTGTGAACATTAATTTGAGATCCCATCATTTTCATTTTATCATTTACTACCAGAGTAGTGCCCGTCATTATTTCCAGGAACAATCAACTTCATCTACATTACCGGTCACCGTCCTCGTCGAACCCGTCGCTTGCGCCGATGGGCTCGACGAGCGAATTGACACATAGACACAGCCCACTGAGTTTCTTGCCGGATCTTCTCAGTGGGTTGCGTTTCCGATCCTGGTAGATTCTGCGAAGCACTGCTGTTGCTAGGGTCACTGTTAGCAGCACTTCGGGTTTGAGCCCCGTGAGGTCACCTGCATGTTAGGGTGAAACTGAAATAGCCTCTCAAGGTTATCAGCATAGGTGGAAAAAAAATATGTTCATTGCCTTTCCAGGTATTAGTTTTTTATTTTTTATTGCTTAGATGTGTGGACGAACTCACAGCCCACCTGTAAGTGGTTACTGGAGCCCATAGAAATCTACAACGTAAATGCGCCACCCACCTTCAGATAGAAGTTCTATGGTCTCAGTGGAGTTACAACGACTGCCCTATTCTTCAAACCCAAACGCATTACAGAGAGCAGTATTTCACATTGCGATCGGAGCTATGTATGTTTGGGATTTTTGATAACATTATTCGTAACATACCCTTCAAATGGGGTTTGAAAAGTAGGTTATGGCTTGCTAATGTCCAAGAGCAATGGTGAACCCTTATCATCAGGTGGCCTATATACTAATCGGTTCTTGAAGGTAATGTAAATAAGACAAACCTGTCAGGCTTAATGAATTAAGAGCTTCTTCTTTAAATTCTCTTATAGCAGTCTCACTAACTTTTTCACCAGGATCCACCATACCACCTGGTATAGCCCACTCTCCAGTGTCACCCCGTTTTATAGCTATAAATTGTAATATAGGTCTGAAAATGTAAATGAATATATATGTTAGGGATCTTCATCTTTTTAGTTACATTATTTGGCCATTTTGATATTACAGAAACAATAATTTACTTATTATTTACACCCACAGCCATATTTCCATTGTCAAGTCTTTTCCAACGACTTATAATTGGGTCTGCAGCATGATTAGGACCCCATCGTCCTAAAACACCTCGACCACAGATGCCAGTACGTCCCAGAGGGTTTAAAGGGAAACCATTGACAATTTGATATGGTCCATTGTAACTCACTCTACTTATATTGCCATCAATGCTATTCCATAAAGGTTCAAAGTTAGGATCACCTAAAATACAATAAATCTTTTTGAGTTATTATAGCATTGTTTACTAACACAAAGCATTAAAACTAGAGATACATCAGTAAACTTATTTTGTAATTTAACTTCCTCACTCATTTTCAAACATCAATTCAGTATCTATGTTTTCCAGTGACCACTTATGGCCAAGTTGATCGACAGTTATTCTGCCGATAAATTTAACAAAAGAAATTAAAAATCAGAAAATATGAATATGCAACCTTGTGCTATTTCTGTTTTATCTATCCATAGTACCTACATATTTATCCTACCTTAAAGGACTAGTTGGAGAAGATGTTATAAGCCTGCATGAATGGCCTATCATCCTACCTATTTCTGATGCCAAAAAAATTGTACCAGATTGAACAGTGGGACAGTAGATGAACTTTCGCCCACCTATAATTGTCGGTGGCAATGTCTGTCTGTAAATACTGTCAAATCGCTGCCTACTGAAATTTGTTGCGTTGTATTACATTTGAGTTTATATTGTTTGAAAAAGAATATGTCGTTCTATAATCCTGTCTTAGGACGAAAGCGGCATTTAAGTTGCAGTGTTTATGGCTAACCGCTTAAAATCAGATAGACCGACAGATCGAATGATCTCATTAACTAATAAATGGGAAGTAAATAACAAGGTGCTTCTTTAGAACAAACCGATTTCTGGATCTGCATATGGTTTTCCATGTAAGCCTGGAAATGTGTAATTTGGAGGATTATATTGTTTATACTCGGTAGACCAGTCGACTTTGTCATCTGGAACAGGAAATCTTTTTAAATTACTCCTAGGATAAAATCCTACACGACATTTGGAATGCACAGTTAATATTGAATTCATTAAAATAGACCACGACATAAAGTTAGACTTAATAATTAACAAGTTTATTAATGCGTTTCTATTTAACGTATACATGTAAATAAAAATAAAATAACAGTAGCCTAAATATATTTTTTATGGCGTCACGCAGACTTGCAGTGCGTATATATTATGTGTATAATCTATGGCGTATTGCCACAGACAATTTCACTCCATATTATCATTTTTCATAAAATTAAGAAAATAAAGTAAAATAAGACATGACTTAAAAGTCTTAGTTACCAGGTCATAAAATCTCTTAAAAAACAAAAACAAAGGTAAGGACACGGAATAGTAAAGGAAAAGAATTTTACATCGGACGAAATCATCGGATAAAGGATAGGATCAGCAGGATAAAAACACCTATCTCTAATACAGAATACTACGCTAAGGAAAAGAACAGTAATTAATAAATTAAAACAAATAGAATATTAATTATATACATATTATGTACTTTACTTTTGTATATTATTTACAGTAAAAAAAGTGTGTGTGTCCGCTCCGACGCACGACTGGAGTTTACTGGATATAAAAAATTAAACGAAACAATACGAGAAATAGTTCTATATTACGACAACACGATACACTACAGATTATTAACAAATTAACGAGACACAAAACAAACGACTAACAAATATATGAAAATACAATAATGAGAGAAACGCGCGATCAGTACGAGGCTTTGTGGCGGACTGCCGGCGCATGTACTAGCATGTCACACGAAATGCGCATAACGCATTTCGTGTGACATGCTAGTACGATTTTGGTCCCCATAATTTTCATACCCCGGGCCTATATATGTAAATCGATTCTAAAGGAGTAAACTCCAAAAATAAACATAACTTTTTATATACATTATGATTTAATGATGAAAGCAAAACAGGAACAGATGTAGGTAACGGAATACTGGAAGAAGGATAAGAGTGGATCAGATCAAATAACATGGAGTGGTTACACTGAGGACAGGGCAGAATGATATGATTTAAATCACCAATATTCAGGCCACACTCACACATTTCATTAACACTTATAAGAAATCTGGTTTTTGGAGTTTACTCCTTTAGAATCGATTTACATATATAGGCCCGGGGTATGAAAATTATGGGGACCAAAATCGTACTAGCATGTCACACGAAATGCGTTATGCGCATGTCACACGAAATGCGCGCCGGGCTGCTGCGCCGGCAGTCCGCCACAAAGCCTCGTACTGATCGCGCGTTTCTCTCATTATTGTATTTTCATATATTTGTTAGTCGTTTGTTTTGTGTCTCGTTAATTTGTTAATAATCTGTAGTGTATCGTGTTGTCGTAATATAGAACTATTTCTCGTATTGTTTCGTTTAATTTTTTATATCCAGTAAACTCCAGTCGTGCGTCGGAGCGGACACACACACATTTTTTTTAATTGATTTTATGACCTGGTAACTAAAACCTTTAAGTCATGTCTTATTTTAATTTATATTCTTATTTTTATGAAATATGATAATATGGAGGGAAATGAAATGAAAATGATTAATTTGAGACGTTAATCAACTGGGATGAAATTAAATGAAATGAGATTATATGGAATGAAATATAATCATAGTAAAATGGTGGTCATTTACTAAGATTTTTTCAGTGGACTTTTTGGAGGATCCCGAGAAGTTGCGTCCAGCGGCTTTGTTTCATTTTCCCACATTTGTGCACTTTCACAGATATTAAACAGTTAATAAACCACCGTTATTACACATTTAAACCTGAAGAAACACTAAATAGACAAAATAAAACAAATCACACAACTTCACTCCTCGCGTTCCCGCCAAAAAGTCTCATGAAATCTGGTAAGATGTGAGTAGCATAGATTATACACTTAATATATTACGACTTATGGGAGGTAGGTACGTAGTATAATTTAAAGGCTTATTACACTTGGCTGAATTTAGTCGATTGAATTCAGTTCGTACTGAATTCAGTGAAGTGTAATAGCATTAAGTAAGTTAATATACTGAATTCAGTAGCAAGGATGGTTTCTGACTGACTAAATCATTTAGAAGCCTAATTAGAAACGCATTTAGGAAGGTGTAATCGCATTTAGTCACATAATGCTTTCAGTCGTCCCATAGCTCTCCGTGCGTAAGGATGTCTTAGTTTGTTTTTTGCTTCCGAATAAAAATTATTAATTTCGGTCGCCTTTATTTAATGTGCCAGACATTTATAAATAGCCCGACATGTTTCAGGCATAGTTTTTCTCATCAGGGGTTGGAATATTGAAGAACTAAATTTTAAATCTTGATACGAATTTCCTGTTGCAAGAGATCTTAATGTTACAACCAATCTTTCTTTTGGACTTATACTATCGTAGGATTAGATATGTAATAGTTATATAATAGATATATAATAAACTATCGTAGGATAGTATCCTGCTTTTGAATAAACGGTGTCATAAGGTTTAATATTAGGTCATGTAGGATAGGCGCCGTAACGCCAGAGTACGAAATGGCGGTACGTGGACAGTGTCAGACAGTCAGTCCGTGTAAGACAGTCAGTCCATGTAAGACAGTCAGTCAGTATCAGTCTGTCTGTCAATCGGTCAGTTGAAATGAAACTGTCGGTTTACCCTGTCATTGTGAAAATTATGTGTTGAGAGTTTCAATAATAATTATTCAAAAGGTGTTATTGACTATTATTGCAATAAACTGAGTTCAACCGAAAACGAGTAATGACAGAAACTGCCGCTCAGCCATCACCATGGCGCGCCGTCATATACATATAAATAAAATTGGAGTGTCTGTTTGTTATTACAAACAATTCCAATTCCAATTCAATATTTTGAAATAACCGCTTTTTACTACATGCATATGAATATATACCTAGTCAGGTCATAAATTCTGTCACATGTTTAATGTAAAATAATTGCAACAAGTTTATTCATTATGTAACCATTCATATACCAAAATGAACTTAACAAAACATAGATTCTTATGACACTAAAGTTTATTCAAAATGACCTCCGTGATTTTGAATTCAGGCCTTTATTCTGCGCGGCCAGTCGTCTATCGCAGCACGAACGAGGTCCATGTCAATATCGGCGGCTGCCTTAATCAAGGATGTCTTGAGTGACTCCAAATTGGGATGAGGCTTTGAGCACGCCTTTTCCTCCAAGTGTTGCCATATCTTGTAATCTAACGGATTCAAATTTGGACTGGAGGAGGGCCAGTCTTCGTGCCGGATGAAGTCGATTTCACGCGCCGCCAGCCAGTCTTGTGTGCTCTTCGCTCTATGAGCTGGCGCCGAATCTTGTTGGAATACCCAGTGCCTGTTATTGAACATGATATGAGAAACAGGTTCTACAAGGTTCGTCAGGACTGTATTTTGATACACAACTACATTCGTTTTTACACCTTTCTCACAAAAATGTACCTCTATTAAGCCCCAATAAGAAACTCCCAACCATACCATGAGCGAAGATGGAAAATGACCTCGTTGGATACGCGGAATACGGTTGCTCGCTTCTTCACTACTGTGTGCGTACACCTTATCATTTTGTTTGTTGTAGCTCTCTTCTACGGTAAAAATTTTTTCATCCGAAAAAAGAATTTCCCGATATTTTTTCCCGCGTACCGCTTCAACAAAGCGCGGCATCTCTTCAGTCCCAGGTCCATTAGACGAGCATTCAAACGATGTCCTGTTTTTCTTCGATATGCCCGAAGCCCTAAGTCTTCATTTAACACCCTTTTCACCGTGGTTCTGCTTAACCCCATCTGAAGGGCCAACAGTTTCTGCTTACGTTTGGGATTTCTTTGAATTCGCGCCTTCACAGCTTTTATCACTGCTGGAGTCCTAACAGACCGAGGGCGACCACTTCTTGACCTGTCATCTACACTAGAGTCTTCATTGTATCGTTTGATGGTACGATAAACGAATCTTTTGGTTATATTCAAATTTTTCAGTATGTTAAAAATTTGAATTGGCGCGTAACCGCAACGATGCAACGCAATAACTGCAACACGGTCTTCTATAAGCATCCACTCCATATTTAAAAATGAGTAAAATTCTAAAAGTATACATTTTTATTTTCATGAACAATTCGAAATTCGAATTCAATAAACTTTTTTGTGGCCAGCATTCTAAAAGAAAAGTTTTAACTGTGTGACAATACTTATGACCTGACTAGTTATATGCATGTAGTAAAAAGCGGTTATTTTGTAATAAAATATGTTATCCACGACACGGCCAACCTGCCACGTTATGCGCAATGGTGCATACTCCAAAATAACAATGTAGTCATAAGCATATGACTATTTTACTTTACAAATGTAAACTTTGACTTTGGCTTTATTTTTTACGTTGTATGAGGTCCCGCGTTGTACGAGGTCCCGTGTTGTACGAGGTCTCGCTTTGTACGAGGTCCCGCGTAGTATGAGGTCCCGCGTTGTAGCAGGTGGGGGCGGTTGTCCCCCCCTAGAGATCAAATGTAGCTAGCCGCAAAGCGACCAAAGTGCGAGGAATTGACTTCCTTACCTATTAATAAATTCTGCATCGCATGACAAAACGTAAATAAATTCACAAGGTTTAATGTATAATGTAGAAAGTATTCAGAATAACATTTGGACATCAGTTTTTAAAATCGCCGCCATTTTCATCACGACTATAATAATATCAGCTTTGCCAAAACGCAAGGCCAAACGCAAACAGTGTAAAAATATGTAGGTAGGAGGTAGGTATGGTGTGTGTCTAGACCAGGTATAGTCCCCGGCACGTAACTTGGCAAGAGTCGTTAGATGCGCAGAAGTCGTTTTTTAGGTATCTTTGGTTGTCAAGCGGGACGCGGGTAAAGACGTAGCACCGTTCCGAGCGCGCGATTGGTGAATCAGTCGACCTTCCCCTCCCGCACCGCGTCCACCATCCGTTCGCTCCCGATTATACATGCGCCTACTAAAGTTGTAGGAACTCTTTGTTTATATTGAGTTTTTGTTACGAGTTGTTATTGTTTTAAATTTAGTTTTTGTTACGAGTGTTATTGTTTTAAGTTCTTTTGCAATGCCAGGACCAACTACCAATGACCATATAGTCGATTCAGTCACTGAGCATTTTATTATTTACGCCAGTGACGACAGCGAGTCTTCGTTATGTCGACGATGAGGAGCCAACTCCTTCCACCAGCTCAGGTGCTGCCATAAATTTAATCCAAGGGGTAGAACTATTAGAAAATGATAGTGACGACGGCGACACATAATTTTTAATATTAAGTATATTTTTTTAAATAAACTTCTTAACTTTTAATTGTATTTATAACTCCTAATACACTTCACGAATTCCTCTTTAACTCTTCTTTAACTTTCTTCTAAACAAACAGGCTTAAAAACAAATTATGGCAAATAAAAAATAAAATAAAATAAAATTATATGCGGGCAATAAAAGTGACAATTTTTTTGTTGCAATCTGCACTATGCGCGACATTACCCCCACTACACCAAAACCTTGCCAACTTACGTGCCGCTTATTAAAGAATGTTACCATAGATTATACACTTAATTGAATGTTACCGTACGGGTGTAACGGATGTCTCAGAATGTTTTCCGTTTTTAGATTTTAAATAAAAAACAAATTATTTATTAAAACTCGTTTTATTTGTTGTTAAATTAAAGAGCAGTTCCTGAAGTTTATTTATGAAAAACAACCGTTTGCAAATGCGCACCATTCACTTGTTCACACTCATTTAATCTGGAGCTAAAATTTTCAATCACTCGCTGGAGCATCGCTCTTGGAATAAGAGTTGATTTCTTCCGTGGTTCTTTGCTTCAAAACATTCAGGTTGGGTGGCAATGGATTGTAAGCTTTACTTTTTAGGTAGCCCCATAGGAAAAAATCAGCAGGTGTTAAATCAGGGCTCCTCGGTGGGCAGCTGATGTCTCCTCGGCGACTTATCACTCTTCCAGAGAGTAAATCTTGGAGAGCAGCTAATGAGTCATTTGTAACATGAGAAATGGCTCCATCTTGCTGGAAAAAGGTGTTGCGGTTGTAGCCATACTGGCTATGCATTTCTGTAGCCAAAAAAGTGCGGATCATATGGCATCGAGTAGTCAATTCAAAAACGAAAAACATTTTGAAACACCCTTTAGTATGATGTTCGTTAGAGGGTTCTCGTGTTGTGCCGCTTTGTCGAAGTGGCGCATCGATGCCGATTGTATATACCTAGTCTTGCCATAAATACTGAACAAAGGAAAAAAAAAAAAGTGGTCTCCATTGGCTGCAATACAGTCATTTAAACGTTGAGGACAGTTATCAATAGAAGCACGCACTCTTTCCATGGGAAAATTTTTCACTGCCAATCGTACGGTTTGTTTTAGGGACTCTAAATTATCATGGCGTTTAGAGCAAGCCGTACGCTCTAAAACTGACCATAAATTATAATCCAGCGGATTAAGATCGGGACTAGACGACGGTCAGTCTTCAGCTCTTATGAAGTCCGAAACGTTTGTTTCCAACCAAGACTGCGTAGACCGAGCTTTATGACCATTCTTGATTATTGAACATGGTGTTGTTAAGGGGCTTCACTACCTTCTCAAGAATGGTATCTTGATACACTTGTGCCGATGTTTTGATATCTTTTTACAAAAGTATGGCTCAGTCACTCCTTCATAGCTAATACTCCACCAAACCATCACTGAAGACGGATAATGCCCCGTTGCACTCTGTCGACTAATTGGGAAGCTTCCTTAGAGCTTTGAGCATAAATACGGTCATTTTGTTTGTTAAAATGTTGCTCAATTGTAAAAAAAATCTCATCCGTAAACGAAATTTTTCTATGACCTCCCTTTGCGTACCGCTTCAGTAGTTGTTTCGATTTTACCACCCTATTCTCTTTTAAATTATCAGTTATGAAATGACCAGTATGTCTGCTTTGACCACCTTTTTCGTACGAACACTACGTGGACGGCCAGATCTTTTTCTGTCACAAACAGAGGAGGTCTCATTGCATCTATTAATAGCCCGGTACACAAACATTTTACTAATACCAAGCGTATGGAGAATTTTAAAAATTGCATTTGGCTCCATACCTACTTTGTGTAATGCAATCACAGCGATTCGGTTCTCTATAACACCCCACTCCATTTTAATATCGCAAAATATTGTAGAATGTATTGGCGCCAAAATGAGAACTCAATGAGCAATCATATAAAAATGAGATTCCAAATTCCTTCTTTCCCCAAAACGGAAAAAGCGTTGAACATTTTGATCGCTTTACCGTGCACGACCTGTACAGTAGAGCGATCCTTTATAGTAGGGGAGCCCACGATGCTAAATGGGGATTTACTCGAGCGTCATAGGGTGCGTTCCACTAAGCACTCACAACGATCACGCTCACGACCACGATTTTTGCTGTTTCACTTGGTTCTGGGCGTCACAATCATTAACTCAAGTGGAATGAATTTTGGAGCGTTTTGAGCGTTCATTTAAATAATACACATGGCGCGTCTAAAAAAACAAAACAAAAAGTTGATGAGGTTATGTTACAATTTGTAAATGGTATCAATAATTAATTATTGGTTAACATGATTTATTAAACAAAAAATATGTATATACTTAAATTTAAGAGGAGTATTTAACTAATTTATGTTCGTATATAATAAAAATGCCTTTTACGGCGGCAGTTGGAAATTTGTTGGTGCGTCGAAATAATTCTTCACAAAGTACTAGTTCGTCCGACATTCTTCATTGCTAGAATTAATGTTAAAAGCATCATTAGATAAAGAAAGGTCGTTATCAACATTAGTCGATGTCGATGGTCCTGATTGTTGATTGAAGGCTTTTGTTAGTAATTTTGTAGCAAAAACTGTATCTGAAATCAAAATAAGTTTCTTTTGACAAATATATTTTTATTTAATAATTAAAGTTGTTGATTCATCAACTTAGGTTATGTTATTGACAAATAATGAAAATATATAAATTGCGATAAATTATAAACTGCAATTATGCTTAATAAGCTTCATTTAACAATAATATTTACCTGTTAACGCCCGTTCAGCATCTGCAGGAGAAAGTTTGAGATCCACAACAGTATCTCGTTCGGCACAATAGAACGATATTGTTGTTGTCGCCATGTTTGCTGCTTTTAGTTTTAAAAATTGCGCCCAGTTTCTCAAAACGCTCACATCGACCCACCTCTTGAGAAGGGTCATCGTGGGCTTCGCGTGAGCGTAAGTCATGACGTCATAAGTGACGTTTTCGCCGCAACCACAACGACCGCGGTCGTTATGTGGAACGACTAAAGGAGTATTTTGATCGTTGTGGGCGCTTAGTGAAACGCACCCATAGATACCTATTGGGATGCAAAGCTTAGATGATAAGAAGAAAAAAATGTTATATAATATATACGTTTTCATTGGTGGGGGGAGCGGCTATAAATTTTCAAAAATGTTTTAGCGGTAGGCAGCGGCTTGGCTCTGCCCCTGGCATTGCTGAAGTCCATGGGCGACGGTAACCACTCACCATCAGGTGGGCCGTATGCTCGTCTGCCTACAAGGGCAATAAAAAAAAATAAAAATAAAAATGTAAAAAAATACTGTTGCATGTACATAATCGAGCGCGTCAGATATTGATAGCATCAATGTCCTACGTATTTTTAATAATGTATGTATGTTAATCTGATCTTTTTCATGGTGGGGGTGGTCGTACGTAAGGTTTGAAAATGAAAAAAAAAAAAATTTAATCGAGCGCGTCAGATTTTCTAAGGGGTTGTATTCAATAATCTGACGATTTCGATGTGACGCAAACTCGTGGCCATTATTATAATGTGCAAAAAAAATTATCCATTTTGAAGTACTCGAGCGCGTCAGATTAAGATATATATGGTCCATTGTTATGTCCTAGACGTGCTGTCTCATAATCTGACGATTATCTAGAGGGATTCGCTTAATCTGAAAAAAAAAAAAAATTTTTTTAAATCATTGAACATAATTTATTGAAAAGCTCAGGAAATAACAAGCAAATATTTTTTTGTGTTTTTTAAGTAAAATCCTTGTATTTGGAAGAAAATAATTTAAAAAACATGCCCAATAAAACGCGGATAGGGGAATATAGGCATTACGCAGCTGCACGCATTCAGCTTTATCGACGAATTTTTGTTACTTTCGGCTTGTAGAAATGGTCAGATTATATATTTTTCGTTATCATTGAAATATTTCCTACAAATTAAAAAAAATTCAGCCAGGTTCGAGAATGTCGAGATGACGTTTTTTTTTTTACAACTTTTCCGCCCTTCCCTTTCTTCTTTACGTCACTCTCAAATTGTCAGATTCAGTCAGAAGGGATACAAGGTTTTTGCTTCACGTATTAATACATGGATAATTATATCGCCAATGTTAACGAAAACTTATTATTAACTTAATTTAAAAAAAAACAATTCTCTTATTTCTTATTATTCATTTTAATGAAAATTATACAACACAAAATAAAGTAATAAAAAATTAACTTATAACTTTCTTCGTCGCGTTGCTTTTCTCACTGGTTTTTTAAACACTTCCTCTTTATCCTGAAAGTCATCGTCATCTGCAATTTAAAAGAAAACATTGTAGTCTTGGACATTTAAAAAAAAATATTGAAAAAAGGACACTTGTGATGGACTTTTAATAATAAATTGAATTTTTAAAAGGCAGTGTCTTAGAACACTCTGTCTGGGTGTTTGTAGTCTTAAGCCCGTGATGGTTCATCATGGTTTAATAGTCCCAATCATGGTTTAAACCAAAGATTTATCTAAATTTAGTACAAATTCAGATTAAACTTCTTTCATAACATTGATTTTCAAGAAAATAAACACAGTCAAAAACTGTAACGATGTTTTGACGTGTGGCAACATTAAGCCTTTCTTCCTTTTCTTTAACGTTTTATTAAGTCGCACACTGAAAGTACTTTACTGTATTTGCCAGAATTGTTTTTTGAAAGAAAAAAGATCATTGCATGTTGAAGGGAAACTTCTCGCTCTAATTTTTTCTAAATCAGAAACCGAAGTGTTAGTAATTTTAGTGAGGCAATATGGCAATATATTGGGAAATACAAAAAACTTGATCAAATGAGCAAACTTAGTCTTAACTAGTGAAAGAATTCAACAGTTTTTGTTTGTTTTATTTACTCAGTCTTGCAAAATGTAATTATGGACATAAGTTTAAAAATCTCTCTATTTACTGATTTGGACACAATATAACAGCTGTTGATTTCGATCGGCCATTTTGAAAAGAACACTTTAAGCCCTATCTCATGGTTTAATCGCTCTCTTATGACCGTTTCTAACTTAACACCCCTTCAAATCGTTCAATCCCGTTTTTGCAGGATAGCTGTCGGAGCATCGTGGTTCGTGAGAAACGTGGATCTCCATGATGATATGTAGCTGGACTTCATCTTTAGTCGGCATCAGTGCGCTATTTCGAGAAAGCGGCACGACACGTAATCCCTCTTGTCGTGGCCGCCGGTAACTACATACCCGATCCTGCGGACCGAATATTAAGCAGTCGACGTCGCACTAAGCACGTCATTGCGGATCTTCGCGATCTAGTATCGGAGCTTTTAGGTAGGTACCTCAAGCACCGGTCATCGTTCACTTCGAACTCTTCGTCGCCAGCGACGGGTTCGACGCATAAATTAACCCACAGACAGAGCCCACTGAGTTTCTCGCCGGATCTTCTCAGTGGATCGTGTTTCCGATCCGGTGGTAGATTTTTCTTTTTATTGCCGTTGTAGGCAGACGAGCGCACGGCCCACCTAATGGTGAGTGGTTACCGTCGCCCATGGACTTCAGCAATGCCAAAATTCTGCGAAGCACTGCTCTTGCTGGGGCTAGTGTTAGGTTAGAGCCCTGTGAGCTCAGCTACTCATTCGGCGACGCTGGCATAGCCTTCTAAGGCTATCAGCTTAGGTAGGAAAAAAATTACCGTGTAAACTTTGAGATTATTTAAACTCCTAAGGTGAGAGTTTAACTATGATTGAAATTACGAGTTGATCTTCAGTAACTGTTTAAGCCTTCGATTTTAGTTTAAAATACTATTGATATTACGAGCCTTAGTTTTCTAGTTATTGTTTGTTTTATTGTTCATAAAAAATTAGAACGATAGTAAATAAGCATAAATAATTAATGACTAACCTGAATCTTCTGAATCATTTACAATTTTTTGTTTATTTGCTGCTTTCCGATTAGATTTTCTAGTCGACACTGGGGTTTCGACGTTGTTGGGAGGTTCATTCTACAAAATAAAAACACGAGCCTTTGAATGTTTTCAACAAATCACGTAAAAAAATTTTTGTAGTCCCGATTACTACCTACATAATTCAATAAATGATACCTAATGAAATAGTTTAATAATGACGCGGCAATAATTGTTATTTTTTTTATAAGGAAGCCTGAATCAGTACTGCAATGTGAAATTGCTTTAAGAAGTGCCATTGAAATTTAATTATTTCTTTAAAATTAAGTGATTCATAGCGTTAAATTAGTTCTGATAATACGAAAACAGAAAACGTACATGAGAATTTAATGAATTTCCCAAGGGCGCTATGATTCAAACAATGAGGCAACAATTTTTGGTTATATCAAAATTTCGAAAGAAATGGTCAGATATTGTAATAACACAATGAATAAATACCCGATCCTGTGGACCGAATGGTAAACAGTCGACGTCGCCCTAAACACGACATTACGGATCTTCCCGATCCATTAATGTTGCTTTTAGGTACCTCAAGCAACAGTTACCGTCTTCGCCGAACCCATCACTTGTGACGAAGGGCTCGACGAGTAAATAAATCCATAGACACAGCCCACTGAGTTTCTCGCCGGATCTTCTCGGTGGTAGATTCTGCGAAGCACTGCTCTTGCTAGGGCCAGTGTTAGTAACACTACGGTTTGAGCCCCGTGAGCTAACCTACACGTCAAGGCGAAGCTGAAAATAGCCTCCCAAGGCTATCCAGCGTAGGTAGGAAGAAAAAAATAATAATATAAAAGTACCTCATCTGCACTGGATGAAGACCTCCTGCGGTTCCGCCGGGGCGCAGCCCGCCGTCTGGGAGTGGCGCGCGGACCCGTCGCCTTCTTGTCAGTGTCGCCACTGCCTTCAGTGGTTCCTTCACAGTTACCTTCCTCTGCGCGCACCGCAAAGCCTTCTTCTATTTTGTCTCCCAGTTCGGTTACCAAAGCCTAGGCGGTATATTGAAACGAAATTATTTATTTATTTATTTACTACTAGCGGCCCGCTCCGGCTCCGCTCGGGTCTTTAACAAAAATTTCAACGATATTTGATGTTGTTTTATTTTTTTAAATAAAAGAACACTTATTGCGGCATAACTATAATAGACATATGCTGTCGCGACACTTTTTGTAAGTAATAATGTGTTCTACAAAGTCGTATTTATTATTATAAGTTATTTTATTCTATCATCAATGGTTTTCGCAGGGCACGCGATGTAAATAAAATTTTAGGTAATTTTTTTACACCTTGGGTTACATTATTGGAGTTTTAGTAAGGATCCCTAATTTTTCTCAAAAAAGATTATTATAGCCTATGGCACTCGGGAATAGTGTAGCTTAAAAATAGTGAAAGAATTTTTCAAATCGGTTCAGTAGTTTCGGAACCTATTCAATACAAACAAACAAACAAATCTTTCCTCTTTATAATATTAGTATAGAAGTATAGATTCGAAATATATGAAGTAAAGGTGTTTTTTATTAATCACCTTAATGTCGTTCTTCGCCATTTTGGAAGCGTTATTCATGATAGTGTTGAAAGACTCCATCACTCCTTGACAATATAATTTATCTTTGTAACAGTCGAGATTTTCAATGAGTTTCCTTAGTGACCTTTCGTTGTATGTAAATAGAGAGAGACAATAAGCTAAGTCTCGCCACTGTCTTTCTTCTGTAGACAATTTGAATCTTTGGCATAATTTCTCTACTAGTGCCTCCATTTGTCTGTCTTTTTGGATTAGTGAAGTTATATATCTGCAAACATAAATGTAATGATAACACAGCCTAGACGAAATTAAATTTTTCGTAATGTGTATGTACCACGTTATAAGGACCAAATTCACGATGACAACAACAATGGCAACACAAGATGTGCTTCTCGATTAATGTTTAATGCTGGTTTAATTAAATGATAACTCAATTTTTAACTTCTCTCGAAAGTCTGCGAGATTTGACCGAGTTGTGGCATTTTTGGTTAATTAATTACATAGTATCCGCAAACCCAGGCATTTAACTCGCAATATTTTCATAACGCTTTCTGAATTGTGGGTTGGGACAGCTTAGGTCTTTTATTTATCGATTGAGGCACTAAGAAGTCTGCCGGGTCAGCTAGTCGCTTATAATTATGAGTAAAGGTTTGACATTAGGTTTACGACCGACCACGTATTTGACGCCTACCCTTCTTGAGTTAAATTTCCATTACAATGTGCCACAGGAAGGAAGGGACTTTTCTGTTCTTCTTCTTTTGGTTTTTAATTTGGATCTATGTTTTGTATTTTCATATTATAAACAAAAAATAGAAAAATAACATTTTATTGTTTTTTCGGCATTTTTTCGCATTATTCTTAAAAAAAAGCGTATTAATTATTTTTTGAAAAGCTAAAATACTAACTTCATAATAATTCTATATTGCTCTTCAGGTACATTCAAATCCGGATCGCTCAGTCTTGATATAATATCGGGCATGACGTTGTATAAGGCGTTTCCCTTTTGTGACAGCTGTTTGAAGAAGAGGCGCGTCATACTCGCCACTTTAGCGTCCGCGTCCGCGCAGCACAGCGCCATGTCTGCTATCTGTCCCTTCACGCGGACCATCTCGTGCAGGACCAGAAACGACAGCATCTTCACTGCACACTGACGGACTTCTAGCTCCTCGTCGCTTAGACTGAACATAATAAATAAATAATCAGCGAGAAAACTGGTGGTACCATAGAAGACATAGCTTTGTAAACATTATTTTTGCGCGTATTGTTTTTTTGCCTACTGAAATTAAAATTCATGAAAATTCAAACCTAAATGCCTCCATACTAACTATGGTAACTAGGACACTTTTACGCTGATGGCCTCATTTACACTCGTATTTTCTTCGGTTTTCGTGTGTCGTAAATATAAGCTGGTTTTTACTGGTGGGAGGACCTCTTGTGAGTCCGCACGGGTAGGTACCACCGCCCTGCTTATTCCTGCCGTGAAGCTGTAATGCGTTTCGGCTTGAAAGGTGGGGCAGCCGTTGTAACTATACTTGAGACCTTAGAACTTATATCTCAAGGTGGGTGGCGCATTTGCGTCGTATATGTCTATGGGCTCCAGTAATCACCTAACACCAGGTGGACTGAGAGCTCGTCAACCCATCTAAGCGATAAAAAAAACAGTCATTACAATCACACATAGGTTTCCCATGTTGTTGTGTTTAAATATATACATGTATGATATACATAAAAAAATCAGACTAGGAGCAAACAAATCTGTTCGTCACATGAATATTTGCCTGATGTGGCGAGCGAACCTTTGGCCAAGCAACAACTTTCTGACTCAAAGGCGCAATAGTTAGAGCCCCTAACTATGGCGCCCTTGAGTCAGAAAGTTTCATACGTAATATTTAAAAACATAAATTATTATCGAAATGTAATTCGCCATAAAATCGTTTCTTACTTACATGTGATAAATGTGATGCGTCCACGGCTGCGTAAGATTCGGAAATCTCAAAGTGAGGTCGGCGAAAGCAATTGTCAAATTGGTTCTCAAAGATACGTTTTTCGATCTTTTGAGTAACGTTATCATTAGTTGCAGTCCATCTTCGCACACTGAACTCGAGACTAACATGAACCTGTAAATTATATTCTTATTTACTTGACGTTGCCATTGGCCATATGGACAGTGACAAGTGTGCTCCATACAAGATAATTAAAAATATTAAAAAATATGTCAGTTTAATATAATTTATATTGTACTTTAAGACCATATATATATATCAATTACTAGCTGACCCGGTATACTTCGTAGTGCCTTAACCGATAAATAAAAGACCTTAACTTTTGTATAAAATAAACTTAAAACAAACAAAAGAAATCCGTCCGATGGGGGGGGAATCAAAAAAAAAACAAAATTGTTATTTTTATTTAATTCCGAGCATTTTCATATTTATCTACCTTTTAAACCTTCTCTGGACTTCCACAAACAATTCAAGACCAAAATTAGCCAAATTGGTCCAGCCGTTCCCGAGTTTTAGCGAGACTAATGAACAGCAATTCATTTTTATATATATGTAATGAATGATTGAATGTCAATCTGTCATATGACAATTGATAGTTGCTTAAATAATTTTTCGGTTAATGGACGTTGTGAAATGTGTGTTAAAGAATTATTGAAGAAAGGGCATTAAATGTTGTTTCTTGTTGTTTAGAAGAAACGCAATTTCGTCTTTTCTTATTTAAACACCGTAATTACCATTATAAAACAACATTTTTGCTAATATATTGAGAAAATGGAGAAATTAAGATTTGATTTTACAATGAAATCAATGGCGGATGGAAAAACAAACGTCATATGCATAACTTCCATTGCTACACCAAGTGGACAAGTTTTTGGAATTCCAGTCGAATATCAACCCGTAAATCTTCATAAGGTGATCACAACTACTCCTAACTACATCAGAGTAAAAAACTCTTTAGTAAAAAGGCATCAAACGAGGAAAATATGGATAACTGTGACGGAGGAAATTTCAAAAACATATTTGGATGAAGAACAAAATTTGCAATTCAATGATTGTTATTTGGAAGAGATTTCAGAACAACCTGTTAGTTATGAATCGACATCTAGTGATTCTAATCACATGCTTGAAAAACTGTTAGAAAAACTACAAGAACAAAAACAGCAGAAACCAGAAAAACAAAATTTAGAGAAAATTGCAAAGGATTTTATTATAGAAAAATTCAACGGCCGTAATTCAAATGCATTACAGTGGATCAAAGATTTTAATAAAGAATGTGAACGTTTTCAAATAAACGAGGATAAACAAAAAATTGAAATTTTGAAGAACTTCTTACAAAATGCTAGTGTAGATTGGTACAGTTGTATGCTGATGAAGCTTACAGCACAATCAGAATGGAGCAAATGGGAGAAATTTTTTTGTGAGACATTTGCGAACAAAGGATGGTCCTCCACTAGATATGCTCTTGCCTTTAAATATCAATCGGGATCCTTACTTGAGTATGCTTTAAAGAAGGAGAAATTATTGTTGGAAGTCAGAAAGACAGTGGATACCGGAACAATTATTGATCTCATAGCATTTGGTTTACCCAATTATGTGGCGGACAAGATTGACAAAGAAACATTACAAAGAACGGAAGACCTTTACAATGAGATAAGAAAATTGGAACATCTGGTGATGAAAAATAAATATGAAAAAAGGAACAGCTCATATAATTTAGATAATAAAGGGAAAAAGATTGACGAAAAGAAACCATGCCCAATCTGTTTAAATGAGAAAAAAGGGAAACGGTTCCACCCAGAGGACAGCTGTTGGTTCAAAGAAAAAAATAAAAAAGCTGTGGTAAAAACAGTAAATAATTCAGAATTGGAAATAGAACTGAATGAGAAAAACCCAAAAAACTAGAAATACCACCATTAATAAAAATAAGTTTACAAATAAATGACACTTTGAAGGTTTCTGGAATCTATGACTCTGGATCTAATGTTTCTTTAATTAATGCAAGATTATTGAAAATACAAGAGAAACAGAAGACAAATGATATGCAAGTTGTAAACTTAAAAACTATTAATGGTGAGAAAAAAACGAAAGGTATGGTAACGCTAAAAATAAAAATCTACAATATTGAAAGAAATATGGATATTTTTGTGGTGGATAATGAAAATTTTAACTATGACTTCTTAATTGGTTTGGATTGTATAAAAAAATTCAAATTAATACAAAATGAAGAACTTAACATCATACAATATCCCGAAAAGAAAAGAATAATCTCAAATGAACATTGTTCTAATGAGAATAATGTAACAAATGTCGGAATTCCTGATGTACTAGGTGACAAAAATAAAGAACAAACATTTAAAGAGAGAATAGAAGAGAAAGAGAAGATAGAGATGGAACTATACTCTGAGATAGTAAAAAAGGGTACTACTATAAATACCAACAAATTGTGTGAAATTAATTTCAATGAACATGTAAACATTGATGAATTTCAAATGTCTGTAAATCATCTAGATTTATATCAGCAATCAAAAATTGAGAAGTTAGTAGATAAATACAAATCTGTTTTTGCTAAGGACAAATATGATGTTGGCTCTGTGCAGGATTATGAAGCCCATATAGACTTGATGGTAGATAAATACTGCTATAAGCGTCCGTACAGATGCACAATTGAAGACAGAACAGAAATTGAAAGTCAAATATCGAAGCTACTACAAAAAAATTTGATAGAGGAATCTTACAGCCCGTTTGCTGCTCCTGTAACTCTAGCATATAAGAAAGAAGATGATAAAAAAACAAGATTATGCATAGATTTCAGAGATTTAAACAAAATAGTAGTTCCACAATCACAACCTTTCCCACTTATAGAGGACTTAATGACCAAAACAGTAAACTGTAAGTATTATTCTACATTAGACATAAACTCAGCATTTTGGTCGATCCCATTGAAAATTCAAGATAGACATAAGACTGCTTTTGTGACACAAGAAGGACATTTTCAATGGACTTGTCTCCCATTTGGGTTAAAGACTGCACCAGCGATTTTCCAAAGAATATTGAGCAATATTATAAGAAAACACAGACTATCTAACTTTGCAGTAAACTTTATTGACGACATCTTAATTTTTTCTAAAACTTTTGAGGAACATATACAACACATATCGAGACTACTGGAAGCAATACAAAAGGAAGGGTTTAGACTGAAGTTTTCAAAATGTACATTTGCAAGTCACCATGCTAAATACTTGGGTCATATAATAGAAGACAATTCAGTTAGACCTCTGAAAGATTATTTAACTGCTGTCAAAAGCTTCCCAATTCCAGAAACAAGGAAAAATATACGGCAGTTTTTGGGAAAAGTAAATTTTCATCATAAGTTTGTACCACATAGTGCAATTATCCTCGATCCATTACATAACTTATTAAGGAAAGATGTGAAATTTGTATGGACGGCAGAATGCCAGGAAGCATTTGATAAAATTAGAGCATTGCTTTGTTCAGAACCAATCCTAAAAATATTTGACCCAGATTCACCGATAAGAATTTACACAGATGCTAGTATCAAAGGAGTCGGAGCAGTGTTGAAACAAGACGATGAAAACGGCGTGAGTAAACCGGTTGCTTATTTTTCGAAGAAATTAACAGAAGCACAGAAAAAGAAGAAGGCAATATACTTAGAATGTCTGGCGATAAAAGAAGCAGTCAAATACTGGCAACATTGGCTTATGGGAAAAGAATTTATGGTATACACAGATCATAAATCCCTGGAAAATATGAACATTAAAGCTCGAACTGATGAGGAACTAGGTGATTTAACATATTATCTATCACAATATAATTTTGAAATTAAATACAACCCAGGAAAATCAAATCAAGAAGCGGACTGCTTAAGCCGAAATCCAGTCTTAGAAGCAAATGATAATAACGACGATTTTTTAAAGGTCGTAAATTTAATCGATCTACAAGAAATAAAGAATGACCAGCTAACAAATCCAGACCTACAAAAAGAAAAGAATAAGCACATATTAGAGAATGAAGTTTATTACAAGAAAAATAAAAGAAGAAATAAGATTATACTGTCAGAAAAACTTAGCAAAGCTCTAATAAAAAAAGTCCATGACACATACTGTCACATTGGAAGAACCCAGATGACAAATAAAATAACACCATTCTTTTCAGCCAAAAATATTACAGCAAACATTAATAAAATGTGTGATGCGTGTGAAACCTGCATTAAAAACAAGTCCAGGAGGAAGTCGAAATATGGTTTAATGTCACATTTGGGACCAGCCACACACCCGTTTGAAATTGTATCCATCGATACTATTGGGGGCTTTGGAGGATCCCGATCAACCAAAAGGTATTTGCATCTTCTAGTGGATCATTTCACACGGTATGCCTATATTTGTACATCAAAAACTCAAGGCTCCAATGATTTCATTAAGCTAATGCAAAAGGTAACAAAAAATTATGACGTTAATATGGTATTATCAGACCAATACCCTGGCATAAATTCAAAAGAATTTAAAGAATTTCTAAAGAATAATAATATCAAAATAGTTTTCACAGCTGTTGATGCGCCTTTTTCGAATGGGCTTAACGAAAGATTAAATCAAACACTAACAAATAAGATAAGATGTAAAATAAACGAAAGCGATAAGAAGACATCTTGGACAACAATTGCACAAGAATGCGTAGAAAAATATAATGAAACAGAACACACAGTTACAAAGTTTGCTCCCAGGTACCTTCTAGAGGGTGAAAATGTGAGTATTCTACCACTACATTTGAAAACAAGTTGTACAACAGAAGATTTGAGAAGAGATCGAAAATTAGCCTTAGAAAACACAATAAAATCTCACAATTATAATAAAAATATATTTGACCAGTACAGAGAAGAGTATAAATTGGAAGAAGGAGATAGTGTTTATGTGGAGAATGGAAATAAACTAAACAGGAAGAAAATGGATGAATTGAGAACAGGGCCATACAAAATACTAAAGAAGATTTCAGAATCGATCTATGAAGTTGACACCGGACACAAAAAAGCAGAATCAAACCTCTACCATATAACAAAGTTGTCTCCAGTGTCTATCTGATATGATAAACAATTGTAAAACCATTCACTGCCTCTTACAATTGTCTTTTCAGCGGGGGAGATGTAATGAATGATTGAATGTCAATCTGTCATATGACAATTGATAGTTGCTTAAATAATTTTTCGGTTAATGGACGTTGTGAAATGTGTGTTAAAGAATTATTGAAGAAAGGGCATTAAATGTTGTTTCTTGTTGTTTAGAAGAAACGCAATTTCGTCTTTTCTTATTTAAACACCGTAATTACCATTATATATATCAACAACAACAATCAACAATGTCGGACGATTCACAAAATATTAATCTACTAAGACTTTCATTGGAAACTATAGTAGAATTATTTTGTCCGTGCAGTTTGGGTCATAAAACATAGCCCGGCTAGGGCGGTGAGAATGTTGCGCGGGCGCAACGCCATTATCGATAATAACAAATGAGTCATCGAAGGCAGGTACACGGCTGCGGGTTGTATACGAAGGGTGGTGAGACATTGTTATGTTATGAGTCATTTGTACTTACCTGCAAACTGTAATACATATGTCGAAGAGAAATGTGTTTTTATGCATTCGTTTTCTGAATTTCTTTAGTGACACAATGGCTACTCCTTTATTTTGTATCAAAACGGCAGAATTTACTCAAAATAATGTTTGCACGTGTTGTTATCAACATTGTGTTAAAAATTTTCACTGAAATAAGAATAAGATCCCGAAAAGTTACAAAGTGTTAATTTCTGCCGTTCTCGTTAACTTGCTGCGGCGATATGTGGTGTAAGTGTTCGATTAGTGATTTTTTCTTTCATTTTTATCACTAACCCACAAAATTACAAAGCTAAATACACTATCGATAACGCTTATCGACAACAATAATGCGCATCACTATGCCCGTCCATAAGGCTCGTGAGTGGAAGAGATAGCGAAATACTCGCTTCACTGCTCTGATTTTTTATGACCCAAACTGTACGGACAAAATAATTCTACTATAGGAGTAGACACGCTGTAGGACCTAGTGAGTGCGAGCGCGGCGGCGGCGTGCAGCGCGGGCGGAGCGGCGGCGCCGAGCAGCGCGGCCAGCAGCGGCCGGTACCGCGCCAGCGCCGCGTCGCCCGCCGTGACGTCACGCTCGCACACGCCGCGCACGTACTCCGCGTCCGCATCGTCCGCCGCCGCGCCTTCCAGCCCCGCCTCCTCCTCCGTCATGGTCGTGTTCGTCTGCGCAAGCAGATATGTTGCATTTGTATTGTGCCGCCATAAAAGTATTTTAGACATGACATGACACAGATAACTTTGCGACGACTTTTAAGTTCGGATTTTTTAAATAAATGTCGATGTCGAAAAGTCTTTAGCGACATTGTGATCTGAAATTTGATAAAAGGAAGTATCGCTGTAAGCATATGAAGAATGAAAGGCGATTTGGTTTAAGCGATATTTATCTTTGTAAAAGGTCCGTTTTATTTGGTATCAGTATCAACAATTTGATGTTTTTAATTAAATTTCAATTAAGTTTACTCCATTCAAATAGTTGAAGAATTTTTTTTCTTATGATATTTTTTACAAATTTTAAACTTGCAAGAAAAAAGGTTTCTTAAACCTAATATCCTTTCACCCCTCGATATAGTAAAATAAGATATACATATAAGTGAATTAGCCTCATGTATGAGAATTAATACTTCGGAATTTTACATTTCTACCGTGTGTGAATTTTACATGTACATATTTTTTAAATTGCTCTTGGCGTCCAGGGTTTAAAAAGTTAAGTGAACAATTTGGCCAATGTTTGTGGTGTAGATGTGTCGTTCGCGAACGAACGAGTCAAACGACCCGGATTTCAAATTCCGCGCGAACGATAGGGTCACTTCAAAAAATATGAGTCGTTCACTAAATCGACTCGTTTAACACAAAACCTACGAATCAGAAGACAAGAACCATACGAGTACGACGGTCATTCGGGTCATTTCGGGTTGCCGCGTCTCGCCCCGCGCCCGTCTCGCTTAGTCGTTCGTTCGACTGAACGGGTCGTACGAACCGAATCATTTTGTCAACAGGTCAGTACTGATCTGAATCTCTAAAATTGAACGAACGACACATATCTATTGTGGTGTTAAGATTAATATAGGTACGGCTGCAGATGTTTCTTGGTGACAGCGACGGAAGCTTACCGAGGTTCCCTTGTTGGATGCGACGCTGGCGGACCGCTGCGCCCGCGAGGAGGCCGAGGCGTTACTGACGTTCATGAGTGTTTGTCGACGGAGGTCATCGACCCGGCCGCGTCGAGCCGGAGTCGCGAACGTTCCCGCTTTTTTCTTTCGTTTCTCTTCAGCTTTGCGTTCTTCTCGAACCTAAATGTTCAGACAAATATTTTTTAGATTTATCTACTACTAGCCGTACTCATACTAGCCGGGCATTTTAAATGGGCTAATTAACATTATTATTTATTGTCATTATCATTAGGGAGTCCAACACTCATGTAAATATTAGCCTATCCATTACGTACATGTATTTTCTATTTACATGGATACCAAGTTTCAAGTCAATCAGATACACGGTTCAGTAGTTATAACGGAACAACCGTAAAAACCGCTGCAGATTTATATACTAGTATAAATACAAATTTTGACAAAACGTAAATTCATCAAAACGATATTGTTTTTGAATTGAAAATTTCTTTAGTATTGTTGTGATTTGAAACTCAATGAAACGGAAATTATAATCGAATGGCGACACTAAAAAGAGTCAAATATGTGCAACCATAGGATTTAGCCTGCGAGAGAATGAAATAGAATATATGAATTTATTAAATATATATGAAGTTATTGAATGTATGAATGTATTTTATCACAGCCGAAATGCACGCATGTTTTTTAAAATGCGGCAATAGTCAGTCAATAGGCAAATAAATATTAAGGCGATCTTCTCCGATCCGATTATTTAGTCTCAGAATACGGAATAAAAAAGATTATTTCAATGACTCACCTGGTTTCTTCTCCTGAGTTCACTGTATACACTGATGTCCAAGTAAATGAGTTGCTGGAGTGCTACATGGCCCAATGTAAACACGAAACGCGTCAACAACTCCGTGGGGTACGCTGCCTCCTCCTCATTGTCGCAATTCTTAACCATCATTTCTTCAATGCGCCTGTACATTTCTGCTAATATTTTAGAGCAAATAATTTCGGGCATGTCACATATAGCGTATACAGCATCTATGACGTTTGAAGCGAACGATGCGAAGTCATTTAATTTGCTGAAAGCTTCCATCAAACTATCGAATAAGCTTGTGAATATTGAATGGTCTGCGGGGTATCTTTGACTTTTCTTGACCAACGGCAGAAGTAATTGGGCGCTCAGTTTCCTTGTGTTATAATCGCCGGTCAGTCCGTGAGCTTGTATGACTTCTAAGTTGGCTAAAGTCACGGAGGGTTTTGCTTTGGCGATCATTACGAGTAGAGATATTGCGGCGTAGCTGTCCGTGTCGGTGGTTCCGTCAATTTTTTTTAGGAACATCTCCCACAGTACCTGTGCGTTCAGTAACAATAAATATATTAGTAGTTATGTTGTATAGTGAAGACAACCATAATATTTAGTAGAGATTAATTACTACAGAGTATGTTGTTATATAACATCCAAGTTGAAATAAATGATTTTGATTTCGAATCTTACATATCTCAGTATTTATATGTATTGAACAAAAAACCATGTCTGGTACTTTTTGGTTTAGTTTTTTGTTATAATATATATTTCGCAGTGTATAGCGGTATTGAATTAAGAGGCTGTTGACGATGTTAATATTTTTTTTGGAACGAAGTTCCTTACGGCAGGCTTGGAGGGGATAGGGATTTTGCTGCGCGACCGAACTGAAAAAAATGTGATAGTAAAACCGTAAGAAAAAATCCGTGGAAAAAAGTGCGTGGAATAAAACCGTTAAATGAGACGTGCGCAGGCGCGACAGTCGCATACACAAGCGAGTAGTGTATAATACCTTTCTCTTTCTCCCTCTTTCTTTTCGTTCTCTCATCCATTCTCTTTCTATTTTACGTAATTTATTATTTCCTAAAATACTGAATTTCCTAAATACTTTCCTATACTTAAATAAAAACTAATCATCAAAATTTAAGAGAAAAATCAAGAAAACCTACATAAAATTGAGCACGTTTTTTTTTTTGCAAATTGTGTCGATTCTACATTAGCCGAAGGAACTTCGTTCCTACCTGGTGTCCCACGACACCACATTTCATTTTTTTCCTCTTTACATTGCTTTTTATAAGAGATGCAATTTTTATTTAGATTATTTGCACCTTTGGGGACCATAACAGGACGTTTGACGTCCTTTTCCGGAGCGATTCTAGTGCGTATTTTAAATCATTGTTTTAGAGCACAATCAATGGAAAAAAATACTGAAATGATAAGCCACCTTAGTTTGTTTAACACATAACATAAAAACATAATTTAAAGCTCAATGAGTTATGTTAAATTATTTTGATTTGACTTTTTGTTAATAAATTAATACAAATAAATAAAAAAAAAAAAAAAGTAAAAAAAAAAAAAAATTTAAAGCTCAATAAATGTTTATGTATGGTGACGTTAAAGTAAAAAAATTTTTTTTTCTTAGATGGGTGGACGAGCTCACAGCCCACCTGGTAAGTGGTTACTGGAGCCCACAGACATCTACAACGTAAATGCGCCACCCACCTTCACATAGAAGTTCTAAGGTCCCAGTACAGTTACAACGGCTGCCCTGCCCTTCAAACCGAAACGCATTACTGCTTCACGGCAGAAGTAGGCAGGGTGGCGGCACCTACCCGCGCGGACTCACAAGAGGTCCTACCACCAGTAAAAATTATATTTCATTTCAATTGAATTATTTATTAAACATCTTCAATAACGACTTAAGCTTAGTTTGGCACCTGTATGATAGCCGGATTGATGTCCCCCTTCTCGACCCACTTATCGACGAGGTGTTCCAGGGCCAGTGCACTCCCACAGTCGATGTGCAGCATCAGAGACGTCAAGTTCTTAGCTATGACGAACGCCCGGGCGCGTTCTGCTTTATTATCACATTCTAAATACATTTCTCTATAAGCTCGTTCGACGGCTTCACGTTTGTCCTGGAAATTGGAATTATTTTAGTATGTATTTAAAATTTCTTGGCTGAAACATGCTTTCTATATATCGCCTTTTCGCATTAAAAGTGTACAATTTCCAAAAATATTCGAAATTGAGTTAATATGCGTAAACATTTGGTATCACCAGTATTTTTCTCATCAATACTGTCAAAAGAGCGTAATTTAGTTTTATTTTTATTTTTTTTAGTTTACCTATGTTTTGACTACTATTAACAAAATTAATACACAATTTTATCTTGCAACTGGTAAAAAATTAAAAAGAAATGTTGCAATTAAGATTAATATTAAAAATATTACATATTAAACCTTTAAAACACTCTCCTGTAAAATTAGTAAGTTTTAAGATTACACAGTTTTAATGCGAGAAGACGATATGTGTTGTATAAATTTGCATAGTTCCCGAACGTACCTGATCGGGTGACCACACAAGCATCAGCATGTTGGCCACGCCCATTTTGGCCGATTCTATATTGAAATGATGAGCTGTAGTGAAGAAGTCGATCGCTTCATTCACATCACCCGCTTGTTTTGACATCAACAAAGAGTTTATCATGGGCACAGCTTCTGAAACCATCCGACTGAAGTGTACGGACTCTTGTAGAAACGCGACTATACTCTCTTTCTCTTCTAATCGTTTGTGTAACGCTAATTCGTTGTCACATTGTTGTGTGAGCGTGCCGGACGTCCTTACATCGGGTATAACGAATATATTGCCGAGCAGAGCTACGAAGTAATTAATCTGTAAAATTTAAATAACAATTAGATAATGTCTTCCTGAAATATTTTTATCTAAATCTCCTTGATTGGACGTCTTCGATGTATTAAAATTAAATTAATTTTTTTTTATGATAACTAATATGCAACCGGTCACCGTCAATCCTTCACAATTTCTGTTAGATATTAAAGGTTTATATTTTAAGTAACTAAATAATTTTGGTTTTGTGCGTGTCGGTCAACACGAGTCCGTAGATGTAGGACGTAGAAAACTCGACATCGGGAAATGTGTAGCAGCTTTTTCTGAGTACTAATATAACTGTGTAGTAACTGCCATAATTACTACTAATATATTCTTTGGTTATTTTTTATATTAATTTAGGTGCACAGACGCTCGCTGTTCATCTAGACGTATTGACGTTATTTGTGTCCCTAGGCATCACAACGCGATCCATCTACCATGACCCAAGCGATCGAAGTCTTAACTTTATTGACTACCCACTTTTTTATTGAAAAAAATTAAATTTCTTTCTAATATTTTCCTTCATTTATCATCCAACATTTTTTTCCATACTCTGTGGCCTAACCTCTTCGTCTGTTACAATGACTCACCTGATCACATTTCTCCATATCGCACCTAAGCAGTTTCGCGTCCGGATATTGTCTCTCCGTATGCTTTACAATAAGATACGCTTTAAAATAATTCTTCTCGCGCAAGTGTTTACGAATTGCTTCATATAAATTATCTAAGGATGCTTGTGAGAGGTCCGGTTCGTCTTGTGTTAGTACGTCTATGTTTTTTTTAATAGCCTTCGTCACGTCGTCTTCGATTTCCGTCCATTTCTTGACAAGTTCCGGGTCGGGGCCCGGATTCAGTTTCTTTTGGAGATCGTCGAGGATTTTCTGTTCTGTTTGAAGTTGCTCTTCCAAAATATCCAATTTTAACTGTGCAGAAAACGGGTTGCATTCCAAGAATATCTGTGAATACGATTATCACCTCATATAATAATAATAATCACCTTTTGATTGAATTTTTACTACATATTATGTGGTAAAATTGTTTTAAATGTGTAACTTGTTTTTTATTATTAGATGTTAACGCAAACTCACGGCCTACCTGGTATTAAACGGTTACTGGAGCCCATATACATCAACAATGTAATTTCCATCACCCACCTAGAGACATGAGTTCCAAGTCTCAGTTCTATAGTGCAACAACTGTTTCAACCTTAAAACCGAAACACATTACGGCTTCGCGGCAGAACGAGGCAGGGTGTTGGCACTCACCTCTGTAGGTTCAAATACTTACTGGTGGTAGGACCTCTTGTGAGTCCGCGCAGGTAGGTAACACCGCCCTGCCTATTTCTGCCGTGAAGCAGTAATGCGTTTCGGTTTGAAGGGTGGGGCAGCCGTTGTAACTATATTTGAGACTTTAGAATTTATCTCAAGGTGGGTGGCGCATTTACGTTGTAGATGTCTATGGACTCCAGTAACTACTTAACACCAGGTAGGCTGTGAGCTGGTCCATCCTCGTCAAAGCAATAAGAAAAATAAAAAAAGAACATCCCTTTTTTGCCCTAACACCAGTCAATGTATTTTGAACAATATGTTTAACTCACCTTCAATAATTGTATGGCAGCTTTACGCACTAAGGCCGCCTTGTCCTTGAGTCGTCCAATGGCGCGTTCGAGTACGGTACGTTGTCGGTTTACGGGGACACAGTTCTCCCGTTGCAAACGACACCAGAATTGGAGCACCTTATGAAGATTACTTATTACCAAATGCTTATATATTGTCATTTACACTTACTCGGTATAACTTATTTTTTATTGCCCTTGTAGGCAGACGAGCATACGGCCCACCTGATGGTGAGTGGTTACCGGCGCCCATGGACTTCAGCAATGCCAAGGGCAGAACCAAGCCGCTGTATACCGCTTAATACTCTCCACAAGACCTCGTTTGAAGAAGGACATATCATAGCGCTCGGGAAACTATACTTATAGTAAACTAAAACTAAACTATAATTATAGGGTTTTTTTTTCTTTTGTTCTCCTTTTAACAACAAACTGACTTCTTGTTCTTCATGTATTATAATCGTTTGATTGATTTTATTTTTAATGCAAACTGTCTGTAACTGTAGGCTACAAATAATATGTGGATGTGATTTTTTTAGTAGGTAATATCAAAGACATAGCCATGACTTCTTTGGAGGACTTTTCCAAAAGCTTAGTTTTGGTTCTAACTTGACGGCCGTCTGGTGTAGTGGTAAGTGATATGGTCACTACACAAGGGGGTCGCGGGTTCGAATCCCGCCAAGAGAAGATATTTGTATGATAAATATAAAATGTCTTTTCCAGGGTTATGGATGTATATTAAATATATGTACGTGTATAATAAAAATCTTACATTTATTTCCGTTATCTAGTACCTGTAACACAAGTTCTTTACGAACTTAGCATGGGACCAGTTAACGTGGCGTGTAAAAAAAAAACTAACCTTATGGCGTACATAAGCGGATAGATCGTGTATGTGCTCATACAAATCGTCGAGGAAGTCGTCGCGCTGTATGCGCTGCGCGTCTGACAAGCCCTCGCCGCGCAACTCCACGCTCAGCACCTCGCACATCATCCCGAGCACGCTGATACGGAGCGTGTATGACTGTCAACCAAAATTAATAGTTTATTTTTACATATCCTTGGCTTTGATGGACAATAGATAGCATTGGACCGGCCGCACTGGAGATCACTTGGAGAGGTCTATGTTCAGCAGTGGACAGTGGACAGGCTGAGATGATTATGATGATGATGAGATTGCATTTTGTTTTCTACCTATTCTAGTAACTTCGAGGGGTTATTCTAGATTCACCGAACTAGTAGGTGACCTCGCGGGGCTCAAACCTGACGACGTTGTTGCTAACACGAACCCTAGCAAGAGCCGTGCTTCGCAGAATCAACCACCTGATCGGAAACGCGACCCCCTTGTTGTACCGCGTTTGTACATCCTGATGTATTTTTTAAATTGTTTTGTTACTGCTATTCTGTTACGATTGTCTATTAGTGATTAATTTAATTGACACGATCAAGCACAATTTTCATGATAATAAGTTAGTTTCAAGAAGAGGTATATCAATTCGCCAACCTCAATAATAATGTGCTGATATAAATGTATGTACATGGGTAAGTTAAGATGTAGTAATGCAATATTTAATTATTAGCATCGAAGGCAGACCAGCCGACAGCTCACATAATTTGTATCGATCAAGAACATCAGTTATACCAACAATAAAGGCCATAACTATACTAAGGCCTCATCAAACGCTCTAGAAACGTTAGGAATAGTTGATATCTTAAAATAACCTTGTCAGATCTGTAAGTTGTTTAAGTACTGACTAATATCTTACCTCATCACTCTCCAAATATGGTTGTAATGTCGCAATTGCATTGGCCATCTCTTTAGGTAATTCTTTGGTGAGTTCCAATAAGAAAGCCCCACAGTTCCTAGCTGCACTCTGCTCTGTGCCTGTTGTTTCTTCCTCAGTTGACGCTAGAGCTTCTGCTATTTCACGAACCTATTGTAGTATAGTTCAAAAGGCAATGTCATTAAATTCCTGGGAGCAGTTAAGTAGCACCAAGTCGGTGTAACTTTTACCTCCGTAATTGTCTGTATCGTGTTGTTTCTTAAGGATAGCGTAGGTTTGTGATTGGCATAGAGTTCTGTTGCAGCTCCACAAAATATTAATTTACTAAGTCTATTAGTGTTTAGTTTAGTTATTTACTATTATTACTTTATTTTACCACTTTATACAGCAAGATATTAAGTGAGTTGCATGTCTGTGGGTTAAGCTACACGCCGAAGCCTTTGTCGCATTCGCTGAGAACGGTAATCGGTGCTTAAAATGCCTAAAAACATCAAGAATGGATCGGAAGGATCCAAAATAATGATCCTAATACACAGTCATTAACGTTTTTAAAGTTATTAGTGGTGACTGGGAGAGGTATCTCGTCTAATTAGCACAATGCAATCGTTCGTGTTAGATTTTTGTAGCACAGTTAAACATTGATAATCATATTCTTAAACATATTGTGTTTGTCTAGCAGAAATTGATAACATAAAAAAGGTTGTTCCTTGTTGCAGTTCCTTGCTTCTCATTTTAGTTGATCAGCCGTATTTATTGCTTGTTTTTATTATTATTCAGATTATATCAGTTTACAAGTCTTCGAATAATTTTTACTAAGTAACCTTATGTAAAAAAGAATTCTAGTCAAAATATACAAAAGTTACAGCAACATATTTTAAAAGATGATAAGATTTATTCTGAAATAATATATTTTCTATTACCATTTGTGGCCCAAAAGTACCAAGTCCAAATTCTTTTGTCAACTGTACTACTCCAGCACATATTGGTGACACAGCATGCTCAACCATTTGAAGTATCTGAAATAAATTTTTATTTATCTTTTTACTGTTTCATTTAAAAAACATTTTTTTTGTTTATTACTTAGAATATGTAGTCAAGTTCATGACTGAGTAAAAAAATCAATTGATTACATATTTCAATAATCAACTTATCAAACTAGTCCATGTGGTTGCTTTGCGACCGAAATAGCCAAGTGGCATCTTATTGTTTTGTAAGAATAAAAGGTTTACCATATACATACCTGGACGAGTTTAATGAGACATGATGTCCCATGGTTATATTTCTTTATAAGGACTCCTAGAACTTGGAACACAGTGTCTCTTATAGCTTTGTTTTTGATCATTTGTTCTTCTAGTGCTTTGTAGCAAGGATCTGCTATCATTCTAAAAGTATTTAATTTCATATTTTCATTGTATTTTTTCTACAAAAGCTCTTTTATTGAATAAATGAAATAGCATTTATAAATCTTGAATTTTTTCACTTTGACAATTAGCATAAACAAAAGATTAAATTATTGATTTTCAGAACCAATTGGAATAAAGCAATCACCAAGTGTTAGTATATGTATGTCTACATAAATAATAGATTAATATGAGCATATTGTGATTGGTTAATGTGATTATAGGGATAAGTGCATAAACTTGTATTTACAATTTTATTCTATAGATTTGGGTGATACTAACGAAACAAAATTGTCTTCAGCCAATGGAGGGTCCCACAATCTTGATAATGGTTGTTGTGTAACCAAGTACAGAGTGAGCATTGCCGCTTGCTTGTCAGATTCTGTCCAACCACATAATTCTTCTTCTTCTGTTGCCTTCTTACCTTTCTTGCCTAATGTTAGCTTAGTGGAATTCTGTGACATGAGAAAATATTATATGTATACATTTGAGATTTAAACCAAACAGCACTTCCGTTTGTTACTTGTAAAAATTTCTCAAAGCAATCAAAATCCCATAAATCTAGCTTATATGAAAATAGAAAATGCTACAGAATAGCTAGAATAGAAATGTTAGAAAATGCAAGAGGCAGAGGTCACCAAGACCCAAATTAATGGGTCTTGGTGATCTCTGCCTCTTGATGTCTAGGATACCAGAGCCAAAAACAAACCACATGAATGCTATTACTCACTTCAGCACACGAAGATGAACTCATAATGTTTTATATCGAAAATATAACTTTCTTTAGGCTGGCCAAACATTGCGATAACACAAAGAAAAAAGTAAAAAAAGTTTATTTTTACAAATAAAAAATGATAATGCGGGAATTATACTCACATCAGCAGCCAATTTGGTGTCTTTTGTTTTCATTATTTGGGTGAAGAGGTACATTATCATTTTAGTAATATTTAGATTTTTAACCCTCACATCAACATCCAATTCTTGTTCCTGGAGTATTAATTCTAAATGACTGCATAAATTCTTAGCAGCCCTTATTATGTGATCAAAGCCTGAAAACCCAATCTTGGAATAGGTAATTCATATCATATTTCATACCTATCTTATGATATATTAACTGTAGTGGTAGTAGGGTATCTTATGAGCTTGCATGGGCAGGTACCACCACCTTCCTCATTTCTGCTGTGAAACAGTAATGTGTTTCGGTACTAAAAGGGTGGGACAGCCATTGTACTGGAACAATGGAGACTTTG